>NW_024100139.1:0-1200000 GCF_016545835.1 Crotalus tigris | reverse complement strand
GGACAGTAACTGCCGGCCACAAGATGCAGACAGCGGAAAACAGGCGAAGCAAGCAGCAATCCAATCTGTTGGCACTGGATATTTGAAAGGTACTGGTAAGTCACACAGTCTGGAATATTACCAGATAAAATGGAGTGAGAGACTCAAGATATTTTCCCTATGTCCACTAGGTAACCTAAGATGGCGCTTATTAAGCAGCTGAAGCACGAGGTAATGAAGATCTAAAAGAGTGTAATTAGAACTCCTATTTCCCCCCCCACGTAGGGAGAATCACCAAATAAGTAAGTTGCTTTGTGACTGAGAAGGCTGTAATTAGGTCAAAGCAGTCAATTTAATGTGTGCGATTGGGCGGAGCCCAAAATGGTGGCCGCGACGATCTAATGAGAGATAAAACAAGCTGAGAGAAAAGATCCTCTTCTGCAAGTAATCTGGTAATAAGTTCTTTTAGTCAAACAGTTCACCTGTGGTTTTTTGGGTAATTTACAGCTGACAATCAACAGTAACAAGGAAGTACTTGAGTAATGTGAAGATCGAGCCTTCTAGAGGTGAATTGGTAATGAACCCAGGAAGGTGAATTCAGAGTTTTCAGCCGAAAACTAGTAGTTTAAAGCTTTGCATTCACAGCTAAGATCCTGGGAGTGGGTGGGGGGGGTGGATTGTAATGAGGAGGCAGCAATCGACGATCAGCTGTCTGCCTCTGAAAAACTCAACGGAGAAGGGAATTGATTAAAGAGAGAAGAAATGGTGCAGCACTGAGCCCAGAGCTGAACCAATCCCCCCCCAAAGAAGGAAAAAAAAAGGATAATCCACGAATGGCAATAACTACCTTTCTGAATCTAAATTGGGAGCCAAATTCTCATGTCTCTTCAGGGCTGAGACCAAACGAAACTGGGGCATGGTCAGATCCTGCAGCGGCGTGGCAACTTTGATTGTTTGGTCTGATTGGGCTAGAAGACTAAATCAACCCATTCGTGGATTCTACATTCCTCTACATGCTGGAGAAAAGTTTATTTTATACCCAGTGAACCGGCTTATTCAAATCACTTTTGCATCTAGTTCTTTTGCTTCCTGTATTTTCTGAAGTCAGAGTAGCCTCCTTAAAACCTGTCAGTTTGGCAGGCGACAATGTTAACAAATAACTATGACAGGTATGTGAATTATAATGCCATGCTTTTAATTAACTTGCATCATTCTACTTTATTATTATTGTTAGCTGCTGCGACTCTTAATAGATCCAGTGACACGTAAATAAACAGTAAGCCTTCAAATCCCAGTTATTATTTGCTAACATAGACTTATAATTACCATGCATGAATTTTTAATGATCACTCAACAGGGACAGGCCTGAATTCCTGAGTGCCGGCAGCCCCATTCAACAAAGTAAATAAGGTACATCAAATCATGGGTGGCATAACATCTATGCCAATCATACAGAACGTGAACCAGTGGCCAGAATAACTCAGCCCCTCCTGGGCAAGGAGAGGCCACAGGGACACCTGCAAGGCTCTGGATAAGTCGCTCAGATTTGTTCAGAGTTGGAATCTGACTGTACCGGCCCTTTGCAATTGCCTGAGGCACAGCCTGGCCCAGATATCGGGCAGAGTTCAAGCCTTCTGGCCCTGATGTCCGTGATGTTGGTCTGAGAACCAAACAGGATTCTCAGAGCTCAGGGTTCTCAAGTATTTCAGATCCCTGTTCCTCACCTCCTTCTGGGAGGTGAGGAGCTCTTGGGACCAGACCTCTGCCAGAGGGTATGGTCCCCTCTGCCTTGAAGCCCATTGCTGGACCCAGCAGATCTGACCTTTTTATACAATCTTCCACCTTCCCTTTTTAATGAAGGTTGTCGGTTTACAGCTCCTGAAAGAAATAGATTATCTGGACTCTTTTCAGTCAGGAATCAACCCAGTGACAACACTGAAATGGCACTGATCGCACGGGGTAACCTCTGGCAGGCTCAGGATAGTGTGTCCATCCTGGTCCTCCTTGGTCTCATTTGATACCACTGGTTGTGGCATCCGTCTGGCCTTCCTTAGGATATTCGGAGTAGGAGGCACTGTATCACGCATGTCTTCTCTACCTTGGTAGGAACTTGTTTACGTTTACCTGTTTATTGTTAACAGGACTTCACTCTCCTCTCTAGAGTAGGACTGCCTTTCTCCCTGTGGTTTTTGCCTGACCCAGTTGTGGAAGTGAGTGAGGCAAGCAGTGGGGCGTGGTTCGGGTCCCCTCCACTTAAAAGAAATCATCCCGTTGGACCCACAAATCATGGTTTCTCTGTGGCAGTGCCTGCCTTATGGAACAGCATCCCCTACAGATACAGGGAGCCCTGACTCACTTAGCCTTTCACAAGGCCCTGAGAATCTGGCTTGTTTCCAGGCATTTGCGTGAGGAGTTTAGGAGAGCTCCGTTGTTCATGCAATTGTACGGCTGCATTGCACTTGGACATCCTGGGCTACTATTTTTAACTGTTATCTTTTTAATCTTTTTATAAACCCCAGATTAGGAGCATAGTGGGGTGCATGACTGCCGTATGGGGAGGCTGCAAATGGGTGCTAAAGAATGTGGGTGGGGGCTGTAGGCACTAGTTGCTATGGACTGGGGCTCCTCGGGAGAAAAAGCAGAGGGAGTGACTTGCGATCTTCCTTGCTGACTCCTCATTGGCACTGCTTGCAAAAAGCGGCAGGAAAAGTTGCAAGCAGTGACAACTGCACATGACGGTGGGATGCTGCAGCCACTGTAGCTGCAAGCTGGTTGCTACGCACCCAAACAGCCATGCCGGCCCCCGGGAGCGCTGCCACCGCAGAACCTAAAGGGCTGATTGTAAAAAGCACTCATTCAATGCCATCATAACTTTGAACAGTGCTGAATGAGTGGCTGCAACTTGAGGAGTACCTAAGAATAGTGCCAGACTCAATAAGTGGATCATGTGAACAGGGTGAAAATATTAATTGCATGAATCCAACACAAATTTCCAATAGCTTCATTGAAGAGGGGAAAATTATTTTTATCTGCAAGGCTTAAGAAACAGTGCAGGCTCTGCTTTCTCTGCGTCTGTATTTCTCTACAGTTATAAAACTTGTTATCTGAAGGTAACATGTAACCCCATGTACAGGAGGCAACAACAAAAAAGCTGTCAATATGCACGATTATAGGCAGCATTTTCTCTGCTGCTCATGCCACTGCCCGTTGTTATCCCCCACTTCCCTTGCATTTCAAAAGAGTTGTGGCAATACCTTGAGGAAAGAGGCTGCTGTTCCTGCTTTTGGAAGTTTCGTTACTGCAGACGTTGTGGAACTGGTCTCTGTTTTAACTTTCTCTACCATTTGCATTTTAGTTATTCCAGGCACTTTGGGCACCGAACTAATAATCCGGCTTGCTTTCTTCATTCTTGGCTGCCTGCTCGATATACATTTACTAACAATCTGCAGAGAGAAAACAGATTTTCAAAAATTGAGGGCACTGTTATTTATATACAAACTATTCACACACCTGAAAATAGCCCCTCCCTGCCTAGTACTTTCTGCACAGACTACAAATCCTACAGTAATTCCTTCAGTCTCCCCGGGCCCTGCTCAGCTCAGCCCAAACCCAGCAGAAGCCTTTCACACATTGACACCATTTGACTTGATAAGTATCAATAGCACATGCGGACCGAAATTGCACTAAAAAATTGTTTGCATTTTATAAGTGTGATGGAAATGTTTCCTCTTACAGCCATAGCAGTATAAACCTGTTGTTTCTTCCTTCTGCTTTTCCCAAATTCAGAAGACCTTTTGCCCTGCACTTCATGACTTTGAAGCTAAGCAATTGATAGATCTGAAATCTTTATCCACTCTGATTCTCATCTCTCTAAGGATATTTATGAATTTGGAGCAATAGCGTTATTGAGGCCCTTAACTGAAAATAAGAGAAGATTGAATAATCAGAACATTAATACAAGTTACATTTGCTTTAACACTTCCTTTCTGAAATCTGTAGAGAGTTTTTGAATCTATAGAGAGTTTATGGACTAGGCCAAGGACCAAAGTTTATTTCATTTCCCTGTATCTGCAATTTTGTATGTACATTCAAGGAAAAATGAGAACAATCTTTTTTCATGTAGAAATGAGATATAAATAAAACAAAGATAATTAGGTTTTCAAACAAGGTTAACAGATTGCTTGTTGGACAAAAGCTTCATTATTATAATTGAAATAGTTAAAATACCTACATACTTTTCTGGTAATAATGCCACAAGATTTTTGCCTCAATAAATTACTTAGTCTCGTTATTTGTGCCACTATGTGACGGAATGTTAAGTTTAAAGCTGGTTTGACTGTTGCTAATTTGGCTGCAGTGATTCAAACTGTAGTCATCCTCCCGCCAGATTATTACAATTCATTCCTCTAAGGGCTGGGCAGTTTCAGTTTATGTGGAAGGCTGCCATTCTGTTACTGAATATGAGCAAAGTTGGTGCTCTCTAACATCTATTCCGCAGAATCCACCCTGGTGGTCTTTGCTGCATTTCCAACCTACTTGAAAAGGTTTCCTTGTTGAGATCTCTAAGTAGGATTACTGGGAGAAATATTAAGGTGCTCTGAGTCTGTTACGGAACTCACGTTCAGGCCTTTGGAAACTCAGCAGCAGCTCTAGTTTGGCATCCCTTTACTTAGGTTTTGGGTCTCTTGATGCAATAATTGTAGAATTTAATACACACACAGGATTTATTTTTCAAGTACCAATGAATGTGTGCTATTGCCCAATGAGAAGCGCCTTGCATCCCTTGCCTGAGCCTCCATTGCTGCAAGAGCAGTCTTCAAAAAGCTATGCCTCCTGGGGAGGCCCTTGAACCCTGGTCTGCAAAAGGGCAGGGGGAACAGGGGAAAAATATGTCCCAGTGCTGCAAGGCGTGCGCAAGGGATCCACCCGACCAGCAGGGTCCCGGTCCCTTCTTGGCAGGGGGCAGCACACACTTGCCCCGCCTGCCTTCCCGTCTGCAGGACGTTTCTGTGACCCCTCCCCACATGCAGCGGAAACATGAACAGAGAAGCGAATTCCACTTTACTGTAAAACTGCAATTAGAATCAAACAGAATCTTGCATGTCTGAAAGTATAAATCTCCCCGCTGCCTCCTCTACAGCCTGGAAAACTAGGGAGGGTCCTTTCTGAGCCAATGGACCCGTCCACCATGCAGCTGAGGGCTGAGCTGTCTCTGGCCTAACCATTCCCTGGCGGCCTCTCTTCACCCCAGCTCCCAAGGTCCTTCCCACGTATGACAGGGGAGTCCAGTGAGGGGAGCCAGAACCATCAAGGTCAGCTGGGAGGAGGCGGCTGTACGTAGAGTGTGACTTGAATTTTAATAAGGGACTTTGGGGACACTGTGACAGTCATAAATTCAAGGGCAGGTTTCCAGATGATTTTTTTTTTAACTTCAAATGACTGCTGAACTGTTACACGAAGGCTACCTGTATGTACTAAAGTTTCCTCAAACTGATTACATCTGCAGCACATAAAGGATAACAGAATATACTTTGAAATATTGTTGTCCACTGAACCGGATAGTTTTAGCCAATGACCCATTGTTTTTGCAAGCATACTTCTCATAGAGCCACTTTTGCAACAGAGAGGTTGAAGAAGGTCCAGACTCTTTAAATTACCTCCAAACTTTGATCTGCAATCGTGTTTTGGTCAGGACTAAGCTCTAGGATGCCCAGTTTTACAATGTGGAGAGAACGGAACCCATGCATGGTAGAAAAAGAAGGGACATGTACTTCCTGGGCCCACTGCCAACCCTTACTCAGCCTGCAAAGGCTCTATCTTCCTTGGAGAGTAATTTGCCCAGGATCTGCCATGTTCTTTTCTAGTAAAATGGCCACAACCAGAACCCAGGTCAAGAAAAAACGCTTCTGTATCTTAATACGCACTCTTAAATATTCATTTAAATACACAAACTCTTACTCAGAGCCACACCTTATTATGCTCTTTGGAGAGATAAGAAGTTGGGATCACACAAAAGCTCAATCTGCTTCTACTGAAACATCTCGTTCCTATGGTGGTGAATTGGGCAATAGCCGTTCTGAGATTAATTCTAGTAATATTAGCCCCTTGTAAACCAATGGTACTCTGGGGACCATCAAACTGCAACTCAGTTTTGGTTACCCTCACAACAACCTATCAGTCATGTCAATTATGTCCACCCTCATCCTGTAACATCATTTGCTATTTGATTGGATGGCACACGTAGTACAGGGATTCCTCAGTTAATGATAATTTGTTCAGCGACTGTTCATACTTATGATTGTGCTGAATGAGCAATAGACACAACAGGTCCTCAGCATTCCAGCCATCACAGCATCCCCATGGTCACATGATCACAATTTGTGACCTCATTTGGCAGCTTCCTACAAGCAAAGTCAACGGGGAAGTCCACAGGAAGTTGGAAGTCCTAGTCATGTGAGATTCTTGCTTAATTATCTGTGTTGTCCTCCCTTAACAATGGCAACCAGGACTGCTGGAATTGATGTCAATAGATGGCGTGGTCACATGATGTCCCACTTTATGACTTTATTGCTTAGCGACAGCAATTCTGGTTCCAACTGCCTTCATTAACCAAGTATTTGTGCTTGTCCATATTCTTTGGTGGAGCGAAGGTGGGGGTGGTCCATCCACCCTTGTGCTCCTTGACCTCTCAGCAGTATCAGCAACCGTAGTATTTTTCTGCATAGGCTGGAGGCACCATGTTATAGTGGTTTGCTTCCTTCTTCAGTGATCACTCCCAACTATGTTGATGGAGCAGAAGAAAGGATCGTTCCTGTGACCACCCACTTCTGGGGTGACTCAGAACTTGACACTCTCCCTTCTCCTGTTTAACCTTTAGATGAAACTGCTGGTTCAAGCATCCATCAATTTGGTATCAACAGTACAAGGTTCCTGCAATTGTTTATCTCAATCCATAGGTATACAAAGCAAAAAATGCTTGCTACTGCTGGTGCTACTGCATTTTGAATCAACTAGTGGATCTTCAAGGGCAGCCCCATGTAGAGTGAAGTTGTCAAGGTGTCAATGCAGTGTCTGGAAGCTGTTCAGGTCTGATGGAAAAGAACAAATTTTGGGTCAGTCCTGAAGACCGAATGGCCGTGGCTGTTTGGTCCCCTAGATCAGTGGGGTTTTGTTAAGTCTTGGATAGGGACAATTTGCGACTGACGGGAGTTCATCTTGTGTGCCCAGGGTGTTCCTTTCTTGACTGGGAGGTCCTTCAGATGGTCACTCATGCCCTGATCACCTTGTAGTTGGATTACTGTAATGTACTCTGCACCAGGCTGCCCTTGAAGATCAAAATGCAGCAGCACCAGCAGGCATTTTTGCCTAGGTATGCCCAGATGTATTATTGGTTGACAGTTGGTTTCTGGGTGATGTAATTGTCACCTACAAAGCTTTTCAATTCATAGGACGTAGTTAAACAAGGGACCATGTATCTACAATTTTTTGTAGATGTAGTCCAGGTCCCCCTTTTGTAAACTGGCCAGAATTATCTGGAATAGGTAGCCATAAACACATTTAAATAAATGATAATAAATAATATTCAAATGAATTCCCCCCTTCCTCTCCCTTCCATTTCTTCTCAAATAACTCCAACCAACTGCATGCCTGTGCCTACTGTTCTAATGATAAACGCACCCACAAACTCTGCAGGGCTTACCGTAATTTTAATTACAGGATATCAGAATGCCTGGAACAACATGGAAGGAGCACACTAAATTTTGTCCAAAGCTTGGAACAAAGTGCTGGAATGGAAGGTGCTTTATTCCAAGTTTAGAACAGTATTAACTTTTCCACTGCAAGTTTATTTTAAATCTGAGAATAAACTCAAAAACAGTTACACGTACTCCTTAACAGTAAACTGTGAACAATGTCAATCTTTAAATACTCCAAAGAGCACCACTCACACACAGGGGACTTGCAAGAAATAAAATTTATTTTATTTTACAGCAAAAGGGCGGGGTAGAAGAGAAGCGGGCTGTCATAAGACAGCTCAATGAAGAACAAACATATATAGTTACTTCAGAAAGTAGGGAGGGAGAAAGAGGTTGCAATATTACCAGCCGGCTCTAGCTTGGACAGGAATATGCTGCAACATTTAGTTGTGGTCCAGCTTGCAATAAGACACATTTAGCTGGACATACACAAGCGTGCCATAATTTGTATACACCCAGTTCTTGCTAAGAATTATGTTAATTTGCACAATCCCATTTGAATCAAAGGCTTGAGCAACAGCTTTAGTAAATTTTTTTTAAGAGGCGAATAAACAAAAACTTGAAGTCATTGGTTTCCACCTGATTACTGCAGTTTCATCCTATATTTTACAGGGATTTCAGATTTAATTCTGATCTTTACTTAAGAGACAGATCTGCCAGAGACTTCATTTGCTCCAAACCAATTAGTCCTCCTGCTTTAATCTCATTACAGTACCCAAATCTCACATACTGGACTCCAGATGCCCAGTGCAATTCAAACTCTGTTGGAATTATGGGTACAAAGATCTCTAGTGACTTAAACTATGTCAAGTCCCAATTCTCTTCCTTAAAATGACTGGTAGGTTTGTCATGGAACAACATCCCCATCACACTCCAGGAATCTGGGACTTTTACTGATTAATGGCCCACGAGAGGCTTTGATCAAGGAGGAGCAGGCCATCCGTGCCAGAGGGACACTGTCAGGAGAGTAGTAGAACAGAGAAATCCTGGTTGGGCATCAATACGATGCTTAGCTTTCGAATTATTTTTTTCCAAAGAAATAAAACACCAGATATACCATTTTGAACATACAAATCAGAGTCGCCGTTCCCTCTACCAAGCGTTTCCTACATTCAGGCATCCAGCCCCAAATCAGAGATAAAAATGCAGCACGGACCGATCCTCCTCTTCCACGAAGGGCTTGCACCAACCTCCCCCCACCCCAAAAAGGCCCGGGTTTCCCTGGGTCGGCGTTGCCTCGGGGCTCAGCCCACGCGGGGCGGCCAAATCCCCCCAAGGGCTCCAGACTGCTCATCGGGAGCGATCCGTTAACGGAGACTTGCGGGCAACCGGCGCCTCCTCCTTCCCAACCGGGGCCGCTTTGGAGACGGGCGGACTGCAACTCCCAGGATCCCAAGCGACGCTGCCTGGGGGATTCTGGCGGTGGCGGGGCGCACACCTGGGCGGCCAGGACGGGAAGCCCCGCAGCAGAGCAGCGCCCGGACAGCCCCCGCCCTCGCTGCCCCCCCCCCGGCGGGAGCCTCCGGGCCTCCCCTGCCCGCCCGGGAAGCCGCCCGAAGAGCGCCCCGGGGACCCTCCGCGCAGCCCACCCCCTCCGGGCCGGCTCCCCACGCCGCGAGGGCCGCCTCAGAGCCACGGCCGCCCGCCGCGCGGCCCTCGAGGGGCGGCAGCTCCTCCGCGGACTGGCCGGGCCCACCGGCCCCGCCGCCGAGCTCCCCGGGCCCCAAAGGCCGAGCGTGCCAACGGGCGGCGCGGCGGGCAGGCGCCTGGGCCGCCGCCCCGGCCTTACCTGAAGCGCCGCTGCCTCCTTCGGCGGAGGGCGACCGGGCGGGCGGGCGCGGCGCTTCTCCTTCGGTCCCTCGGCGCGCTGGGCGCCACTGCGCAGGCGCCGACGGGGTCGCAACTGCACGCCCCGCCCCCAAACCTGGCGAGGGGAGGGCGCACGCGCATAGGGAGGGGCGGGGCCAGTCAGCTGCTGCTCCTCCCGTCTTTCCCCCTCCCTCCCTTTTCCTCCCTGTCCACGGCGCCTCTTTCCACCCGCGGCCCCGCAGAGGGAACTTGCCTCCCCGGGGCACAGAAGGCCCTGGCTCCTGGCGCCCTCCCGAGTGGGAGCCTCCAGCCAGGCGGGTTGGGCTGGCTGGTCGCGGAGGGCTGCGCCGGGAATTCTTGCTGGCTTCGGTGGCCCTTCCGGACCATCTCGACCCTTGGCGGCCTCTGGCAAGCACGGGAGCACCGCCGGCGCTTCCAGGACCGCCTGGAATCTGAGAAAATGGGTGGTCTTCCTTTTGAGGTGGCTCCAAGGGAAGCCCAGGCAGCGACTCCCCTCTGGACGCCAGCGGGATTTTGAGGGCCAGGAGATGGAAGCAGGAAATGCCACTTTGAGTGACAACCCAATTCAGTTGGGGGGAGGAGAGGGAAACGTGAAGCTGCCCCCCCACACACATGCACGCTCGGGTATGGATAGCACTTAGCCCTTAGACTTATATACCGCTTCACTATGCTTGACAGCCCTCTCTAAGCTGTTTACAGAGTCCGCCTCTTGCCCCCAACAATCTGGGTCCTCATTTTACCGACCTCGGAAAGGATGGAAGGCTGAGTCAGCCGGGAGCTGGTCAGGATCAAACTGCTGGCAGTGGCCAAAATTCGCCTTCAATGCTGCGGTCTAACCATTGTGCCACTATGGCGTGTATGGATTTGCTCTCTTATTACCAGGTTGTGATAGGAAAGCTGCACATACAACACATCCTGGTGGTGTAAGCCCTCCACTGTTTGGGGAGCTTCCGGAGAGGCTCTGTTAAGCTTCCAGGTGCCTTGGGTGGAATATGAACACGCGCACCTGTCAGCATCTCACTCTTTTCCTTTAGGAGTTGCCCAAGCCAAGGGAAACACACATTTGAGGCCAGGAGGTGCTTCAGGGCAGGTATCAGCACACATGGCTGGTGCGTCACCTCAGACCCATTTTGTTAGAATCAGGCAGCTTTCTTTAAGGAGATCTTTGGCAGACGGTTTTCTGGCCTCCCTGGAGATGGGCCTCAGGTAGGGATCCTCAGAAGCATCCTTGGAGACAAATGCCAGCTTTTTCAATACCGGATCCTCACTTCCAAGAGATTCTTATGAACGGCACATACAATTCACAGCATCTTCCTATTAGGGCCACTTCAGTTGCTGCTTCAAGTCAGAACAGCCTTAGAATGCCTGACCTGGAAAGTAGCAGCCATAGTCTCCACAGGTGGGGTTGGAAACGGGCATTCCCAGACAAGCTTCCTGCTTCCTCCCTCCCTTGTGCCCCCCCATGCCAATTAGAGAGAGGTTGGCACAAAGGACCCAAGATTTACCCAAGTAGAACAGAAGAATTGGGAGCCACTTGGTCTCTTCTCAACAGTCCCACCAGGAGTACAAAGCTTCATGGAACATGCTGTGCTGATGGAGCAAAGCTCGCACTATTGAGACTCGAGACTCAACTGAAGCCTTCCCCGGAAAGAAGGACCACCTCCATACCCTCTGAGCCTGTTACTCCCTGGAAGACCTTTGTAGGGCGTCTACATGCCACTCTTTGTAGCAAACCATCAGCTTCTGACTTAGGCTCTTGAGAAAAGGAATTTCCAACAGGATTAGGTCTCAAGGTGCCTGCTAACTTCTATCACTACTCAACTTGCCATAGAAATAGGGGGAAGGAGTAGGAAGCGTGGGAGGAAACGGGAGTCTAAGAAGCCGTTTACGACCTTGAGAACCTACAAGAATGCCAAGGTCACTAACACAGGTGTCTGACGGACAAGTGGATTGTTCCCATAACAAACCAAAGATGTATGATTGGGCAGAGCTGGTTTTGCTTCTTCAGCTCTGAGATATATATTCAATAAAGTTTATCTTTTCTGGCACTTCAAAGCCTTGAAGATTCCTTAATTTTGTGTTTGCTAGTCAGATGGCTGACATTAGGGTGTTTTCCAGTGTAACACACACACACACACACACATAGAGTTTTGGAATGTCCACTCCACAATGCCCTGCTTCGTTCTGCCAGTGTTTCTCAACCTTGTGAACTTTGTGTTGATTTTCACAATATATGCCAGACACTGTCCATCTTTCCAGCTTGCTCAAAAAGGATCAGGCCATAATGGGTTAAAGTTTTAGGCAAGTGAAATGCAAGAATAAATCACCCAGCCTGGATTTGTAAACTATTAATTTTACACTGAAGTGCTTTAGGGCTTGTATAGCTTCCTAGGTATGTGGGGGTGAAAGAGGAATTGCTGGCAGGCCCCCCTTCTCTCTGGTCAGTTGGGGAAGAGAATTCCTCTGCAGAAAACAGCACGGTTGCGTTTGCCACATTAGTGCCTTAAGAAAGTGTTGGGTGTGCATGAATGCAGTTGGAATTTTAAGATCCTATTAGTGCTGCCTTAGGGACTGAATCCCTCTAGGAAATTCAGTCACAAGATTTGTCCTACTTCCTCTAAAAGCTGTGCTTACAAGACACATTGATAATATGACTTACACAATTGACAGTGTTCCAGGTTTACAACAGCTAACTACACGGGCTGGATTCAGGGGTAAGATTGTGCATCAACCATAGAGGGTTATACGGTCAGTATAATTATTTCAAGAGTTGTTTTCATCTCATGAATGGACTTGTGGAACCTCAGTGACTCTAGGATGCTGTGATATTCCCAAAGTGACACTGTTGTCTTTTTTCTCCTTTTATGCATAAACAGTAATCATACATATATATTGAAATTATAAATGAAAAAGGCGCCAGGCTTTGAACTACCAAGTTAGCAATGGACAAATCCTGAACAGGATTCGCACCTCGTACGACTTCTGCTGGGAGTCTCTGTATAAATGGGGCATAGCATCCTCCCCTCCCTGTGACTGTGGGCTCCCAAGTCAAACACAGTTGACCGGCTGTAAATTGAGGGCATATACTGCTCCAGTATCTGATTTTTAAAAATATATAAATGCTGCACTTCAATGGTTAGATGGCCTAGAGACATTAGTATTTGAACATAGATCTTTTAACATTTATTTTTTATTGTGTTTTATTAATCTAGGTTGCTAGTTCATGTATGTTATGCCATATGCTAAATAAATAAATTGAAACTAGTGAATAAGACTTATCTGATGGACATTTGAATGGTGGCTAAGCTTTCATGTGATGACCAGGCTTTGAGGACAATTAGATTGCCTAATTGTAGTCCATTCCTATAGAATGCAGTAGAAGCTCCTGGTGTGGAAAGAAGCTTCTGCCTGACAACTGTGACCTTCAAAACTACAGGTAGATCCTTGATCAGTAGAATAGAATCTGAATACCAAAAGGTTTGCACAAACAGGATGAGGGGACAAAACTTACAGGGAAAGGACAATCAAAGCTGTGTAAAATTGGTTCTTGACTTTTATCATTTCATCGTTAAAGACATGGGAGGGGGAGGGTTTTGTAACTGGCTGTCTTTGGACAACACATTTAATGTTAATTTAATTGTGGTTTATTCAAACCAGTTTCCTAGGTTTACATAACACACTGAACCACAAACTAATCCCATTGGCTGGATTGGCACAAAATTGCATCATCTGCAACATCTTCCAGGTGTTGGGGCTGTATCTCCAGCAGGAAGTCATTCAGCAACAGCCAGAGGTTGTGCGTTGTTCATTCATGTAAGATTAAAGCATAAGTCAGCTATTTTGCAATTCAGTGTTTTGTACAAATACAGCCACTGGCTGTTTTAAAGTAAAGCGGGGTCAAGGAAAATTATTCTTGGAGCCACTTCACAAAGAAAAATAGAAAAATAGAAGGGATTGGAAGAACTTGAGGGATTTGATGTTGCTACTTCTTGGAAAGAAAATGAGCTCAGTTCCATTTGAGGCATTCATTTCTGAAGCACAAGATTATCACTTTTCAGAAAAGCATAGGTTTATAATTAAAACTGAAATTAATGCTTAAATTATACAATCTCTTCCATACCTACATGCCTGCATGTAAAATTTGCCTGGATATCAAAGCAATCCTCTTGCAGATCACCAACACACACTGTCTCCCTTTTATCTAGGTCAGTGGTGGCGAACCTATGGCACGCGTTCCAGAGGCGGCACACAGAGCCCTCTCTGTGGGCATGTGTGCTATGCCCCGGAGATGGCGAGGGAATGGCCCCCGCTGCCCTGGCCCCACCCACCCAGTCTGCCATGTCCACCGCAACCATGCCCACTTGGCACCCGGTGATAAATAAGTGGGTTTTGGGTTGCAGTTTGGGCACTGGGTCTCTAAAAGGTTCGCCATCACTGATCTAGGTTCATCAACTCAATACTAGCAGAATTATATATAAATAAAAAATGCCAGAAAGGGCAGACAAGCAGAATGGATTGGTCCATTTCCCTCGGTGGGATGGCTTTGCCAATTCCTGCAGCTCTGAATATGCAATAACAATGCAAGGAGGAAACTGCAGTCATTCAGCAATCGTGCTGCTTAAAGCACGGGTGTCAAACTCGCCACATCACGTGACGTGTCGCAACATATTGCGACTCTTTGCATTTCCTGCAATGGGGTGGGCGCAGCTTCGGTATGATGGGGCCGGCAGTTTGATACCCTTGGCTTAAAGGAATCAATAAAAATAAATAAATAAAAGCCCTTAAAACTTTAATTTTCAAGACATGCCTCAAGTTCACAAAACAACACTGTGGCCTTCCTTAAACCTGTTATGACTCTTAAGTGACTCGAGTGAGCTTTATTAATGCTCCCAATCTCTACAACCCCATTAGGCCAGCTGTTAATTTGATACTACTGGACCTTGTAAGGAGGACAGGAGAACCTACAATACTTGTTTGAGGATTCAGAACAGAGAGAAAGGTATATTCCTTCCATTGTAGTCCAAATACTTCTTTGGGACTCTAGGGAATTTGGGGAGGATTCCCCTTTATTCTGTGGGTGAATAGCTGATGCTTAACCTTGAGCAAGGTTGAGCAGAAAAGGGTAACACTGCAGGCAAGGTGTAGGAAACTCCTGGGCCAACATGTGGCCTTGAATCATCCTTTTCTCTGCTAGATGACAACTGGGGATCCTTCAGTTCTGATGAACCAACCTGGTATATAAATACTTTATGTCCTCACAACCTTTCCTCTGTCTCTTCATAATGGAATAACCTACAACAGTTGCCTTAGAACAGGGGTGTTCAAACCTGGCCCTTTTATGACTTGTGGACTTCAACTCCCAGAATGCCTCAGTCAGACACGCTGGCTGAGGAATTCTGGGAGTTGAAGTCCACAAGTCATAAAAGGGCCAAGTTTGAAGACCCCTGCCTTAGAAGAATAAATATATGGCTGGTTGATGGAATGAAGAAGCTTCAGTCTAGACTTTCGTTATAGGGCTATTGAATATTTGCTGCCTCAAATAATAGTAATAATATGATCACATTTAGCTTCATTTTTAAAAAAACCTTACATAAATGACTCTCCTATTTAGAACTCTTAATTCACTGAGGTGCCTTCTGTGGATGAACCTTCTTCTTCAACTGACACAGATAGATGCTGCTTTTTGACCCTGGAGGTGACTCAAAGCCACAGACAGCTTGATCCTCCATGTCTGAAAGCCCCTTTCTGTGGTAGAAAGTTGGGAGAAAAAACTCCAGTTTTAACAAAGGATGACTAAGGAACAAATATATGGGCATGTCTGCAAAAGGCCTATGTATTTCATCTTCATAAACCTAGGTACATCACCATCCAAACTAGGACATCAGAACAGAGTTCTAACTTCTACACTTCTGGGAGGAAAAAGCAATATGGAATCCTTATTTAAATATTTTCTGGTATGAGAAATGCTGTGAGAGTCAGACACCACAAGCTGGCCACTCCCGTGATGGGTTATTTCCCAGTGTTAAGATAGCTGAATTTTAACTCAAGGATCAGAGCAGCTATGGAGGCTCATGCTTCTGTAGTGATTTTTAGCCCCCTTTAACAAGCAGAATGCCGTTACTTGCCCAAAGTATGGGAAACCGTGGGGAAAGCTTCTCAGTCCCTATTCATAACGTCTCTGAACAAAATCAGAATTTCAGTTTAGCTTCCTGGTCTCTCACCAGTTAGTCAGAGTTGAACGTTTTAGCCTTCCAAGCCACTTCTGAACATCCCGGTAAAAGTGGCTTTGAATTAACAGGATAAAACTTATGTGGTATGATTGTATGGGACAGATAAGGACATTTTTTCTGTCCATATGAAACATAAAGAGAGATCCCTTCCTATGCAAGAACTCTGGGCTTAATCCCTGTTTCTGACTGCCAGTGCTGCTTATTTTCCAGCATTACAATTCACAAACGATCCCTGTTCAATCTTAAAACAAACTGTTGGAATTTCTGAAAAATATAAAATGCTCCCTCAATCATCATTGTACAAGTTATTAAAACATCTTATCAAAACATTTCTCTTTCCCAGCAAAAACAGGGTGGCAGTGAAAAAAATATTTTCCATAAGCAAAGTCTTTCCAAAGTCCCAACCAAGAAAGAGCAGAGAGGCCCAATCCTGCCCTCCCAATTCCCGCCAGCGGATCAGAGGAATGTTTAGCTGCTTGGGGGGGGGGGAGGCCGGCTTGGGGCCAACTGCGGAGAAACCCACCATAGACCTTTATGTTGCTGCAGTCGGGGAGAAAACTGGGCATGAGGTCCTTGTTTATGAAAGGGGCGATTTTGCAGATTATCTTCTCTGGTCTTTAGAATGCCTGAAGACCCCCTCAACTTCTCCACACACCTCCCATTTTTGGGGGTCCACAGAAAAAGGAGAAGGCCTTAAGAGCTGGCCATCACCCCCTTCTCTTCCAGTCTCCGGCCTTTGTTCTCTAAGCGATTAGATGGTGCATCTTCGGTAAAACCTTCCACCAAAAGAAAGTCAAAGGAAAAAAGGCAAGGAAAAGCTTTTTTAAAAAAATGTCCTGATTGTGCATGAAGCTCCTAATTTACTTATTTATTAAAAAGAAACTTGTTTAAATCGAGGTTTAAATTTGCAAGTAGTGGCCATGATGCGTGAACATCCTTGCGGCACTCCATGAGAATCCACAACAGTGGCCATAAAAGGAAAAACCTTCTGCTCTTCAAAGGTGCCCAAGAAGAAAAGACTCCCAGAGCTTCCCAAACGTAACATGGATTCCACTGCAACGGAATCCTCCCAGGAATTCCTTCGGGCACATTCCTTCCCAAGACAGTTTGCTTTCCTCCGTTCTTTTCCTGATCTGGTGAAAGGAATCTTCCTCTGAAGAAAATCAGCTTCCTCCGAGGGCTTCTGGGTCAGCAGAGGGAGGGGGAGGGAGGGGGCCTTCCTCCCCTCCTGAAGGATACGGAAAGGCTGGAACGCCAGAGGGGCAGATGGAGCAAATACCGCCAGCCTCCTCCTCTTCCTCCTCCTCCTCGGCTGAGCTGGCTTCTACACCTCAGTGGAGAAGAGGATGCTCTGCCTCTTGCTGTCCGGAGTGGGAATCGTCTCCAGTTGCAGGAAATAGAGGAGAACCTGAACCTGGAATGCAGATAAGAGGAGGGGGACAGATCAATGGGGAGGGGGCAACTGCAATGGCAGGCAGGGCCAGGAGAGCCCAGCGGTTCTCCAGTTCATCAGGCATTCAAAAGCCTGGACAACTTGCAAGGACAACTTGACTGGCTTTCATGGACACGTAGCCCTCGACTTACGGCCACCATTGGAACCAGAATTTCTGTTGCTAAGCAAGGCAGTGAAGGGACTCACACCTGATGTTACAACTTCTAATTCAAAGGGTTCACATAAACGGCACCATCCAACAGGCCCTGGATTACTCTGCCACATCTGGCATAGCAAGGAAATAAGATCAACTGTTTAATTCAGAAGGTTAATAGTTCCACAGTTCAAAGCAACTGGAACTGGTCCATCTCGATGAATAGGATTCAAAATCAAATCCAAGTAATTGATCCTCTGCCTGCTTAACAAACAGCTTGTCCAGGGCTTGAGGACCAAGGCCACGGGAACAGCCAAGTCCCGGACTTTGCTCTAAGAGCGCTCCTGTGGTCTCAACTCCTGCACAAGCTGTTTGGCAAATGTACCATCAGAGCCCTTCAAGATTTACAACCTCCTGACAAGCAAACTCCTTGGTAAGGAGCATTTCTTTGCTACCATCTTACTTTCTCTAGTTTCAATATTCTTTTTCCCCTCTTTTTGGACATTTACAGTACTTTTCAGTTATTTCCCTCCCTGAAAAAAACCTCTTCTGAATTCTTCTGAGAAAGGAATGAAACAAATGAACCTTATCAAGTCTTTTTGGCTGCTTCATTGGAAATTAGGCCCAGAAGGGTATCCGTTTTCAAATCTTCTTTGATCAGCCTGTTATTGGATGGCTGTGGGCAAGTTGTGCTCTCTTCTCCTGAACCGCCTTTCCCCTTTCTAAGCTCCTTGTAAGAAGGGGGGATATACAGTGGCTGGACATAAAAGGGCTCTGTCGCTGAGATCTCCTGTCATGACAGGGTTAACTTTGCCTGCTTCCCCAGGTGGGATTATGGTAATCAGCTAGAGAGGGATGATCTAAACCAGGGGTGTCAAACTGACACATCCCATGGGCCGGATGTGTCATGTGGAAGCCCCGCCCACCCCATTGCTGGCAACGCAAAGCAGTCCCGGTACATTGCGCAACATCATATGACGTCGCACGTTTGACATGTCTGATCTAAACCCTTTCCTGCCAATATGGCTTAGGGCAGTGGTTCTCCACCTGTGGGTCGGGACCCCATTTGGGGTCGAACGACCATTTCACGGGGGTCGCCAAACAAAGCAGTCCGCCATTTTTTTTCCCCTTTTCCTTAGCTGTGCTACTCCCTTTTATTCTATTGGCTTTCAAAAGCCAATAGGAATTGTCCAGGCTGTCTCTGCCCTGCTGAGCCCCCAAAAGTCCCATTCTGCAAACGGTCCTGCAAGTTGTCTGCAGCGAAGGAGAGCTGTCTGGAAGTTTCCACCCCTCCCTTCCACCCCTTCCCTCCCACCCCTAAAAATGTAAGTAAAAGAGGGCCAGGGGTTGGAGGTGGGAGACTGGCAGGCGCAGGGAGGGTTGCTGGTGCGCGTGGGGCCTGGCGGGTGCCTTACCTCCCTTGGGCTGGGCCAGCCGGTGGCCCAGCCGGTGGTCGGCCTGCACCGTCGCTGCCCCTTGCCAGCTACGCCTCGGCCGGCGCAGGGGACGGCACCACGCATGTGCGGCGCTCCCAGGCAGGGAAAGTCCTTGACCTATGACCGGTTGGGTAGTCCTTGACTTACGACCGGTTGGGTAGTCCTCGACTTATGACCAGTTGGGGTCGTGGCATTAAAAAGGTTGAGAACCACCGGCTTAGGGGCTCTTCCCTCATTTTCCCTTCAATCTAAATGGGTCCTAAGAGAAGCCTGGACCCTGTGAAACCCTGAGTTTTGTTGATCAGAGGACCACAGCAAACATTCAAGGATCAAAGCTTGAATGATCTCAATCATTGAAGACGCATGGACTTCAATTCCACATGCTGTCTGGGGGAATTCTGGGAGCTGAAGTTCACACATCTTCAAGCTGTCAAGCTGAGAAACACTGCCTTAGACTTTCCATTTGCCTTTACCTGGGACATGACTTCGAGTGACCAGCTGTCAGTCAAGGCGATGGGTTGCATTGGATTGGCAGGAATTTTGCTGTCCTTTTCTGACGGTCTGAGTAACGTTGGTCCAAAAACGGTGGCCAGGTTGTGAAGTGACATCTTGTTGATGTTCTCCTTTTCAGCAACTCTGAAACAATAGACAGGATAGGTGTAGAAAAGAAAGTAAGTTATGATCTAACACAGTTGTATTCAAACTAGGGTAATTACTCCCAAGGGGTGCCATCTGGGCATATCCTGGAGACAATGGAGCAATTTGTAATGATTTATTGCTGAATCACAGTCCAGTTTTGGACACCGGTATAAAATTAGAAAGTCTGGTTGTTTGTGAGGGTGAAAATATGACTCACAATTGGGAAAAAAAGGATAATTGGCCGAGGCAGTTTAAGAAACTCTATCCTAACTTATACATCTTGTCAGATCAGGACCAAATGGAAAACAGTGGTCTTGAACAGACAGGTTAGAGATCGGACGAGACTGTCCAATGCTGCTGGTCCAGGCAGGGAATCGGTGTATCAATGCCTCTCCACTTCCCTCAGGGAGGCTCTGACCCTACCCTGCAATTCTTTTTTTTTTTATTGAAAATTTTTAAAATTTTACAAAAAGAAAAAAATTCCCCTCCCCAAACCCTCCCAACCCACCCCTACCCTCCCCCAACCTTCCCAGAGCTGAATACAAGCTTAGTTAAAATTTAAAAGAAAAAATTTTAAACACCATAAACAATTAATTAGAATAATTAAACAAATTATAAAATACTTTAAGACCCATATATAAAAAGCAAAAAAAAAAATTATGATTACAATCATTAAACAAATTATAAAATACTCTAAACATTTTCTAATGTCATACTTATATTATTTAAAATTTATCCATCATTCTTTATAAACTCCCTCAAAAACACACATGTAAACATTACTTATAACATTTAAATTCCCTTATACATATTTAAAGCAAAATGTTCCTTTAAATACTCCTTAGATATCTAAACATACACTACCTATCTAATATTTTCATTCAATCTCCATAATATCATGCTTATATTATATAAAATCTAATCTCTCCCTCTTTCTTTATCCTCAAACACAAAAATAAACATATAAACGTTAGTTATACCATTAAAACAAGGTACTCTTTTGAATACTCCTTAAATTGCTAAACTTAAACTTCTTATCTAAAATTTTCATTCGATCTCCATAATCTTCTCTCCTCTTTACCAATAACCAATTCCATCCACAGTGAACTGTAACCTATCAGTAACCTAAAAACAATCTGTACATTCTTTATCAATCTCTCTTATCCATAAACCTCGAGGGAAGTGCTTGGAAATCTGCCCTTAAAGGTTGCTCCAAAAAGTTTATAAATCTTGCTTCTCCCGCAGACTCAGGAACCAATACTTGTGAGGCTTCCTTAACCTCCTTCTTCTGTTGCTCCTTTTCTTTACGTTTATGCGTTACACGCCTACCCTGCAATTCTTAAAGCCCATCCTAAGCCCGAGCACTAAGAGCAAAGAGACCTGCCCACCTGGCACTCTCCTAACCGCAGCCAACCCCAAAGAAGAAAAGACACTGTGGAAAACCTCACAAGATCCAGCTCTCCCTAAGATGCTTAACTTATTTAACAAATAAGTAAACAAAATCCAGTTGGGGCAGAGGGAAAAGGAAGAAAACAATATCCAAACACAAAACCCCACTCAGCAAGATGGGTAGATTTGGGGAAGGAAGGCTGCTCTGCCAAGGATGCCCTGCCCTGCCCTGCCAGCCTGCCCTCTGCCCTTATTTTCTTCCGCGCTCTCGGATCCCCAGAGGCTTCTCCCTGGAAGGAAAGGGGAGAGACTGAAGGGAGGTGAGGAGAGGGGAACTCTTTCAGGATGGACAGATTTTGCAGCCTGAGGTGAAGGACCAAAAATCAGAGGTTATCAAACTAGTATGTTTTTTTTAAAAAACCAACAAACAGGGGGGTTGGACGAGCAGCCCTTAAGCGCCTCCAGTACTTCTGCCAGTAGATGCTTGAGTGACAGGCTTCAGCTCCTGCTGGTCTGCTCCTGCAGGACCAGGCAGGGCTCAGGTGGGGACAGGCTCCGGCCCACGAAGTGGGGACCATCCAGAGACCTTGCAGGCCACGCAAGAACCACGGCGCCACTTCTTTTTACAAAAGGTCGCGTTGATTGATGTTCCGGAGCGTCCTTCACCACAATGGCTGGGAAGGCTGGAGAAAAAGAGCCTCGGCCTTACCTTTTCAAATGATCCAGGAGAAAGAGGAAGGTGACCAGGTTGGGCTCCGGGAGCGAAAGCAGCAAGTTCAGCATGCAGCTTTCTTTTGCGACGGGGTCAGAGAGCGCTAGCAGCAGCAGAGGAGAAGGAGGAGAAAAGTTTTACAAACTGTGCACAGGATTTATAAGTGCAGATACAGCTAAGAATGTTTATCCTGCCTCAGTTGAGTAGTGAGGTAAGGTAAAATAGGAGAGTAAAGGAGGTATTACTGTCTCCTTAATTTTATCGCAGACAGTAGTCCCTCTGGCTAGTAGTGCCTGGCAGCCTAGTTGTGGGCGTTAGGTAAGTGCGGGAGAGTGAGAGTGAGTGAGTGAGTGAGTGAGTGAGAGAGAGAGCAAATAGATATACTTTATAATCAGTAAAAGTTTGCCATTATTTTTTAAATTCACTAGGTTTCCATGTATTCTAAAGAAACGTTCAAGCTTCAGTGTTCAGTTGTAAGGGATCTGAGTGTGGCTATTTTCCAGGGCCGTGAGTGTGTGACCGTGAGCTGAACGTGACAGCAGCCTCTTCGCACTGCTAAGTGACCACAAAGTAGCACAGCACAATTCTTCATCTTAAACCTGCGTAACGCCATTACGTACCGATGCCTTCAGCAAAGTTGGGGTAGAGTTCGTCTGTGAAGAGAGGCTCTGGCAGCTCCCTAAAGTAGAGTTTGAGTGTTCCCGCAATCGCGTTCACGTCCATCTCGCTCATCATGACGGAGACGTCTTTGTTATCTGCAAGAAGGAAAAAAAGTCCTTTACTCAGGCAGGATTATCACATGCTCCAGCTGAGAAAACTGTCATAACTGCAGGAATTTTCCAAGTCTGTGAGAAATATATTCTGTGGATTTACACACCCTTCCCTCTTTTGTGCAACTGTTAAGAACCAATCAACTCCACGATTATGAAATTGTGATTGCCAGAGATTGTGAATGCTTCCAAATCGTAATTTGTTTCATCCAATGGCTTCCACATCTGGTTTAACGGCAAGGCCTGATGTGTGGTAACTTGGCATGATGACAAAGAATAAACTGAGCAGCAGCACCATCGGATGGATTGTGCATCCCAGCAGAAGTAACAATGAAAGAGGACTACCAATATGGAAAGTATCTCAGGTTTTGACATTGCCCAGCAGAGAACAACATACGATGGACAGATGGACCGTCTCCTCTTCTGGTCCCATTCTCGTGACTGACCGTCGCAACAGGCTGCCCTAGAGAAACCACTGAACTGATTTCCTCTTAACAGAATAGGAAACGTCCCAAGTAAATACTCACTGATATCAAAAGCAGCTTTCAGAGCCTGGATATCAGTGGCAACTCCAGAGACCCGGTAAATGCCCACCTCTTCCATGCCCCGACGTTCAATCTCCTCCACACACTGGCGCACGATGTAAGGCACCTTGGATCGCTCCCTCCTAAAGACGGATAAAGTGGTTAGAGGAAGCAGGGGCTGCTTGGGGCAACAGCCTTTTGTTCCACAGGACAGGAGCCATCAGCTCGACCACGTGGTCACCCTGCAGACCCGGAGCAGAATGACTTGTTAATACTGCACTATGGAGAATTGGTGGGAAGAATTTTGCCAAAAGATAAAGCCTAAAACATTTTCTTAATCCCATTAGCAAGCCTGGGGAGAGGAGAAGCCCGCTCTTTTCTGGCCCAGCATAATCAATAAGAGTAAAATACTTTAGTGGATTTGGTGTAGAAGGTCAGGAATCATATTTATTCAGCAACTTTAATACTGTGACTGTTTGGACAGTAAATAAACATACAGATAAAACATCACTTGGTTTATTTGAAATTCTGAATATAAATTTTCTGGAAAGTTTACACCAGCACACAGGACAACCTTCTGTGGATCACAGGCAATTTTCCCATCTTCCCTTTCTGGCCATTTAGTGGCAGAATTTGTTTCGCTAAAGTCTTGAAAGACGGTGAACAAACTGTCTTGAGGCCAGCAGTCCAAAGTACTTAGACCAGTTATTCCACTCTTTAGCCTGCTTTTATTAAAATGTGTATGTGAGAGAAACCCTAAATACCCATCAATTTAGTAATGCTTTCTCAATATTGCTATCACAATGTTTAAGAAGAAAATGGGTATCCTCGGCTAGCAGGGATTCAGCAGGGACACCGAGGGCCTCAGTCCAAGAGTGACGGGGGCAGGACTCTCTTCTGGGAAGGCTGGAAGACTTTTAAGGCTGAAATGAGGACCCAAGGCTGCAAGAGCTAAGATGCCCATTCTCTCCTATCGACCTCTCAAAATCTAAAAGCCTGCAAGGGGAGAGACACGTCTGGCCCCACTCCCTCTGGAGGCCATGAAATGGAAGCTGGCGGGCCCTGTGTCCCCTCAGCACACCCTCTTTGCCCCTCTGACCCCGACTGAGGAAACGGGATCGTTTTCCTACATGGCACTTCCTCACAAAGCTGGTGGGCTGATGTCCTCCCAAAAAGGCCTAGGAGATAAAACTGTGAGGCAACAGGAACTGAGACCTGATCACACTCCTGTAAGGAGGTCAAGGTCCCTCAGGTATTCGGTGGAAAATGGGGAACCACAATTGTCAGGCCCAAAACAGCTCTATGGTGCTCTCTCTAGTCTGCGGACCTTAATTCTTAAGACCAGGAACCGGAAGGCATAAAAGGAATTTCTCTCTCTCTCAGCCCAACTTACTGATCATAACTTAACAATATCCCTACAGCAGATGAGGAGGAGGGAGGAACTCACTTGGTGACAACCCCAATCTTTACTCCAAATACTCCCGTTTGTTTTCGAGACGGCATCCTCTTTAGACTGAACTCTCTGCTTGTGAACTTCACGGAGAGCTTCACTTCGACCTTGGAAAGAGAGAAACCCTCAGTTCCTTGTTCCAGGTTATGCTGGGCTGCCCCAGGGCCGCAGAGGGCCAGCAGCAGAAGGGAGCTTTGGGGAGAGGCCCCTGTGCCCAGGCCAAGGTGGGCTACTCTGCCATTCTTCACCCACCAAGTCAAAAAGGAACAGAAACAGCAAAGCTACAAGGGAAAGGAGCATCTAAGAAAGAAAACTTAACCTATCATCAATTGAGAAGGCTTCTTTTAATTAAAATAAGCAATAGGCCAGAAAATATTTCATAAACGTTCAGTTTTCCTTGTGCCCTGTAGAAACAGCCTTTTTGATGATGGCTTTAGCTCTGATTGCTCATGCTTTGCTTGTTTTCCTTTAGTATGCTTTTCCAGGTATTGTTTGGGCATAGGCTGCTATCCAAATACAAGACCAATTCCTTGTGCAGGAGTTATAATGGAATTGATTGAGTGAAGATGATTCCCTATTACACATCATTAATTTAAGTGTAAGGAATTAGATGGCTGATTGCTTCTTTTCAGCAAAGATAACAGATTTAATTCTGATAAGAAGCATCATAAGCCAGGTGTGTAAACATGATCGCATGACCAGGGACAGCTGGAAATGAGGAATCTGCACCAGAGAAATTGTTTGAGTTTGTAAACCTAATCCCAAAGATGCTTTTTTCCAAAAGGCAACTGGACTTTCTTGGGTTTTTTCCCTCTGAAAACGTTTCACTTCACATCCAAGAAGCTTCTTCAGTTCTTCAGAACTGAGGAAGCTTCTTGGATGAGAAGTGAAATGTTTTCAAAGAAAAAAAACCCCAAGAAAGTCCAGTTGCCTTTTGGCAAAAAGCACCTTTGGGACAAGCATGACCTGGATGACGGAGAATCTCCCTAAGCCTGTAGCCCTAATGCTCTGCCTTACCCCGTTCATGAAGATGACGGTGCGTTGCCAGTCTTTCTCTTGCAAGCTTTGGGGATCCAGCTGAAAAACACATTGATCCGGCATTCAACTCCTCCGCTCAACAGGTCAATCAGAGACTTTGCCATTATTTTATCTGACAAATCAAGATCAGCTGAAAAAGAATCCTACCCAGTTTTCTTGTAAGGCAGAAAGTTCATAGCTCTGCACAGCATAACATAAATTAGAAAACACTCATTTTTATGCTTTGGATTATTGCTCATTTCCATCCCAGGAAAAAGCTAAGATGTTTTAGATATGCACAGATTTATTGTGAACGCCAAACTCAGCTCCATCTTCTTTTTTCCTGATTTTGCCACCGGAGCCACGTAGAATTTCTGGCAGTTTCTTCCCAGCAGAGTCTCCCTTGCCTGAGCCTGGATTGTTATATGTGATCGGAGACAATGACAACTCTTGAGGGATCCGGAGCCAGTAGGGTGGGATAGTATCAGCCTTCCAAGATGGACCAGACAGGAACCACAGCCAGATCAGCTAAGTCTACTTTATGGTACGGCTGCATTAACAGACTCTCTCTGGAGTACAAAGAAATGAGGGAGGGTCCCTTCTGAGCCTCTTGTCCTCCCCTCTACCCAGCTGCAGGTGATGCAGTCTCTTATCTGACCATTCCCTGGGCAGCATCTGGCACCACCACAAGGTCTTTCCCACACACTACTACAAGTAGTGGACATCAATAGGTGCTCAACAGCCGGCTTGGATGCACGGGGCCTGCTTTTTGGAGAGTCCAGATGCTACAACCCTTAAGGAACTGGGCGCCTTTCTCTGCCCAGATCGGACCAGCTGCTTCCCCTGTCTCTGTTGTGATGATGTTTCCTGCTGCAATTTTGCAGACTTCCCACTTGAAGGCCCGATGCACAAACTCACCAGAGGCCTTCTCCCTGCATCACATCCCACGGCACTGCCTGGGCCCCAGACCTTTAGCAGTGCCCCAAAGGATGGGCAGATGCAACCTCCAAGGAGGGGAGACCAGCAGGGGCTGAACGAGAGGCAGCTAAGGAGGGACCAGTTTCCCAGGCACGGGGGGGGGGCAGGGGGGGACTTAAAAACTGTGCTCCAGTTATTCTCACAATGCATTAAATGCTGAATGTGCAAATCCTACTACAATCAACAACCGTCAAAAAGCCACCTTGCCCAAGAGGGAAGCCTGCATTCCTCGTACGGAAGGAAGGGGAAAAGAGAAGTTTTCAGAGAAATTCTGGAAGGAAGGCCAGTTAAGAGTGACCCCTTTGATTTACACAATCCCAAAGCACACACTTTCAACCGAGGTGGTGAATAGGAAACAAACAATGGCGACATAAGCCAAAAGAGTACAGACAGTCTTGACTTAGGACTCGCTGCTTGGTGACTGAAGTTATGGTGGAACCTACAAACAGTACTTCTGATCCAGATTTGAAGTTATGCCAGCCTCCCTCCCTCCCTCCCTCCCTCCCATGGACATGTAATCCCATGTGGGGTGCCATTGGCAGCGTCCAGTGCTCACAGGACCATGATTTATGAGGCTTTTCATTCAAACAGGCATTCGCTTCTGGCTTCTGGCAAAAAACGCCCATCTGCTTAACAACTGTGGCATTCACACAATGACTGGCAACAACCAGGGTGATCTGCTTAATGGCAGCTGTCAAAAAGTGTTGCAAAATCTGGTTGGTCATGTGAGGAGCCACTTAAAAATTGCCACAACTTCTGGGCTCAATTGCTGTCATAAGACAAGGACTCCCTGTATATGCAATTTCATTCCAGGCTAAGTGGAAATTAAATATGCCCATCCCTTATTGGCCAAGGTCAACCCCCCCAACCCAGGGCAGCCCCCCCCACCTGGATTTGGCCTTTGCCCACAATGCGGTCCGTGGTCTCGCCATCTTCTTTGCTCTTGTGGTAGCTCTTCTCGTAGCACAGGATCCGCAGCGTCTGGGATCCCTCCAGCTCGATCTCAAACTCCTGCGGGAGAGAAGGGCAGCGCCAGGGGTGTTTCAGAAGATCCCCAAATGACCCTCAGGACCACAAAGGTCAGAGCTTTGGGCAGGAGAGAAAAGAACAGCCGAGGAGTCTCCTTCAAAGCATCTGTGAGGTCAAATTGGGGTATTTTGCCCATTCTTCATGGCTTTCTTTCCAAGATTCACCACTGAATCCAAAGTCAGCGCAGCTCCTTCCTCGCTAGGAGCCCCAGGGAACCTGCGACTGAGCGTGCTACGTCTCCCAACCAGCCAACACAGCTCCAAAACAGCCCTTTTTCTGAGCAAGATGCAGAAGTCAGTTACTCGCTTTTAGGGCTGGCTAGGAAATGCATTTTGTTAAGTCACGATAAAAATGGTTGGGGAAAAATAAAATTATAATGCAAACTTAGAAAAGAAGAACCATTTTGACAGGAGCACAATATACAAACTAAGCCAGAGGTGGGTAAAATAAAGGGTTTTTAAAGGTATATCACCCAATTGTGGCACATTTTATTCACCTATTTAATTCATATTTATACCAGCTTATTTATTGTCTTGAAATTGTTTTCCCCACCTCCCAACTCAATATTGGGTTGGATCTAATCCAATAACTAGATCCATTTATTCTAAAGAGTAACTGATCTGTAAACCAGCCTTCCCAGTTTTCCTTACAAAACCAAAATTTTATGCCTTAGCGTGCAAATGCCTCTCATGCCGCAATGCTCCCCATTTGGAGGAAGGCAGAT
Source organism: Crotalus tigris (assembly GCF_016545835.1). NCBI lineage: Eukaryota > Metazoa > Chordata > Lepidosauria > Squamata > Viperidae > Crotalus > Crotalus tigris. Next base: position 1,171,953 of record NW_024100139.1, on the reverse strand, counting down.
GCCCTCCTTTTCTCCCTCCAAGGGAGGATTTTTTAGGTCTATCTGAACCCTAAAACACCCCCCCCAGCCAGGGCACAAGGCAAGAAGGAAGTGCCTGAAAGCTCAGCTGCTTAGATGCATAGCCCCCCCCCCCCCATACACACACACTGTTTCCACCTACCTCATTCCAGTTGGGCTCTGCGGTGTCTCTGTAAACCCTCGTTTTGGCCTTGTTCACAAAGTACCCGAAGGAATCCACTTCAAGGGTGCAGTACAAGCCTGGGGGGGGGAAGCGGGGGGGGGGGAGACAGAAACCACCACTCAGGTAAGGATCCCCCGGGGCTGCAGGGAGTCCTCTACCTACCCGCTAGGCCAGGGGTAGGCAACCTTGGCTCTTTTATGACCCGTGGACTTCAACTCCCAGAATGCTGGCTCAGGAATTCTGGGAGTTGAAGTCCATGAGTCATAAAAGAGCCCAGGTTGCCTACCCCTGCCCTAGGCCACGCTGGGCAACCTTTGGATCAGGAGAGCACCTCGCTCCTCAGCCACGTTCCACGGCTTTCTTGCGCTGAGCCCCCCTGCTGGTCAGGCCTTTCATTCAGGCCTAATGCTAAGCCCCGAAGAGGGCCCTCCGTCCCACTCTGCCTGGCGGCTGTTCTGCCCCTCTACACACCTGCCGGGCACCTCCACTCACTTGAGCTCTGCTTGAAGCCAGTGGCGGAATGGACAATCACGTTCAGGAACCCACAGAGGCCGGAGGGTTCGTCATCTGTGTCAGAAACAAACAAGGAGATAATCTGGGCAGCTCCACGGGGCTCCCCAGAGCAAGGCGAAAGTTCTGCATTAGGGAGGAGGAGGAGATTTGAACATTCAGAGCACCCAGGTTTGGTAACCCTGAGGTTGTTGCTTGAGAAACCTAAGCAGCCTCAATTTAGCTCTATAAATTTTAGCGTTCAAATTGCACGAAACAAATCTTTTGGAATCCCTTCCCAAATCCGGAGATCAGGTTACAGGTAGTCCTCAACGTACATTCACAATTGGGATCGGAACTCCCACCACTAAGTGAGGTGGCATAAGAGAATCAAATTCAATTTTATGACTTTTTTTGCTGTCCGTTATGTGAATCACCATGCATGTTAAGTGAATCCGGCTCTCCCCATTGACTTCGCTTGTTGGGAGTCAGCTGGGAAGATCACAAACGGCAATCCCCCCCCTCACTTCGTGCTCCAACCGTCACAGCAGGGGCTGGGCAGAAAGGACCTCGGCTCCGTTCAGCCGTGGACGAAGCAGGGAGATTAGTGCAAGGGAGGGCTGTGGGGCTGCTCCTTCTCGCACACTCACCTTCTTTGTTAATTGTGAGGGGAATGTGATGCACCGTCTGAAGCTTCACACAAGAATTTGTTAGCATCTGGAGTTCCACCGATGTCAGCGAAAAGCTTTTGAAGCCTGCAGTTCAGAGGAGATTGACATGTTTGGGGCACGGGAGACTCCTTTGCTCCTCCAGACTTGGAAGCGGGAAATGACCATCCTGGGCTTTGGGAACTGCTGCCGGGAAGATCTTGGACACCCTCCACCTTTCCATCCGGCCCAGGGCACAAGGCGCCTTCTCTCACAGCAAGCAGCTTGGCCCTCCCCAGGACCCCTTTAGCAAAGAGCCCGGCATGGTGGAGGGACATGGAGCTAGACGCCCACCCTGGCTCAGTGGAAGGAGAAGCGCCAGAAGAGACTTCTGCGGCCAGCAGGGACCACATGCAAGACAAGCCCCACATCTACCTTCGCCCTCCCCAACCCATGCAGGGAACTAGGCCGTGATGCACCTCTCTGGGCAGCCTTGGCGCACCCCAAATGCCACTTGGCCAACCCACAGGGAGAAGATTCTGCCGGGGCACGTACATTTCTTCTGCTGCTCTCGGACGATCTCTCGCCATTCAGCCCGTTCGTAATCCGAGGAGATGAGGAAGGTGTAGCTCTAAGGGGGCAGAAGCAGCAGGTTGCAACCCAGAGAAACCACAATTCCAAAGTTATATGTTTTCATCCAGCAATTCTGCATGTCCAAAATCTACTCTAGAGTTTCCTGCCTGATAACTCAGCCTATGTTGCTTCGACTTTACTGAAATAATTAAAATACGATGTATAACGCCTGGGTCACTAGACTAGATGCATAAACTTTATTATATACTCCACTATGCAAAACTATACCACAAACAATAATTAAAGAGTATTAAATAATAGCCACAAAGCATACAAAGTAAGAAAGAAAGTGAGATGTAAAAGGGCTTCTTTGGGGCTCTGTTTCATATACTTTTTGGCAAATCCTCCACCCAGAAGTTTTGCAATTGACTCATTAGCATATTCATTCAGGTAATATAGCAGGTCTTTGACTTACAACCAAAAGTGGGCCCAGAATTTCGGCTGCTGATTAAGTGGCAGCGGAACCTTTTTTGTTAGGCTCATCACTGCAGTTCTTAAGTGAATCACATGGTTAAGAAAATCCAGCTGCCCCCGTTGACTTTGGGGAGACACGACTGGGAGGGGGGCCAATGTCTTTCGTGTGACCCGGGGCTGCTGCGACCGTCGCAAATATGTGCCCGTTGCCCAAAGCCTGAATTTTGGTCACATGACAGCGGGAAGAATGGGGAAATTATAAGGGTGAGGACCGGCCGTAAGTCATTGTTTTCAGTGCCATTGGGATTTATGAATGGAGGTTAAACAAATTGTTGTAAGTCAAGGACTGCCTCTATAAACTAGAAAGAACTGCAAAAGAGAGCACTGTCAAGCAGGCGGATCTCTTGACCAGCAACCACAAGGACTCAGACACACACACCCCTCCCTCCGAGGGTGCTCAGGCGGAGCAGTCTGGTGCTGCAGCACCGAAGCCGAGCTGAAATGTGGCCCTGCTTCGGAGAGGTGAGTTGCAGGCGCATCTCCTCCTGGATGTGGGACTTCGAGGCTGGAGACCTTCAGCCACTCTGGCCGGGCAGACTGGACATGGGATGGGTAGAGGCTGCCCGGAAGGCTAAAGCCGAGTGGGAACAAGGTAGGTGCCAGTCTCTCTGGGCGCTGAGAAGCTCTCGCCTGCTGACATGATTTGCAGAGCCCAGGACCAGGCTTGGCTGCTGCAAGCACCTCTCCTTTTCCCTGAGGGGGGCTGGCTGGAAATCAGGGTTCCACATCTGCTCCCCCCCCCAGTGCCCCTGACAAAGAGGGCTGGTGGACTGATACATGACAGGGGACTCCATGCCATGGACTGTTGAAATGCAAAGCCCTCCTGAGGTGCCCAAGTCAGAAAAACAGCTTCCCCGCCACGTTGAAGGCCGCCTTTCCCGTGCCCGGATCTTAAGCAGGCCGAGGCAGAGAATGTCACCAAGCCCTGGCTGCAGAACCAGGAGGCAGTGACGGCATTTCGAAAGAGAGCTCAGAGAGAAGCCACGTTTGTTGCCCCGGAGCTTGGAAAGGGCTCCTCCACACACCTCCGCAAATAACTCTTTACCTTGGGAAATGGGCACCCGATGGGCTACCCAGGTCCAACTGGAGGGCTCTGAGAGAAACCCAGGAACAGAGCTTAGACACCCAGAAGGCCACTCACTTTGCCATTGCGATTGTGCACTCGGAAGGCCATGTTAGGAGACATCAAGAGAAGCAGGGACTCCTGTTCAGACAGCTTCTTCTTCAACCTCTCCAAGTTCTTGCTTCCCTTGTTAGCTTTCTGAGGAGAGAAGCCCAGACAGAAATTATGTTCTCCTCTGTTCACAACTCCAGAGTTGTGGGGAACTCAGCATTTCACTGACACATCTGAACAGGGTCTGGTTCCACAAAACCCATTAGAGCTCATTAGGCTGAGTTCTCCTTCATCTGGAAACAGCAGCAATCAGGTCTCTGATATCCTAGTGCCAGGAGGAGGAGGAGCAGCTCTTCCTTTTTCTGCCTCTATGGTCCGACTCTGTCCCACTCCTGGGCACTAAAAGGTTGAGGTTTCCCACAGCACCAAATGTGCTCAGCGTTCCTAGTTGAACCATAGCTGAGCATATCCTGAGCCACATGGCCTTGGTGTGCAGGGCTTCAATTAGGCTAACTCTCCTCAGAATGAAGCAGCTATGCAGCTGCCTGGTTTGCTTTAAGAGTGGTTAGCTAACCAACTCGCTCTAGGCGTTCGTAATGAAGAAGCCACAGTCCCTAAGCAAATTAGTGTTTCTTAATTTGGGTTTGTCAGTCTGTCCAGTGATAAAGAGTTGATAGTTTACCACTCCAAATCCCTCCTTTTACCTTTTCACGTTGGATGTCACTCTTGAGTTGGGAGATCTTGATTTTCATGGCATCCAGCTCCTCGTCTGGCACAAGGGAGATGTTTGGCATCGTCTCTGAGTCATCTACCATCTGGAAGCTGAGATCTGAGAGGGGGATGTACCACTTACAGTCATACTGCTGGCTTTTTCTGCAAAAGTGAGAAGGACAAAGGTGAGCGAGCCACGCCAGACTTCATCAGTCCCCAGAACAGGTGAGAGAAGGAGAAGCCAACCGCAGGCGTGTGCTGTGGGGAGCTGCTTGCAGGGAGATTTCTCTCTTGCATGCGTTTCGAACTGCTCCCCTTTCTCCTTCACTACCTTGATATTCCCTGAGCCTGTCTTTGGGGAACCCATCACTTAAACTCCCCCCAGCTGGAAAATAGATAAAAATGTGTTAGATTTGGCTAAAAAGAAGATTTGGCTGCATGGACAGTTAGTTGCGGGGATTTGTTTGGATACTTCATAAAAGCATCACTTTCCAACAATGTAACCTTTCTTTGCAATTTCTGCCTCAAAAACATCACATAAACTTTGAGGCTGCATGCCCAGAAGTGTAGAATTTCTGGGGGTTGCCAAGGACATAAGACTCTAAAGTGGAGTCCCCCCTCCCCACTGAGAAGGAGAGGCCCTCGGCATAGTTCAGAGGTGCTACTTTTGCCTATGGGCATCCATCCCCAAGGAGGTTCTCTTGGGGCTTCCTTCTGCTGCCCCTCCCAGCCACGGCTCCTCTTTCTCCCACATAGCTGCTCCCAGTGGGACTCACCCTCCGATCTGCTTTTTAAGCTTGGCACAGAGGAACAGGTCCGTGAAGAGAAAGACATGACGCAGCTTCCGAGATCCCTCCACCAGCTCCACCATGAAGCTGTCCTTCACAAGCTGCCGGTGCTGTGAAGAAGAGGAGCCAGGCCAGTTAGCGAAAAAGGAAGGGGCGGACAGGCCACAGCCCTTTTTATCAGAAGGGGCACCCCGTGGTAGCCTCTGCCAGTCTAGGGAAGGAAAAGTGTTCAAAAGAAAGCCATAATCAGACTATTGAGGAACTCAGCAAAGATGACAAGGCAATTCTTTAATTTTGAACTCTTTAATCAGAGCAGATATTAAAGCAGGGTGACTAAAAGGCAGGGAAGGGCAGCCAGGAGATGACCCAGTAGGCAAAGAGGGATTGTCCTTACTTCTGTCCACAGGAGGAGGAAGCCGTTGCCCTGGAGAGGCCTGGGTAACAGCAACCACTGGACTACCCAACTTGCCCCCAGAGCAGCCCAGAGGGACTCAAAAGTAGTTTGTGACAGACAAGGGTCATAGCCTGCTTGTCTAAAATGGAAAAACCCCGATATCTTTCTCTGAAGTGAGGGACAAAACAGCCCTACTAGGAATGTTGTAACCTGGTTGTGTAATGATGGGATCGAGTTTGAAGTACCTCAAGTACTGATAGGAGCTCAAACCAAACTTGACTATTTTTGGTCCCCCGGCCACTGTCCACCAGTGGGCAGCTCTCCATGCTCAGTGCTGCTGCATAACATCCAATCCGTAAAATACAAAACCAAGAGGGTCGTTCTGTTCTTGGTTTTTAGGTTTTGTTGAAGTCAACTGGCCGAAATTCAACACAAAGAAATATTTCCCAAGTCGGTGATACTTAAAAACAATTATAGAGCTCAAGGGTCTCAGCACCCTTGGAACTGCCCAGGTTATGCTTCAGGTTCTGGACAAAACTGTGGAAATACAGATATTTTATTCCAAGCCGAGAATACCTGAAGCGGTGGTTTTGAACATCACAGAGAGCCAGGAAGATTACGGCCAACACCACAAGCTATCTTTCTTGGTCAGCCTTCGGAACTGGAGAAAGTTTCAGCGGCTAAGTAGCCATCACTGAGCCCCCAGAGGATCTTTGCTGGAGTGTTCTCCCCTCCCCTCCCCAAACCAGCAACATGAAATCTTCTGTCCCGTTGCCCTTCCTCTCCTGCCTCTTTCGGCAGTCGCTGACCTCCTTCCAAGGTGGCAAAGTCGAAGAGATCTTGCACACCTGGGGCTGCCATCAGGTTTTGTTAGGAGGGACAGCGGTGGCGGAGAACTTCAGCCTCTGCCACTCACCAGATGCAGAGCAATCGCAGAGATGGAAGGGAAAGGAGGAGCTGCCAGGCCGGTTTGTTCCACGATTAGGGGCAGGGGAGGAAAGACACCACCGATTCCACCTTGGCATTGTCTGACTGCCCAAAGAGCAAATTAAATTCACCTTTAGGCAGGGGGTGCCCAATCCTTCCTTGTGGCAGAAAGTCTAAAGTAAGCATTTATTGCACACCCAGGACTTTTATTACTTTGCTTTATTACTCTGGGGTCCCTCAGCAAGAGGACTCCTCTGCTGAACAAATCCCAGGAGATTCAGTATTAAAATTGAAACGTTTAAACCTTTTTACCCAAATTACTCCCCGCATGCTATGGCCAAATGAAGCCACGTTCAGTATGGTTCACTTTTTCAGTTGCTAGAAGCAATCCAAACAAACCCAGAGAAGCCAGAAAGCCAACACCAGGACCTAACTTCTCCAAGCAGATGACGGGTCTGGGAATATAACCAGAGAACTCATTATTCTGGGACATTTGCACTCCAATCACTAGGTGAAAATCTCAAGGCAAAGATAAACCTAGTAAGAAGCATTAAATCATATAAAGTCAAAAATCAGGCATGACTGGTCCTGGTTGGCATTTAAATGGGGGGCCCTTTGAAATGTCGAGAGCCATAGGCTAAATTAGGACCTTGAAAAACATCCTGGAAGAAAGCAGTGGCAAACCCCACTTCCATATCATCCCAAGAAAACTGCAAGGACGCATCCATGGATGTTATAGGGAGTCAAGCTGATGAAGACTTTACTTCATCTTTTATTTCCATAATATTTGAAGCAGAACCCATCCCAGGTCCTGTGTTTCCAGGAGGAGGAGGAGAGGTAACTTCAGATTATCTCTTCCTTTCCACAAGAGACTTTTGTTCCGGAACCAACGCCGGTAGCCTTTCTAACCAAGAGAGCTGGAGGTGTGTGGATCCGACCTATCTATCTGTTCCCTTCAGGTGGTAGAGAGTGCCTGAAATTCCCTCTGGGCATCTGAGAAGGAAAGGAAGGCAAGTAAAGAGAAAACCTAAGATGGCAACTCAAAACATTATTAGCAACTTCTCCTTTTCCACTGTGGCTGCTCAGCTCAAGAGTCAGAAGCAACATCACCTGTTGGAGGAGCAAGATTCAGAACCGGCCTGGTCTCCTGAGAGTAAAAAAGATATGAACGTCTAATGAATTGCATCAGCTGCCATCCTGCTTTGCTCTGGAGGTTGGGGTGATTCAAAGGAGGGGTCATTAAGCCAGTCCAACCTCTCTTCAGAGTCAGAACCCCAGACTGACGGCTGGCCACTCTTCGTTCAAAATGACCTGGGGAGGAGAGCCTCTCCCCCCCCTTCTCTAGACAGCTGACTGCAATATCAAACTCTTTGCACTATGAGGGCTTTTTTAAAAAAACACAACAACAACAAAACAGCAGATGGAATCTGCTTCCCTGTGGCACAAAGCCATCATTGCCGCACTATGAGGAATCCCTACATTCTCTGAGCTGAAGAGAGCAGGTCAGGGTCTCCTCTTCCCAAATCTCCTTTTGGGGGTCTCCGTGTTGGTTTGGACAAGCCATCTGGCAAGCCATGAAGTGGAGGGAACTGCGCACCCCGCTTCCCTCTAAGTAGCAAGGGCCAAGAGAAGGGCAACCGAGGAGTAAACACAGCTGGTGAAGGCACACCGGGTGTCAAGAGATACACAACTGGGTCTAGGCTAGTAGCAAGTGAAAGAAAGAGTGACTTTCCTGAAATGAGCTGCCCCAAGCGAATCTGGGGTATTTGGTAGAAAGGAGATAACCTTAGATTTATGAAAAACGAAGTTTGTTCAAGTTCTATGGCCACCCATCTCAAAGAAGTGACTCTAGGCAGTGAACAGTCATAAAATCAATCACAAACACAATAGAAAAATAAATAGAGCAGCTGAGTAAAATTATAATCCACAGATGTTAATATAACCAGGAAACAGGGTCCTTAACCCACTTAGGGCCGTAGCTCCAGCACAAAAGCCAGATCCTCAAAGCCTTGTGAAGGTCAGTGGGGTTGGGGCGATCCTAATCTCTGGAGGGACGGTGCTCCAGGGGGCAGATAAGGCAGACCTCCTGGGCCCCACAGCAGACGTTCTTGGCTGACGGGACTTTGAGCATCTGCCAGATGGGTCAAAATCGATTGGACCAGATTCGACACTGGTTGGTGGCTTACACAGCGATTATTAAGTTTCCTCTTTCAGCAAGTCGAAATTATTGCCAGCAAGAAGCTTTTAGGGTTAGAAGCAGGAGACAGAAGTGCTCTTGGAGCCGTGTGAAAAAGGAGACCCTCCAGGCAAGCTTTGGGGAAGTATCCCTGGTTAAATATTTGTTAATCTGCAAATTCCTCTTCAGGAAACACCCTTGAGGTTGCCATCCCATGTCCAGCACGCTCAAGACATCCGAGGCCACCAGAACAGAAGAGCCCCCAAGTGCAGTGCAGGCATGACAGTCCAAGCATTCATTGGTAACTGCACCCAACCAAGTAAGTGCCTGGCAAGCAGAGCTTCTCCTGTCCCCTCCCCGGAAAGCTCCAGGGCCAGGAACCGACCGCGGCAAAGGAGGACAGCCGGCAGAGTTGACTTTTTCAGCTAAATGGAGTTCAGGATGCCAAATTTCCAATTTTCCTGCCTGCAGCAAATGGGCATAGAAAGAGCTTTAAAAAGTACCAGCACTGCTGCTTTATTGGTTTATGCTTGTCCAAATGAAGCAAAGCTGAAACTGGTTGCCTCTGGTTGCAAGAGAGGGGCAGAGAAATTCCACCCGTGCTGCATCTGCTCTGCTTGCCAGTCCCCCCCCCCCCAAAGCACCCTCACCTCTCAAACAGTTTCAGGTCCACAGCAGTGCTTGGAAAGACCAGAGAGATGCTCAGTAGAATAGCAAGAAACCCCGTTCTTCTAGGGCAGCGGTTCTCAACCTGTGGGTCGCGACCCTATTTGGGGTCGAACGACCATTTCACGGGGGTCGCCAAACAAGGCTATCTGCCATTTTTTCCCCCTTTTCCTTAGCTGTGCTATTCCCTTTTATTCTATTGGCTTTCGAATAGACTCTCTTGAATAGAGTCCAATTCTATTGGCTTTCAAAAGCCAATAGGAATTGTCCAGGCTGTCTCTGCCCTGCTGAGCCCGCCAAAAGTCCCCTTCTGCAAACGGTGCTGCAAGTTGTCTGCAGCGAAGGCAAGCTGTCTGGAAGTTTCCACCCCTCCCTGCTGAGCAACTACTAAAAATGTAAGTAAAAGAGGGCCAGGGGTGGGAGGCCGGCGGGCGCAGGGAGGGTTGCTGGCACGCGTGGGGCCCGGCAGGTGCCTTACCTCCCTTGGGCTGGGCCAGCCGGTGGTCGGCCTGCTCCGTCTCTGCCGCTTGCCAGCTACGCCTCAGCCGGTGCAGGGGGCACCACGCATGTGCAGCGCTCCCGGGCAGGGAAAGTCCTCGACTTATGACCGGTTGGGTAGTCCTCTACTTACGACCGGTTGGGTAGTCCTCGACTTACAACCGGTTGGGGGTCGCGGCATTAAAAAGGTTGAGAACCACTGTTCTAGGGCATGAAGACCAGTTCTTGCTCTTGAGGTGAAAAGGCTTCAAATGCATTAGTAGCAGTTGATCAGAAGACTCCAAGACAAGAAGCCTCAATCACACTTAAACTGTAAACTTATACTGGAAAAGATCTATGAGGCTAAAGAAGAAATATGTACTACAATAAAAGAGGCTACTACAGAACTAAGAGCCAGAATCTCTACTTTAAAACTTAAAACTGACTCCCAGACCACACTTGACTACTCTACAAAACAGATTATACAAGAAGAGGTTTTAACTGAGGATAAGGAGAATCTTATTTTGCCTTACAAGCAAGACCAGGAAAAGCAAAGACCGAACTTTGGACTTCTGAAGCAACCAGGCTTTATGGACAAGAGAAACAGAGGAATAAATCAGAGATCAAGATGGTCGGTATCGAATCAAGTGACCCTACAAGCAACAAAAAGAGACCTATTATCTGGAAGGGAAGCCCTGTTATGGAAACCTACCTGGCAAAAAAGGAAAGCTAGAATAAGATTGAAAAATGAAATTTAAAATTTCTTAAATTGGATTAAAGGCAACCTAGAATTATGGATTGATGTAAGAACTGAGATTTTGAGTTTGAAGTAAAAAGATGTCTTAGAGTTGGAGTGAATCAATAATTAATTGAATGTTAATTAAATAAGACGACTTGTTTGTCCTATAACATGTGAAATTTAAACTTTACTTAAAGGATTGAAATGATTTAAGGTTTGATATTAATTTGTTAATTCAAAGAGATTAAGTGAAGGATTAGATATCTATAGAATAGTTTGATAAATACATACATTTAGATGTGTCTAGGATAGATTAATATTTTTGTTCAAAAACGAGATATCTTTCTATATAAGGGATTAAAGACAATTTAGAATATTAGGAATGTACCTTTTAGAATGTTAGGTTTATTTCTACGAAAATTATGATGTAATGGAATGACGAAAATTGAAAAGATGTTTCAGATTTGAAGTGAACTAATAGTTAATTGAAATTTAATAAGATGATATGATTTTCTGATGATATGGACGTTATTAGTCATGATAATTAATTGGAGATTTGAATTTTGTTTAATCGAATGACATGATTTAAGGTATGATATTTTTTTTAGCCTGAAGAGATAAATCAATTGATAGATTTGATAGATACAGGATAGATTAATATTTTATTCTAAATAAGGGAGAGTAATGGAAGAAGAAACAAATAAGATTTTGATAAAATTAAGTAGAACATATGTGGAAGGGATATTTGAATTGAAAATGTTTTTATTTAAAGTTAATTTGATTATGGTAGAAATTGACGAAGCTTAAAAACAGGTTCAGGTTGAATAAATTTAAGCTAGAATTGGATATTCTAAATATATTATGCTATTTGAGGGAAAAAGAGAGGGAATATTTGACGTATTGATTATATTATGTATAATCAATACGTCAAATATGTCTTGTTTTAAGATGTTTGATTACCCCAGGTGTGTCCTGAATATGTTGCTTTAAGAACTTTAAAAAACAATAACATTTGTTTTTGTTTTTTTTTTAAAAAAGAAGACCTCCAAGACCTCCCCACTCCAGAGCTGCCAAGAAATTACCCTTTGTGGACAACGATTTGGCACCGAGAGCCTGGAGCAGCAACTCAAGGCCACGTTCAAGGCCATCTGTCGCCATCTCAAGAGAGATACCAGCACCTGCAGGTAGGAACTCTCTGAACCACGGTTTCTCCATCATGGCAGCCTGAAGAGGTGTGGATTTCCATTCCCACAATTCTCCAGCCAACTCTAGGAGTTAAAGTCCACAACTCTTCAAGCTGCCAAGATGGAGAAGCCCTGCTCTGAACAGAGCTGAAGTCTGGAGGGAGGAGGAAGTGAGGGTGGTGGCCAGACTCCCAGACTGCTTATCCTCTGTGCTGACCCAACGGTTCTTTTAAAGCATGTCCGAGTGAAGCCGAGTTCTGGCTTTAGAAACAGAATCCTTGGCCAGGTTGTGCCCAAAACCACCTTTATGGATCTCAGCTCAAGAAACATATTATAGTAGAAAAACAGCAGATAAATGTTGGACATGCTGGGACCTACTGGAAAATTATCAAGGGGAATTTAAAAATCAAACAAGAGAACAATTAATAGCAGAAAAATAGATATACCATAGTCTCTGTTTACAGCAGTGGTTCTCAACCTGAGGGTCGGGACCCCATTTGGGGTCGAACGACCATTTCATGGGGGCCGCCAAACAACGCAGTCCACCATTTTTTCCCCCTTAGCTGTGCTCCTCCCTTTTATTCTATTGGCTTTTGAAAGCCAATAGAATAGACTCTCTTGAATAGGGTCTAATTCTATTGGCTTTCAAAAGCCAATAGGAATTGTCCAGGCTGTCTCTGCCCTGCTGAGCCCGCCAAAAGTCCCATTCTGCAAATGGTGCTGCACCAGTTGAGTAGTCCTCGACTTACAACTGGTTGAGTAGTCCTCGACTTATGACCGGTTGGGGGTCGCGGCTTTAAAAAGGTTGAGAACCACTGGTTTACAGTTATCTGAAAGGTTTAAAATGGATGAAAAGATTTATGGCATAGAACAAAGTAAATCAAAATTTGAAGTGCAATTGTGTACAACATCTATTTGCAAAGGAAAACTGGTTAAAGAATGTATGATAAATGTATGATAAGAATTTTGATAGTAATGTACAGATGGATCAATGGGAAATTATGTGGTTAAGAGAGTTGAAATTCACATTGTGTTATGATCCCAAAGAGATTTTTTTAATAAAATGATGTGTGTTGGTACATGAGGACAGAGAAATTATCTAGAATGTATAACGGCACTTCAAATGTTGTGTGGGAAATATGTAGGATGTGAAGAAACATTTTATCATGCCTCATAGACTTGCAAAAAGTTTAAAAATGGATCAAAATACCAATTCTGAAGCAGGATTTTAAAGATTAATATTAAATTGAACCAGGAACTTGTATGCTTAATGGACAGTTAGACAAAAGCCATGGAAGATTATTTCAGTGTAGGATCCCAGTGAGATTACTGTGTGCACAGAGGTGGGAAGATTAACAACAAGCACAATGGAGGACGGCCCGGTGAAGAGTCACCTTGTAGGGGAGATGGACAGCATAAAAATCTAATAAATACAAAATAAATAAAATTGCGATTTTGCTGAAAAGGATAAATTAACTTATTTGTATCAGAAAAAAAGTCATTATCTACATTCATTGCTGACTGGAAGCCTCTCATGGACTTTTCCCAAACAGACAAAAAAAGGAAGTTGGGAACTGTGGTTTTGGCAATTAGACAGGACAGCCATTGTGCCACTTTTAGGATAAAGCAATATTCGCCAGCAAGGTGTAAAAAACTTGATGACCGCCTCTAAAAAAGGAACAAAGTGATACAGGTAGTCCTCAACTTACAACAGTTCACTTAGTGACTGTTCAAAGTTACAACGGCACTGAAAAAAGTGACTTATGATCATTTTTCACACATGATCGTTTCAGCGCCCCCGGGGTCATGTGATTTACATTCGGATGCTTGGCAACGGATTCATAATTATGACAGTCAGAGTGTCCCAGGGTCATGTGATCCCCTTTTGCAACCTTCTGACAAACGAAGTCAATGGGGAAACCAGATTCACTTAACAACCTTTTACATCAGGGATGTCAAACTCAATTTCAATGAGGGCCGCATTAGCATTGTGGTTACCGGGGGGGGGGGGTGTCCTTCCTTCCTTTTTCCCTCCCTACCTTCCTCCTTCTCATTCCCATCTCCTTCCTTCCTTCCCTTCCTTCCCATTTCCATCTCCTTCCTTCCTTCCTTCCTTCCTCCTTTCCCTCCTTCTCATTCCCATCTCCTTCCTTCCTTTTTTCTTTCCTCCTCATTCCCATCTCCTTCCTTCCTTCCTTCCTTCCTTCCTTCCTTCCTTCCTTCCTTCCTTCCTTCCTTCACTGATCCTGGCGCTTCTGCTGAGCCCTGACAGCCTTGCAGCTCCAGCCATCTCTCACTCTGGCTTGTGTGGTGCTGCCGCCGCTTCAGCTCATTCCCCTCCCCCGCTACCCCTTCCCTAGGACGGCTGCGTGCCGCCTGCCAGGAGCCAATGGACCACTGGTGGTCCGTGTGCCACCGGTTGAAAAGCCCTGGGATAGACTGTGGAAAGAAGAGCCAGAGGGTGGCAGTTTCAGAGACGGAGATTTAAATATATTTGTACTTATAATTGCTGTGAAGAATGCTGGAAGCCACTGCAGGTAAGTCCTCAACTTACAACAGCTCACTCAGAGACCATTCAAAGTTACAACGGCAATGAAAGTGACTTAGGACTGTTTTTCACACACTGCTGCCTCTCCATGAGGGTCCCGTGTTTGGCAACGGGCTCCTATTTATGACGGTCTCAGTGACCCGGGGGGGGGCATGGGATCCCCTTTTCTGACCTCCTGACAAGCCAAGTCCACGGGGAAGCCAGATTCACTTAACAACCGTGTTTCCAACTTAACTGTGATGATTCACTTAACAACTGTGGCAAGAAAGGTCGTAAAATGGAGCAAAATTCACTTAACAAAAGTCTTGCTTAGCAACGGAAATCTTGGGCTCCGTTGTGGTCGTAAGCTGAGGACTACCTGAACTTTATGCTTTTTTTTCTTTTCTTTTGCTTCCCTCCCCCCCCCCTTTCTACCGGTTTGTGTCTGTCTCGGGTCCCAGCACTGCTCCCCCCAACCAGAGCTCTTGCAGGCGGCAAACATCGCCCCTTAGGGGAAGGGCTGCTAGCCAGGCAAAAGGCAGCCCACCCCCTTGGGGAGCAGCGCCAGGCGCCAGCTGGGCACTCACCTCCCCCTTCTGGACAGTCATGGAGTGCCTCCTGGGCGTGATCTCCTCGTTGATGCTGGACAGGAAGTTCTGGGAGATGCGCAGGGCGTCCTGCAGGAGCAGGTAGTCAGGGTGGCCTGGCGGGGTGTGCTTCAGCAAATCCTGCTTGTCAAGAGGGAGGGGAGAAGAAAGGCCTTCAGGGCAGAGCACTGGCCCTCCGTGGCTTCACTTCTGAGGATTTCCTGTCTAACTTAGACCCAACCATCAGATCCAAGCTCCTCCTCCTTCATGCAGGAACCAGGCCTCCCAGACAGAGGGCTGCCCAGGCTCTGCTTGAACCCCCCCCCCCATGGCCTCCCTCTCAGGGGTCACTGATTCCACAGCCTCGTTTCTCCTAGGCTGCTGAAGTTTGCTCTCCCTAATAGTTGCATCTATGCCTCCAGGAGCCCAGAGCTAGAATTATGTTGATGTCTTGCTTCATCTCAGCTCAGAGATGAGAACAGGAAAAGGGACTTCCTTAGAATACCTGGAGCATAAGATGCCCGTGCAGCTACTGCTCCATGCAGAGCCACCCCACAGAAACCCACTCATGGAGAATCCCTGGGCTTTATTACTTGTGGAGTTTTTTTAGCAGCATTGCTTTTACAAGTCCTCCAGTGATCACCCAGCTTCTTCTCCTGGGGCATCTTGCTTGCCCCCTCCACTCTCCTACCCCAACCAGATAAACAGGAATCATTTGAATGTGATCCAGTGTACTGTGGGAACCCAACCTCTATTTGACTCTGCTGCATGAAGTAGCCATCCAGTTCAGCCGTAAGATGCTGCACGGAGCTTGTCAGGTGAAGGGAACACCTGTGCTTTGCTAACCTGCATTTTGCAGCCGGTGGAAAAGACACCGTGTCTGGCAACTCTTTCCATTCTTTGTGCTATTTCTTGCTTGTGCACTGATTTCTCTGAAACAAAGCAGCCCCTCCAATTTCCAGCAGAAGAGCCAACAACATTAATATTCATGGCAACTTACGTGGAGCACAAGTGTACTGCGTGTGACCCGATCCACCGGCTTGTAGAGGAGAGCTATGGGGAAATAAAGGAAAATTAGAAGCTGTAGGGCAACACAATTCTCTGGGGAGCAAAATAATCCAACAGGTTTATGGAAAAACCTCTTCTTTGACAATATGTCCACTGCAATCCTTTGCAATTCATCTCCGCTACTCCCTCCACACTAGCCAAGCCCTTCCCATCTCACGCACAATGGATTGCTATAGGATGCTGAGTGCCCTTTTGCTGTTAAACCCAGGGGCTTCACTCCCAAAACTAGCACTTTGGCTGTTCAGAAAAGAAAAGCTAACCAAGGCAGTCAGCCCTGCTTATACACATCCCTGCAGAACAAAAAACCCAGAGAAACCCTTGGCCCCATACGGAGCTCCTTCGGGGGGGGGAGGGGTTATTGTCCAGAAAACCCAAATCTCAAATCCACCGGGGCACCACACCACTTACTTTCCAAGGAGTTTTTTGTTGTCTGGTCCCTTGCATCCTTGGAGCCTCTGGCTCTGAGGTTCTACAAAAGATGAGCAAGACGCAGGTTATGTTTTTTCAGCCTGCATCGTGGACTTGCCAGCTCTTCCTCGTCTAGTGACAGACGCTGCCTGGTTTGTACACCAAACCCAGATGAGGCCCACGATCTCCCAGCACAGGAAGCACCAGCTCAGAGGTTACCCCCCTCGTCACATGGTCGCCACCACCTCTACGCGGGTTCTCCCCCCCCTTTGAGAAAAAGGCGTTCACTGGGGGTTTGATGAGCCACTCAGACAAACCAGCTGGAATTCCAGCAGCCCAGGGAGAGCTCGGTGCCTCCAGCCTCAGAACCAGTCACTCAATCTGCCCCCAAGTGTCCTTCAAGCCCAAGTGAGATATTCCTGGAGGGAGACGGTCCTCTGCTACTACCTCCCCTTGCAGGTAATGTGGGGGAAAGATTTTGCTCAGACGGGGAGTATTTCTCTGATAAAAGCCACACTGGAAGAGTTCTTGAAATCACACGTAAGGATATTTGCTAAGGAAGAAAGTGACTCCACCAGGTGGATAGGGCAAAACGTGAGTCGGGATGAGTCAAAATCCAGGCCAGGTTTCTCAGGTTCCAAGAAAGAGCCAAGGTGGCGCAGCAGTTAGAGTGCAGTACTGCAGGCCACTTTAGCTGACTGTGTTCAGCAGGTCAGCGGTTCAAATCTCACCGGCTCAAGGTTGACTCAGCCTTCCATCCTTCCGGGGTAGGTAAAATGAGGACCCAGATTGTTGGGGGCAATGTAAATATATATATACATTGCTTACTGGTGTACACCGCTTAGAGAGTGCTTGCACTTAAAGCGGTATATAAGTCTCATAAATAAATAAACAGCCCCCAAATTAGTTGGCTTTTGTGGAGGGTCCCTGGGGTGCTGCATGCCAGGAGAAGCCCCCTGCACCAGGGCTTCCGGCCATCCTCACAACACAGCCTGCAACACCAGCCCCTTTACGGGTTTAACCCAGGTGAGGTGGGGGCAGAAGAGTCCCATCAGATTCCTATGAGGACACCCTTCCCCACCGCCGGCAGCCGGCAGCCATCATGCAGCACGGCCTCGCTCACCTCCGAGATTTCTGCAAACTGCGCGTTGGCTTGGCAACACTTCTCCGCCGTCTCCATGGCAACCTCATAGTTATCCACGAAGGCCCGGTACACGCCCAGCTGGCTGGCCTGGGGGGGGGGGGCAAATGCGGAATGAGACCCAGCCTGGTGTGGAAAGGCAGGGGAGGGCAGAGATGGCCGCCAGCAGCCACCCCCGTCTCGGGAGGCTGGCTGGAGATCTGGGCAAGCAGAGGACCGTCGGGATGAGCCTCTGCCCGCCCTGGACAGGCGCCCGCCAAGCCAAGAGCTGAGGCAGGAGAGGGAGAGAGGCCCAGACCGGCTCCCTCGCCTTTGGGCCCCAGGGGGAAGACGCCCCTCTTTCTTTGCTCCCCCTGCGCTCCCTGGGGAAGTGGCAGGTGCATCAACACCTGGCCTGCTTTTCCTCCAGGAAAAGAGCGACAGCCCTGCAAGGCCGGCTGAGGAATGCTTTACACCCAAGGGGGGGTGGCCCACGTGACACCACTGGGCAGCATCCCCACAAGCGGATGCCCTCGGAACAGGAGATTTATGGTCCATAAGGCACTTCCGACACTGTAAAATATGCCCCCCCTTCACAATCACGTGACCGAATTTCGGGCCCCTGGCGACTGGCCGGCATTCATGACCGGCTGTGGCACCTCACAGTCACCCCAGTGATTTGCACCCCTTTCTGCCAGTTTCAGCAAAAAACAACCATTTGGAAGAAGGGATTCACTTAATGACTGCACCGTTCACTTAATCACTCTGCGCTTCACTTAGTGACCACTGTGAATAATATCAGAAAAATAGGTCCAGTCAGGTGGATGCCTCAATTTACAACCAAGACTTACAATTGTGGTCTTAAGTCAAGGACTATCAGTTCTGCCACCCTAGCAGTTCAAAAGCAAATCAAACGGAAGGAGGTACACGGGGGGTGTGCCACTCTGGCGGAAGGTAACCGCGCTCCGTGACGCCACGCTGGCCACGTGACTGGCAGAAACGTCCATGGGCAGTGCCTTGAAACGGAGGGGAGCAGCACCCTCTAGAGCTGGCAATGAGTAGCGGAGTAAAATGCACGGGGACTCCTTTACATCATCATCATCATCATCATTACCACCACCACCAGTACAGGCTCCCTCCAGCCAAAGGGAGGCAACCCACAGCCCAGCCAGCCAGCCAGCCTTCCTCCCCCCGCCCACTGGTTTCTAGCACTGTCCCCCCCCTCCTCACACTTGCTGGTAAAGGAGAACTGGAGCCTCAAGCTGGTTCTGAGCCAGGCAAAAACCCCCCCTCTGCCCCCCCAGGGCCCAACGTCCTGCTCACCAGTTTCTGGAAGAGGTCGCCCACCCGCTGCTGGTGGCTCCACTGGTGGACCCGAGGGAAAAGCCCGTCGTAGAAGTCCTTGTGGATCTCGTAGAGCTCGGGCACTTTGAAGAAGATGGTCTCGATCTGCTGGCTGGTCAGCACCGGCTGGGAGGTGGTGGCAGCCGCCTTCAGAGGCTTCATGGGCTGAAAGATGAGAGACACAGAGCCGGCTGCCTTCTGTGGCCCAGTGGGGCACGTTCCTGGGCATCCCCCCTTGAGGAAACCCGGAGTCTTTGGGGAGAGCCCACTCGGCCCTTCCCACAGCAACGCGGGCAGTCGGAGGCCCCCCCAGACCACGGCACCATCACCAGCCAGGGCTTCGGCCATGAGGAAATGGGCAGAAGCGGAAAGAACCCGGCCACTCCCTTGCTCGGCTCCCACAGTGCTGAATGGAGCCCAGGCAGGGGGATTTCTCCGTGGCTGCCCCAGGTTGTTCCCCTCAGGGAGGGAGACCCTCGGATGTCCCTGCCCACGTTCATCTTCAGCTCCCTCCCCCCCTCCATCCATTCCCTGGTGCCCTTACCAGCAGGAGAGCCTCAAGGTGACCCAAGTAGGTTTCCTCACTAGCCAGGATCCCGGACAGGACCCACTTCCTCATCTCCAGACCCTTTTCCAGGTCTGGCTCACTCTGGAGGAAGGAAGAGAGCGGAGACAATGGGAGGCTAGGCCTTCGCGCACAAGCTGGAGATTTGGGGAGGGGGGTGGAAAGGTCCGGGGCCAAAGAGAATGAAGCCGGGGGGGCTGCTCTCCCCAGGAGAAAGAAGCGAAGCACAGACAGGGACACTGAGGCACACGCTCACTCTGCAACATGCTTGGCACAACCAGCATCCCTGCTGAGCTCCCAGGGCAGCCGAGTGGCAGGGGAGGCTCTGGCTTGCAGGAGCCCATAAAACCCAAACGGGCCAGTTCCAGGACCCTTCCTCACTCTCCTGGGAACCTTCCACACAGATCCCCTCCCTGCTGACTCTCTGGAGCCATGCCCACCACCCGCCGTAATGGCTGCCATGCCAAGATGGGGGCGGGGCTCAGGAGAGACCAGGGAAGGCCATCCCCTCCCTCCCTCCCTCTTTTTTGGCCCTCCTTGAACACGCCCCTCCCCAGCAGACAAGGTCTGGTTCTCCCTGGCTCCAGGGAGACCAGGGGACCAAGGAGGGCTCCCTCCCCAGGGCCCCTGGGCTCTTGAGTGCCATTCGCCCTGGACCTGCAGGCATGCTGCCAGCAGAAGTGCCCAGCCAGCCCCGGAGGGGGGCACTTTCCTCTTTCAGAAGGCGCTGCCAAGGAGCTTTGGGGGGGCGAAGGAGGAGAAGAGCAGAGCCAGCTTATTTATAACCCGCCAATGACATCCTTGCCAGCTCAGCTCAGGAAGGGCCTGCCTATTCCAGAAAAGCCATTGAACAACAGAGAATGAGAATTGGGGGGGGGAGTTAGTCAGATAGGTAGGAAGGCAGCCAGCTGTGTGTGGGGGGGTGTCTTGGCGCAGAAGGAAAAGGCTGGCAAAAGCTCCCACTGAGAGTCACTCCCTCAGCTTGCACAAGTTCAACTTCAAAGCTACCACACAGGGTCCTACTAAGCCTTCTCTGCACACCCATTTTGGGGCCTGATATCTCTCTCTCTCTCTCTCTCTCTCTCTCTCTCTCTCTCTCTCTCTCTCTCTCTCTCTCTCTCAATCTCACACACACACACTCTCTCTCTCACACACACACACACACACACACACACAGTCTCTGCAAAGCAAAATCTCCCCATCCCTTCCCCCTCTTTCCCCACCCCACCAGAGCACACAGCCTGGCAGAGTAAAGGGAGCGAGGAGCCAAGGAAATACAGAGGGGCAGGACTGCCAGCTTGCAGGCCCCAGAGTGCCCCTTCTCTCTGGGAATGTGGCATGCTGCAGCTCAGAAAGGACTGCCTCGGGTGCCACCAGCCTGGGGGGGGGTCTCCTTCCTCAGCTTTTCCTCAACCCTGCACAGAAATCAGGAAGGGCCCTGCCGATCTTTGGGCTCAGGGCAAGCCCAGAGGCCCTGCGCCAGGTTGGCAAAAGCACAAGGGACAGGAGCAAAAGCCTGTGAGGCCCGGGCCTGAGCCAGCTCTTCATCTCAAGAGTTCATCTCTTTATTCTGAGGCCCATGAAGAGGCAAGGCACGGGCAGCACAATGGGGGGGAGGGGATCCACATCCACAAAATGGGGGCTCCTGTGGGGCACAGTCCACGAGCAAAGGGTGTCCTGAATTCTGCCAGGCTCCACCATCCTTCCTCTGGGGGCACTAACGCTCTTCGGGCACGAGGAGGATTGTGGCTGCCCCCCTGGCAGGGAAGACCTCTGGGAAGACACAAATCCTCCCTCAGACGCCTCTGGCAGGGAGGGGAGTGGAGAGAGTGCCTGCCTTCGGAGGAAGGGGGCTAAGTCTGAAAGCCGGCTGCAGGTGCCTTAGGGCGGCCCTCAAAGACATCCAGAGACTCTCTCTCTCTCTCTCTGTGTGTGTGTGTGTGTGTGTGTGTGTGTGTGTGTGTGTGTTCCTGCCTGGAAGGAAGAGCTTTGAACCCAAGCCCTGCGCAAAGATTCAAAAGACACCAACACACACACATACACACACACACCACAAGAGAAAGAACTGGGCAAAGCAAAAGGAGAAAACATAGAGAAAAGTTGGGGAGACGCATGAAATGAATCCAGCTTCACTCAGCAAGGAGAATTCTACCTCCTGCCAAATGGAATCAGGAGCTCTTTCTTTTCCTCCCATGTCTCCTCTACAAAAATATAGTCTGGGCCAGTTTTTATTTTATGTGAAGCCAACCGGACAGTCTGAGTGGTCAAAAACCAACACCGCAGTTGATTCCCAAGTACCTGTGTTGCTTCTACACTTTGGGGTGAAGCTGCCCCCCCTTTCTTCAGAGTAGATGTCCTGCACAATGATGTCCATACTTACAGGCTGGAGCTGCTGTGCCTGGTCATCAGGGTCTCCAGTCTGAATGCAGTTCTGAGTCCTGCTATCAACCCAGCCATGGCAAAGGCCTCCTTTGATGCCAAGGGGCAGATGCTACAGAACCCACAGAGCTGCAATTGCACCCCCAAAGCCAACATTCCAGCTCCCCGCTTTGCCCCAGGGCGACGCAGCAGCAACTCACTGATTTTGTAGACTCCAGGGACCCCGATGAGAAGCCATCTCGACTGCCTCGGCTCTTGGAGCTGAGATGGGGTGAAGAAGAGGGGGAGTCATCGATGAAGGGCATCAGGTCATGGTGGTGCCTCTGCTCTTCAGCTCTGTCCACATCGTAGGCATAGCCTGGGGGGAGGCCACCAAAGGAAAGCTCTGCAAGAGGAAGGGAAGGCAGAATGGGAAGGAAGAACTGGCCTGGGGGCCAACCGCATCCTTGGGCTCTTCTGCCTGATCGAGGCCTTCAAGAGCTGCTCTGCGGATTCCTGATCATTCCCGCTCCAATTTTTCTGCAGAGGGGTCTCCAGGAGACCTTGCTAATCTGGCACCCTCGGACAAAGGCCTTGGTCTTTCCAACGAAAGCATAATTGAGACCAATTTAATTTCAGAGCAGGCAGAAAAAGTCTTGTGGCCAGGAGATGACTGGAATGCAAAGCTATACATTATGGTCTAAAGTCCACTAGAATAACACATACTGGACTCCTCCCAGCACAAACCTATGGAGAAAAGAGAAATCTGCATTTTGTGGGTCAATCTGCAAACGCAGTTGTGATGTGTGACTTGTGACTCCTTTCCCAACAGAGAACTGAAAACCCTGAAGAAGCCCACCAGGCCAGCTCATTCTGCTTCACAGGGACCACGCGGGAGACGGCCAGCTCTTCTTCTCCTGCTTGGAATATCCACCAAACTGCTATTCACGTCAGGTGAACATTCATGATGGAAAAACAGATTTGGGGATCAGAACACAGGGACCCCCACAGATCCAAAAAGGAGTCAAAAGCCCAGGGGAATGTCCATAATGACAAGGGAGGCCATCACCACACAATGGCAAGCTTGGGATTTATTGCTGAACGGCCTTCAGCAAATCCGCTGCTCCAGGGCGAGATGAAGGCTGCTTTGTCTGTTCCCGGAGAGGCTTCCGTGCCCCTCCTCTCCCACAGCATAACCCACCTGAACAAGCGAGGTGGAAGAAGAAAGGGCTGGGCATGCAGTGACCGTGGGCAGGGCTTCCAGGTACCAACGCTGCCCCCCCCCCCAGTCAGTACTAATAGCACCAATATAGGAGAAGAAGTGTCTATCAGAGCAACCTGGTCTACCCAAATGGGACGGAGCACACTGCTTCCGCTTTTGCCTTTCAGCCCCAATCTAGGAGCCTTCACAGACAGTCACTTCTGCCACCAACTATTTCTGTGTTAAATTTTGTGTTAGGAATGACTCCCCCAGCATCTCTCCGAGAGAAGCCAGGTCAGGGAACAGGTCCACCCGTCTGACTAGAGCTGCATCACCTCAGCCAGGCTGCAGGAGCAGAATGGTGAAAGCTGGAGTGCCATTTCCCTTCCCCCTCCCCTCTGGTATTTTGCTGAATTGGGGGAAAACAAGAATCCATCTGAGTTTCTGTTTCCCTACACTATCTCCGTTAACCAATTCCCTCCAAATGTTTTAAAACCAGCAAATGCAAAACAGAAGTAATACTAAAACTCTTTTTGTTCGTCTGTAACCTTCAAAGGGCCAAATCGGTGCATCATGGGGCAACAATTTTGAATCAAAGTACCTCAAATGGGCTAACTTAAGAATGCATCCAAAATCTGGGACCCGGGACTCCCGAGGGATTTGAAATTTCAAGGTTCTTCAGACCAAGTCTATTGATGGCAAAATGGCGGCCACCGTGCCACCACGAGGAAAGTCCACGGAGAAGCCAGCAGAAAGATAGAACATGTTGGAAGGGACCTTGGAGGTCTTCTAGTCCAACTCTCTGTTGAAGCAGGAGACCCTGTATCATTTCAGGAGCAGAACATGACTATCCTCAAGATATACCATTCCAGCATGACCACAACTAGGACATCAACCAAAGCTTTCCTCACCTGTCTTCTAGATTCTAGAACAAGGAAATACAGCTAAGGCCACGATGCTCATGGCTCCTAAGAAATTTCACAAATGGCTCTCCACTGAATAGCACCAAATCCTGCTGCTTCTCCCCAGAGTTGAATCTGTCTCTTCCCTGCAGACCAGGGTCTCTGCCCGCTACCCCCCCCCCCGCTTTGGGATTCATGACACTTGCAATCCTTGGTGGTTCTGGTTGTGGCTGACAGAGTGAACCCGAAACATCTGGAGTGCCCAGCTACCAACTCTGCTGCTGATGTTGAACACAGATAAACCCAAGATCCATGCTCTCATTTCATTAACATCAAACTTCAGTGAACGTGGTTCTTGTCAAACTAAAGCGATGGTTCATGAATTGTTTCACCAAATTACCGTTTTCTATCTCAAACAAGGTCCCTGTTCCCACAAAAAAGCTGACTCCCTTGTTTCACAGACGCATCTTATGGGTGGCAGCCCAACCTGCACCATGGACTCAGAAGCAGCGATTATAAAATGTTCCAACAGCCCCAAATTACCCAAATTACCCTCTTGGGGATAATGGCTCCCAATTTAAGAAGTACCAAGCCCAAGGAAGAGCGCGAGAGAGGCCAAAGCTGAGCAACAAACTCTGTATAGAAGCAGCAGCATTCTCTCCTCCCCACTCCCAGCCCCACAGATAAGGGGCGGATCGAGAAAGAAATTCTATTCAGCCTCAGATTCTGAGCATTCAAAAAGTTTGCCAGCATTTCAAACTGCTGCATTTGGACACCTGTGGCTGACTTTCTCTACACCACTATGGTTCTTTCAAAAGAGTCTGGCTACCTGGAGAAGGCAATCCTGCACACGGCGAGAGCAGATGCCCCTTCCTCCACTCAGGTAATTAACACAGCCCACCAGACCATCTTTGTGCCGGCCAGGCTCCTGGGCACCCCTCTTTGCCACCCAGCAAAAACGAGAGCTTCCGATCAGCTGAGCGGCCCCTTTAAGGAGCTGCTTTTGGCTTCTTGGACCAGAAGCTCCCTGGAAGGAAGCCCAGCCTGTTCCCGAGCCAAAGCTACTTTCACACGAGCAGCTGTTCCACAAGCTTTTTCCTGTCCCTGCTGCGTTCTCAGCAGCAGGCTCAGCTCAGAGACGATACTGTTGGAGCAGCAGGCAGCAGATTCTGGTGCCGTTTAGCAAATCTGCCTCACAATGAGGAGACTGGCAAGAGCGGCTCTGATACAAACTCCCCCCCCCCATGCAAAAACTCCCGCCGGTGGAATCTGGGAGAAGCACTTTCAGGAGAGGTGGCAGCAGAGGTGAGGAGCCTCCGATATGGCAATCTCCTATTGAGCTTCAGCTCAAGAAAATCCCACGTAGGATGGGTGGGAGAATGCTCATTCATGCTAAAAATCTCTTTTTTCCCTAAAAATGGCGGAACGTTCCTCTACTGCTGTAATCCAATCCCCACCCCCATTCCCAAACTTTGTGGTCTTCTCCTCGAGGCCTGATGGTGAGGCTGCTGAGGGCCTTGTCAGATATTGCCAAGGATCTGCAAAGGGTGGGCCGGAGGGATGGGCTCTGCTGCTTCCTGAGCTCTGTGGCTGGGAAGGTCTTCCGTTCTGCCTGTCCCACAGCAGGATCCACACTGCGTCCAACTCCTCCCTGCCCCAAGATGAAAGAGTTTAGCAGAGTAGAGCCTTAAAGGGCACAGAGCAAAAGGTGGCAATGGATATTCATAGTAGCTACCAGCAAAATATAAAATGATGTAGAAACCTATGGAGTTGATTAACTTAGCATCTAGCTTCTTAAGCAGTTGTGTGGACTGGAGGAATCTGAAAGAAAGCTACATGGGATTTCCAAAAATTGGAAGGGGGAGAGGATGGGGGTCCTTTCCCGATGATGGTAGCCAGCAGGCTGTTCTTAGGAAGTCTTGCAAAGATCTACTTGTTTCTTGAGAAATTGCACAACACAACAGGTGTCACCAGATGCTGCTTAGATTTCGTGGAGAAAGTCTGAGTCATCAGGCATGGAAGCGAATGGGAAGGCATTAGCCATGGGCACAAGGATTATGCCAGAATCAACCAACAGTAAAAGTCCAGGCTGGTTCTATTGCAATGACAATGGAGAGATTGTTCCTGGGTAGAACCAGCCTTTCAGTTTCACTATCAAAATTAGTAGAGGACAATCTAAAAGATCTAAAAGAAATAGAAATCTGAAGAAGATCTAAAATAGAGAGCTTAAAAATAGACAGTATTTTTAAATACTGCAAATACTTTAAAAATAGACAACTTTGTCAGAAAGAGATAGCTGGGCATGCTTGTGTTGGAATACAGTCTCTGGAGTGGAGGGAAGGCTGCAATGAAATGAAAAAGAAAGAGCTTGACTACAACCAATCGACCAGTAGCATTGAGGCTGTTAACAGGGGGCAAGTCAGAAATAAATCCGAGATAAGGCATCCCAAGGTCTTTATGAGGAATCTGGAAAAGTTTGCTACACAGCAGGAAGCAAAAGCCTTTATAGCAAATCCCGGAACACAAACCATAATTTTTTACCCTCAAGAATATCCTATTAGCTGGTTCTCATAGCACAGCTACAAAGTTCTGCCTCATGGAAGGGAGAATACCACCGTCTCCTGTGGAAAGTTCATTGTCCCCGCCCACGAAGGGGCAAGGGGCTCACCCTGAAGATCAGCTATCCAAGTCTGCATAGATGAAGGCTATCATTGCTACGTGAGGAGTTGCTTCCTATTAACTTTTTCCAAGCCAGACTCGTAAGATTGGTCCAGGACTAAGAAGCTGACCATCAACAGCTTCCACCCTCTCCGGAGGTTCTGCAGGTTCTGCTCCCTGTGGCACCAGAATTACCGTGCCTGGGTTCGGAGGTTTATTGCAGAGCCAGTCTACGAAGAAATGTGGGAAGGATATTCTCAACGCTTAGCATTACAGGCCTGAACATCCCTTAATTCTGGATGTGCCCCTTTGAGCTGAGGTGGGTAACTCACTGCCCAATGAGCAGCAAGTGCTTAATGCATCTGTTGCAAAATGCCCCTTTTCCACAGGTGTGGCACTAAACTCTCACAATATAAGCACAGACCAGGTGTGTGTGTGTGTGTGTGTGTGTGTGTGTGTGAGAGAGAGAGAGAGAGAGAGAGAGAGAGAGAGAGAGAGAGAGAGAGACTTTGCCAGCAGTGATTCAAAGAGGCAGCTCTGTGACTGTTTACTGTTAATGCAGAAATCCAGCAATCACCGTGTAAAAGGCCTTATTTATAGCCAAAGCAAAGGTCAACTCTTGCACCTCTTTCTCCTGCTGGATAAACAATGGATCAAATCTTCAGCTTTTGAGAGAAGGGAGTGGTAAACACTGTGCCTCGTTATTGTAACAAACTGTTGGCCTCAGGCCATTTTTCCTGACCTAGTAAGTATCTCCTCACCCTCCCACCAGCCTTGCTCAGCCCGCTCATCCAGCATTCCCAAGATAAGCAGACCCTCCCTATTCTTGTCACCCCCTGCCCTGTGCATGAGCCTGCATTATTGCAACCCCACTGCTTCTATGAAATCTCCCCCCTTTTTTCAAATAATACCCGGATGGTCAAAACGTTTTCTTTCCTTAAAGCCTACAACTCCAGGCATGCAGGAGCAAGCTTGCACCTCAGTGCTGGCAGCTCGGTCTTGGCTGTTCATGGGTGCTTTGGGGAAAACAACCCTTAGCCAAAGGTTATGCCTCAACCCATGTCCCATCTTAGGCAGGTCGGCCACTCTGGCCTTGGAAGAGCTGAGATTTCCTTGGGCGGAGGAGGAAAAAATCTCCTCCTGGGGAAGGCAGCTCCACCAGCTGGCTCAGCTGAGCTGATCTAAATGCATCACGTTTCCAGCCAGACACCTGTAATCTAATGCAGCCCCATCTGTCCCCCCCCCCCATGCATTTCAAGCTTTCCACAAAGCTGTTCCTCCCACTCGCCCCTCCCGTCGGCCCTGCAGGGTGGAGGGACCAATCCCCAAAGGAGCCCTGGGCACCTGGGCCTGGACAGCATTCACAATCTGCAAGCGCAGTCAAGGCTCTGCAGGAAGCAGGCTGGGAGGGGGGGTGGAGGGGGGTGAGCTGGTCAGTGGACAGAATTAAAAGCAGAAGAGAGAATTTCTATCCCACAGATCAGGGGTCTCCAGACTTGGAACTTTTAAGATTTGTGGACTTCAACTCCCAGAATTCCTCAGCCAGCAAAGCTGGGAGTTGTTCCACGAGTCTTCAAGTGACCCAGTCTGGAGACCCTGCCATAGATGCCCCCTGCTTTCTCCTGCTCCTGACCCCGACCCTAACTCTGCTGCTGCTGGGAGGGCTTTTCTGGGAGGAGGAGAGCAGCCAGCGTTGGAAAGCCTCTGAAGGCCAAAGTCTGGCAAGGGGGGGAGGCTCCTCCCACAGGCAGGCTGGCCCAGGGCGCATGTATACGAGGGGGGGTGTTTGTGGGTGGGTGGGTGTGCACTGCAGTGACATGAAATGAAATGTCAAGCAGGAAATTGCAAAAGCCTTTCAAGTGTTCACACCTACTTTCCAGGCAGGAAGACTGCACAAAACACCACACTAAAAGGGCAAAAACCTTGGCTTCAGTTTGTTTACAAAGAAATCGAGGCCGAACTAGCAGAATCCAATGGAAATGCCCATTCCTTTTCTAAACTGCCTTCCAAAAGAGGCGATCCTGAAACCAAGGCGGTGGCTTGGGGGCACATGCATTACACAAACTGCCCCCCCCCAAAGAAAGATCCTTACACCCTCCCGTGGCTGGGGTCAGTCCCTCCTCTCAACCCACAGAAGGAAGCAGAGTAAGATTTATCTATGTGCAGCAGCCTGTAAGTTGCCCTGCAAAGGGAAGAGAAGGCAATTTTATTCTGTTTGCCTTCTAATGAAAGCCTAGATAATTCAGATATAAAGAACAAATATACAAACTGAGATATAGGATTTGATTTCCAAATTTTATCCCACAAGTTTTCTACTCAATTTTTTTAAAGGATTAAAAACTAAAAGTAAGCATTTTAGGGGGGAAAATCTACAAAAATGTCTTAGGGTAATTGCCTGCAAATGCATATATATTTACTTAAAAACCATAATATTATTAGGAAAAGCATATATGAATTCCCATGTAGATTTGTTGCAGAATCATTGAAATGTAAAACAAAAAAAAATTAGTTTGATTGGAAAACTTAAAGCTGACACATTCATCCACCCATCTGTTTTGCAACCTTAAGTGATTCAGGATCAGATTAATATTAACAGTTGTAATCAAGCTCAGAAACTAACCAATGTAGCTGATATAAATTGCTTTAATACACCCACATATTAACACTCCAGTTGCTCTTGGAAACATCATTAAAACAGCACAAAGCAGAATGCATGACAGGAAACCCGAAGCAACCAACACAGCAGGAACCAAATCTGCTCTTCCTGGCAAGAGGTGCAAAGGGCAAACCAGCTGCTGTCAAACACCCCCCCCCCGCCCCCCCCATGAACTGACACATCTAGGCAGCCTCTCTGCCCTTGGATGGGGAGTCTCCACCGGCCTTGGCCTTCGTGGCCAGCTCAGGAACAGGCGGCCAGCCCAGCATTCCTGACCAGGACAGGCAGCCTCAGGGATTTCAAGGCGAGGGACTTAGTGCGTCACTGCTTGAGTCCAAGGGACGACAGAACCCAAGAAAGAGCTTCCTGCAGGACCAACTGTAAGGCAGCAACGTGGCCAAGTCTCCCATTTCCACCACACAGTTCTGGCTATCAGAGGCTACCTGGAATGAACAGGTATTTCTTTAGAGTGAACAATGCAAGTTTTAGATGAAATCACTTGCACCTGTGCAAAAATGGTGCAATCCCTCTGTTTAGCTCTCCCTCCAAGGCCCACAACAAGACCAGGAGCCTTAAGTCCTCCTTACCACTTCAGAGGGCAGGTAGGACTGGCGCCACCAATGGGCCAGGCAGCCTAGAATCCCCCTCCCCAGCCAGAGGATCCAGGAGGCGTCCACAGCGGGGGTTGCTGAAGGGATCCACTGAATGGAGTCGAAACGAGCCCAGCCGTCCTCCTGCCACTGACAGGGAGAACATAAAAGATTTTCACCAGTATTAGGAGCTCTTTCCACTGTGGGAGAGGAGGAAAAATGAGGAGGGGCCCAGATCACTGCTCCAATGTCTGCCCTCCGGGCTCCCTTCCAGGTGGTGCCTGGAAACGCCTGTGGCTGGTGCTCCACAATCTTGCAAGGCTGGCCTGGATGCGGTCAGCACAGCATGGCCTGATTCTGGAGAGGGGGACAAGGCTGCCTATTAGTCCCCTCAGAAGCAGAAAAAAGCCCATTGTCCACAACATAATGCGTTAGACCCATTCTACAGATCAGGTGGCTGTTTCTTGGGCAACAACAGCAAAAGTGGAGGGTGGAGCCCCTTTATTAATCCTCATTCTTCCTGCTGTTTCCTGTGATAGACCTTACTCTCCGAGGTTGGAGACTGAGTGCCACCACTACAGACAAAACAGAGCAGACGTGGTTTGGTAGGAACTGTGGTTGACACCACTGACAGCTGGGTGGCCCCAGGAAGGATGCATCCTCACGGAGAGCCAGGAGGAGCAAGAAAATCAGCCTGTACCAATGTGGAAGAGGGTAAGATGGGCTTCCCTTCCCCTGGGAGAAGCCAGGAGGGAAAGTGGAGACTTGGTGAGACATTCCAGAGGAGGGATGGGGGGGGGGCGAGAGAGAGAGAGAGAGAGAGAGAGAGAGAGAGAGAGAGAGAGAGAGAGAGAGAGAGAGAGAGAGGGGGGGGGGATGATTCACCTATTGAGAACAGGCAAGTGCTAGATTGCAAGTTGACCTGATGCAATCGAGGCCATGCTATTGAGCTTCAGGGGTGCAGATCAGGGAAGGGCTGCAAGCGGTGATCTCCATCAGGGGTATCCAACCTTAGCAACTCTAAGACCTGTGGACTTTAATTCCCAGAATTCCCCAGTCAGCATAGCATGGGGAATAGCATAGCAGCACAGAATGCTGGCTGGGGAATTCTGGAAGCTGAAGTCCACAGGTCTTAAGTTGCAAGGTGTGGCAGGTGACCTTTTTGTATGCTAAGCTCCTCTGAAGGACAGTGGCAGAATCCCGATCTGAACCATGGGCCCTGGGCCCTTCCTCTCAACAACTTAATTGGTAACTTCTTCCCCGATGGACGGCTGAACATCTCATTCTATGCTGCCTACATCTCTTCAGATAAACTGGCATAATATGCGGATAGCAAACTCAGCGCCCCCATCACCAGCACTTCATGGGGGAGTCCGTTGAGGTCAACCCCTTGACCAATACAGCACCAACATTTTTGAAAAGAAATCGCCTTTCTTCCCTATGACTAATATTTCCTGCAAATTTACTGAATTACGTTTTACAGCACAGAGCATCTCAAACAACTGATATAGAAATATATATCGGCAAGAGTAGCAAAAGACATTACCCTCAGCAGCCACACTTCAAATACTAAAACCAAAACCATCACTGCCAGCTATGGAAAATGTGGTTCGCCTCCGGTTGGGCAATAGGCTTTTAAAAAGAAGACTCTGGCTCCAGCTGGCAGGGCCAGGAGCACAGAACGTTTCCCCGATCTGCAGAATTACAGGGCAGCACCAGAGCCAAATTTTCCATTTTTAGTTAATGGTGGTCAATCGGGCTGCAGCCGATGGATTCTCACGTCCTGCATGAATTATTTAGATGCCTTTCAAGTCACCTCTACTCAGAGTGAAACTGCCAGGGAGGTCCCAGATGGCCACCAGGCAACATAGGCCTTCACTGTCTGGGATTTTCTTGGGGGCCCCCAACCCCACCCATTGTGCTCGTCCTCTGGTCCAGCGTGCCTCCTCCTCAATGCCAGGGCAGAGCGAGGCCCTTTTTTGTACGAGGAAGATGCTCTGAGAAGCAACCCCCCCCCCAAGGAATATGGGCTCCTGGAGTGGCTCTGCCAACTCTGGCTGCCCCAGAAAACGACAGTCCAGCGGTTGCCAGCAGGTGCCCAGAGAACCCGACACTGGGACGTTTGCATCTCTTCCTTCCTCAAAGCCTCAGGGTCCCACGGGCCCTTTGCTGTCACGATGCCTGCCTGTCACCCAGGCCGTCACCCTCCCCACAGCAAGGCCGGCTTCCATGGTTAACAAATGAGCCAGTTGTGGGACGGGGAGAGGAGAGTCTCTTGCTCCATCCATCGCCCAGCCGTGCCCTGGGATCCTTCCACCCCCACCCCCGTCGACCGGCTTTGGCTGCATAAGGTTTCAGGACCTCCACCCATTGCCTCATGATCCTCCCGTGCTGTTATTTGCAGGAAACAGATGTCAATTTTTACTGCATTTCCCTGACCTCATTGCTTCCAATTCACCCAGATCTGTTTCACCAAAAACGTCAGAGCAGAATCGGTCGTGCAAGGAGGACTCTTCTCCCTGCCTCTGGCCAAGGCCACGTGAGCTGTGAGCCGCCCACCGTCCTGCTCTGAGGTCCCTTTGTTGGAGCCACCCTTCCACGGTCTGGGGAGAAGCCGCCCAGGACGGAGCAGCCTTTTCGGGAGGCGGAGAGGCCTTGAAACAGGGAAGGAGTCCCCAGTTCTCCCATCAACTGCAACACAGGAGCCAGACTGGCCGGCCTGGTGGGATTCCAGCAAGACACGCTTGAGCTTCACTGCAGGAGCCTCAGTGGGCTCGTTTTGCACCAAACGCGAAGACAGGATCCGCAGATCGCAAGGCTCGCACCCCAACAGAATGGATTAGCACAACGCAGGAAGTGCCGGAATAGATTTGCAGAACGAGAGGCACAGACTAGGACAGGGGGAGGCAACCTTTTATGACTCGTGGACTTCAACTCCCAGAATTCCTGAGCCAGCATGGACTAGAACAGTGTTTCCCAAACTTGACAATTTTAAGGCATGAGGACTTCAACTCCCAGAATTCCACAGCCAGCAATGCTGGCTGTGGAATTCTGGGAGTTGAAGTCCTCATGCCTTAAAATTGTCAAGTTTGGGAAACACTGGACTAGAACGTCTTCCCAAATGCAAGTGTTGCTCCAAGACAGCTGCGGCCTTCCTGAGCATTAAAAACCACAAATACTTTGTAGTAGTTTCCATATTAAAAAAAAAAAAAAAAGGAAAACCCAAAGGCCCTTCATGGGCTCCAGAAGCTCACAGGGGAGGCACAGAAGCTCGAAAGAGGAGGAAAACCTTCATGGAACAAGCTGTGCTTGCTCCCCACCCCCACAATGCACACCCACACAACGCACAACTCACACACTGCTGCTTCCTGAGCTGGCTCCTTTCCATCGTGCTGGCATCGGCCAGAAAGCTCTCCCAGCGTTTCCTGGGCCCCCAAGGCAGGCGGGAGGGAGTGAGGGCAACTGCTAGAGAAGGGGGCAGAGACAGGTCTCTGGGTGGATCCACTCAGAGGAGAAGGATTGGGCTTTACATTGTAGGCACTTGGTTCCTAACCTGGCAGATCCTTGATCTGGGCCTGGTTTAAAAGATACTTTAACAGAAGTATCTGGTTTAACAGAACTCTTCTGTTCCCCTCGGAGCACCCAGCGCAGGTAAGGGAGCCAGTCAGTGACTGGCCAGGAGAAACGCCAGGCACCTGGGGTGCAGGAGGTCTAATTTTAGAGGAGGGTTTTGCTGGTGGGCTTTGCCAGCACAACGTTTCAGAGCCAAGGGTGGGTTTTTTTAAATGTAAGACCTGCCTGAATCAGGGATGGTGACCCACTCCTCAGTGAAACCAGGCTGAACAAGGATTCCTCCTCCTTCCAACATTACTACTACTACTACTACTACTATTACTACTACTACTACTACTACTACTACTACTACTACTATTATTATTATTATTATTATTATTATTATTATTATTATGAAAAGCCAACATGGGTTTGTCAAAAACAGATCATGCAGACAAATTTTATTGCATTCTTTGACCAAGTGACAAAATTAGTGGATCAGAGGAATGCTGTGGATATAATTTACTTGGACTTCAGTAAGGTATTTGATAAAGTAGATCACAACCTACTACTCGATAAGATAGAAAAATGTGGGTTAGACAGCATCACCACCAGATGGATCCGTAGCTGGCTGACTGGCCATACTCAGCATGTGGTCCTCAATGGAACTGCATCTACATGGAGGGAAGTTTGTAGTGGGGTGCCCCAGGGCTCTGTTCTGGGCCCAGTGCTCTTCAACATCTTCATCAATGATTGGATGAGAGGATAGATGGGGAACTCATCAAATTTGCAGATGACACCAAGCTGGCAGGAATAGCCAACACTCCAGAAGACAGGCTTAAGATACAGGAGGATCTGGACAGACTTGAACACTGGGCGCTATCCAACAAAATAAAATTCAATGGTGAAAAAAGTAAGGTTCTACCTTTAGGCAAGAAAAACCAAATGTACAGGTATAGTATAGGGGGTACCTTGCTCAACAATAATAACTGTGAGAGGGACCTCGGAGTCCTAGTGGACAATCACTTAAATATGAGCCAGCAATATGCTGCAGCTGCCAAAAAAGCCAACACAGTGCTAGGCTGCATTAACAGAGGGATAGAATCAAGATCACGTGAAGTATTAATACCACTTTACAATGCCTTGGTAAGACCACACTTGGAATACAGCATCCAGTTTTGGTCACCACGATGTAAAAAAGATGTTGAGACTCTAGAAAGAATACAGAGAAGAGCAACAAAGATGATTAGGAGACTGGAGGCTAAAATATATAACGAACAGTTGCTAGAATTGGGCATGTCTAGTTTAACGAAGAGAAGGACGAGGGGGGACATGATAGCAGTGTTCCAGTATCTCAGGGGCTGCCCCAAAGAAGAGGGAGTCAAGCT
The DNA here is from genome assembly GCF_016545835.1 of Crotalus tigris. Classification (NCBI taxonomy): domain Eukaryota; kingdom Metazoa; phylum Chordata; class Lepidosauria; order Squamata; family Viperidae; genus Crotalus; species Crotalus tigris. The sequence goes on along the minus strand of NW_024100139.1, from coordinate 1,137,429 downwards.
ATTCTCCAAAGCGCCTGAAGGCAGGACAAAAAGCAACAGATGGAAACTAACCAAGGAGAGAAGCAATCTAGAACTAAGGAGAAAGTTCCTGACAGTGAGAACAATTAATCAGTGGAACAACCTGCCTCCAGAAGCTGTGAATGCTCCAACACTGGAAGTTTTTAAGAAAAGACTGGACAGCCATTTGTCCGAAATGGTATAGGGTTTCCTGCCTGAGCAGGGGGTTGGACTAGATGACCTCCAAGGTCCCTTCCAACATTATTATTATTATTATTATTATTATTATTATTATTATTATTATTATTATTATTATTATACCTCTTCGAACAGGTGGAGAAGGCAGTAAATCCAGGAATAGGAGCCTCTTCTCTCCCCATTGGACTCTCGGCCCAAACAGGCCCAACCAGTTTGTTGGGTCCAAGGGACATTTGCCCCCAGGTGTGCAGAGAGCACCCAGGCCCCGGGCGTGTGGTGTGCTCCACAAACAAGCCTTCTTCCCACACACTCCCCTCGCACATTCATTGCGCAATCCAGAGGTTGCTGGAAGAACTTGAAAAACCGGAATAACCACCATACTCCAGAGCAAAAAATAACAGTAATCCTCAACTTACAGCCATTTGGTTAGCAACCACTCAACGTTACAATAGCACTGAAAAAAGTGACTCACAACAGGCCCTCCCACTTACAACCATGGCAAAAAAAACCCCAGTCACGAGATCAGCCTGTGTTTACGACGCTGCAGCGTCCCATGGTCGTGCGAACGCCACTTGCAACCTTTCTTGCTGGCTCCCATCAAGCAAAGTCAAAGCGGGAAACCAGATTCGCTTAACGCCCGCATGATTCACATTACAACTGAGTGATTAATTTAACTATGGCAAAGAAGATTGTAAAATCAGGGACATGTCGGTTAACAACCGCCTTGATCATCAACGGAAACGGCAAAGCTAGCTGGGGAATTCTGGGAGTTGAAGTCCACACCTCTCCAAGCTGCCACGGTTGAGAAATGCCGAGTTAGGGGAACTCCAGTTTTCTAACTGCACAGGGCCCTTAGACGCGCAAGGAGACAGTGGAGGCTGCCCAGGGCCATCTGCCCTTGGACCAGGATGGTGGCTGCCGGGATCTCCCCACGGCCCTCCGTCCTGGGGTTCAAGACGCCTGTTGGCCAAGGCAGCCTCAAGACGCACAAAAGCTCCCCATCTGGGCCAGACACTTCCTTTGGAGGATGTGGGGGGCTGCATTGACTGGAAAAACAGTCAGGATTGGGGTGGGCAATGAGGACAACCAGTGTCATGCCAGTTCAGGGGGGCCCACTAGGCCTGGCACAAAAACATCATGAAAACACGGCCCAGCTTCAACTGCGCCATCACAGATACCATCTTGACTTTTTTGACCATACTCTGAGGCTCCCCCGTGCTTGCTTTAAGTTTATACTGCAGTCTCTTTGATCGTTGTCTTTCAAAATGTGAGCCATAATACCAAATTAGGTTGTTTCAAAGTTTAATTAACTTTTTTCAGATAGTTGCTACTGAGCAATTCATTAACACCAAAGCTAAATTAGCAGTAACACACAACTGCAACCAGCCTGTCAGCCGCACACCTTAGCGCAGGGGTAGGCAACTTTGAGCCAATTCTGGGAGTTGAAGTCCACGAGTCATAAAAGAGCCAAGGTTGCCTGCTCCCGCCTTAGCACATGCTCGTACAATATCATACCAGTCATGAACATGTTAGCAGAAAAAAAAACCTGGAAACCCCGAGCCTCACCAGCCCCCTTCTCCAACCAGCATCTACAAGAAGGGTGGGCAGTCTCCAGGGTCACCAAGCCCCCTGCCTCTTCTTCCTGGTGGCCTTGACAGGCTAGCAAGTGCCAGCCTGCTTCCAGGGCAAAGCCAGCATACTGGACGGCCCACTTTCCTTACTGGCAGAAGCCCAAGGCCACGAGTGACCCTGAGTGGGTGGCTGAGCTTTTCTTTGGCTGAAGGAACCCTACTGAGGCCCACTGACCCGATTCATCCCTTCGTCCATTTGTATGATGGCCGCCCTTCTCGCACAACGCATCTTAAAATCAAAAGCACCAAGCGTAACCCCCCCAAAGGCCGCAGCCACCCAGCACCCCAAGGCCAATCTCCTTCACCACAACATCCCCTAAAGCAGGGGTTCTCAACCTTGGCAACTTTAAGACTTGTGGCTGAGGGATTCTGGGAGTTGAAGTCCACAAGTCTTAAAGTTGCCAAGGTTGAGAACCCCTGCCCTAAAGGCAGCTCATTAGCCATGCAGGCTCAGGGCCCAAGGTGCCCTACGAAGGCCAGCAGGGTCAGGAGCGTTGCAGCCTTTAACACCGGGCTGTGCCTGGCAGGTGCAGGTCCAGAGAAAAGATGAGTGAAGTATTAGGATAAAGCCCTATTTGCACCACAAAAACCACGGTATTGCTGTATTGGGTAGCAGCAGCTGATACTATGCTGGGCTAGCAAACTAGAAATACCACCCTGAGTACTTTGCAAGCCATCTCAGTTATGACTTCCTCAGGCTACTGGCAATATTGGGGCAGGGTGGGGGTTGAGTACTAGCAAGGTGTGATCTTCTCAAAGAGGCCCCCACCTGGCTGAGGAGTGCCCTTTCCAAAAAACCTCACTTGGCATCCACTTGGCATTCCTTTAGGCACCAGCATTTTTTTTTTAATTCTTATGGTTTTTCAGAGGATTTGTGAATGTTGAGGCTTCCTTTTAAAAATCAGTACTTTTTTCCTGGCATCACTAAATATAGTTTACAGTTTTATTCTGCTATGTGTGTGTGTGTGTGTTTGTATGTATGCACGCCACCTCTACAGATCTTCAATTAAGATCTTCAAATATAGGTAATAGGTGCCATGGGACTTGCGGACTGATTCTTTCAAACATCAGCACAGAAAACCATCCCCGGCAATTTTGGAAACCTGCTGTTGCCCAGCTCTGTTCTGCTCCTCCTCCAGGGTACTTGCTGGAGAAGAATGAAATGTCTAGCTGGATTATTTTTTGATCTAAAGGTTTATTTATTGATTTGTTCTAAAGGCCCAGCCAGAATCGGATATGGCATTTTGGGGAAGGCAATCCAGCCCAAGGTTGCCTCTGAAAGCTGGGGGGGGGGGAGGAGACGAGAGAGGGACTGGGGCAGCCTCCTTAGAAATCTCATTTATTCCCTCTGCCAGCCAATTGGGGGGGGGGGGGGCTGGAGCAAGAGATAAGCCTCCCTTTCAGCAGTGCAGTGCAGAGAGATAACAGTCATGGCTGCTCACCATTATTAATTCTAGGCTCTGCCAGCCAGGCAAGGCTGGGCCTCTGCAGCAGATAAAGGGCCCTGCCACCCCCTCCCCCCCCAAGACAGCACAGCCCTGGTGGGCCCACTGCCCCTGCTCCCTTTTCTTCCTCTGGCTACTCCCTGAAGCAACGCCAAGGAAAGGCTTCAAAGCAGGGCCGGGAGCAGCAGCCACTGACCCAGCCCCCTTTGTGGCATCTTTCTAGGCCCAGGAAATGGTCAGCAAACACCCCCCCCCCATTTGGAGGCAGGAGGGAATCACAGTCCTCTTTCAGGCACATCCTGCACATCCTTCATACCAGATTGGGAAGAGGCCCACTGGACCGTCCACAAGCAGGACCTGCTCTCTGCTGCTCGTGAAAGCAGCCCCTCCATTCTCAGCCTGGGAAGACGTGGTGCTGCTTTAGGAAATGCATTAAATTTTAGAGTGATTTTGAAAGCAAATGCTTCAGGCTCATGCAAAAAGCTGAAAAACATCAGAGGATTTGTGGTGCTTGTGGAAGGTCCAACTCTTCTCTGAATCTTTTGCAATCTACGCAGATTTACACATTAATAGTCCGGCCACATCCCTGGCCACGGCTTTAGCCCAGAATGTGCAGGGGATGCTGAGAGCAGAAGGCGCCTTTCAAAGCTTTGGACAAAGCCCGGCTCCGATGCTGCCGGAGAAGAGGAACAAATGACGCGGCCTCGATTCTGCCCCAAGAGTCGCAGGAGAAGACTCCCTGCCGCCTCTGGAGAACACCGATACTCCTCTGCCGATGGGAGAAGCACTGGGCCAAGTTCTTGCTTGTTTCTGCACTCAGGTAGAAAAGCCGGTCTACACATGATTTAGGAAAAGGAGCAAGGAATTCCCCCAAATCCCAGACGGTTCCCTTTCCCTCCCAGCCCTCCCCGCCTTCTCCTTGGTCAACCTCCCACCAAGCCCCACAGATTCGGGCAAGATCAAGGGAGCAAAACAAAACAAGCTTCAGGGAGGAGTTTTTCATGCTAATCCAAAGTAAATGATGAATCCGGAAGCTGCAAGAGGAACTGTCAGCTCCAAATTAATCAGCAGAGCCTCTGAGCCAGTGGTTCTCAACCTGTGGGTCGGGACCCCATTTGGGGTCGAGCGACCATTTCACGGGGGTCGCCAAACAACGCAGTCCGCCATTTTTCCCCCCCTTTTCCTTAGCTGTGCTACTCCCTTTTCTTCTATTGGCTTTCGAAAGCCAATAGAATAGACTCTCTTGAACAGAGTCTAATTCTATTGGCTTTCAAAAGCCAATAGGAATTGTCCAGGCTGTCTCTGCCCTGCTGAGCCTGCCAAAAGTCCCATTCTGCAAACGGTGCTGCACCAGTGGAGTAGTCCTCGACTTACGACCGGTTGAGTAGTCCTCGACTTACGACCGGCTGAGTGGTCCTTGACTTACGACCGGTTGGGGGTCGCGGCATTAAAAAGGTTGAGAACCACTGCTCTGAGCAATGGGAAAGATTTCTCCCCATCTGGGCTGAGCTGCTGCTTATGGGTCTGGCTGCCAACAGTCAGAGGTCTCCATCCACAACCCCTTCCCATCTCAACTTCCCCACAATCTCTCACACTTCAATCCAGAAAGTTTCAAAGCATGTTGAGAACGATCCTGCCCTGAAACAAGGCAGCTTAATCAGAAAACTGCACTTTCCGAGAATTTACTTCCAGAAGATACCAAATCAGGGAGGAATTTGGTCAGAAGTGGAATGTCCCATTCCTGGACCAAGGAGCTTTGCATATCCCTAATTTGGATTCACCAGGATACTTGAAGGACCCCCCCCCCAATCTCATTTATGGCTAATAATTAAGACCAAAAAATGAAGTCTCAACAGATAATTCAAAACACAGATAGCAAAAGTAGCAGCTGAGACACTCACAAACCTCTCAAAGAAGCCACGACACAGGCTGAGCCATGCTACCGGGGCTCCAGGTTGAGTGGCAAAGCCAAGTTTTATTGGCTGGGTCCAAAAGGCCAGCAGGATCGTGGCAAGGCTGATCTCGGGAGAGCTGAGGTTGCAGAGGCAGGGCCCCCACAGAAGAGGCCCTCTTTTTGGGTCCTGCCAAATGGCAGATCTTGTGGCAGATCCAGAGCAGGCTGTTCCCATCAGGTCTAACGGGACAGTGAGACATGGGAGAGGCATGGTCACCAGGTCCTGGCTGGGAAGGGCTTAAAGGTCACCACCAGCACCTGGGGTTGCCACAAAGAAGAGGGGGTCAAGCTATTTTCCAAAGCCCCTGAAGGCAGGACAGGAAGCAACGGGTGGAAACTCACCAAGGAGAGATTTCCTGACAGACAATTAATCAGTGGAACAACCTGCCTCCAGAAACGGTGAATGCTCCAACATTAGAAGTTTTTAAGAAGAGACTGGACAAACATTTGTCTGAAATGGCAAGGGGTTGGAATAGAAGACCTCCAAGGTCCCAATTCTATTATTATTGTTGTTGTTGTTGTTTTGTTGTTGCTGCTGCTGCTGCTGCTGCACTTGGACACATGCCAACGGACAATGCAGCTCATTGAGCACGCGTGCCGAGTGGGCCCATAACTGCCCCCATCTCTGCATTTTGTGCCAGCTGAAGCTTCCGAATGTTCTTCAAGGGCAGCCCCACCCAGATGCCTTGCAGTAATCCAATGCTGTGCCATTAGTGCAAGGGGGGGGGAACTCTTTTCCCTACTATGCCCCAAGCTTAAATTGCTCTTCCCTGGTGAGCCGTCTTACCACACCCTCTATAACTGGCCTTCCACCCTGCTACGGCATTAAACCACAGTTCTCGGCAGCATCCCGTCATCCCAGGGAGGCAGCCGGAAAAGCAAGAACACGACAGCTGATTTCACAAAATGGAAGGTGAAGATATGGAAAAACAAACACAGGAAATCCCAAACACAGCACCCTGTTGCTTCAGAGCTTGTGGGTGAAACCCATGAATGTATCTGGACCTCTAGCTTGCAGCCTCCAGGGGTTGAGTGGGAGGCCCTTTCTCTGGCCCCTCTTCTGCTCCTTTTGCTGGACGGCAAAGATCTGACAATCACTCTTCCTTCACCCTGAGCCTCCCAAGAGGGAGGCAGAAGAGGAACCAGGGTTAGAAGCTTTGTTCCTCAGCGATCTCAGAAGATCATGGCCAGATGTCCCTGAAACCAGCAGAAAGGCTGTTGGGAAGTTGCAGGAGCCACAGCTCTCGCAATGCCAAAAGTCATCCTTGGTCCAGAAGCAAGATGCTTGGAGATCATCTCACCATGCCTGGTGCTGTTGGGATTCCAAGCCGCAGACCTCCTAGAGTTTTCTCCCTCCTGAAAGAGCTGGCTGAAGCTTGCCTGAATACCGCAATTTTCTACTGCCCTGAAGCTTAGAAAGATGCAAGTTCTACTGCATGCAGCTCTATGGGAGGAGCACAGGTGGCTTCTTCCTCTTCTGTATAGACCAGGGTCTTCTAAACTTGGCAACTTTAGGAACTGTGGACTTCAACTCCCAGAATTCCTCAGCCAGTCCACAAGTCTTAAAGTTGCCAAGCTTGGAGAGCCCTGGTGTAGACGTTTATGGAGATTCTCAGTCATCCAGGACATGGTTGTCTCAAAGGTGCTTTTTCAAGAGGCAACTGGACTTTCTTGTTTTTCTGTGAAGATGTTTCACTTCTCATCCAAGAAGCTTCTCCAGCTCTGACTGGATGATGTCCACCATCACTGTAAAAGCACAGAAGCCTTTGGTGTCGAGAACTGCTATGCTTACAAACCAAAGGAGGCCTCCGGTTCCAAAAACACAGTCACATTGAGGCAATGAGAGACCTCCCCTCCCTCAGTGGAGGCCAGGGATCCTCTGCAGGGAGGGCAGCTCCCTTTGGCTTCTGCCCCAGCCAAGGCTGACCTCACGGGAGCCCTGGGGCTTTCAGGCCCTGCTTGCTGCTCTGCCCTCAAGGCAGCCTGTGGCCTTCTGGAGAACTGAGCTGCTTCTAGCAACCTTCCACCTTCACTCCATCTTCAAAGAAGGCAGCTTGCTCAAACATCGGAAGGGCAGGACTGGAGGTCTGATCATAATTTAACCATTTCTATGGCTGCCCAACTTGCAAGTTGATTTACTGGAGATTACTTGCACATCCACCAAAAGGCTCCAAGGAAAGAAGTCCCCTACATTCCACCAATGCCCAAAACTGGCACAAAGCAATCGAGAGCAATGGAGAAGGGCTGGGAGGGTGACCTAAGAGGAATGCCACCCGGTCCAGGGCAAGCCCCATGGCTCCTGGGGGCACCAGGACAGGCAAGGGCTGTCAGGAGCCGATGGGAGGAGGCCGCCATGCTGGAAGTGCAGACTGAAGCCAGCCCCAAGCACCTTGCACGCATCTCTGCAATCCGCCCTCCGCATCTGGCCAGCCTCTCTGTGCATGGGCAAAGGGGGAGTGGATGAAAACCAGCTTGCCCCCACCCAGGCAAAACAGCCTCCTGGGGCCAGCTTCTTGGCTGAAGCAAGAACTACTGAGCTGGTTTGTTAAAAGGGGAAAAGAGTTATACAATCTGAAGGAAAAACAGAATATCTCAGTTGTTGTGATCTGTTAAATCAGGATCTTTTGCTGTTGAGACTAAACTGGATCTTATTAATGTTCCAGTTTTTAAAATAACATGATAGCCAGGATTGTAAAATTAGCTACCAAAATATAGAAATATTGACAATTTATATCTACAAAAGGAATAAAAGAGGAGGATTTGAACCTATTTCTACGGCACCCAAAGGAGGCTTCAACACCAGGAGTCCAGCAGGACAGGCTGAGTGCCCAGCCTCCTGCAAAGCAATTCTCAACCGGAGCCCTTTCAAGGTATGTGGACGCCCAGAATTCCCCAGCCAGGCCAATCCTGTCCTCCAAAAGAGCAGGCGCTCAGTTCCAACGCCATTTTAGGTGAGCAGAGACCCAGCAAGTGTTTCTCACACTGAACAGTCCCTTTGCAAGGAAGAGCGAGCTGTGCATGTGTCTCTATGAGGAAGAGACGATCCAACGTCTACTGCAGATGCTCAGGCATGTTTGATCAAATGCTTTTTCCTAAGAAAAACCTCTGTCCTAAAAATTGTGTGCTGCATTTTAGACAACCTTTGGGTCCCAGAAATTGCCAAAGGAACACCAATTTCAGGTCCTGGAGATGCAGCTGGTGCCCCCTCCAGCACTGGAACTGTTTTTGATCAAAGTAACTGGCATATTTTTTTTTTATTTCATTACCGTATGTGGATGGTTTTAATCTAATTTATGAAAGTCAGGTACATTATGCTGCTCTAAGTCCAGGCAACTGAGCAGTTTATTAGCTAGTAAATAAATCATCCAGACTCACAAAGTGGTTCTTGTCCTTTGTTCACTCAACAAACTGAGCCCTGCAGAGTCACCATGACTCAGAATGGATGTTTATGATTCTTCCCCCTGAAGAACCCAACCATCCCCTCCGTGAAAGCCTTTTTAAGCTTACCAGAGACTCTGGACCCAGAGAGAAGAACAAACACACACACCCCGGGAGTCCAACAGACCTTGAGTCTCACTGGCTGTTTGGCCAAAGTCCTGGTGGTCCCCCTACAGAATGGGGGAAAATAATCCCAGATTTTGATGTGAATCTCCTTATTGACATTCAATGCAGCATCAAGGAGGAAAAAAAAAAGAAGTTGGAAGCCATGTAACAAACCAAGTTTGCAGCCTCCTCTCTGACCACGATGGAAAAGAGTCTTCCCTCACCTCAGCGTTGTCTCCTGCCCGGTTGAGAGGCTGCTAAATTGGCTGTTCTTGCAGTTGGGGCTAATTGTCAAGCTAGTACAAAGAAACATAAGTGAAGTGGGACTACCAATTGTATCTTCCAACTGGGACTGCACCAGAACATGACAACAAAGAGAAATAAGCAAAGAATACTTCTTAATATATCTTCCACACCTTCACACAACTGATAAACTCACAATGCTCAGCTTTGTGACCAGTTTCTAGATGCTTCCTGCAGTACTGTGATTCTCCTTCTGTGAGAAAAGATATTGAAGGACGCTGAGGAGAACAGCTCAAGAAAACAAGTTGGAGCCAAAGAAGATGTTGGACAAAGTTTGAAACTACATCACCATGGAGACCAACCAAGTGACATGTTTACAGAGCCCGAGGCCCTTCACTTAAAGTCAGCATCACTCTGTCCACCTCAAACAGGCTGAGCATGCAACCTTGGTTTTGGGGTGGGCCCTGCAGGCAAATCCATCAGAAAAGCTGCCTATTAGTCAAGAACAACACAAGCCAGGGCTACCACAATACCATGTCATCACCAGCCGCTGAGTTGGGTTGGCCAATCAAACACACATCTCCATTCACCAAACTCCCAGCTCTCTCACCAAAGGGACAATAGAAAGCCAGAGACAAGTTTCAAACGATGAGGAAATGGCCCAGGGAGGCAATGCTGAACATGTTATAGCTTATCTTTTATTTGGCAATTTATATCTACAGATACTCCATCCTGTCAACTCCTCTCCATTTTGTCTGCTAAGGAGGCAGACAATGTTTTGCACCAACCGTCTGGCCAGGGGCTAAAGCCCATGTGATTTATTGATTTATTAGAATCCTTCCCCAGGATTTCAAGATGATCCCCTTTCATGTTTGCCCCCAACAAAACTCCTCTGTGAGTGGGTCAGGATGAAAAAGCAGACTGTCCCAATGGGCTTCCATGGGGCCAAGGGTCTTGAAGCTGGTCTCCCATTCTAATCCAGCATCTTCACCCCCCCCTGGCCTGCCTGGGCACTAAGAGGAGAAGCAGGACCTCCTAAAGGGCTTTCTGACAAGGAGCACAGCGGTGCAGCCCAAGGAATGTGGGATAAACAGCATCACCACCAAAAGATTTGTAAGTGAATGACAAACTGCACTCAATGTATAGTCAGTCCTTAATGGAACCACATCTACATGGAGAGAAGCAAGCAGTCGGGTACCCCAAGGTTCTGTTTTAGGCCCAGCACTCTTCAGTGTCTTCATAAATGATTTAGATGAGGGAATAGAAGGGAAACTCATCACATTTGTAGATGAGAACAAGCTGGCAGGAATAGCAAACACCCCAGAAGATGGGCTCAAAATCCAGATGGATCTCAACAGAACAACAGGTCCCATCTAACAAAATGAAATTCAATGGTGAGAAAAGTAAAGTTCTACATTTAGGCAAGAAAAACCAAATGCCCAGGTACAGAACAAGTGGCACCTGGCTCAATAGCAGTAACTGCAAGAGGGATCTTGGAGTCCCAGTGGACAGTCACTTAAACATGAGCCACCAGTGTGTTGCAGCTGCCAAAAGTCAAACAGAATCCTGTACTGCATTAACAGAGGGACAGAATCAAGATCATGTGAAGGTTGGTGCTATTTTATAAGGCCTTTGGAAGAACACACTTGGAATATTGCATCCAGCTTTGATTGCCACAATATAAAAAAGATGTTGAGACTCTGGAAAGAGTGCAGTAAGAGCAACAAAAATGATTAGGGGACTGGAGGCTAAAACATATGAAGACCAGTTGCAGGAATTGGGTTTGTCTAGTCTAGTGAAGGACTAGGGGGGACATGATAACACTCTTCCAACATTTGAGGGGCTGCCACAAAGAAGAGGGGGTCAACTTATTTTCCAAAGCATCAGAAAGCAGGACAAGAAACCATGGATAGAAGTTAATCAAGTAGAGAAGTAACCTAGAACTAAGGCGAAATTTCCTGACAGTGAGAATAATTAACCATTGGAACTGCTTGTCTCTAGAAATTGTGGGTGCTTCATCACTGGAGGTTTTTAAGAAGAGATTGGACAGCTGTTTGTCTGAAATGTTATAGGGTTTTCTGCCTGAGCAGGGGGTTGGTCTAGACCAGGGGTAGGCAACCTTGGCTCTTTTATGACTCGTGGACTTCAACTCCCAGAATTCCTGAGCCAGCCATGCTGAGGGAAAAGGGAGAGGTTTCCAAGCTGAGCCATGCTGGCTCAGGAATTCTGGGAGTTGAGGTCCACGAGTCATGAAGCGGCCTAGGCCTAGGCCAGAGGTAGGCAACCTTGGCTCTTTTATGACTCGTGGACTTCAACTCTAAGAATTCCTGAGTCAGCCATGCTGGCTTAGGAATTCTGGGAGTTGAAGTCCACAAGTCATAAAAGAGCCAAGGTTGCCTAACCCTGGACTAGACCACCAAGGTCCCTTCCAACTCTGTTATTCTGAATGTGTGAAGGCCAAAAAAAGCTTCCTTGAACGCTTTCCAATCTCAGCAGCCATCTACAGGCGGGGGAGGAAGCTTCCTATCAAGACCATTCTGTTCAGCAATGAAACCCTTTTACAGTTGGAATTAAATTTGTATCCATCGGTTTACACAGGAGCAATAAAGCTGAAATGCAGCTTAATCCTAGCAGGCTTCCAATAATTATCTGGTTTGTGGCACACCGTGTGCTCTGGACACAGAACAGGCCCCTCTCTCAGCAAAAAGGCCCAGCCTTCCAGGGGCCGAAGGAAAGAGACGGGCTGTTTACAGGTCCACCCATGTGGACACAGGGGTCAAAGAAAAAGCAGGTTAGGTGACCACCTCTTACTTCAGCCGGGCCACACCTTGACCAGGGGAGGAAGATGTTAGGCAAATCTGGCATGGGGGGGAGGAGCAGATCTGGCTTCGACAGGCTAGGTTAGGCCACTGCCCCCAGGGCCCTTCTCTCCACCCTAAAGGTTTGCCATGGCCACCTCTGCCACAACTTTGGGTGCCCAAGATGGAAAGTCTGCTTCACTGAGGAACAATGTGCTAAATGTCTCTGGTGTCACCTTAAGGGCAAAGGAAGGTCAAACTCCCAAGGCCCAAAGGCAGAGCAAGCAGCTTGGCTACTTTGCAACTGCTTTACAAACACACCCTTGCCCGAGAGAGGAATGCAGAATGAGAGAAGCCGGCTCGGTTGGAAATGGGGGGGGGGGAGTCTGCATTTCATCAGGAAGCGAAAACTGGTTTGGCCTCTTGAGAAACAGTCAGAAAAATAGAGGAAGCGGAGCCTGACCGCCCCCTCCCTTCAGCTCTGCCTTAGTCTGGCCAGCACTCAAAAGATTTGTGGTGGTAGGCCAGAACATCAATGGTGCCATTCATGCTTCACCTTCACTTCTGGCTCTCAAAGCCTGGATCTCCCCATGAGAAGAAGGACTGAAAGCCACATGGAGGGAAGAGGTGGAGCAGAGAGAGAGACAGGCCAAGAAGGCTCCCCTGAAAGGCACCACAAATATAATTTCAATGGCTCTGATGGGGGATTTGTCTTATGTTTAGTATTTCCAATGACTATATCCTTCCTTCCTTCCTTCCTTCCTTCCTTCCTTCCTTCCTTCCTTCCTTCCTTCCTTCCTTCCTTCCCTTCCGCCTTCAAATCAGTATCGACTCCAGCAGTGTTTGGCAAGAGTTCAGGCAGTTTGCCATTGCCTCCTCCCTAGCCTGAGAGAGAGGGATTGGCCCAGGATCACCCACCTGGCTTTATGCCTAAGATAGGACTAGAATTCACAATCTCCTGGTACCTTAACCACTAGAGCAGTGTTTCCCAAACTTGACAATTTTAAGGCATGTGGACTTCAACTCCCATAATTCCACAGCCAGCAACGCTGGCTGTGGAATTCTGGGAGTTGAAGTCCTCATGCCTTAAAATTGTCAAGTTTGGGAAACACTGCACTAGAGGAAACTTCAACTTGCAGGAGAGTTGAAGAGCCCAGACTGTCAGTGAGAAAGCAAAAGATTCCTGCTTCCTCTCTGCCCCCACCCCGCTTTAGCACCACCCTCTCCCCCCCTTTGGAAGATTGCCCTCTCCTGCCTAAGCCTCCTGAACCAAACACAGCCCATCTTCTCATTCTGCCCGAACCCAGAGCTGGCAAGGCTGGTGTTGGGATACTAAAAGAGCCCTGATCGGAGCTACTAGCCCAGGTTGTCCAGAGGGGGTCAGCTGGATTTCAGAAGGAGTCCCTGCCACCTCAAGACAACCCCTCCCCCCATTTGAAGTAGCTGGAGTGGCCATTTTAAGTGATGCATTGTATTCAATTATCCATAGTCAACTAATTTCTGTTGGAAAGTTCCCCAATATTATTAAATATCTTAGCCTTTAATTTCTATTTTATTCTTTCTTCTTGTTTCCTTTTACCCTTATGTCTATACTTTCTTTAAAATAGCTCATAAAGACATGCCCCATTTGGTCTAGGGGTTAAGGTACAGGTCAGAGGTCAGGAGACGGTGAGTTCCAGTTCTGCCTTAGGCAAAAAAGCAGGCTGGGCGTCTTTGGGCCAATCACTCTCAGCCAACCCCACCCCACAAGGAGGTTGTTGTGGGGAAAATAGAAAGAGGAGGGCCAGACCTTTGCAGCCTTAAGTTATTTACAAAAATAATAAAGGCAGGATATAAATAAACAAAATAACAAATAAAAAGCAACCCAAAAAATCAAGAAAACAAGTCTCAGCACTCTAGGCTGACCCCAGTTCAGTTTCTCGTACCTCGTGAGCATGGCTGATGAAGAATTAGGATCAGAACCTGCCAAAGTCTTGGGGGGGGTCACCCCCTCAATTAGCAGCATGGAGACCTGCATCAGAACAGGCTGGGGACACCCGCCAGCGCTGCAAAATTCACCCCCCAGCCCTCCCGTCCGCCAGCCCGGCCTAAAGGCATCCAGCTGCTGCCAGGTGTTGGGAAAGAGGGAGAGAGGGACTCACGGGAAAAGGAGGGCAGAGAGAATCACTGCAGCCAGGAAGTTGGCGGTTTCCCATTTTTTAATCCGATTAGTGACATTCCCCCAAAAGATTACAGGTAGTCCTCAACTTATAGCCATTTGTTTAGCGACAGCTTAGCGAAGTTACAACAGCACAGAAAAAAGTGACTTATGACTGGTTTTTACACTTATGGCTGTTGCGGCGTCCCCAGGGTCACTTGAGCAAAATTCGGACACTTGGCCACTGGTTCCTATTTATGACGGCCGCAGCGTCCCCAGGGGGTCACGTGATCCCCTTTCGCGACCTTCTGACAAGCCAAGTCAGTAGGGAAACCAGGTTCCTTGAACAGCCGTGTTGCTAACTTAACAACTGCAGTGATTCACTTAACAACTGTGGCAAGAAAAGTCGCAAAAGGGGGCAAAACTCACTTAACAAATGTCTTGCTTAGCAACAGAAATTTTGGGCTCCATTGTGGTCATAAGTTGAGGATTACCTGCTCACAAAAGATGAAATAAAAACAGTTCCTCAACCTTGGCCTCTTGAAGACGTGTGGACTCCCAGAACTCCCAGCCAGCAAAGTTGAAGTCCACCCACATCCTGAAATGGCCCAGGCTGAAAAACACAAATCTAAACCTGGCACCCAAAATAATTCTTGCCTTCCTGGGCACTGATCAATGTAAATCAAGGCCTGACCGTGAGGCCAAAGTCCCCGAAGTCAGAAACTGCTGACCCCCTGCCAAAACGGGGGTCTCAGCAGGATGGAAATAATACCGTTTCCACAGCCACATCTGCTTCCTCCCTGGCCTAGGAAGTCCTTACAATGTCAACAACAGGATTTCAGGTAAATTCCTTTTATAATATATTCATGCCAGCTGTTGTCCTGCTCCTCCTTAGCAAATGGTCCAGGTGCAACCTCTTTTCTCCCTCTCTGCAGAGCAGGCAAAGTTAAGCATCTGTCTAAAAGGCAGGGCACACACCTGACACCCCAATACTGGGTGAACAGGGAGACCTCCATTTTTGAGGAATGTAAGGGAGGAAACAGAGGTTCCCTCTCCACAGGGATGCCTTGAGAGGCTTGTTGTTTAGCCCCCCCCCCGTGATTTCACTGGGGTACCCCCCCCATAATTCTCATCAGGGATCAAGGCAGCTGTTGGCAGGAGAGACGGTCCTTCAGGTAGGGCTTCAATGGCACAACCTTCATCCCTGGAGGCTTCCAAGAAGAGACTGGACTGCCATCTGTCAGAAACGGTGTAGGGACTCCTGCTTGGGCAGGGGTTGGACTAGATGACTACAAGGTCCCTTCCAACTCTATTATTCTATTCTAACCTAACCAGGAGTTCAGATTATACCCCAAACCCTGTTGGTCACCAGCGCAGCAATGGCAGCCTAAGCATCCAGGCAGCAGATGTGTGGCAGATGCATACATAAAATAAGGCGACCGAGCCGAGCAAGCCTGCGCTTGTCCAAAAGGTCTTATTTGTTCAGGTGGAACGCTTCTTTTGACGTCCCATTGGCAGCGGTTTCTAGTCATGAATGGGGGACAGAGCAGGGAGCCCATGGTTCCACTCACTCCCAAATGGAGGGGGAGGGGGGTCCTGTCGCTTGAGATCTATCAGACTCCAGGTGACTCCCTGAGATGGCCCACCTGACCATCCCCCTCCTGGCTGCCCCGGGATGAATTCGCTGGGATGGCACCTGACCTCTGTTGGCAGAACATCTGGAAAGCGCCCCTGCACAAAAGCTGCGTCCACTTCATGGGCTCCTCCTCGGACAGGAAGGACCTGCTCCTGCAAGACGGAATGGTGCCCAGGGAGCGAGCACTGTCCGTGAGCGACTCCAGGCCAGCTCTTCCTTGCAAGGGCAGCAGGACCCTGGCTTTTCCAGAGTCCCTCTCTCTCTGCCCTCCAGCACAGACAGAAGCCCCCTCTGCCGGGCCCCACAGTCCCCAGCTACCTGAGGGGCATCCCTGGGAGGATGGCCACCCCCCCCAGCATGGAACAGCCCCCCCTGCCCCCCGCCAGAACAAGGAAGTGGATGCACCCACAGATCTCCAGCTGGAAAAGATTGCGGGGGAGGGGAGACTTCTCAGGGCAGCCCACAAAGGAGCTGCTGCCAAGCCAAACAAAGCTAGCAACGCAAACACACCTAATGCAGCAACTACTTGTGTGTGTGTGTGTGTGCGCGCGCGCGCGCACACACACACACACACACACACATACACAAACCACAGAGAGAGATTTGTTGGGGTGGAGGGAGAAAACAAGGCAATACAAAGTGCCTACAAAGGAAGCCCACCTTCCAAGCAGTTTTGGTTCCACACAGACAAAAGCATCACTGGGCAACTGGGCACCTCGTCCAACAACTCTGGGGTTTCCAAAGCGTCTCTTTCTTAAGTGTCAACTCAGAGAGACGGGCAGCGACCATGCTGCGGCAGAGAAAAAGGGGGCACTTATTTCTACTAGTGGTTTGCCACCACCCCTAGCATGCTTTCCATCCAGAAGCTCCACTTTCAGGGGCCAACCTGGTTCTGAAGAGCTGAGAGGTATGAATATTACCCTTGCTATGGTTTCCCCCCCCCCCCAGCTGCTACTTGGATGTACAGAACCTGCAGGGCTTCATACTGGCAGGAAAACATCGACAGGTTATGCCAGTGTTTCCCAAACTTGACAATTTTAAGGCATGAGGACTTCAACTCCCAGAATTCCACAGCCAGCAACGCTGGCTGTGGAATTCTGGGAGTTGAAGTCCTCATGCCTTAAAATTGTCAAGTTTGGGAAACACTGGGTTATGCCATTATCATCAATAATTCCCAGGGTGACCACAATAACACTCCTGCTTTATGAATCCCTTCCTGGAGTCTTGCCTCTTGCCCCCCTCCCCTCTCCAGGGCAGCAGGGCTGGGGACCCCCATCTGCCAAGCTCGGCCTGCCAACAGCTGGTAGAGGCAGGGGTGATGCTCTTCCTTCGTTTGCTCCTTTCTTTGCCCCACAACAGCCCACTCAGGAGACCCCCATGGAACCCTGCCCAGGACTCTACCTGCCCTGGGACCCATTGCAGCTTCCTGCTCCCTCCCCCAGGTCTGCCCTCCACACAGCCGGGCTACTGTCACCATGGGCTCTGCCTGTTCCTTCCAAGCCATTTTGATGGGTCACTAGCAGACAAGAGACACTCCCCCCCCCCACCGCCGCAAAGGCAGCCTAGGCCAGAGAGCCCAGTCCCACCAGGGCCCGCCTTGTCTCAGGGGTGCTGAGACAGAGTGCCCTCCCACCCACCCCCCACACAGATAGGATCCATTCTCCAGTCAGATCATGGGCCAACTGATGCTGATCTGCCAGCTGAGCTCCAGGTGCTGCTGCTAGAACGGAGCCCCCAACTGTCTCAACCCAACCACACCTCAGTGACTGGAGGGGAGGGGCTCAACTGTCCCCTTCTCCGAAGCTTTGCCTTTCTTTTCGGGGCAGAGCAAATGCTGGAATCAGTCCAGATTCTTGGAGACTCCCTGCTGCCTTTTGAAGCTAATTTGGGGGAGGGGGGACACTCAGCTCTTCCTGGCTCAACCATGGCAGCCCCCAGGCCAGGCAAGCGACTCCAGGCCTCCCAGGGTCCCACTGCCACCCTCCACCCCTGGCCTTCCCCCTTTGCCCTCTGCTCCCCAGGCAGCCCACCAGGGACCCAGGCTGCAGATGGGCCTCTGCTGCGGTTTGGGGAGGGGGGGTTGGAGAGAGACCCAGAACCTGCGACAGCTTTAGGGGAAGGGTTGGGAGGGGGAGCTGAACCCTAACCCTAACCCTAACCCTAACCCCCCCCCAGTGATCCAGAGGAAGCTGCTGCCTCTGCTCCCCCACACCTAGGGGGCTGGAAAAGGGGAGGGGGAAGGGGGGAAGGCCACACAATTCCTGACCTGGGCAGGTGTGTTGTGTGTGTACAAAGTAGCCACCGGATGCCCATCGGGAAGATGTCAGAGTTTGAATGTAACTGACCGGAGCCCCTCCCGCCCCTCGGGAATCCTTCCGCAGATCCCCGCCGCCCAGCATTTCCGGGGAGCCCCCGGCCCTCACCTGCGTCGCCATGGAAACAGCCGTCGGCGGCGGCCCTCCCGGGGGACGGCTCCCCGTCGCAGGGCCAGGGTGGCGCGCTCTTCCTGGGCGCCCCGACGGCGGCCTCGGGGCCGGCGCCCTGCGGGTGTTGCCGGTGCCGCTTGGGGGCCTGCGGGGTCGGGGGGCTGCCGCTGCTGTCGAAGGACTGCTGCGAGTGCTGCGAGGGCGAGCGGCTCTTCTCGCGGGAGAGGCGGCAGGCGGTGGGGCTGGGGGACACGTGGCTCGATGGGCCCGACGAGAAGTCCTCCTCGCTGGACGTCAGGTTCTCGTTCGAGCTGCAGTCCGGCGTGTAGCCGCCGCCCCCGCCCAGGTCCTCGAAGCCCCGCGGCGAGTAGGAGCGGCGCGGCCAGGTGAGCGGCGGCTCGGCCGCCCCCGCCGGGCCGCCCACGAAGACGCTCTGGTAGGGCTGGAAGGCGGCGGGGGAGGCGGCCGTCCAGGCGGGCCGCCCCGCGCCGTCGAGCAGCAGGTTGTCCTTCAGGAAGCGCGCGTTCAGCTCCGCATCCTCGTACTCTCCCCCGTCGTCGTAGGCGCCGTCGGCCGAGCGGCCCCGCGGCGGCCCCGCCAGCTTCTTGCGCGCCTCCAGCTGCATGGCCTGGCTGCCCAGCGCGCCCAGGCGCTCCGAGACGTCGCGGTCGTTGACGCGCACCAGGCCGCGCTCGCGGTGGAACTCCAGGTTCACGTAGAAGGGCTTCTCGCCCGCCTCCCGGCCGTCCGGCGGCCGCGAGGGGGGCGGCGACGAGGGCGCCTTCCTCCCGCGCTCCAGGCCGGAGCGCAGCAGCCCCGCGCCGCCGCCGCCGCCCTGCCCGCGCTCCCGGCCGCCCGCCTCGAAGGCGGTCCCGTCCCGGTCGAGCGAGGCGGCGGCGGCGGCGGGGAGGCGGCGGCGACAGCTGCTGGGGGCCGGCCGCGCCTTGCCCGGTGAGCCCGCGGCGGCGCCCTCCTCCCTGGGCTTCTCGTCCCCGGAGGCGGCGGCGGCGGGCTTGCTGCGCTCCTCCTCGCCGGGCTGCGCGGCGTCCGCCTCCGGGCCGCCGTCGCTGTGCGCGGAGAGCTTGCGCAGGGCGGGCGGGCGCGGGCGGGCGGGCCTGTCGCCGTCGTCGGCCTCGGGGCCGCGCTGGAAGCCCCACCGCTGCCGGTCGTAGCTCTTGCGCTCCTTGGCCAGCAGCGTCTGCAGGTAGATCATGCGGAAGCGCTCCTTGTTCACCTCCAGCTCCAGCCGGCGGATCGACGCCTTGCAGCGCTCCAGCTCCGCCTCGATGTCGCCCACCGAGCGCAGCGCCATCGCGGGCGGCTCCGCGTCGTTGAACTGGGCGCGCCACGCCTCGGCGAAGCCCACCGGGTCCACCATGGCAACGGGCCGGCCGCCGCCGCGGGCGAAGGCGGGATCAGGGCGGCGCGCAGGGCCGGCAGCGCCCGGCGCTCATCTCCGGGAGGCGGCGGCGGCGGCGGGCGGGCTGCTCCTGGGCGGCGACGGTCCCGACCCGCCTCGCGCTGTCTGGGCCGCCCCGCCGCCCATGGCCGGCCCCGGCCGCTCCGAGCCGCGGCGGCGGAAGGCAGGCAGGCAAGCAAGAACAAAGAGGCGGCGGGCGGGCTGGCGAGGCGAGGCGAGGGGGACGCGCCGGCCGGCCGGGCGCGAGGCGGGGGTCTGGCGGCTCCTCCCCGCGCGTCTGCCTGCGCGCCGCCCCTGATTCCGCGGGGCTCCGGCCGCGCTTAGCCTGGGCGGGGCGGGAGGCGCTGAACCGGCCTCAGGTGACGCGGCGGCCCGACTCGGCTCGCCATCGCGGCTAGTCCGGCCCGCCTCTGGGGAACGGCCGCGCGGGCGGGGCGGGGCGGGGCCTTAAAGGGGCGGCGGCGCCGGGGAGGAGGGGTCGCGTCCTCTGCGCACGTGCAGAGCGCAGGCCGCCGAGCCCCGCGCGGGAGGGGGTCCCGCAGCGGCCGCCCAGAGGGGCGCGGGGGGCGCGCTCCGCAGGGTCTCGGGAAGCGGTGCCGGCGGCCGTGGCGGTCGGGCCGCGCTCGCCTTCCCCGAGGGCGCGGAAGAGACGGTGGTGGCCGAGCGGCTGCCCGGCCAGAGATCAGAGCGGCAGCCGGGAGTCTCCGGATGCCCGCGAGGCCGCTGCTGCCGCCCTCTGCCCTCGAAGCTCGGGGGCCGCCCCCCCTCGCGCCTCTAGCGCTCCGGCTCCTGCAGCGGGCCCCCGCCCGGGGGGGGGGGCGACGCGGGCTGCCTTGCGGCCTCTCTTCCAAAGCCCCGAGGAGGAAGCGCTGCCTGGCGCCGGTTGCGCTCCGGGGAAAAGCTCGGGCGAGTCCGGGCGACCCGTGCAAACCCGGAACCCCCGGACGAGCGCGTCCTGCGAGGGGCGGCGGCTGTGCCTGCCCGAGCGCCCCTTCCCCGCTCCTGCCCCTGCGAGCGGCGGCGGCGCCTCCGGAGGGCCCAGCGCGGGACCCGGGCGGGCGGCTTCCTCCCGAGTCTCGGGGTCTCCACGGCTCAAAGGCAGGCGGGACCCGGCCGGCTCCGGGATGCCGCTCGGGCCGCCACTCTGCAGACGCGCTTCGGGTCCCGGGAGCAGAGCCGGCTCGGGGAGCAGCGGCGCTGCCGCCCAGCCAGTCGCGGGAGAAGCGGGCAGCCCCGGATGGGCCTGGGCCTAGGCAGGCATAAAAGGCAGCGGGCGGGGGGGGGATCCTTTCAGCCCCAGCAGAACCGGGGCGACCTCTCAGCCCCCCCCCCGTGCGCCCTAAGGCCTCGGCGGGCCCAGCGTCTCCGCCCCCCTCCCTTGGTCATCCGGGTGGTGATGAGGGGCTTCCTGGGGCTCCCAGAGGCCGAATCTCGGGAAACGTAGAGGCCGACCCTGGGCTGTTTTGAGGGACCAAAGCGAGCTCATAATCCCAAAACCAGTGCAGACATTTGGAGCGCCATTTTCCATTCGAGGAGAGACTGAACCCAGGAAAAAGAAAACAGGAAGACTCACAAGTGTTGGCACTGTGGGTGTTATGGAGGGCAAAGAAGGAGAGAGCATCAGGGCTTGTCTCTTGAAAACTTCTGGGCAGCTCAGCCCGAGGAGGGGAAGCAGAAAGCCCTGGAGCCGGTCTGATTTTTCAGATGCCTTTCTGCCTCCATCCATTAAACTGGTTTGTCCCTTTATATTTTATTTTATTTAGTTATTACATTTATTTGCCACCCATTTCACCATAAGATTCTCCTTGGGAATCTGGGCCTAGATTGCCTTCCAGGGCTTGCCATCTTCTCCACAGAACCTCTCAGTGTGAAAATTGCTATGTCTTTTAATGCTGGTAATTTGTCTATAACAGCATAACAGAGAAGGGACCTTGGAGGCCTCCTAGTCCAGGGGTCTTCAAGGTTGGCTCTTTTATGACTCCTGGACTTCAACTCCCAGAATTCATCAGCCAGCATGGCTCAGCTTGGAAACCTCTCTTTCCCCTCAGTTCAGGAATTCTGGGAGTTGAGGTCCTGGAGTCATAAAAGAGCCAAGGTTGCCTACCCCTGGGCTAGACTCTTCTTAAAAATCTCCAGTGTTGGAGCACCCACAACTTCTGGACGCAAGTCGTTCCACTGGTTAATTGTTCTATCAGGAAACTTCTTGTTTCTAGATTGGTTCTCTCCTTGATTAGATTTCATCCATTGCTTCTTGTCCTGCCTTCAGGTGCTTTGGAGAATAGATTTGCGGCAGCCCCTTAGTGGAACACTGCTGTCAAGTCACCCCTAGTCCTCCTTTTCATGACACTAGACCTACCCAATTCCTGCAACCACTCTTCATGTTTTAGCCTCCTGTCCCCTAATCATCTTTGTTGCACTCTTTCAACGGCTTTTACAATGTGGCGAGCAAAATATTCCAATATTCCAAACGTGGTCTTACCAATGTATTAACATTTCATGTGATCTTGATTCTATCCCTAAAAAGTTCACTATCTCACACATCCTTGCCTTAGATTTTTCTTTTCTTAGATTTTTCTTTTAATTGTTCCTTCTCTGGATTCAATAAGCCATTTATTTTGTCTTGTACAGCTGCTCTTGGGCTTCTCCCACATGCTGTAGCCATCTCAGTGTTCCCTTCTGAGGTGTGCAACGTGATGCAGAGAAAAAGGAGTCAGAAATAATAATTCTGTTTTTCCAGACTGAGAAGTAATGCCAGGACAGCTGACAGTCTTGGGAACGGCACAATTGCTACAAAGAAATTGCCTCCTCTATTATCTAAGAATTAGAATTAGAAATAGAATAGAATAGAATAGGTTCATTGGCCAATTCCTTGGACACACAAGGAATTAAAAAAGGAAAAAAAGAAACATCCTGGCTTTATGAGACACCCCCTCCTTCCCACCCATATTTTTGCAAAACAAAGAATGAACTTTGCTTGGTGTTGCTGTGCAGGGACACTTTTGCAGATCAGAGTCACAACCAAGGGGGAAGAGCATAGCATGGCCCTGTCATCTCCCTTGTTTCCTGGCTAATGCAACTTTTAACTACAAATTAAAATGCCGGGCCACCCAAAAGGGACTGACTGCCCTGTAGGATCAGCTGGTTGAAAGAGTCAGGGAGACAACGTTGAGGGAAATATGCAAAAACCAACAGTGAGGCAAAGGGTGGTGGTGATGAAACTGTTTTTAAGCCCTGAGAAACAAGATCATGTTTGCAAGTGGATCAGGCAGAGGCTGACGAGGGGCAGCACAATCAGTCCTGCCTGATTTGGTCCCTGGAGCCACTCTCAGCAAGGGCTGTGCTGGTCTTTCTGGGGCTACTTGTGCAATTGGCAGCCTCTGTCACACGCAGGATGGAGAACACGGTAGACTCTCCACCATGTGTACTGCATGTACTCTATATGCACGTGGGAGAATACTGCATGTATCCGTGCTTCAAAAGATTCTGGAGAAATGTCACACTCGGAGAAGCCTGGAAGTTTAGTGACAGTGCTGCAATTTGGGGAGAATAACAGAAGAAAACTATTCTCTCTGCTGTGACTTGGTACCCCAGACCCTTTTGCAAAGCTCTGCCTCTCCCACTGCTGGGCTCTTGGGCTGTTCACAGGCTGGAACGGCCTGGCTCCATTCCGCCTAAAAAGCAGCCTCGGGGCGTTCCCACCCAGTGCAAGCTCGCCCTGCGATGGTGGCGGTGATGTCAGAGAGCCTTTTGGGCCTAGCAGTGCCTGAACAGCAGCCCCAGAACAGCTCCAGAGGCAGCACCGTGTCCGTTGAAGGAACGACAGACACGCTGCAGAACAGCGTCTCCAGACAAAGCAGAGCTCTGGCGGGAAGTGGTGGCATTCCTACTCATGAGGAGACTGTGCACTCCCCCCCCCACACACCACGTGGGTTATCAGCTCCTTCTTCCCAAAGAAACTGCTGGGCAATTCAGAGGTAGCCAATGGGGGGGAGGGGGGCTGCCTTTCAGTGCAGAGCCAGGGGCTGTTTCTAGCCAGAAGCTTCCCCAGCAACTGGCAGGACCCTGGCCTTCTCTGCCAGCCTCCTGGGTGCACGGTCAGCTGGGAGCACAGAGGGGGTTTCTTACCTGTTAGAGGGATTTCTTCCTTCAGTTATAATGGCAAAAAAACCTCCAAAATTATTTGGGCTCTTGACATGTGATTTGACGGGATTCAGGAGCAGCACTAAGTCAGTCTGTTACTTGTGTAAATTTAGAAACATCAAGGAAAGGCCGGCTTGCACCATTTGCTTCTTGGACGTCATCAGTACAGGTCCTTGACTTACAGCCCTTCATTTAGTGACCGTTTGAAGTTGGAACAGTTTGAAATTTTGGGCCCAGTTGTGGTCGTAAGTCAAGGACTACCTGTACTACTAAAAGCTAATGTGTCGTGAAACAAATAAACCCAGAGGAAAACCTCTGCAAACCAAGACGCCTCCCACAATGCATCACTGGCAGCAGGAAACATTCACCGGTCTGGAATGGGTGAATTTTCCCTTCAACCAGGGAGGGCCTGACCAGGCCTGGCACAGCACGTACCCAGGTGGTTTTACGTGTTGCGAATAACATCCACTGACGAGGGGGCGAGTTGTCGAAATTTCTTTCCTTTCAGAGTTTCCCCGTACTGCTAGACGTGCGTCTCCACCACTAGCCAAGAGGTCTCCCTGAAGCCAAAGTGTGAGGACTCGCTTCTTGAATCAAACTCTCTGGGTCCCACATGCGGCAGGGGTCACCGACGGCTGCTAAAGTCTTGCTGAACTAGGGGGGGGATGCGCAGCACAGAATTCTGGGCCCTCCAGCACAGCCTTTAATTCTACGATGGACATGAAAACAAAGTTTTGTTTTTACAGGAGTTGCTCTGGCAGCAATTCTAAGCAAAGCTAACAAGTAATTCAAACAATTCAGCGCAAGACGCTCTGGTGCCCGGAGTCCACTAGAAGGGCCCTAAATAGGAGACAGTCAGGGATTATCAGCTTTTCTCCCTCCAGATATCCTCCTTTTAAAGTACAAATTCCTCCTGCTGGTTTTAGCAGCTATTAGTCATGGTTAAGGTTTAACTAGAAGTCCAGCTCCAGTAGACTTTGCGGCTGCCAGGAAGGTTCACCTGGTTTGGGGCTGTTGCCCTGAATTAATCCAGTCAGCAGCCGTGGTCTGTTTCTACCATCTGCAGGTAACCAGGAAGCGAACGCTTCGCATCTGGAGCACGAGGAGAGTTTCCGGGGAGAGGGAGCTGGGCCGGGCTTTCCTGCAAGGGAGCCTCCATGGCTCAGCAGGGCTTTGGGAGCAGCAGAGGTGGGGATTGGCTCTGCCTCACTCCTGGGCTTCTCCGAGATCCAGTGGTTTCCCGCTTGTCCAAGAGTGAGGGGGGCAGCCTGCAGTGTGTCCACTGGGAGCTCCGGCTGACTGTCGGCCATTAGCAGCAGTTCAGGTTGGATGGACGAGATCCATGTGAAGACACCACGTTTTCTTCTATCCCTGCAAGGAGAAGACCAAGGGGGGGGGCTATGGGGGCTACCTGGGACCCGGGGGAGGGAAAGGCTTCAAAGCGTTGTCCTCCTCCCAGCCCCAAATGCCAGGGATTGTATTTGTGTTTCTCAGAATGGGCTTGGATGTCCCCTCGGCCACCTTGGGAGAGCTGAATGCTGCCGTTCCCTGGGCTCAACCAGGAAGAAGCCCCACTGAACCCCGCAGGGGTGCTTCCGGACAGGAGCACTCTAGCCGCCCTCTCTGTGATCCCCAACTTGAAGATGGGTGGATGTCAACTCCCAGAATTCCAGAGTCAGCATGTTAAGGAATTCTGAGACTTGAAGTCCATCTGTCTTCAGGTACAGATCTAGAAACACTGATCTAGAAAGAAAGACCCCTTCCGAGGAGGGGGGAGGTAGTTGGGTCCACCTACTGATGAAGTCTCCTGTGCCGATTGGCACCGGCCGGTTGCAGCTCTTCTCCAGCTCCATCAGCACAGACCGCTCAAAGGCCAAGGCAGCGACCCGGAAAAAAAAGTCCTTGACATTTTCCCCTGAATTGAAAGAGAAAAATTGGGGGGAGACACCCCAAATTCTTAAAACCCGACAAGCAGATACATTTGCTAACTGTTGTTGCTGTATTCAGAGAACAGACAAAACGTGGCTGCTTGCTGGGAGAACAAATGCACAGGCGCATGGGTACTGTGGTCCCAGACCTCCCTTGCACACGAGGAAGCCTCCTTGTAACACCAAAGGTGGGTGGGTGACCCTAGGGGCCCAGCATCTCCTTCCAGACAGTGTTGGGGGGCTGGGGGGGCATTACCTCCTGGATCTGCTGCGTTGCCTTCCTGTGGCTCAACTGACCTGTTTTGGCCGAGACGGACCAATACTCCGCCTGCATCTCGTTGGCCAGACGGACGGCATCCCGCTCTGTCCGCTCGCTCTCTGCATTGGACTGAAACGGAAAGAGCCACAGACGGGGAATGGGGTGCTGCCCCCACACATAAGCACCAGCTTTTCCACTGCCCTCTTCCCGGTCCACGAGGGGGCTGCGGGGATGTTTCCAGCTGCAGGAGTAGGGTGGAACAGTGAGCTTAAAAGGCCTCCCAAGTAGATGAGGGGGCAGAGTTGACTGCAGCCGAACTTCCACAGCCTGGTGTACGAGGACTCTGCAGGCCAGCCCTCTCCCCTCCTGCCCTCTCCTGCCCCACTTGGGGGTGGAGTGGCTGCCCTGTCCAGTAGCTCCTCACTCAGGGCAACGGACTCTTGCCTTAGCCAGAGGTGGCTGACCAGGCCGTGCCACACAACCTGAATGCCACAAGTGGAGTATGTGGAATCAGGCCACACAGCCAGCCCAACGAGCCCTACAAGCTGTGGATCGTTCCTACTGCCAAGATATGAAGGATCCACAGGGAGGGGGGGCAGCAACGCAAAGGAGGATGCGGGGGGGGGGACAGACAGCCTGGGGTGCTCCCCTGCGCTTCTGGCCTTGTCTGCGTGAAAAAGAGATTCAAGGGGGGAAGCAGGGTAGCCCCCAAGCCTCACCTCCAGCACCCTCTTCCCAGAAGAGCCCAGATAAGCTTTCTGAGAAAAGAATGGGGAGATGCAGCCACCTCCCTAGTAGAGAAAGGAAAAAGGAAAGGAGGGGCCAGGTTTTGGGGTTGGGGGGGCAGCAAAAAGGCCACCCTCCCCTCAGTTGCTTCACAAGAACATCCAGTGCATGTTCTTCCTCTTTCAAATGTACTGCACCGACCCCAAAAGAATGGTCTAGGGCAGGGGTAGGCAACCTTGGCTCTTTTATGATTTGTGGACTTCAACTCCCAGAATTCCTGAGCAGCTGGCTCAGGAATTCTGGGAGTGGAAGTGCACGAGTCATAAAAGAGCCAAGGTTGCCTACCCCTGGTCTAGGGGATAACTCCAGTGTCTACTGGATATGGTCAAAAACACCAAGATGGGAGACAGAACAATGTAATGGAAGCTCTGCCTCTTTTTTATGTGTGTTTTGGCTGCCATCTTGACGCCCGTTCCCTTATGGCAGAGGAGCAAGGTCTGGGGGCCTCCCAGCTCTTCACTCCGCCAGCCACAGCCCCCATCTCCCGAGCTGTCAGGGCTCTCGTACAGACAGACGGGCTCCATTCACCGTGCTGCAGATGGATTCCCAACTGACCCACTTGGTCCTTGAGACAGACTTCTTCAGACTCACCAGGAGATCCTTCTTGGTTCCCACCAGAAACACAAAGCTGGAGCCAGGGCGGTTCTCCTGCAGGGCCTCCTCCAGCCACCGTCTGGACAGGGAGAAGAGGACAGGTGAGCGAACGAGGGATACACCGAGAAGGCAAACCTGTCTCAGTCGTGCTTGGGGCAGAAAGGGACCCTGCGTAGGCCGCCTTCTGCCAGCCCCAAGGATGCCTCCCCCATCCTGCTGCAACAGACAGGCTCCCCCTGGTTGTTGGGCCTGGAGGGGCAGGTGAACAAAGTGCATCCCACCCCCAGTCACCTGTGCCTTGCTCACCTCCCACACGGACCCTGCAATGTGCGTTACGTTGTTTTGAAAACCATCCAGAAACGTCGTTCGGGACAAAGCAACACTGCAATGGGGGCCCCAAGCTTTGCCCACGTAGCATCTCTGTGTGTGACCTGCACCAGCTTCCAGTTTCTTTCCAGGGGCAATTCAAGATGCTGCTCATCCCTTTCAAAACCCAGGTTATCTGCCGGACCACCTTCTCTAAGGTCACCTACCACCCTGCCAGATCAGATAGGGTGGGGACGGCCCTGGTCCCTTCCCCCAAACAGAGCCATTTTATGGGAAGCCTGCCTTGTCTGTGGTACCGCTGCCCTGTGGAACCCCCCTTCCCCTGAAACGTGGCAGGCCTCTGCCCTCCTGCCCTTCTGGAAAGCACTGAAGGCCTCGCTTTCCCCCAAAGGCTGCGATAGGATGAGGCGGCTGCATGCTGGAAGCTTGACATGGCGCCTAGTTTTTATTTTCAATGTTTATGGCTTTCAATACGATTTTATGTTGTTTTAATTCTTGACTGGGAACCAACCAAAGTCTGTTATAAGGCAGGGGGAGCTAGAGCAATGTTTTAAATAAGTGAACAGGTCTCTGCCCTCTGCCTCTCGGCATTCAGCCTGTTTTCCCCTCTGCGAACCTAATCAGGTGGCGGCCAGCCATCTGCCCAGGTTTGCACCGTTGCTCCTTTGAACTGGCAAACTGGCCTGGCGATGCCCCAAGTGGTAGCGCAGCAGAAAGAGAAGGAGCAGACTCCCAGCCTGGGGAGGAGAGGCAGAGGGCAGAGGGAAGGAAGGCGCGCCATCTGTTCTCCCGCTCAGCAAACAAGGCAGTCCCTGTGCCCGTCCCCTTGGATGCGGGCCTCCTGCCCACCAAGTCTAGTTAATGAGTCAACGGATCCTCCCCCCCCCCCCAAAAACAGCCTGGGTAAAACCACATGAGCCGAAGAAGAGCCCAGAGCCCGCTGGAGCTTTGTTCCTCACAGAGTTAATGCGTGCGTGCCTCTTCCCTGCGTGCAAATTAATATTTAACTCGCATGTGGCTTTTCTGAGGCTGAGTGTCTCACTTAGATGTGGAGTAGCCATGACTCCAAACTCCAGTTAGTGACGGCCACTCTGAGCTCGATTCTTCGCTACAGAAATGCCACAGGCCAGAAAAACTTGACAAACAAGGTATATCCTTGATTTTACATGTGGTAACAGCGGCAAGAATCATATTCGCACAATATTGGAAAAATGAAGAAATACCACCAGAGGAAGAAATAATTAAAAAAATACTAGATTGAACGGAAATGGACAGACTTACTCTGAGGTTGAAAGAAAAAGAAGAAACACAGTATTTTCAAACTTGGGACATTTTATCAACGGCTGAAGAAAAGAATAAGGGATTAGGAATTCAATCTGTATTAGTGAATGATAAACTCAGACAACATGTTTGTTGAATAAGTACTTTTGAACATTAAAAAAATCAATAAAAATTCTCAAAAAAAGGAATGCCACAGGCCAGCTTAAAGGCCTTTCTGTGTAGTGTGTGGCAGAAGTCAGAGTGGGCGTGCAGGATCAGATCCCTTTAATCATCCAGGTAAGCTTAATGTTTCACTAATAGGCCATTTTTCCACCCACCATGGTATTATTTTGGCCAAAAAATGGCTGGAAAAAATCTTTCAGATGGCAGAAACTGCTACAGCAGGAATGATCTGAATTGTAACAGGGTTTGCTGGACTTTGCCTTTGTGTAAAAGCAGGCAGGTCTTCCTCAGCCAATAAACGCGGTTCCATTATTCGTGGCTCAGTGGGATACGCAAAGTCAGCCACAAGGGAAAACTGGAGTGACTTACTTGGTGTGATCCAAGGTCTGGATGTCAGCCAAGTCGAAAACTGTGATAATCACTGCCAAGAAAGTAAAATAAGACTGTGCAAGGCTTGAGCAGCCCTGGAGCCACCGGTTGGCCACGCCAAAGATGGGGGGGGGGGCAAACAAGGACAGGGTCTTCACCCTCGGCTCACCTTCCGCTCCTCTGTAGTAGGCAGAGGCGATGCACTTGAACTTCTCCTGGCCGGCCGTGTCCCATCTGGGCAGGAGGGAAGGAGAAAGTCACCCGGGGCTCTGGGTGGACCTAAATTCTCCCACTGACACAACTAAAGGAGAGATTGGGCCAAAAGCCCAAAGGACGACTTCCTCTCCTTCTTCAAAATGAAAATACACACACACAATATACGTATTGGATAAAAACCACTCTGGCTGTTATTCATCAGCATCCGTGCATCCCCCACTTCAATACAGGCAGACCTCGACTTACGACCACAAGTGAACACAGAATTTATGTTGCTAAGTGAGAAATTTTTGCCCCATTTTACAACTTTTCTTGACGCGTTTGTTAAATGAATTGCTGCAGCTATTAAATTAGTTAACAAGGTTGTTAAATGAATCTGGCTTCCCCATTGGCTTTGCTTGTCAGAAGGTCGCAAAGGGGATCACATCTCACACTCACACACACACACACACCCACACACGGGACACACTGCAACTGTCATAAATGTGAGTCAGTTGCCAAGTGCCCGAATGTAAATCAGCTGACCCCGGGGATGCTGCAACGGTCATAAGTGTGAAAAATGGTCATGTCATTTTTTTCAGTGCCATTGCAAGTTTGAATGGTCACTAAATGAACTGTTATAAGTCGAGGACAACATGTATTCTCTTCAGCCTACGTGCTGAATAACTCCCCACTTTAGAAGGTGGAGACTTTTGTATTTGAGACAGAAAGAACAAGCTAAATGACAGTTCCATAAGCAAAAGTCCCTCCTGGGCCAAGTTCATTACTGAGTTCACCGAACAGCCGCATTTGGGGGAGCCATTCGGGGGGATTTTGTCGTTAGATCAGGAATAAGCAACATCGTTTGAACAACAAATACATCTGAGATGCTGGTGCGTGTTGCGAAAGCTTTCACCCAGTGGCCCCGCTGAGGGCCCGAAGTGGCCCCTTCATTCCCCATGAGGCAGAAGGGACGTTGCTGCAGCCTTCCGGGAGGCTCTGTGCCCCCCCAGCTCCCCACCAGACAGGGGTTAGGTCACCCACCAGGGATTCTCTGGGGGGGGGGGGGTGGAGAAGATGGCAGGTTTCTTTCTACACCATGCAGGATCCCTCTTATTTTTGTTTCACTTCAAGGACCTTAAGAAGAAGTGAAGATCGGGTGCTGCAGGTGGCCTGGGGAATGCCAAAGGGAGGGTATGTGGACACGCTGGTTCCTGTGGGTGGCACATCGCCTTCAGCCTGCTCTTGATCCAGGACTGAACCTGGTTACCTCCAGCTGAGGAGTCCGTGTCCATTGAGCCTAGCTAAGGAAAGGCCGCAGGGGTAGGAAGTTCAAAGGAGTCTGAAGCCAATGGAAGAATTCAGGGTCCTGGGCGTCTTTGCCTCTTATTGAGCCCAAAATACATCCTGCTGGGCTATTTCGGGTGCCAAATAAACCCAGATGCTTTCCACCAAACCAGCTAGAGCAGGGGTAGGCAACCTTGGCTCTTTTATGACTTATGGACTTCAACTCCCAGAATTCCCGAGCCAGCATAGCTGAAGTCCACGAGTCATAAAAGAGCCAAGGTTGCCTACCCCTGAGCTAGAGGAATCCAGAGCTCTGGAGACATGGATCAGTCTTAAAGCCTCTTCTATCCAAGAGAGACCAGCAGCTTAAATCACAAGAGGACCTCTTTGGCTCTCCAGAGGCACGGAACACCCACACCCCCATTTGCTTTAATTCAATTAGGCAGCCAGGTACGGATCGCCATTTCTTTAGACCCCATCCTGAGATGGGCCCCCAGCCCATCTGCGTTTATTTGGCACCAGAAATAGCTCAGCAGGATGTATTTTGGGCTCAATAAGAGGCAAAGACGCCCAGGACCCTGAATTCTTCCATTGGCTTCAGACTCCTTTGAACTTTCCGCCCCTGCGGCCTTTCCTTAGCTAGCCTCAATGGACATGGACTCCTCAACTGGAGGTAACCAGTTGAGGAGCTTGGGCTTTTCTCAAGCTCAGACGTCCAGTTATTCTTGATCTTGGCTTCCGTGAGATCCAACCCTCGCTGAGCTTTCAAGAATCCCCCAAGTTTGCTTGGCATTCAGAAGCTGCTCAACGGGAAACTGACTCCCTCAAGTGCTGCAGCCCTCCAGAATTCGGTATCCTGGCCAGGGTTTCTGAGGCTCAGACGAAGCTGCCTCTGAGACATCCCAGCTTCCATTCTGGGTCACTGGTTACTGCCAACCAGTAAAGCCCTCGTTAGCCCGTTTAGCTGAAGGCCCCAGGAGACCATGCTAATTGAACAGGCCCCAAGACAAAGACAAGCACACATCCCCACTCTTCATTAGCTGCTCTACTCCTGGGAGGCTTTCCGTTGGAAAACGCTGGAGAGGCAGTTTTTAGGCAACCTACCTGGGCGCCCAACCAGATCTTAACTGCCGCATCATCAAGTGCACTGGAATTTCAGATCTAATGCTGGATGGTAGGGGGTCCAATGCCCTGGTAGGGGGTCTCTGACAGGCAGAAGGAATAACTCTGAGGGACCTGAGGAAAAGCTGCAATGATCAGATCAAAGAAATCTGAATTGGGGCAGAAACTAATCTGAGAAAGCTTCTCAGATGTGACTCTCCCTACTTCTCACAGGGGGGGGGGAGGCACATTCTGGCCTGCAGGAATCTGTTACAGATAGTCCTTGACTTACAACAGACCCCCCTCCAAAGGTATTTACGATCCAATTCCAGAGCCTGAATGGCTCCCCTTCCGCAGTCATGTGATCACATTTCAGGCCAGCATTTGCAGCTGCTTGCAGCATCCCGTGGTCATAATTTATGAAGTTTTTGCCAATAACTGGCTTTTTCTTTCAGCAAAAATGTCAAAAATGCGAAAAATGGGTTTAACACCGCCTCCCCAAAAAAAAAAAGTTGTAAAGTCAGGTCTGTCATATGGGTGACCCGCTTTACAATCGTCACAACACATGACCGAAGTGGGCATGATTTCAAGTCATAAGTCAAGGACCACCTATACTGTAACTATGTAATAAAAGTGGTCTGAGTGCTCCAGTGTTCCAGCCTGGTCTACCTTGGAGGGCTGACGGAATCTGGGAGTTGAGGCACAATGCCCAACATCCTGAGTACACACTTTACTTGGCAAAAATTCTCCGTGCGTCGGGTTGCATGCATGCACATAAAATTTGTACGCTCCCTTCAAGCGAAGGCATTTTGTAACGCAAAGCTGACTTCTCCATCAGAAATGCTGCTTTAAAGTTATTCTGGCGAAACCTTCCAAATACATGGAAATGGGGAAGGGGATACGGGGACAGGAGCTATTTTCCAACTCACATCTGAAGATTGTAGGGCACCCCAGCGATCTCAAAACGCTCAATTTCAAAATCCACGCCAATGGTTGCCTTGTAATCCCGGTCAAAAGCCTCTTTACAAAACCTGCAATTGAAAAATGGTTAGGAAAAAGTCAGCATATCATTTTAGATCTTGGAAGTTCTTTCAAAAGACTGTGCTTGTCCCTTTACGTGCGTATCAGCACACAGGCCAGATGATCAGCATGGGAAGGTCACAAAATAGCAGAGAAAATGGATGGTTTTAACTGCTCCCTGAGTCTGATGAAGGGAACGAAAGCTGCTGCTTTAAAATAAAATTTGGTAGCCGGAAAAGGTGCTCCACATTCCTTCTGAAATTTCGGTGACGTGAGCTTGAGAAAAGCCCAAGAACGGCTAAATTTCAAATAAGCACATTTGTCATCTCGATGACGCCCACAACAACTAATATTTTCTGTGCTTTGGGGAACAGGGATAAATGTCATAACCTAAGATTTTTATTAGAAGCTGGGTACATATTCCTGGTTCGCTTGCATAACCCACACCTGCCATTAGACCAGTGGTTCTCAACCTGTGGGTCGGGACCCCATTTGGGGTCGAACGACCATTTCACGGGGGTCGCCAAACAACGTAGTCCGCCATTTTTTCCCTCTTTTCCTTAGCTCTGCTACTCCCTTTTATTCTATTGGCTTTGGAAAGCCAATAGAATAGACTCTCTTGAATAGAGTCTAATTCTATTGGCTTTCAAAAGCCAATAGGAATTGTCCAGGCTGTCTCTGCCCTGCTGAGCCCGCCAAAAGTCCCATTCTGCAAACGGTGCTGCACCAGTTGAGTAGTCCTCGACTTACGACCGGTTGAGTAGTCCTCGACTTACGACCGGTTGGGGGGGGTCGCAGCATTAAAAAGGTTGAGAACCACTGCATTAGACCCTTTTTGAGAGAAGTCTGGCTTTCGAGCTCCGGTCCATCAACAGCCTCCTTGGGGGGGGGGAGGGAGGAAGAACTCCTCCTCCTCTGCACCCTGCCCACAGCCTGGCTCTGAGGCCTGGCACTTCCACCAGCCTCTAGTGCTCCCAAGGAACAGGGGCTTCACCCACCCTAGGAAGGGCCCAAAGCAGCCTGCATGGCACTCATGGATCCCTGCAGGAAATGACCAGTGAACTTAGAATAACCTGGGGGGGGAGGGGAAACACAGACGCCGCCATTAATTTCTGCTGGAAAATGGAATGACTTTGGCAAGGAAGCATTATGATACCTGTTGATAAGGCTTGTTTTTCCAACACAGAGGTCTCCCACCACGACCGCTTTGGAGATCTTTAGGCTGCAACACACATTTTCCCAGTGGACATGTTGATATGGTGTTAGGAAAAAGCAGACTGTTTCATGGAGCGAATGAACTTGACTTGATGACTTGATCCAACTTGGCCCTGTCCTCCCTATCAGAAGCATCACATCCTTCTCTGGAGCTTGAAGCAGTTCAGACTTCAATGGGGCTTTGCATCCCTCTGCTTCCACCCACCCGCCCCAAATTCTTTCTCAATCTCAAGCAAACTGGAGGGGGGGGGGGGCGGAGAGGGCTCCAGAAATGTAGAAACAGATAGGACCCTCTTCCTGATCTGCAGCGAAAACAACATCAGGACATGAAGGTGAACCAAAATGGATTTGTTTTCACAAAACAAACAGATCTTGCATTTGTTTAGTTCCAGCAAAATGTAAACCAGAATATCCCTGTACATATTGATTAGATTACCTGCCTTTGCTTCCTACTTCTCCCTCAACAAACCTGCACTTCACAAACCTCAGCCCAGCCCAGGAAGGAAGGCTGGGCTGAGCGAGAAGGACCGCCAAGCTCCCCAGGGGCTTGACCGAGGCCTCCAGGCTCCTGGTCCAACATTTTAATCAGCAGGTTGCTGGGACTCTCTAGCTTAGAGATGCAGTGACTAGGATAATTCATAGAGGGAGACCATTTTACAATAATTGATCTCCTAGAAGATACACAATCGACATTTTCACTTGGATCCAACAGAGTTACCCGCACAATCACATTTTTCCTGCATATTTCTCCTCCTCTTTCTTTTCCCAGAGGTCAGTTTCTCATGTTCCCTGAGAAGCTGCACCCTCCACCCACCCCACCCCGCCTTTACAGTTTGGGGGCACTTTTGCACGGAGCACCAGAAGCCCCCTTGTGGGGCTTGAAAATATCCCAGCCAGAGGATCTTTTCAGACCCTGCCACGATGAAGCAGAACAACCTCCCAGCCTTGGCATGCAGAGGCCACCGAGGGCTCTTCTACACGCAGCCTTAAGTGTTTTGTCTACCAGCTGAAGGTGGTCAGAATTGGGCTGGCTTGAGAAATGGCCTCCAAATTTCAGTCCAGCTTTGGCCACAATGCTGGACCCGCATTTTACCCAACAACTCCTCTCCCTTCTCTGACAGGGAAAGCAACACCCATCATTCTCCTTCCATGGGGTGCTTCTCAATCCTGGCAACCTGAACTTCCTAGGATTCCCGCGTCAGCCATCCTGGCTCTTGCACCGGGGTTCATCTTGGGTTCCATTTTTTCGGTCAGGAGGCCCTTCCAAAAACCACTCAGGCCCTGGGCATCTCACAACTACTGCCATGTGCTCTACCAGGGGATGCTCATGAAGACCACACGGGAGCTTCAGGTGATTCAAAATGCAGTGGCGCCAGCAGCAGCAACAGGTGCCTCTTGGTGTGCCTGTGAGTCACCACTGCTTCATGAGCTACGTTGGCTGCCCGGTGACCTATGAAGTCCTGTGTGAGGCCGGGATACCTGAGAGGCTTCTGCCTGCCCGGTACATTCCAGCAGAGTGGGAGCACTCCAGGGGGCTCCCATTAAATGTTAGCATCTTGTGGGACCTGGGCAGAGTACCTTCCCTGTTGGGGCCACACTCTCTGGAACAAGATTCCCCCCCCAAAGATCAGGCTCTTTTCTCCTGAGGTTCTGGAAAGCTTTGGGTCCCAGGCCTGGGGTTGATGCCTGTTATTTGCTTAATGGCCTCTGTTTGGTTTTCTGGATTTTGTTATTTATTAGAATGTGCTAGTCTGGGCTGTTGGCTTGATTTAATATTTTTAGCTGATTTTATGTCTTTTCTAGTTCTTTATGCTGCTCAGGATCTCCAGGAACTGGGTGGCCAATTTACAACAATAAAATAAAAATAAAAAAAGAGTGAGATGATTTCCTAAATCAGGAATTAGACAACAGGAGGAACCTGGGTGGTTTGCTTGGCTAAGTAAGGGAAGGCCCTGAGAAGGCAAGGCAGGCGGAGGAGCTCAGGGAGCAAAGGAGGCAGACTCACCTAACGGAGCCCAGGCTCCTCCGCTGGCAGGCCGCCCTCACCTGGGCGTGGAAGTCCTCCCTGAGCTGCAGACAGGCCTCCGGGGTGTAGCACTGCGGACAGAGGGGAGCGGCAGCACTAGAACGCCCAGGCTGGGAGGGGGCCGCCACTTCTTCCTCCCCCGGGCAAAGACCCCCCCCGGGAGGAGCGGACCGGCCTTCCCTGCTTACCTTGGGGAAGTCGGAGATCCTGCGGTCTCTGCCCACGGGCAGGAGGGGGCCCTTCATCGCCCAGCCTGGGGGGCTGCGGGGACAAACGAAAGCGGGTGAGGCCACTTTCCCCTCCTCTACCTCCCCCTCCCCGGCCGGGCCGGCGGAGGCCAGCATCTCTGCGTGCCCACGAAGCTGAGAGACGGGACCGGGTCGGCCTCTGGAGGCCAGCAGAGAACAGGCGGGCAGCCTCGGCCCCTCGGCCCAAGCAGCGCTCCCCAAGCTCCTCCCGGGAGCCCCGCCTGGACAAGAGGCAGAAGCCCCCGCGCCTCCTGCCCCGGTCGCCCTGCTGCGGGCCCTCCGCGGCCAGCCTTCCCTCGGCGGAAAAGGGGCTGGCCGCCCTTCCTGGCCCTGGGCGCCTTTCCGAGCGGGCCCTTCGCCTGTCCCGGCTGAAGCGCCGTTGCCAGGGGCGCCTCGCCACGCACAGGCCCCGCGTCTCCCCCGGCCGGAGCACGAACAGGCGCAGCCGGCGTTCGGCCGCTCCCTCCGCCACACCCACCCGGGGGAAGCCCGACGGTCGTCCCCGCGCCCGGCCAGGCTCCGAACCCGCGGAGGGAGCGCCGGTTGCCGGGAGGCGCTTCGCGAAACAGCGGCAGCCGGGCAAGTGCCTCTCGCCGGCTCGGCCCCCGACCGCCCTGTGGCCGCCCCGAAGGCGCCTCCCTCCCTCCCTCCCCGGCCAGCAGCAGCAGCAGCACCCAGACCGGCCCTCCGTGCAGCTCTCCCGGGGCTTTCCCCGCAGCCGCCCAGCCCCGGGGAGCGGAAGGGCCGCGGCGGGCTTTCCCCGCTCGGCCACCTGCAGCAGCCCGCCGAAGGGTAGCGCGCAGCCCCGGCACCTCCGCGCACGGGCTCCCGAGCAGGGCGGCGGCGCTGCAGGCGAAGTCCCGAGCGGCTCCCCGGCCCCGCAGCGCCGAGCGGGAGGCGAGACAACCTCGGCGGACAGCTCCGGCGCCAGTGCCGCGTGGCCATGGCAACCGGTCCAAGGGGGAGGCCTCCCCGGGCACGGCCCTCCCCGACGCCCGCGCGCTATCGGGGCGGGCAGCTTTTCCAACAGCCCAACTCCCCTCCCTCCCGCCTTCCGCCGACGAGCGCTCCCCTCCCTCCCCGAAAATGCCTCCCCTCCCCTCCCCTCCGGTGCCAGGAGAGGCTCCGTGCCCAGAAGGGCGCCCCCCTCCCCGCCCGCCCCAATTCGATGCGAAACCGCTGGAACCCGTCTCTGGTTTCGATCACAGATATTCCACACGAACAGACTGAGGATTCCTGCACCGAGTAGGGGGCTGGACCAGATGACCTCCAAGGGTCCTTACGGAAATGCAGCATATGATAATACAATTGGAAGGGACCTTGGAGGTCATCTACTCTCTCAACTTGCGTTTGTACTAGAAAACCTCTAGGGTCCCTTCCAAGTCTGTCATTCTGTTGGAAGACACGCCCCCCCCCCAATGGAAACTTCACACTTCCAAGAAAGGCTGCAATTCAGCCTGAAGGCAGTTCCTCCTGGGCCCTAACCCGAATCCGCTTCCTGGTGGTGGTCTCCGGCTCTTGGCTCCTGTGCTGCCCCCCCTTCTGCAGGGCAGCCTTTGGATTTCTGAAGAGCACCACCACATCTTTCCCAGCCTTCTCTTCTGTGCCCTTCCAGAGCCTTCATCCCATCAACAGTTGTCCTCTGATCACACCCGGTTTGTCATCATCCTGCTTAGATGGTGATGGTAGCAGAAGTGGACACAGAATTGCAAGGGGGGGGGAAACAGTTGCTTCTCACGCTCTGAACCCATTAATGCACCCCTAATTGCATTTGCCTTTGAGCAGCTGCATCCCACCAAAGGCCTTTTCTCCTCCATGCCTGAAGACCTTGTCATTTGTACAGTACACAGCCAGCTGACTGGCTTCTACTCTCCTGGCTCCACTTTCTTCCCTTTTCTAAAGAGAGGAGCAACATTCACTCTTCCCTTCTGGCACCTGCCCAGGCCTCCAGGAGTCCTCCAGGATCACAGTTCCTTTGGCCTTGTTCTTCTGTGCGTGGAGGCCTGCATTCCTTAAATTAGCTATCGCTTGTTTACTCCTCTTATCTACTCTGAGCTGCATTTCTCAGGGCAGACTCCCTACTAGGTAACTTGGAATCCTGGCAGGCGAGAAAGTGACCCAAACTTATCCTCCCTCCCTAACCCCCCCCCCAGCCCTTGTCTGGTTATTCCCAAGAGACTGCAGTCAATCTAGCTGAGATTCTTGTAAAGAGGCAAGTAGCAATAAAGAAACTTCTCTGATCAGCTCAGTGTTGGTCTGGTTCCACTTCCCTCTGGGAACAGTCAGGGTTAAGGCTCTATTTCCTTGCTAGTGCTCATGTATTAATGCTTTTCCCCTGCTCCTCAGAACAGCCCTTCTGCCTTTTTCCACATAACCCCCCAAATTTGTTGTTGTCTGGGCATTTCTTGCCGTTCTGAAGCTCCAAAATTTCTGCCACAATCCTTCCATTTCTTCTGAGCCCCTCTTTCCTGTCCCTTCTCTTCTCTTTGGGATGCCCAGCAGCAGTTCAGAACCAAACAGACACAATTCCACCTGCCAAGAAACAGGGAAACGCCCAGCAGCTGATCAGAAGGGAAACAGCTGCATTTCTGTGTTGCATCTGGCTGAGTCTCACAAGAGAAACCACTCCCGTTCAGGAACTGAGGTCTGATCCTGCTCCACTCAGCACCATCTTTCTACTGCAGTTCAGGAGCTGAAAGGCCTTCGGCAGAGTCAGGAGCTCCAGGAGGCCCCTGGGTTACTCATCACCGACTCACAGCGACCCAGCGGGGGGGGGGGGAATCAGCAACCCCTCCCTCCCCTTCTGCAAGTGCACGAGGCTCTGAGCCGCCAGTGTTTGTACAGGAGCGGATCCGCTCTTGGAACCAAGTGATCCAGAAAACACGCAGGCTTCCTGGCAACCGATTTGCTGTGCCTGGGTGAGCAGTAAAGCGTGCCCATCCTTGCGTTGGTTTTAAACCACCTGCTGGGATCGGCCCTTCTCGTAACTTGCAATATACTCTTTAAGCAACTTTTCAACCGTGGAATTCGAGGTGGGCTCCTTTCCCGTGCAGAGGAAGGTGTTATTCCCAAGGTTTGGATTGGGAGCCGCGGCAGCCCTCCACCCCTTGCAACAGGCGGGGGTCGACCTCTGCCTCCAGCGGGGAGGGGCCGGCAGGGTCGGAAAAGGCGGCGCGCAGTCGCAGAGAGGGCGGCGGGCAAAGGCGCAGGACGCGGGTCCGAGTCGGCAAGAGGGGGAGCGCTCGGAGCGCGGCACAGCCACGAGGGACGCTCCCGAAGCCGTTCGGGCGAGCGCTCGCAGACCCGAGAGAAAGCCCCGCCCCGCCCCGCGCATGCAGGTGCGCGTGCGCAGACTTTCCCGCCCGGCGTCCTCGTCGCCTAGCAACCAGGCGCGCGCGTCTCGGCGGGCTCCCCTCCGGGATGGCGCACCCGCGGATCTCGGCCCAGCTGCCCCCCGACATCGACCCTACCAAGGCGCCCGTGGCCTTCGGCCGCCGAGGCCTCCCCAAGCTCAACGAGGAGCTGCAGCACCCCGAGCTGCTGACGCGGCAGCGGGCCCTGATGGCGCTCTGCGACCTGGTGCACGACCCGGAGAACGCTTACCAAGCCATCGGCCTGGGTGAGCGGCGGCGGCGGCAGCCTGGCCACGGCGGGCGGGAGAGGGCCCGGGTGCCCAGCGGCCGTCCAGCCCCGCGAGTCTCGCCTGAGCCGCGTCAAGGGGCGTGGACTGCAACTCCCAGAGCTCCGCGGCCCCGGGTGCCGCCCTGGGAATTCTGGGAGTTGAAGTCCACCGCTCTTAAAGTGACCCTCCGGTGATTCGCCGGGCTGGGAGTGAGCAGGACTGCGGAGTGTAAAAAAAATCCTGTAACTGGAATATCCTCTAGTCCGGCCTCGGACGCCCCTGCCCGCCTCCAGGCGGCTGCCGGGTCTGCCTGCTGGCGAAGTGCGCCCAGCCCCCCCCCCCAGCTCTGCCCCCTTCCAGGCTGCTCCCACTGGGCTCCACTTGCTCAGGGTCCTCCCTAAAATGCGGGACCTGGCATGGGGCACAGCATTCTGGGTGCAGCCTGACCGAGGCAGAAAAGAGGAAGAAGGAGCCCTTCTGAACTCTCAATTCCTGCCAAGGCTGCTTGTTTGTCAGATTTAGATACCACCCAGCTCACTCACAGAATAACTCTGTATTTAGGATTGCAGTCGCCTTTTCTGAAGTTAAGACTGGACTGTTGGCTCATTTTCTGCTTCTGATCCAGCATTACACGTGAAGTCCATTCTATTCCTACCTGGTCAGGTGACATTTGGAGTACCGAGTCCAGATCCAGACACACATTTCAAAAGACCATCACAGGAGCAAATTCCAAAGAAGGCTGCGAAGTCCAGTAAAAGGGAGTGGTTGAAGGCCCTGGGCGTTTTGCCTACACATTGGAGCAAGGGGGGGGGGTAATTGCTGTCTTCAGAGAGCTGAAGGATTGTCCCACCGAGGAGGGTGTGGACTGATTCCCTGTTGCCCCAGACAGAGGGTAAGACCAGGACCAAGGGGTAGGAGTCGGCAGTCAGTGGATCAGGCGAAGTGGCTCTTAGGTAGACCAGACGTGGAAACCAACATTACGAATACTAAAACTACACTTACAGTATTACAGTCACAGAATCTTGCAAGTCTGTACTTTGATCTACCTTAACACCCTAGGGCAGACATGTCAAACACAAGGGGGGCCCGCAAAGTGGTTTCATGTGGCCCGCGAAGCGATCCTGGAAGCAGTGAGGGAACGACCCCTACTGCCTTGGCCCTGGCCCAGGCCGGCCGGGAGCCAATGTACAATTTTGTACAATTTTATGTTGAAACGCATTCAGTCTTAGCTCTATAAGCCCCCCTCCTGCATAGTCTGAGAGGAATAGTGAGGCTCCTCCAGTGGACCATGCCTTGGCACTTGCCCTGGTCCCACCCCCTTCTGCCAGAGACCCTCAGATCTTAGCTCCACAAGGTCGTCTGGAAACAGCGAGGGACCGGCCCCTGCTGTGTCGGCCCCGCGCCCTGGGTGCATGCTGGGCAGGTGTCACCCTTTGTGAGGAATGAAGAAATGGACCATGTCTTGGCGCTTGCCCCAGTCCCACCCCCTTCTGCCAGAGATCCTCAGATGTGTCCCACTCCTGCCCAGGCCCCCACAGGCACCCTTGACTTGAACGATGTAGAGCTGGCCATGCCCACCCAGTAGGCCACACCCACTCCATCCACACCTACCCAGTAGGCCGCACCCACCCGGCCCCCCAAGGGCAACCACAATGCTGATGCGGCCCTCAATGAAATTGAGTTTGACACCCCTGCCCTAGGGAGAGTCATGCCCAAGATGCATTTCCTGCATTGACTTCTTATTTTTCTCTATACTTGTGCATTTGCACAGATTCCTTGAGTTACAGAACTTGATTCACGCCTTCCTATAATGAACACATTCTTTACACTTTCCCGTAGTTGTGCTAGTTTCCAGGCTCTGTTCTCTCTCTCCCCCTCTCCCTCCTCTGGGTCAGGTTTGCATGGCACCTTCCCAGTAGCCAAAGCTGCAGTTAAATGTGTGTTGTCATTGCTTGTTTTTTATGTTTTAATCTGTTTGTAAAATATTTTTAGCTGTCCAGAGTTATGAATTTGAGATATGATATAGATGGATTTGTGCTTGGTAGCTTTTATATCTCCATATAAAGCCTCTGAGTTGAATCCAGAGTAGGAATTCTAGAAATTCCAATTGCAACTTGCTTTTTTCCCCCAGCTAATTATCCAGGGTGAATCATTGTAGAGATGGGAGAAACTAAAACATATTATTGTTCCTATATTTTCTAAGCTCACATTTTATTCTCTTATGTAGAAACGTATTTTAAAAAAACCCCAGAAAACATGTACCTGTAACTGCAGAAGAGAAATAAAAATATTTAAACTTAAAACTGAATTTAAAAGTTTTAAGTTAAATTATAAATAATCATTAATTATTATGAATTCCCACATAAAGGAAAAAGCTAATTTTATAATACAGTTTGATACGAAAATTCATATAGAATTTGGCTTTGCTCAATCCTATTCTATATTGGAAATAAAAACAAGCCATATAAACTAATTGTATGTTATAATTTATTTCACTGATTTATCTGGCCTTGGAAAAATTATTAACATGATAAGGATGCAAGGAGAACCTTGGGGGGGGGGGAATGTGGCAGCATGGTTGAGGTTTTGTCCCTTTCTCATATAAATTCTAATTTCATTTGATTTTTCTTGTTTCAGCAATTTGCATTTAGAATGCAGCTGGACCTTATGACACCTGCATTTTGCTAACTGTCTCCCTAAGGATCCCCTTTTCAACTTCTTATGTCCTTAAAGTTCAGGCATGATGTACTGGCAGGGTTCCTGATCCACAGACAGTCCTTGACCTTTGATCCCCCCCCCCACTGGGGCCAGAATGTCTCCTGCTAAGTAAGCTGGTGGTTAAGTGAGTCATACCTGTTTTTGTGACCTTTCTTTAAGCAAATCACTGCCGTTGTAAAGTGAATCACATGGTCTGACTTTGCTTGTCAGAAGCTGGCTGGGAAGGCTATAAATGGCAATCACATGACCCTGGAACGCTGCAACCATAATAAATATATTCTGTTGCCAAGCACTACATTTTGATCACATAACTGTGGGAATGCTGTGTCGGTCATATCTGTGAGGACCGGTCATAAGTCACTTTTTACTAGCATTGTTATCTTGCTAAACAAATGGTTGTAAGTCAAGGAATATGTATATATGCCTGGTCAGAAGGTAACGGAGGATCTACTTTATCTCTCTGCCATTATTAGGGGCTCTCTTTTGTAATCCTTTCTTTTAAGAAATCCTCTTGCTCTTTTATAATGCTTAGTATTTGTTTTTAATTCTGCCTTTGCATTGCCTTTTTATATTCTTCATTTTCTCATTTTTACTTTTGTTGAAAGGCAGGTATAAATGGAATAAATAAATGCAATTCTTCCTTTCAGGTTTTCTAGAGAACTTGAAAAAGCTGCTTCTCGATGAAGATAAAACTGTGCGACAAAAAACTACAGAGGTCCTGTACATAATGGCGACACACAGCATTGGCAGGTAAGTATTTTGTAAAAATGCATTTTAAAGAGCAGGGAAATTGAAGTTATTCTACATTACATTTTCCAGATTCTGGAAAGGTGAATTTATGGTGCTCCAAATTTTAGGACGAATTTTGTAGAACATGGAGTCATCCCAGCACTGGCACAGCTTTTGAATGATCCTGTGCATATCTGTCGGTGGAACATGCATTATGCGCTGAAACTACTATCAGAAACACCTACAGGTCAGATTAATTATTATACAAAAACTTAACAATCTTTAATCTCTTGAAAGCTTTGGGTCTTTCAAATTGTATTTTATATGTGTGCAAGTGTGTGTGATGGCCTCAAATATTTACACTTTTGCCATGTCAGCACCGCTGCACAGAACCTGTCAGAAGAATAATTTGGGGTTCCAGCTGGAGCCAGGATTGTGCAAGAATAAGTAAAAATAAAATCCAGACAGTTGTGAGGAAAGGAGAATTATTTATTCCCAAAAGCAAAAAGGTGCAGAGAAAATGGGGTGCAGCAGGGTTGTTTCATAGGGCAGCTTGTCCTGGATGTGGAAGTGTGTGCATGCTGATTCTAGGGTGATGCTTGAGGGGCGTGGGTTTGAGTAGGTACATGTTGTGGGTGATGTTTATTCTTGTGAACATGCAATTCCACTGGGAGACTGTTTCAATTAACTCTGTTTACAGACCTTCTCTGATATATGGATTAGGTCTGGGTAATTTATTTGGGGGTTTAAAGAAGTTTGAGTAAAATATTTTCTTCCATTTGCTATTTTTACTTGATTCACTTAGTTTCAGCTTGACGATCAATTATCTAGGAGAGACACTGATTCTCAGTCCATTGTGGATTCTGTTAATGTTTAAAGGAAGATGAAGACGCTATAAGGAATAAAATATATTTTGATGTAAAACTTCCCACAAAACCTTCTGAATCTATCTCCTCTGAAGCTTGTAGCCTGACTTCCCTGCTTGAGGTGTTTGGAATTAATTAAATGCTGGTCCTGCTCCACTGAATGGGCAAAGATGCCAGGCAAAGAAGGGAGGCTGCAGAATGGAAAGCAAGTCTGAAGGAATAACAACAACTCTGTCCCTGTTGAAAATGCAGTCTTGTCAGGCAGTAGCATGTGTAGGTCCATGTTCAGTCTGGGGACACAAATCATAGTAGTGTTTAATGTGGTTTCTTGGGTTTAGCTAGTGTGTGTGGTGTGAAT
The DNA here is from genome assembly GCF_016545835.1 of Crotalus tigris. NCBI lineage: Eukaryota > Metazoa > Chordata > Lepidosauria > Squamata > Viperidae > Crotalus > Crotalus tigris. Next base: position 1,092,770 of record NW_024100139.1, on the reverse strand, counting down.
CAGCTAATTTTGATTTATCCTGTGGTTAAACAAAACTTGTGGTTAGCTTGAGGCATGAAGATAATCGCTAAGTATAGAATACATTTAGAAGCAAATGGGTGCTTAGGATATTTGCATGTCTGGCCAGGCTACCAGAAGAAAGGCTTGGATCCCAGTTTTTCCTGGCCCTTGGACAATGAATCAGGCAGGCTGATCAGATTGGAATGCGCACTTTTCAACTCCTGCTAAGTCTTGTTGAGCAGAAGAGCTAAATCATTTTCAGGCTGAATGCTGGAGCTAGTGAATGACTCAGATCTTTCCTTAGCAGTTTTATAGCAGCCTTTTCCAGCCCAGCATCTCCTGATGTGTTGAAATTGCAACTCTTAGCCAGGATGGCCATGTTGACCAAGAATTCTGAGAGTTGCCATTTCAACCCACCTGGAGAATGACCAGATTGTGTCCTATGACTGCAGTAGTAGCTTATTCTTCATTTCAACTTCTTTTCTGGTACACAGTAGCTTTCCTCTGGCTTGACACTCCTATTTGTTCATTTCTACAACAAGATATATAGCAGTGATCTTAAGTTTTGTTTGTTTGCAATTTAATGAGACTAGGAAAAGACCTATTGTCTTTGGTAGGACAACATGGTTGACTAAGTTAAAATATGGTTAGGTATTCAATAGCTCACTCAGCTGTGGGAACTTTGTCTTAGCAAGCTGTTTGAATTAGGCCATTATACTATGCTACCATATGGTTTGTTTGGATACAGCATGTTATATACCCACTCCTTGTTTAGTGATGCCTCAGTTAGCAACCATTCACAAATATAATCCTCAGCTTACAAAGACTATTGAGATTGAATCACCACTGCTAAACAATACAGTCATAACACGTGACAACACTTGACCATGCCAGATAGTGACAGCAATTCCAACAGTCCCAGCTGTCATCATAAAACAAGGACTGCACAGGTTGTTAAGCAAGGACCTCATGTGACCGCAACTTCCAACTGCCTACTTATTTCCCCATTGGCTTTGCTTCTGAGAAACTGGCAGGTAATGTCAGCCATTGTGGCCACATGACTGTGGGATGCTGCAACCTCATCACCCACTGGGCACTCGCATCGCAGACCCCAGCGAGGCTGCAGTCACCAGAACTCCCAGCACCACTCAAAAGTCGTACTTGCTCAGTGCTGTCAAAACTTAGAACAGTTGCTGAACAAATGGCAGTAGGTCGAAGACTTTCTGTATGATAATAATAATAAAAAACATTTTCTAATCAATGCACTCATTTATGATCAAATTTCACATACCTATCAATAATATGTGCCAGAGTGAGTAATGCTGGTTTAGTTGCATGATAGAACAACCAGTTGTAAGTCAAGGATTCCCTGTGCAATCTTCTGCTCTGCCTGGGGGCCTAAACGACAGCCTGCTTTATTCCGGACTACTTAAAAAAATCCAGTAGATGCTCTTCAAAAAAACCAGCTGCCTTGTTCCCCAAATGGCTACTAGGGTGGGCTTGATTACTCAGCTAAACATCTGTCTACTAAAAGAGCAGCTGGTGGAATTTCCCCCACTGCCTCAGCTGAGTTTTACCTTTTCTAATGGGGGGGGGGGAACTTGCAAAGAAAATCCTCAGTCACTTCAGTTGTTCCAATGGTTATGGAGGCTGCGTGGGGCTGTTCCTTCAAAGACATTCTGTAAAGACAATGCTCGAGGTTGGTGCTTTGTTTCTTTCTTCTAAAAAAACACCAATTTGTTGTGTTTTTTTTAAAGGACTAAGATGGAGCATGAACAGAAGGATGTTGGTGAGCACCACATTGCTTGGGCTGCTTTACAGCCAAGAGATTAATCTATTCTAAAATCCCATCTCTAATTTTCACTAGTTCAGAGTGATGGATCACAAAAAGCTCTTGAACATTTTAGCATTTTTTCCACAACACCTTTTATAACTAGAGAGTAAAATCACAAATTCGCCCCAGCTGCTAGAACAGGTGCTATTTCCTGGCTTAGTTTCATTCTGGGCAACAGCACCAGTTCTCTTATGTTGCATTTTGCACGCTGTTGTTTCAGACCTCAAATTCTATTTTTTGCTGATTTAGTGCACTGATATTAGAACAGCCTAATCTATTCAAGAAAACTATAAGGTGCAGTTAATTAAGGATTTTGAATCTAGAGAATTGGACAATTTTTAAATAAAATTTAAACTCTAAATTCCAGAGAATTTTTTAAAAACTTATCACTGTCACTTATCCGGGTTGTGAATTGCAACACCATAATGCATGCAACAAAAGCAGAAGAAAATGTCCATATTGCTATACATTTAAATACAAAGGGTAATCTGAAATTCTGCTACATTTGGAATTCTTGTATTTTTTTTTAAGGGAAGGGCTCTGGTGTTAATTCTGCAATCATTGTAAAAAGCAATTAAGGTAGAAAGGCCAATGGGAATGAATAAACTAACTTCTTTGATTAGACAAATTTACAGTATTGGTGACTGGAAATTTCTTACAGATTTTTTATGTAGAAATGAAAAATAGAATGTACAATTTATGGCTTTGATGATTTGACAAGACAGATTATAGAAAGAAGAGTATTATGATGTATACAGTATTTATGGAATACTTACGGTTAACATCTTTCTTCTAGTTTTGTGGAGCTAGCCTAGAATTTGCTGCAACTTGTAGAACAGGTTTAAACATTCTATATAAAAACAACTGTCTCAGAAACTTCACCCCCAAATTGACCTCGGTAGCAAATCCCACTCCTTGCAGGCCGGCCCCATTTCCAGCTGAAGGGGCTTCCTGCTCTTAGCTTTGTTCTTCTTGCCTCCCAGCCAGAAGGGAATCTGTTCCCTCTCTAAATCTGTGCTGGGACCTACAAGTTCAGATAGCAGCCCCACTAATGTTACACATCATGGAATCTGATTGGAAAACATTTTTTCCCCAATTTCATTTATTTATTTAAACCATCTGTTTGGGTGCCCAAAGGAAGCTGTGAAACTCTGGGCAAACAAGAAAAAAAGAAATCTAAGGCATAACATCACTGAAGATAAATGTGCAAAGTGGCAAATTGACAAGAGAGATTAAAGCAGCCATCTCACCCCAAACCCCAGGGAGCCTGCTGGGAAACCGGTTTCTGAAGTTCTTTTCTCAGAATTCCAGCCATGCGCAGCTCTTTCTTCCAAAGGGCCATTGTGGCAAGCAGGGCTGGCCATGGAGACGTCTCACCCCCCTGCAAGAGCCACGTCCTGGGCCTCCTGCTGCCTCCAAGTGGGGCTGCTTCCTCAGAGCGGGAACAGCTGCTCTCCGATTGGCTTTGACTGAAGTGGAATACCCACGAAACCCACCTGTGCGGAACCAGGAAGCTTCAAAGCAACAGTGAGCACACCACAAACCAGTTAGGACCATTCAGAGAATTTATTTTCTTAAAGTGGACAGCCTGTAACATTATTTCTGCTAAATTTTTCTTAAAGCCCTTGGCTGTGAATTCCCACTAATGTTCATACAATTGGGAAACAGAGGGAGGGGAAGGAAGGCGAGAGAGAGAGAGAGTGTGTGTGTGTGTGTGTGTGAGAGAGAGAGAGAGAGAGAGAGAGAAAGAGACTGAGACTATGAGTGCATGGATGTGCTTTACAATTCTTGAATACATATTTACACATTTAGCTTGCACTGAAATTGGAAAGAACACTTATGTGGGGGGGGATGAGCTGTGTGACCACTGGCCACATGCCCCAGGTGAGGTTTTTCCAGTGAAGACACAACAGCTTCTCTGGCCCACTTAAGTATGTGTTTGCCAGAGGAAGAGGCCATTCAGCATTATTTTAACACAATGACAGAGAACTGAAAAATGCATCACTTCCATTTCTTTAATTCCACTAAGTTTTAAAAATTTAAATATCAAGACATTTAAATATTGTTCATATCACTCATCTGTTCACCTAATAATTACAACACATTTTAAAAATAAACACCAAAAAAGACTTAAAAGGCTCTATTTTACAGTTTCATTGGCTCCTGTGTTTTGAAAGGCCGTTGCAAATGCTGCCGTACTTCTCAGAATTTTTGTGAAGCAAAGGAGTAAGTCTATCCATTGGCACACACAGAATCTAGACACAAAACAATAACTTAAAAAGAATCCATATACCTGTGTTCAAAAAGAAAAATTCAACCACTCATTATTTTAGAGATTGTGTCAAAGGACACAATTATTTGGCAAAAAAGGATCGAAAAGAAAAACTTTCAACCTATAAAATTCCTCACTGGTAGAATAGTGACCACGACCTAGCCTGGTCTTCAGTTTAGTAATTCTACTCATTTCTTACTTCATGCTGCACAATCTGAAAATCTGAATGACTCAGGTGAGCCCTCCCAAACCGTTCCCCCACATCAGGTCCTTCCACAGGCGGAATATTTCGTGATACACAGTTACATAAAGACCATGTGTGTACCTGGGGATCTGCTTAGCATGTGCTGCAAGGAATGTGACCGGGGGTGGTGGTGCGTGGGGGCGAGATCACCAGGCTGGGTCCCAGGGTGGAGACAAAGAAAGGCTGTTCTCCAGCCTGTTCTGGCAAGGGACTCCCGACACATCCTGCGTCTCGCATGCCGGCTCTGCCTTCTTCCCAACAGGAAGCTGGTTTCTAGGACAGGAAAGACCATGATCTGTCTCATCCCAAATAGGACAGGGTGGCTCTGCCACTGCAGGAAAGGAAATGACACAGAATGAGCCCATGAGGCTGGGACGGTGAAAACTTTTCGGTTTGGTTCAAAACCACCATTTGCAGGAAGGTGTGCCGCCGTTTCTTTTTGTGAAAACATGGAGGCAGCTGAAGGGATCTGTGAACGTGCGCCAGGCAAAGTCTCCCCTCCATAACTGGATCTTCCAAGTGTGCCCTGTTTTTTTCCTCTGTGAATGGAGGGATCTGCCTATTTTGCATCGCCACACGAAGCCAGGCTCATTTCCTCAGAGGATCCTTAGCAAAGGCCAATATATTTTAGGTTGTTCTGAATGATGACGTCTGTCACCGCATCAAACACAAATTGGATGTTACTGGTGTCAGTAGCACAAGTGAAATGTGAATAAATCTCCTTGGTCTCCTTGTTGCGATTCAAGTCCTCAAACTGGCGCTGGATATAGACAGCCGCCTCTTCGTACGTATTTTGGCCCTTGTACTCAGGAAAACAGACCGTTAGCGGGATTCGGCGAATTTTCTCTGCCAGAAGATCCTTCTTATTCAGGAAAAGGATGAGGGAGGTGTTAATAAACCAGTTGTTGTTGCAAATGGAGTCAAAAAGACGAAGGCTTTCGGCCATCCGACTCTGTGGAAAAAGATGCAGCAAGAACATCAGACACTGGGAACATAACATGCTTTTATCATCAGCGTTCCGGAGCAAAGACTTAGCACCGGAAGAAATTAAAGGGAGGAATTAAGAATAAGAGAAAAGAAGTGCAACAAAGTTTAGTTTAATCCAATATCATTATCCCTCTGTGCCTTTCTCTAATCTTTCTTGCTTTCAGCATTTCCATATATGGCTTATTTTAAGTCCTCCTCTTTTCATTTTCAAGTTTCTCACGAACTCCATCCAATCCAACCTCGGTTTCCATTCCTTTCAACCCAGGTACCCTCCGTTCATATATGCTTGTAAGTCAATCCTCATTTTGTTCTCTTTGCACCCATGCCTGTTTCAAAATGCTTCTTTCACACTGCTCATTCAGATTAAAATTCAGTCCATCCTCATATTCCCCCCCATTCAACTTTCCTCTTGTTTAAACAATACAATAAGCATCCCACATCTAATACATTTTTGTTTCTCCTGACATACCCAACTCTTGCGCTTATACACTGTGGCAGAAGCATGTCTTATAAACAGACATTTTGCTTCTTTTGCAATCACTCATTCCTCACAAGAAACCATATATTGCCCTCTACTTTTCTACCAGCTTTTACATGTTAACAATGTAGCTCAGCTTATATGGCTGCCTCACTAATCCAGAAGGACTCCATGACTGATGGCATCAAAAACCACTGAGAGATTAAGATGGGCCAGAATTAATAAAGTATTTGGGAGTAGTGCTTTCCCAAAAGAAAAACTTTCACTGAACATATTCAGATCACTAGACATTGCTGAAGATGGTTTTCTGTCAGAATAGAGATGGAATGGAATGGAACGGAACAGAACAGAACAGAATACTTTACTTGGCCAAGTGTGATTAGACACACAGGGAATATGTCTCCAGTCCAAAAGCTCTCAATGTACATGCAAAGCAACAAAGTAATGATAATCGTAAGGTTCTTCTGCTTGAGCAGGGAGTTGGACTAGAAGACCTCCAAGGTTCCTTCCAACTCTATTATTCTATTATCTTCTGTTATAATATAAAGGTAATCCCTGAGTTACGAGCGTTCACTTAACGCTCGTTCAAAGTTACGTGTCCCGAAGTTACGAATATTGCAGCACCATGGCAGTCGTTCGCCCTTCAGGGGCACTGCAACATTCACCCTATTCCCCCCCTTACTCCTTACAACTGCTTCCCCCTCCCTCCCTGTCGTGCTGGACTCACTTACCTTGCAAAAATCCTCTCTGCTGCGTTTTTTTCCCCTTTGAGGGAGAGGAGAGTCGGCTTGGAAATGTTTTTCATGCCGAGAATGGAAGTTTCTGGAGTCGGTGATCTCATGCGAGTGTTTGAAGTTGTGCCAAATCACGGATCTCAGAAACTTTCATTCTCTACGTGAAAGGTGCCTGTCTCCTGCTCCTATCCCCAACTCCTTTCTGCCTGGGAGAAGGCCAGGCCCCTCACACCCATGTCCAGCCCGCTGGAGCTCACCACGCTGGGGGACAAAATGACCCTGTTATCCCCAGAGCCTCGGAGCCCTCATCCAAACAGCCTGGAATGGAGGCCAGGGAGGCTTCTCCGGAGGTTGGGTCCAGCCCTTGGAGGACTGCTCCAAGCTGCTGTCACCCGGAACAGAGCTTCCAAGGGCCTGATCCAAGCCTTGGAGGCATTTTCCTAGTTGTTTGCGCCAGGAACAGAGTGTTCCCTTGCGCAAATGGCTAGGAAAATCCCTCTGAGGCTTGGATCAGGCCCTTGGAAGCTTTCGCGCCCTGCCGCGGCTCGATCTGGGCTCCGGAGGCCTTTTCCAGGCCACTGCCGCCCGGATTTGAGGCCGGGGAACGCTTCTGCAGCCCTCCCCCGTGGCCCAATTGGGCTGCAGAAGCATCCCCCGGCTGTACCAATAAGAATGGGTAGTAGACAAGATGAGAAGGATAATACTACTACAGACATACAACTTGGGTAAATGTATATAGACATAAGACAGTACTGTGAGAATTAGGAATTCAACAGAGTGATGGCATGAGGGGGGGGGGAAATTGGCCGTGTCTAATTATTTTGGCATGCAATGCCCTACGGCATCATCCCGGGGGGAGGAGTTGGACCGGGGCATTGGGGTAGGGTTTGAACATGGGGGAATTAGCTTAATGATTCACGTGGGAACTTCAAATTCCGCCTGGCTTCTCTGCAATCACTTTCTCTCAGTAAAAGATCCTTTTGAAAAGATCCGTTTGTTTCAAGAGTCATGCTTTCCTCCCTTCCTCCTCCCTTCCGCGGCGGGCGGGCGGGCGAGCGAGCGGAAGGGCGGCCGGTGCCCGATGGAGGCGCCCCCCCGCCGCTGCTCTTCTACTTTACATATATATATTATTGTTAATTATTTTATAAATTGTATAAGTATTGTATTTAGACTTACTTATGGTTTATATTCTTCTTTTTAAGATTTTAAGAAACTTAAGAAATTTTAATTAAGCCTATATTCAGCTCTGGGAAGGTCGAGGGAGGGAGTGGGAGGGTTGGGGTGGGTTGGGTGGGGTTGTTTTTCTTTTTTGTAAAATTTTAAAAATTTTCAATTAAAAAAAAAGTCATGCTTTCCTGAGAAGCGGCAGGACCTTACAAATTGCTGGGATGACCATTTTAGACAACTGCCTGCCCACAAGCAGCTTTTCACCTAAGGACGCTTTTATCCTCTTGGCTCAACTGTATCTGGCCAAAAAGTGCTGCTGGTGACTGAACTCAGGGCCTGCCACCTCCCGAAGAACTGCTGGTTCTTGAGTTGGGTTTCAGTCAAATCCTCATGATTTCTACATGGCTATCATCTTTTATATATACAAGACTGCTTTCTTCTATTCAGAAGAACTGCCATCTATGATACAGATCTATGTGGGAAGGAAGGAAGGAAGGAAGGAAGGAAGGAAGGAAGGAAGGAAGGAAGGAAGGAAGGAAGGAAGGAAGGAAGGAAGGAAGGAAACTGGAGCTGACTTTGATGCACCACTATCTGCCATTTTTCTCCTTGGCATTCCCAACTCTTTTGACCTCTTTTCCAAAGAGACAGTCTGCATACTAGTCTGCTCAGCTTGAGACCCTTTAGAAGTTTAGGGGCTGCCAAATACAATACTTTCCTTCCTCCCCCCAAAGGGTAATTCAAAATAGAATAGAATAATAAAACGCCTAAAATGTATTAGACATTTTATTGAAGCTCTGCCCACAACCTTTAAAAAAGAAGAATAGGACAGGGAGAAATAGGACAGGTCAGCGGTTCAAATCTCACCGGCTCAAGGTTGACTCAGCCTTCCATCCTTCCAGGGTAGGTAAAATGAGGACCCAGATTGTTGGGGGCAATGTAAATATATATATACATTGCTTACTGGTGTACACCGCTTAGAGAGTGCTTGCACTTAAAGCGGTACATAAGTCTCATAAATAAATAAATACATACATACATACATACATACATACATACATAAATAAAGGGAGAAACTATCCATTGGAGCTATTAGTTCTTCATTGGAAGATTTGATTAATATTCCTTCCACTTCTTCTCTAATAAAATATTTTAGTGTTCCACACAATATCTCTTCCTGTTGATGAGAAATCATTTAATTGTCATACCCTCCAACTCACACTTAACTAAAAGGCTCGTACCCCATGGGGTACTTTGCTGAAGAAGAGATATGTCTATTCCATTTCCACAGTCCATTAAGACATTACCTGATCAAAACTTGGGATGGGATGACAAGATTTGATCTTGATAAATCCATGCTGAAGTTGGGTAGTTACCATCGTGTGCTCTTAGGCTGCCTAATGACAGATCTTTTTACAATCATAACCAACCCTTGTTTTGTTTCTGGTACACACTTTGCCTTACTGCAATTGCTAAGAAATTCTATCAGCATTTTCTCTTTTTATTTTGGTTCAGTATTTTAATTTGGATATAGTTATATACAAGGATAGGAGGATTACCCTAATTTGAATGAATAACTCAAACTCAAAAATGCATACAACTGCAGCCGTTTCATATTCTTGCAATTTCTGCAAAATCAAGAATGCTCTTCTCAAGATGAGATCTGCCCATTTTTAATTCAAACTGATTTTTGGGAAGCTTCCAAGGAGGAGACAGCCCTGTGTGGTGAGGGAATGTGTGTGATTTTGTCACAACCCACTTGGACTTTGTCTCCCATGTAAGCATCTTTCTCTCCCTGCCCTCCCTCCCTTAGCAGGCTTGTCATCTTCTCAGAGTATTAACACCTCAGAAAAGGAACCATTTCTGATTCAACCTGACGTTACTGTGAATTTTAATTTTCTCTCACATGTATGAGAAAGAAACAATTGTGAAAACCTGGATATATTTAGCACTCCTGATTTGAAATTCTTTCTACAGCAGCTTGCTGCAACCTGAATGTTCATCGGATGAAGTGGAAGGATATCTAATATCCAAAATCACAGGAAATTTTGTCATTGCTTTTCTTTACTCAGCAAGCTTGTTTGTAGCTGGACCAGGAAAATGGTTGCTTTAATTTGGATTCCTGTACTGAGCAGCAGACTTGATGGCCACGGCTAATTCTGGACTCTGCAGTTTAATAGAGGTAGCACAGTATTTTGCAGTGCTTTATCTAGGCCAGTGTTTCTCAGTCTTGGCAACTTGGCTCAGCTGGCTGGGGAATTCTGGGAACTGAAGTCCAGATATCTTCAAGTTGCCAAGATTGAGAAATACTGATCTGGGCAAAATTTAAGAACAGGAATATCAACATCCAGCTCAAGAATCCAAATAAAACTCCAGGTTCATTCCGTCTCTGAAAATCTTACTCTTTACTGAATACACTGCATGGTAATGGCAAAGCAAAACTAACTCTGTTGCTCTAGAAGTCTTGCAGGTAATTCTTTTAAAATTTAGCAATAAAGAAAGAAATCTCTTAAGAGGCATGAAACAGAATATTAAAAATGTGCAATGTATTTGGGCAAATTTCCATTTTTTTTTAGTGTGGTACACATTGCTGTCCATGGGGTTTTCATGGCAAAGATACTGGAGTGGTTTGCCATTTCCTTCTCCAGTGGATCACATTTTGTTAGAACTCTCTGCTATGACCTATCCATCTTGGGTGGCCCTGCACAACATAGCTCATAGCTTTAGATAGATTTAAGGAATTAGATCTGATAGACAGAATGCCTGAAGAACTATGTACAAGAGGTAGCAACTAAAACCATCCCAAAGAAAAAGAAATGCAAGAAAGCAAAATGGCTGTTGGAGGAAGCTTTGCAAATAGCTGAGGAAAGAAGGGAAGCGAAAGGCAAGGGAGAAAGAGAAAGATACACCCAATTGAATGCAGAATTCCAGAGAATAGCTAGAAGAGATAAGAATACCTTCTTAAATGAACAGTGCAAAGAAATAGAAGAAAACAACAGAATAGGGAGGACCAGAGATCTCTTCAAGAAAATTGGAGATATGAAGGAAACGTTTCATGCAAAGATGGGCATGATAAAGGACCATAATGGCAGGGACCGAACAGAGGCAGAAGAGATTAAGAAGAGATGGCAAAACTACACAGAAGAACTATACAAGAATGAGCTTAACATCCCAGATAACCACAGTGAGATGGTCACTGACCTCGAGTCAGACATCCTAGAATGTGAAGTGAAATGGGCCTTAGGAAATCTGAGCAACAACAAAGCAAGTGGAGGTGACAGTTTTCCAGCTGAGCTATTTAAAATCTTAAAAGACGATGCAGTTAAAGTACTACACTCAATTTGCCAGCAAATTTGGAAAACTCAACAGTGGCCACGGGGATTGGAAAAGGTTTGTTTACATTCCAATTCCAAAGAAAGGCAATGTCAAAGAATGTTCAAACTATCGCACCATTGCACTCATTTCACATGCTAGTAAAGTTATGCTTAAAATCCTACCAGCTAGACTCCAGCAGTATGTGGATCGAGAACTACCAGAAGTACAGGCAGGATTTCGAAGAGGCAGAGGAACTAGAGATCAAATTGCCAACATATGCTGGATCATGGAGAAAGCTATGGAGTTCCAGAAAAACATCTACTTCTGCTTCATTGACTATGCAAAAGCCTTTGATTGTGTGGATCACAACAAATTGTGGCCAGTTCTTAAAGAGATGGGAGTACCAGACCATCTCATTTGTCTCTTGAGAAACCTATATGCGGGTCAAGAAGCAACAGTGAGAACCGAACACGGAACCACTGATTGATTCAAAATTGGAAAAGGAGTCCGGCAAGGCTGTATACTGTCGCCCTGCCTATTTAACTTATATGCAGAGCACATCATGAGAAAGGCAGGGCTAGATGAATCAAAAGTTGGAATTAAGATTGCAGGGAGAAATATCAACAACCTAAGATATGCAGATGATACCACTCTAATGGCAGAAAGTGAAGAGAAACTAAAGAGCCTCTTGATGCAGGTGAAGGGAAGTGCAAAAGTTGGCTTGAAACTCAACATTAAGAAAACCAAAATCATGGCATCCGACCCTCTCAATTCCTGGCAAATAGATGGGGAAGAAATGGAGGTAGTGACAGATTTTATTTTCCTGGGCTCCAACATCACTTCAGATGGGGACTGCAGCCAAGAATTAAAAGACACTTGCTCCTGGGGAGGAAAGCTATGGCAAATCTAGACAGCATACTAAAAAGCAGGGATATCACCCTGCCAACAAAAGTGCGTATAGTCAGGGCCATGGTTTTCCCAGTTGCAATGTATGGCTGTGAAAGTTGGACCATAAGAAAGGCCAAGCGCCAAAGAATGGAGGCCTTTGAACTATGGTGCTGGAGAAGACTCCTGCGAGTCCCTTGGACTGCAAGGCGATCAAACTGGTCAGTCCTAGAGGAGATCAACCCTGACTGCTCTTTAGAAGGCCAGATCCTGAGGTTGAAACTCAAGGACTTTGGCCACCTAATGAGAAGGAAGGACTCACTGAAGAAAAGCCTAATGCTGGGAAAGATGGAGGGCAAGAGAAGAAGGGACGACAGAGAATGAGGTGGCTGGATGGAGTCACTGAAGCAGTAGATGTGAGCTTAAATGGACTCCAGAAGATGGTAGAGGACAGGAAGGCCTGGAGGAATGTTGTCCATGGGGTCCCGATGGGTCGGACACGACTTCGCAATTAACAACAACAACACATTGCTTCTCAGAAAGAAATGGATTAAAAATACATCACATATGCTCTGAAATGCACTGAGCACTTTGTCAAACTTTTTATCTCATTTTCTTATATGATCTTATTGCTCCTTTATCACTTCTTTTCCTCTAGTTATTTGTTGTTCTCTTTTTAAGCTCAGCACAGCAGGGAGAAAACAAAAGAGTGCTATTTCCCCTATTGTCTGCCAATCACACTTGCTAGGCCAGACCATGAAACCAGCTCCACCGAAAGGCGAGCAGGCCCTTGATTGAGACCGGCTCCAGTCACAGAATTGGGCAAGCCTGATCAGGCTGCCTCCCCCCACCCCTTTCTTTCATCGCAGAGAATCAGGGGGTCTCTGCCTGATCCACTTCAAGGCTTATCTTGTTTCCCAAGGCTTAAAAAAAGTTTCAGCTCCCTTTGCCCGGGTAATCCAAATCATCTTCCTCACTCTATAATATCTTTAATAAAGTACACTTATTTATTAAAATGTTATGCCGTCCATCTCCCCTGTGACTTACATAACCTTATGTCAAAAGCGACTCCACAGATCTGCCTCCCTCTTGATGCAGAATCAGACAGCAGCGGGTCCTGACACCATCCTTTTCTAGCAACATTTACTTTTTATTTGCTGAATCTGGAAAGTCACCCTCGGTGCTGTCTGTATCATTCCACTTTCCTCGGTATTTTGCTTGTTTACTTGCAAGCCACTCTGTGGTTCACCCGTAGCCTAATGCTGGCTCCAGGTATGAAAAGAATTCTAGGATGTGTGCAAAGGTTCAAGGGAGGAGCCCCAAAATTTGCTTTTTCTGGAATCTCTAGATCTTCCCCCACTTACAGAGTATCTCGGCAGGATTTAATATTTGCCCTGTCAAATTAAAGGGCTCTTAAGCATTGTGGAAAAGCAGCAAATTAATGGTGCTTCCAGGAAAATTCATATAAAATAATTCAAAATCTTCCAAACTTCTTGGCTCATATCCCAAATACCATGCTTTTTTTGGGGGGGGGGGAGACATTGCAGTCATTAATCAACAACTGTGCCTCTTTGCCCCGCTGGCCCAAATGTTTCCCAGCCACATTCCCTGAAGGGCAAGTCTGTTCAAAGAGAAGACGGCTGAAGGGGAGCAAAGGATGAAAAGACAACAGCCCGGGGGCAGTGCTGCTCTCCATGCAGATCACAATCACCAGAGCGCCTTCCTGGCCACATCTTATGAGAGAGAGAAAAGATTTAGACAGAAAAATCTTATGACGGCAGCAAACATAATTGTTGAGGAGGAGTTTGTCTGCCTTCCTAAAGACAATTTGTTCTTTCTATAAAACAATTTTTCAAAAACACAGGATCACGTCAAGGAAGCCAATATTCTTAAACATACACGTGCTTATTCATGAAATTTATAGATTCATCCAATGTTAAACAACCCTAAGCAGTTTTCACTGGAAACGAGCCTCCCTCTCTGTGCCGTGACTGAAAAGGCTGCTTCTGCCATCCCATCAGCTGAATGGATGGGGCCTGGTGCACGCCAGCCCTGCCGGGTTGCACAGATCAAGCGATGCTATGAAAAACCCTTCAGGTAACCAGGCTGTGTGCCACAAAGGCCTTTAGAGTTGGCAACCAGCACTCTGAATTGCCCCAGAAGCCAGTGCCGTTCGCAGAGCAAAAGTGGCCTGCCCCTATTCTGGACCAGCTAAGCTCCCACTGGGCACAGGGAACCACAGCACCATGCCCCCCATTCTCACCCTGCCCATGGGCCAGAAGGACACTGTCGCTGATGCTGAGGGATCAAGAAGCTACCAGTAGAGGAGAATGTTTGTAACTCAGGGTTGAAATGAGGGGTTCTTGGTGCGCTTTGAACTTGGCCGTTTTCTTGCAGAGGTTTCATTACCCAAACTAGCTAGCCCGGATGACGTTACCTAGTTCTGGTAATGAAACATCTACAAGAAAACAGCCCCAAGGACCCCTCAGATGAAGAAGGATGGCTGCATTCCTCTTGTCCCGGCTCTGCATGTACTTTACTACCTAGGTGCTTTTTTAAAAAAAATCTAAACAATTGTATCTGATTCTCGGAGACTCTCTGGATAGGTCCCTGCAGTTTTCTTGGGATTTTTTGGGGGGTGGGGGAGTGGTTTGCCATTGCCTCCTTCCTAGGGCTAAGAGAGAGTGATTGGCCCAAGTTCATCTAGGTGCCCTCTTAATATGCCCAAATCTGCTAAAGCAATCCTCATTGATCACATCCCAACATCGACACTTTTCCTCTAAGCTCCCAGAGTTGCTAATTTTAGAAAGTTACTTTCTTGTCTCGTTTTTGTAAGCCATCTGTGTCTAAATCCAGAGGAGAGCCAGTTCCTAGCACATCTCATGGGTGAGATTTTCAGCCCATTTTTTACTCAGCACACCCTGCACTCCTTCCTATTCCCTCCCTCCCAGCAGGGGGCTGGGCTGTGGCTGGCCAAGACTCACCCAGGAAGCTGAAGGTGGAGTCTCCTCAGTGACCATCCAGCCCAGGGATGGGCAACTATATCAATTTTATGAACTGTGGACTTCAGTTCCATGCTGGCTCAGGAATTCTGGGAGTTGAAGTCCACAGGTCAATTTTGGCATAGTTGCCCACCCCTGATCCGGCCCCTTAACCCCACCCCATGTTCTTCTTTTTCCAGTTCCACCACCTCTGTGGTGCAGATCAGGGGAGCCATTTCTGAGAATTCCCTCCAATGACCAGCTCCTCCCTCTGCACTGCAGAGCCTGGGAACTGGGGGGAAGGACCCATGATTCCGTTGGCCTCAATGGATTCCGTGAACGAAAAATTTCACAATGATGGTTTGCAAGAGCCGCTTAATATAGCAGAAACTCATCACTTGGATCAAATTCTGGGAGAGAAGACCAATGGCAGCATTAAGAGTTCTTCTTAACAATAGTTATTAATATACTTTAACCAAAGGTTGACAATAACATCAAATTACTCAAAAGAGCATAGCTTCACAAGAGGATTCAAGAAAAATGAGCATTCACACAAATAAACATTGTAGAACTCCTCGGAGCAATTATACCCTGGGAAGACAAATCACAAACCTTCACGCCTTCTATGAGGAGCAAGCCACGCTCTCTAGTTCTCACGCAGGCTTCATTCAGACTGCTACACTCATGG
The DNA here is from genome assembly GCF_016545835.1 of Crotalus tigris. Lineage (NCBI taxonomy): Eukaryota > Metazoa > Chordata > Lepidosauria > Squamata > Viperidae > Crotalus > Crotalus tigris. The sequence continues at coordinate 1,077,188 of NW_024100139.1, read as the reverse complement.
ACTGCTATGCCCCAGGTACTCATCAACCTCCTCTGGACTCAAAGGAACAAGACTTAACAAAATTCTCTTTGCACGAGAGAAGCTGCAGGAGGTTGCACAGCCCACTGGAAAAAGGAAGGACAAGCCCTTTCTTCAACATGCACTGCACTCCAGAAAATCTGAGTTTTCAAATAGCTGAATATAACGAGGAAGCTAAACAGGAGCCCCCACTGCTGTTTCTGTTGAAAGTGGTCCCTAACAGAACAAAGATTATAGTTACAGGTTGTCCTCTTAGAATGCAGTAAGGCAGTCACAAAAATGGGTACTGGAAAGAAAGAGAAAGCAGACACCCCTTCCCCCGTCCTTCAGCGTGGCTTCCTGAGGAAAGAGCTTTGCTTGGGATGTGGATCAATCAATCAACTTTCATTATAGTCACAGACCAGCATTACAAATAAAAAACATTAAAACAACAATAGTAAAAAATAAAAATAAATCACCTATTAGGTAAGGTATTATAAATTGAGTCTGTGAGTTTTTGTAGAAGGTTCTTGTATTATACTTACTGTTGCTCGTTAGCTACTGACTTCTATAAACAGCCTCTAGAGCAATGGTTCTCAACCTTTTTAATGCCACGACCCCTAACCGGTCGTAAGTCGAGGACTACTCAACCGGTCGTAAGTCGAGGACTACTCAACTGGTGCAGCACCATTTGCAGAATGGGACTTTTGGGGGCTCAGCAGGGCAGAGACAGCCTGGACAATTCCTATTGGCTTTTGAAAGCCAATAGAATTAGACTCTATTCAAGAGAGTCTATTCTATTGGCTTTCAAAAGCCAATAGAATAAAAGGGAGGAGCACAGCTAAGGAAAGGGGGAAAAAAATGACAGACTGTGTTGTTTGGCGACCCCCATGAAATGGTCCTTCGACCCCAAATGGGGTCCCGACCCACAGGTTGAGAACCACTGCTGTAGAGTTTATATCCTGTAGTAAAGATGGTCTTAACTTCTACAAAGCCTTTCAGAAGAACCTTATGAAACCTCATCACCAGCTATGTTTCAGAAATGAAACCTTGGTGGTTAAATAGCTGTGGAAATTGCATAGGGACCTGGATCATTGCTCTTGATTACCTCGGGGGTTTCTCTCTGGAGCAGAAAAAACTTTTTGTGTGTGGGGGGGGGAGCTATTGTAGCATGTGATGCAAACCAGTCCACCATCTTAGCTATAGGGTGTTTTATCGCGTCCTTTTTTGTTAACCAGCATCAGCATATTCCAAAAGCTGCCCTTTACGTCTGGATGGTCATTAGCAATTGCACTGGAAGGTTCTAACTTTGGGGCTCTGTCTGTCTGGAAGCAGACCAAACAGCTGGCAAGAAAAGGTCCCGGGACCCTGTACATTTTCAACACCATCACAGATTTAGCACCTATGCGCATTGGGTCTTCTAATCTTGTTTACAAATAGTTCCCTGCTCTGCTCTGTTCTAATAAGGAGAGCTTTACCTGGCTGTCTGAAAGCAGTTTAGCCCTAGAAGAGAAAAGGAGAGAAGGCTCCCGAACTGAGGCAGTCGTTCCAAGTTCCTCTTCAAGTTTCCATGGAAATAGCAAATAATGGCTATTCCAAGGATATTCCAAGGGTTAATGTATTCTGAAGTACAGCAAAAGATTTATGTGGCAGATGCTGTAACACTGAGGGAGGCAGAAAAACAGGAGTGTAATCTTCTTGGCCTAGTCTCCATGCACACACATTTCCCAGACAGCAGAGAGTGCGTGCGGGGTGACAAAAGTGACGTCTCCTACTATCAGTTGTGACTTTTCTAATCTTCAAATGGGGAAAACGCCTTAGCCCAAAAGCGTTTGGAGCTGGGGGGGGGGGTTATTTTAAAAAACCAACAATAAATGCAGCTTTTATTCTCCTTCAGACTGAAAGAGGCTTCTGTCTTCACTTAACACATTAACAGAGGAAAAGTGACTCCTGGTCCAATCCAAGTCAGGCTGCAGGCCCAGGCAGGGTGGGGGGCGGGGGGGGACAGGTCACACAGGTCAAAAGCTGCACAATCAGCATAGGCTTCCTTCCATTCCTTGTCAGTTGGGCTCAAGCTCCACCACCCTATTTCACTTTCCCCCCAAAACGTCAAGGGACCCCTTGGGGATAGGATGTTGTCTTGCAAGTGGAAAGAGTGTTGCCCCCTCCCTATACACACAAACACACACACTCCACCTCCAACTTGAAACATGCTGTAGTGGGACATCTCAAAGCTTCAAGAGTACCACCGCAAAGACTACGCCAGGAGTCATAGTCTTCAAGGGGCTTTAAATTTTGAACTATTATCGATGTATCTTACGCTGCTTCCTATAAAAGTGAATCTTCATTCAGTCTGTAAAAGTCTGAGGAGATTCTAAGTCATCCGTGGTTGTCCCAAAGGTGCTTTTTGAAAGGCAGCAGGACTTTGCCCTTGAAGACATTTCATTTCTCATCCAAGAAGCTTCTTCAGTTTTGAACTGAAAAAGCTTCTTGGATAAGAAGCAAAATGTCTTCAAAGAAAAACAAAGTCCCGTTGCCTTTTGAAAAAACATCCTTGGATCAATTTGTAAAATATAAAATAATAAGAATATACTAAAAGCGGTAATACATCCAGTGTTCGTGTAGAAGACGTTTGAATGAGGAAAAGCAGCAAAATTCAAATGCTGAGTTCGGGGTTTCCCTTAGGCAGGAAAAATGTGGATTCCTCCTTCCCATTCAGCCAACACAGCTTACAGGGCTGTTGTTGTGGGGAAAATGGACTGCCATGAGTTGACCATAAAAAGAGGGACAAAAATTTAATGATAACAGCAGATGCTGAAAAGATGCCACAAAATCTATCTCCCATGTAACATGTTCCATTATAAAGAGAGCCCAAATTCCAACCACCCAAAAGACAATTGTGGTTCTGGGAGGATTACTGGATAAATTCAGACAAATTATCCACACCAATACTGCTTCATATAAACAGCAGCATAAAAAAACTAATAAAAGTATACTTCATTTTTGAACCCTCTTCTGGACTGTGACAGAGGCAAGTCCTTCCTCATTTGCCTTTGCTTTCCTGCTCCCACTTGTCAAGGCGCATATTTCATTTCATAGTTATGCAATTACAGAAAAAGCAGAATTTACTCTTGATGTTAGAAGTCCATGATGGGATCTGAAAATGATGTCCTGTTCCAAATCCGGGGGCACGTGATGTGCAGGAGCCTAAGCTAGCTTGCACCTAAATCATGTAATAATCCAACCTGGCATGGACCTGTGATGCCAAGTCTTCCTGCTCTAGGTGAGAGGCAGCCTGATGATGTGGCCTCTAGCATCCCTAGTGCTTCCAGCAGGCTCGGAGGCTGATGACCACCTCCCTTATCGACAGCAGTTGTGCCATCTGAGTCGAACTGGTCTGGAGTCAGCATCAGCCACCCTCCCACCTCCAGGCTCATACAATCCAGAGACACGCAGAAGTTTTCAAGATGTTTAATGCCGAATATAGAGGAACATGGCCAGAGTCCCCCAAAGCCAAACCAAAGTGTGCCCCAGCAGGAAAAGCAAATTGCTACAAATGAGGGCCTCCAGTTTCAAAGGATGGATCTCTGGACAACATTAGCAAAAGCCACTAAGAGATCCCTAACGCCAGTGATCAATCTCTCCTGTGCAAATCCCCCATTGGGAGAGGGGAAGAGGACCATGGTGTGCCTCACCTAGCCTTTCTGTACATCTGCCCTTTCCCAACTCCCTTAAAAGCAGACTGGTGTGAAGTACGACGACTTCAACATCACCTAAGAGGACGGCAAAAGGAGCATCACTGGGAAGTTGCCCAGGTGACACGCTGCAAGGAAGAGAGCAGCCCTTCCTGTTGCAGAGGCCTGCTGCACGTTATTCCTCCCCGTGCCTGCATTCTCGCATGAGGTAAAAGGCGCAGTGTGAACAGCGGCCATTTGCAAGGGCTGCTGGCAGCTCCCTGCTGCTCCTCTCCTTTTTCTGCTGAGCACGCAGGATGCAATTACACGGAAGGCAGTCAGAGTTTCAGGCCCAGCTACCCTGTAGCACAGCTAGGGCTCCTTAATCAGCCTAACAGCCCCAGGGATGAAAGTGTAGCCTAAGCCCTAATAGATACTGTTTAATTTAATTGAACGTGAATGGAACCATTTCCATCACATTCTCTATCTTTTGCAGACCTCTTTAGGCTCCGCGCGGGGAAGGAGTTTTCCTTTACAATGGTTCTGCCTTGGTGAAAGAGATAAACCCTGGGTCCTTTTGGTTTTCTTTACACTACTGGCACTTAGACAAGCTGGTAGCAGAGATGCGTTTCTGGCAAGAGGACAGCCCTTTCCCTGCACATCATAAGATCTGGGTTCAGGTCCAGCCCTGGAGTACATTGCCACCTCTCCCCCCTTTACTTGGCACTGCCAGCAGAGCCTCTCCTTGCTTGTCAGTCGCAGCTGCCTCCTGCTGGGAGGTCAGTGAAAGCCACGGGGAGGGGCTCCCAAAGGGTTCCCTCCCTGGGCAGAGGACAGCCAGCTTATCCCACTCCCCTCCCTCCTTCCACAAGACTGCCCCAAAGGACCAGACCCCCTTCTCTAGGCCACCCAGGAGAGCAGGTGAAATAGAAGCAACCTTCTGTCATGTATAGCTTTGGTGAAGAAGAGGGATTTCTTTTTCAGTATGAATCAGATAAGCAAGCTTCCTGAGCCATAGTCAAATGCCAGCAGATAAAACCCAGCAGAGGAAAATATTTGTATTTTCTCGGTTCCATGCTAGCTAATGCCATCAGTTAAAACCTCTCTGCCCATTGGTTGAGAATTGGTGGCTGGTTTTCTGTGAATGCTGCAGACTCACACCAATGTAAATCAGTAGCATCCTGGTAACAACGCTACAGAAGAGGGAATTACGGTAAGACTCCACTGGCCCTCTGCATCCTTCTGTCGAGGATTTTACTTTTTAAAACTACGTTAATACTACATTAAAAGTTTCCTCCAGTTTCTCATCCACCATCATCAAATGTTATATTTTTGTTGATTTGTTGGCCAGTGTAAATGTGTGGAGTTCCTTTGTTTGATATAAAGTATGGATAAAAGAAATATTAGACAATGGTTTAATGCTGAATGTCTCTTACTAAAGCCAGCTTGTTCCTCCATTGTAATATTATTTTGCAACAGCTAGTTGTCTACCTATAACTTCCGTTAGGACCTTTCCTGAACAACAGAACAGTGGTGCACTTGCTCTGGTCTTTTAGAATCTGAGCTGTATAATCTAAATGTATTACTGTTGGAAAATATTTGTAGTTCGGGTGAACTGTGGGTTTCTTGGTGTTCTCTGACCTTGGTTGTTTTTTTCAGCCGTTTCATTACCAAACTAGATAACATCAACAGTGTTGATGATAATATTACCTAGTTTGGTAATGAAATGTCTGCCACAAAACAACCAAGCTCAGAGAGCACCAAGGACCCCACAATCTGTATTTGTAAACAGGTTTGCTCAAACAGGCCTCCAGTAATTCAGCAAAGGTCCAATCTGAAGCTTCGCGTTGCTTCAACTGCCAATCTCAGAATGAGATCCCGGAGAGCAGCCCTGAGTCTTTTGGAGAAGAGATTGAATTTCACTTAATTGAGCTCTGAAATAGCTGCCCCTGACCTCTGGGACAATTGCTTCGGGATGCAGGGAATGGGCTTTTCGAAACACAGGGGACAGAGAGGGCAGCACATTGCTGGGGCAAGTTTCTACTGACTGACCTCCTGCAGAAAGGGGTGAAAAGATGGTTTATTTTCCTCTAAAACACAATGTTGTTGGGAACTATTGCTTTCATCTGACTTGAGATACTGATTAGTTTTATCCTAGAGTTTACGTGTTCATGATCAAACTGAGCATTTCATTTGCCTTTGGGGTTCTTGAGCAAAGCTCTTGCCAGGACAGCCTGCATAAACAATGTGCCGTGCATGACTGTGGCTGGGAGCCCATCGCAAATGGCTTGCAAGGTTTGGCCTGAATTTAAAAGGAGAAAACTCCCTCCACCCTCTTAGTCCAGGGGTCCCCAATCCCCGGTCCATGGACTGGTACCGGGCCACGGCATGTCAGCAGCTGGTCCACACAAACAAGCAAAGTCCCATCCATGGGATGTAGGCAGCACACTAAACCACGCACTCTCCGGTACGTGAAAAAACCTTTCTCCATGGAACCGGTCCCTGGTGCCCAAAAGGTTGAGGACCTCTGTCTTAGATAACTTTATTCCCTTTTTTTCCCCCAGAGAGTTGGCTGGGGCAAAAGTCTTCGGGTGAGAGATTCAAGCATATTACTAGTTTCTTTACCAATGGAGCCATTTAGGATAAAGAGATCAGACTTAATAGTTGTTGGAACAATTCCCAGTCTCCCAGAGATACCTTCTTTGGAACATTAGCCAAAAATTTTCCACAAAGATGTCCTGGTGGTCTTGCAGCAGCCAGATGTTGATGAACCCAAGAGTGGGAGGGGGGAGAGGTTGATTAAAGGAATTGCTCAACCCAAACTCTGAAGGCTCACAGTGATTTATTAAGGCAGACTTAGTGGCACCATAAACTAATGTTGCAGTTGCCAAAGAAGTCTATTTAGTCTCAATCTGCCTGTAGGCAGATGCTGCTGTCATCTTTTCTGCATCCTAGATGGACGCAAAGTGACCCCTTGCTAGGGTATTTTCAAAAGGCTCCTTTAAAGATGACCATTCCTGAAAAATTAAATATAAAAAAAAAAACCAAATCATCCAAATATCTGGGAATTCTATTTCAAGCCTTGCCATCCTATCTCTGCAAACTCAACATAAGAAGCATCAATTTGCTTATAATCTCAAATGCTTATGACAAATGGCATAAATGGAAATAAAACAGCAGATTTTCAACCTGGACTTACAAAAGGAAGTAAGCTTGATCCAAAATTTATGACTTTGTAGACCTACAAGGGAGACCCTTTGCAATGGCCAAATTCCACATGGGAGGCTCCCTCCATGCCTGCGTCAGCTGCTCTTCTGGAACGAAGATTCAGCAGCATCTGAGCCTTTGGGGGCTCCTTCTTTCCTACCCTTTTGTTTAAATGGGTGCAAAGACTGAACCATGCCTCTGTTAACAACCAGCCACAGCCCAATAGATGTGACCTTCTTCTTCTCTGCCTGGACTGCACGTCAGAGAGGCTCTCTGAACAGCCATAACTATTTATTGCGAGAGAGTTTAATATTCCCAGTTTAGACTCTTGGGGCCCTTCAGGGCAGAATTTTAAAACTATCATTTTGTGATTTTACAATACTAGATTTGTATTCGTTGATTTTGATCTTCCAAGGGCTATTTTAGTCACCAATGAATAACATTTGTGTTTTGTTGTTTTTGTTTTTAGTGACTGACTAATGGATCTGGAAACAAAGCTGCTAAAATGCTATTAGTCAATTACCTGATCTGAGCAGCACAAAACACCAGAGACCTGCTATATAGCAGCAAAAATTTGGGAACTGGTATTTATTTTTTGGCAGCCATCTATTGGTTGTCTGAACTTTAGCAGTTAAGATCTGGCATCCCCAATAGATCTGTACAAATCCTGATCCCATTAGGCCCAAGAAATCACAGAACTATGCAGGTTCTAGAGCAGCTGTTATTGAACAGGATGAATTATAACTACAGAAAATGGGAAGCGACTTGGACTTTTATAAATGCTAAGGTTTTAGCATCTTGATTAAAGCAGAAGGATGAACTAGATCCCCCCCCCCTGAGGTCCCTTCCAATTTCCTTGTTCTGTGGCTTGATAGGGCTGTGCTGCAGTTGCAAGTAAACAACATTATATGAGCCAAGGTGGCGCAGCAGTCAGGGTGCAGTACTGCAGGCCACTTTAGCTGACTGTGTTCAGCAGGTCAGCGGTTCAAATCTCACCGGCTGAAGGTTGACTCAGCCTTCCATCCTTCCGGGGTAGGTAAAATGAGGACTCAGATTGTTGGGGGCAATGTAAATATATATATATATATATATATATATATATATATATATATATATATATATATATATATATACACATTGCTTACTGGTGTACACCGCTTAGAGAGTGCTCGCACTTAAAGCGGTATATAAGTCTCATAAATAAATAAATAAATCATACCAAAGGCGTTACAGTAGCCATGTACTGTGGGCTATCACTGGATTGTCTAGGAAGGAAGGTTGACACAATTACCAAAATGAGCCGGTAGATTTTGATTCATAGGGACAAACAGACCTGATCTCTGAGGGGCAAATGCTCCTGGGTGATCCTCGCCCGTAGTTTTCCCTGCTCGATTGATGCCTTTCCACCCAATGCTCACCAGGATCCATCTGGGCGGAGCCCCCCACGCTTAGCTGAGCAACCCTTCTCCCTCTCAGCTTTCCCTGGGGGGCTGATCTTAAAAGCCATGAAGGCGGCAAGCAGGCAGGGAAGCCTTCAAGGGCTCTTCCTCCCCGGCTGCCTCCCTTAAATTGCTGCCAATTCCCACGCTCCCCTCCTCTGCCTTTTTGGGCCATTGGCTGGCTGGCTCTCTTTTCTGTTCACATGAAGCCTGCCTTCACGAGACAATAGTATGTCAGGCCTCAAAACAGATTAACTGATTTAGGTTCCATTAAAATATTAAATTTTTATTAAACAAGTCAGTATATAAAAAACAAAGCAAAGGGGCTAAGGCAAAAATGAAATACAAATGAATATGCCAGGGACTGGATTACAAATGCCACAGAGATTATAATGTCCCAGTAGAGGTAGTCTCAACTTGGAAGCATTCTTTTAGTGACCGTTCAAAGTTACGATGGCATTGGAAAAAATGATCATGATCAAAATTCAGGCGCTTGGCAGCTGGCAGGTATTTACGACAGTTCTGGTCTCCTGGGGCCACGTGATCACCTTCTGTAACCTTTCCAGCCGGAGGGAGCCAGATTCACTTAATGACACACGATTCACTTCACAACTGTGGCAAAAAGGTTGTAAAATGGAGCAAAACTCACTTAAAGGCTGCCTTGCACAGCACCAGAAATTTTGGGTTCAATTTTGGTTGTAAGTCAGGGACTCGCTGTATAGCATTAGTTGACTGCGAATAACTAAATATATTATATTGTTTATAAGCCTGGAGATCATTCTGCAAAACATAAATATCAGAAACCATGATCGGTTCCTGTGCAAATCGGTAAATCACAGAATCTGATTATGAATGACAGGACATTTCAATCTACATTTCTAAAAGCCTGCTTTAGTTTTACAAATCCTATTAAAGTGAAATAGCGATTCTATGTAGAGAAACCTAAATTTTGGAATCCATGTATCCACTTGTAATCTAGGAATGGTTTCCAACTTGAAATAAATCCTATATCAGCCTTATTTTTAGCCTGTCCCCCAGGGATAGGCTCAGACATCCTTTCCAATAAAAGGCAGACGATGTCCTTGAGGCAGAGCCAGTTGGGTGTAGTGGGGAAGGCGCCAGGCCAGAGACTGGGAGTCCGGGAGTTCTAGTCTCACCTGGGGCAGGAAGCCAGCTAAAATTAGACATGATTGGAAGAAAGAAAAAGAATTGTTGCTGAAGTTAGCAATTCAAAGCTAATTCAGTATACTTTGAGGTATAATGGATAGTCCTCAATTTATAACAGTTCATTTAGTGACCGTTCGAAGCTAACAACGGCACTGAAAAATGTGACTTATGACCGTTTTTCACACTTATGACCATTGCCATGAGATTTACATTCGGATGCTTGACAACCGGTTCATGTTTATGATGGTTGCAGCGTCCCGGGGGTCACTCTTTTGACCCTCTGACAAGCAAAGTCAATGGGAAAGCCAGACTCACTTCACAACTGTGTTACTAATTTAACAACTGCAGTGATTCCCTTAACAAATGTATAAGAAAAGTCATAAAATGGGGCAAGATTCAATACATTTCTCACTTAGTGACATAAATTTTGGGCTCAGTTGTCATAAGTAAAACTTAATAAAGAAATATCACAAACCAAAATGATTTGTTTCATTCCAGTATCAATCCTTTTTCAAAACCACTGAGTTTTATCACACTGCCATCAAATTTGAAAGAATGATCCAATCTGCTCATTACATTCTCGGCAATATTGAGAGAATAATGATCTTCAGAGCTGGAAAAATAAACTTATCTATATTAGGAAGACTTAAAATGAATATTGTAATTCTTCAGCTGTTAAAATGTTTTCTTTTCCAAATGATTCTAAAACAAATTGAAAACAAGGTGTTTCTGGGTAAATAGGTAATGAGCTACAGATGGCCCAGTAAGGATTAAATTCAAGATTTTATAGGTTTGAAAAAGTGGGGCAGAGGGGCGGCTCCAAAATCTAAATGGTATCACCTAGCCTGGATGAGTGAATGGATTTGGCCATCTCTGTGGAGCGGATGGGACGTCCAGAGTCTCTGCATAAATATCCCCGGGCTGATATCAACTGAACTAGACAATTTATAAGATATAATTCAATACCAAGTAATGTATGGAATGTCTGGAATAAACAGAGGAGAAAAATAAGTCCAGATTTATCTCCTCTTACTTTGCTATTAATTCTTTTTTTATTTTTACAAAGAGGAGAGGATAAAAAACCCACTCAGTGGAGAAATAACAATTTGTATAGGTTGCAGGATTTGGTTATTCATCAGACAAATGTAAGATCTTTTGAGGCTCTTACTTCACAGGGATCTCGTTCACCATCTGGCTTCAGTATTTTCAGATAAGCTGCATTGTATTAAAAACAATTGCAGCAACAAAGAGAAACAGATTTGATGGGATTTGAAAAATCTTAGAACACGTAACTTGGAACATCTGCTGGGCATTATTTATAAACTATTGGTGAAGTTTTGACTCAATAACTGAATCAAAGTGTGTGTGATTCAGTGAACGCAAAATTTAGATGCAGTAACAGTTGTGTATCAATGACAATTTCAATAGGAAAATAACAACTTTATCCTGCATGTGGCAATTAAAAAAAAATAGGAATGTTTTCTGATTGGTATATACTACTCTAGTTCTGTTCACAATATAGAATTCATTTTAAAATAAAATATTATTTTAAATTCTATTTTTAAAGTAAATTCCTAAGACTAATTTTGCAATAATGTTAAACCCAGTTATTAGATTCAGATACTGCTTTTCTTCCTCTCTTAAATTCTATGTAAACACATGGGTTATACAGTCATGTGAAAAAATAAGTACATCTCATGTATTTTTTAATTTTTTTTAGCATGTATCAGTGATGGCGAACCTTTTAGAGACCGAATGCCCCAAAACTGGTCCCACCCCCACTCCACCCCCTATCCCGCCCCCGCTCCGCCCTACCCCGCCTGCCCACAGGGCCACTCACCCTCTCCAGAGCCCGCTGCAGATCTCCCAGCAGCGCCCTGGTGGCCACGCCCTCTGCCCACACCCCGCAGCGTCAACTGTGCGGGATGGGCCATGAGGGCAGAGTCTTGTCTATGCTGCCTGACTGCCATTTCCTTGGCTACACTGCTCTGCGTGGGCCACACTCGGGGGCGACTCTCCTCCAGGGGGGCTGCTGGTGAGGAGAGGGTCACGGGGTAGGCAAGGCTGGGGCAACGGCACATGTGCCCACAGAGAGGGCTCCGAGTGCCGCCTCTGGCACCCGTGCCAAAGGTTCGCCACCACTGGCATATATGGCTATATCAATATTTTATGTATGAAAGTATGAAAAATGGATTTGCAATCATTTGTTCAGCAGCAAATGAACAGATACGCCGTTCCCTTGTGGGGAAAAGGAACTCCCCCCTCCCCCCCGCCTGGCTCCAAGGCCTGCCACTGACCCCTCTGGCAGGAATTCTCTCAAGTAGGCATTTCTCACGATTGTCTATCAGTCTCTGAGATGAACGGGAGGATTTCTTCCCACTCCTCCATGCAGAATTTTTTTAGTTGGGGATGTTGGAGGGTTTCCTGCACACAGAGCCAAGCTCAACCCCCCCCCCCAGCATCTCGGTGGGATTCAGATCCAGGCTTTGACTTGGCCACTTCAGAACCTCCCCCCTTTCTCCCTTTCTCCAGTCATTCCGTGGGGATTTAGGTTCACGGTCATGTTGCACGGTCCAGTTGAGCCCCAATCTTCTGTGAGATGCTCTCGCATGACCCTCAAGTGCCCTGAGTTCATGGTGGGGAGCTGCTCAGGCCCTGATGCAGCCCCAAACCAGAACGTTTCCCCCACCGTGCTTTATAGGCGGGTTCTTCAGGTGAAATGCTCTCTTTGATATCACCAAATACGTCTTCTGCTTCTATGGCCAAATGGAAGTGTCGAGAGCACATTGCTGCAGAAGTTGAAATGTGTTTGAATATTAATAGCTCGAGCTGGTAGTTGGGCTGTTGCTTTGAGCTCCGAGCTTGGCAATTTCGTTTCGTCACCTTTCGAGGAGACGCCGTCAGTGCGCTTCAAACTGTGCTCGTCTGACGATGTCTCCTAGAATGGTGACGAAAAGTTTGCAACCAAATTGCCAAGCTCAGAGCTCAAAGCAACAGCCCATTGTTGCAGAAGTCCTGGTCTTTCCCTAAGTATTCATGGGCAAACATTAGCCTTGCCCTGATGATCAGAACGGGCAGCAAAGATTTCTTGGCACACTTTCCACACAGCTCTAATTTGTGCAGCTTCTTTCTAATAATGGTAGAGTGGTGTCCTTTGACATCAATAGTGACGAGATCTATATGAAGGTCATGTGACAAAATTCTGGGATTCTTAGGGACTTTTTTCAGCAGCTTGCATTCTGCTCTGAATCTAATGGAACAGCCTGGTCTGAGTGGTCAGTCAGCCATTTTATTTTGCTCATTGACCAGCAATAGGCCTGGGCCTGGCCTATTACTTCTAGTTTATTTCATAATGCTTATATCTTTTATTCAAAATAATTTATAACTAGCAGCCAGCACGGGTTTGTTAAAAACAGATCATGCCAAACCAATCTTATTTCATTCTTTGATAAAGTGATTAAACTGAAATCTGAAATCTTCTCCCCTTGTAAATGATCTTCCAGACATTGGAATGGTTGATACCCAATTGTTTGGTGATCTTTTAAAATCTTTTTCCAGACCCATAGGCATCTACAACCTTCTTTCTGAAGGCCTCAGAATGTTCTTTCAATCTAGGACCTATTATACCTGTTATACACTTCAGCAACAAGGAGCAAATCAAACTAGAAGCTTCAATGAGATTCCTCCAAGGGAGTGGCAAATGCAGGGGTCTACTTACCTTTTCAACATGCAAAATTTGTATTTACATTTATTTAATTATACAATAGACTACAAAATATAAATGGTATATTGTATTTGTCATATATTCCCTTTCTCTAACAATATTATTGAAACAAAGACCTGCATGTTGAAATATATTGGAAAAATAAAAAATTAATTCATTGGGCTGTACTTTTACATGACTGTATCTTTATTGATATGATAACCTTGCAGAAAACCATATTGCTGTATATGTTCTTTATAATTCTTCAGTATGCCATGTGAGAAAATTGGAGCCATAATTCATCTTTTTCAGAATTGCAAACATAAAGACCATTATAAATTGCCAAAAGACTTTTCTGCATTGAGGACAATCATAATAAACATTTTTATCTTGTCAGTAACATTCAAAATATTATAGTTCTTCAGAACAAGTCCAATCTGATCAGGAATGATAATTATAAATGATTTCAGTTAAGAAATCATTCCTTGATGTCTGTTTTTTTAAAAAAAATTAAATTTTTATTAAGTACAAAGAAAAAAAGGGGCGTTGTCTTACCTGAACGCCTTTTCTCAGCAGGATGATGTAGAATCCACCGGATGGGTTATTAACAGCCTTCCTGCTCAGCAGACTAGGTCAGAACTTTGGCCACGCCCCTCCTTTGGGAGTGACTCCAGTTTTGACGAGGCGAAGCAGCTCTGACGAATCTCAACTCAATAGCTCCAATTGTGATACACCTGCCTAGACTATTTGTGCGGGAGGGTGTGGATTCTACATCATCCTGCTGAGAAAAGGCGTTCAGGTAAGACAACGCCCCTTCTCCAGCAGGATGTCTGTAGAATCCACCAGATGGGACATACCAAAGCCCTCATGTCCCCTTGGGAGGGAAAAGTCTAGGCTCTAGAATCATGAGAAGAAACAACCTGTTGAAGTACACGCCTGCCAAACGCGGCGTCAGCCACCGCAAAGGCATCCACCCGGTAATGTCTGACAAATGCCGAAGGAGAAGACCATGTTGCGGCTCTGCAAATCTCCTCCACAGAGGTTTGCGTGGACCACGCGGCTGACGCAGCGGCACTGCGTGTCGAATGAGCCGTGAAATGTGAAGGAACAGGAAGAGACAAGGCCTGAGTTATACAGGCCCTAATCCACCTACCTATGGTAGAAGAAGAAACTTTCTTCCCCACGTAATAATGCAGAGCCCTGCGTACGTCTAGCTTGTGCCACTTGCGTTCCAACCTGTGCCTGGGATTAGGACAGAGGTTGGGAAGAATAAGTTCCTGAGATCTGTGAAAAATAGTGTTTACCTTTGGGATGAAGGTGGGATCCAGCCTAAGGACCACTCTGTCATCGAAGAAGGTGCATAACTCCTCCCTCACTGAAAGGGCCGCTAATTCCGATACCCTTCTGGCTGAGGTAATAGCCACCAGAAAGGCTATCTTCAAGGACAAAAAAATGTAAAGAACATGAACTGAGAGGTTCAAATGGAGTTGAAGTCAGGGCCTTCAACACCTTGGTCAGGTCCCAAGAAGGATATCGATGTACAACAGGAGGTCTGGTATTGACCACCCCTTTTAAGAAAGCGCTGACTGCTGGATGTTTTGACAAAGGGCTGGAATTGTCGCAGGAAAGAATAGAGGAAAGGGCCGCTAGTTGCCTGCGGATAGTATTGGGCGATAGACCCTTGTTCAGACCCTCCAATAGGTAGTCCAGAATGTTTGGTATAGAAACCAAGAGTGGGTCCAATGCATGCACAAGGCATCACTTGCAGAAACCCCTCCATGTGGCATCATAGATCCTGTTTGTTGAAGGGCGTCTAGAAGCCTGTATCAACGAGATCACCTCAGATGAATAAGACTGCCTGGCTAAACTTTCCCGCTCAAATGCCAAGCGGCTAGTTGGAGCCACTGCGGATCTGAATGCAAAAGGTTGCCCTGGCTGAGAACCACTCGGTCCGGAGGAATCCTCCACGGAGGAGATACCGAAAGATCCACCAGGTCGGCAAACCATGGACGCCGTGACCAATGTGGAGCAATCAAGATTACCTCTGCTCCTTCCAGGATCAATTTGCGTATGGTCGCCAGAATCAGGGGGAGAGGCGGAAAGGCATACAATAGTTGCGCCGGCCACCGACAGCGAAGGGCATCCGTTCCCTCCGCTCCTTGTGTCTGAAATCTGGAGAAGAACCTGGGAATCTGTGCATTTGTCGGGGTGGCAAATAGATCCAGGTGGGGTCGGCCAAACCTCAACGTGATCTCCTGAAACAGCCGGATCCAGTTGCCACTCCGCATGGTCTAACTTGACTCTGCTCAGGGAGTCTGCCTGTTGATTTGCCTCCCACGATATGTGTTCTGCCCTTATGGAGGCCAGGTTTGACTCTGCCCAGATGCCCAGGGTCGATGCCTCTCGCATCAGGTCCCAGGACCTGGTCCCTCCTTCTTTGTTGACGTGTGCTTTGGCCACCACGTTGTCTGTCCTGACGAGGACATGCTTCCCCTTGACTAGGGAAGAGAATTGAAGGAGTGCCAAGTGAATGGCCCGAAGTTCGAGCCAGTTGATGTTTTGGGCGAGATCTGAGTGGGACCACTGTCCCTGGGCCAGGTGGGTGCCCAGGTGAGCTCCCCAACCGAACAGACTCGCGTCTGTTGTGAGGATGACCCGGCTCGGTTCCCTGAATATGACTCCCTTGGTCATCGCAGACGTTGTCCACCAAAGAAGGGATTGCAATGTGTGGTGTGGGACTGTGACCTTCCTGTTGGAAGCACTGAGATTTCGCTTTTGGTAAGGAAGAAGAAACCATTGTAGGAGTCTGGAGTGGAGCCTGGCCCACGGCACAATGCCCATGCAAGAGATCATCTTTCCGAGGAGCTTTGACAGCTGTGCCAGAGGCACTCTCTTATCCTTGCGAACCAGATGAACAAGTTTCCTGATGCTGGTCCGCCTCTCCTGAGAAAGATATACCCTGCAATGGGACGAGTCTATTATCGCTCCCAGGTGTTGTAATCTCCTTGTTGGAGTGATGTGGCTCTTCTTGAAGTTCACGGAGAACCCGTGATTCTGCAGAATGAGTATCGTAGTTTGAACATCCCGTTTTGCTGCCTGAAAAGAGCTGGACTGGACTAGGATATCGTCCAGGTAACATTGCACGCGCACCGGCCTCAGCCTGAGGTAGGCTGCTATGACCGCTAAAACCTTCGTGAAGACTCTTGGGGCTGAGGACAGGCCAAATGGTAGGGCCCTGTATTGGTAATGCCGGTGCGCGTAGCAAAACCTGAGGAACTTGCGATACTGAGGATGGATGGGAATATGCAGATACGCCTCTGTGAGGTCTATTGAAGAGAGATAATCTCCCTTCCTGATGCTGGCTAATATGGATTTTAGGGACTGCATCTTGAACCTTCTGTAGGTCACAAAATAATTTAATCCCTTTAAATCCAGAGGACTTGGGAACCAGAAACAGAATGGAGTAAAATCCCATTCCCTCCTGCTCCTTTGGTACTGGTTCTATAGCCTGAATTTCGAGCAGATGAGATATGGCCTAAGTCATCAGGTCTGTCTTGACCCTGTTTCGGGAGAGAGGGCAACTTATGAAGCGGTTTGGAGGGGGGGAGTAAAATTCTAAGGTGAGACCGTACTTGATAGTCTCTACCACCCAAGCATCTGAGGTGGTGCTTTCCCAGACGTCGCTGAACCTTTATAGTCTGCCCCCAATGGGAGAGTCCTCCCTGGCGTCACTTAGACCGTCTGTAAGCGCGGCCTCCTGCTCCCCTGAATGGACGCTTAGCCTGAAACTGGCCTCTGGCTCCAGTGTTTTGGCGATCCTGGAAACGATCCTGTCTGGGATAGAAGGATCGCGAGCCTCTCGACCAGTCCCAGGATTGCCCTGATCTAAAGGGCTGCCTCCACTCCCAGGGACCGCTGGTACGAAAGGCTTGTTTTCGGAAGTCCTGAGATATCCTTCTGTCTACTTTCTTAGAGGGATGCACTAGGACAGTGGTTCTCAACCTTTCTAAGCCGTGACCCCATAATACAGTTCCCCATGTTGTGGTGACCCCCAAGTGGGTGTGGCCACCAATAAGAGGGAGTAGGACAGCTAGGGAAAAGGGAACAAAATGGTGGACAGCATGGTTTGGCGACCCCCGTGAAATGGTCGTTCGACCCCAAATGGGATCCCGACCCACAGGTTGAGAACCACTGCACTAGGACCTTGCGCTTGTCCTTGCCCTCACTAACGTGTGGATCCAAAATGGAACCAAACAAATGTGTCCCGGTGTATTTGGACGTGGACAGACGCCACTTGGCTTTCAAGTCTGTCCTCCAATGCTTCAGCCATAGGAGCCTACGAGAGGCAACTGTGGCAGCTATTGATCTTGAGGAATATTTAGTGGAGTGCAATGTGGTGTCTGCTACGTATTGTGAAGCAGCCAAAATCTTAGCCAAAGTTTGATGTGTTCTAACCTGATCCGGTGGTACGCTGGTCTGCAGTTCGCGTAGCCACATGATACAGGCCCTGGCGAAGAAGGAGGAAGAGGTTGCCGCCTTGGCCGCCCATGCCGAAGCCTGGTGAGCCCGACGGAGAGAGTGCTCAAATTTCTTATCCTTGGCCTTCAGAGCCTCTGCCATGTCCCCTGGAATAGCTGATGTAGAGAATAGAGAAATCAGAGGACTATCCACAGTAGGAACCTCTAACAGAGAGGAAAATGATGGGGAGACATTAAACAGTTTCTTCTCTACGCTGTTAGGCGCAGGTGGAGCAGTCAAAGAGAACCATTGTTCCTCCACGGAGGTACGGAAGACTTCTGGGCAAGGAATATATTTGTCCCCTGTTACCTTCTTTGCGAATAGAGGATTGGACTCCTGACTGGTAGAAGGTCTCTCCTGTACAGAAGTGAGATTAACAGTGGAAATTGCCTTGATTAATAGAGATTTAAGAAGAGAAGGGACAAAGACACCTGCAGTCTGAGTCTGTTCAGGGACAGTCTCCTCATCGTCCGACAAGGGAATATCAGCTACGTCAAAGTCAACTAACTCAGCCTCACCTAACTGAGAAGAGGTTTCTGAAACCTCTGTGGCGGAAACCGTAGCCCTCCCTCTATGGGAGGAAGATTGACAAGGCAGTTGACCCTTGGAAGACATAAACTGGTTAAATGCATTCTGCATAAAGGCCTGAAACTGAGCAGACCAAATATCTTCCTGAGACCTGGTACTATGGCCCACTGTGACTGGACCATGATCTGATGATGCAGATGATGAGGAGCGAGGAGAACCAATCTGCTCAGTTTCCCCCCCCCCCCAGGAGACCAGGTCCTGAGAACTTCCTGATGTGGAACAAATGCAGACTCAGGTGTGGGTAATTCCAATGGGGCGGGGGAAACCATGTCAGCCTCATTGGCCCTAAGTCTTTGTGCTCTGGAAAGTTGTTTTTCTAATGCCAAATGTCTCCTTGAGGCCTCTTGCTCAGCCGTTTTTGAGGGCTCCTTCTGTGTTTAATGTTTTGTTTTGGCCTTTTTCTTCCCCCCCCCACTCTGATTCAGTGGATCTGCGTTTTTGTTGTTGTGGGGGAGGCATAGAGGAGCCCTGCGAAGCTGAAGGCGAGACACTGTCTGCCATTGCGCACAGATATACCGAGTAGGAAATACCTGTAGGGGGGGGGAGCACCCAGGTACGCATATCAATTGACAGAGATGGAAAGAATCAATCCTCGCTCTGTACAACTGCAATGGCCGGACAGTCAAGTGATTTGCTAAAACCCCTTGATAAGCCTGTGACAATGCCACACTAACAGAACAGTTGGAATAAAGTTCACTCTTCTCGCTCCTTCACCAGGTATTAGTGAGGTAGAGTATCAGTACTCAGATATTGCTTCTCCTCTAGGAGCTGCGATTGTCTTTTTTTTTCTTTCCCCCCCCCCCACAATATGGGGCTGAAATCAGACTCCCAAAAAGTAGTATAAGCCCCCTCTGAGGGCTAATCAACTCTTAATAATACCAGGAAAAAATCTCCGTGCAAATTGTCCACCCAATATGGTGAGGGCCTAAGGACACACTCAAGATGGCGTCCTGAAAGAGACAAAATACACCCTCAAAATGGCCGCCCCCAGTGAAGACATGCGGCCAAGATGGCAGCCGCACTCTCTGTTAGTAAACAAACGTTGGAGCAATAATAAGAAACCAGGAAAGGAACAAAGACAAAGAGCACTAAGTAAAGGGAGAGATTCTCAGTAAACAGGGAAAACCCTGAGCAACTTGCGTTTCCTGGTCGCCTTAGATCCAAATCTGAATCAGGTGTCCTGAAGAAAGGTAGCTGACGAGCCAAAGCTGAGCCTGTAAAGGAGCCGATCCAACGCTCCAAGGAAAAAAACCGGCTAATTGAAGCTCTGAGCCTGCAAGGAGCCGATGGAGGCTCCAAAGGCGAGCCGACTGATCGGCCAGAAAAACCGGGCACGCAGCCAGCTGGCCTGAATGCCTACAGCCTCCAAAAATTTAAATTTATCAATTTGAGTATTCAATTTAAATGAGGCCAATTAAAGAACAAATTTATGCTAACTAATTGAAACTGTGTCAATGAAATCAGTTAAAGAAACCTAATCTATCCAGAGCAAAAATAATCATGTGCTGCGAGCTCAAGACTAAGTCAAAACTGGAGTCACTCCCAAAGGAGGGGCGTGGCCAAAGCTCTGACCTAGTCTGCTGAGCAGGAAGGCTGTTAATAACCCATCCGGTGGATTCTACAGACATCCTGCTGGAGAAAGGATTAAAAACATTGAACATGGTAAATCGTCTTTGACTGACATCTCAGTCCATATTGCACATTAATTACATATAATATACCTATATACAACTTTACATTTCTAGTCTCTATCTCAGTTTATCTCTTTACTGTGACCTCCATTTTTCTTTCCCTCCATCTATAAAATTTACTCCATATTCGATAAAACTCTGTTTCTTCCTGATTTTTTTAATCTTTTAGTTATCCTATCTAGTTCTGCGCAATACCTAATTTTCTTTATTAGTGCTTCCCCACTCGGTACTTCCATTGCTTTCCACTTTTGAGCAAATAGTATCCTTGCTGCTGTGACCACATGGATAATTAAATATGTGTCCTCTTTATTTACATTTTTCTCTAGTATTCCTAATAGTAATGTCTCCGGTTTGTATTGAATGTTTTGCCTAGTCATTTCTATTGCCCAATCCCAGACCGTACGCCAGTACACCTGTGCTTCTCTACATGTCCACCATACGTGAAAAAGGTGCCCTTTTCTTTTTTACATTTCCAACACATAGATGAATATCCGTTATACCTTTTGGCTAATCTGGCCGGAGGGAGATGCCTTCTGTAAACCATCTTATACAGGTTTTCCTTATATGATGTCGCCACTGTGATTTTGTTACTTCGCTCCCATACTTGCTGCCATTGATCCATATTTATATTATATCCTAGATCTATTGCCCATGTCACCATTGTTTCTTTAACCTGCTCCTCATATAGCTTATGTTCCAACAGGTGTTTATAAATATTCTTTATTTGTTTTTTCTCCGGGCCTAGCAGTATTTTATCTAACCCCGTATCTTGTCTGTTAATTTCCCATTCTTGCTTATCCTTCATGTATCTTGCTTGTATCTGGAGATAAGACCACCACTCCATGTCTATTCCTTGTTGTTTTAGCTCTTGTTTTTGTTTTAAATAACCTTCTTCTGTCAAGATAGCTTTGTCTATCCTGTACAAATTGGGGTATGTGACTGCCTCCAATGGCGATGTCTGTTTTTATACATTCTTGAAAAATAATTAAAAATTGTTCATGTTTTTTGTTGTAAAAATATTTAATTCCATCTCAAACAGAAATAATTGTTATTTTGTCCTGTTAACTTCCACATCTGATATGCTAACAATTTATCTGAATTGTTCCTTTTCATATAATACTTCATTTGATAAAATTTAATTTCATGGAAGTCTCATTTACTTCTAGTTTATTTCATAATGCTTGTATCTTTTGTTCAAGCTAATCTATAACTAGTAGCCAGCACGGGCTTGTTAAAAACAGATCATGTTAAACCAATCTTATTTCATTCTTTGATAAAATGATTAAACTAGTAGACCAATGAAATGCTATGGATGTAGTATACTTAGGTTTCAGTAAGGCATTTGATAAGGTAGATCACAGCCTACTCCTTGATAAGCTACAAAAAGATGGAATAGACAACATCACCACCAAATGGATCTGTAGCTGGCTGACAAACTGTACTCAACGAGTAGTCCTCAATGGCACTACATCCACATGGAGAGAAGTAACCACTGGGGTACCACAAGGCGCCGTCTTATGCCTAGTACTCTTCAATATCTTCATAAATGACTTAGATGAGGGAATTGAAGGGGAACTCATCAAATTTGCAGATGACACCAAACTGGCAGGTGTAGCCAACACACCAGAAGACAAACTCAGGATCCAAAAAGATCATGACAAACTTGAACAATGGGCCCTATCCAACAAAATGAGTTTCAATGTGGAGAAAAGCATAGTTTTACATTTAGGCAGGGATAATCAAAGGTACATGTATAGATTGGGCTCAAAAACAGTAACTGTGAGAGGGACCTTGGAGTCCTAGTGGACGATCACTTGACCATGAGCCAGCAGTGTGCAGCAGCAACCAAAAAAGCTAATACAATCCTGGGTTGTAAAAACAGAGTCATAGAATCAAGATCATATGAAGTATTATTACCGCTTTATAAAACCCTAGTAAGACCACACCTAGAATACTGCAGCCAATTTTGGTCACCATATCACAAAAAAGATGTTGAGAATCTAGAAAAAGTTCAGAGAAGAGCAACCAAGATGATCAAAGGCCTGGAGACTAAAACATATGAAGAACCGCTGCATGAAGAACCGCTGCAAGACCTGGGTCTGGCTAGTCTAAAGAAAAGAATTAATAGGGGAGACGTGATAGTAGTGATCCAGTATTTGAGAGGCTGCCACAAAGAAGAGGGGGTCATGTTATTCACCAAAGCACCAGAGGGAAGGACAAGGAACAATGGTTGGAAACTGATCAAAGAGAGAAGCAACCTGGAATTGAGGAGAAACTTCCTGACAGTGAGGACAATTAACCAGTGGAACAGCTGGCCTCCAGAAAGTGTGGGTGCTCTGTCAATGGAGGTTTTTAAGAAGAGACTAGACAATCACCTGTCTGAGATGGTATAGGTTCTCCTGCTTGAGCAGGGGGCTGGACTAGAAGACCTGCAAGGTCCCTTCCATATTCTGTTCTGTTCTATTCTATTCTAAATTCTATTCCATTCCATTCCAAATCCAAAATTGGGCAAGGTTTATGGCTTGATTCCAGTTATTTCAGATCATTCAGAAATCTATCCTCCTTTCTGCATGGCTTTCTACCTGTTTTCTATTTCATCAGAAAAATAAAACTTCCTAAATACTAGTATCCAATACTGTGTAGATAAAGAAAGATTGAAGAGTAAATTGATTTGGAAGCAGCTGTTCGGTTCCTGATGACACTTCAATTTAATATTCTAAGAAGAACTGTTCATCGGGTCTCTCTGCCTTTTCAATCTGGAGGCTCCCGGTTTTTGTTAATATTGTGGATCAGATTTTCTTTATTATGTTTTATCCCCTGGCCTGCTGGTTATAGATGTGTAGATGCAAAGACGGTTTTGACCACTGAATTAATGAATGGCATTCAAAGGAAGAAAACGGCTTCATGAAGAGGACTAGAAAGAGTTTTGGAGTCCCTGCTTTACACCACCTGTCCCAACAGATCATCTTACCACAAACCAGTATGAAGCTCTGCCGTGGCAGAAAAGGGAGGGAAGACCAAAACACGCTGCACTGCAAAGGTAGCCATTGAAGAGAAGGCCCACTTCCAGACTGTTGTAGTAGTCCAGATGAGAAATCATCAGAGTTTGAATTGATGGATGTGTGTGTGTGTGTGTGTGAGAGAGAGAGAGCTTATCATCCAGCACAGCGTTTCTTTTTTTTTAATTTTTTTTTAAACCAACAAAACAAAACATAACACACAGTGTGCTCCTCCTTTTTTTTTAAACAGCAATTTCGTAACGGTAATCTTCTATTATTTACATTTCCCCCCCTTATTCTTCTTTAGAATATTTGTCCTTGTTGCCCCATTGTTTCATTATTTGCATTTTTCTTCCTTCATACATAATAATATTATTATTACTATACATTATTATATACACATTTTCCACTT
Organism: Crotalus tigris; assembly: GCF_016545835.1. Classification (NCBI taxonomy): domain Eukaryota; kingdom Metazoa; phylum Chordata; class Lepidosauria; order Squamata; family Viperidae; genus Crotalus; species Crotalus tigris. Next base: position 1,053,793 of record NW_024100139.1, on the reverse strand, counting down.
TTGACCTTTCCCCATTTATTCTCCTCTATTATTTCTAGTCTCCAACCAGTCCTACCACTTGTTCCATATTAGATAGTACTCTGTGTCTTCCTTTTCTTTTATCTCTTCTGTTAATTAATGCCTATCGTCCAGCACAGCGTTCCTTAACATTAGCAACTTTAAGACGTGTGGACTTCAAGTTAGCTGGGGAATTTTGGGAATATCATTCCACACATCTTAAAGTTGCTAAGGTTGAGAAACGCTTATCTAGCAGAACCCCAACGTAGGTACCACTCGCAGCTCTGAAAAAAGAGGGAAAGTGGGCTTAAGAGGGGAAAACGTCGAGCTGAAATACTTGCCTGTGTTAAGATTTAACTATATTATTTATCACACGAAAACCTGCAACCCTGAGCATAGTTGGTACAGCTAATATAGTTAAATGCTCATTGTGAAATTATCGGCTAGGAGGAATGGTATATGAGGGGGGGGAACCCCACAGGACCAAGATTAGAAGCTTGGGGAACCCCTCTGAAAGTGGGAGCCCCGAGGAACACATGGAGCCTGAAAAAGGGCATCCAGCGAGAGAGGGCTGGATCCAGTCGCTAGTCTTGCTCAGGGATCATAGGCTAGTCAAGTCTATCAGTGGCCGTGGATAGATCTAACAGCACTCGGCAAGCAGAGCATCACTCCCGACCCATCTTGGTTGAATGACAGGTCCAGAATCCTGACCTGGATTGGTCTCAGCCTCCCGGATACACTAAATCTACTTTATTGTAAGGCCACATTAACAGAATCTTGCAAGTCTGAAGACAGACATTTCCTGCCAGCTACAGCAGGTCCTTCCTCTGACCATTAAGCCACTGGGGGCTCCTGCCTCTCTTCTTTGATTGTTCCCTAGGCTGCATCTCTTGACTTCATCCCCCAAAGCCCTTCACACCCCATTACAATGGGCAAAATTGTGGTTGGTTAAATGAATTGTGGGACAGCAACTCTCCGAAGGATTTTCAACAAAAAAGGATGGAGCAATATAGGGCAGTAATTAGCATACCTTAAGGATCCAGTACAGTTTCCTTCAATGGTGGGTGAAGAAAGGTTTGAATAAGTGTTCCTGGGGAACTGCCAGATGTTAAATAACAGTCTATGAAGTGGGTCAGATAAGGCAGGAAAAAGAGGATGGAGGGAAGAATAAAGGGGCTAGAAGGGCAGGATAGGATCACCATGGCAACTGAGTTCTAGGCGATCTGGGAAAAAACAAAAGGTGAAGGTGGCTGCTAAGAATGTTCCTGGTTTGGCATGGAAACAGGGAACCCACCTGGGCTACAGGTAAGGAAGTTCCCCTGGGAAACGAGCCTGAGAAGAGAGAGCAGGAACTCAAAAAGCAGCCACTTCTGATCCTGGTGAGCTCAAGTCCATTGGATCAGCTGAAGGTAGCTGAAGGACTGAAAAACAAAAGCCCATCACTCAGCTTCCTTTCTTTCTCACCACAAAAATGCTTGTTTTCAAGGCATCCCTTTTCCGCAGTGGCTGGCCCATATAATTCAGCCGTAACGTGTTATCAAGGCTCAGGAAGAAAGAGACAGTGTATTATTAATTCCCGTAAAGATTGTTACAGGAAATTGTAGGAAGCAATGCGAGCTGTGTTGCTCTATGAAGCAACACAGCTCATTTCCAGAATTGGGTAATATTGTTCATGGAACTGACCAAAACACACAACCACGCTTTCCAATGTCCCAGAATTCTTCATAGGGAAAGATAGTACAAAAAGGCAAGAGAGGAGGAAGAAAGCCAGGCAGATGTTCCAGCAAGAAGGATGGCAATTCAAGATGCAGATTGGCAACTGAGTCAGTAACTGCAAGCAAATGATTGCCCTGAAAACACGACGACCATCAATTAATCCCTAATCTTTTCCTGCTCCGAGGCAAGGCCCTCACAGAAAGAGGATGGCCGAAAAGACCAAGGGCCCCCTCAAGTCTGCCCTTTGAGTTCATTTTCTTGCTTTTTGGGTTTTTTTAAAATTAATTTATTTCTTTTTTATTATTTTTTTTTAATTTTTGTCAGAGGATGGACATTTTATACAAGTAACAATAAGAGCTGTGCTGAAAGAAAAAAACCTAGAAGGATAATTGGAGAACAATTCCATAATAAAATCCCAGACTGAACAGACAACCTGGGCAACACAATGTCCAAGTGAATTGTCCCTAGTAAGTTTGATTAAAAATCAAATAATAAGGAAAAAGACAACATGGTAGCAAATGTTAATACCGATGAAAAGGAAGGATCCAGTATGCGTTCGACCTGTTTTGTTTATGATTATGTCTGCTGTTATGGCAAAACAATTACATTCTTTATTAAACATAATGGCAAAAGGATTAAACTATTAAACATGTAAACATTTAGGGAAGGCTAAGTTGGGCATGTTAAATAATTTAAGTGGATATAAATTTAATTTATAAAGGTTTAGAGATATATACAAAGATAATAACAGTGTCTACGTCATTAATTAGAAATAAAGCAAGGAGAAGAAAACATGAACTCTAAGGTAGTGAAGAGAAAGGATCTTTGGAATAAAGTTGACATACAGCGACTTCTTCACAGACATTTTTGCAAACAACACTTAAATGGTTTTCCTTGCTTCCTCCTGTGACTTTTTGGCTAACCTACAGCTATATGATTTAGAAAAAAATAGAAAAAAATAGAGCTGGAAGGGACCTTGGAGGTCTTCTACTTCAGCCCCCCGCTCAAGCAGGAGAACCTATACCATCTCAGACAGGTGGCTGTCCTGTCTCTTAAAAATCTCCAGTGGTGGAGCACTCACAATTTCTGGAGGCAAGCTGTTCCCCTGGTTAATTGTCCTCGCTGTCAGGACGTTTCTCCTTAATTCCAGGTTGCTTCTCTCTTTGATCAGTTTCCATTGTTTCTTGTCCTGCCCTCTGGTGTTTTGGAGAATAGTTTGACCTCCTCTTCTTTGTGGCAGCCTCTCAGATACTGGAACACTGCTGTCATGTCTCCCCTATTTCTTCTTTAGACTAGCCAAACCCAAGTCCTGTAGCCATTCTTCATATGTCTAAGGGCTTTGATCATCTTAGTTGCTCTTCTCTGAATTTTTACCAAACTCTCAACATCTTTTTTGTAGTATGGTGACCAAAACTGATTGCAGTATTTCCTGAAGGTTCACATCAAGTACTAACCAGGTGCAATGCTTCTTAGCCTTCCAGGTGCCCTCAAGTTGGGTACAAGACTTTATGAACTTAGTATGATACGCAAGACATATCAGGTATCTCAGATCCTGTTAATTCACTTTACAACTTGGACCTTAAAGAAAGGCCTTACAATTATATCCCCATCAAGGGTTATAGAGCTTGTCGAGAGTTCCAGTCAACTAAGGCGTGATACTTATCAACTGCTGATTTAAGAGGCAAGGTACCCAGATTGTTGGGGGCAATGTAAATATATATATACATTGCTTACTGGTGTACACCGCTTAGAGAGTGCTTGCACTTAAAGCGGTATATAAATCTCATAAATAAATAAATAAAGGTAGACTCAGACATTCTGAGGTTTTTTTGGAGGAGAGATTGGCAACCATTAGATGAGGACCTGCTTTTCCTATACCACCTTCTTTCTCTGCATTCAGCCTTTTCAGCCTTTAAGTTGTAATTCTAAATCCATGGACGTGTATGCTCAAATAGATGATTATATTGATATTCATATATTGGATGTTACAGTTCTTTATGCCATGGCTCCCTATACTTTTCAATATCTAATTTGGCAAAGTCCAGCAACCATGGCTCATAACTGTTTATTATTTTGCAAATTTCTGACTAAACCCTCTGGTTCTAGAGAGAGTTCTTTAATAGTTAGGATTGCCAGCCCATGACTTAGACGTCAAAAGATGTTTTAATGAAGCATAAGACTACCATATATGTTTCACCAAATAATACTTACATGGCAACTCAAAATATATCATCCAATCCTAATAACTGATCTAAAGTTCATGGTGTTTGTTCAGGGTTTGTTGTTAATAAGGAATGGGCAACATTTGGTTTCTGGAGGCCTCGTTTAATATTTGAGGGGAAGCAAAAGGAGACAATATGGAGGAGACAATAAGACAGGAACCAGAACTGCTGATTTCTTGGGATTGGAGAGAGAAATGTGGAGGGAAGGAGGGAGGGCATTTATCTTAAGCAGAAACCTTGGTTTTATGTTGTCTACCTCAAAATGACAGGTAAAGACCCTTCTGCTGATAAAAACCCTCACCTTCTGGGCATTTGACAGCTCCTCATTCCCTAAAGATCTGGCTGGGCACAGCCTCCTCAAGCTCAGGTGCTAGCTGGATCGAGCAAGTGGTTCCTTTTCTTTCAAGCTATCCTCCGCCCACCCCAGAGTGGCCACTGTGGCCCTCGCTAAGACCCACAAACTCCTTCCACAGCTGGAAAGCAGGGCTGGGGGGGGAGGCGTAATTCTGACCAATCGGCTTCTTTAGTGGCCCCTGATTCAGCTCTCCTGACCAATCTCTCTAGGCCCATCGCCAGTCCAGATGGCTGTTGAGGAAGGCTTCATTAAATGAGGACCACCAGCAGAAGGGACCTGAAGCAGCCCTCTCTGCAGCTGTCCTTGACTTAGCCACCCGCCTGCATTTACAGCTATTTACTGTGGTCACGTGACCACAATTTGCAACCTTTTTTTGGCAGGAGCCAGTGTTTCTGGCAAAAACTGCCCATTGTGGACAATGGAATTGCTTAACAACTACGATGTTCACTTAACAACCGCAGTGTTTGCTTTAAAATCAAGTCATTCTCTTTGTTTATTGATCACCATAGAAAATGAAAAGGTCCAAGTGGCTTTCAGGGCAAACTATTGTGATAGCCAGAGAAATACGAAAATGAAAGCCTTAGCGAGGAGGAGGAGGAGGAGGTGGAGGAGGAGGAGGAGGCAAGATAATGTCTGGAGGCAAACGTTCAAGCAAAAAAGTTAACATATTCAAGAAGGTCAGCAAACAGGACAATGTATTTAGAGAGAAGTTGGAAACACTATACTGAAATATTTTACAAATGGCATTACAAAATGACAGAAGCCTATGTACGTAGAGAAGGTAACCAGGAACCAACTCTGCTAGAAACTGGATGCAGTTGACAGTGAACAAGCTGGTCATGAGGAAAGTGACGATGAATTGTCCGAAATGGTATAGGGTTTCCTGCCTGAGCAGGGGATTGGACTAGATGACCTCCAAGGTCCCTTCCAACTTTATTATTATTATTTTGGATCATCACACAGTCAGCCAGATGTTCAGACTGGATTTGACATTTTGTCTACCTATCGAGTCCTTATGCAGGACCTGGGATAGGCAGATGTGGATGTTTGATGGTATTACAGATATTGTCGCAGGATGGAAGCAGTTGTTGTTGTTGTTGTTGTTGTTATTAATCATCGCACAGTCAGCCAGATGTTCAGACTGGATTTGGCATTTTGTCTACCTATCGAGTCCTTACCCAGGACCTGGGATAGGCAGATGTGGATGTTTGAGAGTATTACAGTTACCGTCGCAGGATGGAAGCAGTTACTAGTAAGGCCGCCTTTTGCAATTGACTAATAGTGAATTTGTCAATGCCAATGGTGTTCAAGTGATGCTCCAGTTGTTTTGGGATTGCACCCAAGGCGCCTATGACTATTGGTACTACCCTTGCTTGTTTTTGCCATAGTCTTTCTATTTCCATTTGTAGGTCTTCGTATTTTGTTATCTTCTCCAGCTCTTTCTCTTCTATTCTGCTGTCTCCAGGCACTGCCACATCCACTATCCAGACTTTTTTGTCTTTCTTATCGACAGTTGTTAAGTCTGGGGTGTTATGTTGCAGGTGCTTGTCTGTTTGAATTCTGAAGTCCCAGAGCAGTTTAATTTTATCATTTTCTATGACTTTCTCTATTTTATGATCCCACCAGTTTTTGCTTACAGGCAAATGATATTTTTTGCAGATCTTCCAATGCACCGTTGTTGCTACTTTGTCATGCCGCTACTTGTACTCAGTCTGTGCAATCTTCTTGCAACAGCTTACCAGGTGGTCCACTGTTTCTTCAGCTTCTTTGCATAGGGGGCACTTACTGTCTGTTGCTGTCTTCTCAATTTTGACTTTATATGCATTTGTCCTTAAGGCTTGGTCTTGTGTAGCCAGTCCCTCGGTCTCTTTCTTCAATTTTCCTGCTCTTAGCCATTGCCAGGTCTTGTTAATATCTGCTTTCCCAGCTATTTTTTTAATGTATTGGCCATGTAGTATTTTGTCTTCCCATGCCTCTATTCCAGTGGTTCTCAACCTGTGGGTCGGGACCCCATTTGGGGTCGAACGACCATTTCACGGGGGTCGCCAAACAACGCAGTCCGCCATTTTTTCCCCCTTTTCCTTAGCTGTGCTACTCCCTTTTATTCTATTGGCTTTTGAAAGCCAATAGAATAGACTCTCTTGAATAGAGTCTAATTCTATTGGCTTTCAAAAGCCAATAGGAATTGTCCAGGCTGTCTCTGCCCTGCTGAGCCCTCCAAAAGTCCCATTCTGCAAACGGTGCTGCACCAGTTGAGTAGTCCTCGATTTACGAGCGGTTGGGGGTCGCGACATTAAAAAGGTTGAGAACCACTGCTCTATTCTGTTCTTCTTTTGCTCTTTCTTGTAGGCCAGTTTGGTCTCTCCAGTAGTCAGTAAGCCTTCCTGATATACTAATTTCAGTGCATCTTCATCATTGTTCTTCAGATATTCTTCCAAAACCATTTTTTCTTCTTCAACCATCTGATGTACTTGTAGCATTCCACGCCCACCTATTTGCTTTGGTAGATAAAGTCTGTCAATGTCACTGCGTGGGTGAAGGGCATGATTCATTGTCATTATTTTTCTGGTCTTCCTATCCATTGCTTTTAGTTCTGCTTGAGTCCAGTCCACTATTCCAGCTGTGTACCTAATGACTGTAATTGCCCAGATGTTGATTGCCTTTATGGTATTTCCTCCATTGAGTTTGGACTTTAAGATCTTCTTCACTCTCTTGATGTATTCACCTCTAATCTTTTTCTTGACTTCAGTGTGCTTGATGTTGTCAGCTTGAAGGATACCCAAGTATTTGTAGTAATCTTCCTCATCCAGACTCTTAATGTTATTTTCATTGGGCATCTTGATTCCTTTAGTTTTCACAATTTTTCCTTGTTTGATAGTAAGTGTGGCACATTTGTCCAAGCCAAACTCCATAACAATATCTTGGCTATATATACGGACAGTGTTGAGCAGCAATTCTATTTCAGATGATGTTTTTCCATACAGCTTCAGATCATCCATGTAAAGGAGGTGGGATAGTCTAGTAGATGTTTTTGATGTTTGATAGCCATGTCCTGAGTTATTCAGTATTGTTGACAGAGGAAACAGTGCAATAACAAATAGTAATGGTGATAATGAATCTCCTTGAAATATTCCTCTCTTGATATTAACCTCTCCCAGTCTCTCACCATTGATCTGCAACTGTGTCTTCCATTGTGCCATCGATCTTTGCACAAATTTTCTGATGTTTCTATTGACTCCTGTTATTTCTAGGCACTTGATTATCCAGTCATGTGGCAGAGAGTCAAATGCCTTTTTGTAGTCAATCCATGCCACATTCAGGTTGGTTTTCCTTTTCTTGCAGTTTTCCAAGATCATTTTGTCTATTAGGAGTTGATCTGTTGTTGTTATTACTATTATTATTAAGCTTTGAACTGCTTAAAGATGCATTAACACCCTGAAAACTCTCTTCAAAGAAATGAAAGATGGAAAAAAGATGGCTGTACTGAAGATGGGAAAGAAAGAGAAGGCAAAAGTTTCTTATGCAGTTTAGCTTAAGATCTTACGAAGAAAAGCAGATCCATAAACAGAGGGAGAAATGCCAAATGCGCAGGCAGGTTTCAGAGGATTAATCTAAGATGGATAATGAAGAGAGAAGAAGAATGCAAAAAAGGATGTTCATTTTTGAAACTCATCCAAAGTCTTTGTGTTGATTATGCCAAAATGTGAAACCAGCTAAGGATAAAGAATATGTTACAATGCCTTCCTGTAACAATTCCTTTAAAAACCACAAAGAAACATTGGAAAATAGCAGTTCAGCACAAAGGAAATACAAGTAGTCCTGGGTTACATCCATTCTTTCACCCACCTTTCAAAGTTACAAAGGTACTTGAAAAATATGGTTGGCCCTCCAAGTTCTGGCTGTCATGGCACTCCTCAAGGTCAGACTGATCCTCATTTACAACCACCTCCACATCACCCCAGTGCCTGCCCATAGCCCGTTTACCCCATCCATGTTCCCATTTCATAAACGCCTGGCACAACATAGGAGAACAAACCCATCAGGACAAGTCAGCAGTTCATCTGCATTTAAAAGACAAAGGCCACTCTTTTGAAGACAGCAAAGTCCACATTCTTGACAGAGAGGACCGCTGGTTTGAAAGGAGGGGGTCAAAGAAGCCATCTATGTCCAAATGGAACAGCCCTCTGTCAACAGAGGGGGAGGGATACAACATCATCTATCTCCAGTCTACAAGACAGTTCCTTCAACAGTTCCAAGAAAGCTCCACACCCATTTGCACTACTCAGGTGACCTTGACCACACAGATCCCTCCACGGACTTCAGGGACTCTCTAAAAGAATGCAAATGACCAGCTGTCTGCAAGGAGTATAAATCCTGCCATTCCCCACCATCCAGTCAGAGCTGAAGAAGCTTCTTGGATGAAAAGTGAAACGTCTTCAAAAAACCCCCCAAGAAAGTCCAGGTGCCTCGTGAAAAAAGCACTTTTGGGGCTACTGAGAGTAGGATGAATTTTACACTATTGTACTTCTTCTGTTGCAAAAATAAATGTTTACTTACCCCTGAGTTCAGGGGAAAGTAAACATTTATTTTTGCAACAGAAGTACAACATGTCAAAACCTCTATAAATTACACTAAATGTGATGTGGGAAGTCAGCCCCCCAGAGAAGGAAATATTAAAAGGGCAGAAAAATATATTTCCTCCAGGCATCTTAAAGAGGCAGGAAAGCATGCCCAGTTTTCTTAATAGCCCCAAGTCTGCCTCCCCCAAGCAGAAACCAGCTCTGTACAAATGCAGATGTAAACCATCAGGAAAGTTGGAGCTAGGAGATTAGGAAGACCTAAAATCTGCATACCCCACCTGGGACAGGACATGGTGGGATTAACTCACAAAGGCCAAAAGGCACACCCAAACTCAGATCAGAATACATGACACAGGAAATAACCTCAAAACAGGAACAGGGAATAACTCTTAAATAAATAAATAAATAAATAAATAAATAAATAAATAAATAAATAAGAGCCGAGGTGGCGCAGCAGTTAGAGTGCAGTACTGCAGGCCACTTTAGCTGACTGTGTTCAGCAGGTCAGCGGTTCAAATCTCACCGGCTCAAGGTTGACTCAGCCTTCCATCCTTCCGGGGTAGGTAAAATGAGGACCCAGATTGTTGGGGGCAATGTAAATATATATATATACATTGCTTACTGGTGTACACCGCTTAGAGAGTGCTTGCACTTAAAGCGGTATATAAGTCTCATAAACAAACAAACAAACAAACTCCAAACAAAAGGCTCCAGAGGGTATAAAAAACCTACTTCCTACATGTGCTCAGTCCTTTTTTCACTTCTCTTGCTGCCAGAACCATCTTCCTGTCTGGCTCTCCTCTCCAATAAACTACAACCTTCTTCCCAAAGCAGTTGCTATGTTTATTCCCAGCTTGGATGAATCATGATGAAGACTTTCCTTCCAAAAGTGATATCTTGGCAAGATTTGTGTTTTTTTTTTTTTTCATTTCTACTCTGGTTTTCCAGGTCCCACTGAACTGAACTGAACCCCACTCTCCACCCATCTATCCATCAGAGAAGTTATGCCTAGCTTGGGCTGGATCATCACCTTCAGCCCAGCCAGGTCTTTTAAAAAATTAGCAGTACACTGGCTCTTTTCTAATTTTCTAAAACAGAAGCTGACAAGGAAAATAGAAGATAAATTATTTCAGGATTCTAGCATGTTTGGTTTTGATATCTCAACATTTAATTTGTCAAGATGCCCTATATGCAGAGTTGTGTTGCTCCCTTTCATGTCTTTTTTTCTAGCTGGGAATATAGAATATAGAACATCATAGAACAGTGGTGGCGAACCTTTTAGAGACCAAGTGCTCAAAACCTGCCCCCCGCTCTGCCTCCTGTCCTGTCTGCTCCGCCCCTGCCTGCCCCGCCCACCCACGCACCACCTCCATGGCCCGCCGAAGATCGCCCAGGCAGCCCTGCAGCGCCATGGCAGCCACGCCCTCCGTCCACACCCCGCAGCATCAGCTGCACACTATGGGGTGCGAGGGCAGAGTCTTGCCCCTACTGCCCAGCTATGTCCTTGACTACACTGCTCCGTGCGGGCCACGCCCGGGGATGACTCTCCTCCAGGAGGGCTGCTGGTCAGGGGGCTGTGGAGGGAGGCGGGGCTGGTGCAATGGCACGCGTTCCCACAGAGAGGGCTCCGAGTGCCGCCTCTGGCATGCGTGCCAAAGATTTGCCACTACTGTCATAGAATATCATCAGAGTTGGAAGGGACCCTGGAGGTCTTCTAGTCTAACCCCCTGTTCAAGCAGGAGAGCTTACACCAGTGATGGCGAACCTTTTAGAGACCGAGTGCCCAAATGCAATCCAAACCCCACTTATTTATCGCTGGGTGGGCGTGGCTGTGGTGGTCATGGCAGATTGGATGGATGTGGCCAAGCTAGGCATGATCACCTTGATGTTGCTCGTGGGGAGGGGCACCTGTGGGGGCCGGGCAGGGTTGGGGAGATCCAGGGGGTCTCTGGCACGTGGGGTGGTGGGCAGGAGGCTTGTCCTGTGGGGTGAGGCGAGGCAAGGCGGCGGTGCCATTGTCACAGGGCAAGGTGAGACGGGCCAGGGTGGCTGCTGCCTGACATCATCGCCCCCTGCACACAGAGGCCAGCGAGCACATGGGTGCTGGGATGCATCTGGCCATGTGGGACCTCAGTGAGTTAGCAGGTGGCTGGTTGAAGAGGGACGGTTGCCATCTCCGGGGCATGGCGCTTGTGCCCACGTGTGCCATAGCTTTGCCACCACTGGCTTACACTATTTCAGACAAATGGCTGTCCAGTCTCTTTTTAAAAATCTCCAGTAATGGAGCACCCATCTGGATCTTAAGCCTATTTTCTGGGGTGTTGGCTATTCCAGCTTGGTGTTCTTTAGAAATTTGATGAGTTCCCCTTCTATCCCCTCATCTAAATCGTTTATAAAGATATTGAAGAGAACTGGACCTAAAACAGAACCTTGGGGTACCCCACTACTTATTTCCCTCCATGTAGATGTAGTTCCACTAAGGAGTAGACGTTGAATGTGGTTTGTTAACCAGTTACAAATCCATCTGATGGTGATGGTGTCTATCCCACATTTTTCTAGGTTACCAAGAAGTAGATTGTGGTCTACTTTGTCAAATGCCTTAATAAAATAGTGGAGCAAAGCAAATAGTCTATTTTCTAGCTAGCCATGCTGAAAATATATTTTTAATTTGTGAGACACGGCAAAGGGCATGAGAACACTTCAGGGGGTGGTGCAAAGGGAACAGCATTTCAAGGGAAGAACTGCACACTAATTTGTTTGTACATCAGTGTAAATTATAATGATCACGTACTACACTGTGCTTGCGGCTATAATGAGTGACACAAATATTTCCCTCAGGTGCATACCTGAGCCTTCACCTTCTTAGTGGATGCACAACTGGGAGTGCAGCCCTCCAGATGTGGCTTAGCAGCTGGTTAACCTAGAGGACTCGGTTTCCTCACACTTGACCAAAACCACAATGCAGTCTGGCCAATTTCTCTTTCGCTCAGGGAATGTGAAAAACATTAGTGTGAGTGCTGTATTATTCACAAAACATTTCTGCTAGATTGTCTATAAAAGCTCTTCAATCCCAAATATTCAGGTTGGGCATTTAGTGTAAAGAAAGTGCAGCTGTAATTTTCTCTGGCTCTAGAAAAGAGAAGGGATCCTTTACCGAACTAAAGGTCAAGTGACATAAGCTGATTACTTTATATGAGAATTGGCACGCGTGAGCTGGTGCTCCTCCAGTCAATACTGGCTGCCTTCCTCTGACTGTGATTGTGACTTTGGAAATCATCAAGGGCATAAACTTAAAGTGTTTGTGTGCGTGTGCGTGTGTGTGTGTGTCCATCCCAAAGGTGCTTTTTCAAGAGGCATCTGGAGTTTTTTTTCCTTGAAGACGTTTCACTTCTCATCCAAGAAGTTTCTTCAGTTCTGAATGAATGGTGGAGAATGGAAGGATTTATATTCTTTGCAGTCATCTGGTTGTTAGCACTCTCTCTGAGAGTTGTTGAGGCCACTCGGATGTTTATCTGTGCCCTCAGGGTCACCTGAATAGTGTGAATAGTGACTGCAAGGAATATAAATCCTTCCATTTTCCACCATTCAGTCAGAAGGGAAGAAACTTCTTGGATGAATAGCATGGAATGGAATGGAAGCTGGAAGGGACCTTGGAGCAGGAGGACGTGTCCTATACCATTTCAAACAAGTGACTGTCTAGCCTGTTCTTAAAAATCTCCAGGGATGGAGTGCCCACCATTTCTGGTGGCAAGCTGTTCCCTGGTTAATTGTCCTCACTGTCAGGAAGTTTCTCCTTAATTCCAGTTGCTTCTCTCTTTGATCAGTTTCCATCCATTGTTTCTCGTCCTTCCCTCTGGTGCTTTGGAGAATAGCTTGACTCCTTCTTCTTGGTGGCAGCCCCTCAAATACTGGAACACTGCTATCATGTCTCCCCTATTTCTTCTTTTCTTTAGACTAGCCAAACCCAAGTCCCACAGCCGTTCTTCATATGTTTTAGTCTCCAGGCCTTTGATCATCTTAGTTGCTCTTCTCTGAATTTTTTCCAAACTCTCAACATCTTTTTTGTGATATGATGACCAAAATCGGCTGTAGTATTCCAGGTGTGGTCTTACTAGGGTTTTATAAATTGGTACTAATACTTCATGCAATCTTGATTCTATGTCTCTGTTTATACAACCCAGGATTGTATTAGCTTTTCTGGCAGCTGCTGCACACGGCTGGCTCATAGTCAAGTGATCGTCCACTAAGACTCCAAGGTCCCTCTCACAGTTACTGTTTTTGAGCCAGGTCTCACCTAATCTGTAATTTTACCTTTGATTTTCCCTGCCTAAATGTAAAACTTTGCTTTTCTCCACACTGAAACTTTGTTAGATAGGGCCCATTGTTCAAGTTTGCCAAGATCTTTTTGGATCCTGAGTTTGTCTTCTGGTGTGTTGGCTACTCCTGTCAGTTTAGTATCATCTGCAAATTTGATGAGTTCCCCTTCAATTCCCTCCTCTAAGTCATTGATGAAGATATAGAAGAGTACTGGGCATAAGACGGAACCTTGTAGTACCCCACTGCTTACTTCTCTCCATGTGGATGTAGTGCCATTGAGGACTACTTGTTGAGTACGGTTTGTCAGCCAGCTACAGATCCATTTTGACAGCGCCCAGGATAGATTCAACCTCCACATCTGAGTGCAGCTGAGTGAAGCAGAGATTTATTTTGGACTTGTATTGTGCCAACCTCTCGTTTCTCAAGGCCACCTCTGTCTTTCTGCACCACAGGGCACCTGCTTTTCCCGAATGTGTTCCGGTGGTCATCCCAGATAGGTGCTGGGACAACTGGAATGCTTGATCAGGAAGTCTGCACTGCGCAGGAGACAGTTTTCAATTTTATGATTCCACATAATCTCCAAATATTTTCTTTGGGGTCCTTGATGCTCTTTGAGTTGGGTGGTTTTCTTGCAGACGTTTCATGACCCTGTTAGGTAAGATCATCAGTGCTAGAAGGGAGTGGGTTTGCACCGATGATGTTACCTACTTGGGTCATGAAATATCTGCAAGAAAACAACTAAGCGCAGACCCAACAGTTCAGCCGTGAACTACAAATATTCTTCTATTGGTGGTACATTTTCTTTCTACAATCTCGATCATTTTCAGATTGCTTGCACTAATCTCTTCTTACTCGTGTAATTCTAGAGCATCTTTATTATATGCAAGAGCATTGGCCATGCAATGTTGATCACAGCAAGCTTTCTCTAAACTACATTAGGATTCAAAATGAAATTTTCCTCACCCATTCTCTAAATTAAGCAGAGAGAAGTTTCTATGGACCCCAAGCTGAATAATTCCAAGAAATCCTGACCTTTTCTTCAATTCCAGAAAGTATTCCTATTTCAGAGCCAGTAAATATCCATTAGGTGACCAGAGGAACAGAAAAAGAAGACTCCAACTAGAGAGGGCAGGCTTGAACGTGTGCACATGGCCTCTAAGCCTGAATTCTAGAGATGTGTAGAAAGACAGAGGGGTACAAGAATGTGGCTGAGCCAAATGGAATTGGGGCTGTACTCAATTGTCCCCAGAAGTTATCATTTAAAGAAATGTAAATGATATCTTTCTCAAAGTCCATAATCAATGAAGGGCTCATACCGCTGAAAGGCCCCAGAGTGACCTTGTGGCAAAATGGGCGCCAAACAAATTTAATAAATAATAAGAATATACTGATTGTGTAGAATTGCAATGATCACCAGATGCATCAAGCAATGGTTTTGTCCTTTACTGCAGAGATCCCCAACCTTTTGGGCACCAGGAACCGGTTACGTGGAGAGAGGATTTTTCGCGGACCGGAAGGGGCGTGTTTTTGTGTGCTGCCTGCTTCTTGTGGATGGGGCTTTGCTTGTTTGTGCAGACCGGTTGCTGGCATGCCACAGCCCGGTACTGGTCCACGGACCGAGGGTTGGGGACCCCTGCTTTATTGGGACTCCTCAGATTTATTCCAGGGCAGTGGTGGCGAACCTATGGCATGGGTGCCAAAGGCAGCACTCAGAGCCCTCTCTGTAGGCACGTGCGCTGTCGCCCCTGTCCTAGGCCTTCAGCTGGGTTTTATAAAACCTTTTCGCTTTAGGCCTCCGCCATGTAAAAAAAAAAAAAAGGTTCAATCAATCAGTCAATTTCAACTTCTCGAGAGGGAAAAAAAGATCTTGCAAAGTTGGAATTGATTGATTGAACTTTTTAGTCCCACCCAGTCTGCTGTTACCACTGCAGCCACGCCCACCCAGTTGGCCACACCTACCCAATGGGCCAAGCCCGCCCGGCACCCAACGATGCATAAGTGGGTTTTGGGTTGCAATTTGGGCACTCGATCTCTAAAAGGTTCGCCATCACTGATCTATGGGATTCAAAGCATTTACCAGGACTTGACCTCATGGAACTCAAACTTGGGACAACTATTTCCAGTGCGTTAACTTTAGGTACCATCCAGCTCCTGGAGTTCATTGGTCGCAGAAAGGGTTGTCCAGAAGCCCTATCAGAACAGATGGATACTAGAAGGCATGTCAGATGCAGGTTGCTACCAGAGATAAATTTTATAGCAAGGCAAGATTTTGGAAGAACAAAGAAAATTGACAATAAAAATCAAGTTTGGGAGGGTAAAAGCAACAGTCTCAAAATATATCTTATATATATAGCCAGAGATTCCCATAATTATGTTTGCTCAAATTCCAAGCTGATATTAACATATATACTCAAAAGAAATTTAACACAGAATTTAAGATGCTTCCTACCCATCCCTGAAAGTTAGATAGACAAAATACTACAAGCACACATGCATGTGCATATGCACATACATATGGACACAATACGCAGACAAATCTTTCTTCACTGCTTGGTTCCTTAACCTACCTATTTAAAATTGTCCAATTTTACTGAAGTCAACCCTCAACATTTTCCTCATCTCTCTTTCCATATGTGAGTACGTATGTATGACTATATATGTCTGTCTGACTATATGTATGCATTTATATGTATGCTGTGGATATAATTTACTTGGACTTCAGTAAACCATTTGATAAAGTAGACCACAACCTACTACTTGAGATATGATAGAAAAATGTGGCTTAGACAGCATCACCACCGGATGGATTCGTAGCTGGCTGACTGGCCCTACTCAGTGCGTGGTCCTCAATGGAACTGCATCTACATGGAGGGAAGTGAGTAATGGGGTGCCCCAGGGCTCTGTTCTGGGCCCAGTGCTCTTCAACATCTTCATCAACAATTTGGACAAGGGAATAGATGGGGAACTCATCAAATCTGTAGACAACACCAAGCTGGCAGGAATAGCCAATACTCCAGAAGACAGGCTTAAGATACAGGAGGATCTGGACAGACTTGAACACTGGGCGCTATCCAACAAAATAAAATTCAATGGTAAAAAAAGTAAGGTCCTACATTTAGGCAAGAAAAACCAAATGTACAGGTATAGTATAGGGGGTACCTTGTTCAACAATAGTAACTGTGAGAGGGACCTCGGAGTCCTAGTGAACAATCACTTAAATATGAGCCAGCAGTATGCTGCAGCTGCCAAAAAGGCCAACACAGTGCTAGGCTGCATTAACAGAGGGATAGAATCAAGATCATGTGAAGTATTAATACCACTTTACAATGCCTTGGTAAGGCCATACTTTGAATACTACATCCAGTTTTGGTCACCACGATGTAAAAAAGATGTTGAGACTCTAGAAAGAATACAGAGAAGAGCAACGAATATGATCAGGGGACTGGAGGCTAAAACATATAAGGAACAGTTGCTGGAATTGGGTATGTCTAGTTTAATTGAAGAGAAGGACGAGGGGGGACATGATAGCAGTGTTCCAGTATCTCAGGGGCTGCCCCAAAGAAGAGGGAGTCAAGCTTTCTCCAAAGCACCAGAGGGCAGGACAAGAAGCAATGGATGGAAACTAACCAAGGAGAGAAGCAATCTAGAACTAAGGAGAACTTCCTGACAGTTGGAACAATCAACCAGTGGAACAATCTGCCTCCAGAAGCTGTGGATGCACCAACACTGGAAGGTTTTAAGAAGAGACTGGACAGCCATTTGTCTGAAATGGTATAGGGTTTCCTGCCTGAGCAGGGGGTTGGATTAGATGACCTCCAAGGTCCCTTCCAACTTTATTGTTGTTGTTGTTGTTGTTGTTGTTGTTGTTATTATCTATCCTAAGGCCAGACTCCCCAGCCAGGATGAAAAATTAGTATTTATTGAATTAATAATTAAAATCAAAATCAGTTTCATGTAAATGAGAGATCATACTTGTAGAATTATTTCATTGTCTCCACTGCACATCCAAAAACTACCGTATATTCCGGCGTATAAGACGACTTTTGAGAACGATGAAACAGCCTCTGAACTCGGGGGTCGTCTTATACGCCGAGTCATAACATTTATTTATTTATTTATTATTTCCGGCGTATAAGACGACTTTCTAGGCATGCGACTCGGCGTCGATCATCTTATACGCCGGAAATGACGTCATTTCCGGCGTATAAGATGACTTTCTAGGCATGCGACTCGGTGTCGATCATCTTATACGCTGGAAATGACGTTATTTCCGGCGTATAAGATGATCGACGCCGAGTCGCATGCCTAGAAAGTCATCTTATACGCCGGAAATGACGTCATTTCCGGCGTATAAGATGATCGACGCCGAGTCGCATGCCTAGAAAGTCGTCTTATATGCGACTCGGCGTCGATCGTCTTGCGACCCGGCGTCGAACTCGGGGGTCGTCTTATATGCCGGGTCGCCTAATACGCCGGAATATACGGTATGTCTCTCCCCTCCTTTGGCAGGAGACTCACACATATACACACACCAAAAGAGAGGCTGTGGACATTTGGACTGAGCAAGTACAAATAATTAATTAATGAAATGGCTCTTGAAAACTCAGTTGCTCTGAAAAGCAACTGGTAAAGTGAGGCAAAAATCAGCTATGAGATCCTTTAGGCAGGAATTGTCTTTCCATTTTATTGGTAAAAAGGAAAAGGCTGATCGCTCACAAGCACTAGGACAGTGGTTCTCAACCTTTCTAATGCCGCGACCCCATAATACAGTTCCCCATGTTGAGGTGACCCCCAACCACTTATTACATCATCGGGTGCCAAGGGCTTGGCCAAAGAAAAGGGGGCAAATGGCGGACAGCCTTGTTTGGCGACCCCCGTGAAATGGTCGTTCGACCCCAAATGGGGTCCCGACCCACAGGTTGAGAACCATTGCGCTAGGAGATGGCAGGTGCTTCTTCTGCAATAAGGCCCACACAGTTTTTGGCTTTTCCTGCCAGGTGAGACTGCACTAGTCTTGTTACTTGGCATCTGCAGAGCAGAGCCTCTTCCTCCCTGGAGACCCTCTGCTAATTCCGCCTGTGCCCCTTTCATAGGGAGAGCTTTCCTTGGCAGAAGAGGCTTCCCTATCCACACATTCCCCTCGACATCTGGGCAGCCCCCACTTCCCAAGACCTCACCCTTCCCCTGCTGCCATTGGCCTGCCTTTAGCGGCATCCTTTTTACTAAATTCCCCCCCCCCCCCATTGAAAGGCAGTTACTTTATCTTTCATCTAAGTAAGCCATCGTGACTTGACTAAATTAGAAGGTGAAGCTCTTCTGTGAATGCAGCAGGAGGGAAGCCTAGGAGGCCGAGCTATGGGTAGCATTCAGAACCAGCGTTCAGCAACGGAGCAAACTCTCTCAGAAGCCCCATAATGAGGTGCTGAAGAGGGACCAAAAAAGGCTCAGGCACACTTACCGTTTGGTTATCTTCATACAGCTTCAAGTCATATCCACTCAGCTCCACACAGAAAATTATTGCTGTAACCCCCTCAAAACAGTGGATCCACTTTTTGCGCTCGGATCTCTGCCCACCCACGTCCACCATTTTGAAAGTCAGTTCTTTAAAGGTAAACTTGTTCTCCACAATCCCCGTCGTCATGTCCCGGGAGCGCAAAATGTCCTCCACGGTGGGGATGTAGTCCAAGGCGGCGATCCTTTCCAGGTCGTTCAGGTAGTAGGCAGCATTGTCCTCCAGGTGGTACTCGTTGGACCGGCGGAAGCACTCCTGCACCCCGGAGTCGGCCCAGAGCCTCTTCATGACCCCCAGCAGCTCCGGCGTGATCTCCCCTTTGCTCTCCGCAGGGCCTGTCAAAGCAAAGAGCTGCACGGCATCGTAGGCGCGGTCGGGGTTGTGGAACTCGATTTTCAGGGATGCCAGGGCGCGGATGATGCGGGTGAGAGAGTCGATGGCATTGTAGATAATCAAGGGCTTGTATTCCTTGCAAGCTTCCAAATTAAAGCCGCCGCTGTGAATGATTTTCATTTGTTTGACAATGGTACTTTTGCCGGAGTTGCTGGTGCCCAGGAGGAGGAGCTTGATTTCCCTCCGCTGCCGCTGACTCTCAGAGCGCAGGTGGCGGTCAATCCTTCGGGACCGCCGCGCTGCCTCTTTCTCCTCTGAACTTTGCCGACATCCCATGGTACAGCGGAGGGGAGCAGGAGAGGCCACCTGAAACTCTCTGAAGAGGAGGTCCGGGAATCGGGTCTCAAGGGGACGGACAGCTGGGCGGTGGCTGAGAAGGTTCCTCCAAAATGCCCCTCCACCAGCAGCTCCGTCTCTCCCAGCTGGGGTACAGAATTCAAATATGTCAGCAGCAATTACAGTCCATCATTGCAGCAGATCTCAAGGCACTCTCGCTTGGGGAAATAAACAGTTGCACATTCCAGTAAGGAAGGGAGTTTCCCTTTCCCATGAAAGAGTCAGATCTCTTTCTCTCCTTGGCCTGCCCTTCTTCTCCAGCATAGTTCCGTCATCCTCTCCTGTACACAAGGAATCTATGCACGTCAGCTGGATACGCTTCGGTCTGCTATGGATGGTCCAGCTGCTCTTGCAAGTGGCCCTCAGGTGCAGACGAAGCCCTGGGAAACCAAGGTGCTGCATGCATTTGGCTTCTCGGGCAATTCTTTAGGGCCGACGTCACGTTTGGGGACAGGACTCAGTAGTCTCCACCTGCAAAAAGAAGGAAAAATAAATAAACTCAATTGTTGGCTTTTTCTGTGTTCCTAAAGATCTTATTCTCCTCGTCCTGTAACCTGAATGGAAGAGGGGTAATTGTGGGACTGCCCATTCAGGAGAAGAGAAGAGGATTCATGCTGGGAATATGTGTCTAGCCCTAACCCAGGTGTAGGCAACCTCGGCTCTTTTATGAGCATAGCTGGCACAGGAATTCTGGGAGTTGAAATCCATGAGTCATAAAAGAGCCGAGGTTGCCTACCCCTGACCTAGCCCAACAGGGAGCAAGGCTCTTGGCCTTGCCAGCTTGATCTTTCCATTTTGTTATTCATGACCTTCTTCCTTCCTGACCAGCTGTTCTCCATGAGGAGCGCAAACAGGAGAAGAGGTAGAAGTCGAATGTTTCTGACTGGCCAAGAGCACCTCTAGGCATAAGCAGAGCATTCTTAATATTTTAGGACTTCTGCATTTTTTGGCATTTATGAATCACAGATTGACATTTATAAATCTATGATTTACAGCATCAGGCTCCACAACAAGCTGGCCAAAGGACAAACCCTCACGATTCTGATGCTTCTTCCATCATATAAAAACTAGGCAAGGACAACACAACCTGCATCTCTGCAACAGTGGGACAAATGCGAGAAGCGAGAGATTGTGACTTTTAAACAGCAAGATCTTAAGGTTTGAGAAAGATCTACTTTTAAATAACACAACCACAACGTCAGGTGCAAAAGACCAGGCCCACACGTGAAGATCCTACTGAACTGATTTATTGCTACTCATGCCCACACACAGGAATTTTCTGAACTAATATTTGGCACCTTCTTGGAGTGACATAAGGGTCAACGTAATTCAAAGGAGGTTGGTTGGACTTTGTGGTTACGTAGGAATTCTAAGCTGATGCCTCTTTTGACTTTGCTCCCAGGTTCTGCCATTCCTTCTCCTACGAGCAGATTGTTCCTTTTATCAATTCAAAATAGCCCTCCCAATCTGGCTGCCCAAGGCAGTACATTAGGACTAGGTCCAGGGCAGCTCTGCCTTCTTGCTCACTGTCCCCTTTCTGGGTTCAATGTGCTGCTGGATTCCTCCACCCATAAGTGCTTCCAGGCCAGGATTTGACTGTGCTGCTTCCTCCTCGCAACACACACACCTTCCTCCACACAGCCACAGCTGCTTCTTTCCATTTCCCATACACACCTGCACACATTCAGATACAAACAATTCAGAAGAGCTGCTCCCACCTGGAAGGATCTCATTTTCAGCTGCAGGGCCCAAGCAGGACTGGAAACCTTGACTGACCTTCACCCCATTTTTCCTCCTCCGCCCCACCCCATTCTTCGGCTTCTAGCACAAAGATTCAGAGAACTGTCATTACCAATGGGGATTCCCTGAAGGAGCAAAGACCCCCAGCCCCATCACATTCTAGCAGTGTTTCCCCAACTTGACAATTTTAAGGCATGTGGACTTCAATTCCCAGAATTCCACAGCCAGCAATGCTGGCTGTGGAATTCTGGGAGTTGAAGTCCACATGCCTTAAAATTGTCAAGTTTGGGAAACACTGCATTCTAGCAATAGCAGTAGCGCTATCAAGAGTTCAATACTTCCCATAGTGTTTCACAGCCCTCTCTAAGTGGTTTACAGAGTCAGCATGTGGACCCCAATATTCATTTTACCGACCTCGAAGGATGGAAGGCTGACTCAGCATCGAGCCCTGACAGGATCGGACTCCAGGCTGTGGGCAGAGTCAGCTGCCGTACTGCATTCTAACCACTGCGCCACCACCACTCCTTATGGAGACAGGGGGCCTGGTGCCCGTCTCCCTCTTACTTTATTGGGGGGGGGTGCCTCTGCATGCCAACCAGTTTCACATAAATTAATGAGCCAGTTTCAAATTCAGTAGTATATGAGTGAAAAAAATAATTAAGCTTGAATCAATGGAGGGGGGGGACATTTGTGTATCACATTGACTATGATTGGGATTCAGCAAGATCAAATGACAGAATGTAAAGATTTTAGTTTGAAGATCATCTGGTCCAATCCATTCCTACAGCATCCCCAACAAAGAGCCACCCAGCACCCGTTCAAAGCCTTCCATCAAAGAAGCATCATCACCTTCTGTCAGCCCTCCTAGCCAAACCAGACAGGAAGCGCAACCTGATGAGCTAAAGCTCCTTTACTGTAAGGCTGCATTAACAAAATCTTGCCAGTCGGAAGACAAAAGCTTCCCTCGGCCACAAAAGTACTTGATCCGTTAGTGCAGATCCATTTCTAAGTTTCTTCCTCTGTCTGTTTAGCTACTAGGGACTCCGGCCTCTCTTGCTGGTTGCTTCCTAGGCAGCTTCTCCTCCCCTCGTCCCCCAAGGTCACCCATACAGTCCATTACACCTCCCAAGGCAATCTGTTCCATACTGAACAACTCAGTTAGGATGTCAGAATCCAATTATACTTCATCCCCAGTTATCAATTGTAGAAAATCCCATTTCTGCCCTCTCTGGATTCTGTCATAAAGAAAGAGAGGGGGGTGAACAAAGGGGCTTTATGGCCCTCACTTCCTTTGGTACAACTTCAAAGGGTTTGAATGTGGTTAGCACCAAAAGGCCTTATCATAACAAAGGAGGCTATTTACCTTTCATGTAGTTTATCTGAAGTCTCCATCCAGACGGAAGAAAGGAAAAAAGGGGTGGGATTGTGATGCCTGAAACTGTCACTGGAAGAGGGGGGTGGAACTACTGGGGAACCCCTTAAAACCTTGAATGGGAGAGCTTGGACCCCAAGTCCTGTCTAGAACGCCTGCAACCATTTTCTCTTAATAAAGGATGCCTGTTGGAAGAATTATTCTAAGAGTTCTGTCTTCTTAAGATGCAAAGGGGGGGGTCCTTACATAGGATTTTTTTTTTCCTGAAACCAAAATCTATTTCTCTTTAGTTTAAATCCATTGTCCTCTCTTCTGCAAGGACCTGGAAGACTGCTGCTCCATCTTCTATTCAAGGCCACTCCTGGTCTTCCCCAATTAAGCCTATGGGATGCCTCAAACTGTTCCTCTTCGTTTTCCTCCTTCCCGGTACTGTATCGTCTTGGTGGTCCCTTCTGGATACCTCTAGTGTGGAGAGTGTTTTTCCCAGAATGAACTGCACACAGCATACTAAGTACAGTCTGACCAAGGCAGAGAACTAGGACTTCCCTTGATCTTAGAACAGAATAATAGAAAAATGGGGTTGGAAGGGAAACTACACTTGTTATCACTGGGGCTGTGTCGCCCTGGTGCTTCGCCCTGTATTGCTGACCAAGATGGCTCCTCATCTGTGATTATCCCTAGACACCTGAAGGGCTTTCCATCTGTCCCTGTTGAATATATCTTGCCAATTTCTTCCCATTGTTTGTGCTTCTTCAGATTCCCCTGAATATTTATACCATCCTATAGTATTTTGCTATCTCTATCTTTGTGTCAGTAGCAATTTTTACAGTATTTTCGAAGTGTTGACTCCTGGCAACTATCCAGACAAATCCCTGCAGTTTTCTTGGCAAGGTTTTTTGGAAGTGGTTTGCCTTTTCTTTCTTCCTAAGGGAGGGACTGGCTCAAGGTCACCCAGCTGGCTCTGTGCCTAAGGCAAGACTAGAACTCCCAGTTCCGCCGACCCAGCCCCATTCCTGGCCTGGCGACCCTCCATCCCTCACTAGAGGTTGAGCAGCACAGCGCCTAGAAGAGCGCCTCGTTTCATGCCACGCCCCACTTCCTCCAGCCTTACCCAGAGCCCTGGGCGTGCTGGGTGCCACTGACTCTGTGTCCCTCCAAGGACAGCCCTGTCCAGGCCACTCTTGGTCTTTTGCTCTACCAAACTCTCCCGGGAGAAGCTGCCAGATGCTTTCTTGGTTCATTCCCCTGATTTTGCTACTAAAAATGAGGTCTGTTGAGCTCCTCTTCCCCCCCTTACTGAAGAGAAGAACAACAGCTGCCCTTGCCCAGCCACCTGACATTGCACCATCCTCCATGATGCATGAACCCCACCCTTATATGTTAAAAATCCTGACTTTTAGTTTACGGCAAAGAATGACTAACAGCTTTTAATAAATCCTGATTAAAACCAGAGTGTTCAAAATGGACAGTCCTGTGTAAGGCTCCAGGCAGGATATCTGGGCCTGGGGAAGGAGGTGGTGAATTACCATAGCCGGGTCAAGTGAGGATCTTTCTTCTCCACCTGTCCTATCCCCCAAGAGCATCGTTTCCCCTTTTCTGCAACATGCATTTCCTCCACACTGCCGAATACACTTAGTGAAGCGCTTGAGACAGTCGGCTCTGTAACAGTCCAGCAAAGCTTCCAGAATTCCCCCCCCCCAGGGGCAGTGCCTGCCCTTGCCCTCACCTGCTGGGTTCTCCAGTTCTCTAGAGAAGCCTCAGGAAAGGTCTCGGCAGCAGCATCCAGATGGGAGTACAACAGGACCTTTCATCTGGAGAAGCTGATCTCTCAGCAGCAATATTACCGTAGTTACTTCGTCCTTTTACTTTGAAGAGATTGAAGTAAGGAGAATTTGCTCAGAACTTGTGCTCCAGTGACAGGCCCTTCATAGGATCAGTAATTGCTCTATTTATTTATTTATGAACCAGTCTTTTATATCACTTCAATTACAAGTGACTCTAAGCAGTGAATATTCACTCTAAGTAGTGAACACTAGCGCTGATTATGTTAATTAGTTTGAGTAATGAAATGTCTGCAAGAAAACAAGTTCTGAGCGCACCAAGGACCCCTCGTAGCAAATATTTTCATATATATTGTTAAGTGTGAAAGTAGTTAATAATAAAGAGAAAAACAGTGAAAAACTGAAGGAATCAAGATACCTTATGTCAGTGGTTCTCAACCTTTCTAATGCCGCGACCCCATAATACAGTTCCCCATGCTGTGGTGACCTCCAACCACTTATACATCACCAGGTGCCAGGGGCGTGGCCAAAGAAAAGGGGGAAAAAATGGCGGACAGACTTGTTTGGTGATCCCCGTGAAATGGTTGTTCGACCCCAAATGGGGTCCCAACCCACAGGTTGAGAACCACTGCCTTATGTAAACAACATCAAGAGTCTGGGTGAAGACAATCATTGTAAATTCTTGGATATCCTTCAAGTTGACTTCATCAAGCTCACTGAAGTCAAGAAGGTTAGAAGTGAATGCATCATGAAAATGAAGATCTTAAAGTCCAAACTCAGTGGAGGAAATGCCATCAAGGCAATTAACAGCTGGGCAATTCCTGTCATTAGATACACAGCTGGAACAGTAGGCTGGACTCAAGCAGAATTAAAAGGCTTGGATAGGAAGACCAGAATAGCAATGAATCATGCCCTTCATCAATGTAGCAATGTTGACAGATTCTACTTACCAAGGAAAAATAGGTGGGTGTGAAATGTTGCAAGTACATCAGATGGCTGAAGAAGAAAAAGGGCATTGGAAGAATATCTGAAGGACAGAGAAGAAGATGTACTGAAGCTAGTATACCAGGATGGCTTATTAAGTAGTGGAGAGACCGCACTGGCCTACTTGAAAGACCAAATGAAGAATAAAAATGAGAAATGGCAAGGCAAACTATTACATGGCCAGTGTATTAAAAATAGCAGACAAAGCAGATAACAGGACCTTCCAATAGCTAAGAGCAGGAAAGTTGAAGAAAGAGACAGAGGGGCTAATTCTGGCTGCACAAGACCAAGCCTTAAGAAAAAATACATACGAAGCCCGAATTGAGAAGACAGCAACAAACAGAAGTGATATCTCTGCAAAGAAGCTGAAGAAAGAGGGGACCCCCTGGTTAGCTGTTGCAAGAAGATTGCCCAGACTGACTACAAGCAACGGCATGGCAAAATAGCAACAGTGGAGCATTGGAAGATCTGCAAGCAAGAATTGGTGGGACCACAAAATAGAGAAAGTCATAAAAAATGAAGAAGTTAAAATGCTCTAGGACTTTAGAACTCAAACAGACAAGTACCTGCTACATAACACCCTAGGTGTAACAATTGTTGATAAGAAAAAGAAGCCTGGAGAGTGGTGGACATTGCAGTGCCTGGTGATGGCAGAATAAAAGAAAAGGAATTGGAGAAAACCCAAAATACAAAACCTGCAAAGAGAAGAAGAACAATTGTGCCACTAACAGGTTCCTTGGGTGCAATCCCAAACGACTGCAGCACCACTTGAACATGACTGGCATTGACAAAATCTCCACCCGTCAATTGCAAAAGGCAGCTTGACTTGGAATGGCTTCCATCAGGTGTGTCCAACCCACGGCCCAGGACAGCTAGTAACGCAGCCCCACAAGATAATAGAAATTATAAAATTTGAAGACAGTGAATCCTAGCCCCACCTTAGCCATGAAGGCCAGCTTTGGGCCAATCTTAGCCCATCCCACCTTGCAGGGTTGTTGTTGTGGGGACAATAGGAGAAGGAAGATGTCCTGGATATGTTCACCGCATTGAGTTATTTATAAAAGGAATAAAGGTGGGATAAAAAAGTTTTTAAAAATGCCTGCAACACAAACAGTTGCAGTTGATAACAGCATATCTGGCTCAAACAATAGTCGTATTCCCTGAAGACCTTTGAGATTTAAAAAAAATTAACACATTTGGGGAAGATCCTGAGGGAAGGAGTGAATCTGAATTATAGAAGAGGAACTCTTGCAGAAAAGGTTTTCTGCCCCCCCTCCTGTGAGCTATCCCGAGAGGAGGAGCAGGCCTCCAGGGGCGTCCTCTTTCCCAGGCCCTGGATGGAACCGAGCATCTTCTTGAACCCACCCATTCCAGCAGACATTTGTGACCCTGGCAAATGGCTTTTATCTCCTCTGCTTGCTGCTTATTTTAGTGAAGCCATCGTCTTCATTCTGCTCGTGTGGATTTAAATAGGTGTATACCTATGTGCATATAGCATGGCTGGCTCAGGAATTCTGGGAGCTGAAGTCCACAGGTTATAAAGGGGCCATAGTTGACCACTCCTGTGCCCGACCATAGTACATAAATATGTGTATTATGGGTGTGTATGTGTACATGTGTGCTACTGAGTAAGCAATACTTCAGATCCCACCTCTCCACCCATGCCGCCCACACCCTCCCCAGTGTTTTTGGTTTTAATGTCTTTTTATGTTTTAACTGCATATGTAACTGCAAGCTGCCCAGAGTTACCCTATGGTAAGATGGGTGGCCAATAAAATTTATAAATAAATTTGATGACAGACAGAAAATAAATATCTGTTCTGCCTTGCAAAAATGCCAACTTTTCCAGGAGTGAAATTCATATTTTTACTTCCCATTTCCAGCAGCAAGCACCTCCTATAGCATGATATAGGAGGTGCCTCCTTCGCTAGCTAGAAACACACAGATTCGTACTTAGAGATAACCCGGGTACCAAGCTGGTGTCATGCCACCTGCCTCTCAAAGCAGGGCACCCAGCTGGATCCTCCTGGCTGCAGCAAATGCAAAGGCAGGCGGAATCGGGCAAATTAGCAGTTAGCTCAGTTCATCCAAATCCTCCCATCCAGACACAAAATTGTCATTTTGCCCTAAGGTGTGTGTTTTGTGAAAAAAAGAGGAGCCGGAGTCTGTGTGTACCAATAGCGTTATTTCTTACAACTCCAGGCTACCTCTGGCACAACCTCATGACGATCCCCCTGCAATGGAGATAAAGGCCGTGGCTTCCGTTTTCTACTTTGACTTATTTATCCTTACAAGCCAGGTGTTATAACTGTCAAAGAGAAGACATAAAATACCAGTGCAAAATTAAAAATAATAAAGTAAAAAACAACAATAGAGGTTATAACAGTGATTATAATATATATATTTTTAAAAAAAGGTATCTGACTCGGATGCTCCCCAACTCCAAATTGACTCTGGCAACTCACAGCATCCCCAAATAACTGCTGGTCAGAATGCTCCTCAGAGCAGCTCTGCAGATGAACCCGTCCCCCCAAGCAGGGACCAGGTCACTCTGAGGGCTGCCAGGTAACCATTGGTGGATGCTGTAAGGGTGGAGAAACGTTGATAATGTTTTGTCACCCTTCTCACTAAGGTGCGATCCCTTATCAGGCTCATCTAGTCTTCCTGTAGCAGCCCGCCAGTCATCTCCTCCTGCACTTCCTCTCACGGAGCTCCTCTGGAAACCAAAGCTGGCACAGGAGAAGCCAGATGGGGGCGATTCAGGACTCAGGATTCAGATTGTGACTCAGCCAAGCCACCCACCCGATCCTCAGGAAAAACCAAAGCCCTTCTGGGGATCCACAGGGATCACCCATGTCCTTGTGGGGGGTGGAGTGTGATTCCAATGAGCTGGAAGGCAATCTGAGAGTGATCTGGCATGGCAACTGATTGGTGAATAGAATAGAGCTGGAAGGGATCTTGGTGGTCTTCTAGTCCAGCCCCCTGCTCAAGCAGGAGGACGTGTCCTATACCATTTCAGACAAGTGATTGTCTAGCCTCTTCTTTTTTTTTTTTATTGAAAATTTTTAAAATTTTTACAAATAAGGAAAAGATAAAAAACAAAAAACAACCCTACCCAACCACCCCAACCCTCCCACTCCATCCCCCAACCTTCCCAGAGCTGAATATAGGCTTAATTAAAATTTCTAAAAATCTTAAAAAGAGATTAAAAAAATATAAACCATAAATATATCTAAATACATTACATAAGCTTATAAGATAATTAACAATAATATATATGTAAAAAAGCATAAATATTAAAAAAGAAAAATGCTTAAAAAGAAAAAGAATAAAAGAGAAAAGAAAGAAGAAAAGATGTATATATAAAAAAGAAGTAAAATAAGATAAAATAAAAATAAGAAATATAAGGAAAGAGAAGAAAAAAAATACAATCTATAAAATATTAAGATTTATATATAAGTTATTGAAAAACTAAGTAATATTTTTTTATATCCAACTTATGTTGTATAAAATCTATCCATTTTTCCCATACCGCAAAAAACTTCTCTTGCGATTGATCCTTTAAAAAAGCCGAAATCTTTGCCATTTCCGCCAAATAAGAAACTTTTAAAAACCATTCTTGCAAGGTAGGCAAAGATTCCTTCTTCCAGTATTGCCCTACTAACAACCTTGCGGCTGTAATTAAATTTAACATCAGTATAACCTCCTTAACATCACAATCAGTAACGATACCCAACAAAAACAATTGTGGGGTAAATTTTACCCTCCTTCTAAAAATTCTTTGAATATTCCACCATATCTTAATCCAAAAAGCTTTTATATTTTTACACGACCACCAAATATGATAATAAGTAGCATCCAAACAACCACATCTCCAACATTTAGGCTGTAAGTCAGGATACATACGAGACATTTTTTGTGGATCAAGGTGCCATCTATAAAACATTTTGTAAAAATTCTCCCTTAAGTTCTGGGCTTGTGTAAATTTAACATTCCTCACCCAGATGGTTTCCCAGGTATCTAGTAGAACTGGTTCACCAAAATTTTGTGCCCATTTAATCATACATTCTTTAATTAGTTTTGGTTCTGAATCCAGTTCTACTAGCACCCCATAGATTCTCTTAATATGAGTTCGCCTTTGGTCTTTTACTTGTTTAAAAAGATTTTCATCTTCTCTAAGCAAACCCATATTACAATCTATCTTCCATCTATCCACTATTTGTCTATACTGAAACCATGAATATGTAATATTTTCATGTGCTAAATCTTCCAAAGATTTTAACTGCCAATGTTTACCATCCCATCTGAGTAATTGTGCATAAGAAACACTATCCATCTTAACTCCTCTCCTTATCCCCTCTATCGCATGCCAAGGTATAGCCCATAATGGTATTTTAAAATCACTTTTATAATATTTCCTCCAAACCCGAAGAAATCCTTATAATATGAGATTTAAAAACCTGGTCAACTTTTTTATTAAAAATTAAATAGGCATGCCATCCAAAAAGTAAATCCCAACCCTCCAAGTGGAGTATTTCTACATTTGTTAAATTAACCCAATCACTAAGTAATGTTAAAGCCACAGCATCATAATACAATTTCAAATTCTGTACCTTGAGTCCACCTCTCTCACGAATATCTTGCATAATTTTAAGCTTTACTCTTGTATTTTTTCCCTGCCCAAATAAATTTATTGATACCTTTCTGCCATTCATTTAAGTTAACCTCATCTTTAAGATAGGTATCATTTGAAATAAAAAGAGAAACTTTGGCAGGACATTCATTTTAATCACCGCAATTCTTCCCATAAGGGATAATTGCAACTTCTCCCAATTTTTCAAATCTCCTTGTACCCTGACCCACAACCTTTCATAATTATTTTTATACAATTTTACATTAGAAACAGATAAAGTGACCCCCAAATATTTTATCTTATCAACAACTTCAAAGTCTGTCAAGTTAACCAGAGTCTGCTTATCCAAATTAGTCATATTTTTGGGTAATATTTTAGTCTTATTATTATTAATTTTAAATCCCGAAACCCGTCCATATTGGTAAATCAATTGTAACAACTCTACTACAGAATAGGTAGGTTGAGACAAGGTAACTACCAAGTCATCTGCAAAAGCTCTTAGTTTATATTCTTTTTTATTAACTTCTATTCCTTTTATTTCCTGGGATTCTTGTCTAGCCTCTTCTTAAAACCCTCCAGTGATGGAGCACCCACGATTTCTGGAGGCCAGCCGTTCCTCTGGTTAATTGTCCTCACTGTCAGGAAGTTTCTCCTTAATTCCAGGTTGCTTAAAATAAGATTGGTTTGGCATGATCTGTTTTTAACAAACCCATGCTGGCTACTAGTTATAACTTTATTTGCTTCTAGTTGTTAGCAGATCTGTTTTTTGATTATCTGTTCTAGGATCTTCCCAGATATTGATGTTAAACTGATGGTCTATAGCAGTGGTGGCGAACCTATGGCACGGGTGCCAGAGGCGGCACTCAGAGCCCTCTCTGTGGGCACACGTGCCATTGCCCCAGCCTCGCCTCCCCCTGCGACCCCCTCCTCTCCAGCAGCCCCCCTGAAGGAGAGTCACCCCTGAGCGTGGCCCATGCGGAGCAGCGCAGCCAAGGACATGGCAGCCAGGCAGCGTAGACAAGACTCTGCCCTCACACCCCATTGTGCACAGTGATGCTGCAGGGCGCGGGGCGTGACCGCCATAGCGCTGCTGGGCTGCCTAGACGATCTGTGGCGGGCCCTGGAGGCGGTGAGTGGCCCTGCGGGCAGGTGGGGTAGGAGGTAGGGGGTGGAGCGGGGCGGGGCAGGGGCAGGGCCAATTTTTGGGCACTCAGTCTCTAAAAGGTTCACCATCACTGGTCTATAGTTTCCTGGGTCTATAGTCTATAGTTTTTCCCCCCTTTCTTGAAGATGGGTACCACATCAGCCAGTTTCCAATCCTCTACTAACTTTACTACCAGATCAGATCATAATATCCCAAGACAAAAATCAGTAATTCAGCCAAAAAATAAGGTGCATAGTCAATAAATCTCAGATACACCTTCAGAAACTTTAGTTAACCCAATCAGAATCTGTAAGAAGAAAAAAAGTAAGTAATATTGTAGCTAACATTCAGACTTTAAGTTAAATTTAGATATAAATGCTAAAGCCCAAATTTCAGATATGGCACAATTCCATGTATAAAGAAGCTGTGGCCTAACAAGGCTTCTTTCTATGGCTTTCTGACTGCAAGAGAGATCAACAATCTCTCACAAGTGATTTACTTGCCTCCCACACTGGAGTTAAGTAAGTTTCAGAAATTATGTTAGCCTGGAAAAAACTCTCTTCAGAAAAATACTTCATTTTCTCCATATTTTTGATCTAGGATCTGTTCATTTTTTAAAATCTAAATTCAGTAAAAAAATTGTCTTGAGGAAAAACAATTTTACTGTTTTACAAATAGGCCGTGCAGCAGTTGTTTTCCTCATACTCTCCGGCAACTTATCCTATCAATTTTTAGAACTTTCAAAAATTCATCCATATCGAATAGTTTTCTAGAGTTTCCTTACCAAATGCTTCCAGTGTGTGCTTAAATTTCAGGTTGTCTTTACACAGCTTGGTTTCTAGAAATTCTACCTTGGCTTCCATTTTACTTTTGTCTGGAGAGATCTTTGAGTAAATATACCTCTGAATTTTCATCCTTTAAGCTTTCTTCTGAAATTCAACTTGGGTTGTAAGCAGTGTTTTGTTTTGTTTTTTGTAAAAAAAAAAAAGGTGCCAGAACTCACACACGTCATACAACCCACCTTGCCTACTCTACAAGGTTCCATCCAAAAAAAGGTGCCGGAACTCCGTTCTGGGCGTTCTATAAGAAAAAAAGTCGTGGTTGTAAGTCTATAATATCTATCAACTATTTTTTTTTCTAGAAAATAATGAAATTTACTTGAATTTCCTATTTACTGAAATAATTTAGAAAGATTATCTTTCAGAACTTACATCTCTTATTTAAAGAACTCTCAGAATTGTGGAAAACAAATTAAGAAATCCTGCTGGTGTCCCTCTATCTTAAAAAAGTCTTTAGCTTTCTTTTAGACATTTTTGAAAAATAACAAAGCAATTTCAACTGATCAGAGTAAAAAAATTGATAAAAGATCATTGATACATAACATCAAAATAGGAAACAATTCAGTATGAGAAACAAAAACAAAGAAAATTCTAATGGAATTAGATGAATGAATAGGCAGTGATTTGGGGTTCAGGGCTGGATCTGCTAAAGGGGTTCTTGGCAAGGATTTAGAGGTTTTACTGTCTACAAAACTCCAAGCCTGCAACTAGAATTCATTCCCTTCCACAACAGCTGCTCTAGAACCCGCTCTAGACTTCTCTGCTTTTTTGGGCTGAACAGAATCAGGATTTTTACAGATTACTCTTTCCAAATGGAATAAATTTAAATATGTAAACATTTCCAAAAGCGTTACTTACCAAAGCTAATTTGCAATCATATTCTTATCTCCCAACTTGTAAAGATAAATCTGCTTATCCTTGCTCTATCTGCTTCCTCCTCTTCACTCAAAACATCTTTGTTTGTTCCTTGAAAATCGTGCAATGTTACACTCCACCAATTTTCCTACCTCCAACGTTAATTTGACTTTTCTCCATGATAAAAGATTATTGCTGTGATGGACCAATTTTACACCAACTTTCTAGGTAACCTGTAGAGCAGTGGTTCTCAACCTTTTTAATGCCGCGACCCCCAACCAGTCGTAAGTCGAGAACTACCCAACCGGTTGTAAGTCGAGGACTATCCAACCGGTCGTAAGTCGAGGACTTTCCCTGCCTGGGAGCGCCGCACATGCGTGGTGCCGCCCCCTGTGCCGGCCGAGGCATAGCTGGCAAGTGGCAGAGACGGCGCAAGCCGACCACCGGCTGGCTACCAGCTGGCCCAGCCCAAGGGAGGTAAGGCACCCGCTGGGCCCCACGCGCGCCAGCAACCCTCCCTGCGCCCGCCGGCCTCCCACCTCTGGCCCTCTTTTCCTTACATTTTTAGTAGTTGCTCAGCAGGGAGGGGCGGAAAGTTCCAGACAGCTCGCCTTTGCTGCAGACAACTTGCAGCACCGTTTGCAGAATGGGACTTTTGGCGGGCTCAGCAGGGCAGAGACAGCCTGGACAATTCCCATTGGCTTTTGAAAGCCAATAGAATTAGACTCTATTCAAGAGAGTCAATTCTATTGGCTTTCAAAAGCCAATAGAATAAAAGGGAGGAGCACAGCTAAGGAAAAGGGGGAAAAAATGGCGGACTGCATTGTTTGGCGACCCCCGTGAAATGGTCGTTCGACCCCAAATGGGGTCCCGACCCACAGGTTGAGAACCACTACTGTAGAGATAGGCAGGCAGCTGACCGAAAGAGTTTTGTCTGAAAGGGAGCTTCAGTTCTTGTGCCTTAAAACCAGAACTGGTCACACTGAATAAGCAAAGGCCAAGGCCATTTATCAGGAAGCTCCTTCAGCTGCCTAAAGGGCCCACATTCACACAAACATGCCCAGGTAGCATCTCAAATCACCCATTCCAAAATTCTCTGCAAACTGCCAGCTGCGGGGGGGGGGGGAAAGTGCAAGCCAGCAAAGCGAAACCTGACAAGTTTGAGCTAGAAGAGTCGCCAGGCTCCTGTGGGCCCTCCTGTGGGCCCTGTCCCTGCCAGCCCCAAGGACAGGCGGCAGACCTGCTTCACAAGGGGGTCCTCAGCCCTTCTTTCTCCCAGGCAGAGAGGCTGGAAAGGCCTCCCGCGGGGCACCCATGCCGGCCACTCTAGGAGGTGAAGCCCCACCAGGTTCCCCAGCCACACAACCTGACACACAACTCCTAACAAGCCTCCATCACTGGAAGTTTCTAAGAAGGGACTGGACAGCCACTCGTCTGGAATGGTCAGGAGTCTCCCGCTTGAACAGGAGGTTGGACTAGACGACCTCCAAGATCCCTTCCAACTCTGTTATTCTGTTATCTTTCCTTCAGCCTGGAATTGGAATGATGGGAGCAAAGGGAAAGGTCCAGAGTTTGGCTAACTGGCAAACCCATCACTGAAGAAAGCATTTCTAAACATAGCTGAAATTCTTACCTAATTTAGAATGATTCACTGCCAAGTTAATGTGCAAAATTGGGCTGCAAGAGGCTTTGCACAATAATTTTCCAGTTTTATTTGTATAGTAAACTGCCGTGAGCCCATTCAATCTGGTAGTATACAAATAAAATAATAATTAAATAATTAACTGAAACCCTGGTTTCACAAATAGGTAGACAAAATTACCTATTAATATACCAGGAGAAATTATCCACAGCTGGTTCTGTAGCGTTTAGAATGAAAAAGCAGGTAAAAGGATTTCTGTTAATAAGTTACAGATGTTAGACTATCTTTCCATTTCCCAGAAAGAAAATCCATTTTGAATAGTAAATATCATTTCAAGTAAGGCCTGGAGAAGCTGGATTAGAACTGCACCATTTAATTACAGACTGCCTCCTTGTGATTCAGTGTTGCCTTGTGGAAGGAGGGGGGAACCGAGAGCTTTGCCCCCACCTCTCTCTTTTGGCTATAAATGGAGCCAGAAGAGCTGCCACCTCTGTGCTCAGGGCTGAGACAAACAGCAGGAGGCACCTGAGGTGGCAGATCTGGGTCACCAGCTGCTGTTTAAAACACCCAGCCATTAAGAATGTCTGCCCCCGAGGCCAGAATAATTTTGGGTTGTCCTACACCCACTTTAAACTTTCCAAAACCAGATGAGGTCATTTCACCTGGAACCTCTGAAGGTCCCAACGTAATGTCTGGATGCACAGTGGGCTGAGGGTAGAAGAGGAGACTGAACTCCGGGGCAGTGTTAGGTTAGAAGTGTTTCCTGGTGAAGCAAATAAGCCACTTTGCTCTTCAGAACTGAGTGGGGCACTTTCCGATGGGCAAGTGGCATCACACAAGAGTGGCACAAAGCTGACCCTGTCACTCCAGGCCCAGGTGATCGGCCCCAGCCATGAGGGCACCTTCATCATCACTGTGGGGTCCTTGGTGGTCTCTGAGCTTGGTTGTTTTCTTGCAGGTGTTTCATGATCCAACTAGATAACATCATCAGTGCTTGGGGAGTAGGATTTGCACTGATGATGTTATCTAGTTGGGTCATGAAAGGTCCGCAAGAAAACAACCAAACTCAGAGGACACCAAGGACCCTCCATTTCAACCCTAGTTATAAATATTCTCTTTTATTGGTACCTTAACTTTGGCCATTCTTAGGCAGAGACAGCCGAGCCTCACTTGCATTCCGCATGGGGTCACCTGCGTGCATGTAAAGTGCTAGCTGTCACACAGCACTGCTGCTGCTGAAACAGGGGTGCTGCTTCACATTCGCTCATGGGCAGAGGTTTTCTGGAAAGCAGAAAAGGGAAAGGATGCCTCTTCCCAACTGGCACAATTAGCAGCCACAGCCCTCTGGGCTATGCCATAGCTCTTGGATCATCACCTGGTGCCCACCAGCAAAGGATGCCCCCTGCCATGACCTCCACTCCCATATCTGACTCTCTTGCAAATCAGGCTGAAGGCAGGGCTGGATCCCTGAGGAAGGCAGCTATCTCCCCTGGAACCTGCCTAGTGGGTACTAACCAGAGAAGCAGACAGGATATATATGCTAGAAAAACTCAAACCAGCTCATTGTTTCTTCTTGCCATGCCTTTTTATGGAACCTGTTTAATCAGAAGTACCTAGATTTGTTCCAATGATAATTCAGTTGTTATTACAGGAACTTACTCAAATCACTGCTATAGCTTTTCAGTTCTAGCAAGGCTGCCTTTTTCAGAGGCCCAAAGAACCACATCAGCTGAATTTCCCTTTCTCAGACCTGCAGAATTAAAACAATTTATACAAGTAGAATCCTTTGGAGGGAGACTGTCAGTGACGCAAACACATATTTAAATTAAGGCTCTGTCGCACGGCTTTTACCTGGCTAGGTTACAAGAATGAAAGAGGAACAAAGAGCAGTTGAGTTTTCTGCTGAAAATAAGGCTACTTGATAGCACAGCTGGCATTTTTTACATTCTCTCACAAAGCTAAGAATGGACAAAATATGGGCAGACTCCCGAAGGAAGTCCACACAGTCTTGCACCAGAAGGTAAGACAAGAAACAATGGTTGGAAACTAATCTAGGAGAGAAGCAACCTTGGATTAAGGAGAAACCCTACAGGACAATTACCAGAAGCTATGGGTGCTTCATCACTGGAGGACTTTAAAAGAGACTGGATAGTCATTTGTCTGAAATGATATAGGGACTCCTGCTTGAGCAGGGGGCTGGACTAGAAGACCTCCACGTCCCTTCCAGCTCTATTCTGATTATTATACAGTTCTCATCAGCTTCTCATTCAGTCTGATGCCCCCAAGTCATCCACCTCCTGAGCTATGATGCCATTTTGCCCAACTAGCTGAAACCTCTGCAGTTCAGTTTCCTATCAGGTATTAGGATGAGGAGGAATCCTTACCTTCCATAACAATCAACCATCTACAAAACCAACCCAATGTTGGTTGGAACCACATTGATGCTAACCGATAGATGATGGCATGCAGGCAGAGGCCAAGAATGGGAAATGGCCTAGTTTGGCCCTCCAGACCTTGATGCCACATATATACAGGCTCTCCCCTAGGGAGGAATCCCTACTTTCCGTAACAATCAACCAACCATCCAGAAAACCAACTGGAAACACAGAAGACATCACACAAATTGGAAGCATGTTGATGCTAACTGACAGACAGTGGTGTACAGGCATAAGCCAAAAACGGGAAGCCTTGCCTACTCTGGCCCTCCGTCCTCAGTGCCCCAGGGGTGCAGGCTCTCCGCGTGGAACTGGTCTGCCCTGATTTAAAATTTGTCCTTTCCCTACTTTTTCCTTGGAGACTGAAGAGGAAGACTTCTGGTCTGCCTGCTGTTGGCAGAGTGGCGGATGGACTCTGTTCTCATCTCTTATAGCCCTCCCACTTCAGCATTACGGATCGTCTGCTATTTCTTTAAGTTAGTGGTTTTTCAGAGATTCATTATTGTCTATTTTGGGAGTTGGGATGCTGATATGGCGCATTAAGCACTGTTGGTCTACTTTTAGAAGACTCTAAATGAAAACTGCAACTCACTGGAAACAGTACTAATTTCATATGGCAGAAACGGTTATTCTCTGAAAAAAACAACTCATTGCATTGGGAAATCAGATTATAGTTTGTTGATATTTGCTTTCTGGGTTTTTTTTATATATATACACTTTTCAGTCATTAAAGGTTTGGTGATTTTCTCCACCGCATCCTGGTATCTTTCTGTAAAGGTATCTTTTAATTGCACATGTGCTATGTCAAAGGATTCAGGTTTTTAAATATAACCAGGATCGTAATTTCTTTTGGATGTCACATGGGATAAAATATCCTGAGTGGTCTGAACAAGCCATTGCAACCTTGGACAGATCATGTTTACGTTTCTACAATTTCATACCTAGCCTGAAGGATTTAAGCACATATGCAGGATTTAAAGCTGCCATCCCTCACTTCAATCTTAGATTCAAAACCACGTAAACAGAATATTCAGCTGTAACTTCATCTAAATATTGCTGCCTGAGCCACTGCATATTTATCAGAATTCATTTCCAGCGAGGCCTGTGAGGCTTTCTCACCAGTACATGTGCAGGGAATCATACGTTATACCCGCTTACTTTATATTTGTGGCTCTGCAGAATGAAAACCATTCATCAACCCAAGATTTTATTAACACAGCAACTGCCGTAATGGCAACGTGGTCCTAGGGCAGCCGTTGCCTGCCAGACCTTCCCAATGAGTCTGAAGCTGCCTGAAACAAGAGACTGGGGGTGAATAAACATGAGGATCAACTCTCCTTTCTCCAGGAGAAGGTTTCAAAATCAGATGCTGTCACCAGATGCTACTTAACGCTTCTTCCTCCGCCAGGGTTTTCCCAGCTCATCCCGTGCCTGTTGGGCGTTACCGCCAAGCCTAGGAGAGATCTGCACTTGCACAGATCCTTCTTTTCTCAAGAAATCCAAGCCAACATGGACCACCAATGGGAGATGCCACCAGACCCTGCTCCATTAGGACCCTGGCATGATCTTGAACCGGGGGCTGCCCTTGGGCACTGCAGGGACCGGCTCTGCCTTCCCTCCCGGCTTCCTTGGGCCCTTCCAAAGAGGAGCCCGGCCGGCACCTGACAACTGCCTGGCTTTAAACCCACAGCAGCAGAGCTCTGAAGCAGAAGAAACGGTCGCCCTTCGCACAAACGTGGCTGGCATTGACCGCGGCCGCAGGGAGAAGCCGCCCAGCCTCGCCGATTCTGCCCGGCTGGACCACCCTCTTCCCAGCATCATCTCTGCCTTCCTCCGGCGGCGCTTGCAAAGGCGGCGGGGGCCGAGACGGGAAGGCCCCCCGGTTAGTTCTGCCCTGCAGGGTCGCCGTTTCCTCACCCACCCACCCACCACCCCGAGCCTCCGTTGGCCCCGCGGTTCGCTGGGCGGACCAGGCGCCCCGGCGAGGACTCGGTCGCGAGGCCGTGCCCGGCCCTGCCCGGCTGCCCGTCCCGCTGCCCCCCCCCCGACTCCCGCACCTGCGGCGGCCGCTCCAGACACACGAGCCGCCCGCGGAGCCCATCCGGCCGCCTCCCCTGCCCGCCGAGCAGCCACCGCCGCGGCGATCTCGCGGGCGACGCCACCGGCCGCGCTCCGGGACTGGCCGGACTGGGCCCCGCCGGGAAGGGTGCTGCGGCGGGGGCCCCAGGGCGGGGAGCGGCGGGCGCTGCCGCAGCGGCGGAGGGAGCCGCGACCGGGCAGGCTGCGCAGGGCTGGGCGGCTGGCGCGCGCTCCTCGGCGGGCTCTGCCGGGCTCCCCGCCGCACCTTCCCGCAGGAGGCAGCCGCCGCCCCGCCGCTTCCGGAGAGGCACACGCGGCGGGGCCAGCGGGCGGCGGGGGCCTCGGCGCCGCGCGGGGCGGAGGGAGCGGCGGGGCGCTCTCCCGGGGAAGGAGCCGCTCCGGGACGGGAGGCAGCCCGGCCGGCACTCACCTCCTGGCGGCGGCGGGTCGGGCAGACTCTGCCGCGGCGCTTGGGCGAAGCCGGCGCTCCCATCGGCGGCGTCCCGCGACGGCCCGCAGGCGGCAGTCAGGAAGCGGCCGGCCGGCTCCCCGCGCCCAACGGGGACGGACGGGCCTCTCCCTCCACCGGCCTCCTCGCTGCCCGCCGCCCGCTCGGCTGGTCGCTTCCCCGCAGCCGCACGGCAGAGCCGGCCACGCTTCGGAGCCTCGGGCGGAGGGAGGCGGGCGCGCCGCAGAGGCTCCGCGGCCCGGATTGGTCGCCCGACCCCGGATCGGCGTCGGCACGCGCCAATGGTGCGGCGCGCCTGGGAAGGGGCGGGGCCGCGGCCGCGGCCGCGGGAGCCTCCTCAGCTCGGCCCGGGCGCCGGGCGGCTGCCTCGCGGGGGACCTTCGCCGGTCCAGACGCGTGACGCCCGGGGGAGCCGGTCGAGGCCTCCCGGTGCTGCCGGGCGGGAGAGGGGAGCCTGGCTGCGGGGCCCCTCGGGCACCGGGCGGCCTCTCTCGAAACGAGCGGCGCGGCCCATCAGGGGGTTCCAGCCGTGGCGCCTCCTGGCCGCGGTCCGCCGCCGGATCGGTCCGGAGGATGAGCGCCCCAAAGGGAGGGAGCGCGTCGGGGAGCAGCGGTTGGGCGGGGTCCAGGATCCTCCCCCTCCCCTCCCCCCGGAGCAGCGGGGTTGCCTTTCCAGCCGAGCCCGCAAAAGGGCCTGGTCCAAGAAACGCCCAAGCCTCCCGGCAGCCCCGCGGGGAGGCAGATGGAGCGGCCGGCCGGGCCCCCGGATCCAGCCTCTCCGGGCCCTCCGCCTTCCCCGCTTTCCAAGGGTGGGCGCCTCGCTCCTGACCCCTCGGGCGGCTTTTTGTTTTCCTGGCCAAGGTGGGGAGGGGTCCGAGAAGCGCCTCTGGCCTCCTGCCCCAGCAGAAGGAGCCCTCCGCTCCTGGATGCCGTAGTAGTCGACTGCCCGTATCGGTCTCTCGGCAACGTGCAAGCCACGACATTGCACAAAACTGGAAAGGGAACTGAGGGGACAGTGGAGCCTGAGCGGCTGCCGTCTGTCTGTGAAGCAAGGCGAGGTTGCGTCCGGCAAAGGAGAACGCGTGTTGGGCAGTCCCGGAGGGACGAGACCAGCTACCAGGCCTGGGCCTCGGAAAGAGGAGCCCCCCCCCCGCCACAGCAAATGGGTGGCTCTGTTTCAGCTACTGACCGGGTGTCAAGCCATACCTGTTGGGTCACTGCAAAGGATCAAGGGAGGCTGCTGCTTGCAGGAAGGCAGCTGGGTGGAGGTGACCAGGGTGAAATGCCAGGGAGGCTTACAGGCCGCTGGAAGGATGAGTTTCTCAAGAAGCAGACAAAGGATGCTAAAAACAAGAAGACTAAATTACAGGTCGTCCTCAAGCTTAGCAACTCTTCACAGTTACAGCAGGGCCCCCAAAAGCTACTTAGAACCTGGTTCCAAAATTAACAAATCATTACTTTATTATTCTCTCTTCCATTATGGTTACTTTTCAAGAAGAAAAGCCAGTTTATCATACAGACTTTTTATGTAGGACGTACTGATCTCCTAAATGTGATGGTGCAAGGGAAGTTTAGGAAGGCGGCCCAGAGTAACAGGTATCCAAAAGGGAGGAGGGGTCTTCCTGCTTCTCTCCAGACAGGCTCCACTTTTGCCGTAATAGAGTTGCAAGGGATTAATTCTCAACTACAGCACTTTGTTTTTAAATTTGCTTCCGACTTTACAATTCTGCATTTTATCTATTGGTTATTGTGATTAACTTCTTTTCCAACACAAAAGCAGAATATAAAATTAGCAAATAAATAGAATAAAGAAAATGAAAATCCTTTCACTGGACTTGAGGAGCAGGGGTGGAGGGGAGACCAAGCAAGGTCCTTCAGTCAGCACCTCATGGAAGCATCTGTTCTCAGAAAGAGGCTGAGGTCCGCTGGCTTCAGAAGGAAGAGGAGACTGGAGAACGAGGAGGAGGGGGGTGAGGCTATCAACAGCTGGGGCCCCTAGGGAGCTTCTGTGTTCCTGGGTAGGCTGCCACAAACACCAGTGGCAAGTGGGAGCGTCAGGTGGTGGCTGTCTCTCTGCCCTCTTGGGGACTGCATGCCTATGGTGCAGATGGGCTTGCTTATCCCCCTAGGACTGACCCCTAACCTGAGTTTTGGGGAATCTACTCAGAGGTTTCCATAGCTTTAAAAGGGCACTTTTTAAGCAGTGCTTACTGTTAAAGAAAGAATGATCAACATTGCATTCGGAACAGGATAAAAGCAGGTTTCAGCACCTAGTATATGAAGGTCTTGGAAAGGTATATTTTGGGAATGCCTCTATTCCAAGGACAGCTGCCCTCCCTTGCATTTAACTATCCTCCGATTTAAGATTCCGGGATCGGGATGTGGTCTTGAGGGGCCTAGGATGGTTTTAATCCAGCTGCTGCGAAAACTCCTGTTCCAAGCGCAGCAAATGTGGACTCGGCTCGTCTGACTAATCTCGCTTGATTATTGGCCTCGTATGTTCTTTTAGCAAGTCACCATTCATAGTTTAATCAGCATCTCATCTTCCGTTAGTCATTTTTATTCTAAAAACAAAACAGGCTCATAATCTTTTAAGTCTTTCCTCACACTATTTCTCTTTACAATTTGAAAATGCAGGAACAAAGCTAAACTTATCTTTGACTAAGTGTGCCAAGGAGAAGCCCCAGAAATGACACCGTGTTTGTGCCAGATGAATTTGCATTCCAGCATTTTTCACATCCTCCTCGCTGTTTGCAATGTCCATTGGGTCTGGCACCTTTTGCTTCCTTTCCTCTCCTTCTTTCCTTTCAATTTTCTTTCCTTTTTTCTTTTCCTCCCCTTTCCTTTCCATTTCCTTTCCCTTTCTTTTCCTTCCTTCTTTCCTTTCCCTTTCCATTTCCTTTCTTCCTCCTCCCCTCCCTCTGTAACCTCCCTCCTATTTCGTTCCTTCCTAACCTCCCTCCTGTTTCCTTCCTTCCATTCCTTCCCTCCTACCCTCCATCCCTCCCTCCTTTCCAGTCTGCCCTCTGACCTTCCCACGTCAGCAGTAAGACAGGCCTCCTTCCAGATGCCTAGGGCTGGTTCTAGCCTCGGCCATTAGCATTCAGGCCCAGCTCTGGCAGAATCTGTGGTGCCTCCTAAGTATGGAGCCGGGCGCTGATTTCCACCAGCAATGGTCAACCTGTGGGAGATGCCTCCCGGGAAGTGCCTGCAAAGTTTCCGTGGTTGCTTTCTTCTCTTTGGCAGCGGTGGCAGATACAGTCCCATATTTCAAGTCAGGCATCATTTACCTACCCCCTCGTTTATTTATATTTGTGGATATGTCAACTTTAGAAACTGCCCATCTCCTCTTAGAGTGACTCTGGACGGTGTGCAAATAAAATATAAAAAGATAAAAACTATATATAAATATTACACTAGGGGCAAGGCTTTGTCCCTGATGCCTTCCACAGAGAAAGAGTGGTGGTGTAGAAGCCATGCAAAATCAACAAGAAAGCTACAAATGAAGGTTTTCCTAGGATCCAAGTGTGTGTGTAGATTCCAACATAATTGCTGGCCGAAGGATGCCATTAAAATTCTGACCACGTGGCCAGAGGCCGTGGGTCTGCATGGGGAGGAAAAGATTCAGGCTCAGTCCTGGCAAGACCAAAGGGCTGGGCTGCTTTGGGGAAGTTCCATCATCCACTCTCAATGGGGTCACGCTGGGAGTTGGATTCAGGCTGAGGTCACTGCCTTTTCCCCTTCTGTGCTCTTTTTTTCTTCACGCATTTTAAGCAATTTTTTTAAAGAGAAGGGATAGCAAGATGAACGGATGATTTTAGAGAGCCAGATAGATGTCTGCAGACTTAAGAGAATACAGGAACCAAAGGGGTGGGGGGGCAAATGTGTGGCGGAGGGAAAGGGAACTAATTGGGCAGCAAAGAGGAGGCGTTGGGCCAAATGCCTGAGCAGAGCAAGTTTGGAAGGAGAGCAGAAGTTGTGTCCAAGAAACAGGACCTCCGCTTTCTTAGGACCCTCTTCTTCCAGGCCTGGCAGATGGCTACTGAATGCCACGTT
Source organism: Crotalus tigris (assembly GCF_016545835.1). Classification (NCBI taxonomy): domain Eukaryota; kingdom Metazoa; phylum Chordata; class Lepidosauria; order Squamata; family Viperidae; genus Crotalus; species Crotalus tigris. The sequence goes on along the minus strand of NW_024100139.1, from coordinate 1,010,336 downwards.
TGCCGAGCACTTGGCAGCTCAGAAGCCTCTGTGGGGTGAGAATGACAAAATATGTGTTGTGACATTGTGTAGAGAACCGAGGGAATGGCCTTGAAGGGCCGGAGGAAGAGCCACTACCTAGGCAACAGTCAGTTAAGAGGGGCTGGAGCCCCAGCGGAGAAAATGGGAGGAAAGGTCTCTGGCCCCTCCTTAGTTCACAAGGCTATGATAGGGAGGAGGCTCCTCATTCAGACTTGCAAATTATCTTGCTGTAGCTCAGTGGTTCTCAACCTTTTTAATGCCGCGACCCCCAACCGGTCGTAAGTAGAGGACTTTCCCTGCCCGGGAGCGCCACGCTTGCGTGGTGCCACCCCCTGTGCCGGCCGAGGCATAGCTGGCAAGGGGCAGTGACGGCGCAAGGCGACCAGCTGTGCCACCAGCTGGCCCAGCCCAAGGGAGGTAAGGCACCCGCCGGGCCCCACGCAGGCCAGCAACCCTCTCTGCACCCGCCGGCCTCCCACCTCCCACCCCTGGCCCTCTTTTACTTACATTTTTAGTAGTTGCTCAGCAGGGAGGGGTGGAAACTTCCAGGCAGCTCGCCTTCGCTGCAGACAACTTGCAGCACCGTTTGCAGAATGGGACTTTTGGCAGGCTCAGCAGGGCAGAGACAGCCTGGATAATTCCTATTGGCTTTTGAAAGCCAATAGAATTAGACTCTATTCAAGAGAGTCTATTCTATTGGCTTTCAAAAGCCAATAGAATAAAAGGGAGTAGCACAGCTAAGGAAAAGAGGGAAAAAATGGCGGACTGCGTTGTTTGGCGACCCCCGTGAAATGGTCGTTCAACCCCAAATGGGGTCCCGACCCACAGGTTGAGAACCGCTGCTGTAGCTGTTGCAATCTCCTCTCTTTTCTATTCTGTTCTAATCTATTCATGCCACCCATCACCCCAATAACGTTTCCTACAATAAGAGTAATCCTGGCCTGTATGACATTTTTTCTTAGTCTGGTCTACCTTATTAGGCTGCCCCCTTTATTTATTTGTTTGTTTAATTAATTAATTACATTTTTATCCCACCTTTATTACTTTATAAGTAACTCAAGGCAATGAACCTACCTAATGCTCCTGCCTCACAAGAGCAAACTAGCTGGTTGTACAACTGTCGAGTGTGGTGACACCAGTACCCAGGCGCTACTCGTTAACTGTGACTTAATCCTATGGATTTCCTATCACAGGCAATGGAATCGTTGCCTTTGGGATCCATTTTTCCTTCCCAGGCCAGTGTATAAATTCCAGTAATGTGTATAAGCATAAAATCTCCTCCCTTCCCCCATCGATTCATAGACAAGGTAGCCATTGGTCACTTAATCTAAGTGTTGCAGTTGCTGACCCACTATGAATAATGACCATGGATCCTCTGGGAATATAATTTACATTTAAAGTTAAATGACTTTATTCTGCAATTTTTAAAATCAAATAGATTCTCATATGTGCAAAAAATTAAAAACTTTACTTTTCCACCTTGAATGCATATTTGAAAGTGTTCTAAGTATCTTGACTGACCCACAGCATCCTATGTATATTATCTTACCATTTGCATCTTACCCTGGTCAGCTGAATCTCTAATTATGTCAGGCTGCGTATTTCTTTTCTTCTGATGCCTGGGAAAACTACAGAGAATTCTCCAGCTGTTCTCCCCCACGGGAGGCCCACAAGGAGGGTCATAAAAGTCAGGATGGCAGCCACAAACAACATACAATCAAAGACCCACCCACCCTTTTTCCATTGACATGCTTGTAGCCATCTTCTTGCCTTTTTTTGATCCCCCTGTAGACACCACCACCCACCTGCTGCCAAAGTCGGGTTACTCCTGATGTGCCCCATCTTGCCCCATAACTACTGGGACAGCCTCATCTTCTCTGCTGCTGCTGCTGCTGGCATCGCTGGCCACAGAGCACAGGTTGAAGGGCAGCCCCATTTCTTTAGTAAGCTCAGGGCCCCCATCTCAGAGCCCACCCCTGCTCTCCATGCAGATAATGGCTAGACGTGTTCACCTGATAGGCAAATGTAACAGTTTTATGCCCACCGGAATGTAGAGTTCAGCGAGCATCGTGCTTAGAGAAGAAAAAGTAAACCTTACCACTGCTGGGACGCTGGGATGAACTGGGTGAGAGCAACAAACTGAACCTCGGCCCAGAGAAATACTATAGACAGATGTTCCCCAGGACCAGGAAGAGCAGAAGACCTTGCTCCCGGAAGAGCCGCTGTGTTTTTTGCCGGAGTTCTTCCCTGAATCCCCTGGTCTTTAGCGATGCAGGTGGCCTCCCTGGCACAAACAGCCTCTGACCAATTTCTGCCAGCCCAGACCCTCCTGTGACCACGAGCGCCGCGTCTTCTGGTTCACGGCCTAAGAATCCCTCCATTGTCTTCCTCCGTGCAGGGTGAGCTTTCAAAACAGCTGCCCGATTGTTGAGCGGGGCAGCTCAAAGCAGCCACATGACTTGTCCTGAAAATATCCCACTGTTCTCCTGGGAGCTGCCACTGGTCCCATTTCAGCTGCCGCTGAAATCCAAATCAGCCTGCAAAGCCTGGAACAGCTTTGGGTCCATGAATTGTCTTTCTCCTCTCCTGTCTGAAGATCAGCCCAGGGAGGAGGGGGGCAATCTTCCTGGTGCCGGTCTGCAGCCAGAGTAGCCAGGCTGGACCTCCTCATGGGCAGCCCCCTAACTCTGGCCCTCTTTTCTGGCTCCTTCCAACCTCAGGCTTTCTGTGATAGGCCAGTTCAGCCAGACGTTGCTCCAGTGCAGGGTCTCCTTTCAACATACCTGTTGTTTTGCTTTATTGCTTTTCAAAATGAAATCTGCTTTCGTTTTGTATTTGTATTTGTTGTTTTAATTTTTAATTTAAGTATCGCATCATGAAAACTTTATTTCAGATTTTTAAAAAAAACTCTAAGCCAGTCTGGCAGGAATTACTGGCTGCTCCATCTCATTTTTTTTTCTTGAGTAGTGGTTTGGGCTTCTCATTGCTCTGAAAAAAAGAACAGTTTGTCAGTTTGTTGACAAATACACAGATTGGATAACTTTCAACAGAAGTTAACCTCAGCACATTCACATCCATTTCCAAAGGGATTTTTTTTCCCCCCTTAGATTTTTCATTGAAGAAGCCAGATCCCAGTTCAGCTGTTTGGTTCTGGAAGTAAGACCTGCAGATTAATTTTTGCTCCTTTTCACAAAACGTCGGAGGCCAGAAGAGACAGGTAGTGTGGAATCACCACAATTGATTCACTCACATTTAATGGGGAAGTCTTCAAAACATCAGCTGGAATGTTCTTATATTTTCCTGGCGCTGTTTCCATCTTTCTAGAATCTTTTGAGATGTATGGAAGAGCAGGACAAGACCCACAGGCATAAATGTTATTGGCAGGACCCCCTGCCTTCCATGTAGCCTTTGGAAGAGGGTCACTTCTATCAACTACTTAATTGTCACTTGTTCTACTACCACCATAGTTGTTCAACGTTACACAGCTTCAACCAATTTAATGCAAGAGCTGGAAACTCTCTCAGGGAACAATTTATTTTAAAGTGGTTGTAGGGAAAGTTTTGACATCCTTGCATTGATTGAATGGAGAAATTTCGTGAAAATTAAATCACAAGCTGCATATCTAATTAAGACCCGTAGCGCTAACAAGTAAATATGGTCAAAGCCAAATCTGTACAAACCAGCATAAATATATTGAGGAATATGAACTGACTTAAATCAAAAAATGCTTACATTTTTCTCCAGATTCCTAAAGTCAGTTCCAAAACATCTTTTTGAAGGATTCCCCATTTTTTTTCTTAAATCAACTATCAGAATAACTGAGCCGTCAGATTCACCCTCTAGCATCCTGAAGTGACTTTTGCCCTCTTTGTGACACCTTTGATGAATCCAGGTTTTCCCTCCATCTCATTAGAATTTGTCCTTAACAATGTCTTCCCAGATGCTTCAGTTTCCTACTTGGTAAATAAAGGACTGTAAGAGTCGCCTGAAAGGCATCCGAATGAAGTATTTAGGACATTGAGTCTTGACTTTTAATTTTCCTATTTGGAAGTTAGTCACACCACATTAGAAATCCAAAACTTCAAATAGCTGGCAGAAGTAGGTCTGACCACATTGTGAAATCCCAAGAAATCTCCCTGTATGTCCTCAAGACATTTGACTATATTTGAGCCACGAAGAAGAAGGGGTCAAGCTATTCTCCAAAGCAAACTAACTGATGGCAGAACAACAAGCAATGGATGGAAACTAATGAAGGAGAGAACCAACCTAGAAATAAGGAGAAATTTCCTGAGTGAGAACAATTAAGCAGTGGAAGGGCTTGCCTCCAGAAGTTGTGGGGGCTCCATCACGGGGGGTTTTCAAGGGGAGACTGGATAGCCCTTTGTCCCGGATGGTATAAGGTCTCATACTTGACCAGGTGGTTGGACTGGACCTTCCAATTTGTTATTCTGTTATTCTGAGTACATTTTAGGGTATTTCAGTTCACAAAAACAACTGACCAATGAAGGAGACACCATTACCCCTTAAGTGGTATGTTCTTGGAACAGTTGACCATGCTTCCTGAAATCCAACTGAAGTCTTCCTTGTAATTTAATCCCCATGACTTCTGGAACAACACAGAACAATTCTGCCCCTTTGTTTACATTACTATACTTTCTTGGACAACTCTCACGTCTCCCTACAATCTTCTCCAAGTTAAGCATGCCCAGCCATTCCTGACACCATCAATATTTTCTTCCAGCCTCCTTGTCAACTTGCTTCCTTCCAGACATGGTCTAGTTTGTCAATGACCTTTCCAAAATGTGGTGCAGGAGTCCACAACTTACAAGAACCTGCAGGGCATCCTCGACTTATGACCATGCTGGCTGAGGAATTCTGTGAGTTGAAGTCAAAAAGTCATAAAGTTGCCCAGGTTGGAGACCGCTGGCCTATTGGCTAAGGCCAAGTAGAAAGGTGGACAGTCTCACTGAATTCAGGGATGGGACACTATTCACTAAGCAAGAGACTTTGTCCTGGGGGGGCATTTCTGTAAAGATGAGGCACCAATCCACAACTCTGAAGGGCTTTTTGTGGGAGCTTCAAGTAAATGTTTCAAAGCAGAAAGGACAAAATATCTCTGGAGGAATTTCATGGGACAAGACGAAGAGGCTGAGCGGGAGTTTTGCAGGATGTTTCTAGGATGGCATCAGATGCTGCCCTGCGTGATTTTTGTGCAGCTCACCCATCAAGATGACTCACTGAGGTTCAGAAGCTCTGAAAAGGATTTTTTTGTTTTTTGTAACATCCAGCTCCATCCTCAAAGTCTAAATCTACCTGCCTCTTTCATGACAATGAAACTAACGTGATCTCTTGTGAAAATCTTCAACATTGCAGCTTGGGGCAAGTATGGAGGATTGTTGATTAGAAGGTCCCCCCTCCTTCTCAGAGATGTCCCAGAGGGGAGTTTGAGGGCAGACAGAGGCCACTATTTTGACCAATAGTGCAAATATTTTCTTAGGGTTAAAAAAAATCACACAAAACACCGTTTTTATTAGCACGGAGCGTTCTTCCCTGGGATTTCGTCATGATGCCCTTCCCCTCCATGGTAAGGACAGCAGGGCAGGAAGGGAATCCCTACACCTGGGCTCTGATTTCCTGCAGGCTGCTGGACAGGCGAGGGAAGGTGAGCTGTTCTTTACTCTTGCAGTGGCCATTGGGATAGTGGAGAGCGGCCTGGTGCCATCGCTGGTGGAGAAGCTGAAGACGGAGAGGGAGGACATCCAAGAACTCATCCTGGACACCCTAACAGGCTGCCTGCGAGTCGAAGCCTTCGAGGCCTTGGCGACAGGCGCCGTTTCTACCTTGAAGGAGAAGCTCCGGGACCCCTCCCTGGGCATCAGGTGCAAGGCTGCCCAGGCCCTCATGGCCATCAGGTGAGGCACCCCAGTGCGTGGCAGAGGGCGAAGGAGCTCCAGGGTAGCTCCAGGTCTGCCAAGAGTGTGGCTGAGTTGGCTGGTCTGAAGGGCAAAGCAAGCGGACCAACCTCAGCTGATCCAAAGGGATGGTTTTCCCACTTCAGTGTCCCGTTGGAGGGGAAGAACATGGTCTTCAAGGAAAACGTCTTCCCAGACCTGGTCACCCTGCTGGAAGATGAGGATGCCGAGGTGCGAGCCCACGCAGCTGGGGCCCTCATGAATTCGGCAGTGACAACCCAAGGTGAGCGTGGCAAAGGGGAGCTAGCGGGGCTCAGCCCTTTCTCTGTGGGAGAGGAGGGGGGGCTCAGCCTTTTCTCCCTGAGAGGGGGGGGAAGTTCAGCCCTTTCTCTGTGGGAGAGGAGGGGGGGCTCAACCCTTTCTTCCTGGAAGAGGAGGGGGGCTCAGCCCTTTCTCTCTGAGAGAGGGCTCAGCCCTTTCTCTGTGGGAGAGAAGGGGGGCTCAGCCCTTTCTCCCTGGGAGAGGAGGGGGTCTCAGCCCTTTCTCTATTTTAATCGTGATCAAATAAACAAGAATTTGATTTTTTTCCCCTTTCTTCTTTGTCCTTTCTCATAAGATTCTTCAAAATCTCTTTTGTAAATCAAACATAAACAGATTATCCAGGTCACTATCTTGGTTTGTGAGCATGTTAACTGGTGCCTTCGTCTCCCGGCTCTCGGACCAACGGGAAAGCACTGTCCTGTGCTCCTCTCTTGAGGAGCAACTGCCAGAGCAGATGTGGGCCATCTCCCGCCCTCTCCTTTATCCAGATGGGTTCCAAAGAACTGATCATTTCTGACAGTTCTTTGGTCTTTCCTCCACTCATTGTGTCTGTCTTTATTAGTGAGATGTTATAGTTCCCTCTGCCTCCACAGCAGCAGTCTCTGGGCTGCGCTCATTGGCCCGAGGAGGGGATAGGCAGGTTTGGAGAAGCAGTTCCCACTTCGTATCCAGGATAATTTTCTAGTATTTCTCCACCTAAATAAAACTTATTTGGCAGTTTTTACTAAGAGCCTGGGTTGTGCCAAGGGGGCCAGGAAGCCCACTCGGACCTTCTGGGTGCAGCTGCTTCCATCTCGCCTCCTATTTTTACCCCTCACTGCTGGCCTAGTCCGTTCCCTACTATGTTTTCTCTCCGTTTCAGGGAAATATGCGGCTATTAATGCAGAAGCCATTGAGTATCTTCTGCCTTTGATCCACGATGAGAAGAGCAAAGTCCGCCTCTACGCCATCAAGGCCCTGACCATGTTGTCCGAAGCCCCAGAAGGCCGCAAGACCCTGTTGAAGTACGTGCCGGAATTCCGGAAGCGGCTGCGCGACTCCAGTCCAGCTGTGCAGAGAGCAGCCCAGATCGCCATTCAGGTCATCGAATGGAAACCTTAGAAAGCCTCTCGGCAACTGGCAATAAAGTGACAAGAGCTGTATCGGACCATTTTGTTTGAGGTGTAACTGGGCAGAAGATCTGGCGAAGGATCTCTCCTTTCATTTCATTCAGGGTGATGGCTCCTGACCTTGACAGCCCTTAATGGCAGAGGTCCAGGCTCCCTGATGAACCATCTCATCCCACTGGGTCAAGCCTGCCCTTCTCTGACTGGCAGAGAGGACCTACTTCGGATCCTGTCAGTCAAAGAACTCTGACTAGTGGGATCCAGAAGAAGAGCCTTCTCTGCCACTGCAGCGCCCGCCCTCTGGAACCTCCTGCCCTCCAGGGCAAGATCTGCCCCCAGCCTCCCACAGGAGCCTGAAGACCTGGCTCTGCCGGTTGGCCTGGGGCCCAAAGGGGAGGGGGCTGCTGGATTGAGACTCCACCTCCCCCCCTTTGCTCTCTGCTCTCCACCCGTCCAGCTTTTTGCTTAACATATTGATCTATTCTCATTGTGTTCTTTTTCTATGTTTGTTTTACGGTTCCCTTATTTTACTCCTGATCTGTTTACACTCTTTTCATTTCTTCCTTTTTATTGTTGTAAGCCGCCTAGAGTAGCCCCACCGCGAGATAGGAGGCAAATTTATTTAACTAATTAAATAAATAAATCGGGGAATGCAGAGATTTGACCCACAGGCCAGCCCTGCTGAAATGACAGAATTCTGGCCTTGTGTCTGTCAGGAGAAACGAGCAAGTAAGGAGCATATGCGGGTTGGTGAGGGAGGCTGGCAAGGGTATTAATGACATTTATTTATTTTTATTTTTATTTCACATTTCTGAAGCGCCCATCTCCTTCAAAGAGGGACTCTGGGTGATGCACAATGAAACAATGTATAAAATGTATAAACATTAAAATGTTAAAATTAAAATTTTAGAATTAAAATATTAAAAATTATAAAACTATAAAAATGTTCAAGGAGGCAATTTTAAACCCAAAGGCAAAGGGAGAGGTCTCGGGCCACCATCCCACTCCACATCCTTTGGGCTCCCTACATAAGGCCACAGAGAAATGCTTTAACCCCTTTTTTGAAGTCCAGGAGAGTGGGGGCCTGTCTGACCTCCGGGGCAGAAGATATTCCATAGGGTAGGAATAACGGCAGAGAAGGCTCTCTTCCTAGACCCCGTCAGTCGGAATTCTTTGACTGACAGGGTCTGCAGCATCCCTTCCTGTCGGATCAGGTGGGAGGGGCTGATGTGATGGGAACAAAGCCGGCTTGACCCCATGCCATGTAAGGCTCTATAGGTCATAACCAACACCTTGAATTGGACCCAAAAGCAATTGGCACCCAGTGCAGTTTGCAGAGCAGAGGTGTTACATGTGCCCTTCTTTGGCTACCCAATGTAGCTTCTGTGGCTGCCCTCTACTCCAGCTGAAGCTTCCAGATACTTTTCAAGTGAGGCCTTGAAACATCCAAGATTCAGGTGTTTGTTCACCTAAGGAGATGAAGATGAAGAGGAATGCCCTGCAAGGGATGTGCCCTGCTTATTTTGCTCTACCAAGATTGCAAGAATTAGATGTGCCCCAAGCACAGGCCTCCTGGAAGAGACAGTCTAGAGGCAAGAAGCAAATCTGCCCGTGGTCCAAATTCACCAAGACAGCTAAAGAATTCTTGGAAAAGAGACAGGAAGCCTGTCAAGAAGAAGTCTCGTTCTCTGGACCTTCACAGCAGATTCCATATCAGGAAGGGTAGGGAGGTGTCCTGACCTCTGCTCTGATGGGGTGGAAGAACATGGGGTAGAGGTTGGAGGTCTCTACCAAGGGGGACTGACGCAGGAATCTGTTGGTCCAGCAGCCTGTGAAGAAGAACGTGCTGACATGAGGAAAATGCTTGGGAAACCTGGGATGGGATGGGGTGGGAAGACAGCTGTCTCTCCTAACTGATCCGTGCAGGAGTAAGTGATAAAGACTATAAAGGATGCTATAAAGGATTACGAAAAACACTGGCAGGGGGATGAACGAGCTGGGACAGAGGTAAGATTTTCTTCGCTGTTGAAATAATTTGCTTCAAGAAACGAAAGAGATGGCCCAGGAAAAAAGAGAGTACTGGAAAGGGAGAGCAGGCTATGCAGATGTTCCTGATGGGAACAGGTTGGTTTCTTCATTAAAAGGAAGCATCTCTGAGAAGAGGCCCTGGCAAGAGGCGAAGCTGCGAGACATTTGTGTCGTTTGTTCCCAAGTGAGAGTTTACAGCAATCTATCTTGGCGCCAGTGTTATTCAACACTTTGATTAATGACCTGTACAAAAGGATTGATGGGCTGCTGATCAAATCTGCAGGTGACACAGAATTGGGAGATCTACCCAACACGCAGGAGGACAGGGTGAAATTGCAATTTAATTTGGACCGGCTGGAAGACTGGACTAAGAGGGAGAAGTGCAGGGGAGGAAAAGGTAGGACACAGACAAGGTGGGGGATTTATGGCCTGGAAACCCCACAGCATCTGAGGAGAACGTAGCTAAGACCGCTGACAGCAAGCCAGATGTTAGCCAGCATTATGATATACACCTGCTAGGAAGTCTCATGTGAATCTGGCATGGATCAGAAGAAGCTGCTTCAAAGGGGAGGATCTCCTTCTGTTCTATGCTGGTGAGACACAGCTGGAATGATTGATTATAAACACAACCACAATTCCACTTAGCAACCCCTTTGTTTAATGCTTGAGTTGCTCATCCCAGTTGTGGTCACTAACTAAGGACTATCAGTATTTGCCATTAACTCAGCATCACCTTTTAGTGACCACATAGATAGACCTTCCTCAAGATGACCTACCTCCAACCTGGCCCTTCAGGTCTATCAAAGATGCAGATGTTGCTGCTACAGTCCAGCCACCTCACTGCTGATCTTCTCCATCCTATTCTCAGGGCTGTAGACTTCAAGAAGGCTGAGTCTTCACCTGCTACGCCTTCATTGCTCCTCCTGAGCTGGTCTGCGGCTCCTGGTTTGGCTGCTGGTTGCTTGGACAAGGATGGTCAATCCTAAAAGACGGAGACTACCCACCATTTCAATATCTCACGCTCCATTGTGAGGCTTGTTTACAGTATATTTAATTTTAATTCAATTTTTCTTTCTCAATACATATTTAGGATATAACAGATGGAGTACTGTGTATGATTCTGGGCAGCACATTTCCAGAAAGATATTACAAAATTGATATAAAGATTTGAGAATGTGCCCCAGGAGGACAGGCTGAAGAATCCAGGGATGCTTAGGCTGGGAAATAACAGACAGAGGGATAGTTAGATAAAATGGTGCTTCAGGGAAGATGGTCAGGAAATAGTTTTCAATCTGTCCCAGAAACTAAGAGTAGTAAGGATGGGCATAGGTTACAGTTACCTAGATTTAATTAAAATGTAAGGTAAATGACTTCCCATAATAACCAATAACATCCTCTCAGGGGGAGGATCAGCACCCCCCCTCACCCCCCACTCAGCGAACAAGCGCGCGCACACACACACACACACACACACAAAGATACCTTCAGTCTAACCCCCCCAAAGGGGCCTCCCTCAGCTGCTCTGGCTAGCTAACCCACTTCTGGGTCTCTCAGCCTAAGCATGCAACCATGGCCCTTGGCTGATCTTCATTGTCCAAATCTACAATTCTGTGAGTGGGCTTTTGGGGTCTGGACAGTCTTTCCATCATTTCTCAAAAGAGGAATGTAGCCCGGTTCTCTCCTTGAAAGTTTACCACAAGGAAGAGGCTCTAAAGCTGTTTTCAGAGTTCCCAAAGGAGCTTCATAGAGGAAGAAAATAAGGAGGAATGTCCTGGGGTGAGTCTTGAGTAGCAGAACGGTCTGAGTTATGGGTGCTCCATTCCTTGAAGTTGTCAAGCGGAGGTGGGAGGGCCATCTCTCTGGGATGGTGCAGCAGTTCCTACTCTGGGCAGGGTGTTGGACTAGAAGACCTCTGTGGATGCTTTCAAGCCTGTGAGTTTATTATTCTGTGACGGCATTGCTTCCATATACCTCTGATGAACAAAGAAGGATAATGCTTCCTGCTTGCCGTCCCTTCCCCCTAAGGTGGGGCACGAGACAATGGGCTTGAGTAGCCATGAAGTAGCTTTCCTTTTGATATCAGGAAACATTTCCTAACATTAAGAGCTGTTCAGCAATGGAACAGGCCGCCTCAGGCATCACGGAACTCTTCCTTTGTGGAGGCGTTCAAACAAAGCTGGGATGGCCATCTGTCAGGGAGACTGTCGTATGGACTAAAATGGTATTTAATGGATTCTTATCCCAGGCAGGAGGTGGACTAATGTTCTCCAGGAGCAAATATGCCATCAAGGACCGGAGCCAACAGTCCAGAGGACAAATGGGGAAGCAAAAGAGTGGGGGGGGGGACAAAAGGGGGAGGCAGGGTTTAGAGACTGGCAGAGAAGTACATCAAAGGGAGCACCAGTGTTTCTACCCCAGTGCATGATGGGAAACAAACAAAATGCTTAGTACACTGGGGAGATGCTATGGACTTAGTGGAGCTCATACCCACATACATACAGAGAAACATCACAGTCTACTTCAAATGTATACATATACATGGCTTACCGTCACAACTCATGTTGTCAGCAATGCCCTTGGATGTAGCCTGGTTTACTGTGTTGGGGGAGTAAAGAAAAAAAATCCAGTGTTCCACCAGCCAAGCAGCTTCTCTGAGCCTTGATGAAGCAGAAGACGGTGGCTGGCTGGCTGGCTTGGGAAAGTCAAGGGAGGCTAGCAGGAAGCCCCCAAACCAGGCCCCTAGACCCATCTTGGCCAGGCTTCCAACACCCACCAAAAGTTGCAGGCTCGGCGTCCTGCTGTTTTGAGACAGGAAGTCCAGGAGAAGGTTCTGGTTGATCTTCAGATGGGCTCCTTGTAGGTTGAGAGATTGCTCCAGATCAAACTATCATCTGGCTTGCAAAACGCTGGCCCCAGACCCAAGATGTGGGGTCACTCTCAAGCTGGAAAGACCCTCCCTGTCACACCAGCCAAGCGAGGAGGGCTGGTCCTGAGGACCCTGTGAAAGGGGTTCCTAGCACCCTGTTTGCGGCAGCCCAGCCCAGTTCAGCCCGAGCATCAGCTCAACACAGGTTCAGCTGTTCAGGGTCCAGCACAGCTATGGCTGCTTTGTTCCTGGATCAGCAGAATCCGCACGTTTTTTCCCACTTCCCAGAATTCCCCAGGCAGCCCAGCTGAAGGGCACACCCCTTAGAACTGTCCAAGGCTGAGAAACACAGCCCTAAGGAAAGGTTAGGCATGCAGATTTCATACTCTTTGTCCCGACTGTGGATACAAAAGCATGCTGAACGTTGGAATTCAGAACTAGCAAACACCCAGGCCATACAAAGCATCCTGAGCCCATGGAACTGACTGCAGCTAGATTTTGCTTTAAAATACAGCAGAGATTCCTTGAGTTCTGTACTACAGCTGGATTTAGGCAGCCCATATGCCATAATGACCGTTTCTTGATTTGTTTTGGCTGTAATGCATGAGAAGCGAAACGTCTTCAGAGAAAAACCAGAAAGTCCAGTTGCCTCTTTGGGACAAGGAACTGGACCGGCATCTCCCCAGTGACGCTCACGCCACCTTTGCACCTGGGTTCCCAGGACCCGCAGCGCCCCAAACAAGGGCTGGTTCACAGCCCACCCGCTCCCCCCAACTCATCCCCGAATCCCATCGCTGCACAGGGACTTAGATGACATGTGAATGCGGGGGGGGGGGGCAGGGGGAAGGCGGCCCAATCCTGGGGCTCCAGTGGGCAAGAAGGGAGGGAGGGAGGTGTGGGATTCGTTGTCTACTTGAAATAAACAATCACCAGCCAAAACTTCCAAGAGAAACAATGGTAATTTATTTGTAGTCCTTTGCAAAGGGGGTGCTCCTTGTGCATGCAAGCACACAGTGGACACACCTTAAATCTTCAATATTCATTCTTTATATTCTCCATTGCTGTTATAAATTTACCTCCCACTTCTCCTCATTGGCTTAGTAATCATGCTGTAATTATGTCATCACAACCTCTCCACAGCTCCTAAAGGGAATACATTATCTCCACCCCTGATTACATCCCCACTCCTCTAATTTGATTGCCCCCTGCCCTTGTTTACAAATTATCTTTTATGACTGTTAGTTCCTAGGTGTTGTCTCTAAAGTTGCTATCGTATCAGTAAATTATGGTTAAGACCAGTTTTCAGTGAAGCAGAGACCTTCCTAGATAAAACTCTCAAGCTTCAACTTTGCTCATCAGATTAAAATATAGACAATGTGTTTGCTTCACAGGCCAGCATGTCTTCTGCAATTTCTGTAAAAACAATAGACCCTTTTCCCCACAATCCCTCCTTTTTCTTTTCACAAACAATATTGATTTTTATACTCACATTTCTCAATTTGTTGCTACATTCTTCCAACCTCTTCACTCTCATCCAACCAGGCTACCTTTACAACAAATCATCATCATTGGTCCAAGCTGCATACAACAACAAACCATCATTCCAGTTATCAATATTAAAGTTCTCAACATTATTAATTGTTGTACCCATCCGGCCAAGTTAGGGATCCACTCACTGAGTCCTTTCAAGGGATTCCAACCATCCGTCCTTATGGCCCCAGCCGTTTCTTGTAATTTATTTACTTGTTCATGATGTTTCTCGATTAGTTCAGAATAATCAGGTACTTCTTCACTAGTATTATGTATCCAAGTGCAACAACTATAATCAATTCGCTCTGCACATAGTCCACTCACAGCAATTGCTAAACTCTCTATTTCTAACTGTTGTCTTAACAAGGTTAAGATTGTTAAAATTGTTATTTTTAATTCTTCACTTAGCAACATTATATCACTTTGAATTATGTTTATTATTTCACCCATAATATTGGTGTAATTATTTATTCTTTTCATCATTTCCCATCCTCATCCTGTAAATGAAGGGGCTAAAGTCCACCATCTGTCCTCAACTTCAAACAAGTTATCTTTTTCTTCTTCTTCTATTTAACAAATACCTGGGATGTTCTGGTCTGAATACACGTGTCTCATCCTGCACCTCCATTACCGGCATCAACTTAGCAAGGTAACACCATCCAATTCTCGTGTTCATATATTGGAAACATTTGTTTTCACAACAATAATGAATGTTATTTCCAGCACTAGGTATTAGCAACACCGTTGTGCCTTTCTGATCCTGCATCCTGGCATTGTTCACAACCTCCAAAGCATGGAACCACTGACGTTGCAGATCATCTCTAGTCAAATTCAGATAAGCCTCATACAAAGATTTATTCTAGGATGATTGAAACAAACTTCTGGTGACACTTTGAACATTAATCTTATTAAAGGTGTCTGGAGTCATGGTGACATTGACTACAGTATTTCCACACCAGCCGTCTCCAGTGGTTAAGTTTCCTCTATAACATCAGTAGCAGGTATGGCAGAAGGAACAGGAGTGGCTTGCAAAGCATTTTTAATTTATTGTGATCTCTACCCTTCATCCAAATGCAGACCTTAACCTGCTGCTTCAATTTACTGCTGGTAGCAATAATCACTTCATGCTATGGATGCAATCTAATAGCAGGAGTGCTTTTTTTCTAAAAAAAAAAAAAAAGTGCCGGAACTCACACACGTCATACAACCCGCCTTGCCTACCCTACAAGGTTCCATCCAAAAGGTGCCGGAACTCCGTTCTGAGCGTTCTATGAGAAAAAAAGCCCTGAGTAGCAGTATATATTAATATATACTCTGAGGAGGCCACTGTTTCCTCCAACTATTAACTAATTGTTGACTGAAAACTCGAGAAATTGGTATCTTACCTTTAACTTTTGAGTTGCATTTACATCACGTTTTGGAATCCGTTGGAAGTGTCAGGATTGGATTGAGAAGTAGGCCACACAATAGCAACAGTAATATCCCCATCTTTCTCTAAGCAAGGAATATTAACTATGATAAGGCCAACAGTTAACACAGTGATAACAGCAACAACAATCAGTGATGCAATTACAATCACAAAAGACACACATCATGAACCGATGGCTCTTCTTTCTTCCAAACACACAAGGTATTTCTTTCCTAAAACAGTAGAGAATTAGAATTCCAAGTGCAATTAAGAAACCCCAACTTAGCCAAAAATGTCAAGATTCTAGCATTAGCTGTGACTTCTTTAATTTAATTCGTAGAGGGTACTTTCTGGATTGTTCACGGTTCCTAAGGTTTCAGGTGTCAGTCCAAGGTTCTCTCAAATAGCACAGTTCAGAGAGAAAGTCCTCCACAACACACAATGTCCTGAAAAGAAAAACATAATACAAACTTCTGTCCAGCCATTTCGTTCTATTAAACAGCAACCGTAGACCCAAGACGTCTGTCACAGCTTGAGTGGTCCAAACAGAGTCAGATGCAGCCTTCAGTATGGAATGGTGAAGCCAGGTTCTGGACTGAAACACTGGTGTAGCTGGACAGTAGCACTTGAAAAAGTCTTGTGTACGCTTTCACGTAGACCCAGGCTGGCCCCATCCAACAGGCACAGCTTCCTGCAAATATTTAGCAAGGAAAACATCATGGCAAACAACTGTTCCATACAAGAATACTGAGCACGATCTTCAATTTGGTGTGGATCAGTGAATAAGTAAAAATAAAGAGAAAACTCAAGACAGCAAACAAGGGCACTATGTAATGCGAGACATCTTCATTTCCAACTGAACAAACCCTGTATGGCTAAGATACAGTCTAATTAAAAAAAAAAAAACCTGAGACCTAATCTCATCTACTCCATAGAAAGTAGATATGCTGGCAGATGAATTTGGAGCACCAGACTCATCACTGACTCACAAAGAATTCTTAGTATGTTCAAAAGGCCTCCCTGTATTACACTCTAAATTTCCCACCTTGCACTGCTCCCCACACCTGGCCACCCCGCCAGCTGCACACTGCCCTTCCAGCCTCGGCCGCTAGACTGTCTGAGCCGCTGTCTGGCCAGCTGCTCCCTACCTCTCATCCCCCGCCAGCCAATGCTTGTGCAGCCCACCATACCTGCATGCCATCTCCCGGTCCGGCAAGCCCCTGCCCACAAGCCCCTCACCCCTGCCCGCCCTGCCAGCTGCACACCACCCTTCCAGATTTGGCTGCTAGACTGTCTGAGCTGCTGTCCGGCCAGCTCAGAAATGGCCCGGTACAGGGGACAGCGCCAGCCCTACAAGTGAACTCTTCGGAGAGTGGACCATGCACCAGAGCACCCCCCCGCCACCTCATCCCTGGGGCCCTCACCCTCCCTGCTCGACGGAGCCGGGCCAGGAACGCCCGCGGAGCTGCAGTGGTGGCTGGAGCACACGGTTCTCCAGCTGATGGGCCTCAGCCTGTGGTTGTGGAAGGGTCACCAGCCTCAAGGTCTGGTGACCCTTCTCAGAGGGAGAGGAGACCCCCCCTGGCAGGGGCAGCAGGAGAGCCCAGAAAACGGACTGAAAGAAGTGGAGGAAGTCCAGGAGGCCATTGTGCAACATTTAGAAGGGCAAATGGGACTCCTGCAGAACCTGTATGAGGGCCAGAACATCAAATTCAACTTTCTAAGGGGCAAAATTAATCATATGGAAGCAGGTATGCAGAGAGAGTCAGCATCCAGAGCCCGGTCGGAAGATGATGATTCTAAAGCTGCCAAGGCTGGAAAACAGCTGCGATATGGACACAGGGACACCTTCTGTCAGGAGCTTCTCCCCGGAAGCCTCCCGGCCTCAACCGAGCGGTTCCTCGTCTCAATGCAACTGGCCGAAGCCTGAGGCCTCCTCCACAGAGACGATATTCAAAAACTGGGATTGCAGAAACCTGGAAGGGCGTAATCTCCATCTCCTGATGGAGCCCTGCGCCCACTTGCAAATATTCCCACGGAGGAGATGGAACTCCCTACCTCAAGGGTGCCACAAGGGCTTCTTTTTCAAATGGGGCAGATCCTGAAGGCCACTGCTCGGAATCTGCTGATTGCTTTACACCCAGGATGACCTTTTTGCCCTGGGACCTGCTGAGATTGTATATCGTCGGCATCCCCTCCTCGCCTCCAGGATGAGGCGGCAGAGCAAGGACTTAAGAGGGAAGCCGGATGTAAATACAATCATGGACTAAATACCTTTTAAAGACATTTTTAGACTGGCATATCAAATAGTTTTTCAAGTAGCACTTTTGATAGGTTTGTTATGGCCCATGTTGTTCAGAGTATCGTGATTATTTTTAATATATTTTAATCTATTCTGATATCTGTCTTACAAAACAGAAACGTGGGGAAAATTAAATGTGTACATTCTTGCTTGAGGAGTATATATGATCTTTCCTACATGTTAACATACTGAATATGATAATGTGTGTCTTATATGTTGCTGAGGAGCTGGTTTAATGTAGTGTAATAAAGTTTATGTTCTACAATGTAAAGAAACAAGTCGTGGTCTTGGGAGATTATCGGTAGTTCTTTTGAATTACGATCCCATGTCCCCTAATTATGACTGGGGGGGAGAGAGAGGGTTGTTTTTTTTTTAAAGGGGCATATTGTGAAGGATAGGAACAGTACTAGGAACTAATTTAGAAGGGGAAAAGACACGGTCTCTGGATTCAAAATCGAAACGTGATGCCATTGGACACTGATAGTCCAGTCGGGGGAGGACCACGAACAGGGGAAAAACTTGGAACTTTGCGTGGTAACCTTAGACTTAGCCTTGCTTTTGCGGCAACCACTATTCCTTAGTAAAAGAGCCTATCACTTCAGCCAAATGGAGTCAGGATCTTTCTTTCCTAAGGCCCTAGCTGCGGCAGGTCTGACACTTTTCATCCGGAAAATATTCTGTGTAGGGAAGCACAAATAAGTGTCAATGCATTTGCACAGCTGTGTTTCTCTCAAACACTCAGGGGAGAAAGAACAGCCGTGTACTGTCAGTCCAGGAGTTCACACAAAGTTCAGGTGGGAAATCAAAAAAAAGTGTTTAATTAGCCTAGCAAAACCTGCTTGTCACTAGAAAATTAAACCGACTGCTCCACCCAACAGGCA
Organism: Crotalus tigris; assembly: GCF_016545835.1. Taxonomy (NCBI): domain Eukaryota; kingdom Metazoa; phylum Chordata; class Lepidosauria; order Squamata; family Viperidae; genus Crotalus; species Crotalus tigris. Next base: position 991,961 of record NW_024100139.1, on the reverse strand, counting down.
AAAGACTCGGAACCAAAGCAGGTCCACCCTTAGACACAAGATTAAACTGCAGAGGTTATTTATTTATTTATTTATGAGACTTATATACCGCTTTAAGTGCAAGCACTCTCTAAGCGGTGTACACCAGTAAGCAATGTATATATATATTTACATTGCCCCCAACAATCTGGGTCCTCATTTTACCTACCCCGGAAGGATGGAAGGCTGAGTCAACCTTGAGCCGGTGAGATTTGAACCGCTGACCTGCTGAACACAGTCAGCTAAAGTGGCCTGCAGTACTGCACTCTAACTGCTGCACCACCTTGGTTAGCCACTGGGGGAAAGATGTAGGTTGTCAATGTGGGAATTCAGAACCAGCAAACACCCGGGCCAGTGATGACGAACCTTTTAGAGACCGAGTGCCCAAAAACTGGCCCCACCCCCACTCCACCCCTGCCCCCTGCTTCGCCCCTACCCCGTAACCCACCCTGCCTCCCCGCAGGGCCTCGCACCACCTCCAGGGCCCGCCGCAGATCGCTCAGGCAGCCCAGCAGCGCCACGGCCATGCCCTCTGCCCACGCCCCGCAGCATCAACTGTGCAGGATGGGGCATGAGGGCAGAGTCTTGTCTACGCTGCCTGGCTGCCATGTCCTTGGCTGCGCTGCTCCGCGTGGGCCACGCTCAGGGGCGACTCTCCTCCAGGGGGGCTGCTGGTGAGGAGGGGGTCATGGAGGGAGATGAGGCTGGGGCAACAGCACATGTGCCCACAGAGAGCCTCTGGCACGCGTGCCATAGGTTCGCCACCACTGACCCAAGCCATACAAAACATCCTGAACCCATGGAACTCACTGCAACTAGATCTTGCTTGAAAAATAAGGCCGCAGACTCCTTAGTTCTGCATTACATCTGGAATCAGGCAGCCTGATATGCCATAATGATAGTTTGTTGACTTGTTTTGGTTGTAATGCGGACTCCCCAGCCCACGCAGGCACCCCCACAAAAGGCAGGTGGCTTCTTCCATAAACTGAGATGCAAGATTTTGGGCAATCCAAACTCCGGTTCCCCTAAACACAGCACTCCTACAGGGTTAACTGAATCCCGATTTATAACACCCCTTTCTCGCAGGCTGCATTCTCGCAACACGCTGGCCTGGCACGCAGTCGGCTCGCTCGGAGACCAACGGGTCGTGAGAACGGGGTTGGAAAGGCAGCCTCGCTCCACCGGTTCCGCCACGAGCCCAGCTGCAAAGAAATCAGGGCAGCAATTCTGCCGGCGCTAAAAACGGAGCCTCCTCCTTCAGGAGCATCACACCTGTAGCTCCTGCACCGCGGCTTCGCTCGGCCCGCTCCTCCTCGCTCCCAGGGCCGGCCTTGAATGCGGGTGCCCCGTCAGGACGGGGGGGGGGGCAAAGGCTCGCCTCTTACCTGCGCGGGTCCAGGTGGCGCTGCCCGGCCGCGGGAGCAGGAGCAGCAGGCAGCAGAGCCGCGGCCAAGCGGGGCGCGCAGAGAGAGTCTCGGCCGGCCGGCTGCCGCCCGCAGGCTTGGTGCGATCTCCCCGCGGCTGGTGCAGGAACGCGGCTGCCGGGCCGAGAGGCAGAGGAGGAAAGCAGGGGAGGAGGAGGAGGAGGAGAGGAAGAGGCAGAGGGAGGCAGAGGAGGAGGAGGAGGAGGAGGAGAACGAGGAAGAAGAGGGGATCCACTCGCCCTGCCCCGAGCTGGGAGGGCTCCCTCCGGGTTTCACTCGCAGGAGGGGCGCGTGTTGACGAGCGCCGAACCCGGAGGGGCGGGGAGGACGCCAGCCCCTCCCACCCACCCGTCGGCCTGCCCGCCTAGCGGCTCGGCTCGGCTCGGCTCGGGTCTCCCGCCCTGCCAGACTCCCTATTGCAAAGCTGCACTCCCCCCTCAAGCCCCGCGTTGAAAGAGGAGAGCCACTTGTAGGCAATGAACTCAACAGCGACAACGATCACGACAACCGGTTTAACGTGTCACAGAGCCCAGTTATTGGGAGGGGGGCTCTAAAGAACTGGGGGGGGGGCAGATGTGGCCTTGCAAAGGAAGGCGGGCATTTTCCAACCCACCCCCTCCATCTTGCCTTCCTCCTCCCCCCCAGCAAATGCTGCTGCTGCTGCTCACCATTTGTTGCAATTCGTAAATTGTGCTTGGTGCTGGAACATTGTGTGATCCCAGCCACTTGTGGTGCAGTTGATAAAGATGCGAACCTGCCCAAGACCATGGATGGGAAGGGCCCCCCCGGTCTCCTTCCCCTCCAATGTGCCCCCCTGTCCTTCAGTACTGAGGGCTTGGTGGGCTTCGCTCCTGCCTGCTTCCCTCTGGGGCCCTTAAGGGCCCGCCTTCGGATTTCCTGGCCTTCCTGGAACTTTTCCCCCTAAAGAAGTCTGGGACAATTAAAATGGTTCCCTGGGGGCTCTTGGCCTTCCAGATGCTGTCTGGCCTTTCCCAGGAGGGTTGGGGTCTGCTCCCCACCCTTAGGGCTCCATCCTGGAGAAGAGGGGCAGCCACGGTGGGGTCCCTCCTGGTTTCACTTCAGGCTCTGCAGGGGCGTCCAAGAGGGAGCCCTCCTTCTGAAGGGGGCTGCCCCCAACACTAGTCCCCTTATGGGTCTCTCTGGCCAAGTTGGCATTCTTGTCTAACTTCCGTGTTTTCCTCTGAGAGAAGACTGGAAACAACAAATTTGAAGCAGCTGTCATTTTTCATCTGGGTTTATCGAGGACTTTGAACAGCAAACAACTTAGTCACCCTGAAACCCTGATAGGTGAGCTGGGGGGGGGTTGTCTTGTCAAGAGGAAAATGCAGCAATTAATCTTTCGGCACCTGACACTTTTGACCCCGGCAATTAAATCAAAGGTTCTTAAAATGGGCTCATCCCGCATTTCCCTGCAGCTGGCCAAGCCCTGCTGGGCCTGCAGTGACACCCAGCAGCCTGTGCTGCGACGCTGCCTCTTCTGCTCCCTGAAGCAGCCCACATCACGCTGCGATTAGTGGAGCTGGCATTGAGCAGCTTCAAGAGCAAGGCGCCCATCCTTTAGCAAGAAGACTCAGTGTACAACGCATACATGGCCATCTGGGGAAACAGGACCTCAGGGGGGCAAGCCCACCAGGGCTCCTGGGGCAGGGGCTCTCCAGAGCATGGCAAGGGGTGGGTCTTGCCCAGAGCTTGGCCTTTAGTCTCCCTGGACCAGGCACCCTCCTGCTGCTGGGGTGTCAGTGGGGCATTTTCTGAGCAGGGGGACTCCGAGGGGGCAGCAGGTGAAAGGTTTCCATGGGCCTCTTCCTTACATTTTGGGAGCTTGGCTCGGGGAAGGGGGTCCCTCCCGCAGGCTGAGTTCTCTGGAGCAAGATCAGCACAGCCCAAAGGAGTGGCATCCGAGTCTCTCCCTTTCATTACGGCAAATGGCAGACCCCTGTATGTTGGCATCATTTCCAAGGGACTGAACATAAACAAGTACTATTATGTACACACACACACACACACACACACACACACACATTAAAAGCTCCTTCTGAGGGGAGCCATGACACATCAGTCTGTGCAAGGGCATCTTCAGCCTGAAAGGGGCTGCCAGCCGTTGTTCCTTACAGGTACAACAATATCTTCCCCAGAGCCCATGCAGTGAACCTGTGAAGCCCATAACCACAAATTAAACGAATAGCTTTGAAAAGTGGCTCAAAGGCATGGAAAAGCTGTCAGTGGTTGCTTGCCATGATGGCTCTAGCTCAGTCCAGGAGTCACTTCTGTTTATGGGCCTCTGGCTGGCTCTGGACCCTGAGAGAACTGACTGGTGCTGTGAAGTCTTTTGGGCTTGGTGGCTTTCTTAAAGATGTTTCATTACCCAATTCAGCGCTGATAATATTACCTAGCTGGGTCATGAAATGTCTGCCACAAAACCACCAACCTCGGAGAGCGCCAAGGACCCCTCATTTCAACCCTTAATTCCAAATATTCTCGCCTATTGGTTCCTTCAAGGAGATTCGGACAGAGAGAAGCGTGGAGCTCTCTGCAGTGATCTACATTGGGAGCTCTCCATGGTCCTGCAAAGGCAGCTACTTAGTCAGCCTACCAGCTTTTGCTTGTGGGTCCAACTCTTCCTCTCAGAAGGTTGAGGTTAGGTTGTGGTTGAGAAGGCTCTTGATTCCAGACACCCCCCTACACCCAGCTGGCTCCTAAGTCGAAAGCTGTGTTCTCCAAGGCAATCTTAGCACCAACCAGAACTTCCTCTTTCTGCTCTGTATTCAAGATGGACAGTGATTAATATTTATATGTTAGTTATATGTAAGGGCGTAGGCTTATACATATGTTGTATATAGCATGTTTAAATGTGAGTTATGTATATGTACACTTTTGAGAGCAAGCAACAAAATTTCATTTTTAATGTGTGCCAATATGCCCACAGTAAAAAAATGACAATAAAGGTTATCTATTCCATCTAGTCTAACCAGATCCTGATAATTATCCCCCTTTTGCATCATGCTCCCTGTTTTCCCCCCAGTTACTGAAATGGCCCCTGGCAGAAAGAGATGGGGATGACTGGTGTGCAGCCTTGCAATAGATACCTCGGTGTCAGCGGGCAAAGCAAGAGTTTTGCTTCATTTTGGTTTTTTTTTTTTCAACAAGACACAGTCATTTTTAAAAATATATATGTATTTTACAGTTATACAGTAAATCCAATTTACAAAGGATGATAACAACATCAGCATATGTGGTCCCAGGGAAAAAGTTTCAAACCACCTTCAAACCACTTCAGGCTGATTCTAGCTGAACTAGATATTAATAGTTCAATTCAAATACTTCCAGTTCCAAAGTTAATACAGGTAGAAACAGTTTTGCATGAGTCTTAAATAAAGGGGGGCAAGATGAGAAGAGTTTGCCTCCAAAACAATATAAAAGTCAGCCAACTGAGGCAGCTGAACTTTTCCGGTACACTTAAAAAAACAAGGGGAAAACAACTGGAAATCTGAATTTCTGACACACGCACTCACACACTTTGGTAACACAATCCAAAAACAGGGACAAAAACACTGAGGACTATCCCCTTTGAGGAGAGTCTGCAGACCCTCCTGGCCCCTCCCAATCAACAGCATTCACGGTCGTATTTTCAGTTAACCTGATGAGTTAAATGATTCTGACAAATAAGTTTCAAGTTGAATAAGGTGCAACTTACAGATTATGATGTCACAGTGCAATTTAGCAATCAAGAACTTCATTCTCAAATAAAACAAAACGTTTGGCCTATGCAAAAAATCCGTGGCAGAAGACAGCCACCGACAGCAGGATGATGGCATTGATGTTGACCACACGCCTCCATAATGGCTCCTCTGTGGTGTCCATCAGCTTGTGCTGCAGGGCTTCCTGCTCTTCCTTGCTCAGCTTGGGGCCCGTCTGCTCCAGGCCGCAGAACCAGTTGTAGGCTTTCTTGCAACAGTTGACCTCTTTCTCTGGGGCTGCAAGGACAACATCATTGCTGGGCATTAGATGAAGCAACCAAACTGACCCTTCCATGCCCAGAACATCCTCCTCAGGTGCCACCACCTTATTCTCATACATTTTGCTTATATGCCCCAATATGTCTAGTACCATAGAGTTGAAAGAGTCCCGTTATCGAATCTACTGACCATTATTCATCCTGTTTTACGTTGAGACAAACAACAATGCCAAAAAAGAGACTGGAAAGAATCTCAAAAGACCACGAGGAGTTAGGCAGAAAGGCAAAAGAGTTTTGAGCAGAGGTGGGATTTTCATCCATGCCTCCAATTAAAGGACTTGGCCCAAAGAAGGAGTGGAGGATTTTTTTGGGGGGGCTGAACTGTTGGCTCAGGGACGGAGCACCCAAGAAAACTTTGTATTCCTGGACCACAACTGGGCCCTCTACAGGTAGGGCTTCCGCAAGCCACGAGATATGTTGTACCTCCCAAAGACTGGCAAGAACACATACATGTCATTATACTCGGGTCATGTGGCAGACTCTAAACTAAACCTGGAGTGGGAAAGAAATCAGAAGGCAGCCAAAGTTTCTGTCCAAAGGTAAGAGACCCTGAGATAAAGAGAGGAGGGGCGCCCAGAATATATCAGGAAATGCAGGAGGCAAAGCTAAGAAGGCCAGTGCTGAGAGTCAGAGGCTTTTTGTACATCAGAGAACGAGAAACAAACAGGGAGAACATAAAGCCTTAGTACAGGGAGGAAAGGTGGCATTATTATTATTATTTCTAAAAGTTGGTGGAATGTATCATGTGATTGGAATATAAAACTAGAAGGATATAATTTGCTGACAAGAGAAAAAGTCCAACTAGGGGAGGGGGGAAAAGGTGTCATATTATATGTGAAGAATTTCAACACCTGTAAAGAAATTCAGGACATCAAGGGTGAAAATCTTGCCGAAAGTGTCTGAGTGGAAATCAAAGAAAAAAGCAAAACAAAAAATGATGCAGGTGGCCATGCTTCACAGGCCACTAACCAAGCAGGATCAGATCCTTGAGTGTCTAGGAAACGTATCACTGTGTCGGGGGGACTTCAACTACTTGAGCATCAACTGGGAATCAACCAAAGCAGCAAGTGGGAGATTTTACGGGTTCTCACTGTGTCTTGTAGACTGTACAGCAGGGGTCCCCAACCCCCAGTCTGTGGAGCAGTACTGGGCCGTGGCATGCCAGCAACCGGTCTGCACAAACAAGCAAAACCCCAACCATAAGATGCAGGCAGCACACAAAACCACGCACCCTCCGGTCCGTGGAAAAGCCTCTCTCCATGGAACTGGTCCCTGGTGCCCAAAAGGTTGGGGACCTCTGCTGTAGAGGACTTCAACAATCAAAGACCAGAGAACTAGCCATGTTGGGCTTCATGCTTACTAACAGGGAACAAATGATGGAGTGGGAAGGTGAGAATGGTGAGAGTGAATGACCGTGTCTTCCTGGAATTCACCCTGCAGGCAAGCAGAACCAAAGTTGTCTGGTTATTATTCTACATTTCAAGAGATCTGATTTCAGCAACTAAGGGAAAAAGTAGGAAGGATTCTAAAGGAATGGAATCCTCAAGAAGGTTGGGAGACTCTCAGAAAGGAGAATCTTTCTCCACAAAGGGGGGGGGGTCAATTTATTCTCCAAAACACTAGAGGGCAGGACAAGAAACAATGGATGGAAACTAATCAAGGAGAGAAGCAACCTGGAATTAAGGAGAAACTTCCTAACAGTGAGGTCAATTAACCAGTGGAACAGCTTGCCTCCAGAAGTTGTAGGTGCTTCATCATTGGAGGTTAAGAAAAGACTAGACAACAACCTGTCTGAAATGGTATGGGGTCTCCTGCTTGAGCAAGGGGTTGGGTTATAACAGTGGTTCTCAACCTTTCTAATGCTGCGACCCCATAATACAGTTCCCCATGTTGTGGTGACCCCCAACCACTTATACATCACCGGGTGCCAGGGGTGTGGCCAAAGGGGGGGAAAAATGGCGGACAGCCTTGTTTGGCAACCCCCGTGAAATGGTCGTTCGACCCCAAATGGGGTCCCGACCCACAGGTTGAGAACCACTGGGTTAGAAGACCTCCAAGGTCCTTTCCAGCTCTATTCTGAATATTATTATTATTATTATTATTATTATTATTATTATTATTATTATTATTATTAAAGGCCCCAATGCAAACAATACTAAAGAAAAGAGTTAAAAATGGCCGTGTCTAATTGGAAAGCCAATAGAATTAGACTCTATTCAAGGGAGTCTATTCTATTGGCTTTCAAAAGCCAATAGAATAAAAGGGAGTAGCACAGCTAAGGAAAAGGGGAAAAAAATGGCAGACTGCGTTGTTTGGTGACCCCCGTGAAATGGTCGTTCGACCCCAAATGGGGTCCCGACCCACAGGTTGAGAACCACTGATCTAAAGGATTCCTGTCCTGGACAGGCTGGACTAGATCTCCCTTCTAACTGCAGGATTTTATTGTTCCATTTAGATCAGCCAGAATATTTCCTTCTCTCTGTGAAATATCACTGATAATTGTCTAGCCTTCATTTGAACACAGCCAGTGAAAGACAGCTCACTATTGTCCAATTCCTCTTACTTCTAGTTGTAACATTCTTTAATACATTTTCTTTAGAAGCTTCACCTCCTAAGTAAGAACCTTGCAAGTCAGATTGTGCTCTTCTCCCTCCTCTCCGTTCTTCTACCCGTGTGACTTAGGGAGAAGTTTGTCAGAGCCTCTTCTGTGAACTTTCTGCTTGTGGGGGTTTTTGGATTCCCCCCTCACTCACTGCTTTGTTGACGGATCTCACCTACGCCCATCAAGGTCTAACAACTGATAACTGACAACTCTTGAGCTATTTGAAGGCAGTTATGGGTAAACAACTCTTTGTTTACCAATGGTTCAAAGTTACAATGCCCTGGGAAAAAGACTTATGACCTGCACCTGCACTTAGGGTTCTCACACCCCTCATGGCAGACAGGTGATCACAATCCCAACATTTGGCAACCGGCTCTCATTTAGGACCAGTCACAGTGGTCAGTGGTCACGTTATCATGATTTATGACCTTTTTGCCAATTTCTGGCAATAGCCACCCACTGAGAAGGCTGAATTTATTTCACAACAACCACTGTAAAAATGGTCATAAAACTGGGTCTGACTTGACTTACAACTGCCATGACTCATGATGGAAATTCTGGTTCTAATCATGGTTGTAAGTTGAGGACCATTGCAGGCGAAACATGCCCAGAGCCCTTGAGTGCTCCCAATGGGGCTTCAGAGGGACGTCACCTCGGTGGCTCTCATAGGGACCAGCCCTAATCTGTCACTGTCCTTTTTGAACTGGGATGCCCAGAACTGGACACAAGACTCCAAACAGGGTCTAAGCCAGACAAAGTAGAATGGAGCCATCGGTTCCCACGCTCTGAACTGTTATGTACCTGTTAATGCATCCCAAGACCACGTTTGTCTTTTTAGCAACTGCACTGCATCATGTTACATTTAAGTACCCAACTGTAGAATTTTACATGTCTCTGTGCTAAATGCCATCTAATTCATTTCAGCCCACTACTTCAGCCTCTCTAGGTTTTTTTAAAAAATATTCTTCTCTCACTCGTAACCATTTCTCCTCGCTTGGTGTCATCTACATGTCTGAAAAAAAAATTGGACGGTCCAAGGCCCAGGACAGAGCTCTGCAGCCCTTCTCCAAAGCTGCAGTGGGACCATTCCTGAACATTCTTTGGGTGCCGTCAATCATCCAAATGAAGTCCATCTAACTCAGTGGTTCTCAACCTGTGGGTCGGGACCCCATTTGGGGTCGAACGACCATTTCACGGGGGTCGCCAAACAAGGCTGTCCGCCATTTTTTCCCCTTTTCTTTGGCCACGCCCCTGGCACCCGGTGATGTATAACTGGTTGGGGGTCACCACAACATGGGGAACTGTATTATGGGGTTGCGGCATTAGAAAGGTTGAGAACCACTGCTCTAACTGCTACATCACATGGTCCACATTTTACTATTTTAGGAAGGAGGATATCACAACCAACCCAAGCAGATTCCTGTTAATTGTTGCCTCTATTCAAGAGCACACAAACATACCACTTCACTATCTGTTCAAGGATCTCGCTCAGTACAGAAACTAAGTTGACAGGTCTGTCCTTTCCTTTCTCTCTTTCTTTCCCCTTGAATGTGGGGTCACCATTGCTTTTCTTCAGCCTCCTGGGACCTCCAGGAGGTCCTCAAAGATCAAAGCATTCCAGACAGATGACTGTCCAGCCTCTATGTAGACACCTCCAGGGAAGGGGTGTCCTCTGCTAGGTCCTCTGGGTCCTTGATCCCACTGCTGAGCCTGCCTACTTACTTATTATGAGGAAATTTCTTTCTATCATTCCACGAGAATCTGTTTTCCATAACTTAAGATCATTAGTCCATTTTTTTGAACTGCAGCCTAGAGAAGAAGTCCTGATCTGACCTTTGAAGAGGGCTGCTATAGTCTCCTTTTCTTCAGACTGAATCTGCTTCTTTTCTTCAGCCTCTTCATCTCACTTCCGTTCTAATCCGCTGATCACGGCCCTCCTTTGATCCCTTCACTAAAGCGCCTTCGTGTTTAGTGACCAGAACGATTCTCTGACGCAGTAAGTCAGAGAACCAAGATATACAAAATATGTTGGTTTTCCATCTGACCTCATTTCCTCCAAGGAAATCTTCCGGCAACTATCTGAATGTGCTGAGAAGTCATCTGTTAATAGCTCCAATTACAGAATTTCAATATTGATATAATTATAACTATTATATTACATTATTGTCTTTTAAATTATTTATGTGTGCAATTTGTGCCTTAAAGTCAGTTTTGATTCTTGGCAAATCCCTGGACACGTCCACACAGTTTTCTTGGCAAGATTCCAAGTGGTTTGCCATTGCCTCCTTCCTAGGGCTGACAGCAAATGACTGGCCCAAGGTCACTCACTGGCTTTGTGCTCAAGGCAGAACTAGAACTCAGAGTCTCCCCCTTTCTAGCCTGGTGCTTTAACCAGTACGCAAAACTGTACTGTTAAAAATGTATCATTATTACCATATAATCATATAATACTATCCCTTTTTCCTCCCCTGAACTCAAAGAAGCCCCCTCCTCATTTGCTGCTGCTATTTTATGCACAACAGGCTGAGGGGCAACAAGGCATTTTAATCCCATCCACTCAAACTCTCCACGACTCCCCTGCAAAGTCAGAATTCCACTACAAACTGGGACCTGACATTTTCTACATTTCTATTTTTTTTAAATGACTACATTCCTTTTCAAGTTTAACAGGGGGATTTTAAGGTGCAAAAATAGCAATTCAGGCATGCTCTGAACCTCTGCTGCAGAATCCTTAACTAATAAATGCATATTTGAACTATTCAGTCTTCTTGAGGGCCACCAAAATTCCTCCTGGCATTTTTTTGGGGGGGGGCGGCATCCCAACCTAAATTTGATTGCCTGAAAAGTGATGGCTCTCGAATGAGCTTGGATGCCTGCGAGCATATTGGCCAAAATTCTGATATCTAGGCCAGATAGGTTAGGAGAGGTCCAGCCTGGTCTGTCCTGGACTTGAAATAACTCGAAATCTCATGGTAAAGGTGATCTCACCTGGTTCCTCCTCATAGTCCTCTACTCCCTGCATCATCTCCTCCGCATCCAGATCCACACGTTGTTCTTTACTGTTGCGCAGAGTCCAGCAAAGACGATAAAGCTGCCCAGGAAACAAAGATAACAACAGTGAAGCAGGAGCAGCTGAAATGACCTTGAAGGAGGCAGGACCAGGCCTCGCCTTGGCTCAAAAGGGACTGCTAGAAGTGCCCTGATAACTCCACTACTCCTACTCCCTCTGTACCCAATACCTCCGGCAGAACAACACAACATTTTATACAACTGCTGGTGCGGTGTTGAACTTCCCAACAAGATGGAAGTCAGGAGGCATCCTATCTAACATGGCTTCAAGCCGGTTTCCGCCCACCCTGCTGGCTTTCGCTTCTGCTGAAGGGGAGGTGTGGCTGCCTCAGATCTGAGAGCCCCAGAGGTGGAGATGAAGGCTCTTCCTTTCATTCTCACCCATGTTGGGCATTCATGATAGGCTCTGGAACTGAGAGTCGGCGAGCCACTGTACGTTGTTACCCACAGATATTTCCTCACGTGTGGCCAAAATCTCAGGGAAGAGAGAACTGAGGTGGGGAGGATCAGGCAGAGGAGGGAGACGGCTTACATGGACGTCGTCAATTGGCTTGGTCAGGAATGAGATGATCAAAATGAGGGTGATGCAGATAGCAAAAAGGATGATAGCAAAATAGAGGTAGTGAACTTTACAGATGACCGCTGGGCATTCACTGGGCACAGCACAGCTGCCGGTTCCATAGGCGAATTCTGCAAACATTCGACACAGCCCGATTACCAGTCCTATTATCAGGCCCCAGAAGGCCCCCTGCAAAGAGAGCAAAATGCGCTCAGGAGGACCCCTTCCCCCTCACGTCCCAGCAGTCCTGAGTTTTTCTTTGGACTCACAACTGGATAGATAGATAGATAGATAGATAGATAGATAGATAGATAGATAATAACACAATTGAAAGGGACCTTGGAGGTCATCTAGTCCAACCCCCCCCCCCACTTGAGCAGGAGAGTGTCAGATCTGCCATCTTCAGCTTGGTGCCTCGCTGGCATCCTGCCATCGTTTGTTGGAGGGGGGGGGAAGAGGAAATAGGCACGTAGAGGGTAGAGATGACGGGGGGGGTGGGTGGGGTGGAGGGGCTGACAGGTTGGACAGAAGCCAGAGGTGTGAGAACCGCCCTGTTCCAGTCTTCAAGGCTGCGGAGCCTGAGAAAGGAATGGGAATTGCACCAACAGATACCAAACTTCCAAGAGGTTTCCTTCCGTGAACTGAATTCAGGACATGTTAATTGATTAATGTTGATTATTAAGTTGATAGCTTTAATTATAACTATAAGCTAAAAGAATGTGGGAGGGAGGGCGGGAGAGGGGGGGGATTTGGAGGGCTGGATCTCTTGATCCCACCAGTTTATAGCTTACGTTTCCTCACTTGACTCTCTCGTCTCAGAAGAAACCACCACAAGGATTATATAGGCAGTCCTCGACTTTCAACAGTTCATTTGTAGTGACCGTTCAAAATTACAACAGCACTGGAAAAAGTGACCTATGGCCATTTTTCACACTTACGACCGTGGCAGCATCCCCACAGTCAATTGCCTGTCCTTGTAATCAGATCACTGAAAACTCAAGCAAAGCCCTAAACGGCGGCTTTCCTGAGACGCAGGAGGTTGCTTTAGAAAATCCCTTGGCGGCATGGAGTTGGCATCTCAGGGGCCTTTTAGTCTGGAGGCTATGCTAGTAGCCCTGATTTATTTGTTTGTTTGTTTGTTTAACTTATGCATGCCCATCTCAACAAAGGTGACTCTCGGCAGCTAGCTACATCCTAAAAGCCGCATTCGGGTTTAGTTTGCTTCCACCTGGGTCTTTAGTTTGGGTCTGGGCTGAGTAGTTAAGTGCATAATGAATGATCCCTTGAGGCGATTCTCAGCAACTCAGCTTCTTTGATTAAAAAAAAGAGAGTGCTTGACGAGGCTGAGGAAGACATAAAAAGAGAGAGCAGAAATGGGGGGAGTGGGTGAGATCCGAAGAGATTTCCAGGATGTCCTCAGAAGAGCTGCAACAACGAGACACCAGAACCGACTGAGGGGATCAGAGGCAGAGAGGCTACCTGGGCACCTGGTCAATTTCAGGGGGCTCTTTGCACTGACCCCCCATGGCCCCAGGAGAGCCTCAGCGGGAGGCAGAAGGACGTGTTCCTCAGAGGGTAAAGAGGGAGGCTGGCCCAGGGGGAGGGAAGGATGGAAATCGCAGATGAGGTGGCATCAGATCAGCCCCTCTCAGGGAACTCTGGAAATCCTTTGGAAAACCAGGATCTGGGCAGCAATTTTGCTATTTGAAAGCAGCACCAGGAAGACGCCGGCAGCCCAAAAGAGGAGAAACACCATCCTGCTTGGCAGGGCGTCTGGCTTAGCACCGGGGCTAGGAGCCTCCCAGGGACCGATTGCTCAGGAGCCTCGATTAAGAAATGGATCTGGCCAATTGATCTCTTCAGTCTAATAAATCTGGCTGCAACCAAAATAATTACATTGACCAACACATGCGTTAATCAAAGTCTCGTGACAGGTAAGCAAATCAAAATTAAGACAAACACCTGCATCACCCAACAGAAAGACTGCAGCCTGTGAGATTCATCTCTTTCCCAGGCTCTTCCCACTTGTTCCTCCTCTTGTGCCACGGAAACCACGCCGTGCAGCTGCCTTTCCATGTCCTGGGCACAAACACCTCTCCTTTTGTGAGGGGATTGGCCTGCAGAACTTCCATGAGCTAAAAGACCCTCCAGCCCTGAAGCCGACAGGGGACCTCCAGCTTCCCTTTGGCTCCCTCCCAGCTGGAGAGGCAGAGAAAGAAAGGGGCTCCACTTGGCAGGGCTTGGCAAGGGGTTGCCCCCCCCCAACCAAGGGCCAGCTGCTCACCTGCTCGTTGACTCTCTTGCAGAAGATGGCCAGGAAGAAGACGGCGGCAATGGGCGGTCCCAGGAAGCTAGTGATGGATTGGATGTAGTCAAAGAGCTGCCCACCTTGCGCAGACTGGATCACGGGCACCCAGGCGATGCTGATGCCAATCAGGCCCAGGATGAAAAGCCTGGGAGGAGAAGGCGGCAGAGAGAGGCATTGGGTGACGCTGTCCTGTGCCAGCCCAGCCACTGAGCCACAAAGCTGCCCAAGAGCTACCTTGGCAGATGGATCTGAGCTCATCCACATTTGTTTCAGGGGCGGCTACTCTATTTACATTTATTCATAGATGCCTGACTGCAAGGAGACGCTGAGCGTGTCTGTATATTTTTGTTTCTTGTTCCAGCTTTTGTCTTCTATGAATATTGTGTGTTCCTTTTCGTTGTTTTTTGTTTTTAGTTAATTGCAAGAAGAGCAGAGGGAGTGTGGTTGTGGCCGCACAAATGAAGCCCTGCCCGTTTTGTATCCGCATCGCACAGAGAAAATGGAGGGGGGGGCAGTTTGACTTTTTTGACCACTCCTGCAGACCCCCTTCACTTGTTTAAAGGGGCAGATAAGCCTAAATTTCAATAAACAGCCAGATCAACCGAGTCACTTGGTGGGTTGTCCCTCCTGTCAAGCAGCTCCTTCGCGAAGAGGAGACAGGAAAGTCGACCATCCTTCTTATCAAGTCTGCAAGGTGCGCCCTCAATTAAGCCAGGTGCCCTTCAGGGGGCGCTGCAGAGCTGCCCATGCCAGGGAGCTCCCTGGCCCAAGAGCGACCATCTCAGTTCTTGTGGACTTTAGATAGGAGGCTGTGCAGAACAACTGCTGGACTGGCCCTCAACCTGCAATTTTCAGGTGAAGAGCGAGGAGGAAAGATAAAAGCCATTCCTTGCTAGGCAAAGGTCTCCAACACGGCACCAGGGGCTCCATAGTCAGATGATTTGCCCGCTGATGACTTGCTTTGATCAACGTTTTCACTTCCAAAGCCCGGAAGCTTCCTTCAGCCACAAAAGGAAGAGGGAAGCAGTCTTCCCTGCACTGCAGCCATTTTGGGAAGGTGACCACCACAGCTTTCCCGAATGCCAAAAGGGTCCCTAAGGTGTTCAGCCGCCCTGATCTTGGGCTCCAGCTGACCTTTCTTGCAATCCCCCCTTTGCCGAACCTTCGCTGCTGCCGCTGCCGCCAAGCACTTTTACCTGCCGACAATCATGAGCTCCTTCTCCTTGGCCGTGGAGCGTATTTTGGTGTAGATGTCCATGGTGAAGAGGGTGCTGGCACTATTAAAGATGGAAGTGAGGGAACTCATCAGCGAGGCCAGCATCACAGAGAGCATCAGGCCTCGTAGCCCTGAAAAATAAAGCAGGGGAGGTGTGAACAGGCAAAGGTTTGGTGTGAGCAGCGCCTGTTGCGGGTTGCAGCAAAAGATGGCTACTGCGTAGCCACACGGGAGAGAACTCAACCGTCTGGCCTAGCAATCCAATGCCAGGAGCACAGCTGGGAAAAGGCTGTGTGATCCAGGGATGCACTCATCATGCCAGAAGAAGCACCTCCTCCATGCACCAAAGTGACCTAAAAAAGCCACTAGGCATCATAATCGCTTTAGGATCGACCTGGGATTCCTGCACGGGCCGCCATTTTATGCAAACTATGGGCAGAAGGCAGCCTGTCAGAACCCTTTGAGACACACAATCCTGGGCATGGACCTCAGCCAGCATTGCAGTCCAAGGCATAGATAACCCCAACCCCCCCCCCAGCCTCCTCTCACCGTCCGGCATGAGCTCCACCACCATTGTTGGGTAGGCGATGTTTGAACAGCCAACCTCTGTCCCACAGGTGTCCATGCACACCGAGGGAACGACACACGCCACTCTGTCTGTGGGAAGAAGGGAAACCACGGCCCTCGTGAGCAAGCTGAGCAGGCTGGTGCTGGTCTGCCCTCGGCCTCCTGAGGGGAGCAGCCCTCACCTTTGTACAGAATGCGGCTGATCATGCCTGGCATCACCATCAGAAACATGGGCAGCAACTTCAAGTAGCCGCACATGATGCAGCCCGCCTTGACATGGGACATGTTTTTCCCTGAGAGGCATCGCTGGACAATGACCTGCCCAAGAGAGGGACAAATGAACAAGCACAGAGATAGAACATGGAATAATAGCATTGGAAGAGACCTTGGAGGTTAACCCTCTGCTCAAGCAGGAGGTCCAACTACGTCATTCCATACAAATGGCGGTCCGGTCATTGGGACAAGGCCATCCTTAGGAACAGGCCTTGGAAATGACCTCTGCTCTGTGCCATGATTTTTCCACAAGGGTTGACCCTGGAGGAAAGGTTGTTCTTGACCAGGGCATCCCAGATTCAGACATCGCTTGGCGCAGTGGGGCTTCCCTTATTCTTGTGGCAAGGTCGCTTTGCTTTTAGAGAGATAGATAACCTTTATTGTCATTTCTTACTGTGGGCACATTGGCACACATTAAAAATGAAATTTAGTTGCTTGCTCTCAAAAGTGTGCACATTCATAACATGCATTTAAACATGCTATATACAATGGGGAAGATCTTTGGGTTCTACAGGCCCACTTTACCAGCACCATGGCAGAGCCCGCAATTGGCGCAGCTTTTTACGTAAGACACTCAGGCTAGATTCACATGACACACTGAGCCACAAAGGAATCAAGCAGCGTTTCAACTTCTGATTATACCGATTCATTTACAGTTCAGTGTATCCTGAAAATTAGCTTCATTCCATAAGTCACCATTCAGTTAACTTACTCCACAACATGCAATCAACCGTAGTTTGGGAGCAGATTCTCTGAATGTCTGGAATATTTATTTATTTAATCAATTAATTTAAATGCCGGCCAGAGAATAAGAATTGGGACTGGTGATGTCCTCCCAGCTGCCATCCAAAGACCAAAATGATAATCAGCCTGCCTCTGCCCAGCCCAAGGCCACCCTCGGCTTTAGAAGCCCACCTTGAAAAGGGTAGCTAAAGCAGTGATCTGGGCCCACGAGTCCAGTTCTTAATGTCTTGTTTCCTAAAGCCAAAGTTTGTCTCTTTAGGTGTCCAAGCGTAGGATCAGGGCGATCCCACAGAGAAGACCTGTGGGCAGGGAACATCCAAAATACCGAGAGCGTCATGACCCTACCTGGTCAGTGCACCAATACCACAATGCCAGAATGCTCAAGCCGAAGATGAGTCCAGGCCAAGGGAGGTCGCCGTCCACAGGGTCCCGGAAAATGTGGAAGGCATCTGGACGGGGAGTGTAGCACTTTTCGGGGATGGTCACATTATCGTAGGAGATGTTGGATGGGATGGCTTTCATGTACGACTCCAGCAAGCCCTCATATCCTCCGACTTCCTTAAACGCTGAAGAAAATCATACGATCCGTCAGAACAAGCAAGTCTATGACAAAGCCAAAGAGTTCTCCTCTCCCGTAAACCCACGTGGTTGGACACACATTAGCTCAGATGACTGTTGTAAAGGCAGACTTGGGCCATTTCCTAGAAGATCCATCTTGGAACCTGGCCAGTTCTGGCCACAGCTGAGTCTGGTACTTTGGGAGATTCAGTTCTGCTTTAAAAAGAACGCCTCCGATCCTTACGCTGCTGCAGGAGAAAACTGGGTTTGCATGTTCAGTTGAATGTAGGTGGTGGTGTTCGTGCAACATGCTTACTCTGAGATTAAGTGAACCATTTTCTCAGTTCACACAATGTATAGAGCCAAACACTGATCCCCACAAGCTGGGTTCACACAGCACGTTAACCACCATCATTTTTTAAAATCAGTCTGCATTGTTTACTTATTAGATTTACAAAAACAAAGGAAAAGCAAAGGGGAAATAAAGAAGAAAAAAAATAGATGTCAGTTTTACAACTGCTGCAAAAATAAATGTTAAAAATCAAGATTTCATTAATTCAACAAAGCAGCCAAAGAGTGATGCTGCTAATGATCAGAGATGCTAGACCAGGGATAGGCAACCTTGGCTCTTTTATGACTCATGGACTTCAACTCCTAGAATTCCTGAGTCAGCATAGCTGACTCAGGAATTCTGGGAGTTGAAGTCCATGAGTCATAAAAGAGCCAAGGTTGCCTAACCCTGTGCTAGACTAAATAAATACCAACACACCATAGATAACTTTAGCTGGAAGAAGACAGAACACACAAATATTCTGGCAACCCCCATCACTAAGACAAGTTGAAAAAAGCAGAACAAAATTCCCAATTCAACTTCTCTAGCTGAACCCCATAAGCAAAGAGGCACCTGAACCTAACTGCGTTGTCAACATGTCCCGTTGCCCACCGACCATCACAGAACACCACATCCTTCAGAACAAACATGGATGATGCAAGTCAGTTAGAGTTCTCTGCAGCCTTGGAAGCGGGGTTTAAAACCACCTGCCATAAGGCCAACAATGGCACACAGACCAGAAGAACGCAGACGCAGAACCAGCTCAAAGACCCAAAGAAGGTCCAAACCATCACATCCTCCCAACAGACAAGGGCTCAGCCACAGTTATCATGGACAGAACACAGGACAGACAGAAAGCTACATACAGTGAACACGAACCCACACTGCTGATCATACACCCAGTGCTGTGGGATGATTTCTCGTGTGTATGTTGAAAACTAAGCTAGATCAGAGCCAGCCCACCATATTTAGAGCTGCCTAGATTCCTAGACCCTTCCTCAGTGAGGGGGTGGGCATGTTCTCTGGCACCCATAACCAAGAAGCTAGAACAACAGTCAGATATGAGGAAAAATATCCTACAGGGAGGAGTTATTAACCAGCTTCGAGAAGGAGAGCGTTGAGGGTCTTCAGACCAAGGGGGCACCACCATCTGTCTCAAATGCTTTAGCAGATCCTGCACAGAACAAGGGGTTGGACTAGAGGAACACTGAGGTCTTTTCCAACTCTGTGATTCAAGCGCCTCATGTCTAGGCGGATCTGGGCTCCATTCGGTCTTCTTGAAAGCAACTCCCGGGCACCCAGCTAAAATCCTTCAGGGTCTTTTGGAGGTCTCCCCTTAATTCCAACCATGGGGGCAAGGCACTTTCAGGGCTGGTTTTGAACTCGGGCTTACCAAAGACGGTCAGGATGATGGATCCCACCAACATGATGCAGGTCTGCAGCGTGTCTGTGTAGATCACGGCGGCAAGTCCCCCTGCCAGACAGAGCAAGGGAAGCAGAAGGATAAAGGGAGAGAGGAGGCCCAGGGCCAAGCCCCCCTCCCCAAAGAAAGCCCTCGGGCTTCTCCATTGGGACACCCCTCATGCAGGGAAATGGGCAGGGGGGAGACGGGGGGGCTTCCCAGACACCAGGGGGCCCGAAAGTTTGGGGGCTGAGCCTGCTTCCGCAGCTGACATCAAGGCTGGGGGGCTCACCTGCAAATGGGACTCACCTGTGATGGTGTACAGGGCAGTGATGGTCAGCAGTATGATAATGGCCACATAAATGTTCAGTCCCATAGCAATTTGGATAAATATGGCTCCAGAAAATATATCTGCCTGTGGTGGGAAGGAAGAATTGGCCCATTAAGCCAGAGCACCGGGGAGGTTTGCCAGAACCCCCCGCAGAGCGGCAGCAGCGCCTCAAGGAGCCTCGCCATCCTCCCGACCCGGAAGGCCTGTGCTGCACAAAGACGTGGTGAGGGCTTCCTTTTGTGTGGGTCTCGTTACAGGGGTGCCCCAGAGGACCAGTAAAGGAAGAGTGGGGCAGGAGGAGGTGCGGCTGCTGGTCCTGGATCAGCCATCTCCACTGCCACCAGTCTCTGCTCCCTGGAAGCAGAGGGGATAATGGCTGGCAATAACCTTAGAGACCATCTAGTCCAGCCCTTGCTCAGGGAGGAGCCACCACTATGGTCTTTCTGATTTAAATAGTCAGAATTAAATGGGGGTGCAGGGAGAGCGGGTCCTCCAGACTCTGGAAGTTCACTGGAGCCTGGGGTCATGGGCCTCCTGAGGGCAGCCTGCTCCTGAAATGGACTCCTCCCTTTTACATGCAACAAAGGGGGGTGGGGGCTCTGCACCCGAGCATCCATGAACAGGGCCCCACTAGGAGGCTGGTCTCAGCCCTGCCTTCCTCCGCCCTTCCATCTGACTCATCCAGTGCTGAAGAGGTAATTGCAGGTGTGGAGTAAAAGGTGCGGCTTCTTGAAGGCGCTGCTTACGGGAACTGCAGCGTCCCCACACTCTCCCAGCATCTGCACCTCCTGCATGGCCTCATGCAACCTGCTGTAGTAGGGCTGGCCCAGGTCTCCTGGGGGGGACGGGGTCTCCCCCTCAGAACTGGCTGTGCTAGTTTGCAAAAAAGATGGTGGGGCTCTAACAGAGTCTGCACTCTAACAGAGCGTGGCATTCTTTCCATTGCTTTGGCACTGCCTTCCTGGCATGAGATGGAGGGTCTGCCTGCAGCCAAAGGGCCCCAGCACTGCTCTCTTCGCCCTTCAAGGCATCTCTTCCACCCCCATCGTGTCCCCTGCCTCCTGGGGGGGGGGTGCCCTTCCCATCCCATTAGAGTTTAATCAATAACCCTGATAGAGATCATTTATTGCCAGCTAGCGAGAGAAGGCAGGGACCTTGGGTTAATGGGCACAATTAACTCCTGCCCTTTGTTCACCCGGCAAAGAGTAGCATCATGGGGCACAGTGCCCTGGCCTTAGAGAGAGAGAGAGAAAGAGAGAGACCCCCTCCCTTGGACTCACTAGCCCCCCCCCCACAAGGCTTCTTACAGCCCTCACTCTTGAAAAGAAGGGCTTGTAGGAAGCCATCTGCTTTGGAAACGAATTCAGGCAGCCATTTCTTTGGGAGCTGAGGGAGAAGACTTCCTTCTGGGCTGTGCCCCTCAGAGGTCCATGGGAAGATGGGGGGCACAGGTGTCTAGGACTGTGATCCATCCAGCCCAGATGTGAGGTGAGAATATCCAGTCCTCGTGATGGGAAGATCCCCCAAGTCACTGGGCCCATTGCACGGCTACCTGGAAGGGTCTCAAGACCCTCCTTTACCTGCCCCTCCACTCTTGACACTCCCTCAAAAGCCCTAGAGGCATCCCTTGGCCCTTCCCTACCCCCCGAGCTGCAGGAAGTGCCATGAAGGTCCCCACCATGATCCTGGAGAGGATTCAGCTCCTAAACTCACCGAGATCTTCGTGAAGATGTACAGGAGCAGAGAAAGGACTGACAGGTAGATCTGAATCCGTTTCCCTCCGAAGCGCTTCTTCAGGTACTCTGGCATGGTGACCACCTGTGAGGGAGGAAAAGGTGCTGTTGGGGGGGGGACATCTGGTGGGGAGCATCCTAAGAATTGCAGAAGCGTGGATTGAAAAAAGAGGGGTGCAAATTTTGGCCCACCATGCAAAAGCAACCTCTAGGACAGGACTTTTCAACCTTGGGAACTTTAAGATGTGTGGACTTCAACTCCCAGAAGCATTGCTGGAATTCTGAGAGTCGAAGTCCACACATCTTAAAATCCACACATCTTAAATTTTCCAGGGTTTAGAAACCCAACTCTGCAAAAAAAGGCTGTTCAGTGACTAACCAGGAAAAGGGTGGTTGGCACCTTCCTCCCTCTCCCTTTGGCCCTCCTTTCTCCTTCTCAGCTGACATCCGTGTAGAACGAAGCACCACCACCTTCGCTTTGCTTCTTCTCTTGAGAACGGGGGGGGGGGAGAAGGGCCAAAGGAGCAATTCTGCTGAATGTGTTTAAGTTACAAAAAGACAGGATCTGGGGCCAGCCTGCTGAGAAACCTGGCCCGTGTCAACAGCATCCTTGCAGGTAAATAATCACCTGGAAGGGCAACAGGGCCAGAAATGCTCTTTCTGTAAAGAAGCCTCTGAACTGAAAGACCTTCTTGCTAAACCTCTTCCCGGGCCCTGGGACCTACGTGGGCCTGGCCCAGGCAGGGGAGGAGTGAAACCAGGCGGCACTGTTACTTCTTTATTATTCAGTTTTTATGGACATTCCATTGCTATTGTCTGAACACCATCCTGAACGCTGCAGGCAGACAGCTTGTTTCCCCGTGCAAATCAAATAACACAATATTCTATTATGACTCCAATGGGCCCAAGTCTCCTGTCCTCCTTTTTGATCACTTATAATTGAATGACAGCCAAGCAAAGATTAGGGTGGTCTTGAAGCAAAGTTTGAACTAGATGTCAGTCGGGTGGGTGGAAGTGTGGCCAGGTGATTGGCTTTACCAACATTTTTTGGCCAACTGAGAATCCGAAATCTCACTTTTCACCAAGTCCAGAAAAGCTGGTAGAGCTATTTGGGCATTCTTGTATATAAGAGGGGTTCAAAAATGCTGCCAAGGTTCTTGTGGCCCTTCTGAGAGCTGAACGGTGGCCAGGAGGCCAGGGATTGTTCCTTGAGTCCATCAGTCCAAGATCTACCCAGGGGTGTGTTGTGTATGGAGTGCAGCGTTCCAGCTGGATGCAGGTCTGCCTAATGGTGAGTAGAGCAGGGGTGTCCAGTCTTGGCAACTTTAAGACTTGTGGACTTCAACTCCCAGAATTCCCAGGTAGCAAAGCTGTATATCTTCAGGAAGATGCTGGTGAGTTTAGGAGCTGAGTCTTCTCCAGGCTCATGGAAGAACCTCATAATGGGGACCTCCATGGAGCTCCCTGTAGCCCAGGCACATGATGTCCCTCCACCCTCAGAGGGTGGGGAAGGGCCAGGGGGTGCCTCTAGAGCCCTTGAGGGAGCATCAGGATTGGAGGGGGCAATTCCCTCCTTCTTATCCTGGGAGTTGACATCCAGAAGTCTTAAAGTTGTCAAGATTGGACATTCCTGGACTAGTGCTTTGCTGAAGAGATGTCACATCTAGCAAAGGCTGAATTTCCTGACACCAGGCTTGGCCCCATAGATGCAGGCATTCCATACACCTGGAAAGTTAGTCTGGAATAGAAAAGCTGTTGCTGGAACAGAGACACAGCTGCCCAGGAGAGGACTTGCGATGGAGAGTGGCTGATTTGGGCAGGCACAAAATCAATGCGAGTTGTGGCAAGGAGTTGCCGGTGTCTTGTGTCTATTCACACACAGCCAAGTTTGCAGAGTTTCTCCCATGCTCGCTTGACTGTCCCCCCACCCCAGGTCTAAGATCGGATCAGCCCCAGGCAGAGCAGCTGAAAGGTTTGCCCACATTCTTCTGCATGGATGTTGGCAAAACCTTTCTTGCTCCTTTGAAGAAAAAACCCTCCCTGCCCCAGATGGTATTTATGTAAAATATTTACTTGAACATAAGGATCCAACGTCACCTGGCAAGTAGCAAAACTCTGCTTAAAGCGGGCTGATTACGGGGCTCCTTTAAGAAACACTGAATGTGGCTGGATAGAATTTTTTCCTATGCTCTGCTGTATTCCTGAACGCAGGGAAGCCAATTAGGGGCACTGACTTGTGATTCTAATCCAGTAGCTCGTCAATTGAAAAGTTTTTATCTTAAATATTTTAATGTTTTACATTTCCAAAATATGTTGAATGTATTAAAACAGTGGTACATTAAATAGCATTTTAGTGCTTAAGTGGGGTCTTAATTAATGAGGTTTATGAGACTAAATAGACTGTCTGGGAGATCTGAAATCTCATGAATATCTTAGTTCCCGTTTTCCTTTACTTGCCTCTATTTTTCTCCCTCTATCCTTGGCTGTCCTCTCTTTTAATTTGGGTCTAAAGTTTCTGTGGCGATCCGATAACTTGTGCTGCCCAGAGTCCTCAGGACAAGCCACATCCTTTTGGGGAGACCCCCCCCAGAAGCAGTGGGCAGAATCACTGAATCATCTACTCACCCCGGCCTTGATGTAGATTGGCACAAACACCCAGCCGAGGACCACCACGGTCACCAGGGCCTAGAAGGGGGGGAGAAAAGGCGTTGGCTCTGTCTCTTCCACAGGGCCAGGCAAGGAGGGGAGGGCCCCCCACCCACCAAAGCAGCCCAGCCCAGCCCCATCACGTGCAAGCAAGTGCCTCTTCCAGGTGGGACATCCAAAGGGCTTGAGTGGTCTTTTGCCAACCTGCCCCCCTCCTCCAGGGCATCCACTCGCCAGTTAGTGGGGCCAGGGTTCTGCAGCTCAGCTGGAGACGGGCTCAGGAGGAGATTTCCAGCTGAGATTCGCACCCAGGACCGACAGAAGAGGAAAGTACTTACGTTCCACTCAAAGCCTCCAATGGCAATTCCTGCAGCCGCCCCCGTCCCTGCCAGCCCCACAAAGTGGCCGCTGCCGATATTACTGGCAAACAGGGAGGCCCCGATCTGGAGGGGAAAGGGAGAGAGCCGTGGGTCAGGGGCGCAGAGAGGCCACGAAGGATGGAGCATTTTAGGGGCTCCCACCGCCTTCCAGCCCACAAAGCTTCAGCCAGAAGCACAGACAGTCCTCAACTTAAAACATTCGTTTAGTGACTGTTCGAAGAAGCAACAGCACTGAGAAATGTGACTTACGACCGTTTGTCACACTTACAACCACCGCAGCATCCTCAGGGTCACATGATCGCAATCCGGACGTCTGGCAATTGACCCATGCCTATGTTGTTTGCGGAGTCCGGGGTCACGTGATCCCCTTTTGCAACCCTCAGACGAGGGAAGTCAGTGGGGAAGCCACAACAGCCACGTTACTAGCTTAACAACTGTAATGGTTCACTTAACAATTGTGGCAAGGAAAGTTATAAAATGGGGCAAAACTGACAACAACAGAAATTTTGGGCTCAATTTTGCTTGTAAGTCAAGGGCTATTTGTAAGCCTCACGGAGCTGCCAGGAAAGGCTAGGAGGAATGTCCCATCACCCGGCTAAGGGGCTCAAAACGGGCTACTCATCCTAAGCATGAGCCAGCCGTGCGCTGCAGCTGCCAAAACCCCCAATTCAGTCCAAAGGCTGCATCAGCAGAGGGACGGAATCAAGATCACGTGAAAAGTTAGTCCAGCTTTCTAAGGCCTTGGTAAGGCCACACTTGGAATACTGCATGCAGTTTTGGTCAACACGATACAAAAGAAAAAAAAAAAAGATGCTGAGACTCCAGAAAGAGTGCAAAGAAGAGCAACAAAGATGATTAGGGGGCTGGAGGCTAAAATGTGCAAAAAAGAACGGCGGCAGGAATTGGGTACATCTAAGCTAAGAAAGAGAAGGATGGGGGGGGGGACAAGGCAACTGTCTTCCAGTGCTGGAGGGGCTGTTCCAGGGAAGAGGATATTCACTTATCGATGCAGCACAGCTGCAGGCCTGTCTGAGCTGCCTGCAAGAGGCTCTGGCAGGGCCTTGTGGAGTTCCCTGGCTTGGAGGCCTCTTTCGTGTGGCCAGAGAGTGAGCCACAGAACAAAATACCAGCCTTACAGAAGCTTCTGGGCTAAGAAGGAGCCGGAAGCAGCTGAGCTGTGCCTTTGCTGTCGGTCTCCAAGGGCCCCCCTGCTCCAGGCCAAGGAGATGCAGAGACTCATCCTTCAAGGCTGAACTGGTGATTGGAAACCAAACTTAGGTTGGCAAAAGCAGCAGAGGACCTGCAATACATCCAATATTGGCTAGTCCAAAGCCTGTCCTGGCTTATGTTGGCCTTCTGTGGAGACTTAATGGTCTTCTGAAAGAGCACAGAAGCCATAAGACTCAACAGGTGCTAAAGGAAGCATCGTGGAAGCCAGGGGTCCAATCTGCCTGAGGCCCAAGCAAAATACCCATGGATAGCAATGCCCAACAAAGGGGGCTCCCATCACAGCCCAAAGCAGCCAGTAGGAGTGGACAGATCCCACCCCTCACCCAACAATGGGAGGACAGTTGGGAGCATCCAGAGGAAACGTTGAGTCTGAAGGAGAGGAAAACTGAACAAGTCAACTGGGAACAGCTGAGGACCATGAATGAGCCGAGGTGGCGCAGCAGTTAGAGTGCAGTACTGCAGGCCACTTTAGCTGACTGTGTTCAGCAGGTCAGCGGTTCAAATCTCACCGGCTCAAGGTTGACTCAGCCTTCCATCCTTCCGGGGTAGGTAAAATGAGGACCCAGATTGTTGGGGGCAATGTAAATATATATATACATTGCTTACTGGTGTACACCGCTTAGAGAGTGCTTGCACTTAAAGCGGTATATAAGTCTCATAAATAAATAAATAAATAAATAAATAAATACCGTCAGGAGAACAGGGTGGACAAAAGGCTGCTGGGCTCCTCGGAGGCTTCCTGCTTGCAGTGCAGAAGCCCCTCTGGCTACAAAGCCAGAACATCTGTTTCCCGCCCCCCCCATCCCCTGTAGGAGGTGCAGAGCAAAGATGCCGCCTTTCCAGAGAGGGACACCGGTGGGAAGAAAGGGCTTCCTTGGGGAAACTCACCGGCCACCACACCATGCTCCGGCCAGCCAAGAAGAATCCTCCGACGGTTCCACGGTTGGTCGAGTACATGGCCTGAAGGCAAGGAAAGGGGAGAAATGGGCCATGGAGGAACTGCCTTCAACAGGCTGGGGGTGGGGACATAGTTTCACTCCAGTGCAGCACCTCCCCAGTTGGAGCTGATCTCCACCAGCCAGGCAGGGTTGGCCTTGGGCAGCTTCTGGGTGGGGAGCACCAGGGAATCCCACAGCTGTAGGGGAGGGACAGTCCACAGAGGGAGTAGAGCTGAGCTTCTCTCCCTCCCTTTGTCTCCCTCTTGCACACACACACACACACACACACACACACACACACACACACATTCTGATTTTGGTTGAGGAAGAAGGCAACACAAAATCAGTCTGAGGACCAGTTTGGTGCTGGGCCAGGAGGGGTGAGACTCACCTCACCTTGGGCACAAAGCCGGCTGGCCAGTGCACCCCCCCCCCCAGTCCAGGAAGCAGAGACAGAGCTAAGCCCACCCAAGAAACCTGCAGAGACTCAGCCAGGACCCACTTCAAGGTGCATATGCATGCAAACAGACACACACACACACACACAGGTCTAATAACCTATAATAACCTATGTGGTATTTGACATCTGGAGGAGGGGGAAAAAAATCATGACGTGTCCTATAGATAAAACAAAAGAATGATTCTAGTTACTTCCAAAAGGAAAGTCAACTTTGGGTAGCATTTGGTGTTCTCGAACTGGGTTTTCGGCTTGAAGATGTTTCCTTACCCAACTAGGCAACATCATCAGTGCAAGTGAGGTTTGCTCCCTGTCTAGAATTGGTATGTGTGGGTGGGGTGTGTGGATTTCCCTTTGGTACTTCCTTGATTAGGATATTGTTTTCTGCTGGATTGTTTGTCTGGTGTTAATCCCTGCGTGTGTGAGTGTTGGCTGCATTGATCCTGTTTATCATATGATTCATATGTGAATGACTTTTTAAGCATACCAAAACCATTTTCTTCCTATATGTAAACATTTTAAATAAAGGTAATACTATAATACCATTTAAAGGGCATTAGAGATTGCCATGCCCTGTGTTTATTATTATTTCCTGGCAACAGACACCATCCCTGTGGATATTACAACCCAGGTGGAGACGGTTCCTCCTTCAGTTTCTCCACTTTGTTTTGCGTGGGGGTTGAGGCTAGCAGGTGACGCACTCTTATTTCTTTTTTTTGTAGTGAACTTCACTTCCTCCAGGAGATTTAAATGTCTTTTCCTCCAGCCATCCAAATAGGCTTCTCAGCATATCTGGCACTGATGCTTCATTCAGCCACGTGGTTACTCCAGTTTCTCTTTCTAATGGTCTCATTGATGCGTCCGCATCAATAAGGAAAACAATAGTAGATCATCTGATTTCAAAGCATTTCCCTGCTCCACGTTCTTCCTGGACATCATCCAAATTCTTCAGGTGATAGATGGGGGGGGCTCCTTCAAATCAAGGTGCTTCATTAGGATCCAGCCTTTCCATCCCAACAATGGAAGTTTTTAAGAAGAGATGGGACAACCGTTTGTCAGAAATGGGATAGGGATTCCTGCCTGAGCAGGGGGTTGGACTAGAAGACCTCCGAGGTCCCTTCCAATTCTGTTATTCTGCATTCTGAGTCCTTGTGGCTTCCACCGGGAGAAGCCTGGGTGTAAGCAGCAAGGCAAGAAATGTGTCATTTTGTCCCTTGCCTTTTGCATGATCTCTCAAATGCTTGCCAACCATCTGTTGCGCTAATTGCGTGGCAAGACGGAGGGCAACTGTGGCTGTTACAAATGGGCAGTAACAATTCCACCGGGCAAGGCCTCCAGGGCTTGTTGCAAAAGAGCGGAAGAGCCACAATTTATCATCTGACCAGGACCGATTTTATTGTCTCCGCTGCAACTGACCGAAACGGCTGTCCGGATGGAATTTCCTCAGCAGAGATTTATGCCAACAGGTCCACCTGACTCAGGTAACTGAAGACTCCGAAGTCACCTGCTGGCCCCCGTGATGAGCAGCTGCCTGGCCCGTCCGGAGGGGGTCTCCTGCCCCGAAACTCCCAGGCGCTGCCACCCTCTGGGGCCATCTTGAAAGTGCCCAGCTTGGGAGTAGGAGATGCCGTTGTCGCATTCATTCCCAAGCTGTGTTTCTAAAGACCAGGCCTTTTTAACCAAAGGGCTCTTTGATGAAGATTTCCCAAGCATTTTGAAAACTGTACGCTGCTCTTAAGGGATCCATTAAAAGTTAATGCCAAAGCTGCAGCTGCCAGCACCGCCACCCCGTGCCCCACCCAAGGGCACCGCATGCAGAAAGAGCTTTCTTGGTTAAACTCTCCCGCGCCTATTTCAACAAGGAGTCATTATTAGGCAGACAAACATTTCCTGGCCATTGATTGACACAAATTGCAGAAAACAGAGTGCCAGCAGGGAGGGGAGGGGCAGCTGGAGCAGGGATGTCCCCCCCCCCCTTTCTGAAGGCCTGCACTGATCCTCACCCAGGGCCAAGTTTGAATTTCCCCTCCACCCCAAAAAAGGCAGATTTTTTTTAACAACCTCAAAAGAGAAAAGAGCAACTACAAAAAATGGTTTTGCTCTGCAGCCAACTTGCCAAAGAGTGCAATCCGGATGGGGGTTCAGCGCAGCTCCAGCGCAGCTCCAGCGCAGCTGAGGCCAGGGTTTCTCAGCCTTGGCAACTTTCTGATGGGTGCACATCAGCTCTCCAAATTCTCCAGCTATGAGTGAAGTCTGCCCATCTGAAAGTTGCCACGGCTGAGAAACCCTGGCTTGGACCAAGATTTAGCTGCTCCGGCCAACCCAGAGAATCCCCTGCAGAACAGCTGGTGCAAGTCTAAAGAGCAGAGAAACAGTCGCTGCATCTGCACACCCAACTCGGCACTTCCTCAGGATTCCCCAGGAGCTCCTCCTTGGGCCCTGCCCTCAGGCAGCCGGCTCGGCAGGGGCAGGGATGACGCCTCTGAGATCAGCCCAGCGCCATGCCTGTCCCGGCGCCCTCCTTTGCTCTGGGCCTGCCCTGTATTCCAGGGATGAGCCACACCGGCTAGTTGACCCCATGGGGAAGGGAACCGAGGGCCAGCCTCTTCTGCCCTCTCTGCTCACCTGGCCAGGCAGCTGTCCTCCATTGGCCAAAGAGGAAAGGCCAAAGAAGAAGGGCTGGAATGGTCAGTGAGCCAGAGGGCGGCTGTTGGAGATGCTCCCATTCAAGCTGATTAAAGGCCAGCTGGAGCATGAAATGTTTGGGGCCCAAGGAGAGCCCTTTCCCACATCAGGCCTTCAGCCTGCCCAGGAAACTTGGCTTGCTTGCTTGCTTGCTTGCCCTACTCCGGAGAGTATCTGGGAGGGTGCCAAGGAACAGTTGGACGGAATGAGCAGTCCCATCCCCTTGGCAAGCTCTTGGGCACATAATGCCCAAGCTCTTTCTTGAGATGGGACTGGAAAGTTCTCCTTTTTTGCAACTTGAGTGGTCAGGCAAGGGATCCATTTCATTGCCTTTATTAGTTCTCACTGATTTTCCAATGCAGAAGCAGCATTGCTTAATCTCAGCTGCCCCAGATAAAAAGCAACCCTAAGCAGGGCATATAAGCAA
This sequence comes from Crotalus tigris, assembly GCF_016545835.1. Taxonomy (NCBI): domain Eukaryota; kingdom Metazoa; phylum Chordata; class Lepidosauria; order Squamata; family Viperidae; genus Crotalus; species Crotalus tigris. The sequence goes on along the minus strand of NW_024100139.1, from coordinate 962,027 downwards.
TTCAGCCAAGACAGGAAAATCAAAGCCTGTGGAACCACTTGGAAGCGAGCTGGCCAAGGTCCATGGAGGCCAATTCTTGCTCTGCAGCACCAAGCAGGAAAAGGAGTGTGTTGGACATGGCAGGGGTCTGCACCCACAAAACTCAATGACATCCAGCATTGGGGGAGACGAGATTTAGCTTTCTGGTTCAGAACCAGGGAGTTCCTGGTTTGTTTGAAGGGAGCAAGGCTGCACGCAGCCCTCGTGGAGTCTACGAGAGGCAGAAAGCCCTTCAGTCCTTGCAGGTCCTAATAAGAAGGAAGGCATCGAGTCCTCTCTGGGCCGGCAGCCTCCAGAAGTGCGAAGACCGTCAGTGTAAGAGACTGCCCAGCATCCCTGCCAAGTCCATGGGCTTGTTTAACCAGGACAAGGTGGCTAGCTTGAGGAGCTGGCCTGGTGCCTTGGAAAGGCTTTGATCACTGGGGTTGCTTTCCTGCCAGCGGTGGGGTCAATTGGCTGGGAGATCTGCTCTTCCTATGGCAAAATAACTTAAATCTTGCCTCCCTCAAGACCTCCTTCCCTGCTCCAGCTACCCAAGCACGGGCCAAGCAGTCTTCTCCCCGGCCTTCTCTGCAGTAGGCTGGGCTTCCTCACAAGTGGACAGCCTGGAGCCCAGGAAGCACAGGGGCCAGGCAGGGCCCGAATGTCTCCCCAGTGTGAGGACTTTGCTGTGCTACCCACTGCTGGCTGTGGGTCCTGGCAACCCGCCTGTGGGGGGGAATTGTTGCCCACCACCACCCTGTCTGGTCTCTGCTTCAGCCTGGCACTCCTTGGCATTCCCATCTGTCTCCATCCTGGGAAAGACTCCCCCCTGCAGTCCCCCCCAGGCTTTGAATTGAGCCCCTCCTCCTGTCCCCCCTCCTCCTGCCTGGCTTGTGTTTCTGGGCCCGGCTGTTTGCCCAGGGAGGTTGTGGGATGTGGCCACGGGGGGGGGGGGATTCCTTGCTCTCTCCCTCTGAGCTGGCAGCGGATTCTCTTCTGGGGATTTCCCGGCTTCATTCATTTGGGCAATTTCACCATGTGAGGAGGCACAGGAGACGCTCCCCACACGAGCATCTTCCCACCTTGGCAACTTTAAGATGTGTGGACTTCAACTCCCAAGATTCTCCAGCCAGCAGGGGGAAGTGCTTCTCCCCGGAGTTTGGCAGCCGGGCTTTGGCAAAGGACTGCGTGGCTGGAACAGAATTGAATTCTCAGCCTGCTTTAAACCAAGAACCCCTATGGGAACGTGAACAGGCAGAGGAGAGTTCTACTAGGCATGTGCAGAATGTCGGTGCCCCTCCGCTGAAGGATTGACAGCCCCTCGTCTTCCCTTCCTGCAATTCTTCATTGTCGATATCACACTTCAACGCTAAAGGGGGCTGCAGCGACCCAGACCCTGGGCGCCTTGGTCCATTTCCTGGGACAATATGTGGTTCTTTGGGTTTCCTGGCCACTCTTAGGCAGATGGCCCAGCCAACACCCACAGCTTGCAAGGGGCGCTCCTTGCAGCCTTCTAGGTAGTCCAGACAGGGCATCACAATCAAGAATGCAAACACCACCTTTATGGTAAAGTTACAGTAACAGAAACTTGAAAGTCTCAAAGCGCCCGGCCTTTATATGTAGAGCTTGCTTAATGATCACTCATTCAGCACCTGTTCATACTGGCGATGCTGCTGAATGAGTGGTACTTATACCTGGTCTGCTTACAACAGTTGCAGCATTCCACAGTCATGGGGTCGCCATTCGTGATTTTCCCCGCTAGCTTCCCACAAGCAAAACCAACCAGGAAGCCTGGAAGCCGCAGGAGGTTGTCAATGGGAATGGAGTGCAAATCCTGCGCTTAACAATAGCACAGACTCACAACCAGAAGTGCTGTCCCTAGGTGGCACGGCCGCATGTTGGCACACCTTGCAACCACATCACTTAGGGACAGATGCCCCTTCTGAGTCAGGTTCTCCAGTTCCATTTCTGGTCTGTGCTCAGATTCCGTTGGCCAGACGGAGGCCTGCAGCTCCTCCTCCCACCTGCCAAGGTTGTTCTCGCAGCCCATCACATTCCTTCTCAGATGGGAATGTGCCTGGTGGCCTTTGGACCTTCCCACCCAGGTGGGAATTTTCTATCCAAAGAAGGAAGAAGCAGTGGGAAAAGTAGTGGGAGTTCCCCCCCCAACACACACACACACACACACCTCTGAGGCAGGGCATTGTCAAGCCTTTTCCCTTCCTATGGCAGCCTTCCGTGCCCTCCACACCCACCCCTTGCCAGTTCACTTCAGGTCCCCAGCAACACCCCCCCTCTCCCTCCGGCCCTTCCGTTGCTGCTGCACCTCCCCATTTCCTGCTCAGCAACCCTGGGATGCCGGACACTTGCTCCTTCCTTGGGTCTACCTGGCCCTCCTGGATTTGGTTCCTGGACCCAAATCTCCCAGGACAGCTACATCCACCTGGAGCCCACCAACGACGGCAAAGAAAGCTGGCACTTACCCACAGGCCGACCACCAGGACAACGAGGAAGTAGATGACGATGACCGAGATGTCAGCTGCGTTTGCAATTGCGATGTGAGGGGAGGCCGGCTCCTGTTGGGTCAGCACCGTGGTAGCCGCTGGGGTGGCCATCCTGCCAGTTCAGGGCCTCCAGATCTGGGCTGATCTGCGTCTTCTTATACCTACCGGCCAAGTTGCCCAGTTAATGATAAACGTTTCCCCTTCCCTTCTGAGTAATATGTAACTTGGAGAGCCCGTTCCTTATCCAGGGAGGATGCCTAAGTCCCAGCGGGTGCTCTGGTGGAAGCAGCTTCTCTCCGGAGGTGCCGTAGGAGGGAAGCCCAACTGACATGCCTGGCAGCAGTGGCTGTTGCAGGTTTTTGTAGTCCTGCAGCAGGTGACTTGGCAGGAGACGCTGAAGAAGGAGGGGCCAGGCTGCTGCTCAGCGAGAGAAGGAGCTCTCTGCTCTGGAGCCTGCCTGGCCAGTTCAGTTCCTAATACGCAAGAACTCCAGATCACTCGGCATCTTGACACATGGGGCTGGGAACTCCCCAGGAATGTAGGCCTGGCATTCTTACCAGGGTGTCTCATCTATCTGCCAACCTGGAGACCAGAAGATGCCCAAAGCCCTTCAGGAGTCAAGGAGACACAAAGAGCCAACTCAAGACCCTGCTCTTCCTGAGCCCATGACATGAATGAAGCAAGGCCCTGGCCTCACAAAGGGCCTGGCTTTGCCCTGGACTGCTTATTAAACGAACGCCAGAAAGTGGGAACGTGGCACAAGGGCTCCCCAATGATATAGTCACAACTGGTTTGAATGGAGAATGAACTTCTCACAACCCAAAACTTGTGCCAAAGAAGCCTCTGCCACACTTGTAAGGGACTCTGGGACACACATGCCTGAACAGAGGGCAGCTCTGGGTTGTACAAAGGGGAAGACAGGTTGCCAGAAGGACCAACGTGTGCCCATTTTGTTTTTAGGTGGACAGCTCCTTCTACTTCATGAATGTCCAACTTTGGCAATTTTAGGATTTGTGGACTTCAACTCCCAGAATCCCCCAACTAGCTACGTTGGCTGGGGACGTCTGGGAGTTGAAGTCCACAAGTCCTTAAAGTTGGACATCTCTGCTCTAAATGATTCCAACAAAATGTTAAAGTATTTCCTAATGAAGACCAGCTGAGAAGACAGCCATTCCATCAAGTCAGCTGTTTAGAGGTTCACCGTTGGATGCTGATGGTTTTGTGAGAGACACCCAAGCTCACAGGAGTGATTTTCTGATCCAGGGCATTAAAAACTATGCTCTGACCCCAAATTAAATTTGTGCACAAATGGTGCACAAAGCCCCCAATGTCCCTAAATGAATCTGGCATCCATCGCGCTTAAGATAATTAGCAGAGAAGCAGAAGAATAGCAGCCATGACAGAAACTCTACCAAAGAAGTTCGCTGAACAGATCTGAAAGTGTTCACACCCGCAGGTTCCGTGTCTCTCGATTCCTCTTGTTTTGAAGCAACTTTTTCCCTGTCTGTCAGCAATGTGTAAACGGGGGTTAGCAACATTCTTGCCAGTTTGCTTACTTTGGCAGGGATACACTTAATCTGGTGGTTAAACAAGAAATACCTGGGCAAACAGCAATGATTAAACTACAACTAGCAAAGGAGAAAAATGCATCCTCTCCTCCACCCCTCTGGCCCTGCACCCCTAACTGAACCCTAGAGAAAACCCACATGGGGCAGCCCTGCCAACTGGGGGCTTGCAGGAAGATGCCCGTCTTAAGATCCTCCTTTCATTTCATCTCGTAACAGATAGAATAACAGAGTCGGAAGGAACCTTGGGGGGGGGTCTTCTAGTCCAATCCCGTGCTCAAGCAAGAAACCCTATACCATTTCACACAAATGGCTGTCCAATTTCTTCTTCTTCACTCATTCTCTCTCTCTCTCTCTCTCACACACACACACACACACACACACACACACACACACACACAGAGAGAGAGAGAGAGAGAGAGAGAGAGAGAGAGAGAGAGAGAGAATGTCTTTGGCTGCTTCCTGCAACTGTTAAAGATCAATGAACCTTTTCCAGAAAGCAAGTTATTAACCTTAATTGGGACAAGGGCTGACAACTTTTCAAATGGAGCTTAACTTTGAAAAAGCTGGAACTCGACCTTCTAAAAACAAAACTCTGCAGGTACTTTTCTGTACAACCCCCCCACCCCTGACCCAGCCAGCCTCCGCTTGCATTATAGACTCAAGCCAGGCTGGGTCTTTCAAGCCAGCTGGCCAAACCACGAGCAGCCAGCATAACGGTGCCCAAACCTGGCACGGTGAGGGCTGCTCCAGTGACAACGAGGCCCTGGGGGCATCTACCTGCCTGACCCATCAGTTTTGGCCTGGCCAAGGAGAAGGTCCATTGTCTGGATGGTGGCCATCCTAGGAGGGGGACCATCAGGAAGAAATGGGCCCTTCCAGAAGGCCAAGCTGAGTTGGAGGCCATTGCTCCAAGGGCAGGAGGAGGAGGAGGAAGCCTCAGTGGAGCTAAGCCTCGGCCCCTTGAGGAGAGGGCTCCATTCCAAAAACCCTCCTGTTTCTGTCTCTGCACCAGAAAGTCTAGTCTGGGCTCTCTGCCTCCCCCACGAAAGAGCACCAACTTCCTTCTCTCTCTCTCTCCCATCCACTCCAGGGATCCCAAACTTCGGGAACTTCAAGACTTGTGGACTTCAACTCCCAGAATTCGCCAGTCAGCACATCTGGCTGAGGAATTTTGGAAGTTGAAGTCCACAGGTCTTAAGGTTCCCAAAGTTGGGGACCCCTGATTCTACTCAACAGCCTTCACTGATTTTCTCCCCAAGAAGTTACTTTTCACAGATTAAAAACAAACACTCAAGGAGTCTCTTTTAAGAAAGGGTTTGTGTAAAAAAATAGATGCCCTGTTAGCAAGACTTGGAAAGCCAGCCTCTCCCACTGAGTGGGTGCACTTGACAGCCTTTCTGGATTGCCTGCTGTCCAGATGTTTTAGGTTTCAGTCCTGCAAATTTAGCACATCTAAAAGGCAGCAGCGGGAAAGTCATGGTGCCACTTCCAGGAGTGTTTCTGGAGAGAGGAGGTAAGGGAAGTGCCCTACACACAGGGGGCGGAAGTGGAGACGAAAGCAAAAGAATATTGCCTTCTTTCTTTGCATAGCTTTTTGAAAATATTGACATTCTTTTTGAAAAGAATTTCTTCTCTGTCCTAAGTAGTGTGTCAACACTCCAGAGTTGCTGTTATTTGGTAACAATGTCCAGGCTGTTTGGGAACAAGTGGATTGCTTGGCATGGTGTGAAAGCACTGCAGGTGCTTTCCTGTACTCTGTACTTTGCACCCCAAAGTAGTTGGTGAGGAGCATTAATCACAAAGTATTGGAGGCCCTGCCTCATTTTCTTACCTAGAAAGACTACAGGGAAAGCAGGAAGAGAGAAAGGGAGGAAGATAAAAAACATTGCAGAGCAGGAGGAATAGAGAATAGAATGAACAGAGTTGGAAGGGACTTTGGAGGTCTTCTAGTCCAACCTCCCTGCTCAAGCTGGAGACCCTATACCATTACAGACAAGGGGCTGTCCAATCTTTTCTTAAAAACCTCCAGTGATGAAGTACCTACAATCCACTGGTTGGTTATTTTCACAGTCAGAAGTTTCTCCTTAGTTCCAGGTTGAACCTCTCTTCAATGAGTTTCCATCCATTGTTTCTTGCCTTGCCTTCCAGTGCTTTGGAGAACAGGTTGACCCCCTCGTCTCTGTGACAGCTCCTCAAATATTGGGAGACTGCTGTCAGGTCACCCCTAAGCCTTCTCTTTGTTACACTAGAGGAGAGGAGAAAAGGATGGAATTGGAGAGCAATAGAAGGGAAGAAGATGGACAGAGAAGAAAACTTCATTTTTTAAATTTATTTGTTAAATTTATTGGCTGTCTTCTCACAGTGGGGCTACTCTAGGCTGCTTACAGTAATAAAAAGGGAGAAAATGAAAGGAATGCAAACAGAAGTAAAATAATATAACCTATAAAATAAACAATGAAAAAGAAACACAGTGAGTAGATCGATAACAATGGGAATACATCAATATTCTACAAAGCAGCAAAACAGAGAAAATATCCTTTATATATATATACATATTTATTTAAATCAGTTTTCATGTTCTGTGGTTTTAAGGGAGAGGAAACGTTAGAAGTGCCTTATTAATAAATACCTCCTAATCTCTGGGGATCCTTAGCTATCCACCTTCCCCTGTCTAAATAAAGTTGGTAATGATTGCAGGGTCCCAGGGTTAAATGAGGGAATGCAGACGAGGAAAAAACGTGGGAGCATCAGCACAAAAAATGGAGCCCAGGTAGCAGATCCATCCTTCTAGGGTGGAAAAATCACCCAGAGGTCAAAATGGTGGTACCCAGTGCAAGGTAAGTGCAGGCAAACCCCCCACCCATCCCAACACAAAAAGGGCCCCTTCAGGCTGAGAAGCTCCCCCCACCCCGGCTGGGCATAGGGTTACCTGGAATTTTGAGCTTCATGACTAGCATCTGAAAAGCTGATATTAGTTCTTTTAACATGGCAGCTTGCACCTCTTTTTAATTTCAGAAAAACATTTTTTTTCTTCTTGGCCATGGCCATTTTTTTTTTATTTTTTTTTGGGTGTGTGAGAACTTGCTTTTCAGCAACTACACAGTAGAGATTTTCTTGGGTTTTTTTCTTTGAAATTGTTTTGCTTCTCATTCAAGAAGCTTCTAAAGAACTGAAGAAGCTTCTTGAATGAGAGGTGAAACTTTTCAAGGACAAAAACAAGGAAGTCCAGTTGCCTTTTGGGAAAAGCACCTTTGGGACAGCCATGAACTGGATGACTGAGAATCTCCAGAGATATTTACACAATAGACAGCATATTCCGAAGTCCTTGATGGTTTTAAGGAAGATATAAAACCAACCATGAAAGAGTCACGTAACCCATAAATCGGCTACTTATGGAATGTTATTTAGAATTCTACTAAATGTTTCTACTGTTCAACTTTCACATGTAATCAATTTATGATTTGATCGTTTGCTTTCTGATTTATCACATATACCAAATGTATGTATCATTTGTTTCTGTACTTTATAAAAACATGGTGCCCCTCCCCCTCTGATTAATTAATGCTTTTTGCTTTGCCTGAATTCCTTGGTGAGTCCTATTTTCAGGTGGGCAAAGAAGCCCCTTTGCAAAAGTGGAACTTTCTCTCAGATTCAGGGATCCAGTTCTTATCAGCTCCACACCAAACTCGGGGTGCCTGAACTTGGAGGCTGCAAGCGAAGGGCGGGAAGGCGCCTGTCCTTGGTCACTCGCTAGGCAAGCCCTTTTGTAGCCATCAACCTTCAGGAGAGCCCCAGGCCAGGCCCACCTGAGCTGTGTGGAAGTGTCACAGGGCTTGTTTGTGGCTTGTGGCCTGCTGAGGTTCTCACCACAAGAGCAACATTGACAAGGAGGGCACCTGGCTGCAGAGCAGGTGTGTCAGGGCCCACTTCAAAACCTCATCCCAAGAAAGCAGGACTCTTGGAACTGATTCATTCCAAAAGGAACTTTTATTAGGAGAAGCTGAGAGCAGGCATAGAAGGCAGGATCTGAGGGTTTCCCACTTAAATCAATAGGTTAAAAGAGCCCCAAGCAAACCCCACTCCAACAGTTCATCCAGTCAGTTCAAACAGGCCAATCCCCAGGTGTTAAGTCCACTATGGTTATGATTATGATTTTATCTTATTTTGTAAATTGAATTTTGTATATGTTGAATAAATGGAAAATAAAAACTTTTTATTAAAAAAAAAAGTCCACTATGGGAGCGGAGCTGATAACGGAGTCCATCCCCATGCCTGTTACTTCGCATTCCTCTCTTCCACAGCGAGAGATAAGCACATTCCTTTCTCACCCCAGATTGACATCAAGAGAGCAAGCATTTAGAAAAAGCAGAGAGGATACATTGTAGTAAGGTGAAAAGCAACTCTCAAGGACCTCCCCCCCCCCCCGGAGAATGGCAGAATCCATAGGTAGAAAGGAAAAGAAATGAATTAGATCCCCCCAGGAAAGATATGGGTTCTGACAAGGTGACTCATCCACCCCGTCCATAGCCAAGCCCAGCTAATCAGGGAGTGGGGGAGCGGTTCCAGCGTTCTAGCATTTCAGGCACTGGCTGAAGGAAACTGTGGACTGAGCACCATCATGGGTGGCCTGCCATAGGCTCTGAGCTGTTCAACACTTTGATTGAGGTCTCCGGTGGGGGCCTTCCCAAGAGACAAAGCAGAGAAGTGGCTAATGCTTCACATTGTAGAGATTCCAGACTATCTAGGTGAGGTTGGGTGGTCAGGAGTTTTTGGTAAAGAGAAAGTCAACATGATGGACATGATAGTGCAGTTGAATCTCTGCTTTTTTGCAACATATTCTACATAAAATGCAAGTAGAGCTTTGCTTCTATTGTTATGGATGGCATCTTGACATTTTTGGCCATACCCTGTGGATATTTTTGACAGATAAATTAATGGGATTGAAATTAACTGGGGAAATGGTAAAGTTCTGCATTGGGTAGGAAAAATGTAAGGCTTGTGCGTGTAAAAGGGAGTGGGGTGTTCCTGTCAACCACAAGTTAAACTGGTGCTCACCTGTGGGTGCAACATATAGAAGAGGGAGCCATTCTCTGCTGCCCCAGGGGGCAGGACCCGAAACAGGGAATAAAACTTCATGACCTATGATCAGTTTCTTTAAACCACTCAGAAGAATTTTTTCAAGTAACCCAAAAATGCTTTTTCAAGAAGCAACTGGACTTTCTTGTTTTTCTTTGATGACATTTCGCTTCTCATCCAAGAAGCTTCTTCAGCTCTGACTAGAAGTCCACCATCCAGTCAGAGCTGAAGAAGCTTCTTGGATAAGACGTGAAATATCTTCAAGGAAAAACCATAAAGTCCATTTGCCTCTTGAAAAAGCACCTTTGGGACAACCATGACCTGGTCCTGGATGAACTGAGAATCTCCACAGACACTTTCTCAAGTAACGTTATCAGAAGTATTGGTCTTCGTTTTTCACCTTTTTGAACACAGTGATAACCTTTGCTTTCCTCAATTTGCCTGGCCCTTTATCCTTTCTCCAGAATGTCACCAAGATTATGCACTAAACGTGGCCGTGTCATCAGGCAAGTTCCTGCAGAACTCTAGAAGGTAGAGATGTACATAAAATGGAAGGCCAGTTGTCTTGAATCCAGAACAAGTCTTGGCATTCTGGAAATTCTGCCTAACTCTTCAAGATCAGAACTGGAGTCTAGAACATTTTACTGATGCTGGGTTTGGGCCAAAACAAAATTTGGGCCACCACAGAACAGGCAGGCCCCTTGCTCTCTCTGCACCCTCAGCCGTTTTCAGCTTGGCCTTTCTCTGGCCAGGCTCTCACCCACCCCCATTCTGCCAGCACCTTGCCCTCCCTCTCCTCTGCCCTCAATGACCACCAACATCTTGACTCTACCTAGTCACTGGACACAGCTGTGTATCAGTCACTGTCCAGACTGTGTTGAACTCAGGTGCCTAACATAGTGCTTCTCAACCTTGGCAAATTGAAAATAGGTGGATTTCAACACTGCCTGGCTGGTGAATTCTTGAAGTCACCCATTTTCAGTTTGCCAAGGTTGAGGAACACAGCCATAGCCCATGTGCGCTTCGAGCAGAGGCCTTCTGAAGTCAGGACTTTCACCTGAGGAACCTATTGCACATTTCTCCCAGGGTGAAGTCCACCTGTCCCTGGAGATATAAATTAAAGACTTTTTCTATCAAGACTTGAGCCTTCTTCCTTCTCTTCATGATTGCTTGATGAAGACTCTTGTTATGTCATTGAGCCTGAAAGCCTCATGCAAGGGTTGGCCAGTTCCTAATCTTTCTAAGCACCTTCATTTGCACAGCATATCTTGAGATAATGGGGTGAGAGGAGGATTGCTCTTAGCAAAACTTCCTGCTCAGGTTGAATATTTACATTCTGACCTGAGTGTAAACTTGCTGGAGCTCCACAGCCAGCATTTTTTCCCTTCCTTTAGCTCTTCATCTCCTGGATAATCAGGGACACCTCAAGACTGGAGGGGGCAAAGAGGGGGGCTGCTGGGAAGCCTAAGTCCACCTTGAGAATCTGGTAAGGAGCCAATTTCTTGGAGGATCTTCTCCAGCGTGTCCTCTCCCTGCAAATACTCAGAGCTGATTTTCCCAACATAGAGCCCTAAAATACAAGCTCCACCATCCCCAGTCAAGCACCATGGAATGATGGATGTCATCCGGCATCTGAGAGGGGGTCCATTTTGGCTTAGCCTAGCAAGCAGTCCTGGCTATGGATAACTTATCTGGGTGCATCTTGCATGGCCAGTGCCCCAGATTTTCCCTTCTGAGCCAGAGGGGATTCTCCTGCAGCCCTCATCCTTTTCACCTCACAGCAGCCAATGGCTCTTGAGAGCCTATCACTGTCCCCTGTCAAAGCTGCCAGATGAGAGCAGAGCAGTCTGGTAGAGCCTGTGGTCACCATGAAAAAAAGACATGAAGGAAGTTAATATATTGCTACAAGAAGGGGAGGAAAAGCTGCCAAAGGAAGGATTTGGGCCTTGCTAATATTTTAATGTCCCAGTGAGTCTTGGACACACAGTAGTTCCTCAAGGGCTCAAATTGTCTCTCAACTTCCAGGAATAAAGGAGAGCTCGTGACAAACAGCCTTTGAAGAAGATGGAGCCTTTGAAATGGACTCGGGGGGGGGGGGAGAGAAATAGTGGCATGTTCTGCAAGAAGCAAATCCCAACCGTGTAAAAAAAATGGTATATCATAAAATAGAAGATGGCTAGTACAGCAAAACAGTCTTTAGTGCAATATCGATAACTTTCAAACCTGAGCCAAGGTTTCAGTCAGTTTTATTTCTGAGCCCCCAAGAGATCCAGTTCTTTTCTCTAGATCACTGTTGCTCAGCCGTGGCAACTTTAAGACATGTAGACCAACTCCCAGAATTCCCTGGCCAGCCCTGCTGGCGGATGACTGCACTAAAGCAGCAGAACCATTGATAACGCACCAGGGCTAAGACATTCTGCTCAAATCCTCGTCCCTGAAGGCCAAAGTGGGCCAGGGGATTTGGAGCAGGGATGAGCCCAGGAGACTGGCGGTTTATACCATCACCACCTCCTGGCAACCCATCCTGGTTAGCTCTGGCAGCTGCCCTCTGAGCTTCCTTCGTGAGATCCCGAGCAGGTGCCAGCAGGCAGAGTCCTTTCCACCCGGGCTTTCAGAAGCCGCCCAGGAAGAGATCCTGCTGACCTTGGCTGACCTGAAAATCGCAGCCCAGACATCCTCTTCCGAGCCTTTCTCTTTCCCATCTTCCTGACACTCCCCCTGTGGATCCCTGTTTTCTAGTGAAATGGATCTTGAACTTCTGAACTCCTTCTTCTTCTTCATGGTTGTCATGGATACTCTGTGTGCTTTTCTGGCACCAGACAGTGGCGCCAGGGCTGGGATTCCTGATCCCCTTCCCCAGCATGGCTCTCTCCAAATTCCTGAGTCAGCTTTCTCATTTCCTGAGCCTGCTCTTGCGCCTTGCCCTTTGCCCTTTGCCCAAGGTTTCTTACCTCTCTGTCCTTGCCTGGCCCTCCCATCACCTTCAACAAAAGGCATCAGCAATTCCTTGGATTCCCCCCTCCCCATTTTATCAGTTCCTCTCCCCCTCCCCTTTGCCTCTGAAGACCTGGTCCCAGCTTACTGCTCCTCCCTTGCAAGCACTTGCTGAGGACTCTCCTACAAGGCCAGGTCACCTGGGCTCTGCCTGGCTGGAGGTGGGATGGAAGGGGCAGGTGAAAACAGAAGATGGGCCATCTTCCCGCCAGAAGATGCCCTTTCCATGTGCTGAGCAATGTGACGGTCACTGTGTTCCCCATTGATTTGGTTTCAGGCATAGGGAGAGCTATTTTGGCCATGCCTTGATCATCAGGAGATTTTGCCTAAACATTTGCTCTAAACATTTCCAAGAAAAACAAAACAATCAAAAGAACTCAATTGCCTAAAGGTTCAGGATGCATTTACGTGTGTTTACACCTAGACAGAGTCATGCTGCTTTCTCCAAATATGTGTCACACAGAAAGCTTGTTGGGAAGAAAATTTCTGGAAATGCCAAAATTTGGAAAGTAATGACTAGAGGGCTGCTGAACCAGCTGCGTCAGTTTCACAAGAAGGTGTGTGAGAGAGAGGGTTCGGTTTCATGAAGAGGAAGCATCTCTGGGGCCGGCCAGGACTAACATGTTTGAACAGGATCAAGGGAAATTCCCATCCCCATCAGGCACTCCTGTGTTTCTTTGGCATCCCTTTCATTTCTGTTTAGGTCTGGGGTTTGGTTGAATCTTCAGCCTGAACTACATCGGCTCAGTGGGTTTCCTTTGCAGAAATCCATATTCCCCCCTCCCCAAATCCCCAAACAGTCTGAAATCTTAGAGCTTCTTCTAGTTCAAGGGTCTCCGGAGTTGGCAACTTTAAGACTTGTGGACTTCCAAACCTACTGGATATAAATAAAATAATTAGATATAAGGAATTAGTAAATGAACAAGGAAATCTGAAAACAAAACAAGAATTGGAACAAGATATTGGCAGAAAGATTGACTGGTGGACATTTACACAAATTCAATCTAAATATACAGAGGACAAAAAATTACATGAAATCCAAAAAGAGCTGCAAGAATTGGATAAAATTATACATGGAACAGAAATACAAATGCCTATTGAGATATAAAATGGAAGACGAGGTTGTCAAAGACACAATGATTAGATGGGCAAAAATTTTTGGATATAATATAGAATTGGAGAAATGGGAAAAAATATGGGAAATAAATATAAAATTGACTATGTCGGCGGCATTCAAGGAAAACCAGTTGAAAATGTTTTACAGATGGCATCTTCCACCAGCAAAGCTTACCAAGATGTTCCAGAATAATTCGCCAACATGTTGGAAATGTAAAAAAGTACATGGAACATATTATCATCTATGGTGGACATGCCCAGTTGCAAAAAAAATACTGGACTACAATAAGAAAATGGATCGAAGAAATAATTGACCAATCCGTAGACTGGAAACCAGAGATCTTTTTGCTGGGTATTTTAAACAGAAAATATAGTAAAGAAATATGGTACTTAATTTTACATATAATAACGGCAGCAAGAATAGCATATGCACAGTGCTAGAAAAATGAGAATATACCATCAGAGGAAGAAGTGATAAGAAAAATCCTGGACTGTGCTGAGATGGACAAATTAACAAAAGAGATAAAAGAAAAGGAAGACACAGAGTACTATATAACATGGAACAAGTGGTATGACTGGTGGGAGACTAGAAATAATAAAGGAGAATAAATATGGAAAGGTCAAAAGTGAAAATATGTGTATAATAATGTATAATAATAATAATATGAATTATTCTTAGTAAGAAGTAGAATATGAAGGAAAAATGTAAATAAGAAACAACGGTGCAATAAGGACAAATATTCTAAAGAAGAATAAGGGGGGAAATGTAAATACCGTAATAGAAGATTACCGTTACGAAATTGCTGTAAAAAAAGGGGGGGGAGAGGAGTATATACGGTGTGTGTATTTGTGTTATGTTTTGCTTTGTTTTGTTTCGTTTTGTTGGTTAAAAATAAAAAAAAATAAAAAAAGACTTGTGTACATCAACTCCCAGAATTTTTTCTGGGATGCACTGAGTATGCAAATCACACATTCACAAAGAGACACTTCAAATTTTCACCAGAGGCCACAACATTTAGTTACCAGGACTCTTTAAAAAAAATTTAAAAGATCATAAATTCATTTCAATCAAATAGATTGCAGCATATTATGATACAGCCCAACGGATGTGTTGGCTGGGGAATTCTGGGAGCTGAAGTCCACAAGTCTTAAAGTTGCCAACTTTGGAGACCCCTGAACCAGTTCTTGAGCTAGACGGTCCTTAGTCTAACTTTGTAGAGGCAGTTCTTGTTCACACTGCTGTCACACGCAATACGGTTTCTCTGATTATGTGCCCCCCCAAATTAAATCAGTCCTGTATAATACAAGAATAATAAATAATGAAACTTTTAATAAATAATAAAACTAATTACATCAGAATCTTCAACTAGCAGACAATGTGATAGAAGGCTTCTTCCAGCCCAATGGAGAAGGGGAGGCTTCTGGTCATTGGTGGGAGGAGAACAAGAGTACAGAAAATGTGTTCTTGTTTCCATTGAGCTCTGTTATAATATGTTGCAACCTATTTGATTGAAATGAATTTCTGATCTTTTTTTTAAAAAATTAACAGAATCCTGGTAGCCCAATGTTGTGGCCTCTTGTAAAAATGTACCTCTTTCTGAAGGTGTGATGTGCATGCTCAGGGCATGGGTGGGGGGCAAAACAGAAAAAGCAAAAGAGCAGGGGTCTGCAGGGTTGTGGAAGAGAGGGACAAGGCTTACTGACCTCCAAAGCAGATGCCATCATAAGGGCAACTCTGCGCTCTCCTTGGAGAAGGGAGACCCAGTCTCAGCCCTGCAACCTTTCTTGATCAGGCTGGTCGATGATCCACGGGCCACTTTAGCAGGATTCCCGTTCCTGGCTCAAGAAGAGTCAGACAAACAGGACAGAGCGGAGCAGGGCAGTGTTGGGGACAAGACTCTCTTCTGGTCCACGGAGCATCCAGGACACCCCTCCGAGGGCCCCAGACAGATTTAGCCTTGGTTGGCCTTGCAGAGAAGTGTTGGCTGGAGCCTCAGCTGACTTAGTGTTTTCCTGGCTGGAATGGCTGATAAACCATGCTGGAATGAGGACGGCCATGTTCCAGCTGCTTATTTCTGCAGAAATAGAGAGCCTGGCGCTTGAGGCAGAGGTCCAGATGAATTGCCCTGAGTAAAAGCTGGCTCAGATATAAGAAAGTTCCTTTGTTATTTACAACATGTCAATCTATGTGACCCTTTTTCACAAGGTTAGTATTCACACTTGGTTGATTACATTTGTTGTGAAACCGAACTCTCTCTCACGTATTTGTCATATTTAATACAAGATTACTCACAGTGGGTCCTTGTGAAACCTTTCTAATCCTAGTTCATTGTCAAGAGTTTCCTGCTTGTTGGTCAGTTTTGCAAAGCAGCCAGCAAAGTGAAGGTTAGATAATCCAGTGCATAATTTAATCAGTTCTAACTTTTGGTGGTTCATTTCTACAGAGTTTGATTGATTCCTGCCTAATGGAGATTAAAGCATTATTTGAACCTTTTTCCCTGAATGAGATTCCTTTCCTAGAGAAATTATCACCTTTGTTGTTGTTCTCTCTAGGATTTAAAGGGAACTCCGTCTATTTGAAGGATTCCAATATTTCATATTCTTCTTCATTTGAAATTCTCAAGCTGTCCTTCAAAGGTCCATTTTGGTGATGATAACAAATAGTTCCTAGCACCGCTGAGCAGGCAAAAATCAAAACATTCTCTGCAGTTCCTTCTTCTCCTGTCTTCCTGGGGGTCATGATGTTTGCTCTCCCCAGGAGCCTCACAGTCTGCTCTGTTGTGAGGGTCTCCAAAGATCAGCTCAGCATCACCTCTTTGGCCATCGTCAAGCCATTGGTGGCTTCAAGAGATCCACGGTCACAACAAGAGCCTTCTACTTTTCCCCAGAGCCCCCTTGCCTGGGGTCCAGGGCAACAGATCTTCAGGCTTTCAAGATAAGATTAACATCTCACCATTTTCTGCTTCCTTTCGGAGCATGAGGCAAACGGCCGATTTTAGCTTCAGGTGATCTACGTCCCCAGAAGCCGAGGCTTTGGGAGAGGCGGCTTTCATGGTGATGAACCTCCTCCACAGGTGGAAGCCCCCCCCCCCACCATCACTGCTGAGACTTCCTGGGTGCAGCCCGAAGAAGGCCTGCTGTCCCAAGAAGCATTGTGTGTAAAAGGCTCTTCGAAAATGGTGCTGGAGTGAATATTGGCTTTTAGGATCGCTTCTGTAAACACAAGACTGCTTGTTCAAGGTCTTAACATTATTTTTAACGTATTTTGGGGGGGGGGATTATGTCTTTCTGAATGTTTAAGATATTTATTACTTTGTTATCTTGCAGGAGTGTTCTGGCACAAGTAGAATGGTGTTGGGGCTTGATCACATGAATGTGGACATCAACATCGCTTTTTTGATCACTTTTGGTAAATAATCTTGGATTTCCTTTTTGGGAAAGAGATGAAAAAGGCTCATTTCAAAACATAGTCAATTAGCAAATAATGTACATACGTCTTTCATGGATTTTGAATGAAGCACTGCAGGCAAAAGCTCAGGTGAGGTTGCTAACCTGTGCAATAAAGTGGAGGAGGAAGCAGCAGCTGAGCATGGGAGATTGAGGAAAGGGCTCCTCAGGGGGGGGATCTCCAGTCCACGCTGGTAAGGCAGCCCACCTGCAGGATCTGCCTTTAATCTCCACAGGATCTGGTTGCAGGAGGTCAGACCTTGGGAGGCACTGATAGCTCAGGAGGACACCAGAAATTTGAGGAAGCAACCTTCAAGCTGAGCTGAGGATGTTCCTCCTGTCCACGAGAGGGAGGGCAGGGACCTCCAGAACTGAGAAGGAAGGACCACCCAACAAGCAAAGGGGGCCCACCAGGGCAGATCAGCTCACCAACTCTTCTTGTCCTTTGGTCTGCTTGCAGGTCTCCTGCAGACTTCCTGCTTGGCTCCTTGCGGGCTTCCTGGGAGGCGAACCGGAACAGGGTAGTGGAACAAGACATGGGGTGGGGGGGTGTGAATGGGTAAAAGGCAAGAAGCCGGCGCTAAAAGAAAAACATTTTGATGATGGAAAGAAATGTGCAAAGTATGTGACAATACAGGCACCCTGCCAGCAGCTTCATTAAGCCAGAGGGTTAAGCTTAGGATAAGGGGGGGAAAGAGGACCTGGGTAAGCACAGATCGATGCTAGCTTGGCATCAATGCCAGCAAAACTCTGGCAGAGATTGCTCCCTCCCTCTGTGGAGCAAAGTGAGGAGGTGGGGGGTTCTCTACTCCATTAGCCACCTCCAGAATCCCAGACCCCCACTGGGGCCCCAGGCTGGCTGGCACAGCCATGTCTCCAAGGCCTTTTGGAGGGGCAAAAGGGTGGGTGTGGATCTCCCTTCAGGGGGCACGATGGTCCAGAAGGTGGGAGTAATGGCAGAACTGACTCTTCTGGAGGCTGCCCAGTTGAAATTCCTTGACTGACAGGGTCTGCAGCATGGGGAGGGCTTTTAGCACGGATGATATTCCCTGATTGGGTCATGAAACATCCACATGAGGACCCCCAAGCTCAGAGAGCACCAAGGGCCCCCCAGTTCAGCCCTGAGCTCCGAAGATCCTCTCTGAGCAGGGAAGAGGCTGCTCAGAGCACAGGATGTTTCTTGCTGGGTGGTGCTCGATCTGGTCGGCCTTCTATAAGGCGTTAAAAATGGGCTCTTCTCTGGGAATTTAAGGCCAAGAGGTGAGCACAGAAAAGAGCATTTTGTTCTTCTTCAGGGTTTGAGTGAGGAGCTGATTATTTTTCCCTGCTGTCTTTTACTGAGATTTTTGGGGCCTTTTTTACTGTTTTTATAGGTGCGTTTGAGTTTTACGCTGTGCCAGCTGCCCAGAGTTAATTAAGACGTTGAAGGAAGACTGGCAGAAAGTCAGAGCCTGAAGCTCCTTTCCTGATTGACCAATTTCACTAAAAGGCAGAAACTTCCAGGCGCTGACGTGCGGCAGGGCGGATTCTCGATCAGGTCTTATATTCGATGCTATTTTCCGTCTTTCATTCATTTTTCTCTTTAAAATGCCACTCACCTGCCCAAGTTTAAGCTCAGGTGCCAGCAGAACCCTTGCCTGCATAACTGTTCATTTGACAGTCTGCTCGGTTGTTTTCATAAAGAAACCAGCTATTCTTGCTGATGGCAGCACTGTTGATGGAAGGCTGCTCAATCCCTCCCAGCTCCTTGGCTGAAATCTCTTCCCAAATCCACGGGGATTAGTCATGGCCTGAAACACTCACCTTCAAGGCTTTCCTTCCAGGAAGTAGGAGCCTGTGAGGTCACCCAGGTGTGCACTTGCAATGTCTCCAAAATCCCCAGAGGTAAAACGGGGACACCGAGAGGCCTGAGGTTACCAGGAGGACCTCTTTTCCCCTTCGGAGCACAAGCTTCTTCTCCCTGGTTTCCACCAGCAGAGCTCCAGGTAAAAGCAGAAGCCCCCAGCAGGACCCTGGAGAGGATGGGCCAGATGTGGAAGCCAGGAAGGAGAGAAGGTCTGGGCAACGAAAGAACCTGGTTGCAGCACCAAGGAATGGGGAAGTCAATTAAGCGTAATTCCTACCAGGGCGGATCTGGGGAGGGCAGAGCGGGCTTTGTTCCTGGGCCAGCAGTGTCATGTTGGCGTGTTTGCCAGCTTCAGATCTTCTGAGGAGTAGCTGCTGCATCAAAGGAAAGGCATCCCTCCTCCCAAGGCCCTTTCCCTGCTCAGCCACTCAGCTTCTTCCTGGGAAAAATGTTCCACAGTAAAAATGGGTCACCCGTTCAGGTGCAGCATTGGCAGCCATCTTGGGGGGGGGTGTCCTGTACAACTGCCCCCCCCTGCCCTGTTGTGCAGAGGAGACTGGAACCTCATTCGCCTCCCCAGCACTTCTTTCTTATTGGGGCAGCAACGGGTTTATTTATTTATTTATTTATTTATGAGACTTACATACCGCTTTAAGTGCGAGCACTCTCTAAGCGGTGTACACCAGTAAGCAATGTATATATATATTTACATTGCCCCCAACAATCTGGGTCCTCCTTTTACCTACCTCGGAAGGATGGAAGGCTGAGTCAACCTTGAGCCGGTGAGATTTGAACCGCTGACCTGCTGAACACAGTCAGCTAAAGTGGCCTGCAGTACTGCACTCTAACTGCTGCGCCACCATTGAGAGACCCTGCAGCCCAAAGCCCCCAACAGATGGGCACAGAGCTCAACTCACCCACCTCGCCCCACCGATATCCTACCTTAGTTTAGCTACTCAGTGCATCTATTGCAGAGAGCAGCAACTCACTGAAGCTTTCGCCTTTTTAACGACCTTTGTGAGTTGGAAACGGGGCTCCCAGACCCCTTCTGGTCTTTAGCTACAGTGGACAAGCCCTTTGGTTCTAGAATGCCCTACTGGACAAGTAGCCCATGGGGTCAGAAAGGGGCAGGCAAACTTCCCTGGTTCTCTCTTTGCTCTGGCAGGGAGAGACCAGGAAGGAGCCCACAATAGCTTTGTAGACTTGTTCGAAGGAGAGATCAGCTCACAAACCAACCTGCACACAGTATAGCTTCTTTCTCAAGGTCAGCCTTTGAACAGGTTTCTTCTGTGCTGTCTGGCGGCTGCATCTCAGCTTCACAAGTCCAGTTGGCCACAGATGGCAGCCCAGAGGCACCAAGGCCTCCAACTCTTTGCTGCCAGCTAATGGTCAATAGGACAACCAGGCGATGGAGCCATCACCGTTCTGAAACAATTACAGGGAGGTAATGGAGCCTGCCCATCATGGATGTAAGTTATGAGCAGTGCTTTTTTAAAATTTATTTTATTTTTATTTTTTTTTCAATTTTTATTATTTTATTTTCATTACAATCATAAGAAAAAAAATTCAGGTACATAAGAAGTTAAAATACAACACACAAATTTCAACATTGCTCACTCATTTCCCCCCAGACCGCATCCCCCTCTCATCTCTTCACTTCCCCCTTCCTTCTACCTCCTCCTCTCCTCTCCTCTCTCTCTCCTCCATCTTTCTACTTGAGGAGTGCTTTTTTTTGTAAAAAAAAAAAAAAAAAGGAGCTCACACATTTCATACAACCCACCTTGCCTACCCTACAAGGTTCCATCCAAAAAAGGTGCCGGAACTCCATTCTGGGCGTTCTATGAGAAAAAAAAGCCCTGGTTATCAGGGTCCTAAAACCGGTCGGCAACATGTCCAACCTGATATGATTGCCTTTTTTGTGACAGTCATTAAGTGAATCACCACAGTTGTTAAGCAAATCTGTAGTTGTTAAATAAACCAATGGTTCTCTATGGACACAATTGGCCAAAAACCAAATGTAAGTGCTAGTTTTCAATAAAAACAAGATCATGGGATGGGCGACCACTGGAACTTCAAATCTGGGTCATACGTAGCCTCAAGGTACGTCTAGCATAACTTTGAACAGTTGCTAAGCAACCAGTTGTAGGTCGAGGACTATCAGTAAATGGATATGCCCAAGGATGCTCCACTATTTAACATGTCCCTCCCCCAGAAAAACCCCGGGAACACAAATACAGCAGATCAACCCAACTCAAACCAGTCGTGGCATTGGTGGGAAGGGTTAGGAAACGCTGCGGGTTCCATCGATCAGGAATGTGCATCTGGTGGGACCATGAAAAAGGGCCTGCACAGAGGTGGCCCCTTCTCTATGGAACATGACTGTTGCTTTTCCAAAAGGCCCTGAAGACCTGGTTTTGTCCAAGAGCTGGAGAAAGGAGCCCATCAAGTGACTGATCTGATTGTGTTGCTGCTGCTGTGTGTCTGTGTATGTGTGTGCACGAATGTATAATTTTTATGTTGTGGATTTTTCATATTGTAAGCTGTCCAAAATCACCTGTGTAAGAATTTGGTGGCCATACAAATTTGTTTAATAAATAAATAAATATTTCTTTATTTAACGGTTGTGAGTCTCCCAGAGTCAATAAGAGTCAGGCGGCCCATTACTAGCTGTATAGATGAACCCTGGACAACTATTCCCTGGACAACTGAGGCAACTGAGTCCGTGCCTGAGGCCAAGACCACTCGGTGTAAATTGGTTTCCCTTTGTGGATCTGGATCCATTGCTGAGAGATGCAGCACTGAAAGCAAAAGGATCATTCAAAATCCTGCTGGTCCCACTGAAGTTTTGATGAGGTCCATATTTGCATGTCAAAGTCCACCAGGTTTTTTTGCTTATAGATTTAATGCAGTTAGAAGTCCACCGATACGTAACTAGCCGGGTCATTATTTGCTACAGAATCAAAGAATGAAAGAAGGTGACATTGCAGCCGACTTTGGAGACCCTCTGCTCCACCCCTGGTCCAGAGCCAGAAGACATTTATTTATTTTTATTTATGTATGTATCAAATTTAGAGACCACCCATCTCATTCACGGGAATCCATTCCATTCCAGCAGAGTCACCCGATGGATGACCCTCCTCCCCGCACGAAGGAGACCCTGCTCCCTTCCTAAATCCACTTCCATGTAAGGGAAGCCTCCTGCTCCTTCTCCATTCTTCCCAGCCCAGAGTGGCTTGACAGTGAGATGGGCAGCATTTAATGAATGAATAAATAAAGATCCCCATCATGTAGTCTTCCCTCCTCCAGGCTCCACCTTCCCAGACTGCCACCTTTTCTTCCAAGCCCTACATCGGCTGCTCTCCTTCGACCACCTTGATGGCTTGAAGATGCGTCAACTTGCCCGTGCTGGTTGGGAAATTCTGGGAGTCGAGGTCCACCCGTCTGAAAGCTCCCAAGTGGAGAAACGGCTGCAGATGTTCCCAAGCCTTCCTCAGTGGGTCAGGGATCCTCCTAAGATGTGGCTGTCAGAACCTGATGGTTTATTTATTGCTGAGCTTATCAAAATACTTATCGCATAGGCGTTCTTGAGTGTTAGGAAAAAGGCTGCGTTGCTAATTGGTGCCGCCTGTACAATCCTTTGGCCCCAAAGGGCAGACCTGACTTCCACGCCGTGGCCCGAGGCTGCAGTTCTGCGTCAGCATATCGGGAGGCTTTGCAGAGGCCCCTGGAGGTGGCTCTTCTCCATCCTTGTGGGGGGTCCTCTGTTTCCCCAGCCCTTTGAGGGGAAGGCACTTAGCCTGCCACAGTTTTTCTCTTGCGTCGGCCACAGTTTTGCTTCCCACAGAAAATGCATTAAGGAGGGGAAAAGCGAACAATTATGCCACATCCTTAATTGGCAGCAGTGGGAAGAGTCTTCTGTCTGAAAGCTGCAGAAAAAATCAGTACAAAAATGGTTGGCAGCCTCGCATTTGCTCTGCCGAGGGATTTTGCCAAGAAACTGGCTCTTCCCAGCATCGGTTTCCCAGGTGGCACCAGACGGGCCGGGTTCCCCACCAGGAGGGCCACTTTCCCAGCACTCGGCAGCCAATAGCCCCCGTGACACAACCTGTGAATCATGTGCGCTTGTATCCCCAGAAACCCCTCCCCAAGTTTCTGCCAGTTTCAGCCCAAATAAATGACGGTTCTTGACTAGGTGAAGCTTCAGCAGACTGAAGGGCCCTGAATAAAGGCTGTGGGGAGCCTGCCTGTTCTCAGTGGGGCTGCATTCCCTCTGCCAGAAGGGGCCGATAATTCTGGAGGGGGTCCTGGAGCAATCTGTTCAGTGGAGGGTCAACTTTCCCAATGCCCCCCCCCAGAGTTCATCCCCTGAAAACCTCCTGCTGAGATGGCAGTGTGGGTGCTGTGGGCTCTCCTCCTTCTCAACCCAGAAGGATTCTCTCTTCTCCAGTGGGGGGGGGACTCCTGGCCAGGCATTTGCTGCCTCCCCTTAGCCATTACTTCAAATGGAGCTACAGGCAGAACCTCCTCTCCGTGGCTCTTCTGCAACTGGTAACATCTGCAGCACGGCCATGGACAGAATCTCACCTGGAGCAGCCCTCTGCCTGGGGCCTTGTCCTCTTGAAGCCTCTTGCAAGAGTCTGAAGGTCAGGCCTCGTGTGTGTGTGTGTGTGTGTGTGTGTGTGTGTGTGTGTGTGTGTGTGAGAGAGAGAGAGAGAGAGAGAGAGAGAGAGAGAGAAAGAGAGAGAGAATGCTTGGGTTTTAAATGTTGGCTTTAAACCAATTAATTACTATGTAATCTGTCTTATATTTTAAACTGTTTGCTCTGTTCTTTTATACTGTTTTCAGTTGTTATCAATAAAGGAAGCAGTTGCTTACTTACATGAATCAATAGAACTATTTTGTAACTGGGAAAGTGTAGAGTTTTCCTGGTTAGACCTTTCTGAGCAGAGTATGGAAGACATTGAATAATTTATTGCACGCATTTCTCTCCCGCCGCTCTTCCAGTTACATAAGCCCAATAGATCTCTCTCCCCTCCCATGTGACACTCACAGCCACCTTGTCAGGTAGATTCAGCTGACTGTGACTGGCTGAAGCAACATGGCTGAACTAGAATTTGAAACAGCTCTCTCAAGTAGGACTAAATCCAGTATTAAGCACTGAGGCCCACTTTTGTAGATGGCAACTAATCAGGGGGGGCCCTGGAGCCCCTTTTCTGACCAACCAGTTTCACTGAGGGACTAGACTGGCGCAGGCTAGATTGATGGAGGACGGATTGCAATGGACACACAATATCAGCCTAGCTCACAAAATCTTCTGCCTTTTAATAAAATTGGTTGGTTGGAAAAAGTGCTTCTGATCCGGGGCTACCATGGCTCTGTTCCAATATATCCTTGTTCTTGAGTGCTGACTATTTAGTAACTGGGGGGGGGGGGCGGCAGTGTTGGAGCTCCACCCTCAAGATCCTTTGGGAAGATCCAGGCAGTGGAGGGAAAATCTGCTGAGCCTCAGAAAGAAGCAGAGAGGGTTAAGCTACACCACAGGAAAAATGCCCTGCTGCAAAAGTCACAGTCTTGCACCAAACACGTTATCCATATTTACTCGTGCCAACAAGCGGAGGAAGTAAAATGGTTCAGGGGGGAAATTAAATAATTCTGCCCTGCCCTCAACCTGAAGATGAGCATCTGTGCAGCTGCCGCTGCCCCATCCCTTGGGCTGCTCTGCCTCCTGCAGAGTCATTGCAGAAATGCAGGTGGGAGCTCCATTGGGTTTTCTTAGCCATGTATCCTGCCTTTCTAAGAAGAGGACAACGAAGCTGAAATTTCACAAATGGGTACTTACCACTCCAACAAGACAAAGGTTTGGCTACTTGGAAAGGGAGAGTGTTCCCAAAGAGCCAGAGGTCTTTGGCCTAAAGTGTCTTCTTTGGGGTCCTTTGTGGGTTGTTCTGTAACATTAATGACCTGGAGTTTGGACCTCATAGGAGCCAAGACCTGGAAGGAGTCTCTTGGGATCTGCTCCATCACCCGAGTTAAGCCACTCTGACTTTTTTCTGCTTTGATCCCCTCTCTCCTCCTTCACTAAGCAGCTGGTTTATGGTTTCCTTTTCCTTCTGAGTTTCTGAAGACATTCTTTGTATTGTCCTGAGTAGCCTTCACTAATCTCAGTTTATTTTTTGCTTTCCTGGCTCTCTGTCTACAAAGTCCAGCGTTTCTACTCATATTTCTCTGGTGACCTCCTTCCACTTGACACAGGAGTCCTTTTCATGAAGCATTTTGTGCAGCCAAGTTGGCTTCTGCTCTCTTTCCCTCCCCTTCACATCCCCCCCATCATTGTGAGTCTTCAAAATTATCCTTTTAGGATTCTTTGAAGAAGCTCCCCTCAGAACTCAAGTCTTCCCCGATTGCCTCCTGTCTTGAAATTAATTTGAGCGGTTGTCACGTGAGACCTGTCTGACATTCAAAATCCAGGAAATTAAATTGTTATTGTGTCTCCTCCCAATTATGTTCCTGCTCTTCTCCTATGTTGACAAAGAATCTTTGCAAATGTTTTGTCTCCCCTCCCTCCAAGCCAGCTCTGTATCCCTAGCAACTTTCTACATGACACGTCATCCAGTCCCCATGGCAACCATTGCTTGGGCAATGACATCATGGCATCACTAGGGCTACATGCCATGAAAATCAAGAGGAAAGTACTCAGAAACAAGGAAAGATTGGGGCTCTGATGGAGCAAATAGACACAGGGAAGCAGGTCTAAGCATGAGAACCCATCTCACCAAAGCTTAGAAGGTGGCCAGACAAAGACCATGTTGGACAGAAGGGAGAATCCTCCTGAAGTCCTGCTGATCAGCCTAACAAGTGCGTCAGGTCCATGGTGGCTCCTTTTTCTGGAATGAACGCTACATGGAAACAGACCCCTTATTTAAGTACTTCTGAATGTTAGCTTTTCATTACAACCCTGAAAAGATGAGGCATTGGATTAGTTGACTGTCTGAATGAATCCCCATGTGCAAAAGACCAGAAGGATTTATGGTTCCTTCTGATGTTGGTGATCAAAAGTGTCCCAGAAAGCCATTTTCTGGGTGTGTTCTGGCAGCCCATCCTACAGCTGCTTCAGTTTTCCTCTCCCACGGCCACATCCAGGTCTGTAGGGAAGATTAAAGGCGGGTAGAGGCGAAATGAGTTCTTCTTCCGGTGTTTGACTTTGATGTCCAAAGGAGCAGGGAGCAGAGAGGGAAGGGGCAGCTCTTTTGTGGATGCTGGGACAGTCAAGGAAGGGCCACGGGCCACTTCCAGATCATCCTAAGGGTCTGGAATAAACATAAAACAAGGTTCTCTTTGCAGGTATCACTTTTTTAAAGAAAAGAATTGGCAATAGGTTGGACTTCTGGACAAATATTTTTTGATCAAGGTGAACCTAATCTTAAGTCCAAAGAAGAGTTGGAGCCAGAAGGGCATGTGTGTCACTGGTTACCCTATTTACAACTGAAGGAAAGATTCAAGCTGGACCAGAAAAGTTACGGGTTTGACTCTGTAAAACTGAATTTGAAACTATATTGTGTGGTAATGATGAACATGTTATTGCCAAGGTTTAGAGTTACTGAATTTGAACTTGGAAAATGAATATGTGAAAGTTTGTATGATTCAATGGGCAAAGAACTTTGGTATAATATAATGCTTGAACAATGGGAAAACATATGGATGAAGGATTTAAAATTACACTGAATTATAACTTAAAAGAATTTTTTAATAAAATATTTTGGTGTTTAATACCTAAGAAATTGTCAAAGATACATAAGGTATTTAAAATGTATGTTGGAAATGTAAACAAGAAACTTTTTACCATCTGGTGAACTTGTGACAAGGTGAAGAAATACTGGGATAAGATTTATGTTTTAATAGACGATCCTCAAAATGAAAGTAGAACTCAGCAAGTGAGTGAACAAGGAACTTGAAAAAAATTGGGAACTTTGTTGTTGTTATATGCTGACCACAACGAAAATGCTTTATGTGCAAAAATGGAAAGATACAATAACAATAACAATAATAAAGTTGGAAGGGGGCTTGGAGATCTTCTAGTCCAACCCCCTGCTCAGGCAGGAAACCCTACACCATTTCAGACAAAGGGCTGTCCAGTCTCTTCTTAAAAACTTCCAGTGTTGGAGGATTCACCGCTTCTGGAGGCAGGTTGTTCCACTGGTTCTAATGGTCAGGAAGTTTCTCCTTAGTTCAAGGAGGAATAGTTCAACTTCAAAAATGGAAAGAATGGCTTGAAAACTGATGGAGTCAGAAAACATGGGCATATTAGCTGCTTTAATCAAAGAAAAAAAATACATCTACTTTTGTTTCTACTTGCAAACTCTTTCTAGAATCTAGACTTTGTTCTCAGGCAGGAAAAAAAATGCAAGTTTGACTTTGGGATTTGCTGATTAGATAAGTCTGTTGTTACATAAACAGTTAGTTGACACTAAGAATGCAAAAGTAAAACATCACAGCTGTAACATTATTACCTTTATTCTCCTGTGCTGAAAAGAGCTGGAAGTTAATGCTTTTTTCCCCTTTTCCCCCCTTTAATCCACACTTCTTTTCCTGTTTTTGCCTTCCACCATTATCTTTATTTTTGCCTGTATTTTATATATTGATAAGTTTAATAAAATTATATAAAAATATGCCACGGTGCTAAACCATACAGCTCTGTCCCTGCAGCAGCACATTTGGCCAACCACAGCGGCATGTGACTGCAGCAAAGGACTGCTGTATGATTGCAGTGAGGTGACAATGGATGGAGAGCTGGGATTCAAAAGTTCTTCAGATGGTGCCCTCCCTGGCTTCCTCTTCCAGCTGGTTGACATTCAAAGTGAGGTGATCTTCCTCATTCCACCTGTCCAACTCTAGGATACCCTCACCCAAGGATTATTTGGCTAGAAAGCAGCTCATTTCACAGCCTTCCTTGGAAGTAACCTCTGATGCATCCACCACACTGCTTTTCTTCCCTCTGTAATACTTTAGCCCAGTGGTAGGCAACCTTGGCTCTTTTATGACTCGTGGACTTCAACTCCCAGAATTCCTGAGCCAGCTACTCAGGAATTCTGGGAGTTGAAGTCCATGAGCCATAAAAGAGCCAAGGTTGCCTACCCCTGCTTTAGCTAAATAGCAGCAATAATCATCTTTCGTTCTTAGAGTTCTTGTTCCCATTGAATATCACCCCAGTTTTTGGTTAAGAACTCATCTTGGGGAGCCAAGACATCATTGCGTTCTGTTCTCTCCTTCTGTGCTTTCAGTTTTTCCAGCTTCTTCTCATTCTCATCAACTCGGTCTTTCTGCTCAATGCTGCCTGATGAGTCACCAGAAAGATTGCCTGGCACTTACATTCTCCCAGATAACAGGCTTCTCTCTCCATCTGAAAGAGGCTCATTCGGCTCAGTAACCTGCAAAATGCACACAAAATTGTTAACAGTCAGTTTCAGAGGACAAAAACCCTCTCTAAAAATATCCCACACAAACCCAAACATACAAGTTTGTACCTTATGGCTGTAATCATAGATTACAATTTTATAGCTACAAATACCGTAGATCAGCTGTCAAGTAGTGGAATGTATTTTTTACCAACAATTACACCTGCAACTCGTGGTATTGAAAGAAAAGTCTTCATCAGGTCCAGTCCAAGCTGGGAATAAACAAAATGGAGAGTGCTTTAGAAAGAAGATTGTAGTTTATTGAAGGGCAGAGGCAGACAAAAGCCCTGGGAAAGCTGACCACATGTTGCTGGGAGTGGTGGGTTTTTATACCTTCTTGGGCTCTTGAGGTTGTTTCCTGTTCCTGTTTGTGGCTCTGTATTTCCTGTGTCATGTAGTTTGACCTGATTCTGAGCGTGCCCTTTTGGTATTGGTGGGTTAATCCTATTATGTCCCCAAAGGTCATGTCTTTTAGAGTTTGGGTGGGGAATGTAGATTTTAGGGGTCTTTGTCTTCCTAATCTCATCAGCTTCTAGCTTGCTGGCCCCAACCTTCCTGAATGGATTATTGAATTTGCATTTCTAAAAGCTGGCCCCTGCCTAGGAGCTGGGGCTGATTTCTGGGGGCTGGTTTCTGCCTTTTTAAAGATCTTTTCCATTGTTCCTTTGGGGAAATATATCCACCTTTTTAATATTTCCGAAAATATTTCTCTCTCTGGATTCTTCCCACAGTGGTTTGAAGGTATAGAGATCAAAACAGCCATAAAACAGTCAACATTAAGTAGAGTCTGTTGCTGTCCAATTTAAGTGATGCCCTTTTGCTGAAGGAGAAAAGGGAATGTGAGAAGAATGGGCAACCTTGAACTCCTGGACACACTGTAACTGAGAAGGCCATTTTCTGGGAGTCTTCTCCTCAATCTCTCATGCTGGGCACCTGCAGCATTCCCTCCTTCTGGTCCCCGCAAGATGAGCAGATTCTGCCTGGGAAAGACAGCCTGGGCTCTTAGGTAAACCACCATTCCTGGCCACAGCTTCCCCCGTGTTATGTCCCGAGCCTTGCAAACGGCTCGGGCGTTTGCAGGCAGTCCCGGGCAGGTGCAAAGCTGCCCGGGACCAGACAGGCTGTCGCCAGCGCCGTGCGCATGCGCGGGTGCTGGCGCGGGAAAAGTAACCCATTTACCCGGGAGTTGCCTATATAAGAGGCTGCGAGGCGTTTGGGCGAGGCTGAAGCCATCTTCCTGTAAGCTGAACGCTGAATAAAAGAAACTGAGAACTCCAGCTGCTTCTCGTGTCTGTTTCCCGCCACGGACTCAACACTGGCGACGAAGGTGGGATGCCTTGCACTACCTGGAAAGGAAGAAGTGTAAGCTTACCCAAGGAGTCCTGAGCGGCGAAAGAGGAACGGCGTCGACTCGGCAGCTGCCCGCCAATCCGGTGCGCATTCGGGGGTAGGCTGGCTGATAGACCCGTCTCCTGAAGATCCGAAGATGGCGAAAATCGGAAGGCTTTCGGAATTCGACGTCTCACATCCAGAGCGGTGGGAGTCCTACGTATCCAGAATGGAGAACTACTTCAAGGCAAACCAAGTGAGGGAAGATAGCTTGAAGGCGGCCACCCTGCTTTGCGTTTGCGGCCAAGACGCCTTCGAAATCGCAGAAAACCTTGCAGCACCTGTCCCAGTAGAGTCTGTAAGCTACGCAGACCTGAAGAAGCTGCTGAAGGAGCACTTCAACCCCAAGGTGTCCGTTATCTCATGGCGCCACATCTTCGAACAGAGGGATCAACGGTCCGGTGAGTCAGCCAAGGAATACATCGCCGCGTTACGGAAGGCCGCCAAGCCCTGCGAGTTCAAGGACCTCGAGGAACGACTGAGGGACCGATTCGTGTGCGGGTTAAGGCATCGCGAGCTACAACAGAGACTTTTCGCAAAGGAAGAATTATCCTTCCAAGACGCCTTAAGGGAAGTCACCGCAGAAGAAGCAGCAGGCGGCGCCGTCAAAAACATGCGGCCGATCAGAAACAGTGCAGAGGGTGCGTCCGTGCACCAGGAAGACGTCCGACGAAACTCCGAGGAGGATCCGGACGAGGAAGTCGACCGTCTACACCCCGCGAAGGAAGAGAACCAGAAGGGAAGCTCTTCGGCTCCGCTCAAGTGCATCGGCTGTGGAGGTCGCCACAGGAGAACCGACTGCAAGTTCCGCTCCGCTACCTGCCGGGCATGCGGTAAACAAGGGCACATTGCAGCTGTGTGCCTGGGCCGACGAAAGGCACAACCCCAAGAAGAACGCCTGAAGGGTACCAGATTCCCCAGCCAGAATAGGGTAGGTTTTTGCGCTTCGCGAAGAAGCATCTGTAGAACAGGCACACACAAGCCCATGAAGAAAAAGCTGTCACTCAACGTGAAGCTACAAGGGGTTCCATTATCTATGGAACTAGACACAGGGTCTGCCCTGTCCATCATTTCATTGCATACATTTAGGAAGATTTGTTCCAGAAGTGGGTCTAAGGCCAAGTTAAGGCCTTCTGATATTGTATTAACAGATTTTCAGAACTCAAGAGTGTGTGTTAAGGGGGAGGCCACCCTTAACGTGCAATACAAGAGTTTTGAAGGTCCACTAGACTTATTAGTAGTAGGGGGTGAACGAACGAGTCTCATAGGACTCGATTGGTTTGAGGCCCTGGGGATACACGTCACAGGACTCCATAGCTTACAAACACTCGACCTACAGGAAGTCTGC
Source organism: Crotalus tigris (assembly GCF_016545835.1). Classification (NCBI taxonomy): domain Eukaryota; kingdom Metazoa; phylum Chordata; class Lepidosauria; order Squamata; family Viperidae; genus Crotalus; species Crotalus tigris. Next base: position 931,266 of record NW_024100139.1, on the reverse strand, counting down.
ACAGAATTTGCAGATGTTTTCAGCCCCCAGCTGGGCACATTCAAAGGACCACCTGTGTCCTTAAAGCTAGACCCCACTGTCACTCCCATTAGGATTAAAGCAAGAAGGGTCCCTTTTGCTTTAAAAAGTAAGATTGACACTGAACTAGACAAACTAATCCAACAGGGAATCCTAGAACCTGTTGATTCCAGCCCGTGGGAGACCCCCATTGTCACGCCTCTAAAGGCAAATGGGGACATTCGCATTTGTGCTGATTACAAATGCACACTCAATAAGGCATTGCAGCAACATGCCTATCCTGTTCCTGTGGTCAGTCACATCCTGGCCTCTCTCAAGGGGGGGGCGTGTTTTTGCAAAGCTTGACCTAGCTCAAGCATATCAACAGCTGCCTGTTGATGATGATGCTGCCATAGCTCAGACCATTGTGACCCACAGGGGAGCCTTTAAAGTAAAAAGGCTACAGTTTGGAGTGAATGTCGCTCCTGGGATTTTCCAAAGCGTTATGGAAAACACACTACGAGGTATACCAGGGGTCTGCCCCTACTTTGACGATGTCTTGATTGCAGGAGACTCCACACACATTCTAGCTGAAAGGCTTAGGGCTGTCCTGTTAAGATTCAGGAAATCAGGCCTCAAGCTCAGAAAAGACAAATGCCAGATTGGGGTGCCTTCTACTGAATTTCTGGGATTCAAAATTGATGCTGCTGGGATTCATCCTGCTGAATCCAAACTAACTGCTATTTTAGAAGCACCCAGGCCAAAGTCTAAGGCCGAACTTCAGGCCTTCCTAGGCCTCCTGAATTTCTACAATTCTTTTCTTCCACATAAAGCTAGTGTAGCTGAGCCTCTTCACAGGCTACTAGACAAACAGGCTGTGTGGCTGTGGTCACAAGCACATGAGGCTTGCTTTAAAGAAGTCAAGGCCTTGCTCACTTCTAACAGTGTTCTTGCACATTTCAACGAGTCTCTCCCTGTGTGCATCGCTTGTGATGCGTCCCCCTACGGGGTTGGAGCTGTCCTGAGTCACCTCAGGTCTGATGGAACTCAGGTTCCTATTGCATACTACTCCAGAACACTGTCTTCTGCCGAGCGCAACTACGCTCAGATAGACAGGGAGGCTCTGGCTGTTGTTGCTGGAATTAAAAAATTCCACGATTTTCTATATGGCAGGCATTTCACGGTCTTCACTGACCATAAGCCTCTGCTGGGACTGTTTACCACACGTAAGCAGACTCCCCACATCATTTCCCCTAGAATGCTTAGGTGGTCTATTTTCTTGTCTGCATATGATTTTTCATTACTCCACAAGCCTGGGAAAGAAATGGGCCATGCTGATGGCCTCAGTAGGATTGCCTCTGCCAGTAGTAGAAGCTGACCCCGCGCCAGCTGTCAACATTCTATCAATCCAAGCCTTGCCCGAGCTCCCTCTTAGTGCCAGGGATGTTACCGCTGAAACAGGTACAGATCACACACTTTCACGTGTCCGCTCCTGGGTCCTGTCCGGGTGGCCTGAGCACTGCCCTAGTCCTGAGTTTCAGAGTTTCTGGTCCAAAAGAAACGAACTGTCCCTTTCTCAGGGTTGTCTGCTTTGGGGAAACAGAGTTGTCATTCCCACCTCAATGAGGACTAGGGTCTTAGAATCCCTCCACGAGGGTCATCCTGGCATTGTTCGTATGAAGGCTCTTGCACGCAGCCACTTGTGGTGGCCTGCTTTAGATAAAGATATTGAGGCTAAGGTACACGCATGCCACCTGTGCCAACGATCTCGCCCAGAGATGCCCCAAGCTCCTGTGCATAGATGGGAGGAAACACAGTCCCCATGGTCTAGGGTGCACATTGACTACGCTGGGCCCTTTCAGGGCCAGTTCTTCTTGGTCCTTGTTGACAGCCATTCAAAATGGCTTGAGGTTGTGCCTGTCTCATCCACCACCACTGCAAAGACTATTCAGGTACTGAGGGGGATTTTTGCTGCACACGGGCTGCCAGATGTCATTGTGTCCGACAACGGCCCTCAATTCACCTCCTCCGAATTCCAAGCTTTCTTACAGGCAAACCTGATTCGTCATGCCACGTCTGCGCCTTTTCACCCGTCCACCAACGGTATGGCTGAACGCATGGTGCGCATCGCAAAGGACGCCTTGAAGAGACTCACCTACGGGGACTGGCATCACAGGTTGGCTGACTTTCTCCTTTCTTATCGCACCACACCGTCCACTTCTACAGGGAGAAGTCCAGCTGAACTTCGTTGGGGGCGCCAACTTACTACTAGACTTGACCGGTTGCATCCGGACAGACTGCCTTCATCTACCTCACATCCTAGGGCACCTAGACAACTACTTGTGGGTGCCCCGGTTTGGGCTCGCAATTACGGGCCTGGTCATACATGGGTCCCCGCTTCTGTGTCCAGGATCACAGGTCCTCTCTCCTACGAGGTTGCCCTGGACAACGGTCGTGTCCTGCGTCGGCACATCGACCAACTTCGCTCTAGGCGAGACTTTTCTGCTGAGACTCCTGGGTCTTTTCCAGGGGGGGAGGGGGACCCTTTGGAGCAAAGGGAAGGGCAAGAGCTACTGCCCATCTCCACTGAGGGAGCCACAAACGGCTCGTCCCAAGGTTCTGCAATTGCTCCGAAAAGAAAGTCATGGAGCTTATCCACACAACAGGCACTCACGCCTACTCCAGCCAGGGAGTCACCCCGGGGGCATACTCACTTTCCACACACATCACACAGCACTCCAGCAACGGAGGATACCCGGGGGCATCCCAACAAATCATTCCCCGCAAGAGAGCTGGCACACAATTCCCAAGGTTGGCCTGACCTTACCCCAAATCCTACAGGGGGTCAAACATACACAGAGCTAGTCGAGGAACCAAGTCCCGACTACAACAACCCTAGCACAAATCAGGGAACACCTGAGTTTTGGGAAAGTACAGAAACCCACACGAGCCCGAACACAGAATGGGGTTCAGGGAATGGACAGCCTCCTGACAGGTCTTGGACTGACCTAGGAGGTTCTACAGAGACGCCCAGCAGCGGCTATCACTTCAAGGGGCCTGAGGGTCTACAGCTAGGTAGGTCAACCAGGTCACAAAGTAACAGAAGCCCTGGCCTGACGAGCCCGGTGGGCAAGCAAGCAGGCCAGGCATCGGGGCACAGTCCTTGGAAGACACCAGGGCACAATAGAGAGAACAGGCTCACGCCTCCCTCCAGTCAGGGGACTTATGCCAGTAACCCAGAGCTAAGAAGGTCACAGAGAGCAAAGAAATCTCCTAAGTATCTAGAAGATTACATAACATTGCTGGCAAGGCAAAAGCCAGTAATCAGTGGGAGCACTGGGGAGCAAAATGTCATATAAAATAAATGTTGTATGTTGGTAGTAGTTTTAGCCCGGGGGAAAGGGGTGTTATGTCCCGAGCCTTGCAAACGGCTCGGGCGTTTGCAGGCAGTCCCGGGCAGGTGCAAAGCTGCCCGGGACCAGACAGGCTGTCGCCAGCGCCGTGCGCATGCGCGGGTGCTGGCGCGGGAAAAGTAACCCATTTACCCGGGAGTTGCCTATATAAGAGGCTGCGAGGCGTTTGGGCGAGGCTGAAGCCATCTTCCTGTAAGCTGAACGCTGAATAAATGAAACTGAGAACTCCAGCTGCTTCTCGTGTCTGTTTTCCCGCCACGGACTCAACACCCCGGGCTTTTCCAGAAGGAGTCATCAGTAGAACTGCTTTGGAACAATAAATGGAACATCCACGGAACTGGGGTCGTTCTGCCTTGCTGGGATTTAGCCTCAATCCCTCAGTCCGTTTTGCTCATCTTCTTTTGTGGTTTAGCAGCTTGATCTTCTATAAACACCGTACTTCAATTCTTTGGGTGACTTGTTCAGTACTATCACCAAGGTCTCTCTCGAGTAGCTTGCTCCTGGCTACAAACTATTACTAAAAGCCAAGTTCTCTCCACCAGGTACCTTGTGAACACACACACACACAGACACACACACACACTTAGTGCTTTGGGCAATTACTTTTCTCAACTGCCAGAGACAAAAACTGGCTTGCTTTGAGGCTGGACTCCTTGTCAGCTTTTTCCCAGCTTTCATTCCCTGTTCGCCTCATGCACCACTCTGCTATGTAACCTTCCAGGGTTTCTCTTTCAGTTCAGGGCTTGGGAGGATTTTTCTCTGATCAGGTGACCAATATTATCCATTCTTTTTCTTCCCCTAGCTGTCCTCTGCTATGCTTCCTACGGCCTCCATATTTGAAGGAGAGTGAAGCTCAACAAAGCACCAGAGGGAAGGACAAGAAACAATGATTGGAAACTGACCCAAGAGAGAACAACATGGAATTAAGGAGAAACTTCCTGACAGTGAGGACAGTTAATCAGTGGATCAGCTTGCCTCCAGAAATCGTGGGCGCTCCATCATTGGAGATTTTTAAGAAGAGGCTAGACAGCCACTTGTCTGAAATGGTATAAGGTCTCCTGCTTGAGTGGAGGGGCTGGACTAGAAGACCTCCAAGGTCCTTTCCAGATTCTATTCTATTCTATTCTGTTCTGTTCTGTTCTATTATATTCTTCATCCTACTGTTTATTTCTTTTTCTTGCCTATATTATTTGCTTCTTTAATCACAAATAGTCACCTAGACTTTTATAAACATGCATTTCATCCTTTTATGAAGAAGCCCTCCTTAGATCCTTTGGTGTGCTTCCTTTATTTAAAACCTCTGAGTTCCTCTCCCACACCTGATTCTTCTTTTATCTCCTAAAAGCCTTCTGGGTCCATCTCAGTCTGGATTTTGGCCAGCCCAGTCCTGTCCACTGAGAAGGCACTTTCTCAAGGCTTTACTTGGATAACAAAACCACCTAATATCATTGGGTGGGCCCTTTTTGGTTAAAAAATGTTTTTGTTGTCTTGTTCTTTTTCCACCCATAAATTTCTCCTTACAAGTATCCCTCCAGGATCAGTCTCAGATTCTCCTTTCTTTATTATGGATACAGGATCAATACCATTGATATGCTGGTAATACTAATCCCAAAACAGGTGTTCAACTATGTAATCCAGTGGCTTATTGGCGTTTTATCCGCTGGATGCCTTCCCACTGCCTTAGGCTGAATATGGAGAAGCCAGGGAGATCCTGCTCCAGCTTGATCTTATTTCCCATCTCTCCTTTTGCCTCAGAAGTTGCTCACAGTCTTGGGAATTTAATTGACAGATGACTTTGCACCCATTTATTGTTCTTATCACACTGTGTGTGATATGATTTGTGGGTTTAATGTAGGGCTGTTATCCCACCTATTCTTCTTATAATGAGCCGAGGTGGCGCAGCAGTTAGGGTGCAGTACTGCAGGCCACTTTAGCTGACTGTGTTCAGCAGGTCAGCGGTTCAAATCTCACTGGCTCAAGGTTGACTCAGCCTTCCATCCTTCCGGGGTAGGTAAAATGAGAACCCAGATTGTTGGGGGCAATGTAAATATATATATATATACATTGCTTATTGGTGTACACCGCTTAGAGAGTGCTTACACTTAAAGCAGTATATAAGTCTCATAAATAAATAAATAAATTAGTCTTGTAGTTCCTAAGTTACTATCTGTTTTACCGTGCTCAGTTGTACTGTCTTGTTTCTACAGACATGGAGCATCTAAATACTAGAAAAATATATGTGGAGAAACATTTATGGGCTACTCTTATCTTTTAAATGCCCTGTTAAAATGCAGACTTGCAACCTGAAGTCCAACTTCCTCGGGTTCGAAAAGTTCTTCCCCTGAGCCTCTACTGGAATAAATCCAAACCAAACCAAATTCACCTAAATGTTACTGCACAGATCGGAGAACTATGATCAGTTGGAAGTAGCCTAAGAGATCATCAAATTCAATTCCCTGCACACTGCAGAAATCACTATCCCATCCTTAATAGAGGACTATCCAGTCTCTTGGCTGACCTGAGTGTCAAGAAGTTCTTCCTAATCTGAATTTAAATCTTTTTAAATTTCAGCCCTATTGTCAGCTACACTAAACAGACAGGCCAGAATATCAACTTTACAGAAAGGCCCGAAGTATTTTATTGAGATGGCCCACCGTAATAGAATCTGGTGAGTCCGATTGTGTTGCACCTTTTCCTTCAATTAATTAGGGCAGTGTCTGTAGGAGTCACTTCCAAGTTATCTCATTGTTTGGGACTTAAAAATGCTTTGCCCTCTTTTGCCAAAGTCCTGTTTTTTTGCATATCTCTGTCAAGGTCACCAAGCAGTAAATGCTCCAACACTGGAAGTTTTTAAGAAGAGACTGGACAGCCATTTGTCCGAAATGGTGTAGGGTTTCCTGCCCGAGCAGGGGGTTGGACTAGATGACCTCCAAGGTCCCTTGCAACTTTACTACTATTATTATTATTATTATTATCTATCTCATATTAGGATGTTGCTGCATTTACCAATGGATAAGTGGACAAAAGTGGTTATTATCTACTTCAACCAGTTCTGTGTCATTGGAGAATACTATTCCTGTTAACAAATAGCAACAGCACTTATATACCTTTACAGCACTCTCTGAAGTTTGCTCTGGCAAGCTGGCAAGGGGCAAGAGCCGCTGGGTCTGGGTGCAAAGGCGACTTTGAGTGGGTGGGCTATGGGACCCCTTTTTATCTCCCCAAATCTTTGCTGCATTCATAAGCTGTTGATTCACAAGCTCTTGCCTTTTGTCCTGTCGATGGAGCTTAGGGAGGGGTCTCGCCCGTGCTCAGGCCCTGCTTCCTGTGTCTGGTTCAGGTCAGTTTGACCTTTACGGCTCAGTTCCTCCTGATCCCCCCCCCCCAGGATCTTTGCCAGATGCCTGATTTTGATCCCCCTCCCCCGCTTCGGGGCCTGCCAGCAGCTTCAGCCTGCTCTCCAGGTCCAAGGAAAAGTGGAGCTACAGACCCAACGGATGGGAGAAAATTCCTTCTATTTGCCAGGGAGGCACACAGAATGTGGGGAGCCTGCTGCCCCCAACACTCCCACATGCACACACATACTGCACTCCCACAGCACCTTCACTTGGGACAAACAGCCCCAACGCCCAGGCAGCCGATGCCCAGAGTCGCCTGTAGAGAGATTGGCGGCATACAAATTTAATAGATAAATAAGTAGGGGGCCTCCTTGCTGAGGCCTGCGGATGTCCTTGTCTGCCTCTGCAGGCAGACTCTGACCTCCTCCTCCTCCTCCTCCTCCCTCCTGGCTGGCCTCCTCCCTGCCTGCCTCCTCCACGCAGTGCCTGCGATGCTGGCCCTCCATGTGCTTCACCAGCTGCTGCACTGCATCTGGCAAGATCAGCACTCAGGCTCCTCTGTACCAATCCTTGTCCCGCTGGAGCTGCTTCTGGGTTCAGTCTGGGGGGAGGAGAGCAGCAGGGGGCCTTTCCCCACGGCAGAGCTCGCCCTCTTCCTAAACAAGGAGGGATACGGAGGCTACAAGGCCCTTCCTTCACCTTGGAAGCTGCCCAGGACCCTGTTGGTTTGTTATATATTCGTTTTATCTGTAGCCCACCTTTAGGTTTACAAATAGCTCGTGATGGTGAACGCATCAATACTCCTTCCTCTTATTTTCTCCACAACAACCTTGTGAGGTGGGTTGGGCTGAGAGTCGCCTAAAGCGGGACTAGAACTCACCGTCTCCTGGTGATTGGCCCAAAGTCACCCAGCTGGTCTTCTTGCCTAAGGAAGGACTTGAACTCATGGCTCCTGGTTTGTAACCTGGTGCTTTAACTACTAGACCAGTGTTTCCCAAACTTGACAATTTTAAGGCATGTGGACTTCAACTCCCAGAATTCCACAGCCAGCGTTGCTGGCTGTGGAATTCTGGGAGTTGAAGTCCTCATGCCTTAAAATGGTCAAGTTTGGGAAACACTGTACTAGACCAAAGGTCCTTCTGTCCCCTCTCTATGCGACTTGAACCCAAAGGCCGAGAAGCGATCTGCTCCCCTCTCTGGCTTCACCGTTCAGCAGGGATCCCATCGTTCTTCTCCTTCGAAAGCCATTTCTGCTTCCTGGATCCTTTCGGGTGGAAGAAGGTCCCTCTCGCCCTCTGCATTTCTGGATTCTTCCCACCCAGCATTTTGAAATCTCCCTTTTGACCAGGATCTTTTCACCGTGGCCATTTTTGCTCTTTTCCTAATTACCCACCTTTTAAATATGCTGCAGGCTCATCAGAATACAAAGGACAGGAGGAACGGATGTTACATTTTAAATTCCATACTTATATTGTATACATTTACATATTTATACATAGCCTCTGCCACACAAGAGCAGGCATGAGCCTTTCAGTGTACCTAGCAAATTTCTGTCCACTATTTTTTGGTTCCTCAAATCTTCTTTCATCTCAGTCTGACCCTCGCTCAGAGGCCAGGCGCGCCACAAGGCTTCGGCTGCTCCCGGCTGAGTTTGGCTCTGCCCGGCCTGCGGAAGCCGGTGCTCAGGGCGCGCTGGCGTGCATCTTCTCCAGGCAGCCCGTCCAGAAGGAGAGGAGGCGACCATCTTTGTTGCAGCAGAAGTCCATGAAGTCTTTCAGCAGCCGGTCGGCAAACTTCTCGTCACCAGTGGCACTGGATCGCCAGGTTTTGGTCAGCATGGTGTTGTAGGCCCAGTGGTAGCCAATGCGCTCCTCGCAGAAGACGTTCTGGTTGGCGGAGCTGGTGGAGTTGCGTCGGCGGCGTTGCTGCCCGGAAAACTTCCTCTTGGAATAGGGCAGCTGGAGGAAGACCGTGCCTGAGGGGGGAGAGGGGGTGGTGGTTCAGAGGACAGGAGCTTTCTGTGTGGGACACGTCCCCTGGGCCTACCCCAACCAGGGAGGGGGTTTTCTAGAACAGGGGGTGGGCAACAATGGCCCTTTTATGAATTATGGACTTCCAACTCCCAGAATTCCTGAGCCAGCATGGCGTCCCGAAGGGGGGCCGCTCCTGTGAAACTGAACTTTGCAGAGTTCTCTGGTTTCACGCAAAGCTGTCCTGCCAGGAGCCGAGAGCTCTTCCTGAGCAAAGCAGAGTTCTGAAGCAAAGTTCAGTTTCGCTTGAAACTGGCAGGGTGGGAAGGAGGAGAGGCGAGGAGCGTCACACCAGCTGGCTGGGCTTCGGAGTACCAGAGGCCGTCAGCCAGCCAGAGGCTGGGGTGGGGCCATCAGGGCAGGAAACCATGGCCAGCCCTTTCTCCTGGGCCCAGCAGCAGAAAGGGCAGGGCGGGGGTTGGGGGGCACACACACTCCCCTTCAGACGCATTGCCCGCCTGCCCCACCATCCCCACTCCTGAAGGGAAAGAGAGCTCACCGGTGACGTGGATATACTGGGGCTTGTTCTCTGCAGGGAAGTTGAAGGCAGAGGCTGAGTATTTATCCTGAACGAATCCAAACCTGCTGGGAACACAGCACAGCTCTTGTTGAGCACGCAAGGAGAAGCATATCCTGTAGGGTGAGTCCCTCAGGAGCCTGGTCTGCCAGAAGCTTCATGGCCCCACTAAAAGGTCCCCATCCAGTGCTATGGTTCCCCTTTGGATTCGGAGCAGAGGAAGGAAACGTAGAATAAAAGCCCAGCCTTGCAGAAGCAGCATTGCGGATTTTTGAGCTTCCTTCCTACACCTGGTGTCACCCACTGCACCCCACCCCCTGCCAACAGCACCTCCCCAACGGCTCACCTGTGTGCAATGGCCTCCTGCAGAAGGTGCCTCCGGTCCCAATACGTTTCTGGCTCAAAGCCTGCAAGAGAAACAGGAGGGGGGGGGGTTCTGGTTGCTGTCAAGGCCCCAAGATTTCTTAGGCACATCCTGCGAAGCTTTCTGGAGAATTCCGCAGTTGGGAGATGCCTCTGTATTACCTTGCTTGGTCTCAAGAAAGCACTGATCTTGTCTCCCCAACGCTCCAGGTGACTCAGCCTCCCCCATCCGAGTGTAGTTCCGAGGGTCAAGCGATGCTTCGTAAAAAAGCTCCTTCCCTGCCCAGTCTCTGCTAGGCCACCACTGGAACTGCCTGCCCTGGCCCAGCACAGCACTGCCCACCCTCTGCCCTGCCGAGCCCGCCAAAAATCCCATTCTGCAAACGGTGCTGCACCAGTTGAGTAGTCCTGTACTTACGACCGGTTAAGTAGTCGTCGACTTACGACCGGTTGGGGGTCGTGGCATTAAAAAGGTTGAGAACCACTGTCCTAAGAGGACGGATCCAAGTGATTTTGTAGGTTCAGGCAGAGAAAGAGCTCACCTGCTAATTATGAAGGCAGGAACTTGTGATTGGCCTGGGGTCTGATGGGAGATTCCATACTGGGATGATTAGTGGACTAGGAGAAGCTCCCACCCACACCCTGTTGTATACTTGTTTTTAACTTAGTTTTAATATTTAATGTTTTTATGTCTGCTTTTATGATATTGAAAGAGTCACTTGACAGGCAGCATATAAATTAATAAATTAAGCTGGTTCAAAGCAACCGGCCGCCCCCTCCCTCCCTCCTTCCTTCCCTCCTCACCGTCGAAGAGATGCTCACTGCCCTCTTTCAGCAGGCAGCTGATACTGAGCGGGATGAAAAGCTGGGCCCGAAGGGGGTCTCCGTACAAGTAACTGGGCAGCGCAAACGGGCCTTCCAGGACTGGGACCAGCAGGAATCCACAGGAAGTGGCTTTGCGATGCCAGCCTTGGACCTGTGGGAAGAGGGGAGGGTGGTGGGCGGCTTCGCCTTGTCTGCAGGCCCGCCTTTAGGAGTACCGGGTTCAAATGATGACCAAACACGGCCTTGGAAACCAGCGGATCTGGCCTGCAAGAGACTGCTCTGATTTGCCAGGAAAAGCCCGGCCCGAATGCCCGTCTGCCAGAGCTCACCATCTCGAAGAGAACAGCCGCCGTCACGGCCATCCAGTGCAGCTTGATTTCAAAGGCAGCGCTGAGGGAGAAGTTGCCGTGGTAATAACAGCTGCACCACTCCAGCCGGTCTGTGCGGTTGTTTATGTCCACATCCAGGGTCACTGTCCGCTGTTCTGGCACTGTGGCAGCTGCCCAGAGAGGAACCGAAGAGCCCAAGAGAAGGGAAGGGAGGGAGAGCAGACGGGAGATACCATTAGCCATTTGGCAACCTGCTGGCTTGCCTGGATTACTGCAAGCAGCGGAGGGCCTCCACGCTAGGAAGCAGGATCAGCCCTTCTTCCAGGAATTTACATTCCCCAGCATGCAGGCTGCTCCAGAGACTGTGGAGTCCTGTTTTTTGGGCTGGTCTCTTCCAAGCCCCATGGAATAAGGAAATGAGCAAAGAGCCTGCATAACAGTAGCTGCAGATACTGGTTACGTTTCCCTTCATCAGCCATTCACTGGCCTCTAATTCCCTTCGTCGTGGAAGACAAACATGTTGGCTGACATGTCTCGGGGGTCTCCTCCCCACTGCCAGTTTCTCTTACTTTCAACTTTAGAGAAAGTCGGAGCAGAAACCTGCCAGTGAGTTTATGAAAGGCATCTGGGGGTTACTGATGACTCCGGGGGGGGGGGGGAAACAGGGACTAGGCCAGAACCCATCTTGTCCTGCTGTGTCGCCATTCCATCTCACCTCCACTGCCCCCTGAAGGCTTCCCCACTGCAGTATCGGAGGGCAGGTAACAGAAAATCCTTCGAGGGCCAAGGAAGCCTGAAGCATGCTTGTGCATGCTCTCTTCCACGGCTCCAGAGGTTCTGCCCTTTCAACACCCCCCCCCCAAGGGTGGAACTCAGTCCCACTCTGACACAAAGGCCAAACACCTCGACCCAAACACAGTTCTTATCAGCTGCATCTCACTGACTTCAACAGAAGAGAATCTCTGTACCTCAGGGTTGAACTATGGGGCCCCTGGTGCTCTCTGAGCTTGGTTTTTCTTGCAGACATTTCATGACCCATCTAAGTAACATCATCAGCGCTAGAAGGGAGTGGGGTTTATGGAGAGGAGGAGGATTGTGGGGTCCTTGGTGCTCTCTGGGCTTGGTGGTTTTCTTGCAGATGACCCAACCAGGGAATACCATCAGTGCTAAATTGGAATGGGATTTACTCTATGGGATTAGCACAAAACGTCTGATATCAACTGGGAGACAAACTCTGCAGTGTGGGAAATCGAACAGATTCCCTTAGCTGACAACTTTATCATCCAAAAGGTGGAGGAGGGAACTAGAGAAAAAGCTATACTGGACCTAATTCTTACTAATAGAGAAGTGACAGAGGGAGTTGAAGTTGCCGGAACTTTGGGCGAGAGAGACCACGTCATGTTGGAATTCAGTATAATGCAAACACAAGCAACAGAATATAATACAGCCAGTGTCTTAAACTTTAAAAGAGCTGATTTTAACTAACTCAGAGAAAGCCTAAGAAATATTCCATGGATGAAAATCGTAAATGGGAAAACTCAAGAAACATGGGAAATTCTGAAAAATATGATCATAAAAGCCCAGTCCAACACAATACCACTGAAAAAGATTCCATCTAATCTTGACAAATATAAATCAGCAGGACCTGATGGATTACATCCCAGAGTTCTGAAGAAGCTGGCAGATGTTATCTCAGAATCACTGCACTATATCTTTCAAAAATCCTGGAACACCTGGGAATTACCTGAGGATAGGAAAAGAGCTGATGTGGTTCCCATCTTCAAAAAAGGGTGCAGAAAAAAACAGACCCAGGAAATTATAGATCAATCAGTCTAACATCACTATCTGGGAAGATACTGGAAAAGTTAATCAAAAAACAGATCCGTGAACATCTAGAAACAAATAACTAGTAGCCAGCACGAGTTTGTTAAAAACAGATCATGCCAAACCAATCTTATTTCATTCTTTGACAAAGTGACTAACTTAGTAGACCAGCAAAATGCTGTGGACATACTATACTTAGACTTCAGCAAGTCATTCAACAAAGTAGACCACAACCTATTTCTTGATAAGCTAGAAAAATGTGGGATAGATAGCATCACCACCAAATGGATTTGTAACTGGCTGACAAACCACACTCAACGAGTAGTCCTTAATGGTACTATATCCATATGGAGGGAAGTAAGCAGGGGGGTGTCACAGGGTTTCATCTTAGGCCCAGTACTCCCCAATATCTTCATAAATGACTTAGATGAGGGAATTGAAGGGGAATTCATCAAATTTGCAGATGACATTAAGCTGGCTGCAATAGCCAACACCCCAGAAGACAAGCTCAGGATCCAAAAAGACCTTGGCAGACTTAAACAATGGCCCTATCCAACAACATGAATTTTAATGTGGAGAAAAACAAAAACATTTAAGCAGGAAAACCAAAGGTATAAGTACCGATTAGGCAAGACCTGGCTCAAAAACAGTAACTGTGAGAGGGACCTTGGAGTCCTAGTGGATGATCACTTAAACATGAGCCAGCAATGTGCGGCAGCAGCCAAAAAAGCTAATACAATCCTGGGTTCTATAAACAGAAACACAGAATCAAAATCACATGAAGTGTTAGTACCGCTTTATAAAGCCTTAGTAAAGCCACATCTGGAATACTGGATCCAGTTTTGATCACATTACAAAAAAGATGTTGAGACTTGGGGAAAAAGTGCAAAGAAGAGCAACTAAGATGATTAAGGGCCTGGAGACTAAAACATATGAAGAATGGTTGCAGGATTTGGGGATGGCCAGTCTAGCGAAAAGAAGGACTAGGAGTGACATGATAGCAGTCTTCCAGTATTTGAAAGGCTGCCACAAGGAGGAGTCAACTTATTTTCCAAAGCACCAGAAACAATGGATGGAAACTGGTCAGAGAAAAGCAACCTGTATTTAAGGAGAAACTTCCTAACAGGGAGGACAATCAACCACTGAGACAGCTTGCCTTCAGACGTTGTGGGTGCTCCATCGCTGGAGGTTTTTAAGAAGAGACTGGACAGCCATTTGTCTGAAATGGTATAGGATCTCCTGCTTGAGCAGGGGGCTGGACTAGAAGACCTCCAAGGTCCCTTTCAGCTCTATTCTGATGGATTGATCTGAGATTTACCTCTCAGATGATTTTGGAACAGCAATGCCCATCATGGCCTAAAGCAGGAGTCTCCAACCTTGGCAACTTCAAGACTTGTGGACTTCAACTCCTCCCATAATTTCCCAGCCAGCAAAGCTGGGAGTTGAAGTCCACAAGTTCTTAAAGGTGCCAAGGTTGGAGAGCCCTGGCTTCAAAGGCCTAATATGGGAGCCAATGCAACATTTCCAGATCACCACCATCCCCCTCCTCCACTTTTCTGTTGATGAATCCCCCCCCCCAATCTTCCTGGTCAGGTCCCACCTAATTTGGAGGAACAGAAACCCCACATTTGGGATAATTTAGAGTCCTAAGCCAACCTCTGCACCCCAGTTACCCAGTAAGGCCGCCGCCTGGCTCCGTCCTCCAAAGCTGCGGCTGAAGGAGCTGTGCCTGCTTGCGTAGGAGGCCGGGCGGCTGGGCAGCCACGGCAAGAGGAAGGCCGGGATGTCCGAATGGAGAAGCTCCTCCACCACAAAGGCCACCTCAAACCACTTTCGCTGGAAGGCGGAGAACTCGTCCTTGGCCGTGTGCCACAGGGCAGGCTGCTGGATCCCTCCTGCAGAAGAGGGGGGGAAGCTCCTTTGGGGCGGCCAAGGCTATTTGGGGCCTGGGGAAGGTCCCCCTGCCCAAGCACGGGGGAGATGGGGAGGCCCCCACTTCCTGCTCAGGAGTCAGCCTCGGCTACAATCTCCTTTAAGCAGAGCCTCTTGCTTAAAGAGGAAATCAGGGGAAGTCAGCTGACCTTTGCACTTGGGCAGAGAAATGCCAGGGGGGTCTCTGAAAGTTAGATCTATCTGTCCCCCTCCCCAATCCAGAAGACTCTACTCCAAGAGACGGTGAACTGTGCTCCCTTCAGAGCAGGGCAGGCGAGGACAGGGGGAGAGACCGTGAAGGACCCAAGGTGTTGACCTTTGGAGGTTTGGCATAGGAAAGGATTTTCATTCCTTTTGCACAGGCCTCTTTTGCCTGGCCTCGTCTGCTCTCTAGCACTGCGGTGGGCCAGCCAAGGGGGGAGGCTGCCAAGGGCTCCTGGAGGGACAAGGGTTGCCCCAAACCGCCCTGAGCCTGACCTCGCTCTTGCTCCTTGTCTTCCACTATCTTGTAGAAATAAAACCCATAAATAAAGGTGCGAAGGGCCTCTCCGGAAGCGTGGATTATCAGCTGCTCCTCCAGCATTTTCTAAAGAGTAAGAGAGAAGAAAGAAGAAATGAAGAGCCGCTTCAGCTGGAAGGAGAGCAAAAGGGAAGAAACCCTGCTCCACAGCGAGGATTTCTGCTGCCTTCAGAAACTGCTCATCTCCAACTGACTTAGTCTGCAGGGAGAAGCGGGCTGGAATTCCCAAGGGAGGGAACGGATCCTGTTCCAGGAGCAAGGAACAGGCCGAGGCTTATCCAAGAGTCCCAAGGCTGCCGGTTTCCCCTGGACCCTGCAGGAAACCCTCCTCCCTCCCGACTGGCCCCCTTAGTGACGCCCGGCCTTCCTTAAGGCAGAAGGGAGGAATTCTGTCCATGCTGACAAGTTCCCACCTCCTCACCTGCATGATGTCGATGGCCATGGCCTGGGTCTGTACCCCTTCCACCACGTTCACCAGCCAGTGCACGACCTCTGCACTGATGAAGCAGGATGGGGAGAGGCCTTTCTGCTCAGAGAGCAGCTGGATCCCTGTGCTGAAAGCCAAGCAAGGCACAGGTAAAGGACCCCCGGAGTCTTCTCAGCTGTCCCCAACCTCTGCCTCCCCAACGGCCGGGCTCCACTTGCCACCCTCTCTCCCAGAAAGGGGCTGCCAGGAGGCAAGGAGAGTTCAAGAAACCTACGTGGGATGTTTCATCGCTTCAAGGATTTCTAGCAAAGTAGACGAAGAGGTCAGGGAACTGGCGGAGGACGGCTGGGAGCTGCAGAGTGGAAAGAAAAGAAGCTCCGAGTGGGGAAAGTGCTGCAGAGTCACAAAGAGGAAGGGCGCTCAAGAGAGGATGGGCACAAAGGCAGGACGTATCTACTTAAGACAGATCTCTTCAGGAAGATTTCACATGAGCTGCTCCTTGATGGCACAGTTACTTCAACTACAACAAAACCCCCATCCGGTTCTTCTTACCTACTTTCCACAGGACCAGAGGGGGCTGAAGTCTGCTCCCCTCCATGAAGAGGGCCGGCTTGACCACTGCTACGGTCTACAGGCTGGGCTGCGTTGATGGCAGTGCTGCCTTCCAGGGTTGCTGGGACCGACTGATCGACAGAGACCTGGGGAAAGGGAAGCGGTGATCACCACAGAGGTCATCAGCCTGAAAGCAGAAGCCCTGCAGGTGCGCAGAGGAACTTTCAGCTGGCCCTAATTGTAAGACTTGGGCGTTTCAGGCTAATGCTCACGAGCATCAAAATGCTTCAATAATGAAAACATCCATCATGGTCCTGAAAATGAGAATTGGTGGGGTGCTCAGAACTAGTTAAGACAGATGTATAATCTGTGTGGCTTGGAATTTCCTTGACACTCCCAGATCAGGATCACAAAGAGTCCTGCAGTTTGTTCAAGTTTCCATCTCTCCCTGTGAATAATCTGATGATTCCATTGACCTCTTTCCACATCTGAAGCTGCAGAGAGGACCAAGGACTGGATGATCAGAGGGAGAGGGGGGGGGGGAGAGGGAGAGACCGTCTTGAAAGACAGACTGCAAGGGGCGGGGGGGGGCACCCAAACTCACTGCAATCCTGGGGGGGGGGCAGGGAGAGCAACTTTGTCAAGCTGCAGGCTGAAGTGACCGGTCACATAGGAGATGGATGAACTTGGGCCAAAGGCCAATTCAACAGAAAGTGTTCTTGCAGAAGCTGCTCTGACATGAAAAAGAGCAGAAGTGTTCTTTGCAGCATAGGTTCAAGAGCATCTACCTGCTTATGTTCCGTGATTTATCTGGAACCTCACAGTGTGTTCTCTGTCTGTGACAGTGAGACTTGTGTTGCAAATGCGCTTCCAGGTCATTCCCCCAGTTCATTAAGGGAATGCAAGGGTAGGAGGGCGCCTCAATTTATTCTAAAAATGGCCTCTGGTTGAGGACAATTCTGCATCAAAGGCTATGAAATGATTTCAGCCTGAGAAATGGATAGTCTTGCAACTCCACCCAAAGAACAAAGGACAGCCACATTCTTCTAGAAAGATCAGGCCCCATCTGCCCTAAAGCAACATCTGGACAAGAACCCATGAGAAAACAGCCACCCATCAAGGGTAACATCTCCAACTGCTAATTCTGTGCTAAGAAAAAGAAGATTCTTTCCAGCATCCATGAATTAATACCAAGGAAGCTTTACCTCTTTTACTGGAAATGGGTAATTCCTCTGTCAGTTCCCTAAGCGATTGATTTGTCCTGTTTTTTTTTTTTTCATTAGAAGCAATCCCAATTTATGGCAGGGAGAAATTGCTCAAAATACGATTTACTTCCTTGCCCATAAAAGAAATCTCAGCCACCCCGTTTTCTATTTTTGCCTTTCTATCAAGCAACATCCAAATGGTTGAAAAGGGAGGCAGGGAAGAGGGGCTTTGATCCTCTCCTGGTGTCAGGGGCCTTTCATGCCCCCCACTCACTTGAAGCAGAGGGCCAGTAGGCTCCCCCCGCAATCAGAGAGGGCTCCCTCCTGAATTCATTGCAATAATCTCACTGTGGGCCCCATCCTTCCTTCCCTGCAGAATGAGCAACAGCGCAGCCAATCTGAACTGGTTCTGGAGCAGAGGCTTCTCAACCTTGGCAAAGTGAAGTTGTGTGGGCTTCAATTGCCAAAATTCCGCATGTTAAAGTCAACACATCTTCCAATTGCTAAGGCTGAGAAAGGCAGCTCTGGTGTTTTCCGGGCCAACCTTTCCCCCCCCCCCCGCTCTCAGGGAAGGCTCCACCTGGACCCGGATCTGCCCAGCCAAATCTCAGACAGCAGGGCAAGCCAACTGGGGCAGAATGTCCGTAAGACCTGGAGCAGAGAGCACCACCCATGGGCCAGCCCCTCCTCTTTAATTTAAAGTCCTTTGACACAACAATGACCTTCAGCTCTCAGTCCTGTCATTCGGCCAAGCTGTAGCAGCCCAGCCCAGTTTGAGGTGAGGGAATGAGAAGATGGGGCTGCTATGTGTAAGCTCCTTTTGCTCTAATGGGGAATTCAGATCTTTCGAACATCAAGCACAACATACACCCAGTTGCCAAGAACGTGTAAGTGTCAACTCTACAACGAACCTGGCTGCAGCCGTTCTTTTCGTTCTAGGTTGCCAGAAGAAAGGTGAGGGGGGACGGTACTTCTGGTAGTCTAAACATGAGCAACTCTTGTGGGAACCCAGGTCATTCCCATGCTGGAGGGGAGGAGGATCGCTGAGTCAGAAAGCCCGCCAAAGTATTCTACTGGCTAGGATGAAAGAGGGGTAGGAATTGTTGCATCGTATTACTTTGATTCTTGGAGGGAAAGTTTAGATCTGGTTTCACTTTTGAACGCGCTGATATCAACTATCCAATAAACATGTTCTTTGAGGAACTTTCTTGCCTCGGAGTTCTGACTTATTTGGTCTTATTGATCGTAACCTTGACATTACGCCATCTTCAGACCTTGGCACTAACTAGGCAGGATGCTGAAGGCAGAGGGGGATCCAGCTCCCATAGACGTTTCTCCTGTCTCTGCAGGAAAAAGGGCCAGGAGTTTTGGGCTCGGTTCCTTTCTAAAGAAAACTGAACAGTCCAGGAACGGAAAGGGCACCAAAAAGTGGCAGGCATTTGCCTCCTCAACCAAACCACATCCTTGTAACTCATGTAGACTCTGCAATGGAAAGACCTTGAAAAACAGGGTGAAGAGATTTTGCTTAGGGAACAATCAGATAAGAGAGGAAGCAGCCCTCAGCTGCAAAATGGGTGGAGGAAGACTCAGAAGGGATGGTACCAATTTTCTTGGTCTGTAAAGGCGATGGCGAGAGATTTGTACTTTCAGACTTGCAAGGTTCTGTTAATGCAGCTTTACAATAAAGTAGAATTAATTCCTTTGATCGTGTTTCTTGTTGGTCTTCCTGGGAAGGCTGACAGACTCAGGTTTCCCCATGGGGGAATGTGGACCCCATGTACGTTGTGTAGCATGGGCTACACAAAAAGCGCTTGGCCTGTCAAAAACTGACCTGCGTGTGGACGAGAGGTGCTGTGCGAGGGCTTCGAACAAACTCCATAAAGAAGGTCCCATCCTGAAGCACCAGGAAACAGCAAAGGCAGCAACAGAAACAAGGGGGGGAGAGACACATTGTGCAGATCTGTCACTCCAGGTGGAAGGGCAACAGGGCACGAAAACTGCAGCAGGCGGGGGGTGGGGTGGCATGAGGTGAAAGGAGGAAGCATTCTAAGCATGCAAGAAGGAGAGCCAGGCTTCTGCTCCCACCCAGGCTGCCACGAGAAGCTGGATCCGATGGTGTCTCTTCCGCATTTTGCATTTATTTGGGTTGCCTCCCAAGATAACAACTTGGGGCTCTTCAGATCAAGGGCAACTGAGCATGGGGGATGGAACGGAGCGACCGCTGGTCTGGGCTCCTGTGGCTGAGAGGCTGAAGCCCAGAGAGAGGCAGCCAGGCCTTTCGTGCGTCTCTCTTATGCTACCATTTGCTTTCCCGAGCTTGCATTTATTTATTTGTTTAAAACTTTTATATAGTTGCCCTTCTCTTAGCCAATACTGGGTGGCTTCCAATCAAAACGTTAACAACATATAAAGTGATTTTATATGTTTTTTTCCCCAGACTAACACTGATCACATCTGCCAACCCACATTGGCCCAGTGTGGCAGATTATTTCTTCCATATGCCAATACAACCTCAAACACGGCCCTCATTCCCCGGATGCCCTGGGGCAAACTACAGTGGCAGGAAGGCCTGCCCAAAGGCAGAGGGTGCTAAGGACCACCGGGTTAAATCAGGCTGCCTTTGGACTTTGGACATAGGAACAGTCAACATCTGAACAATGAAAACGGATGCTTGACTAGAAGAACTACTAACTGAACTCAACAATATGCATTGGGATATCATTGAATTATGTGAAACATGATGAAAAGGTGAACATTTAGTTGAACTGGATAGGTCTGGGCATTTACTCTACACTAGAGGTACTGAAGATGTGGTGGGGTTGGTTTTCTCATCAATCAAAAGCTGAAAGACTCTGCAGAAAAAATTGAAAGTATATCAGACAGGGTAGCTCAATGCATCATTCAGTTGAACAAACAGTGCAAGCTGCCAATCATCCAAGCTTACGTGCTAACAATAAGCTACAGTGATGATGAGGTCGAAGAGTTTTACGATAATATGGCCCGCCTTCAAGACAAAGAAAAGTGCTGATACGAAATACTAATGGGTGACTTTAATGCAAGAACGGGAAGAAGAATAGCTGGAGAAAAAGCGATTGGCCCGTATAGAAGCAGTGAACGAGATAATAGAGGGGACAGATTTGTAGTTTTTGCCGAAGGACAGGAACTTTATATCATGAACTCATTTTGCAAGAAAGAAAAAAGGAACATGGAAGAGCCCATTTGGGTACACAAGCAAAACTAACTACATGTCAAGTGATAAAACCATATTCTGCAATTGTATTGTCATCAATCGTTTTAACATTGGAAGTGACCACAGAAGGGTACGAGCTAAAGTGAAGATAGACTGATAAAAAGAATGTATGAAAATGATATTTACAAAAAACCAAAAATGGAGCAATAAGCTATTAGAGGAGAACAACCATTTTGAGATTAATCTATCAAATCGGTTTGCTCTATTGCAAGATTTGGAAGAGATGAACATCACAGACCAAAATGAACAAATAGTCAAAAACATACATCTATAGCACCACCGGAAAAACACTTTGTACAGTCAAAAATTTCTGATGAAACTATTGATTTAACGAAAAACCAACAGACCATGAAGAATACTGGAAGTTTCACAAATAAATTGGAGTACGTTGAACTGTGCCAGAATAAGAAAATGTATCCAAGAAGAAATGCATCAGTTTAATGTGAAGCTTGTGAAAAAGGCAATTGAAGAAAGCAAAGGGATTAATAGAGCAAAATGCAAGCAGATAAATACAAGAAAGAAGGTTTTTGCATTAAAATGTTAAGATGGCTCTCTGTGTAGAACAAGACAGGAAATGTTAGAAATAATTGGAAAATTCTATTCAGAGCTATACAAAGATCAAGATCACTCAAAAGTAATAGCACCCAAGAAAAAGGAAAAGCCAGGTATCCTAGTGGAGGAAGTACTGTGCCATAAAATCAATGAAAAATGGGAAAGCTTCAGGAAATGACCGTGTTACAGTTGAAATGCTGAAAGCTGGTGGTCACAGTTTACACCAGATATTAGCAAAACTATACTCGAGATGCCTCAGAGAAGAAAAAATACCCGATAAATGGAAAAATGCTGAAGTGATTCTTATACACAAGAAAGGAACCCAAGATAATTTAAAAAAACTATCGCTCAATAAGCCTTCTTTCAGTCATCTATAAGGTTTTCACCAAGATAATAACAAAAAGAATATTGAGAATATTAAATGATGCACAACCAAAGGAGCTGGCAGGGTTCAGAAGTGGCTACAGCACAATGGATCACATCCAGGTTGTTCAGCAAATCATTGAAGGGCACAATGAGTACACCATGCTTCTGTGCATGGCTTTCATTGATTATGAAAAGGCCTTTCACTCAGCATTCAGCAAGCAATAATTAATGCATTGCTCAACCAAGGTGTAGACATTGTTTACCTAAACTTACTACAATCAATATCAATTTGCCTTAATGATCTTAAAGTGGAAATCAACACAGAACGAGGTGTACGACAAGGCAATACAATATCACCTGTGCTTTTGTCAGCCTGCTCTGAAGAAGTATTTTGCAAACTAGACTGGGCAAAAGATGTAATAACAATCGATGGTGCCTATTTAAATCACTGAAGATTTGCAGATGATGTCGTTCTCTTCTCACAAGACCCAGAAGAGTTGCAAAGACACATACAAGAGCTGCACAAAGCAGGAGAACCATTCAGCTTAAAAATAAACCTGAAAAAGAGCCAGGTTGTGTTTAATAAATTCACCAAAGGAAAAAAAAAATATATCTGGAGAAGACCACTACATATACCTTGGCCAATGGATCTCAATGGAAGGGGATACAATAAAGGAAATTGAACGGGGTGTTAAACGTTAAGCATAATTTTCAAGAACCTTTCTCCCCCTATTCCTGAAGAGAAATGCTTTCGATCAGTGTGTGCTACCTGCTCTAACATATAGCGGTGAAACATGGGACACTAACCTCACCATCAGTACAAAAGCTACGAGTGGTGCAAAGAGCCATGGAAAGATACAAGCTCGGCATTACAAAACAAGATACAAAACCTGCACATGGATTAGAGAAGGGGTCCCCAACCCATGGTCTGCAGCCCGTTACCAGGCCATGGTCTCTTGGCCAGCAGGCTGCGGGAATAACTGGTGAGACCCCCCCACTCGTGGTAGCGCCATGTGGGTGCTAGCAGCCTCATTTGCGTATGCACGGAATGCTAGCATTGCCACCAGCGTAACGCGGCTGCTAGCAGCCCATTTGCGCGTGCGCGGGCACAGCATGTTGTCGCAGGTGCATGCGGCCTCCTTGCGCATGCGCAGGTTGTGCGCACGCACATTTCCCAACTCCACCCTCTCCTTCAGGGCTGCCAAGCCGGAAAGGTTGGGGAGCTGTGGATTAGAGAACAAATGATGTGATACCATCAAGAGAGTAAAAGAACTGAAATGGAAATGGGCTGGTCACCTAGCAAGAAAAACTGAGGGCAGGTGGACCAAGGCGGTCGTAGAGTGGATCCCATTTGATGAAAAGTGTCCACGAAAGAGACCTAAAGCAAAACGGATCGATGACATCAGCAAGTATTACAGGCCCAATTGGCAAAAGAAAGCCCAGGACCGTACTGGTTGGAAACATGTGAAAGAGGCCTTCATCCTGCAGTGGATAGATAGACAATGGCTAGAATGCTGATGCTGATAGTGATTAAAAAAGCTATAAAACACAACCAGTTCAAACATAAAACAAACAAAAACCTGGCACCAATCTGTGCTAATGTACCATCATCTAATCTTCTCCCAACACTTAATAGGAAAGCCAGGTCAGCTGCCCTGCAAGAGGCAGTCACTCTGCTGCCCATTTTACAGATGGGAATAACAAGCTGAGTCAAACCTATGTCAGAGCAGAAATGGAAGTGTTGGCCCTGCCACACCCTTCAAAGTCCAACCTCTTGAAAGGCCCTCTGGCTCCGACTGTCTCAGGGAGGCAGAACGCACCCCCTGTAGCCAGTCAGCCACAGTACATTTCAAGCATTGGAACTAAGCCTGGAGGTGGAAATGGCCCGGCTGAGCCAGCATTCACCTCGAGCCTGGAATGCCAGGGTTGTAGTTAGAAGTGCCAAAGGGAGGACAAGCATCTCGCAATTGGGCTTCTGCATCCGTCTGGGATCCAAAACAATCAAAACAGAACTGGCCTGTGGGTCAAGCATTTCAACACACACACATACACACAACACAACACACACACACACTTTTCACCTTGGAAGAATCCAAGGACCTCAACTGAGCACTGTCCCCGAAGGCCCCCCAAAAGATGAAAGACTCGCTAACTGTGAAGATCAGTGTTTCTCAACTTGGCCACTTTAAGATGGGTGGATTTTAACTCCCAGAATTCCCCAGCCAGCATCCGACCTCTTTCACACACACCTCATCCACCTGGTCTGGTGTCGAGACTCATCCCTTGTCTCAGATCGGTGGTCCTGTCAGCGGATAACGGAGGGCACATGCAAGCCACGTGCACGGAGCCACATGCACGAGTGTGTTATTGTGTTTAAGCTTCTGCCCTCACCTTCCGTGGACTGTCCATGTACGCAGGTGTCATGGTGGTGCTGCCACTCTCTGCTGGTTGGGCAGAGCTCTTCCCAGCGAGGGCTGTGGCTTGCTGTTCCCCCAATATCCTAGAAACAAGTGAGAGGAGTCCATGAAAAATCGCTCAGTCTTCGGACAGAAGGAAATGTCCCATCTCCATGCCAGGACGACCATGCCAGCTTCTACCGGAGGTTTTGATTCTAGGCAAGGAGCACACAGAGAGGCACAAGCAGGGCTGCCCAGAATGCCCTCTACCTGCAGGGTCTCCAATGGGGAAGCATCAGGCCTGAGGTGGTTGATACCGTAGATCAGTGCTTCCCAACGTTTGTGTGACGGCGACCGTCACACAAATGTGCCGCGCATGCGCGGCGGTGCCCCCATGCGCGGCACCCCCATGCACGGCGCGGCGCCCCCCCATGCACGGCGCTCATGCGCGGCGCGCCCCCATGCACGGCGTTCATGCACGGCGGCGCCCCCCGAGGTGGAAAAATGGCAGATCGCCTTGTTTGGCGACCCCCGAGAAATGGTCGATCGACCTCAAATGGGGTCGTGACCCATAGGTTGAGAACCGCTGCCATAGATTAATAGAGATCCCTCGATCATGGGGTGCCTCGATCATGGGGTGCCTCAGGGCTCGGTCCTGTCCCTCCTTTTTAACATCTACATGAAACCGCTGGGTGAGATCATTCGGCGACACGGGGTGAGGTATCATCAGTACGCGGATGATACCCAATTATATATCTCCACCCCGTGTCCTTTCAGTGAAGCAGTTGACGTGATGTGCCGGTGCCTGGAAGATGTGAGGGTCTGGATGGGGGTGAACAGGCTTAGACTCAACCCTGACAAGACCGAGTGGCTCTGGGTCTTGCCTCCCAAAGGTCAACTGGATGGTCCATCATTAGTCCTGGGGGGGGGGCAAATTTACCTCCCTCAGTGCAGACACGCAACTTGGGTGTCCTCCTGGACTCGCAGCTAAATTTGGAACAACATCTATCGGCTGTGGCCAGGGGGACCTTTGCCCAGGTTCGCCTGGTGCACCAGTTGCGGCCTTATTTGGACCAGGAGGCTTTACTCACGGTCACTCATGCCCTTGTCACCTCAAGACTGGATTACTGTAACGCGCTCTACATGGGGCGACCCTTGAAGAGCGTTCGGAGGCTGCAGTTGGTTCAGAATGCAGCCGCAAGAGCGATTGTGGGCGCGCCAAGGTACGCCCACGTGTCACCTATTCTCTGCGAGCTGCACTGGCTTCCTGTGGGTCTCCGGACGCAATTCAAGATGTTGGTTATCACCTTTAAAGCCCTTCATGGCATAGGGCCAGGTTACTTACCGGACCGCATACTGCCGCACAGTTCCCAGAGACCGGTGAGGTCCCACAGATTGGGCCTCCTTTAGGTCCCATCGGCCAGACAATGTCGGCTGGCGGGCCCTCAGGGAAGGGCCTTTTCTGTGATGGGTCCGACCTGGTGGAATCAACTTCCCCCCGAGGCTCGAACTACTCCCACCCTGCCGGCCTTTAAAAAAGCTGTTAAAACTCTCCTGTTCCGGCAGGCCTGGGGCTGATGTCCCCCGGGGGGGGGCGGGATATGATCGGACACGCTGTTGATTGTATTATTTATTGTTTTATTGTTAGATTATTGTTTTAATTTTGTACACCACCCTGAGTCCCTTGAGATTGGGCGGCATATAAATAAAATTAAATAAATAAAATAAATAAATAAATCCCACCTGCCCCCTGCTCATCTCCTCCCTCCCTCTCCATCTTTCAGTGATAGCTGATAATGTATTGTATACATATTGTTACATTGTTTTATTCTTTTTAACATTGTAAGCCACCCAGTCTTCTTATGAGGAGATGGGCAGCAAATAAAATTGATGAAATAAACAAACAAACATCTCAAACAAAACTGGACCCCTATGTTTATTTCAAAAGCAAAAGTGAGCATTTTAAGGGCAGTCACTTAGGCCCTGGGTTATCTCTTGGATGGATTACTGCAATGTGCTCTACCTGGGGCTACCCTTGAAGAATATTCAGAAGCCACAGGTGGTATAGAACGCAGCACGATGGACAGTTCTGGAGGCCCCTTGGGTGACGCATGTAACACTGCTTTTGCACGAGCTGCACTGGTTGCTAATTTGCTTCTGGATCCCATTCAAGGTCTTGGTCCTTACTTTTAATTCTGGGAGTTGTCAGCTGGCTCAGGAATTCTGGGAGTTAAGGTCCACAGGTCGTAAAGGGGCCAGAGTTGCCCACACTCTGATGAGCTCAAAGGCCCTGTCTGATCCTTGCTATCTATGATCCAGATTTCACTGGCAGGGTACCAAGGCATGAAAAGGGTGGAAGACTCCAGAGAGGCTTATTAAGCACGTGCACATGAAGTAGATCCGGTGCACTCAGAGGTTCTTCCAAAGAGATCCAATGTATTGATCAGCCGAACCAATTCAGTGTCAGCCAGATATGAAGCACGCAGGTTCCTAAACTGGGAAACTGGGATGTGTGGATGTACATGTGGAGAGAGAGAGACACAATCCTGTGCAGGTGTGCTTCTCTGGGAACTCACCTTTGGCTGGCCTCCATCTCTAAGAGAGCCGAGAGAGCAGAGGTCCCCTTCTTGGCCAGCGGAGGCGGCCCTGGAGGTTCCAGGGAGGGGGCAGGAAGAGGGCTGGTGATCTGCAGGCCTTTCATTGCAGGGCCTTTCTGGACAGGAGGAAGACAGCGAAGAGTCAGCGACAGAAGAAAAAGAGGAGAGATGCTCATGGGGACCTGAGGGTGGTCAGTTTTAGGACAGCCTTGGACTTTCCCAAAGGATTCTGGGAACCGGAGGTACAGGAAAGCCACAGGAGCTTTCTCCCTTTTATCTCGGAAGAAAACAGCTCCCGAGAGAATTTGTTCTACCCCTTTCTTGAAAGCAGAGAAGTTGCATAATCTTCCAATGCCGGTCATCTGAATCAAAGGTCCCCCAACCTTCTGGGCACCAGGAACCGGTTCCACGGAGAGAGGGTTTTCCGTAGACCGGAGGGGGCGGGGTTTCGTGTGCTTCCTGCCATCCCATGGATGGGCCTTTGCTTGTTTGCGTGGACCGGTTTTTGGCACGCCACGGACTGGGGGTTGGGGACCCTTGATCTGAATGGGACGTTTTCTTATCGTATTTTGACATGTTGTAAACTGATGGGACACTGGAAGACTCAGCAGGAAACAAATCTGATAAGTAAATAAAGTCTTACTTTCTTCATGTGGGGAATTTTCCATCCTCCTCTTTAAAAATCCTCCATTCATCAGGAGGCTGAGACAGTCTTGTGTTCCTTCTACAGGAGAGGACCAGCCGAGTTCTGCTCTGCAACCAGAGGCTGGTGGGGAACCGCAAGCCCTTGAAGCTCCTGGATTGGGTATTCTGACTTACCCGGATGATTCGGTCCGAACGGTGCCGCCTGCGGATGCGGTTCAGCCCTTCCACGAAGCGAATGAAGCCATCCAAAAGCTGCCACTCCTCTTCGTCGGAGCGAGCCTTGCCGCCATAGATGTCGCAGTGCACTTCACCTTCCATGATGCGCGTGGTGGCGCTGATGCAGGCCGGCAGGAGCAGGAAACGTGTCCGCCAGAATTTGAGCGATTCGATCAGGCTGTGTGGAGAGAAAGTGGCAGCCAAGTGGGCTGAGATCAAACCAGTGATTTCCTCCATGGTGCTGTTACACGCTGTCATCAGACGCTGACTTTTCCCAGTGACTGTTTCAAAGCCCATCTCGTCCCTCTCTTACAAATATGTCCCCGCAACCTTCAATTTAAATCCCTAACCATTAAAAACCTGGAAAAAAGGGAGGAACTGACTCCCACGGCCCTTCCCCACTGGCCTGTCTGGAAGGATAAGAGTTCAAAACAGTGTTTTCCTTCTGCCCCAACTTGAAACAGAACAGAACAGAAAAAGAATAGAATAAGAATTAAATAGAATAGAATAGAAAAAGGAATAGAATAGAATAGAAAAAGAATGGAAAAAGAATAGAATAGAATAGATAATAGAATAGAGAAAGGAATAGAGTAGAATAAGAATTAAACAGAATAGAATAGAATAGAAATAGAATAGAATAGAAAAAGGAATAGAATAGATTAGAGTAGAATACAACAGAATAGAAAAAGAATAGAGTAGAATAGAATAGAATAAGAATTAAATAGAATAGAATAGAATAGAAAAAGGAATAGAGTAGAGTAGAGTAGAATAGGAATAGAACAGAAAGAGTTAGAAGGGATCTTGGAGGTCTTCTAGTCCAACCCCCTGCTTAGGCAGGAAACCCTATACCAGGGGTAGGCAACCTTGGCTCATTTATGACTTGTGGCTCAGGAATTCTGGGAGTTGAAGTCCACGAGTCATAAAAGAGCCAAGGTTGCCTATTTCAGACAAATGGTTGTCCAATATAGGTACAAGTGCTGAATTTATTAAATCTGTTCCATATCTTGAAATATTAAGAGATACAGATCAAGAAAGTCATATTAGTATTAAAAATGCGGGATCCAGTCTGATTTGGTCACCAGGACGAAAGGTTTCTTCCTCCAAATTTTTGGGCTCGTGCTGGAGCCCCTCATCAGGGCACCTCTCTCTCTGGAATAGATAAATATTTCTTTCCAGGGATCCTGGAGAGAGAGAATTTCCCTGACGAGCGGTTCCAGCACGAGCCTGAAAGCTTGGAAGCTTTGGCCCCAATGACAGACTCGGATTGGATCCTGCAACATTATCCTGGGACTTGTACAGTTGTCTTCCTTCACATAAAAAAATAATAACCAGAATGAAAAAAAGAGCTTTGCAGACGGCAAGTCATGGAATCTGTTACAGCAGCACATTTTATCACTGCAGGGGAAGAACAAAGCAACGCCCTGGGACTCTTCCCCCCGTTTTCTCTCCCAGGCCGCGAATCCAGTTCCAGGTGGGGGTCTGGGCTTCCCGCCTCTGGTTTCCCACACGACTCCAGCCAGCAATAAGCCCAAGAGAAGCTCCACAGCATCTTTTCTTAAAGGGCAACTGAAAATGTACCCTATTTATACAGAAATGATTCCCAGTTTTTTTTCTCCACAAGACTGGAACCAGTTCAAACTGCCTATTTCTCTTTTGGAACACTTTGGCTCATTCTGAAGAGCTACTGTATGTGGAAGATCTAACACAGTGGTTCTCAACCTTTTTAATGCTGCGACCCCCAACCGGTCGTAAGTCGAGGACTACTCAACTGGTGCAGCACCGTTTGCAGAATGGGACTTTTGGCGGGCTCAACAGAGCAGAGACAGCCTGGACAATTCCTATTGGCTTTTGAAAGCCAATAGAATTAGACTCTATTCAAGAGAGTCTATTCTATTGGCTTTCAAGAGCCAATAGAATAAAAGGGAGTAGCACAGCTAAGGAAAAGGGGGGGAGGGGGAAATGGCGGACTGCGTTGTTTGGCGACCCCCGTGAAATGATCGTTCGACCCCAAATGGGGTCCTGACCCACAGGTTGCGAACCGCTGATCTAACAGACCCTGTTTTTCATGCTTATTTCTGCCGAAGGCTGCCCCTCTCCTCTAATTCCCCATGGCTTCTCATCAACCCCTTCCCAACATTTAACTCCCTTAACCTCTGACACATCCGGGAGCAAAGATAACCTGCTACTCTGTCCTCCTGGCCCAGGGGTAGGCAACCTCGGCTCTTTTATGACTCATGGACTTCAACTCCCAGAATTCCTGAGTCAGCTATGAGTCCATGAGCTATGAGTCCATGAGTCATAAAAGAGCCGAGGTTGCCTACCCCTGTCCTGGCCCAATGTTGCTAGGAGGGCTCCTGGCTGCCCTCTGAGCTTGCTTGTTTCCTTGCAGACGTTTCATTACCCAAACTAGGTAACATCATCAGTGCTAGCACTAGCTCTGATCACTGGCACTAACTAGCTAGCATCACTAGTACTGATATGTTACCTAATTTGGGCAATGGAACGTCTGTAAGAAAACAACCAGGCTCAGAGAGCACCAAGGACCTCTCATTTCAGCCCTCAGCTACAAATATTCTCTTTTATTGGTACCAATACTGCCATCCCTCGCACTGCAGGGGTTCTTCCCTGATCTGGAGATGGCACTTCCCACATGTAGGAATCCTGGGGATCACTGAAACAGAGCCTTTTCCCTTTAGCTGAGACTACAGGACCGTCGATATTTGAGAATGCCCATTGGTGATGCGGCTGTGATTATTATTAATTCCAGGTTCTCTGTGAAATGCAAGAAAGATGAGCAAAAAACTTATGTCTCCCCAATGTTCTGTAACGGACTGTGTGGGTGACCGCGGGGGACGAGGGGAAGAGAAGCTGCCTAGGAAGCAACCAGGCAAGAGAGGCCGGAGTCCCTAGTGCAGGGATAGGCCATCTTGGCTCTTTTAAGACTCCTGGACTTCAACTCCCAGAATTCCTGAGCCAGCCACGCTGAGGGGAAAGCGAGAGGTTTCCAAGCTGAGCCATGCTGGCTCAGGAATTCTGGGAGTTGAAGTCCATGAGTCATAAAGCGACCTAGGCCTAGGCCAGAGGCAGGCAACCTTGGCCCTTTTGTGGCTCATGGACTTCAACTCCCAGAATTCCTGAGCCAGCCATGCTGAGGGGAAAGGGGGAGGTTTCCATGCTGAGCCATGCTGACTCAGGAATTCTGGGAGTTGAAGTCCACCAGTCATAAAAGAGCCAAGGTTGCTTACCCCTGATCTAGATCATGATTTGATGAGTTTAGATCAGGGGTAGCCACCTTGGCTCTTTTGTGGCTCATGGACTTCAACTCCCAGAATTCCTGAGCCAGCCATGCTGAGGGGAAAAGGAGGTTTCCATGCTGAGCCATGCTGGCTCAGGAATTCTGGGAGTTGAAGTCCACCAGTCATAAAAGAGCCAAGGTTGCCTACCCTTGCCCTAGTGGCTAAACAGACAGAGGAAGAAATTTTGAAAGGACCCGCACTAATGGATCAAGTAGTTAGAAGCAGTTTGTACTTTCAGAGTTGCGAGTTCCAGTCAGTGAGCCTTACAATAAACCAGAATTAGCTCGCCTAGACCGGCCGTCCTGCCTTTGGGACTGCTCACGAGGGCATCCTTTCAAAGAACCGGGTGCTCACTAGGCGCCTATTTCAAGAGTTGGAGGACCAAGGCCCTCCGCTTACCTGAAATCTTCCGAACCAGCCGAGCAGATGTACTGATCCAGGTAATTCCACTTATATTCCTCTAACCTCTCGTGGGAGAACTCCACCCAGCAAGAGACAAACTCTGAGTCTGAGTGGGAAGGACACAGACTGTAGGTGTAATTGATCTGGGCAGATTCGTAGGGGTACCTAAAAAGAAGAAAAATCATCAAAACAAGCCTTTTCAGGTCAGATGCCACGGAGGATGTCTTCTCTTTGAATGTAAAAGCGGCTGATGAATGACTTTCCTGCTCTCATGCCCAAGACAGTGAAACTGGAGGACCCTTGCTGATTAGGAAAGGCCCTCTGAGTTCCTGGGGGATATAAAACCGCCTGGTGGGGCCACCGGATGGGTAGTCTGTGTTAGGCATGAAGTGAAGAGCTTTCAGGACTCTTTTCCAGTGGTGGCGAACCTATGGCACATGTGCCAGAGGTGGCACTCAGAGGCCCTCTCTGTGGGTATGTGCGCTGTCGCCCCAGCCCCGCCTCCCCCCGCAGCCCTCTCCTCCTCACCAGCAGCCCCCCCCCCAGAGGAGAGTTGCCACTGAGCGCAGTCCACACAGAGCAGCACAGTCAAAAGCATGGCAGCCAGGCAGTGGGGACAAGACTCTGCCCTCGCGCCGTCACATGCAGTGGGCCATGGAGGCGGTGGGCGGCCATGCGGGTGGGCAGGGCACAGAGCGGGGGTGGGCAGGGAGGTGGGGACAGGTTTTGGGCACTCGGTCTCTAAAAGGTTCGCCATCACTGCTCTATAGCAGGACTCTCCAACTCCGGCAATTTTGAGACTTGTGGACTTCAACTCCCAGAATTCCCCAGTCAGCCATGCTCAAAGTCGAAGTCCACAAGTCTTAACATTGCCAAGGTTGGAGACCCTGCCCCAAAGGGCAATGAAGACCCTGCCAGGTTTCCAACGACTCCCATTTCCTGACTTTCTCCACTCCAAGAGGAGACAGGAAGAGATGCTCACTTTGGCAGATACCGAGTGACAGTGATGATTTTGTCCTTCAGGGTCACTTTATGGAAGGTCCGGCCCATGCTCAGCCAGTACTGGTCATCCTCCTCGGGTCGACTGCGGGACACAAGGCCTGGGCAGAGAAAACACAAATTAGAAGTGCAGATAATTTCCCCAAGAAATGTAAGCGGAGAAGTTATTTAAATGAGCCATCACAGGATTCCCCTCTGTTGCCTTGCATCAGCTTGGTTCTATCTAGAAGAATTTCCAGCAAGGCAGAGAAAGAGAGATGGAGCAAGTACGAGGAGCAAATAAAACACCAAGAACAGAGAAACTTACCCTTTACACATACATCTCTTTAAACACCTCACACAGTTCTCCCAGCTTATACAGAGAGCTTCTTTTTTCCTCCTATTCCCTTTTTATTTCTCCTGGACCCTCGTCAGCTGGTTTTCATCAACCTAGCCATGGACAATTGCTATACTTTGGGGAGGGTCTATCTGTCAATGGGTAGCTCTTGATCAGGAAAATCCATGTCCCACTCTTAGAACTTTTAACCATCCATCACTCTTTGATCTTCGTCTGGTCCGTGGTACAGCATTACCATCCCAGGATGCTTTTTGCTTCCAAGCAGCTGTGTGTTCAGATGGGCTAGGTGTATCCCATCAGAATGGGCACATCGTACAATTCATTCGTTCCATTACGTATCATGCTCAGATAAGCCAATGGCTGGCTACCTTCTGCCCCTCCCTGGTCCAGGTGCCCTTGGCTGCCCACGTCCAAACTGCTCTTCCAACGTGGGGACTCACCTCTGCTGTAGAGGGGGCTGCTGCTGAGGGGGGGCTGGACCGCTGCCGGCTTCTGGGGCTTGCTCTGCACAATGAGTTGGTAGCCCTGCATGAGACGCTGGCAGATGAACTCCTCAAAGACCTGCTGGGCTGTCATCTGCAGGCCTTCCTCATCCCTCCTGAGACAGAAAGGGGGAGGGGAGGGGGATCATCACAGGGAGGCAGTGCACAACAGGGGACCCTCCCCATCCATGACTCCCTCTTCCCCGGAGCAGCCTGCACCAGAGGGGGCAAGGAACCAGGGGCGGGGGCCCAGCAATCTGCTACCAACGGTTTCAGCCACAGGCCCTGCTCAAGGCCAGGACACCTTTCCCTGCTCTGCTCCGAGCTCAGGGGAAGCAGAAAGTGGGATCTTCCAGAGCCCCCACAACATGGAAGTGCCCCTGCTGGCAGTCCTTGAATTACGATCAATCACTTACTGATGATTTTTGCTGGAAATTGACCTGGTTTCTGGCAAAAAATGACTATTACAGAAAACAGATTCACTTAATGACTGCAGTGCTTGCATAATGACCACTCCCCAAAAGTCCTAAAATGGTGTTGGTCACGTGTGTGCCTCGACTTACAACCATCATGACATAGGATGGCTCCATTATGGTCGTAAGTTGAGGACCACCTGTATGCCTCGGCTATCTCTTATGTTGATTGATGCCAGGCTGCTATGGGTTTTATTCTTTATATTATGTCTTTTATCTGTTTTATTTCTCGCCTAGAGTCACAACTGTGAGATGGGCAGCTACATAATCAAAGGAGTGAATCAAAGCTGCAGCTGCCGCCTCCATTGCTGCTTCGGTTCCCCTCCTTTTAGGTGTCCTTAAGACTGGCTGGTGCCACTCTTGGGGTGCCCCTTGCTCTGGCACTGCTCCCGGGAGGACTCCCCCCTTTTACTCAGCTCAAGCGCCCCCTCCCCCACTATTGCACGCACTGGCAAATCAGCTCCCCTCCTCCCCAGAAATATTCCGAACAGAGCCTTGGGCTTCTGATCAAGCAAAGCCATTTGGCACTCAGGACTGTTTTACTTCTTCTGCAGAGGCAGCCCAAGACACGACCACCCACAAGCCCAGCCAAGGAAGAGGAGGAGGAGAAGACCACGAGCTTCCACGCCTGAGGACTGCAGAGATGCCGTTGCTGGAACTGAAAGCTCCAAATTCGAAACACACAAGCTCCCGTGAATGTCCCAGATGAGGGCAGGGGGAGGACAAGCTTAAGCAAGCGAGAGAGACTGGGCAAACTGGACTGAAATGAGCCCCTTGGCTGAGTGAACGCTTCGGGGGGAGCTCAGTCTGCGGCATGCAGCTTTTCTGAACGGGGGCGTCAAAAGCCAGGCCCACCCCGGCTCCTCTCTGTGGGTCATTCAGCGACGGAGCCCAAGTGGGGGGAAAGAGCCATCGCTCCCTCTGCAAGGACAAGCTGACCAGCGGCCCCTGGGGTCAGGCCAGAGCAGAGAGGACTAGGCGCTTCTCCTCCTAGCCACACTCGGTGGGGCTGTCAACAGCCAGCGTGACTTGGTCACCTGAGAGCCAGTGGATCCCCAAGCAGACGCACCTCTCCAGGTCCGCTTCAGGAAGAAGATCGTAGCAGCCCTCAGTGTAATCGTTCCGCAGGCTCTGGCGGTCCGGGAAATAATCCGTGGTCAGGGGAAGACAGGCCGGAGTGGTGAGAGACTTCCAGTCCACCCCAACAGTACAACAGAAGCCTGGCACTATGGGGGGAGCAGACAGCGTCAGAACTGTCTCGTGTTGTGTACAGAAGGAGAGAAGGAGGAGGAGGACAAGGAGGGGGAAACCAGGAGCCAGGAAGTGGTGGGAGGTGCCACAGAAGCCAGGGGAGAGAAACAGACACACAAGGGGTGGAAGACATGAAATCCAAGGGTGGGGGGAGACGGTGAGAGGAAGGGGAGTGGAGGAAGAAAGACAGAGTTGGTTAAACAGTGCAGTGTGCCCATGCCAGCTCATTCCCATCATGCAACTGGGGTTGAAAAGTTAATATGCTTCCCTTGCCCAGTGATTTGGAATCCAAGCCAAACCAGCCACTGCAGAATTAACGTCACTCTCAAGCACAACGAGGCGTACAAAAACACAGAACAGCACCAGGATTCGAAGCCCAGTCCAGCGAATTAAACCAGGTCCTCCTCTTGTCTCAGTGCGAGAGAAATGGCAGGAAAGGCGGGGGGGGGGGAAAGAGCCTGTGTCGGCAGACAGGCACGTCAGCATGGCAGCCACAGTGGAGAGAGACAACGGGGGGGGGGCATTCCCACGGTTCAAAAAGAAACACAAAAGGGAAGAAAACCGAGGACAGGGAAAAGCGGAAACTGGAGAAGGCAATTCGGGGGAAAGTGGTGTGGCGGGACTTGCCCCAAACGCCCAAAAAGAGAAACTTTCCCTCCCCTCTGAATGAGACCCAGCCCCCCCACCCCCTCCCCTCCTCCTGGGTACCTGGGGACAGGGGGCACCCCCTTCTGGGCTTTGACGGAGGGGATCTGTCTCAGGATTCCTTGGGGGGCTGGGAAGCCATCTGATTCTGAGATTTTCATACCTCTATTGGCCAAGAGCCCCTATCAAGGACTCCTGAGTCAACTGCGAAGGGCTGGTCTTAAATGGGGAGCAAAGCAGCAGGCCCAAGGGAGGGCTGGGACTGGATTCTGACAGGGCCTTCCTGGGGGAGGCAGAAAGAGGCGCTGGAGGGCAGGGGCAGGAGGGCAGAAAGGGGGGGGGGTCCAGAAGCCTCTGGCCTGGAAGCGCTCCTGCTCGGCTTCAGGAAAGAGAGAGGAAAATGGGGGCACACGTTATGTCCCAGAGCGGATCGACCAAGACTCCAAAACTCAGCTAAGAGATCTCATTTCTAGCACTTCTCATTCACTTCAATCCAGTTGCTGGGATGCATATAAAAGTAGTCCTCGACTTACAAAAGTTCATTTAGTGAACGTTCAAAGTGACAATGGCACTGAAAAAAGTGACTTATGAACATTTTTCACAGTTACGACCTTTGCAGCCTCCCCGTGGTCACGTGATCAAAATTCAGATGCTTGGCAACTGGTTCATATTTATGACTGTTGCTGTGCCCCGAGGTCATGTGGTCACTTTTTGTGACCTTCTGACAAGCAAAGTCAATGGGGAAGCCAGATTCACTTGACCACCAAGTTACCGACTTATCAGTTGCAGTGATTCACTTAACTGAAGTAAGGAAAGTCGTAAAATGGGGCAAAACTCACTTAGCAAATGTCTCACTTAACAACAGAAAATTTGGGCTCAATTGTGTTCGTAAGTCGAGGATTACCTGTATGTTTAACACACACACACACGCACACAAATACATTTTGATACCGATTTAAAGCACCTTCTTTGGCTTCAAGAAGGACCTTGGTGGGAAAATGGCTCCCAAAATCAGCCATTCCCTTCAGGCTCCAGTTAGCTGCCTTGGCCATTCCTGGGATGCACGGAAGAGTCTCAACACCAGGGTGAGTCCGCACAGCTTTGCTTGAGGTTGGGTGCCTCTCTCACCTTCTTTCTTGAGGAGAGAAAGGCTCTACTTTCCGGTTTGTAGGGCTGTCTGGAAGGGCTGCCCCAGAGTCAAGGACTGGCAGCCCAGGGAGATGGAAAAGCACCCAAACTCACCTCCACCCCAAGGCAAAGGCCGCTTAGGAGTTATTGCCTTTGGGCTTTCAATGGATCGCTGGCCCTTCCTTCTTAAAAACTGGTCTAGGTTGCTTCCCAGGGCAGTTTCCCCATTCTTGAAGGAATCCCTCACGTGGGACCCACAATCCCATCGTAATTCTGCACATCAAAAAGCCAAATCAGAGTTCAAAATCTGATTTCACTGCCTCAGAGCAGAAACATTTGGAAGAAGCTTTCCCTCTGGGCCATGAGGGGGAAGAGAAGAAGTGGCTTAAAATGGGGTTTTCCATTTGCCCCGTTTCTTCAAAATAAGAACCTGCATTCTGTTTCTTATTGCTGCCTAACTGGCACTCAGCTTCCTTGGGAGCTGTGAGAAAAAGGCTGCTATCCCTTTGAAGGGAGAGACCCAGCACTGATGGCTCCTTTTCTCTTTTCTCCTGCTGGGTGTTCCTTACCGAGTCCAGGAGCTCTGCTTAAATCAGAAGGTTTATTAGCTGCTCTCTCCATCCTGATTGGAGTAATGTTGACAAAAACCACAAGCCAAAAATCTAAAGAATTCATCCAACACATGCTTGCTTCTTGCTTTTTTTTTTTCTTTTATCGGTTATGATCTCAGAAGACGACATTTTCGAGGATGGAGTCCTGCCCTCACGGGTTCATGGCACAGGGGTACATTTCCCGCAGCAGGAACTGTGCCCGCCAAACCCCAAAGCCCTCCCAGAGAGAGGGGGAGACAGTCAGTCTGCCTTCCATGGCACCTGGGAAGGAGTTTCATGCACTGGACACTCACAGGTCAAAGCTCTCAAAATCACTCGCCTTATGCACTCCAAACCTCTCTCCCCCCCCCCCTCCCAGTGCTTACTTGGATCCGGTGAGTCATCCAGCAGCTCCTTGTTGGGTGTGTGGGCATTCATCCCTGCCTTTGCTGAAAGGGAAGGAACTGCATCAGATTCCAAAGGATCACATACAAGTCAAACAAATAATATAATCACAACTACCACCTACACACAGAAAACCAATCCCTTGATTTGCCTCAGACCTGACTTGCTTTTTAAAATTTACAAGCTACAGCTTGGGTTTATTGTTATGCTGTAAAGATCTTTGAGGTTTCCAATCACCAAGGGGGTTACACACTTCTTAGCAACCAACCCAAAGCGGATCACTCTTGCCCCAGTCTCTTTGAAGGGAGGGAGCCCTACTCCTGTGAGCATCGCCTCCCACACAGACAACGGCAACTGTAGAAGGAACTTGGCTGCAACAGGAGAACCACAGACAACATTCTTGTCCTGGGCTGCATTAACACTGGGATAGAATCAAGATCACATGAAATACTCGTATCGCTTTATAAAGCCTTAGTAAGATCTCACTTAGAATACTGCATCCAGTTTTGGTTACCACATTATAAAAAAGATGTTGAGACTTTGGAAAGAGTGCAGAAAGGAGCATCAAAGATGATTAGGGGCCTGGAGGCTAAAACATATGAAGAATGGTTGCTGGAACTGGGTATGTCTAGTCTAGTAAAAAGAAGGGGGAGGGGGGACATGATAGCAGGGTTCCAATATCTGAGGGGCTGCCAGAAAGAAGAGGGGGGTCAACCTATTCTCCAAAGCACTTGAAGGCAGGACAAGAAGCAATGGATGGGAACTAACCAAGGACAGAAGCAACCTAGAACTAAGGAGAAATTTCCTAACAGTGAGAACAATTAAGGGAACGGCGGTCGTTCCATTCGATTTGGGGAAAGCCTTCTAACCGACAGGAGAAAGGCTGGCCACACTTCACTGACCAACCCAAGTTATTTGTAGCCAAAGTCCAAAGGCACAAACCAGCACAACAGTGAACAGTGTGCTTGAAACTGGGTGAGGAATTTGATCTTCTCTCTCCTATTTTATACCTAATTTCCTGGAAAAAATCCCAAGAAGCAAAAAGCCTCCCAAAGTGAGAAGGGAGGGGACTAAACCATAGACGGGAGCAGCAAATTAAACTCAGATGGGGGGGGGGAATATAAAATATCACAGTTTGGATAAATAAGAAAATTGCTAAAACTTTATACCTGAAAAAGTATTGATAGAAATATGTATCTATATCTATATATCTATATATCTATATCTATGTAGGTCTTTGGTTATTCGGGTTTTCTCCCGCGTAAAATTGGAAGTGTCTTGGCGACGTTTCGATGAAGTCCCATTCGTCATCTTCAGGCTGATGTTTTCAGCTTCGTGCTTCGAGGAGCAATGTGTGGTCTTAGCTCGAAGCACGAAGCTGAAAACATCAGCCTGAAGATGACGAATGGGACTTTGTCGAAACGTCGCCAAGACACTTCCAATTTTATGCGGGAGAAAACCCGAATAACCAAAGACCTACATACAAACACCTGCGAAAACCTCAGAAAATAAATATCTATATCTATATCTATATATGAACAGAAATAACTTTGTTTTAAAAAAATGGAAAATGAACAATGACACCTAGTGGAGGATTAGAGGTAACTACATCTGTATTGACTCAAAATTTGGCAAGACGCCTAGAAACAGCAAAAAAACAGCTGGGAACAAAGCACCAAGTTATCTCTTACTGAGTGAAACTACATTTGTTTAAAAAATGCTGACCTTCTGGGATTACAAACATACTTAACTGCATGTTTAAACTTAGGAACTGTTTGCAAAGAAGAAGAAAAAATCTTGGCCTTTGGCTAATCTTCTAAAGGAGAAATTACTAGAAAACGTTTAGATGGTTAAATATTTTGGATTGAATCCTGACTGGTTGATAATTACAAGACCCTGAAAAGAAGAACTGTGATAAAATATTGTTTTCGGTGGTACCTGGACAATTGGAAGCATATTGGACTATAAAGCTATTATATAAAGGTAAGAACTACGTAAGACTTGGCTGTTTGGAACTTAAGATGGGTTGGCTTGATAAAGCCAATTAAAAGACTATGACACCAAAGAAAAATTACTTAAAGGGAAGAGATAAAATGGACGTTATATCAACACCTTCTCCTGAAGATCCCAGTTTGGAGTTTCAAAGATCTGCAGGAACAATGACTCAAGACAAAACAAATACATCCCAGGAGAAAATATATACAATGCTGCAACAGATTCAAATGATAATTGTTTCAAACCATGATGAAATTAGAAATAAACTTGACAATATAACTGAACATATCTCTAACTTAAATCTGCAACTGAATAACACTCAAAAAATGACAACAAATAAATCAGACAACAGAACATAAATTAAATGAAAGTGACTTAAATAGAAAAGCCACAAATGAAGAAAACTACAATTTAATACAAAAAAAAATGTGCAAAACCTCCCTATAATAAAGAAGGCAAAAAAGATATTTTATCCTCCAGGATTTCAAAACAAATTAGGAGAATAAAAAAGAAAAACTAATAAAATGAATTAAAGAACTGTCAGAAGAATCATCGCGTGGGAGACAGAAAAATGATATTTTACTGGACTTGTCTTTTTTGTCCCCAACAACACTCACAAAAATACAACTTGGCAAGCTAAACTTACCGACTTGGAAACTAAGCTTTAATAAAAAAATTTAAAACAGGACATATAATGACTTAATAAGATGACTTTTATAAATATAATGGAAACATAAGCCGATTAGAATATATATATGTTGATAACACATAAATACAAAAAAAATGTTTTTATTCAACTTGGTATATACTGAAAATATTAAGAATTATATTTGTTTAATGTAGACAAGAGGAGATTATTATTGGAAGAAGAGAGGATCAAGAAATACATTACCAACTAACATATTAATTGGAGAAATTGTTATTGTTTTGAGTATATGAACCCAGACAACACACTGTTCACGAAGCATTAAAGATTGTTATTGTAAAAAATTAATAAAATATATTTTTTTAAAAAAGAAGAAGAGGAGACTGGACAGTCATTTGACTGAAATGGTAGGGTCTCCTGCTTGAGCAGGGGGATGGACTAGAAGATCTCAGGGGTCCTTTCCAATTCTGTTATTCTGTTATACAAGTTGCCAACTTCAGCAGCCATTCAGTTTTGAGTGCCCATGAAATCCTAGCAGCAGAAAAATGGCTAAAAATGGTTCATGGGTTCAGCTCCTCCCAGCTATATTAAAGCATCCAAAGCTCGCTCTCTCTCTCTCTCTCTCTCTCTCTCTCTCTCTCTCTCTCTCTCTCTCTCTCTCTCTCTCTCTCTCTCTCTCTCTCTGTGTGTGTGTGTGTGTGTTGTGGGTGAGAGTCAGGCCAGCTGGAGAAGCAACACCCCATCTCAGCCAGAAACATTTGGCTCAATTACCTGGATCTTGGCTGCCCATCAGCTGGTTTGGATAATCTTTCATGTCTCTGAAGCTCAAGCAGGAAGTGCTGTCCTCCGACTGTCTAGAAATGCCATGCCTGGAGAGAAGAAGGGACCCACCTTAGGCCAGGCATCTCTGCTTGGGCCAGACCCCCAACTCCATCCCCTCCCTGAGGGACCTCAGCAAAAGCAAGAGCAACAGCAGCTCCCCATGTCCTCAGCAAGCATCTTGCAAGTCAGGTGAAGGAGAGGAGGCAACGTGGCCCATCTGCATGATGCTTTTGCAACGGATGATAAACCTCCTTTCTGTGCATATCCTACTCAGTTGTTATCACGAGGGTTCTCCGTGCCCAGAAAAGAAAATCAAAAGGTAATCAAAATAAAATAACCTCATTGGGCATAGGTAAAAAGGCTGAGCAATGGAAGCACCAAGCTAAAGTGGAAATCAAATGACCGGAACAGATATTTTGGGGGGGTTCCTTCGTGCTCTCTGAACTTGGTGTTTTCTTTCAGATGTTTCATGATCCAGCTAGGTAATGTCACCAGTACACGGATTAAGGCACTGATGCTATTACCTAGTTGGATAATGAAATGTCTATAAGCAAACAACCAAGGTCAAAGAGTACAAAGGACCCCATAGTTCAACTCCAAGCTATAAATATTTTCAATGTAAACAGTTTCGGAAAAGTTCCTCCTGAGTGGGGCAGGGGTCTTGCTATGGCAGGGAGCCCAGTGAATTCAGGGTCCACTCGCTAAATGCCCTTACCTGCCAGCCGCCTCGTGATAAGCAAGTTCCAACAGCTCAGCTGAGGAGTGAGTCCAGTCCCTCTGCCCACTGCCCTGCATTTCGGCCATGTTCTGACGGGTCTGGTGGTGGATCTGGATGGCTTCTCCAGAAGGACCTGTCCAATCACAAGTTTGGCTGTTTCGTTAATCTCCCTAATCAAAGCTGATTGAAGTACTCTTTGGGTACGTAGGGGGTCATCGTGTGTGTGTATGTGTGTACACATGCATAAATTCCAATGCATAAATCCCATTTCTAAAAGGGGGAATAGAGGCTTAGGTAGCTACAGACTGGTCAGCCAGCTGTTATACCCAGAAAAAATTGGAGTGGAGTGAAGATCCACAGTGCCAGGCAAAAACTTATTTCCCCCAAGTGCTGGGATAGGGTGGAGTGTAGAAGAGGATTTAACGGAGGATTGCATGTGGAAGCTTGTCTTTGCTATCAGGTTTTTTTTTTAATGTTTATGGCTTTTATAGATTTAGGTATTATGTTGTTTCACTATTGATGCTGTTTCAAAAGACATCTTGTTTCTTCTTTACTCTGCATTGGTTGGCCACACCTAAAGCCTTCTGGACTGACAGATGGTGACTATATACACGAAGCTTTGACAGCTTCTGCACAGGAGACAAATTCCTTGTGTGTCTAATCTCACTTGGCCAAATAAAGTTGTTCTATTCACAAATAAAGACAAACATGTGTGTCCCAGGATAATGAAGCGAAATTGAATTTGGGTCGGTTCCCGGATCAGAGATTTACTCTTCCGAGCTTTTGGAATCATGCTGGAGCCCACCCTCAGGGAATTTCTCTACTGGAATACCTGCTTTGGGCTGTTCTGTGAGTCGTGTTTATGTGGTGCCTTCCTATTCTGTTCAACTCAAGCAGACATCTGTTACCTGGGAAAAACTTTATAACAGAACTACACAAAGTGCAGAGACATTCCAGCCTTTTTTCCCCAGTTGTAATGTGTGTCTGTGGAAATCAGATATAAGGAAAGCTGAACAAAGAAAAAAATGATGCCTCTGGATTGTGATTGTAGAGAAGACCATGGAGCAGAAGGACAAATAATTCAATAGTAGATGAAAGTGGTGCTCACTGGAAGCACCACTAATAATGATTTAATGTTTTGGAGACACAATGCAAGGCAAGAGTCAGAGCTTGGAAAAACTACAGGCAATTAAAGAGACAAACAGGAGACAAAATGGCTAGATATGACCCCTAATGAGATAAACATGAGCTCACAGAACCCAAACAAACTGGTTACTGACCAGACAATCCTGACAAAACGATGCTCCTTGGAGAACTGGGCTGAATGACTTGTCAAAATCATCTTACATTCAAAATTGCAAATTTCCATATGACATATTTGTCAAGTAGGCCTCTGGATAGTGACTTCCACCACCCAGTAAGTAGTCAATCAAGGGTTTCACATAGTACTTTTTAATAAGATTGAGAAAGTGAGATTGAATTACCGGCCTTAATCAGAGTCTTCTACGACTTATTTTGGCTAATGTAACAGAAGCACAATAAAAGTCCAGTTTTATTCCAAGATTGCTAACATTGTTCTATGTAAACCGGGATATATAATCTAGACACGACTTTGCAAGCCAATAGATTGCTGTTCACATCCCACCAACTATGACACACACACACAGCATTCTGACATACAGCATATTCAGGCACAGAAAGATCTTTTTTAAAGCCCAAGGACTCAAAATGTGGAGTAAGAAACACCAATAAACTGTGCTGTGTTGATACTACTCTTGAGAA
Organism: Crotalus tigris; assembly: GCF_016545835.1. Taxonomy (NCBI): domain Eukaryota; kingdom Metazoa; phylum Chordata; class Lepidosauria; order Squamata; family Viperidae; genus Crotalus; species Crotalus tigris. Next base: position 888,001 of record NW_024100139.1, on the reverse strand, counting down.
CCCAGAATGCAGAGGTTTTGCAAGCCTAGTTCTAAATGTCAAACAGCACAGTTAGTTAGTTAGTTAAAAACTTTTCCTTTACTTTTTGCTTTGGACTGGACACACCTTCTCTTTTTATCTGTTGGGGATTTGGTGCTTTCAGAAACCGAGCTTGATCAAAGTTCCACAGAAGAGCAGCTAGTGGAGAGCAGAGTGTTCAGACTTTCTGTTGCATTAGTTGCCAATTTCAACATTGAACTAATTATTCCAATTTTTTTTAAAATCAACTGTTGACCTCCTGGGCAAAGGGTGGCAAATTGATGGATTAATTCTTCTTCATCATCCATGAACTGTAACTGTCCATTAAGTAGATCTGAGTTCTCTTTTTTATTATCCTTATCTTATTCTACCCTTGTTAATAGAGGGATTCTTTGCTTGGCCTTTAATGTTTTGGAATGTTCAAGGTTGGAGTCAACCTCCCTCTCTAACTTGGCTCTCTGCCCAGACTTTAGCAGAGGCTGACTTTGGGTGGTATAAAATACTCATATTGGCCAAATGCAGTATTTCCTTAGAAAGCTTTCATGCCTAAGCAACATTGATGGAAGAACAATCTGCCCGAAGGTTAACAATATTTTTCTACAACCATGTCTGCTGGGGAGCTATGAAATCTCTGTTAGTTCATTAGAATATACCCTGCAGTGTAAAAGTTGGGAAAGAGAATTCAATATTACTTGTCTGTTATGCCACCTGCCCCTGTACAAGGGAACATCTGCAACTTGGAGTAGTATCCTATGTCTCTGAAGAACCAGCCTCTCCTCCGTGTCTTCTCCATCTTGAGGCCCCCAGTCCATGTAAGCTGTCCGTGAATTCAAAGTAAGCTTTGGAGCACGGGCTTTGCTATTTACTTCCTTATCCAATTTAGAGGTATAATTTCCCATTAGAGACTTTTTATTTGCTTCCAAGAGCTGATCAAATATAGCAATAACTCTTTGTGCTGTCAAGAGGCAATTCTTGGCAACCAAGTTCAGGTCTCCCTTAAAATTGCTCTTTAATAGTATCCTTATCCTCCCCTCTGTCTCCTAATGGAGCCTCTATTTCCACAGAAAGACAGTCATCCTTCTCCCAGTCCAGTAAGGATCAGGGCTTATTTAAAGTAGTCACAAGGGGTGAAGAGAAAAAGGAAGGAGACTTACTTGCAGGGTCCATTATCTGAAATAGGTCCTTTATCTTTGGTTGTTTGGGTGTTGTTGCCACCATGTTGTGATTAGGGTTTCCTCCTGACTGTATATCCAATTTATGCCTCCTTTTAAACTTTGTTTTAGAGTCAGTTTTGGCTTTTACTGTTACCTTTTGTTTTGGCATTCTTGGGTGGTTTAAAGGATTTTAAAACATACTTCCACTTCATTGACAAATGCTTGAAGCTGATAAATTCCAGAACTTGTAGTCTAAAACCTAATCTATCTAATCCTAAATTTATAATCATAAAACTACAACTCTAGTAAAAAAAATGTAACTTTCCTAGTTAATAGTTAATATTAGATAAAAATTAAATGAAAATGAACTGTTTTACAACCATATAAAAGTAAGTAAAACAAAAGGATGAGGAGCTCACTAAAAGAGCTGGGCCAAAATAGCACAGTGAAAAATGGGACTGAAATTAAATATAAAGACCAAACTAATGACAACAGGTAGAACAATCAACCTTAGAATTGACAATGAAGATGCTGAAGATAAACCTTCAATACTAAACCAAGAAGCAGTCAAACTGTAGTAGCATACTCAGTATGTCTTGGAAAAGGTCTTGGAAAAGATATTTAAATGCTACGATGTCTCTACATCTACAAAGATCAGAAGTGGACTAAGCCATGGCATTCCCGGTGACACTCTACAGAAGTGAAAGTTGGACTTTGAAGAAGCAGGATAGGAAGAGAATTGACATTTTTCAACTTTGGTTTTGGAGAAGATTCCTGGGAAGAATATGGCCAGCCAAGGAAACAGCTGATGGATCATTAAACAAATCAACCCAGAGTTTTGACTCAAGGCACAAAAGACCAGTGTCAACGCTGCTAACATCGGATGGTCTTGCTTTGACAACAGATGAAAAAGCAGCCATTTTCTCTTTTTATTTTTTCCTGCTTCTAGAATTAGTTGGTGCAGGGAGGGGGAATTGGGATGCGAGCTTAGTTAACCATAATAATAACTCTGCCATGGGAACTCAAGGACCAACTGGGTCCGGAGCTGATAATGTTTTGGCGGGCTAGAGAGCTGGGGAGAAAGCCCGAGCTATAAGCTAATTGGGGAATGTGCTTATGACAGGTCATTGAGGGTGGGAATTATACTTTGAAACTTTGTATCCAGGGCAGGGGAATTTAGTTTTGGGTTCAACTATGTAGTGCCGATACTCTGTTTCCCGAATAAAAGATTCTTTAAGGAAAACAATGCCTCGTTCTTTTGAAGGGTTTCATCTGTCGGAACCATGACAACCAGGCTCAAATATTCTACTTCGGACGACATGCATGCAAGATCCAGATCTCTGGAAAAGGCTCCAAAGCTAGGAAAAATGGAAGGAAAGAGATGAAGAAGATGACAAGCAACTAGATGGGTGGACTCAGTTATAGGGGTGATGGGGGCACCTTTGGAAGATCTAAAAGAACAGATTGGGGGGAAAGCATCATGGAGAAAACCTATCTATGTGCTTGCTAACAGCGGACAACAGCTTGATGGCACATAGTCAATCAATCAATCAATGAACTCAAGCTTTCCTGACTGGGCTATGGCTCTCAAAGAATATGACAACCGAAGCAACTCTAACAACAGAACAAAAAGCAAACCAAGCAAAAGTTGGTGACATAACCTCTATCGCTGGCAGAAGCTCCCCAAAAGAAAACGTTGCATATTACACAACTACGACACCAACAAAGGCCAAAGAGAAGTTACTTACCCACGGGGAACGTGTGCATCCAGCGCCTCCTGTTGGATGTGAGTTTCATGGGCATCCGGGAGGGGGCGAAGGGGTTGATCAGCGCCCGCTGTGGTGTGTATCCCCCAGCAGAACGGATGTGCAGCCGGGACTCGGCACTCCCCACGTGAAATCTTCCAGGGGCGCTCAGATCTCGCTGCTGAGACTCCAATATGTTCTCAAGGTGATCTGTGAGGAGTAAAAACTCATCTTCAGTAAGAAATTCCCGGAGCTCACAAAGATCTGGCACTGCTTTCAAGCAAGGTCACTGCCAGAAACTCTTCCAAGGTGCCTGAAGGCAGGACAAGAAGCAACGGATGGAAACTAACCAAGGAGAGAAGCAACCTAGAACTAAGGAGAAACTTCCTGATAGTGAGAACAATCAACCAGTGGAACAACCTGCCTCCAGAAGCGGTGAATGCTCCAACACTGGAAGTTTTTAAGAAGAGACTGGACAGCCATTTGTCTGAAATGTACAGGGTTTCCTGCCTGAGCAGGGGGTTGGACTAGATGACCTCCAAGGTCCCTTTCAACATTATTATTATTATTATTATTATTATTATTGTTGTTGTTGTTGTTATTATTATTATTATTATTATTATTAAAATAGGACATTCCAGTCAGTATGTGAGGGCTAAAGAGGATGCACCAAGGATTCCCGAAAGGCCTCCATCCCATATTATTGGATTGGGAGAGTTGCTAGTTGCATTTTCTCATTCAAACTTCCAAATATGTTTGCTGGGTGAGCAATGAAAACATTTAAAACAAAAACAAAAAAAAGACTGTCTCCTTGATTCCAGCATTTGGGACTAGAAACTTAATTCACAGGCAGAGAACTGTTAGAGAACAGCACGGTATCTACTGCTTAGTGCAAGGATACAGAATTATCTTACTTCCAGACACACTGAGTAACTGTTCAGGGTGAGTCAGTTTTTATTTTTAAATTATTTTATTTCTATCCTGCCTTTATTATCTTTACAAATAACTCAAGGCTCTGAACACACCTATCCAACACAACTTCTTCCTCTTAGTTTCCTTTCTGTGCAATTTTCCCAGGCATGCATAGTTTCTGTATACGGCTTTCCCAAATATCATAGAATCGCAGAACCAGAGAGGCCCTCTTCATTCTTTCCAGCCGGATGGAATGTAGGGGAAAAAGATCCCCAGAGAAACTCGGGACTCTGCCAGTCTCTCCTGCAACAGAAAAGCTCTCCCCAAACTGGACCAAATTTGGTGTGTTGGGGGGGGGGGGGAGAAGCTGGCAGAAGGAAGACCAGATCAAAACAAGGGGGTGGGGTTTCCTTCCCAGTCACGTGACCCAGAGCAGGGCTCTTTTTCAGCAGCTGGAAAGGTTTCCAGGAACCCATCTCTGCAACTCTTCCTACTTTTTGCTTGTAAATTGTTACTACATTTCCACGTAGTTCATGGTGAAAAATGAAAAATGCCTCTCTGTGTTTGTGTCTTATGATTTACCACTCTGTTGTTTGTATGTACACTGAGAGCTTCTGTACCAGGGACAAATTCCATGTGTGTCTAATCACAGTTGGCCAAATAAAGTATTCTGATCTGTTCCATCCCGTCCCATTTCCATTTCTATTCCATTCCAATCCATTCCATTCCTATTCCATTTTCATTTCCAATTCTATTTCTATTTCTACTTCCATTTCCATATCCAATCCATTCCATTTCATTCCTATTCCATTTCCATTCCATTCCGTTCCTATTCCATTTTCATATTCTATTTCTATTTCTGTTTCCATATCCAATCCATTCCATTTCATTCCTATTCCATTTCCAATCCATTCCATTACAATCCATTCCATTTTCATGTCCAGTTCCATTTCTATTCCATTCCAATCCATTCCATTCCTATTCCATTTTCATTTCCAATTCTATTTCTATTTCCATTTCCATATCCAATCCATTCCATTTCATTCCTATTCCATTTCCAATCCATTCCATTACAATCCATTCCATTTTCATTTCCATTTCTATTCCATTTCCAATCCATTCCATTCCTATTCCATTTTCATTTCCAATTCTATTTCTATTTCCATTTCCATTACAAATCCATTCCATTTTCATTTCCAGTTCCATTTCTATTCCATTCCAATCAGGGAGGCTAGGGCACACATTGCATTTTAAATTCTGCACAGAGCAGGGACCTAGACTAGGCCAACTCAGCGCAGTGTTTCTAGGATTAAGCATATAAGTAGTCCTCAATTTATGACAGTAATCAAGCCCAGAATCCTGGTTGTAAGTCACTATGGTCATTAAACAGCTCACCATTTGACCAGACCTAATTTTATCTTTTTTATCACAATCATTAAATGACTGTGGTAGTTGTAAAGCGAATGCGGTGGTCATTAAGCAAATCCATATTATCCAATGGGCGTTTGCTACTGGAAATGCCAGAACCCTGGAAAAAAACATTGGAAATCATAGTCATGCGATCGCAGGTCATTGCAAACAGCCATAAAGGTGAACTGGCTGCAAAGGGCCCAAAATGCAATCATGTGACTGACTGCCTGGGGCAGGTGATGGAGGTGTGGCTGTCAGCTGCCACCTTATGCTCTTTTGTGCTCTCTTTACTACTGGGTGGTAATTAGACTGTCATAAACTGTGGGGAGGGAGAATGAAGGGAGAAAGGATTGGGGGGAAATGAAAGTAGTTCTGTATCTCCTCCAGGAGCTGCCTCAAGGTCACCCAACTGGAAGAAGGAGGGAGCTGCACACCAAAATGCGCTTGTGCTGACTGTTAGGGAAACATCTTGCCTCAACCAGAGTAGTTACACTGGCATAGACAACGAGAGACAGTTGAGGGAGGAAAAAGTAGGATTTTGACCCACAGTTTTCAGTTCTGATTTTGCAATACTGCAATGCACTTGATTTCTAATAAGCTATACCTTTCTCAACAAATGGAGCCAAAGATCATTTCTGTTTGAAGGTTCAAGTTGTGGCAGGTCTGACAGTGGCTGTTGTAATTTCAAAATCAAGCTGTAAGCAGTTTGGGGGGGATCCAACATAGCTTGGAACAGCCTGTGCATGTTTCTACATTGTTAATGACCCTTAGTGTTTAACCCACAGAATCAATCTACATTTTTACAGCAGAAATAAGTTATTTGGGGATACGCAGTCCTAGTCAAACCAGAACCCCCATCTCTCCATCCAAAGTCCTTCCTTAGCAGTGAAACCTCAGAAGAAGAATGTCAAACGCTACTGCAGAGGACAATCTGGCCAGATATTTCCCCTGGCTGAGCAGGTGGAGCAAGAGTTGAAAACCCTGTGGAGACAGTGCGTAGGAAGCTACAGAAGGCCTAAGCGGAGAACCCCAGGAGAAGATCCTGACTTCCCAAGTGCCAAAGAGCAAGAGACAATCCAGGGGAAGAGGAGGAGGCAGCAAAGGCCAGAGAGAGGAGGAAGAGGAAGAGGAGCAGGACATGGATCAAGACAATGAGAGGAAGAAGCTGCTTCCCAGAATAATGAAGTGCTCTCAGTGGTTGTGCCATGCAACTGGTTCATGGACAGCACCAATGATGTTACCTAGTTTGGTAATGAGACGTCTGCAAGAAAACAACCAAGTTCAGAGAGCACCAAGGACCCCCCACAACAGGCTCCATCCTGACCTTAACAGAGCACCACTGCTCTCCTCACCTAAGATCTTCTCAATTAACCCTAGAATCGCATTACTTGTTGGTTCATGCAGCACGTACGACAAAGGTTGAGTTTCCACAACGCTCCAACCCACGTCCAGCGCGCTGTGTCAAACCAATCATGGGTCTCAAACAGAGTGACATTTCTAGGATAAGACAGTGAAGGTGACGCCCAAGAAGAGTTCTAGGAGGATTGGAATTCTGTCCAGTTTTAAATTCTGGGCTGGGGAAATGAAACCAGCCCAAAAGGAAATGAAAGGAAAAGGTAAACCGGTGTCTTTTGGGAAGGAATCCATGACTGTTGCTGGGTATTTCGTCTGGCTTGTGAGTGAGTTGTAATTTGCACTGTGGAAGTGGACTCTCGGGACTCTGAATGTTTTTTTTTTTAAAAGCTAGTAACTCTGAAAGGCTGACCAAGCACCAAACACCAGCTCCAAAGAAGGGGCCGGCTCTGATGTCCCAAGCCCTGTGCTGACCTCGGCCGCTGGTGTAGCCCAGAGAGCTGCTGACTTCGTACTGCAGGTGCAGGTGGGGCCGTGGGATCATAAGGATGTCCGAGATCTTCCCCAGAGAGCTGTCATCTGAAGCCTGGCTCCGAACCTCTTCGGGGGGCGGGGGGCGACTCTGCAGGGAGGGGCTGGAGGAGGCATCGTAGGAGCTGGAGGTCTTCCAAGGCCGACTCTCTCTCTCCCGCACAGACCTGCTGGGGAACCCACAAGGAGCAGGTCAGGCGGGGTTAGGGCGCCTGTGCCACGGATCAAGGGGACTGGCAGGGTTTTGATGGCACTGCACAGTAAACGCAACATGGATTCAACCTCAGAGATCAGCTCCGGTTCCCCTCCCAATGCCGGATGCTGTTACCAAATTCCCCAGTTCCATCCTTTGCTTAAATCATCTCCAGTGAGGGACAGCCTACCAGCTCTCAAGGAACTCTGTTCCAGACTGAACTGCTCTTACTGTCAGCACGTTTCTCCTAGAATTTAGAAGAGCCTCTTCCTCCTTCTGGTACCTGAAGGTCAGAGTCTGCCTCCCTTAATCATCTGCAGTGTAGATAAACCCACCCTCTGTTCTTCCACCCGACCCGCTGCAACCTGCCTCCCCAGACACATCCTGTTGATCAACATCTGTCCTGCACTTCTGCCTGGAAACCTCAGCCAGTAGGCCAGCTGGGAGAGGGCTGAAGCTGTGAGCAGACAAGATGTTTTTGTTGGGAGAGCTGTTCGGCAAGGGTGGAGCACAGAAAGTCTCTGTTATCCACTAAGGCATCTCCCTCATTACTGCTCCCCAGATCTATGACTCTCCTATCTTACACAGTGTTTTTAATTCCTTGTACCCAAATATAAAGCTCCGCCTCTCTCTTCCCCAGTGCAATCCCCTAAGTTGGCCACAGGCTTGCTTACCTAAAGGTGGTGTAACGTGGGACTCTGGAGGGGCCGGGCAGATGGAAAACCTGGGCATCGTAGGCGTCATAGTCCACTTGAATGGGAAGCGCGTTCTCGGTCTCCTTAGGAGCGCCCAAGGCTGGAACACAGCAGACCAGCCCGTGACTGGAGGGCCTTCTAACAGCTGGGTCCCAGGCTGTGGGCAAGCACGCCCTGAAACCACTTTGCCAACTTAATTGCCAACTTAAACATGAACCGTGTGGCCCAACTGATCGGCAGAGAGTCAAAGTCTCCACCTTCTCCACCTGTCCTCTGCCTGACTGGATTCCTTGCCTACAAAGGCCAGCACTGCAGAGGCAAAACCCACGAGGGGATCCTGGCAAAGTCTCCGCAGGGCTGAGACTGAGACTGTGCAGAGTCCCTCAGAGTCTCTCTTTGGCTGCAGTTCTTGGCAGCTCTATGATGCTTTCTCACCCCAGGCCTGTCAGGCTGTGCTAGCACTCTGGTCCAATGGCCTGCAGCGCCAGGCTGGACACAATTTGCATCTATTACATCACTTCATTTGCCTGAAGAATGTGCTGTTGAGTTTGGATGGGGAGAAGCTGGAACGCTGGGGAGGGGAGGGCTCAAGGCGTGGAGTGGGGCTTAAGCTGTCCTCCCTGCACTAATCTTTGACATGCCTGTTTTATTTTATTTATTTGTAAAATGTACTGGCCGTCCACAGGGCGAGCCTTTTTCCTTCAGAACAGCTACTGTGTGTGGCACAGAATGGAGGCAATTTTTCTGAGTCTATTTAGGGTTCTTTTCAAAGCCATGAATACAGAAAATTGCTGGTGCAGTAGAAGGGCTAGTTACAAAGGGAAATACCACCACTGCTTTCTCTTCCATAGAGAAAAGAGAGGGAGGGGGGAAACAGGAAAGAGATTGAGGGAGGGAGAAGACAAGGAGGGAGCAGGGAAGGGAAGCAAGACCAGAGGGGAAACGTGGGGGTGGGGAGAAAGGGAAACAGGGAGGGGGCTTTGGAATTAATGGGGAAAAATCCCTCCTGTCCCATCATGAACTTGCCAGCTGCACAGTGGAAGCGCCGGACATAAAACTCTCATTCTCATCTTCACAAAAGAACAATGCAATAATGTAGGAGAGTTACTCACAAGACTCCCTGCTACTTTTGGCTTTTTCACTCTGTGGCTGAAATTCAACATGCAAAAAAGAAAAACTGAAATGAGTCTTTACAAATTCTAGAGCAGACCTACACAACGTGACCCACTAAGCAGCCTCCTGCAGCATTATCTGAAATAACCAATCTGTTGCCACCACAATTTTCTGCTGCCAAGAAAGATCCGCTGCCCCCAATAGATGTTTATGTGCAGCCACTTCTGCCCCCCAAGACGGGCTCCTGGGCGCCCCTGACACCACCAGGCTTCGGGGAACACTGCCAGCTCCATAGCTGCCGCCAGATTGTTAGATGCCCAAGCCAACCGTACAACCATTATTTGTGGGTCACAATTATTTTTCACGTATTGATCAAGTCCTTCCTCTCTATGAGTTGTGCGGGCCTGCTCTGGAGGGAGAATTTTTAATTTGTTTTTTTCCTTCAATCATTGTAATGTCTGTCCTTAAAAATAGCTAGTGGTGATTATTCCTGTGGTTGCAAATCTGAGCACCACTAGGGCTGCACTCCACAGTTAGGCCAGTCCACTTACCTTCCGAGCTGCCAGCTTGATCCGTGGGGTGAAACTGTTACACTGAAGTTGGCTTTTGGAAGTGTAGAAACTATAAAGAGAGGGAGGCAGAAAGAGGAGGCAAAATCACAGGTTGGGGAAAATATCTGAAGCAGCACCTTTTCTGGAAAAAGGAAAAAATAACTGATCCGAAACAAAAGATGCATTAGCATTTTTGCTTCCTCCCAAACCAATTTTCTGCATCTTAAGCAGAAAAGCGATAACGCAAACCACCAAGCCAGAGGTGTTTGCAGGCCTTGGGAAAGTCAGGGTGATAGGCCTGTCTTCCAAAACCAAAACTGCAATGGGGACACTGCCTGCTCCTATCAGTCTGGATTACAGATGCGCACCTGTGGTTGATCCAGTGGGGTATATTGTAGTCATCTCCCAAGCGTGGATCCCCAGAACTGCAGCGATTGTGTAGCTAAGAGGTGAGAAGGAGAAACCAGGAGTCAGACAGCTGTGAGGGGTCTGGAGAACCAAAAGAGACGCTTTGGGGGCAAGAAATTAATCCAGAGACACTTCGCCCAACCAACCTGTGATCCTTGGAATACTGAATACTGTTGGACTACAATGGTCCCAATCGTGTTAGGCTGAGAGGCGATGAACAAGAAGATGGCCTGAGATGGCCTGCCCAGGTTTAAAAGAAGACTGTTCCTAGTCCTCAATGTTAGGTGCTCAGAAGTAAACTGAAAACAAGCAGGCTTCTGCCAGTGAGGAAAATGGAGCTGTAAGCACCGAGGACTCTGCAGCTCCTTTTTCCTGTCTCCTGGCCAGTTTCGTCTTTCCCTTCCCTCTGATACTGACCCCTCCACCAAATAGCACCTGCCTTCAGATGGAGGGGCAGGGTGTCCAACAAGGCCATCAATCCAGAAGATTTTTAAGTTCCTGTTTCCTTTCCGTCCTTAACCAATTTATTCGGCAAAGAAGAAGAAAACCTACAGAAGCAACAGCAATAGAAGAAAACCAAAGAAAAAAATCTTCAAGAAAGGAAAAAAAACAGACCCGGAAACTACAGACCAATCAGTCTAACATCAGTACCTGGGAAGATCCTGGAAAAGATCATCAAAAAACAGATCTACCAACAACTCGAAGCAAATAAAGTTATAACTAGTAGCCAGCACAGCTTTATCAAAAACAGATCATATCAAACCAATCTTATCTCATTCTTCAATAAAGTGACTAAACTAGTAATCCAGCGAAATAGTATACTTAGATTTCGGTAAGGCATTTGGTAAAGTAGACCACAACCTACTCCTTGGTAAGCTAGAAAAAGGTTGAATAGACAACATCACCACCAGATGGATCTGTAGCTGGCTGGCAAACCGTACCAAAGAGTAGTCCTCAATAGCACTACATCTACATCAGTGGTTCTCAACCTTTCTAATGCCGTGACCCCATAATACAGTTCCCCATGTTGTGGTGACCCCCAAGTGGGTGTGTCCACCAATAAGAGGGAGTAGGACAGCTAGGGAAAAGGGAAAAAAATGGTGGACAGCATGGTTTGGCGACCCCCATGAAATGGTCATTCAACCCCAAATGGGGTCCCGACCCACAGGTTGAGAACCACTGATCTACATGGAGAGAAGTAAGCAGTGGGGTACCACAAGGTTCCATCTTGTGCCCAGTACTCTTCAATATCTTCGTAAATGACTTAGATGAGGGAATTGAAGGGGAACTCATCAAATTTGCAGATGATACTAAACTGACAGGAGTAGCCAACACCCCAGAAGACAAACTCAGGATCCAAAAAGTTCTTGACAAACTTGAACAATGAGCCCTGTCCAACAAAATGAGTTTCGATGTAGAGAAAAGCAAAGTCTTACATTTAGGCAGGAAAAACCAAAGGTACAAGTACAGATTAAGTGAGACCCAGCTTAAAAACAGTAACTGTGAGAGGGACCTTGGAGTCCTAGTGGACGACCGCTTGACCGTGAGCCAGCCGTGTGCAGCAGCAGCCAAAAAAGCTAATACAATCCTGGGTTGTATAAACAGAGGCATAGAATCAAGATCACACAAAGTATTAGTGCTGCTTTATAAGACCCTAGTAAGACCACACCTGGAATACTGCAGCCAATTTTGGTCACCATATCAAAAAAAAAAATGTTGAGAGTTTGGAAAAAAATCAGAGAAGAGCAACTAAGATGATCAAAAGCCTGGAGACTAAAACATACGAAGAACACTGCAGGACTTGGGTTTGGCTAGTCTAAAGAAAAGAAACAGGGGTGACATGATGGCAACATTCCAGTATTTGAGGGGCTGCCACAAGGAAGAGGGGGTCACGTTATTCACCAAAGCACCAGAGGGCAGGACAAGAAACAATGGTTGGAAACTGATCAAAGAGAGAAGCAACCTGGAATTAAGGAGAAAGTTCCTGACAGTGAGGACAATCAACCAGTGGAACAGATTGCCCTCAGAAATTGTGGGTGCTCCATCCCTGGAGGTTTTTAAGAAGAGGCTAAAAAGTCACTTGTCTGAAATGGTGTAGGTTCTCCTGCTTGAGCAGGGGGCCGGACTAGAAGACCTCCAAGGTCCCTTCCAGCTCTATTCTATTCTATTCTATTCTATTCTATTCTATTCTATTCTATTCTATTCTATTCTATTCTATTCTATTCTATTCTACCCTACCCTACCCTACCCTACCCTACCCTACCCTACCCTACCCTACCCTACCCTACTCTATTCGCCTGAAGGTAGACTGATAATGCCTGCAACCCCATGCTGCTTGCATGAATGTAGAAACACAACCATACAGGCACATTTTTAAAAATTTCATCCAGAAGCTTTATTCTGGCAGAGGAACTGGGTGACCATGCTGATGAAAGAGCCGTAGCCACAGCTGACCCTTTGCCTTGATGGGGGTGTGGAGGGAAGGCTGAAGGAGACGGGCCAAGCCAGGAGGCCTTACCTTAAAAAGCGGCACTGCGTGGAGGGGCTGCTCTCCCATGCACACCAGATCGACCCCGATCCCTGCAAAGAGAAGAAATCCAAAGACAGCTATGAGAAGGAGTGGGAAAAGCTAACATTCTCACTGCTAGAGAACTGGATCAAAGTGGTTCCGTTTTAAAATGCTTTTCTTTGTGAGCAAACCTTTGAATGACATCAAAACCCCGAGACTGCTGGAAAAAGGTTGGACCTCCGACCAGCATTCACATTATGGCTTTGTGTGTGAAAACACTCTCTTGTTTTGAGTGGAGAAAGCTACCGGGGCTATCTTTCAAAGTATGTACGAAAAGTCAGATAGGAAGAGGGAAGGGAATGTCCAGCTTCACAGTTCCTCACCCACAATGAAAAACGTCCATTTTGCTCATATACGATGCTCATATCTTTGATTGATGTCTCATAAGCATCACTTTATTTTACTGATTGTAAGATCTGACTTTCCCTTACTTATAGTGAAGATGGAAATAGGCTACTAAGGACTACTAAGGAGGTAACAAGTCAACAACGAGGTATAAAGGATGTGCAGGCTGAGAAAAGCCCTACCTGCCAGCACCTCCTTAAAGAAGCAGAGTCCTTCCCTTGGACTGCAGAATAGCTATGCCATGAAAGAGGCCCAAAGAGGAAACCCCCACCACCTACTCTGAAGCACCCTGTCACATCCCGCCACAACTTCTTTAATCAAAGATGTAGTTCCTGGGATCACAACCTAGCCAGGTGCCCACAGGTGTGGCATGTGCCCCACATTTTCTCCCAGGAACACTTTGGCTACTGATTTGAGGTGCTGCATATCCCTACTATTAAGTAACCCAATACAGGAGATGGCCTAATCAGCCTTTGCCTGCCGTTGTGCCCTCAGATGTGGTCTTCCCAGAGGGGTCTTTGGTCTCATCCAGCTTCAAAGCTCTTGCTTAGGTTTTCCATGATGCCCCCAGCGCAGAACTCATTAAGAAAAGAGGCATATTGTGGTGGGCAGAAGAGCAGCTCCACATCTGGGTTATGAAGGAAGACAAGCTTTCAGAAGAGCTGAAAGACCAGGGCACTTGCGCACTGAGGCTGCCCTCAAGATTAAAGATTAAATTAAGGCGATTAAATTAAATTAGATTAAAGAGATTAGAGTAACTCTGCTGCCAAGAGTAGAAGCCTGTCCGGAAGCCGATGATGTTTGGCTGTCTCAGACTAAAACCCTTTAGGCAGAACCAGGAAGAGCACAAGATTCGCTTTCCAAAGTTGACCGTGTTGTTTCAAAGCACTTCCATGACGGTGGTGGCCAGAAAAACAAAAGTCAACCAACTCTGAGGAAACACCTATTGGCTCTCTCCATCACCGGGTGTTTGCAAGGACAGGAACGTGGGAAGAAGAGAACCCCTAACCCCAATCCCCAGAACTAAGGGAAAAACTATAACCAATTGGATTTTAACCAATCGTTAATAAGGTTATTTTACCATTGTCTATCATCCGTTGCTTGGTCAAGATCATGAGCAGCCGGTCCACTTCAAAGACCCCCACCCCTGGTGTGATGACCACAGACATCTGTCCTGTCCGGTCAAAATTTCGGTTGATGTAATGTTTGTCAAACACTAAAAAGGAGCAAACAGGAGCACAAATGAAAAGGGCACCCAGGGCTTTTATAAAGAGCATCCCTTGCACACAACAAAGACAGTCATCTAAAAAAGCGGTCCCCAACTTTTCCAGCTTCACAGCCCAGAGGGAGGGGAGAGAGGATGGTTCCGCGTGAGTGGCAGGCATGTGCACGAGCTCGAGCGCCTGCCACTCATGCAAGCAGAGCTGCGTGCACGTGCACCTGCCACTTCTGTGGCCCAGTCCTGAATGGGCCGTGGCCTGGGGATTGGGGACACTTGATCTAAAATACTGATTCCATTTCCAATCAGTCCTCAGGCCTTACCAAGGGGAGAAAACATGTTTACATTTGCTGTGATTTAGAACATAAGTGATCAGTCTATTTGTCTGAAAAACTACTGGGAACTGGAAAGACACTTTGCCCAATGCTCCTTAATACACAGGCCAATTTGCCCACACGCCTTGGCCTCACTTGGTCATCTTTGCCTGCAGCAGGCTAATTCAAGAGGCCACATTCTCAGCTCAGGGAGACAATAAGGCAACACTCCTGGCCCAGCCAGGCCCAACGGCAGCCGAGCATCAGAAACATCCCCAGAATCTTTTGCAACAGTTCAGAACTTCCTTTGAAGAAAAACCAGCATGGAATTCCCCAAAGAAAGAAATACGGAACGTCGCTGAGGAATCTTGCACAAACCAGCCTATCCTGCCTGGTCTCTTCTTTAAGAGAGCCAATTTGGCCTGGTGGTGAAAGTGGGAGACCGTGAGTTCGAGTCCCACCTTAGCCATGAAAGCTGGATGGGGGATTTTGGGCCAGTTCTTCTCTCAGCCCAGCCTACCTCGCAGGGTCATTGTGGGGAAAATAGGATGGGGAAGGTGTGCTGGAGATGTTCCCTGCCTTGAGTTACTTGTTAAAAGTAATAAAGGCAGGATACAAAGAAGTAAAATAAGACAATGAGGTGATGGGGCCCTTTCTGGTTCAAGAACATCCCAGGGCAAGACAAGCATTTCCCAAACTCACCATTGAAGGAGAGGTTGATGGCCTCCAGATAATTTCCTTGAGCAGAGGTGGCGTTGTATCCTGGTGGAAAATTCTCTAATTGTTCATCATCCAGAACAGAGGGAAGAAGAAACAAAGAAGATAAACCAAGGATTCTTTATTATTATTTTGCCCATTGCTCAAAGTTTTAACAATGATGCACATAAACAATACGAGCACATAAGCAAGCCCCAAGACTAGTTCCCCTGAGGATAAGAAGCCTGGGGGGCGGGGGGAATGGTCTTTATGGACCTTGTGGCAAGTGGCCTTCAACCATTTGTCAGAAACGGTATAGGGTTTCCTGCCTGAACAGGGGGTTGGACTAGATCAGGGCTTTTCAACCAGTGGTACGGGTACCACCTGTGGTACATTGGCATCTGGCAGGTGGTACGCGACCATCCTAGAAAGGTAGTAGTGGGGGAGAGGAATGAGCTGAACCGGTGGCAGCACCGCACAAGCCTGAGCGAGAGACGGCTGGAGCCGCAGGGCTGTCAGGGCTCAGCGAAAGCACCAGGATCAGCTCCAGCTGATCGGTGCTTCTTTGGACTGTCAGGGCTCAGCGGAAGCACCAGGATCAGTGCCGCTTTCCAGCTCATCGGTGCTTCTTTGGGGCTGTCAGGACTCAGTGGAAGCGCCAGGATCAGTGCCAGGCTCCACCTGGAGCTTGGCGCTGATCCTGCTGCTTCTGCTGAGCCCTGAAGAAGCACCAATCAGCTGGAAAGCGGCACTGATCCTGGTGCTTCTGCTGAGCCCGGAAGAAGCGCCAATCATATGGAATGCTGCAGCATCTCCAGGGTCTTGTAATTTACATTCAGATGCTTGGCAACTGATTCATATTTATGACGGTCACAGTGTCCCAGCGTCATGTGAAGTGAACAAAACCTGCTGCAACCACCCAGCAGACGGGGGGAATAAAAACCAAATACCCCCCTATCCCCGCTGCCAATCCTCAACAGAAATGCTCACAACAATGGAAACCTCAGACAGGAAGAAGAGCGCCACTGGGTGGGCAGGCAGGCGTCTTGCTCGGCTGTGGCTGGGGGGGGCACTTTTTTCAGTGCCACTGTAACTTCGAACAGTCACTAAGCGAACTGTTGTAAGTCAAGGACTACTTGTACTTTATCACTTTTTTCCTTTTTTTTTTGTCAAGTTTTTGACACCTTGCTAGGCGACTGGTGGTCCTCGGATGTTGCCGTATCCTAAAAGTGGCACAATGGGTGAAAAGGTTGAAAAGCCCTGGACTAGATGACCTCCAAGGTCCCTTTCAACTCTGTTATTCTAAGTGAGAGGGTGGGCAAGGCTTTTCATGGGCAGCAGCCCGCAGTCCAGAGGACCCTTGCAAGGCCAGGGCTCCAGCAAAGAGGCACCTGAGGAGGAAGGGGACACAGCCCTTCACACTTGCCAAGCCCCTTCCCCACAGCCCCTTCCTTCCCTGGACTTGTTGGGTCAGCCATGCAAGCTTGCACTGCAAAGGGCAGCCTGCAGCTCCTCAACCGGAGAAGCTCTGCTTTTCTCACTCCTGCTGCGTAAACCTCTCAGCAGTAGCAGCAGCAGCAGCAGAAGCTGCAGAGTGGAGTTGAACCAGAAGGCCGTCTTAGTAGTCCTTGACCCACAACCACAACTGGGACCAGAATTTCCACGGCTAAGGAAGGTACTTGGTAAGTGAATCACCCCGAATTGCAACCTTTTTTGCCCGGGCTGTTAAAATTTTTTGCCCAGGCTGTTAAATGAATTGCTGCAATTATTAAGCAAATCATATGGCCATTAAACAAATCCAGCTTCCCCCACTGACTTCTCCTGATGGACCCTAGCTGGGAAGGTCGCGCATAGGGATCACGTGACCCTGGGATACCGCAACAGTGGCAATACATTCTAGTTGCCATGTGCCTGAATTCTAATCGCAGGATCACGGGGAAGCTGCTACTCTTGGAAGTCTGATGACCGGGCATAATTCAGTTTTCAGTGCCATCGTAACTTCAAACGGTGGCTAAATGAACAGGCTGCCCCTCACATCTCACCTGCTTTCTCTAAGCGCACCAAAACTGGGTACTGGATGAAGAGCTTCTTAATAGTCACCAGCAGAGAAGTCCACTCCTCCCGCCGTTCATTTTGAACCACAACCCTGCGACGAACAGTGTGAGTGAGTCACAAAGGATGGACAGGCTGAGGCAGAGCGGGAACCCCACGCAGCCTAAGCGGGCCGGGCGAAGGGGGGAAAGTATAGGGGATGACAGAAATCTTAAGCCGCTTCAAATTCAGAATCTGCACAAGAAAAATGCTTGCCTTTTTCAGAACCACAACTGCCTAGCTGTCACGATTCTAAAATAAAAAACCATAAAATGACAAAATAGCACTGCTTCCATGAAAACATCAGGTATGTAAAATTTAGGTAAGTTTTCCAGCTACAGTGTTTTCAGTCGTCTTTGTAAATGTCCGGTTGCAGCAGATAGAGAGGCTAGCTTGGCTGGCATCCACTGCCTGCATTAAACTTTGCCCAGTTCCAAAGACTCAACAACTAAATAAAAATCACAAAATATCAAAACAAATATAGTAACAATAATGTCAGACATGACAAAAACCCATCAGAACATTAAAGCAACTTCTGGGAGCACTCTTAATCTCCAAAGGCTCTCTCAGAAAGGTGAAACCTTTTTATTCTGCATGGATATAGACTTTGGAGGGAGGGAGGCCAGAGCATCCCTTAATAGTTGAACAGTACAGGTAGATTCCTCTGAAAGAGATGATCTGGTGAGTGGCCTGGTCCTCTACTACCTATGACTTCATAGGCAATGACCCGTACCTCGAACCAGTAGAAATAAAGATAGACTGGAAATCAATCCAGTGATGATATTGATCCAGCCCTGCTGCAACGGCTCCCGCCTACCATGGAACAGCTGGCTGCATTCTGCACTGCCTGGATTTTCCTAGGATTTTTCTAGCGCACCTCCAAGTAGATTGCACTGCGGTAATTCAATATCTAAGTAATGGTGTTGAGGAATTGCTTCTAAGCTTTCCTGCTTTAAGAAGGTGACAAGTAGCATTCTGTTTGAAGTTGTTTTGTGCCATGTTAAATAAATGAGCCAAAGTAGAGGATCCCTCTGCGATCCCCCCCACCTTGGAAATGTCAAATCCCCTTCCTCTGCTAGGACTGACTGGCATCATCAGTTTAGGAAGGAGAACTGCAGTAAAACCCTCCATTCCCAATCCCTGCAGGTTTCCAGAAGGATACCGGGATCAGTGATACCAAATACCACCATAATAGTATATTCAGAGCCAAGAGGAAGTTCACTTCCTTGGCCACCTGGATACACATCTCTAATCGCTTAGGAAAGCAGCCTCCTCACCAGCTGACCCAGTTAGTAAAGATGGAAAACATCTCTGCCACATTTCACTGGGAGACAAATTGGCTTGATGATTTCTATGGTCTTATTTTATTTCTCCCAATGAACCTTGTTAAGTCTTTGTGAATTTATTTACTTATGAACCCATTTCTCACAATAGGGTCATGTGTCTAAATACATTTACCCACGTGGAATGGCTATAGCATTATTATTATCCTTCTCATCTTCTCTACCCCTCTTATTGGTATCATTATTATGAGTATTATTACACTGTTACTTTTTTGCATGTACACTGAGAGCTTCTATACTGGAGACAAATTCCTTGTGTGTCCAAACACACTTGGCCAAATAAACTATTCTAGTTTTTTTTATTTTGCTTTCTGTTACTTGACAGCCACGTAAGATCTAAAAGGACAAGAAATGCCACATTCCCTCCACTCAGAGATCACTTACAAGAATGATCAATGGAGTTTCTCTTCCATATCTGGGCCTCCTGCAGAGGCTCCTGATAATCTCCTTCCAACTGCAGCCCAACCACCTTCTGCAAAATCTTACCTAAAAAAGAAGAGTGTAGCCCAGGCAGAAGTTGTCTGGCATGTTTAGACTGAGATACGGCCTCTCCAAGTTGGCGCACATCAGTCCCTTTCTTAAAGAGGTGGCTACTATGCCCCAAATCCTTTGCCCTTTCACTAGCTGATTGAGCCAGATGGGGCAACGATCCACCCCCTCCCATGTGCCTGAGCTCATGCTATACTAGGCCACTTCTTCAAAGTCAGGAGGGGGGGGAACATCAGAACTTCAAAACTATTTCATAAATACAGGTAGCATGGTACGAGTGTAATGGAGCCCATTCCACTCGAAAACATGTAGAGTGAATCTCGTATCTTGAACGAGAATCTCGTATCTTGAACAAGATCACTCCCTTGCTCGTTAAAATGCATGCAGCTCATTAGGTGAACATGAGGTAAGGAAGGAGGGCCTAGTGATGGAACAGGCCCCCAAGATTTCCCTGACCCATTAAGATACCTCATGCTTCCCCCTCCCTTCCTGCCGTGCTGGACTCACCTGCAAAAGATCCATCTCCTCTCTGCCACAGTTCTTTTCCCAGGCCACTGCCACCCGGATCTGAGGCCGGGAAATGGGCCGCCAGAGGGCTACGTAAGCATCCCCCGGCCTCAGATCCGGATAGCAGCGGCTTGGAAAAGGCCTCCAGACGCACGTGGAAGCTTTGGTTCCATTCTCTACTGCAGAGAACAGAGGCCTAAAGTTCCATGAGATCACATGAGATCAATAGCGTGAGATCTCGCCCCACTGATCTCACGTGGTCTTGTGTTACTTTAGGCCTCCGTTCTCTGCGAACGCACCGAAGGCCTGGAGCAGCCAAGAAAGTGAAGGATCTCGATCCTTGCAGGGTGAGTATTGAGGCTGGTGCCGAGGGAGAGCTGGGCGGGGGTGGGGAGGGAATAACCGGGTGAATGTTGCAGAGCCTCTGCGGTCGCTCGGAAGGGCGAACGGCTGCCGTGGTGCCCCAATATTCGTAATTTCGGGACTTGCTCATGAGCACTAGGGGGTGCTCATCACGTAACTTTGAACGAGTGTTAAGTGAACGCTTGTAACTCGGGGATTATCTGTAGCTTGGGGGGGGTCTATTATAACTTTGCACAGTTGCTGAGCAACCAGTTGTAAATTGAGGACTACGTAGATGAAGCTACTTTATGAAACAATGCCAACTGTCCGTTCCCCAGACAGGGAAAGGGCAGTACAGATTTCTCACACAGCACCTGCCGTGCACATTGAGGAGACGATGCCCCCTTTCACGGATGGGCTCAGCCACAGGGCCCACCTACTTGTAAAAGTCTTCATAGAAGCGGCCTTCGTGGTCCTGTTGGACTGAGCAACGATGCATCTCTGGAAATTCATCTGGAACAAACCAAGTATAAGAGGAAGCGGCTCTTTGCTGCTGCTTTAAGCTTCCCAAGGAGACGGCGAGAAAGAGGCAGGTGCCTCTCCAGACCAGGGGAGGCAGGCGTGGGGCAACTCACTTAACGACTTGGCGTTGTAGAAGGTCCGAGAAAAGAGAACCACCGTCACTTCATGGCTACAGTTCTTCTCCTGTTGGGACAAAAGCAAGTAGATCAAGGCACTGGGGATCCACGCTTGACGGGCACCGCAGACTCCATCCACACAGACTGCACCTCTGACACGCCCAGATGTTTCTCAGCTCCTGCCCTCAGTGGGAAGGACATGCACCGGGGGGGGGGGGGAGAGGATTCCCACCTCATCAAACACGGCTGAGGAGGCCTCTTTTGAGATCCCCCCAACTCAAAGGAAGAACCAGCACAAGATTCATCCTTCTGACCACAGCAAGGAAAAAAATTCTCCTCCTCCTCCCCATTTGATTCCCCAATGAGCAAGACAGACGTTGCTGGGGCTTCGCCCGAGTCCCCCTCCCCGGCCCCAACCCTCACGCTCCCGGGAGCCCTCCTGGCTTGGCCTCTGAACCTCCAGGGCTTGTCCGGGGGAAGGCTGACTTGAGAAAGGACCACAAGCCCTGCCCATCTGCAGGCCCCCTTGAGGCCAGTCACAAGCTCCGCTTGGCTCCCACTGAGCTACCTTCCACTTGGTGAAAAGATCAGCAAGGAAGCCGTTCACGGCCTTCTCAAAGTAAAGGTCTCCTGCAAAGGAAAGAGAACCAAGTGTAAGAGGGAAGCCCAGCCGCCCCGGCAGAGAGGCTGCCCCCCTCTTCAGCAGAAAGCTGTTGGCTATTTCACCCGGCATGGGACAGAGCCCCAGTGCAGAGAGAGGCATCAATTTCTGCTCACTCCTGGTTCCCCTCAAGCCCTCCTAAGGTCCCAGGCCCACCCTTTGAGGGGCAGCTTCCTTCCACCTGACTGCATCCTTAGTGGCAGGGCCTGGCTGTGGATTGGCCTCTTTGGGGACGGCCAGTGGGGCTCCTCTCTTGGACCCTTCAGACTCAAGTTACTCTACCTGGCTTTGGGGGTCTTCTTGTACCTGTAGGCCCTCCTGCACCTTTTCACCTACAGTGGGAGCTGCTTTTGCAGCCAAAGCCCTGAGCCTGACCCAAATTGGTCCACTGGAGCCCAGTAGCAGAGCTCCTGCTTGTTTTGCAGACCCCTCAAAGGGTGGCATCTGTGGGCAAAATGGAGATCCGAGTATGCCTGAATCTCTGGAAGGGGCTGAGACAACTTTCTGGTTAATTATCCACCAAGAAAATAGCTTCCTGCTTTCCTTTGTGATTCCTTTATGCCATTTTTAACTGCCTTATCATTTATGTTGCCTTTTTTAAAAAAAACCAAAACCCAAACCCAACTCTCTTCAGGTAGACAAATTAAACTACGTCAACAGATGTTTCTAGTTCCTCATCCCTGCTGAAGTCTCCAAGAAAGGAAAAGTCCTTCTCTTGCCATCTGCGTCCTTTCTCCATCAAAGGAGAGCGAAGATGTTTTCGGCTGGGGTGGATTTGTTGCCAGGCAACCCGAGGCCAGACTGAGGCAGGCAAGAGCCGAAGGATCCTCACCATAGATGTCGAAGTCCCACATTTCATAGCTCATCTGGATGAAGATGTAAACCATGGCGGAGGTCGAGCGGAACACCACCTGCAAGGCACCCAGAAGGGAAGAGGCTGAGCCTGACCTCAAGGACTATAAGGACCCACCCCACTTTGCATCTTAAGAAGACAGAACTCTTGGAATAGTTCTTCCAACAGGCATCCTTTATTAAGAGAAAATGGTTGCAGGCGTTCTAGACAGGACTTGGGGTCCAAGCTCTCCCATTCGAGGTTTTAAGGGGTTCCCCAGTAGCCCCACCCAATCACCCCTTCTTGCAGCGACAGTCTCACCCCCTTTTCCTTTCTGCCGGCTGGAGGGAGACTTCAGAGAGGAATACATGAAAGGTAATAGCCCCATTGTTATGGCTAGTCCTTTTGGTGATACACACATCCAGTCCCTTTGACATGTACTGAAGGAAGTGAGGGCCATAAAGCCCCTTTGTTCACCCCCTTCCCTTCATTATATGACAGAATCCATAGAAGGCAGAAATGGGGTTTTCTATAGTTGATAACTAGAGATGAAATATAATTGGATTCTGACAGTCACTGCTCTGAAATGATACAGGGGGCCAGACTATAAGACCTCCAAGGTCCCTTCCAGCTCTGTTCTGATCTGATCTGGTTTTCTCTCAACTAGCAGGACCACATCTGGTTTGTTCTGGGGTCCCTGAGGCTCTGTCCCGAGCCTGCTGGATTCAGAACTGGATTCAGAACTGGTGGGATTGCAGCAGCAAGGCTGCCACAAGAACACCAACACTCACTCACAACTGGGAGAGCATAATTCGTGCTCCAAATGTTCTTCCTGTTTAAGATTTGCCTTAATGGCAGGCTGTTTTCTGGCTCCCCTGCTGTCTGGAGGAGTCCTTCGCATATTCTGAAGGCCGCAGGGACTTCTTTCCTTTTCTTACTCTCTGCCACCATGGGGTCACTGGAGTCTCCTGCCCACCAAGGGCCGAGGCGTTAGGCTGGCCTTGGGCACCGACTGAGCTGCCAGGGTCCTCACGAGCTGCCCCCCTCCCCGTCCTGTCATCCAGCCAACAGCCGTGCTTGATGTTGGCTCTCGCCCAAGGAGCTCCCAAAGGAGAAAGAGGTGAGTTGCAAGAAACAGCCATGTTTAGTGTGTGTGGTCAAATCTCCCTCTCTCTCAGAGGGAGACTGATCAGAGATTGATCCGGCTGCTGAACGAGGGAGGCCAAGGGAGCCTCCCAAACAGGCCACCACCATTACTGTTGCTCTGGCCTCCTGATGTCCCTGGCCGGCACCTTAGCCTTCAGCCACGAGACTCCTCGGGAGGCTTGAAAGTGACTGAATAGGCCCACCCACGGTGCCACCACTAAAAAGGCACCCCTTGTGGTTCTTCTGCCATGCCGTGAAAGATGGCTGGCAGGAAGCGGTGCCTGCCCAAAAAAAGGGTGGGAAAATGGTGGGCAGAGGAGGAGAAAGGAGAAATATTGCCATCTCCTTGAGAGCCTGCTCAGCCCATCCTCTTGCTTGGCAAACTCAAACTTGGCTCCCCTGGCATTGCTACACAATTTCCTAATTCTCAGGTCTCCCTTCTCTATCGAATGGAGGCACAATTCCTCTCCCTTTACACACTGCAGAGCAAAGACTGACCACAGGCCGGAGACCTCAGCCTGCCCTTGGATGGGAAGAGGGCAATTTCCCATCACATCCTCTGAGGGCCCAGAGCAGAATGAGCTTAACGCCAAGGACAAAGGTAGGAGCAGCAGTTCAGTCTGAGAGAGCGGATTCCTAGTAGGAGATCATGGAAACACAGCAACCTTTGCCCAGCAAGACTGAGCCACAGCCACGTGCCCCTTGAGCAGGCCAGAGGAACTGAGGGGGGCCCTTAGCACCCTCCCTGCCCCAGGTAACCCTTCCCACAGACGGAAAGCTGGGAAGCAGCTACTCTGTTATTAACTGCAGGGATTCTGAAGCTCGGCGTTTGAGAAATGAAAAGGAAATGTCCCAAGTCAGAGACCTACCCGAGTATCTTCGCTGATGTAGCCACAGGTGACTTTCTCACTTTTGACCCACAGTTCACCTGCCTGAGCCCTGAAAGCAAACCAAGAGAGAGGAGTGGAAACAGGGGGGAAACCTTGCTATGAAAGCTGGATGTGAAAAATGGAGAACTGCTGGCCAAAAGGCAGATAACAAAAGCGAAGCAAGAGGTGAATTTGAATACTGGAGTTTTTTTTCTCCCTCCAGGAGAAGCTTTGTCCAAATCCCAAATCTGGGGCCTTCCTGGGCTCCTGCTGCTTTTATCAAAAGGACAAAGATGCCTTCATTATGCCAGCTCCCCTCTTTTACAACTTGCTTGACATTGTGAGATGTGTAGAAAGGGGAGGGATTTGTATTGTGACACGGTTGCTTTCATCAGCCTCAGCCACTTGACCCTACTGCAGGAGCGCCTGTCCAAATGTATTTTCCTATGACTGACAATCAATGTTTAAATTCATCACTCTGATTTGCCTACATGTGCCTTTGCTAATTATCAAAATCTCAACGTGGTGTCTTTTAAAGCTCCTTATTTAAACAGAAAATAAATTCAAGGGTTCAATCAAAACTCCCATTCCCAAGGAGATCTTCAGCTGCCATTCATCCTGGCCGGCTTACTCAGTGACTACCGTGCTAAGATGCCAGGGTGTTGGCTGTAGTCAATTGAAAGACTGACGTCCCCAGCTGTGCCACCCTGGGCAAAGCGAGTGCCAAGTCCTTCTTCCTGAAATCTAGACCAAAGGGGAAGAACTGAGAGCTTAGCACAGTGGTTCTCAACCTTTTTAATGCCGCGACCCCCAACCGGTCATAAGTCGAGGACTACTCAACCGGTCGTAAGTCGAGGACTACTCAACTGGTGCAGCACCGTTTGCAGAATGGGACTTTTGGCGGGCTCAGCAGGGCAGAGACAGCCTGGACAATTCCTATTGGCTTTTGAAAGCCAATAGAATTAGACTCTATTCAAGAGAGTCTATTCTATTGGCTTTCAAAAGCCAATAGAAGAAAAGGGAGTAGCACAGCTAAGGGAAAGGGGGAAAAAAATGGCAGACTGCGTTGTTTGGCGACCCCCGTGAAATGGTCGTTCGACCCCAAATGGGGTCCCGACCCACAGGTTGAGAACCACTGGCTTAGCAGATGCCACCTCCCTCCTCTGGTGAGATCTGGGCCCTTATTCTGGGAGGAAGATTCCCTGAAGTACATGGGACTGATTTGGGGTGGGAACTTCGCTAAGAGGGAAAGGCTGGGGACCACAGAGAATACCCCGGTAACGGAAACAGCCAAACTCTGTCCTCCAAGGTAAGATTTGATTATTTGGAGACAGACATTCATTATTCCTGATAAAACTCAGCTTCCTTCCTAAGCTCCCTGAAAGGGAGGCTTACCGAGGAAGGCTCAGCTGCTTACTCACCGAATACCCGCATATTCAACTTTCTGAGTGATGTAAGCACAGGTGCCAACCTGAGGGGACAATGAAAGGAAAAAGAGAAACGGGACAATTGGCACACAAGAGAACTTGCACTTGCAGAAAAGCAAGTCCATTTCTAGCTGGCACGACATTCCTCCTCGGAAAATATTCAGATCGCTTTTGCTACAGGCCAGAAGCCAGGGCTTCCGAGAGACGGTTGTTTCCACCGGGGCCTGGCAGCCCCTTAACCACAACACCGGCTCCCTGCCTTTGGTCCCCACCGTCTCAGTTCAGTTCAGACCTCTGGCCAACGTCTCAGTCCTTTGCCAGAAATCCAGTCATGCAGCACCCACCTCACACTTCAATCCTGCAAGACCACGTTGAAAGATGGAGGGCTCAGCGTTGTTTCCTGAACAGAGCGGCAAGCTCTGCCGGCCTTTCAAGGTAGGCCAAGTCAAGAAACAGACCCCAGAGGGGCTCCTGGAATAGAGGTAACCCCAGGCATGGGGCCAACCTGATTTTACAGACCCTTTGCTTCAGTCATTAAACGAACGCTGTGATCCTTAAGCAAACCCATTATTCAAGATGGCATGGTTTTGTTGAAAACCAGGAATAAATTCCAATTTTCAGAAAAAATGTTGTATCACAAGACGATACAAATGGCTGGGTCATAACTCGCCTTTTCCACGTAAGTCATAAGTCAAGGACTACCTTTACTACTACTTTATTGATGTGGAGTGTATTAACCTAATAATAATAATAATGATGATGATGATGATGACGACGACAACGATGATGTTGGAAGGTCATCTAGTCCAACCCCCTGCTCAGGCAGGAAACCCTATACCATTTCAGACAAATGGCTGTCCAGTCTCTTCTTAAAAACTTCCAGTGTTGGAGCATTCACCACTTCTGGAGGCAGGTTGTTCCACTGGTTAATTGTTCTCACTGTCAGGAAGTTTCTCCTTAGTTCCAGGTTGAAACCCTGTCCAGAACCATCACTGCCACGCTTTTAAGGACAAAGTGAGATTGTTCTGGGTTCGTTCTCCGAGCTTGTGGGTTGGTTTCCAAACATTTTGTTATCAGGCTAGGTAACATCTTCAGCAGAGTTTAGGGGATGTCAGTGTCAGTGTTCTTCTGTTTATAAGGGCTTCAGGCATGGGGGGGGGGTGTTGAGTGAGGGCCTTGTGATGGGTCAGGTGTGAGGCATCAGTGAGGGGCTTGTGATAGGGAGGTTGCATGAGGTCAGGGTCACTGGGAGGTTAACTGCTGTGGGGGGGATTGCGTGGGTTGGTTGAGGGTTGGTGCTACCTCTGGTTGGCTGTGTGGTTGATTTGGATTCCGAGGCTGGTTGTGGGTGTCTGTTGATGGAATTGCACGTGGAGTGCAAGGCTTCGATGAACTCACAAGCGTGGCGGGTGGCAGCGTGGCTGATGATTTTAGTGTTGCTCCAATTGGTATCGATGTGGGTAGAGATTAAGGATTTGGGATCGTGGCGTTTGACTGCCGGCTGGTGTTAATTGACGTGATGTTTGTCCCACGTAGAACTAGTTGCAATGAATACAGTTGATTTTGTAGATTACATTGTTTTTTTCATCCTTCTGTATCTTGCCTTTGATTCTGGATAATTTCTGGCCGAGTGTGGCTGTGCGTTTGTGGGCTATTGCTATTCCTAGGCGTTGAAGCATTCTGGTTGTCATTTCCAACACCCCTTTTGTGTATGCCAGGGTTAGTTTTCGTGCAGTGGTCAGCTGTGTGGGTGTGTTGTGGTTTGGCTGCTGAGTATCGGAATACGAGGTTTTTTTGGAAAGCCATTATGGAGGAAAACATCAAGCAGCCGTTTCTCTTCCGCTGTCCTTAGTGTTGTGGTGCTGCAGGGTGTCCTGGGCCCTTCTAAAGAGGGTCAGGACACAGCTCCTTTTGTGTGCGGTGGGGATGGCTGCTTGCGAAGCTGAGGATCTGGCCCGTGTGCATAAGGTTTGTGGTAGACGGGGGTTTCCAGTTCTCCGCTGTCCGGTCTCCTCATGTCGATGTGGAGGAATTTCAGTCTATTGTCTGATTCCTCTTCACACGAGAACTCGATCCCAGGGAATGTTACTGAGTGGGTGGTGTCTTTCTTCAATTTGGGAGCATCTGATGATGATGATGATGGTGACATCGATGTAGCGTGTCCAGAATTTTGGTTGGATGGTGGGCAAAGCTATGGATTCGAGTCATTGCAGGACTGCTTCTGCTATTACTTACTTCCAGTTCAAAGGGAAAATGTGCAACCAAGTACAAGGTACCCCGATGGGATCACCCATATCAGGCCTAATAGCAGAAGCAGTCACGCAACAACTCAAATCCATAGCTCTGCCCACCATCCAACCAAAATTCTGGACAATTCTGATCCATCACAAGACCCTCACTTCACACCCCCACAAATGAAGCCCTTCTAAACAGAAGACAGATGCTGACATCTCCTAAATGCCGCTGAAGAGGTTACCTAGCCTGGCAACGAAACGTTTGGAAACCAACCCACAAGCTCGGAGAACAAACCTTCACCCTCATCCTACAGCCGAGCTACAGATATTGGCCTTATTTTCTACTTTCCCAGAACTAAGCAACTGTTCTACTCTTTCCTTCTCAAGGCCAGAACTAAATTTCTTTACAGATTCAACTTAATTCCAAGCTGGAGGGGAACCATTAGATCATCCAGTCCGACCCTCACTCCATACAGAAATCCAGTTTAAATCTTGATCCTCACCAAACTTTTCTTAAGCCGCCACATATCCCCGCGTCCGATGTACTGGTCCTTGAATGTCAGCTCCACTAAATCCAGAGTCACATCCTAAAAAGGAACACGAGATGAGTGATTTCTGCTTCCACCATTCTGTTTCTGTTGATACTCCTGGATGAAGTTCTTCCAACCCTTCAAACTATGTGCATATTACCTCCCTTTTAAAAACATTTCAGGATATAAATACCAACAGCACTCAATCATTTGTTAACTAACAACAATTCCTTATCTGTTACTGCAGGGTTTCTCAACCTTGCCAACTTTAAGATACTTGGACGTCAACTCCCAGAATTCTGGGTTCAGGTCCACATATCAAAGTTGGCAAGATTGGGAAATCCTGTATTACTGAGCACCAGAGGATTTTACCAATTTCATAAATTTAGCCATCTTAGCTTCTTGGCAATCTCCGGAAGCAAAAGTGGAGGACGGTTGAATGGGGTGAACATATTTGTCATATAGGGCAAAATACCAAAACACACATCAGAAACAGGGAGGAGGAAAAGGATTGACAGCTAGGATGGGAAAAGAAGTTCATGTTTGTGGTGGCCATTTGACCTAGAGCAGGGGTTCTCAACCTTGGCAACTTTAAGACTTGTGGACTTCAACTCCCAGAATTCCTCAGCCAGCTTTGCTGGCTGAGGAATTCTGGGAGTTGAAGTCCACAAGTCTTACAGTTGCCAAGGTTGAGAACCCCTGACCTACAGCAAAGAACCAGCCCAGACTCTGCTACTCTTAGAACCGCTGTGGTCATCAGAAGGTTCTACAGGTGTCAAGCATCAGTTCAAATGTGTATATTTATTGTAAGCTTAAGTTCTTTTCAAGAATCTGAACTACTCTCAGTCAAGGGAAATTTGCGGGAGTTAAGACTGGAAGGGATTCAAGGTGAGCTGGACTTAGATCTCTGGTGACACATTGGACCCTCCCTCGGGCTCAGCCTGGTCATCTCCTACAGCAGGAAGACTCTCCATGCGTTTTTAGCAAAAGCTGAAGAGGAGCAAAAGCTCACCTACCTTGGGGTCCACAACGTTGACATGGACATCCTGGTAGGGCCTCAGTCGAAACACCTGAGCAACGGTCTGATCAACACTGATGGTTTCTGTGCAAAGAAAGGAGCGAAAGTTGGGAGAATTGGAGGTGGCTTTCTGTGGAATCACGCCAGCAGTAACCTCAGAGCAGTGTTTCTTAATCTTGGCAAGTTTAAGATGGGTGAACTTCAACTCCCAGAATTCCCTTCCCCAATTCCAGACTGTGGACTTCTGGGAGTTCCACACATCTTAAACTTGCTAGGGTTGAGAAACATTGCAACAGGGAATCAAGAGCTGGTCCACCAACCAATATGACTGACGGTTAGGAGCAAGAAACCAAAGCAACGCTCCATGAAAAAAACACTGACATCTCTCTGGGGTCCTCCTCAAGGGGTGATGCTGGGCCCACAGATGCCTCCTTTGGGCTCTGCCTTGCTCCCTGTTCACCTTACTTCTCTTTTTTGGCCTAAGCAGAGCAAAGCAACAGCCTCCAACATCACCTGCTTCAATTACGGTCATTCTGAAGCTTCCTTGGAAATTGCAAACAGTGTTGGTTCCAATCCAGAGCAGTGTTTCAGAAACCTCCCCCCCCCCATGTGCTCCAGAAAAAGAGAATAAAAGGCAAGGAATCCCCATACAGCAACTGGTGAAATGATGCTTTTGGATGGCAGTGCTCTCCCCAACTTCCGTCTTGCAACAGGATCCAATTATTCCCAGTGTGCCCCCAATCCCCAGTCCAACTCTCAGGCAAAGGATGAGCAAACCCTGGCTTCTGACCTTGATCCAAACGAAGGATGACACGCCAGGAATCCATCATCCTATGAAGGTGGCTTGAGAGCCCCCCCAATGCAGGATGAAAATGGCATAAACTGCAAGAGTGTTCCAGAAATAACCAACTTTGCCCGCTATTTGGGAGGGAAGTCTGACATAAGTGTTGCCAGTCCCATCTACACTCTGCAGTGATCAGAGATTCAAGATTCTTCCATACAGAACTGTGCAAATTCCCACCTGGCTTGAATTACAAGAAGGCTAACCCAGCAGTATTCCTTTCAAGCTATACCCAAGGATTGACCCTTAAGAGGCTCATCTCTCCCTGCAAGCAGGTGACCGGGGATCAAAGACGGCCACGGAAGCTCAGACTCATTGTGACACCTGCATGAGGACTGGAAGAAAAAACCCCTCTGATTTCTTCCAGATCTCCCAAAACCAAATCTTAGCAAATATTATACTTTGTACCACGGCTATCCAACCTGGGCCCCACGGAGTGAAGAGCAGTTGTCTTGGACCGCATATAAAATATATAATACAGTTAACATATATAACGTATATAAATCACATAACCATTACTAGCCATCTGTGGCCACATGTGGCCCACAGACCACGGGCTGGACATGCCTGATCTAGACCCTTAGAACCGAAGTATATCCTTGGCTGCCTCTGCTCTTTCCCGAGAAGAGATTTCTTTCAAGTGCTCTGAAGAGAACCTTTCTAGTAATTCCCACCGACCTAGGAATTTGGGCAAAGCGCCTAAGGGCCCATCTCAGCTTTAAGCTTACGGCACAGACCAGCCTTCTATTTTCTTATGAAGAATCCTCTACACCAGTGGCTCTCAACCTGTGGGTCGGGACCCCATTTGGGGTCGAACGACTATTTCACGGGGGTCGCCAAACAATGCAGTCCGCCATTTTTTTCCCCTTTTCCTTAGCTGTGCTACTCCCTTTTATTCCATTGGCTTTTGAAAGCCAATAGAATAGACTCTCTTGAATAGAGTCTAATTCTATTGGCTTTCCAAAACCAATAGGAATTGTCCAGGCTGTCTCTGCCCTGCTGAGCCCGCCAAAAGTCCCATTCTGCAAACGGTGCTGCACCAGTTGAGTAGTCTTGACTTACGACCAGTTGGGGGTCGCGGCATTAAAAAGGTTGAGAACCACTGCTCTACACAGTCTTAGAAGGCCATAGCTGGGTCTGAGCTACTCCCATCTAATCTACTTCACCAGTAGGCTCAGCACTGTGCATTAAAATGTGAAAGGCAAGGGCATATGCTTTATTTCGAGCTGCTGCAGAAAAGGGGGAATACAAATCAAATGAATATATAATAAATCACTCTCTGGTTAGTGAATTATTGGCTGTTGGTTAATGAGAACTGGCAGTTGTTAGAGCATCACTAATAGTTTTCAAAACAGAGAAAATCCCACCTTTCTGTAAGTCTTCCTTGAGTGACTTCACTTGCAGGAGGAGTGGACTGAAAAGCAAGAGTGATAATCAGGGACAGGATCTCTCCAGAACTGAAAAGCATGACAGCCAAAAAGATCAAGAATTTCAAAATTCTGCCTCTGGCCAAGTAAAGCTCCCAAAGCACTCCCACTAGTAACCACATAGGAACATTTTGTTTCCCTCAAGCTTTTTAGGATTTTCACTTTATGTTCTTGGTTTCTACGTTTGTTAATAGATACAGTATTGCATACTGATGCTTTCTATACCACCAAGAACCCCAAATGGAAGCAGGCAACATCTGCTTTTTGAAGGAAAGCAACAATCAGAAGGTCTTCTCCATCTGACTGGCTCCCCCTGACTTCCCAACAGCTTCCACTTTTCTCCAACTAAAGCAAAATTCCAGTTTACCTTGTGATGCTGTGGCAGCCCTCCTTTCTATCTCCCGTTGCAAAGTTCTGGGACTCCCCCCCCCCCATCATGCATTATGTCCCAAAGCAGATTATTCACGAGGAGAGTCACCTATATTCATCATTGGGGTGTGCTATTTCCACTATATCTCCCAACTTGATCTGAAGAAATACTTTGGGATTCACCACAAGTTCATCATCTGAAAAGGAAAGTTGGAAAAGAACCCCTGTAGATGTTTGTAGTTTAGAGCAACTTCATAGCAGATCCAAAGTTATCCTCAATGCCACTAAAGCTGAGAAGCCTGAGATGGGATAAGTGTCAGGGTGATGGAAATACACTGAAAACCTAGAGAGTGGCAACCATCCCACTCAGTCATCTAGCAAAGAAAGACTCCTGGCCATTTGTTTTTGCCAAGAATATACTTTACTAAAGCTTAGGTGGTTACAGAACTGTAAGCTGAATCTGAGATTTTCCCATGCAAACAATACAAAGTAAATTTTCCTCCCCCCCCCATCCCCTGGTTATCTGTAAATGCCCAATCAGGTGCTTGTATATTGTTTAGGAAACAGGTTCTCAGTTCCCAGCTCTGCATATAGGTAGTTGATCTTGGCTGGCTGAAGCTTCTCACAAGGCTCAGTTGGGCGTCCATCCCCCCCCTTCTTCCTTACAGTCCAATCTTTCCCTCTCCCCCCACCTCTTGCTAATGTCAGGCTGTCAGCTCATGAAGGTTAGATAGGAAAGATGCAGCCATGAGAGAGTTTTTAAATTGAGAAAGTATCGCAACAGAGAGCAGGGGCATTCACTTCAAATCCAAACCTCATCCTAACAATAAACTAAGCAGGCATGTCTTAGCCTCCCTGCATATGCTGGAACACATTTTAAAGTTGGTCAGTTATAAACATGATTTTAACATCTTAAGCACACTTATTAGGGATAATGTCCCACTGAACAGACTGCAATTTCTTTCCAAATAAAAATGTGCTACTTTAAGCACCTGCTTTATAAGTATCATTATCATTAAGCTAGGAACCTCAAATTTGCCCTAAAAGGCTTTGTTGCGGTCCAGATATTGCACATCCTGGAAAATTCTGCTCCCAAAGAACAAAAGGTTTACTGGTGTTCTCCTGCACCTTCAGGGCACCCCAAGGTCCAGCTACCTTCAATAAGGCTACTAACCGCTGCTTCCGAAGCCTTTCTTGTGTATGACAAGCTTGTAAACTTTGTTGGTTCTCATCTTGATTTCCAAATTTTTGTTCTTCTTATCAGAAATCAGGCATTAGACAACTTTCTATTTTCCACAGAAAAGCAAGTAATACATGAGAAGCCATTCATCTTCCATTGTATGCTGTGAGGAAGCCAAAGCAAAGCAAAATAAAGTCACAGGTGACAACAGCTTTATATATTGTTTATTTATGTATGGTCACAGACTAGAAAAAAATAATTAAAATACAAAGCATCCAATATAAAAACCCTTTTCCTAACAGATATGCCTAACTGGATTTTGTTCAGATCAAATGGCTTCTAACAGCAATTTCCACAAGCAGAAAATTTGATTACTTTCCTGGAAACTTCATAATACTGATGTTTTAGCTGCCCATTAGGACGAACTCAAAAGTTTTACAGTTAGAGAGGAGATTAGCTCCAACTTCCAACAATGACATTCTGGGCAATTCAACTGCACATGTGCAACTGGTTCAATTTCAATACCGAACATATCCCAAATAATCTGAGCAGGGATATTACTGAATCTCAGGACAGGTCGTTTACACGGCCCATGCCCTTATCCATGAGGGCCCAAGAATTAGGAAAAGTATCTATGAGGCAACTCTCTGCATGTAAAAGTTTAAGGTCCTCTGCTTGATCTCAGTCCAGACTTTTATGATGTTGCATTTAGACAGCACAGCTTTTGGAAATCCACATTTAATTTTCTTGGGCCAGGCTGCAAAGAGGATTTGGTGATAAACAGCTTATTCTGGAGGAAAAGGAAGCTTCGGCCCCCCAGGATTCCCCCTGGCGGGGAATAGCCTTCAGGGAAGAGGGTCACCGAAATAACCCACAGCTCTAACGTCATTCCAGACACTTCCACAGGCCGCGGGGGGAGGGAGGGAGGAGGCCTCCTGAAGACAACGCTCCCTCGGCCTTGAAGGGACCGGCTTTTCTGACCGGGGGGGGGGGGCTGGCTCGCCTGTCAGTCCCCTGGAAAAAGACCACCAGCTGCCTGTGGCACAACGACGCGGGAGCTCAGGCTTTATCTCTGGGGGGCTGAAACTGAGCCCCCAGACCGTCCCACGGGGTGCAAAACGCGGCCCCGGAGTCGGGCTTGGAACCCGGGCCCAGAGGGGTCGCCCGCGTGGCGGCTCCCGCCAGCCTCCTCCTCGCTCCCTGTCCTGGATCGTCGCGCGAGGCCTCGAAGCCGGGAGGCAGCCCAGCAGCCCCGCTTCTACTGCGGGCAGCGGAGGGCAGCGAGCCTCGCCCCCCCCCCCAGAAGGGGCCTCTCCCTGCAAGCGGAAAAGCCGCCGCGCAAGGGCAGGCTGAAGGAAGCGCCTCCTCCCAGCCGTGCTCGCCTCCTACTTGAGGTCGCCGATTCCGGCCTTCGAGATCGGGGCGGTCGCGGTTGCTGCCACCGCCGCCTCCACCCCGCCTGGGTGCGGAGCGGGACAGGCCGCTCGCTCAGCAACTCACCCAGCGCGGCCCTGGCCTGGGGCTCCTCCGGAAGTCCGGGCCCGGAAAGCGTCCCTCGACTCTCTATGCTTCCGGGCAGTACCCGGATGAGGAAGCACGAGACCATAGAGTAGCAGCCCCAGAGAAAGCAGAGCGGCGCTATGCCGGAGCCGGCGCGCTGGGCCGCGGCCTACCGCCCGCCGAGGTAACTGCCGCGCCGCACCCGGCGGGGCCTTTCTTGGGGCGGGGCGGCTCCGAAGCCTAGGAGGGCTCCGGAGGCCTCGGGTGGGTCCCGAGGGAGGCCGGGCCGCCGCGTCCCCGCCTAACACGCGCCTCTCCTTCCAGGGGCGGCCACGCCTCCGCCCGAGCGAGGGCGGACTGACGCCGCATGTCCTCCGCGGGGCGGGAGCTCCACGCCGCCGGCCCGGGGGGCGCCCTGCCCGCCGCCTCTGCGGGCCCTTCCGCTGCGCCGGGGCCCGCGGACGAGAGGCCGGCCTGGGCGCTGCCCCGGGAGCCGCATAGCCGGGCCCTGGGCGCCCGCGAGGGGCCCCGGAGGCAGCCCTGGGCGGGCGAAGCGCGGCGGCGCCCGGAGAAGGAGCAGCGGCGGGAGATGCGAGGCGGCGGCGGAGAAAGGCCAGGCCGGTGCGAGGAAGGCCCGAGGGGAGGTGCCCGGCCGGGACCCCCGACCTGCAGCCGGCCGGAAGAGGTAAGAAGCGGAGGGGCCGCGGGGTCGAGCTCAATTCCCAGAAGCCCCCAGCCCGCCAGCCGGCTTCCCTCGAGGAAAGGCTGCCCGCAGTCCCTGAGCTCTGCAGCGTCGTTAACCTCTCCCGGTGGCGTGTTTTAAAATTAAAAATCTTGTCCTTCTATTGATGCATTTTTTTTATAATATTTTTAGGCCACCTTAATCCAATGACTTTCCCTTGTTTACCGTGCAGACACAAAAAAATAAAACATCCATGGAGTGATCAGGATTAAAACAACACAAGCAGACAGAAACTGGAGAGCACAAAACGAAGAAAAATGGAGGCTAAAGCAGAAAAACCAAGATGGCACCAAGTACAGACTCAGGAAAGGCCGTTCCAAAACAATTCTGTTTTTAAAAGTTTCCGAAACACCCACAAGGAAGGGGCCAAGAGCACCCCCACTGAAAAGCAGCTTGGTCCAGCCTCCGTCCCCAAAACTCTTAAGAAATGCGCAGTTGGAAATTGTAATACTGCTGATTCTGCTCTCCATTAAAAGTTGTCAAGCCTGTCATGCAGAGTGTTGAATGACTTAAAACGTCTCACAGAATTTATATATCACACTTACTTTTCAGGGCCCCTGAGATGCATGTCCCAGCATTTCTCTTCTCCATTCTGCAGGACAGCCAGTGTCTAATCCCATTCATTGTTCAGTGTGTTTTTGTTCTCTGCAGTCCTTTGCATGCATATATTTGCAAATTAGGTGCCATCTCATGCATTTGAGAGAGTCTCTCACCCAACAAAGCTGCTATGCTATAGTAATAAATCTGTTGGAATTTAAGGAGCTTTTTGCTCTTTGTTGCTGCAAGAAAGTAACATGGGCAACACTCCTTGAAATCAGCAAAAAATAGTTATCTCAATATGAGAAAACTGAAAGCTCCTTGAGAGATGCATTTTTGTGAGAAGACTGTGGCCCTCCAACTGTTGGTGGGTGGTAACTCTTTCAGACCCTCTTGTTGGAAGTTGGAGGTCAATTGCTTTTAGAAGGTAGCTTGTGACTCTAACCCAGGAGTCCGCAGCCCGTTCGGAACCAGGCTGTGGAAGCAGCGGGCCAGCACGTGCACAGCTCCACTTGCACAAACAGTGGGCAAGCGCACGCTTCAACACGGAGCTCCATTTATGCAAGCGGCAGGCAGGCAGGCATACCCGCCGCTTACACAAATGGAGCTGTGTCCACGGAACCATCCCCTCTGCCACCCACCCCTGCTGATCGACAGAGCTGGAAAGGTTGGGGACCCCTACTCTAGCAAATATGCCTCCAAGCATGGATGGGCTGGGATGCTGTTGCACTGCCTGGAAAGGTATTTAGGAAGTTCTGATCTTCGTTGTTGACATCCATGCTTTCATTTCAGGAGTTTCAGCTAATCCAGAAGGGAAGAGAATCTATTTCAAGTCCTTCCTGTCTTGAGATAAAAGGCTTGCTGCAGAATCTAGGTATGGTCATGCCTGGTTTCCAGGGCTCTGCCACGGTTTTACTTTGCAAACGCAAATGTTCCCTGCCATTTGCGATAGGAAAATTCTGCTCCCCACTTCACTGTGACTGAGAAGCACCATCTCTGTGTGTACATTCCGTGTGTGTGTGTATAGTATGTATATGAATATTTTCTGAATATTGTCAAGTTTTCTTGGCAAGATTTGTAGCCGGCTGTTGCTTCTTTCGGTTGAGCCTCCCTGAGTAAACCAGACAGGAAACATGACTAGACAACCTAAATCTCCTTTATAGGATGGGAAGATTAACCGATTCTTGAAAATCTGAAAGTAGAAGCTTTCTGCCTGCCGTTTTTAACTGTCTTATGAATGAGGCTTATTCCTAGGCTCATTTCTCTGACTATTAAGCCTACAGGGGCCCCTCTTGTTTCTCAAGGTCATCCCTGCACCCCATTATCTCCACCTCCCCTTCAGACATTTCTGGCAAGCTCCCGTGGGAACGCAGAAGGACCTGTGCAGCCTCTGGTGGGGGCAAGCTCTGCCCCAGTTGCGGTGAGGATTGTTGCATGGCATTCTGGAAGCTAGTCCTCTGTATATCTGCTTGCTGCTGCTGTTGCAACAATATGGCTACCAGATGCTCAGCGGTCAGTGGAATTCCTTGAGGATCCAAAGCCGTTCTTGAAATTTCTCTCTCTGGAAGAAAGTAGAAGACTTGCAAGATTAATGCTGGCTTTGCTGAGTAAACCTGATAGAAAATGTGACCGGATGAGTTAAGTCCACTTTATTGTAAGGCTACATTAACAGATTCTTGCAAGTCTGAAAATGCAACCCCTTTTAACTGCTGGACCGATTAGGATAGCTCCTAACCACCTCTCTTTTCTGATGGTTTCCTAGGTGGCTGCCCTCTGCTTAAAGCTTCTGTTGCCCCCCCCCCCAGGGGAAAAGGTGGTCAGGTGTTAATGAATTTCTCCAATTCAGCAGCAGAAATATATTTTCCTTCTAGGATTTTTTTTTCTTTTTAAAATGTGTATCATCTATTAATGAGAAGTCAATAATACTAATTTATTAACTTGTACTCCGCCCAACTCTCAACTAGGCAACTCAAAACAATCAAAACAGTGACAATAAAACAAAAGGAAAAGTTAAAAGATGGCGAGTGCAGAAGTGCAGACTGTCCCTCCCTCACTGAAACCTCCGTGAACAGCCTGCTTTGAGCTCTTTTGATTGGCAAAGATGCTCGAGTTTGGCCGGGATGAGTTGCGAGTTCTGCCATTTATTCCTTGGAACCTCCTGCCCTGAATCAGTGACATCTGAAGCGGTTCCTCTGGCTTTCATCATAAACCTCTCAGTAGCGCATGCCAAATTCTAGAATCTTATTCGAGTTCTAGTATGCCCACAGAGCAGATGGTGTCCTGCTGATCACAGGTCTTGCACGTGGGAACCTTGTTGGGCAAAACTCAGGTTGTCAAATTAAGACTTGGCTGTCATGAACCCTCTGCTGCTTATTTACATAATCCTCTTTGTGACAACCAGTCAGGTAGTGATAAAAAATTATAACTTCGTTTCTCCGGCGTATCAAGTGTGGCCTTTTTCCGGTTTTTGCCTCCAGGTCACCTGTTGAGTGGATGATGACACCGAGTCCTTAAATGGGTTTTTGTGGATGTTTAGGAAGGATTTGCAAAGGGGACTTTTCTGAAAAGCCGGTGGGGGCGGTTGTGGAGCTACTTCATTTGAGGGGTGTGAACATGGCCCTGCAGAGAGACGGAGCGTTAGGCACAGGAGTGTCTACTGCAATATGGGCGCTGTGAGGACAATTGGGGTTAGGGTTGTTTTAATGTGCTAAGGAAAAGAGGGTGGCCCCTTCTTAGTCGTGTTTTTCTTTTGTTTTTGTGTTTCTAGAAGGAAGTCCAGCAAAAGTGCAAGTGGCATCTGAAAAGCAATCAAACCTCCTGAAAGAAGCGCCAGGTATGAAGGCTGATGGGACTGGGCTGTATGGTAACCCAGGAGAGCCCGGGGCCCAAGCGAGGACAGGTGTGCTGCTTGAGACCAGTCAGTGCTCAGGTGCAGTTTCAGGAAATGACAGCTTAGTCTCTCAGGAGCCTTTGAGTCCTGCCTCATCTGAAGAAGAAGAAGAATGTAAAGGACTCCCAGCCTGTGCCAGGCAGGCTGGGGAAGAGACGTTGCAGAACCCAGGCCAGGAAATTATTGCCGTTTTTAACAGTCCATCAGTTCAGCAAGAAACATTTGGCACACCCAGTAACCACAGCCTTGCTCTGGATTTGTATACTTGCCTACCAGATCCGAGGCTTGAAACCACAGGCCAGACTTTTCCAGGTAGCTCATTTGGAAGAACACCTT
Source organism: Crotalus tigris (assembly GCF_016545835.1). NCBI lineage: Eukaryota > Metazoa > Chordata > Lepidosauria > Squamata > Viperidae > Crotalus > Crotalus tigris. The sequence continues at coordinate 848,826 of NW_024100139.1, read as the reverse complement.
GGGGTGACCGCATGGATCTCTTTGAGGGTGCTTGTGAAGTGCAGGAGGAAAGCTTAAAGAGCAATCAGAGCTGTGGAAGGATGGAGGATCTGGGAGAAGCCTCTGAGCTGAAAATGGCTAAGGCTCTGTTGCAGACAGGGAGGCCTGAAGAAGACTTGTCCAGCAAGGAGCACAAAGGGGATGACAGGGTGGATTTTTCTTCTAGCCACCTGCATAAAGGAATGCTTGAAATCCAGAAAGGATTTGCTGTGCACAACAGCTGGAAAGAAGATGGAGAACGTTTTCCTTCAGAACACGGCAGATTTCTAAGTTCAGCTGAACAGCTAACAGTGTCAAAAGACCGGCATTCCGAAATTAGCTTCTCCGCCCTTTGTGATGTTGTCCAAGCAGCATCTGAAGATGACATAAGAGTGACCTCTTCAGAGGCCAGCAGGATCCAAGACGATAAAGGTTCTTTTCTCCGCCATGAAAAATTGATCTCTTTGGGAAAAGAGAAAGGAGCTCTTTTGTTGAAAAGAAATAACTTTGGGTTCTTTCAGAACAATTGCAGTGTAAAGTATATTTCTGCGCTTCTCAGCCGCCTGGCTCATCAGCTGGACTTTGGGGGAAACGGCTTGCCACGAGTGGAGCCCACGGATAATCTGGGGACGGCCCTCCTGCTCTGTGATTTAGCCCTGCCTCTGTGTGCTGCCCGTTCTTTCTGGGTCACAGAGACCAGCGTGTTTGCTGATGAAAAAAACCTTAAAGGCCCTCAACTCTGTGGCCCCTCTCCATTCGCCCAGAAGGCTGACCCAAGCTTAGGTCAGGGAAGGCCCGTGGACAGCCTGTCCTCAGAGGGAGTCATTGTGATGCGAAGCCCTGGTGCCTGGCTTCACCACAAGAAGGCCAGTGGCAGACTCCGGACTGTAATGGACGAAGGGGCCAGGGAGATGGTCAGCTGGGCGCTGAGAGGGGCAGAAAATGGGGAGGCTGCTATGGAACCCTTCTGGAGAAAAGCATTCCGTCTTAGTGACCGGACCATGAATGATCCTTCTGCTGCTCCAGAGGAGATCTATGCTCTGGCAAGAAATCTCTTCTTAGATTGCAGAAACCTACTAAAAGGCAGAAGAAGGACGGCGACCAAAATACCTTCAAGCTTGGGAACAAGCCCAGCCCTTTTGGGATCCAGTGGGAGATTCATTTGTCTACAAAAAAATTTATCTCCCTACAGAAATAACTCTGCAAACGTGGATAGGGCAGGAAGCCCCTTGAACTCAGTTTATCCTCTGGAGATTCCCGGCGCTAATCTGTCAAAGGCAGAAGCTGAAAACTGGAGTGTTAATGGTGGGGATGCTTTTGATGGTTCAGAAGGTATTCTGGAGGCGAAGAGTAATATTTTTCCTCCCTATGAAAAAGCAAACGTCAGCAAAGCTTCATGTGGAGCCGATGCTGGTGGAATGAAAACCATAGAAAATGCAATAATATGTAACAATACTAGACTGTTTCTTCAGCTAGCATTTGATGGAGACTTAAGACTTTGCAGAGCTACTTTTAGAAAAGGTCAATGCCTAGAAGAAGAAGAAAAATACCAGATTTACCCCTCTTCCTCAGCTTGTAATCTCTCTACTTTAAATAAAAAAGACTCTTCTTTATTTACTAAACTTTCCGTGTGGCAGAGGGAACCCATTTATCAGATGAAGATATTTCTTTATCCATATTTCCTTGATAGTTGCACCTTTCTCGAACAGAAAAACGATTCACCAAAGACAGAGTTTCTAGAATGCCAGCAGCATTCCTTAATTTTCTACAAGGAACTAAATTATCGTGATTTGCAAACTGTGATCAGTTCGGCTATAAAATATGTCCCGTGTAATAAAAATGAATCATTGCATTCAAAGATGGAGCTCAAGGTAACTCCATCAGCCACTACACTTTTAACAGAATATCATCAAGGGCCACTTCAAGAAGTCGTCATTGAATCATCCAATAATAATAATAGTGAGTCAGAATTTACTGGCAATCTACTGAATGAAGACTCTTTAGAATCACAAAGTGCCTGGACGCTATTCAGATGCTCAGAATCTACTTCCGAGTTATTGAACCGGAATGATTTTGTGAAGAATCGGGGTCCTCAGTCAAAGGCTGATGGTTTCAGTTCTGCCTCTGAATCGGTTCACAAAAGTCCGTCGGAGAAGTTCAATTTTAAAAATGGATTATTGTCTGCCAGTAAATTGGCTTCATCTCCCAATCAGACACCTTTTCAAACAGACCCTACAATTTCTACTAAGATTAAAGGTCAAGAAAGAATGAAAGGACTACTTTTAAAATCATACAGAAAAAGAAAAATATCTAGTTTGATATCTACAGGCTTAGGCTCGCAGTTTCCGCAGAATAAAAAAATGTGCTTATTTCAAAAAGATGGCGCATTAACGTTCCCTTCTTTGAAAGCTCATGGCTCTCCCCTGGCCAAGCAGCCCTGCCGAGGGACCCCCGTGCCTGAAAGAGAAGCCGGCGGCCGCAGCAGCCCCTTCGGTTTGCAAAGCGAAAGGGTGAGCAGCTCCTGCAGAGGGGAGGCGGCTGCAGCTGGCCCTCTGGCTAGCAAGAGGACGCCCCAGCGCTTCAAGGATTCCAAAGCAGAAGCAGTTTTATCCCTGTATTCTTTAGAGCAGTCCCTGCAGGCAAAACAGGATTTGGAAGCTGGCCAGAGAGAGGCCAGCTGGCCAGCTGGGATGACGGAAGGATTTCCAGTTCGCATCCTTTCTGACACTGAGGAGTCTTCAGAAGCCCTCCTGGAAAATGTAAGGCTTGCTTTCAGGGGTGGGAAGGTCACATTTTCATTCAAGCGTGCGACACACACAGGTCTTCCTCTTTGCTTACCTGAAGACATTTCAGAATCTGATTCCAAAAAAGCCAAAGATTCCCCAGAGCCATCAGTTACATGGTGTCATGTAGCCAGCCCAAGTTGTGTGCTGCAGACGAAACCTTTATCGTCCTCGAGAAAACCGGCAGAAACCCTCGGCAGCTCAGCGTTGTCATCGTCTCGCCTGAAAGATGGGAGGTTAGCAAGCTTCCCCAGGTGGCCCAGTACTAAAGAAGGACATTTGCTGAGGTTGGAGAGCAGCCGGGAGCTGGCAGGAGGCCCAGAGAAAGGACTGGGAAGGCACTTGGCGGACAAGAGTATCAGGAGGGGCATTTCTGAGCCAGGGGCTCAGCCACCACCAACCCCAAAGGAGAAGCCCAAAGTGGGAAGAAGAAGAAGGCTTGCTGTTGGACAGCCCCCAGGCCACCTTTCTGACCCGAAGGCGGAGAGTCCAGGCGATCTGGCACGGTGCACTTTGGCTTCTCTAGGAAGGGCCGTGCAGAAGAGGCAGCAGGAACCCCCTTTCCACATGCCAAGCGAATCAAAGAGGCAGAAGAGAGGGCAGAGTTGTGAAGAGACCGCAAGCCTACATCTTCACTTCCAGAAGCGTAGCCAGAAGGCCAGGAGCTGGCTTAGCTCCACCGGAGCTTCCGGCAGTTTGCTTCAAGCTGTTGGCTGTGATCAGAGCAGAAGCTCCGGCGCCTTTGGATATTTGCACCTGCGAAGACCTTTCCCAGCATTCAGGAAACTGTCCAGAACAGCCTGCATAAAAGTTGGCATGCCACGCCGGCTCAGGGCACCAAAACCTCTGGCATCGAAGGGTCCCCCTGAGATGGTCCCTGGGGAAAATGGGGAGCTTGTTTATTCTGCACAGTTAGCCACCAAACCAGCAGCCCCCCGCGCCCCAGAGGCCATCCGTTGGGACCCTCCAGCGAGGCAGCAAGGCCGCCAGAGCAGCTCGCTGGCCTCCTCCTGGCTCACCGGGCAGCCCAAAGACGCCATCTTGTTGATGAGGCTCTCCTCGTTAGCTGAGAAATTGCTGGCCCCCACATGTCGGCCCTTCCCAAAGCCTTGTGGGGCGCTGCTTCCTTCCTCTGCTGTGTGGGGCCCGCTTCGCAGGAGGCAACTGTTGGAAATCTCCTCCTTTGTCCGTTTAAAGTTAAACTCTCCTCAGTGGCTCAACAGCAGCGGCGGCTGCTTCAAGATGGTGGGCTCCCAGGCTCTGCCCGTTTATTCCATTGAGTCGACGATCCTGTGCTTCTTTGAGCTGAGTAACGGCAATCCCTGTGTGCGCAGCACTCCGGTCTTCCCAGAGTCTTTCCATAACCAAATAGACGTTGGCCCCATCAGGAAGCCCCCCAAGACCGGATCCCCGAGCCTCCTCTCCAGATTTGCTCTGGGGAGTCCACAGCCTCAGCAGCCCTCCAGGTGGAGTTTCTCTCTGCTTCTGCCTCAGAGCTGCCCAGGTGTCATGCCAGTCCAGAAAGATGCTGAGCCTGGTTCCGCCTCGACCCCCAAGGAGCGAGAGGCCGTTGCTCGGAGTAGGGGCTGCCCGACCCACGGCCTCCCTACAGCCTTAGCTTTGTTTTCCCCCGGCTGCTATCGTGTTTGGACGAGAAGAAGGCATCTCGGCAGTCGAATCCCTGCGGTCCAGCGGCTGACCCTGCTGCAGTTTGCTCGGGGGTTCCAGGGTTGCCCTTCTGTGTCGGCTGACCTCTTCTCGTCCTTGCCCTGTTTGTTGGGCAGGGCTCTGTCCATATGGAGCCAGCATGGACCGTCCACCCATCTCTCCGAGTCCATTCCTCTCCATTCCGGTCCCAGCAAGGGACAACCAGCCCACCCTGCGGTGGCAGGCCTGAGCCACAGAACCAGGTAAAACCTGTCCTCCTTTGGGGAATCAGCCTGGGCTCTCTTTGTCTCTTGGGGTGGGAGATCTTCCAGCTCCTTTCTTAGGTGTGGGGTGGAAATCTGCTTGTTCAGGGCGACCCCACCCAGGGCTCACGGCCAAAGACCACCGGCTCTGCTTCTCTCCCTCCCAGCCACTATGAGGGTTGTTTTTTGTCCAAGGACACTCCACAACAGAGAACATGAATGGACCCAATGCTCTATTGTAGCACACACCTTTCCCAGCCGTAAGCTGTTGCTCTGGATTAACTCCACAGTGCTAGGATTTACAAGTAGATGTAGCCACATGAGTAAGTCTTCGATGCTTAGTCCTTAACAACTGGTCAAAGTCTTATACTCCGTAAAGGGGCATAGAGCCTCCAACTCCCCCTAAAAATGCTTATGCTCGTTGGGATTAGGTGCTGTCTCAGTGTGGTGCTCCCTTTGTGATTCCTGGCGAACTCCAGGCCAGGCTGAGCGCTAAGCCCAGTCAGAATCGAACCACCATGGGCGGCTTCCTGGAACTCCTGGCCCTAGCAGTTGAATGACAGCATTCTTGCTTGCCTATAATGGTTGTAAGGGCCCAGGTGTCACCTCCTGCTTCCTCCTCGCTTATTGACTTCTGGTCTCCTAGGATCCACACACCCCCTTTGCTAGCTTTCCCTTTCAGGGGTCAAGGCCCTGGGTGGGGTGTCGCTGCCTTTGGATGTGGGCACGTTCCTGAAAACATCAGGGCATCAGGCTCCGCTTGCTAGATAGTTGGATGCTGGCATAGATGCTGCCCCATTTCCCCCAGCAGATGGAGATGTGTGTGTGTGTGTTAATGAGCTCCTCTGATCTAAGATTTGGGAAAAGGGCTGAGCTAAGCTTAGCCTTGGGAAGTGTTTCTGCCTGGCTGCAGCCGCTTTTTACAAGGGCAGACAGTCACCTCAGCTTCACATCCTCCCAGCCACACACACCACACCGGGGCCAGGAGAGAGACTGCAGAAGGCTGGTGCAGAGTCCTGGATTCTGAGAGAGGAGAGGTTGGGTGATCTGGCTCAGCCTCTGGGCCCTCCTTGCCTTGGAAGTGGCTCTGGGCAGGTGGTGGAGGGGCAGCAGAGAAGGCTGGCTGCTGGGAGGAAAGTTCGCCCAGGCCTTCTCTTCTTCCCCAGGCTCAGTTTGGCAAGATGGGGAGAATAATTTACGTAGTGCAGCTGAGAGATTTGGTTTCTAGGCTGGACTTGTCTTCTGTAAACATTCAAGTTTCTTTTCTCCCTTTGCAAAGAGTATTGACAGAGGGGTAACTACTAGTTAACAAAACATGCCCTGTTTGTGCTGGACAGGTGATGACAAGAAAAAAAAACAATAAAAATACTAAAACAGGTTAAGTGTTACTAAACTTAATTGGGAAAATTATTTAGAAATTACTTAATTCCTGCTTCTGCCCACGTGAAATTCTTGCTTTGCTTCGTACACGTATAAATGAGTTGTGCTGTTTATCGAGCAGGGGTGTCCAGGCTTGGTGACTTTTAAGATCTGTGGACTTCAATTCTCAGAATTCCCAGCCAGCATAGCCCAGCTGGCTGGGGAATTCTGGAAGTTGAGGTCCACAGGTCTTAAAGTTGCCACGGTTGGACATCCCTAATGTAGAGCTATTTTACCCCCATTGTACTGTTGGGTGCAGAAGCTGCCTTAAGATCCCTTCTCCATATTGGCTTAAACAAGGCGAAGGCCAGTTTGGTCTGGACTATTGAGTGGTGAGTCTCCTCACAAATGCTGATAGTCAAGCTTTGGGCATCCTCTTGGGGCGCAGAAAGAGTCCTCTCCTTCCATCCACATCCAATGCTAACTCCTTCATTCAGTATCCAGCAGGCAGTCCTGCTGTGACTTCATGCCCAGCTGCTCACCTTCACTAATTGGCCATCTTTAGGGCAAAGTCAGGAAAATCTGCAAAAGTAATTGCTGGGTAACCTGTGGCTAAACATTTTGCCTAAGTCAGTAAGGCTGCTGGGCTGTTTTAAAGCCTCGGTAGACTCCGAGGACTGAGCTTCTGTACAGACAAAATCCCTTTTCTTGGCTGAGCAAAACTTAAGTGAAGCTCCAAACCAAAGGAGGTTTGCTTTTTATTCGTAATTGCGGCTTTGGAGTGAGAAGTTCCAAACCTCCTGAAAGATGGACGAAGAAAAGGGATCCCTTGCTCTTCGCTGGGTGGCTGAAATGTAAGGACCTTTCAGAAGGTGAGCCTCCCCGAATGTGGTCGGTCAGTTGGGTGACCCAATTTACGACCATTACATTACTACCGTTATGTAGGCTCCTTTATGGTTGTAACTTGAGAACTAACTATGATGTTTGAACAAGTGGAGTTAGGAAGGAGGCAGGTGCAAGCAGGCATTTGAACTCCCAGGGCTGCCCCAGTGGATTTCCTGTAAATCTGCAAGCTTTCTTTATTTCTGGGCTAGCGCCAAGTGCTTTACAGAATCACAGGGTTGGAAGGGACCTTGGAGGTCATCTAGTCCAACCCCCTGCTCAAGCAGGAGACCCTGTACCATTTCAGACATAGGGCTGTCCAGTCTGTTCTTAAAAGCCTCCAGTGATGGAGTATTCACAACTTCTGAAGGCAAAGCTGTTCCACTAATTAATTGTTCTAATTGTCAGGAAGTTTCCCCTTAGTTCCAGGTTGCTTCTCTCCTTGATGAGTTTCCATCTGTTGCTTCTCATCCTGCCTTCAGGTGCTTTGGAGAGTAGCTTGACTTCCTCTTCTTTGGGGCAACCCCTGAGATATTGGAATATCCTTCTTTTCACTAAACTAGACAAACGCAATTCCTGCAATCGTTCTTCGTATGTTTTAGCCTCCAGCCCTCTCGGGAGGCTTCATCAGGTCAAGGTGGGGTTTCCGCCTTTTATCCTCTCTCACGCAGAATTGACCTGCTGCTTTGCAGAAGCAAAGAGGGCTTCTGAATGGCTTTTCCACAAAGTCCTGCACTGTTTCCAGCCAAAGCTTTGATGAAAGGCTGTCCAGGGAGGGGCCCTTGGCCCCTGAGACCTGGGAGGCAGGAAGCGATGTCCCCCCATTGCCCATCAGCCCCCCCCTCCCCGGGCCAGATGATGTCGCCTGCAAGTGGACTTGTTCTTTGTCCATCTGAAGGCCTGTTGGAGTAGAAGCTCAGAACTCGATCAAGCTCTCCAGTGGTCCTGGCAGAATCCCTTGCCCTTTGTGCTCAGTCAATGAATTTGCATTGGTCCAAGACCAGCCTGCCTTTCCCCTTCTGTCGAGAGCAGGAAGGAGGCTGGCAGCCCCATGGACGGCTGGGGGGTGGCGGGATAAACGTTCCCTTGCTTGGAGATGAGCTGCTGCTAGAGGGAGCTTCCTCCAACCCAGTTCGGGTGTTTGCTTTTGCCTTCAGCACAACTTCTGCTTCCTAGACCAGCGCTCTCCAAATTTGGCAGCTTTAAGACTTGTGGACTTAAATTCAGGCTGGCTGGAGGATTCTGGGAGTTGAAGTCCACAAGTCTTAAAGTTGCCAAATTTGGAAAGCCCTGTCCTAGACAAATAGGCCTGCTCAGTCTTCCTTGGAATACAGATTCAATGAATGTCATCTCATTCTGTGTTATGTTCTAATTTTCTATTTGTTTTCTGTGATTTCCTCCCCCCCCCCTCTTTAAACCAGCTTATGCATGCCGCCCCTGGTGCCCGGCCTGCCATGTGACCCTCCCAGGGCTGCGAAGAATCACGTGAGGTCAGTGCCCTCCTCCTCTACCCCCCAAACCTACTTAGATACCAAGGGAAGCGGTTCTGTTCTACTCGCCTCTAGCTCTCCCTCTCAGCGTTTATTTTTTACACCCATCTTACCTAAGTGTCTCTGGGCCGTTCACATAATACAGCCGTGCTGAGCCGTCAGGAAGACACGGAGGCTGTAGTGCTTTGATGGGGGGGGGGCCTCTCCGCTCACAGTTGCTTTGCAGAGGGTCCTTCCCAAACGGGAGGTCCTGAGTGGAGAACTGCCCAGCTTTAAATATTCCACTGGAAAGTGGCTTCTCTTCTGGTTAATGAAGCGAGTCTGCAGAGGTTCCCACAGTATCTGCCTCTCTTCATTCAGGTCAGCCGGGGTGGGCAAGGTTCGTTTTGTGACCGACTTTGCCCTTTAGGTCAGGGGTCCCCAACCCCCGGTCCGTGGACCAGTACCGGGCCATGGCATGCCAACAACCGGCCACACAGACAAGCAAAGCCGCATCAGCGAGATGCAAGTAGCACACAGAACCACTCCCCCTCCGGGTCCGCTGAAAAAGCTCTCTCCATGGAACTAGTCTCTGGTGCCCAAAAAGGTTGGGGGCCCTCTGCTTTAGGTTGCTCAGGGCCCCACCAGCTCCGATGTAGGAGAGGACCAGGCTGGGTGTTCTCAGTCTGGGGTCCATTCGCACCCACAAGAGACCTCGGCCTTGAATTCCGTTGACTCTCATCTTCCGCCAATTTGCTTTGACTGTTAGCAGTTCAGATTCTTGCAGAGAGCTTAAGCTTGGAATAAATCTTTACATTTATTGGAACCGCCTGGATTTCCTGATCTCCTGGCTTGACCCTCTTCGTTTCCTGCCATCTGACCTTCCTTGCCATGGTTGACTTTACTGTCACTCTATCCCTGGGCTCACCCCCCTTTCCTCTCCTTTGCCAGGTTGGAACCCATCTTGTCTGTGCTGTTGCCGACGTCTTGCCAAGCTCCAGAACCGTCTCGTCCCCCTTTAGGATTCCCAGCTCTTGGATCCAGAAATGGACACGAAGCTTCTGTCCTGGCATTGCCTAAGACTGGAGCTCAGCCTGAAAAAGTAAGCGGTGCAGTGGAAGCGAGGCCTCGTGCGCACCCACGCTGGCTATCGCGTGCTTCTCATTGCTGCACGGGGACCACGTTTGACTTGGTAGAGTAAGTTACTGGGGGTGGAAGTAGAGTAAGTATGTGATAAGGAAATCCTGCTCTAGCTGAAGGGAATGTAGTTGGGGGTTACTCTCGGTGAGCATCAGTATCTCCTCACCTCTCAGCTGCCTCCGAGGACCACCGGGAGAGCTGGCGTGGGGTTCAGTGTAAGTGTTGGGAAATCCACTATGAAGGGAACTGTCGGTCAGCATCTGGGCCTGGCGTTCTGTCAGCTCAGTCGTTCAAGGACTCAAGTGAGGAGAAGCCGAGACCATCCGTCCCATGGACCAGAGGGACAAACGGGGAGAGGCTGGTGTAACCTCCGGACTAATGCTGGAAATGTACGTCTCTCTTGTTCCCAAGGACGAGTCCGAGAACAGGCCAAAGAAAGTCTCTCAGATCCGCATTCGGAAGACGATTCCTAAGCCAGACCCCAACCTCACCCCCATGGGGCTTCCCAGGCCAAAGAGGTAGGACCGGTGCCTTCATCTGCCGAGGGAAGGATCGGCATATCTAACTGGAGAGCCTTGCTGGGGGGGGGAGGCTAAGGGGGGGAGGGAAAGCAAAGACAGGTGCTTTCTTTGAAAGCAGCCCACAGGTTGAAAAAAAACCAGACCATTCTCTGGGTTGGGGGGATGTGAATAGCAAAGTTATGAATACTGAAACTTATTATAGGCTTGCAGGAACACATCTGAAAGCCCTCACCCCATCCCTTGCCTTTATCCCAATGAGAATGAGGGAGGTCCAGTCTGGCTGGAGCTCTTCCTCAGGGTCATTCCCACAGCCAGCTACAATACTGGACAAGAAGCAGGAGAGTGGAGGGAGAGGGTCTGCGGTAGACGTTCGTCTTCTCTCCTTGAGCGTCAGTCTAGATACCTTTCCCCCCACCCACAGGGGACCTATCCCAACAGAAGGCCGTGCAGTTTGCGGATGTAGCCAAGTCAGGAGGAGCTCTGTGGCAGAGAGAACGCCAGCCTTGCAATGTGGCTCCCAGCACCCTGGCCAGCCACCCTTCTCGTGAGCCTGCTGCGCTTCAGGGAGGGGCTCGCTCGGACTTGGAAGCCGAGGAGGCAGAGCTCTTTTGAGACGAGGCATTGATTGGCAGTTGTTATTTCTGGGAGTTGAAGTCCGGGAGTCATAAAAGAGCCAAGGGTGCCTACCCCTGCCCTAGGGAGACCTTTCCCAAGGGACCTCTGAATGTAAATGGCTGGTTCACTTGGCCAAAGGGCAGAGGGGGCCTTGGGGCAGGCAGCTGAGTCCAGGCGCTGACTCCCTGGTGATGAGATAGGGCAGGCGGGTTCTCTTGGGGAAAGAGCCCCAGAAGTAACAAAGGGCCAAGCTGTATGAGTAACCGGCTGCATCTCGAGTTGGATCTGGACCCCTGCAACACCCAGGTGTCATTTAGCTGAATCAAGGTGCCCCCGTCAGCAAATGGGCACCATCTTCCATACCAGCTGTAGCTGGAGGACACTCAAAGAGCAAGTGGTAGTGGTGTATCCAGGAGATGAGACGGGCATGAGGGACCATCCTTGGTGCCTCCTGGTGATTTCCCCGGAGCTGGCGGAAGGCGTTCTTGCCACAGCTGTCCCCTTCCATTGTTGGTCCAAGGGATCCTGCAATTGTAGGCCGGTATCTTCGGCATGATTCTTGGGAGTGATAGGTGGGGCAGCCATCCTATTGGAAGGGGTTTGGTGCTTTTTAATTGTATTTGCTTATTTAAATACTTTCAAAACAGCTCTGGACCCCCATAAGTAGCTCTGCAGCTGAGATGATGACGCTGCTAACCTCTGCAGCCGTTTGAAGCCTTTGCCGGTGGGACGAAGAGTCCCAGCCTGAGGTGTCTTGTTTCACCCAGTCACGATAAAGTAACTTTGGTACACAGTTAATAGTCTTCCCTTCTCTGACTAAAGACTGGTAACTGCTATTGGAATGTGATGTTGTTAATTAAGAAGATGTGTTGATAGTGAGTTGCTGCCTCCTTTTGCCTTCCAGGTTAAAGAAGACTGAATTCAGCTTGGAGGAAATCTATACCAATCAGAATTACAAATCGCCCCCGGCAACCAGGTTGGTTACAGACAACATAGCATCGGAATGGAGGATTTTATGATTTGCCGGGGGAAAAAGTTGTGGGAAACCCCCTTAAATGGATCTGCTTTCTACATCTGCACCATGGTTGCAAAGGGTTTACACCAGTTCATTTCGTGGCTTGAAAAAACGTAACCTGGCTGATTGTGTGGAAGGGCTTTGGGTCCCTTCTCAGATTATAATGATGATGCTCTAAGTCAGTGTTTCTCAACCTTGACCATTTTAAGGCATGTGGACTTCAACTCCCAGAATTCTACAGCCAGCATTGCTGGCTGTGGAATTCTGGGAGTTGAAGTCCACATGCCTTAAAATGGTCAAGGTTGAGAAACACTGCCCTAAGTTCACTCCTTTTGTTGTTGTTTTTTTCAGGTGCCTGGAAACCATTTTTGAAGAGCCAAAAGAGAAAAATGGGTCTTTAATCTCTATCAGCCAGCAGAAGAGAAAACGGATTTTGGAGTTCCAGGACTTCACCGTTCCCCGGAAGAGGAGGGCTCGCAGCAGAGTCCGAGTGACGGGTGGCTACACTCGGGCGCAGAAGGCGGCCATGGAAGGAAGAGAACTTGACATCCTTCTCATTCAGAAACTGACCGACCTTGAGACGTTCTTTGCCAAGGAGGAGACAAAGGAACAAGCCTCATTGTGTAGTTGAGTTTGGGTTGATCTGCCAGAAGAGCTTGTGGCGTTTCTGTGATCTGGTGCGCCTGGAAGGGGAATCTTGTTTTCCCACGGTTGGACCAACCTACCTGACTGAACCATATAGTGATATTTTCCTACAGGTTGGAGGAGGAGAATTAATTTCTGTTAACCTTATGAAACAGCCCTGTCTTTAGCCTCCATTATCGCTAAGAATTAACGTCTGTGGGTTTTTTGAAAAAAGATCTGGCTAAAAGTGTAGAGCAGAACAAAGGCTACAGCACCTTCAGAGACGTTAGGATTGTAAAGACTTCCCAAAGTTAGCCATGGATTTGCCTCTGCTGCTCTTCTTGTCATTGAGCCCTAGTAATGTGGCAGCTGGGACGAAGGATTTGGGGGGTGGGGTGTTTCGTTTGTTTCTAGCAAGTCTCCTTAGTTTGCATCGTTGGGCAGCAGGACCCATGATGTCCATCAGCAAGTATGTTTTGCTCAAAGAAGAGAAACTGTGGCATCCAAATTGTGTTCTGTGGTAGACATAGCTAGTTGTGGCACTTTGTTTCACTGCATGAGGACCCAGCGCAGAGGTTCACCTCCGGTTCTTGCACTAGGAGATGCAGGATCCCCAGGAAGTGGCTTTACTCTGTTCCGCCTTCATCACCGTCTGTTCTGCAGGCTTCCTCTCGGGGTGACTTCTTGGAATTGGGGCCAGCGAATTTATTGTAGGAGATTTTAATTGTGACGGGATGCCAGAATGCCAATGAGACCTCAACAGTCCTTCATTTTCGGTGTGTTTTCCTTCTACTACCTGGACTATTGCTCAGCACCTCTCGTTAATTCCCGTTTCCTGATTGTGACTTGCTTGGGGCCTGCATGGAGTGGTCCGTACAAATGCAACAAGAAGCTGGTTGGGAGCGCGAGTAGCAGTGTGTTACTGGATCCTGGTAGAAGTAGCAGCTGTGCAAAGCCACACAGAGGAAACTTTAGACTTGTACTTTTCCTTAGGGGTGCTTGGGAAACTTAAATATTTATCTTAAATGAAAACTTTACATGATGATCAACAGCTGTTCGCTGTCTATAGTGCCTGTAATTTGGGCCAGATTTAATGGCTGAATCATTCAAAGGGTTTGCCTTTTGCTTCCTCTCATCTAAAATTTGCACTTTTGGTACCTTAAGGCTCATGTGGACACTTCCTATTACCTCTGGGGTGGACTCTGGGGGCAAATGATGGTAGGCCAGACAGGTGGCCTGTTCCTTGACCTCGCATTCCATACCTGAACAGTCAAGAGGTTGGAATCGGCCTTGTAGATGACAGAGGGCCTTAAAACCGGAGTAGTAGAGGGGCCCAGCCACACGTGTGCCTGGCAGTAGAAATTTAGCGTTTCTGCTCCACATTGTTTTCCCACTGGGAAAAAGAGAATGGGAATACTTTTTAATAGTTGAGATCCAGAGCTGGTTTCCCGTGGGGACTGACATTATGTGTTTGCTGCTGCATGCAAATTGTTGAAACCGGAGGTTCTCCCTTCGTACTTTGGATCATTGTAGAAGGTCCCTGATTGCCTGTAATCGCCACGTTTTGGGTGGGCGGAGTCGAATCATTTACTAGAAGTATCCATCGTAGGATTTGACGACATGATGCGCCAGTACAGATGCCGATGTGGCAATTCTGGTTCGGAGGTGGGACTGCTGCTTTGACTCTGCAGGTAGGCCGGTGACTACGTGGCCTTCTTCTTCTGGCAACCTTAAAATGGCAGTTGGCGTGCTCCGTCTGTTTCCTCGGTGCTTTATGTCTGAAGTTACACGGGTGTGAATGCAAGGATTCTCAGCATGGTTTTGCTGCAGCTGTCCAGAAGAACAGGGGTCTCCACCTGTGGCGACTTTAAGCCTGTGGATTTCAACTTCCAGCATAGCTGGCTGAGGAATTCTGGGAGTTGAAGTCTTAAAAGTCACCAAGCTTGGAGACCCCAGCAGAAGAAAATACAGCCACTGGAGTGACAAGGTGGGCTCTGTGGTCCCCCAAGGCTGCCTCAAAGGAAGTTGCACCTCGGAGGGCCCTTGGAGCAGGCCTGCCAGAGGCCTTCAAGCAGCCCCCTCCCCAGGCAGGGACCAAATGCTTACCTGACTTTCAGTACAATCATGAAAAAGATTCTACTAAGAGCACTTGAAAGAAATCTCTTCTCAGGAAAATGTGGAGGCAACCAAGGATGTGATTTAAGGGTTTTTTTTGGGGGGGGGGAGTAGACTGATATTTGCTAAAATCTAATTTGGGGAGGGCTGTGCCTATCAGAGAAATCAGGGTACGGGGGTCCAGTCTTGGTGTAGGTGTCATCCTGGGGCCAAGATCAGCTTTGGAGCCCGGTCACACTCCCCCCCCCCAGACCTGAGCCTCTTAGGGGCCGCCATTGGGAGCCGCTTGAAAGGAAGACCGCTTGGTTAGCCTTCTCGTAATCCAAATCAAATGGGAATTTGCACACTTCTGTACTGGTGGCTGTTCTGTGCCATTATCACATGGTTTTTGTTTATTCCTGTAATCTTTTTGAGTTTCAAATTCACTTTTTCTAGTGTTTAAATTATGGAAATAAAAAATTTAAATAAAGAAGTGCTGATGGGTTTTGTGTACAAGTTACATTTATTAAAAATTTCAAAAATATACAAAGTGAAAAGGACAAATGTAAAAAAAAAAAAGATAAACTATCTCTTTGTCCCAATTGTTTTAATATAAGCAAAACTCTTAAGTACGCTAAACTGCGAGTGCAATCCTGTACATTGTTATGAAGTCTGAAGCCCCAAATTAACTTTAGTTGACATGCAAACGATGTTTCTGTTGATACTGCGTAAGTGGGAATGTCCCTTGTAGAGCTGGGTCCCCAACCCCCGGTCCGTGGACCAGTACCGGCCTGCGGCATGCCAGCAACCAGGCCGCACAAACAAGCAAAGCCCCATCTGCGAGATGCAGGCAGCACACAAAACCACACACTCTCCGGTCTGTGGAAAAACCTTTCTCCATGGAACCGGTCCCTGGTGCCCAAAAGGTTGGGAGTCTCCGCAGTAGAGGATATTCATGGCTCGGCTGCCGACATTCCTGACTTTCTGGGAATAGATCCTGCTTAGTGAGTGAATACTTTCCTCATCTCTGTTGTTTGTCAATTGTAGTTTCTGTGCCTCTCTTCGTTCCCCTTCCTTTGGAAAGATGTTTCTCTGGGGATTTGTGACACAGCTTTAATGCCAGCTCTGAATGTTACAGGAATAATGGTGGCCCTGTCGCTTAGCAGCAAGACCACCTTCGTGAGCTCTGCTACCACCTTGACAGTTCTTTCTCCTTGTTGTAAAGTACAGGTACCATTTCTGCAAACTTTATTACGGAACCCTTTAGTTCTTGTAAGCTACCACAGAAATCTCATCCCTCTGATGTTCCAGGGACCTCTGAGCCAAATCCTTGGCGGTGCAGTGATCTGGAGATAGCCTTGCTTATTTAGCTGAACTATCACAGCAGGTACAGAGGCTAGAAAGGGCTGGGAGCAGATCTGGATCTTCCTAGAGTTCTTTTTTGCAGGTGAAGGGCAACAGCGTTATAAAATAGCCTGTGCAATTACTGGCAATGTTACATGATCTTAACTGATCTCAGGAAGGGAAACCTCCAGGGAATCCCACTGTTATCAACTGGCCTAGGAAAAGGGGTGCCCACATGGTTGCTGAGCAGATGACGCGGCCATAAAACTGCTAGTAACCTGGGGACGCTCATCACCGAGGCAGGCACTTTTGTGTTTAGAGCAGCTGGGCAACAAACAGCTTTAGAGTCCTTGAAGTAAACTCTGGATGTTGCTTCAGTCAAGAGAAGAATTGGGGGGGGGGGGTGTCACGGCTCTTACGTCCTGCTAAAGCCAGAGAAACAAAATTCCTTTAGTTCCAAGATGGCTGCTTCTTGTCAGGGACGGGGGAAATTGGAGCTGTGACATTGTCTCAACCAACTTCCTTTCGGTTCAGACAGCTTTGACTCAATGGAAAAGGGACCGATCAATTCCGAAGGCAGAAGTGATGGGAAGCAACCAGAGGGAGATGCAGGTACAAGAGGAGAGTTCCCAAACCAGCTTCTCTCTCTCTCCTGATGGAAGGCAGAGAACAGACAGGGTAGAGCTGAAAAGGTGGCAGGTGCAGCCCAAACCTGGCTGGGACTTGCCTGCGTATCCTGGAAATGGGAGGGAGGGAGGGAGGAAGCAGTGAGAGTGAATCCATTGGGATGCTTTCCATTGGCTAAGGTACCAGTAGGATACATTCAAAAATGGATTTTCCAAAAACTGCTGAAGGATATTTGGATGTGGATGAAAAAATGGGAAAATTGCCATAGACCAGAATCATCGGGGGGGGGGAACTTTGGTGACAGTAAAAGCTTGAATAACTGTCTCCCTCTTTCTTTAGCTGGCAGAGTTGGAGGGAGCATCTCTGGATAACCTCAAGGCTGTGTGGAAGAGGTGCAAGTATCCAGTTTGCAAAAGTCTAGGATACCTGAAAACCAAGAATGGCAGTATTAATGTCTCAAAGGGAAATGTGCCCACCATGGCATCCGAGAGTGCCCCTAAACTTACACAAGGGCAGAATTCAGGTCCTCCACAACAATGATTAAGTACACACTAGATTAAGCAGACAAATACATCTGTGCATCATTTAAATGTATCTTAAAATCTCAGCTACTTGAAAAAGCATTTTATCGGGAGTGCAGAATTCACCTTGCATCTAATTTCAATGCAATCTCAACACTTTAATTCAGGACCTCAGATGTCTTGGAGGATGAACCCCACCTTCTCCAGCATGGGATGGGAGACGGCAGGGCTCTCTGGTCCTGCTGAGGCTGTGGGACGTGGGGGCTCGGGCTGAGTTATGTGTGGTAGCAGCTGCAGCCTCAAAAAGTGGGTCAGGAAAAGGGTTCTTTTTCCTACTGCCTCCCACAATAGTGTCCTTTAAAAAAATTATTCAGCCTTGCCAGATATTAACTAGGAACTGTTAGGGATAGAACTGTTGATTTCCAATTTTTCTTCCTGTCCTTGGAAGTTTCACCCTCATCACTGGCTCCAATTCCATTTAATGTAGGAATTCAAAGATCCTGTCAACCTCTTTTTTACTGATAAAGGAAAATACTTGTAGTTGAGGGCTGAACTGTGGGTTCCTTGGTGCTCTCTGAGCTTGGTTGTTTTCTTGCAGATGCTTCGTTACCCAAACTAAGTAAACACATCAGTGCTACCATAGTAGGACCCCAAAGGCTGTTTTTTTTTTAAAAAAAAAAAAAATAAGCCACTTTAGGGCTTAAAGTATAAAGTAAATGTTTTTTGTTTCTATTCTTATATAGCTTCCTTAAATAGCCTAAGTACATAAACATTAGAATTTTGTTTTGGGGTGAATGACTTTAGTTTCTTCTCTGGATGGAGTAAATCAGAGCTAGCTGAGGAATTCTGGGAGCTGAAGTGCACAAATCTTAAAGTTGCCAAGTTTGGAGACCCTGGAACAGATGAACTCTAGAAATCTTTGGTGTCTTTCAATGCATCAACAATACACAGGCAAGAGAGAAAAGGGAAGTTTGAGCTGAGGGCCTGGCCAGCTTACCTGCAAGGACAGCTTGCCTGTAAGGACAGCTTACCTGCAGAGGTGCAACTGAAGGCGGATTGGGCAAGCTGAAAGAAAGACTGCCCGAGAATCGACTTGAAGTCCAACTGGCCTGTGAAGACGAGGCCTTGAGTAGCGTCCTTAAAGAGCAGGTCACTTCCTCCATATCTCAGCGACTCAAAGAGCTGAAAATGGCTGTTCTTGACTGATTCCTGAAAGGAAAGAGGCCAAACTGGAGAGCTGCCAGCAAAGCCTGTTGATGGGGGGAGGAGAAGAGGCGAACAGGTGGACTGCAGCTGATGGCTGTCACAGCTGTCATTCTTCTGCTTGCTTAGCATTTGCCTCTTTTGCCAGCCTGACATCCGCAATGACAGGAGGGGGAGAGATTGGAAGGGGGGGCGGCTGGGGGGTGTGAAGCAGAGCCGGCCCTGACTGTGATAACCTCAATCAAGCACAAGGTCAGCAAAAGGAATGCGGACGTGGGAAAGACAGGAACACAGGTCCAAAACAACCCGAGAACTTTTAATTGGACCTTGACCGATAGAGGGGAGATGGCCAGGGAACAAGGGACGTTCACTGCATCGTTTCTTGGGCCAAGCCGACAGATTCTGCCCTGAAAAAAGTGAATTGTGATCTGTCTTCAAGGCTACGAGGGCAGCGTCATCCCACAGTCCCACGATTGCAATTTGGGCCCCTGGTCACCAACTAGCATTGATGGTTGCAGCCCCTGCAGTCCCACACCTGCAATCTGTGACCTTCCCAGCCAGCTTCCAACAAGCAACAGGGGAAGCCAGAGTCATTCAGTGACCATGGACTCACTTAACGGCAACATGATTTGCTTAATGGTGATTCACTTAATGACCGAGGTAAAAATCAGGTCCTGTCACGTGGTGACTCGCTTAACAACCATAACGCCTAGTATCTGAAATTCCAGTCCCAACTGTGGTCATAAGTTGAGGACTTATCTGTAAGACCCAGCTATTTTCCTTTTCTTCTTTGTTTGCAGCTGAGGTGCCCAGTTAGAGTCGTTCAAAATGTTGATTAAAACAGTGACATCCATAAGATCAAACATTCGCTCTGCTTGGAAATGCATGTGGGGAGAGTGAAAAGAAGCCTCTGGCTAACGTAACTGGAGTGCCAAGTAGCGCTACCTCCGGCCTCTCTCCAGGTGCCGTCCCTGGAAAAGAGCCTCTGGAGAGGGGCAGCTCTAGCCTGGTCGGGAGAGAAAGCCTGGAAATGGGCCTGGGACCCCTGCAGGCACCGGCTCAGCCCACATCAAGACCTCCACCTCATTGGAAGCGGGCTTTCTGGCTCCCCTCCAGTCCGTCACTGCAGCCAAGAAGGGACCCCAAAGACTGGCTGCTTCTGCCCCCTTCAGATGATACACTTTAGAATAGAATAGAACAGAGCTGGAAGGGACCTTGGAGGTCTTCTAGTCCAGCCTCTCGCTCAAGCAGGAGAGCCTACACCACAGGTCGGCAACCTGCGGCTCCAGCCGCAGGTGGCTCTTTGAGCCTTCCCCTGCGGCTCCCAGCCTCCTCTGCCATTTGCAGACAGAGACAGAGAGAGGCAATTGCTCTCTCTCTCTCGCTCTCTCTTTCTCTCTCTGTGTGTGTGTGTGTGTGTGTGTGTGTGTGTGTGTGTGTGTTTGTGTGTGTGTGCAAAAAAGAGTGGACTCACAAAGCTTATTGGGCAGAGCTCCTCCCTTTGCTGCATCTCTGCAGGAAGCAGGAAGGGCAGGAGAGAGCTAGTTAGCCCAGCTAGGCTGACTCAGGAATTCTGGGAGTTGAAGTCCATGAGTCATAAAAGAGCTGAGGTTGCCTACCCCCGAGCTTGTTGGAGAACAGCTTCAAGCCAGCTTGCCAGGTAAGCAGAAGATCAAAGAGAGGGAGAGAGAAAAAGAGAGAGAGGGAGAGAAAAAGAGAGAGAGAGGGAGAGAAAGAGAGACAGAGAGAGAGAGAGAGAGAGAGAGACCCTTCTGACATCTAAAATGAAGATAATACTGCATATATCCTTTTTTTATGCAGTGTTAGCCTCATTTTAGATATCAAAAGGGTTTTGCGGCTCCCAGTGTTTTGTTTTTGGTGGGAAATGGGTCCAAGTGACTCTTTGAGTGTTTTGGGTTGCCTACCCCTGGCCTACATCATTCCAGACAAGTGACTGTCCAGTCTCCTCTTAAAAACCTCCAGTGATGGAGCGCCCACGATTTCTGGAGGCAAGCTGTTCCACTCGTTAATTGTCCTCACTGTCAGGAAGTTTTTCCTTAATTCCAGGTTGTTTCTCTCTTTAGTCAGTTTCCAACCATTGTTTCTTGTTCTGCCCTTGGGTGCTCTGGAGAATAGTTTGATGCCCACTTGATGGAAATAAAAGTGCAGGAAGGCAAACAGACCTGCCTGCAGACATTGTCCCCTATGCCTAGCTTCCTGTTCTGACAAATAATAATCCTGACATGCCTTCAGTCAGCTGTCAAGCTTACCTGGGACTTTGCCAGGAAGTCATGGACCTTAGTGACAGTAACTGGCCGGGTCACCACAACGCTGGGAGGAACACAGCCCAGGTTGCAGGTCCTCCAAGCCGTTATGGCTGCTCGGCTCCCATCTGGGCAAAGGAGTTCAAAATCCCTGGGAGTGTAGCTGGTGGCCCATCCTGAGCTATTCAGGTCTGCAAGGAACAAAGTAACCGACTTGAACTATTTAGCATCACAACGTTTTCTGCAAATCTCACCAAATAAGGATATGATCATTGCTGATTTTCTGAGCGCTGAACTTGAAGTGCCGAGGACAGAAAAGGGTCCCAGCCCAAAACCAATGGAGGTTTGAAAAGCAGGTGTGGGAAAAAAAGCAGAAACGGTGAATCCAGGTGGACCCTCAAACTGCAGACCAGCTCCATGGAGGGAAATGCCATCCAGAGTTAAAGGCAGATTCTCTCTGGACTCCATCAGTTTCTGAGTCGGCAGCTACTCTGGGCAGGATTAATTCTAAGCCAATGTCTTCCCGTACAGCTGGATATTTGCTGGCTTTGTGCTTGTTGATTTACAAGTGCTGCATCTTCTTGCTGGGACCATCCCTGGTGTTGTTACTGGTTGTATGTCCAGGGGGCCCACTGTAAAAGCCCAGCCCGATTTCCCCTACTGGGTTATAATTAGCTCATTGGGAAAGGTGAGGTGGGAGAAGGCAGGGTGTAGCTTCTCCCCTGCCTCAATTCTTCCAGTTGGGCATCTATAATTAACAATGTTGATAGAGCTGGTTGGGGAATTCTGGGAGGTGAAGTTCACAAGTCCTAAAGTTGCCAAGGTTTGACAATAACGTCTGGAGGAAAGTTAACCTGAACATTATCAGGTGGCAATTTACCAAAATCTGAAAAGATAATACAAAATATCTCACAGTCAATGTTCTGAAGTAGGTTATGATGTTCCAAGAGAGCCACATCACCGAAGCTTCTCCCAGCGGGATCACCCAAGAGGCATCTGGAAGATAAAGGAAGAGTGAGCCCGAGCAGCAATTTTATTATAGCTTTTAGCCAATTAAAAAGAATTTAGTCTGAAATGCCTGCCTTCCAGTCCAGCCTCATATTGAGATGGTGAGCGAGATTTGACTTTGAAGCTGCTGGAACCCTGCAGCCCGGAGGCTGCGCCTTCGCTTTCCGTAAGTTTAAGAGTTAAAGAGGCTTTAACGGAATGGAAAAGACACGGACAGGAGCAAGGTGATAGAGTTAGGAAAAATAAAAAATATTAGCCAAAAGACACCAAAGGCCTGAAATAAAGAAATAACAGGATATACCACTGCAGGTAGTCCTCAACGTACGACAATTGAGCCCCACATTTTTGTTGTTAAGCAAGATATTTATTCTGAATTTTGCCCCATTTTACGACCTTTCTACAGTTTTTAAGTTAGTAACTTGGTTGTTAAGTGAATCTGGCTTCGCCATCGGCTTTGCTTGTCAGAAGATTGTAAAGGAAGATCACATGACCCCCGGATGCTGCGACCGTCATAAATGTGAGTCAGTTGTCAAGCATCTGACTTTTGATCACGTGATCACAGGGATGCTGCAACCACCATAAGTGTGTGAAAGATGATCATAAGTCACTTTTTTCAATGCCGTTGTAACTTTGAATGGTCACTAAATGAACTGTTGTTCATCCAACTGTTGTTGGATCTTGGAGGTCTTCTCGCTCCAAGCTTGCTTTCCAGCAGAAGATCCTACACCATTTCGGACAAGTGTCTGTCCAGGCTCTTCTTAAAAACCTCCAGTGATGGAGCACCCACAATTTCTGGAGGCAACTTTTGTTCCACTGGTTGATTGTCCTCACTGTCAGGAAGTTTCTCCTTAATTCCAGGTTGTTTCTCTCCTTGATTAGTTTCCATCCATGGTTTCTTGTCCTGCCTTCAGGGGCTTTGGAGGATAGGGTGACCCTCTTCTTCTTTGTGGCAGCCTCTCAAATACTGGATACTGCTATCTTCCATCATCGTCATCATGGTACTGAATATCCATCACCATTCTCTATATCCACCACATTTATAAACTACTTTTGCCTTGAAACATCTCGCCTCTCTCTTCCGGAGGATCTCATCAACTCCATCCAATTACAACTTTTTGATCCTTTCCTTCCGTTCAACCCTTAATAAGGTAATTGTAGATAATTGCTTTGCTTTTTGGTTGTCATATGACCAAATTACCTCAAATGTACTTCTTTCCCATTAAACCTGTGTCTCGATTAAGTCCACCTTCAGGTATGACTCTATTTTAGCCCACTTACTTCCTGAATAGCCCCCTTCACCTCCTTCCATTGTTGTTTCTTCTGATATATCCAACTCTTATTTCGAGATAAGAAAATGAGCAGAAGCACACTCTCTCTCTCAAACACACACACACATTTATTTATTTATTTATTTTGACATTCATTTGTTGCATTATTTAAAATTAGTATTTGTACAATTTAAAATTATTCCATCCATTTCCTCATCTTCCCCAAGGTACCTAACTTCATCTACTTGCTCTAGATTTTCACAATTTATGTACTGTATAATTATGTATACAGTATTTCCTCTGTATAGAACTACCTTGGTCTTTGATTTATTCATGTTCATATCAATTCTCTTCACAGCATCAGGGAATCTAAATAATTTGTAAATAATTTGGGTTGTCATCAGAAAAGCCGCATTCTCTGCATACTAGAGTAGCTGGAAATTTACATCCCCGATCAACTTATTTCTAGTATCACAGCAGGGACTCTCCATGCAATTGTCCATAAATACATTAAATAACTATGAAGATGTCATACATCTTTCTTTCTTTGGTTTCTAAGGATTCCATTTATTCATGTACGTTATTTATTTCCATCATATATTACTCTTCCTGCATCCAGCAGCCAACTTCCAGCTCTGTATCTTTTAATTAGCATCAGAAGTTTCAAAAATATGTTGAAATTCACTGTTTACTGGTCACATGATTTTAACCTAATTTAGAGGGAGCAAATATGATCAGCTTTCTCTGTTAGCCCTTCTTCCTTTTTCTTATACATGTGTGTGTGAGAAAGATGTAACAGCCAGCTTGTGGCTACATATAGTGCTCTCTCTCTCTCTCTGTCTCTCTCTCTCTATCTATCTATCTATCTATCTATCTATCTATCTATCTATCTATCTATCTATCTATCTCTGTGTGCCTTTAAGTCAGTGTTGACTCTTGGCAAGGGTCTAGGACAAATCGCCATGGCCAGCTCGCCATGGGACAGAACAGAATAACAGAGCTGGAAGGAACCTTGGAGGTCTTCCAGTCCAACCTGCTCAAACAGGAAACCGTATACCATTTCTAACAAATGGGTGTCCAATCTCTTCTTAAAAACTTCCAGTTTTGGAGTATTCACAACTTCTGAAGGCAAGTTGTTCTACCAATTAATTGTTCTGTCAGGACATTTTTCCTTAGCTGTAGGTTGCTTCTCTCTTTGGTTAGTTTCCATCCTTGTCCTGCCTTCAGGTGCTTTGGAGAATAGGTTGACCCCCTCTTCTTTCTGGCAGCTCCTCAGATATTGGAACACTGCCATCAGGTCACCCCTCGTCCTAATTCCAGCAAGCATTCTTTATATGTTTTAGCCTCTAATCCCCTAGTCATCTT
This sequence comes from Crotalus tigris, assembly GCF_016545835.1. Lineage (NCBI taxonomy): Eukaryota > Metazoa > Chordata > Lepidosauria > Squamata > Viperidae > Crotalus > Crotalus tigris. Next base: position 824,796 of record NW_024100139.1, on the reverse strand, counting down.
TGTTACACTTCTCTGCACTCTCCTTAGAATCTCAACATCTTTTTTACATCGCGCTGACCAAAACTGGATGCAGTAGTATTCCAAGTATGGCATTACAAAGGCATTATAAAATGACATTAACACTTCACGTGATATTGATTCTATCCTTCTGTTAATGCAGCCTAGGACTGCATTGGCTTTTTTGGCAGCTGCAGCACACAGCTGGCTCATTATTTAAGATCCCTCTCACAGTTACTACCTATACTGTACCTATGCATTTGGTCTTTCTTGCCTAAATGTAGAACAAAATGTAGGACAATTTGCCATGGGACAATTCAACATTGTATTAATTGCTTCATTCAGTTACTTTTATTACTGATGACCACGTTTTCATCAAAATTATTTGTAACTCTTGTATTTCTGAATTGACTGTATTTATTTTATTATTATTGGCCACGGTTCCATTTAAATTAATTTAACTTTTTTACTTGTTAAATTGTCCTGCAGTGATTTGACCATCGCGGGTTGTCCCATTCGGCTTGGCAATTTCCTGGATTAATCCCTGCAAATTTCTCAGCAAGATTTTTGGAAGTGGTTTTCCCTTGCCTTCCCAGGGTTGAGTGACAGGGAATGTCCCAAGCAGGCTTTGTACTAAAGCAAGACTAGAATTCACAGTCTCCTGGTTCCCAGGCTGGTACTTTAAATCACTATGCCAAAGTGCCTCTCCTTGTGCTTATATACAAAGGAATTTTGAAAACCCCAGACAAAATCACAAGTCCCAAAGTCAGGAGACCCTCTAGGACTTAAGGCATGGCTTTGTAGTAACATTTTACTAAGAAGTGAAACTTTTTCTCCAGGGTGACTCACCTGAGGGCCCCCAGATTGCCATAGTACCGTTCATGATGATTAGCTGCACACCTGGAGGACCCTTTGCCTCTCCCCTCTTGTCCAATGCACACTTTGCACAGATTTCCACTGGCTCCTGGCATGCAGCCTTTCCAAAAAAAATTCTGGTATGCTTTGAGAAGGAAAAAGGGCAGCAGTTACTCAGTGGAATTATGTGAGGCTGGTTTTTCATTTACTGCACACTGCATATAGACAAACCAGCCAGCCAATGTGGGCAGCACTGCAAAGTAAAAAAAAAAATGGTTTCTTACAATATTGGTAAAGGGGCCTTTCTCCAGTGTTCTGGTTACAGTGCAAAATCAGGGAGGGGTGGGAGGCAGTGCACAGAAAAGCATCACTGCTACTATTTGGGTAAGTACTCAATGCCCCTCGGTTTGCGGGCAGCATAACCTCTGCCAAGCAGCAGCTGGAGAACAAGAGTGAAGGAAGAGATGCTGCCTCCTGGAGCTCCTATTGTGCCTATTGGGGTTCGCGAAGCCTTCTGCCCCCATCCTGACACCTTCAAAATATCTTATTCCTACCCAAAACGAAGAGCAGCCCAGGTCTCTTCGTGAACCAAGCTCTTCACTAGGCAGACGGGAATGCTTACCCGAGGTGAGGTTGCAGCTGGAGCTGCCATTCTCCGGGGCCCCAACGGTGTACTGTGAAAGCAGCAGCCACCCTCCTGGGCTGTACACGTGGCTGTGGCAGGAGCGCTTTCCCCTCAGGGTGTATCGGTTTCCTTGCTGGTTAGCCTTTCTCACCAGGGCGACGATGTAGAGTGGAGGAAAACCTGCATGGCGAGAACACACCGTTACCCTGAGGCAATAGAATAGAATAGAATAGAATAGAATAGAATAGAATAGAATAGAATAGAATAGAATAGAATAGAATAGAATAGAATAGAATAGAATAGAATAGAATAGAATAGAATAATAAGGATAGAATAGAATAGAATAGAATAGAATAGAATAATAAGGATAGAATAGAATAGAATAGAATAGAATAGAATAGAATAGAATAGAATAGAATAATATAGGATAGAATAGAATAGAATAGAATAGAATAGAATAGAATAGAATAGAATAGAATAGAATAGAATAAAAAGGATAGAATAGAATAGAATAGAATAGAATAGAATAGAATAGAATAGAATAGAATAGAATAGAATAGAATAGAATAGAATAGAATAGAATAGAATAATAAGGATAGGATAGGATAGGGAATGGAATGGAATGAATAGAATAGAATAGAATAGAATAGAATAGAATAGAATAGAATAGAATAGAATAGAATAGAATAGAATAGAATAGAATAGAATAGAATAGAATAGAATAGAATAGAATAGAATAGAATAGAATAGAATAGAATAGAATAGAATAGAATAGAATAGAATAGAATATAGAATAGAATAGAATAGAATAGAATAGAATAGAATAGAATAGAATAGAATAGAATAGAATAGAATAGAATAGAATAGAATAATAAGGATAGGATAGGATAGGGAATGGAATGGAATGAATAGAATAGAATAGAATAGAATAGAATAGAATAGAATAGAATAGAATAGAATTAACAAAACAGCACAGCACAGAACAGAACAGAATAAGAAGTTGGAAGGGACCTTGGAGGTCTTCAAGTCCAACCTCCTGCTCAAGCAGGGGATTCTATACTATTTCAGACAAGTGGTTGTCCAATCTCTTTCTGAAAAACTCTAGTCATGGAACACCCACAACTTCTGGAGACAAGCCATTCCACTGATTATTGTTCGAACCATCAGGAAATTTCTCCTTAGTTTTAGGTCAGATGTCTTTTTCTTCAATTTCATCTGTTACTTCTTGTTCTGCCTTCTGGTGCTTTGGAGAATAGGTTGACCCCCCTGAGATATTGGAACACTGCTATCATGTCACCTCTAGTCCTTTTCTTTGTTAGGCTACTCCTATCTAGTTCCCTTATCCATTCATTAAATGGTTTAGCCTCCAGCCCCCTAATCATCTTTGTTGCTCTTGTCTGCACTCTGTCAAGATATTTTTTATACTGTGACCACCAAAACTGGATGCAGGATTCCCAGTGTGGTCTGACCAAGGCAGTATAAAGAAGTACTAACATTAGAACTGGAGAACACGGAAACTTTGCCATGGCAAGAGAGAGCTTTATTCAACTTCCCACATTACTTGGATTCAACTCCCAAAATTCCCAGGTAAAGTGCTAGAAGCTGAAGTCCCATATATCTGGAGGAAACTAGATTGTTTTTTAAGGAGGCACAGTGCGTTTCTGGAGAGAGTGAGGAATGGAGATACGAGAGATCTGTTACCAAAGCAAAGAGGGGTGAAACATATGAAGTCAACAGCAGACAGAAAGAAATTGAGAAAAGCTAGGACAGACCTCCTTCCTAATTTTCCCATCGGGCTCGAAGAACCAAGATTGACATGTGGCGTGACTTCTGAGTAATTTAGTTTTATTATTGTTTGCCTACAGACAGAATTGTGCCAAACTAAACCAATTATCAGTTTAATTGCTCCAAAGGATCCGTCCTTACTCTCTTCCTATCTACCAGACATTCCAAGCTTCGGGATCTCTTTGCCCCATGTTCCATATTCCTGACCATATTCAACAGCAGAGTATTAAAGGAGGACGAGGCATGGTACAATCACACTTGCAAGATTCGATTATTAGGGCCACTCTCAGTCAAAATGGCCTTAATCTTCTTGATGAGTTGATTCTCTGTTTGGTTTGTCTGATGCGGCTATTTTATACCTCCCCAGCACTTGCCTGCTTTTACTGAAGGGACAGAGGGGCTATTCACATATTACTTGAGAACAGCCACAGTGTAAGGACCCACCCCACTTTGCATCTTAAGAAGACAGAACTCTTGGAATAGCTCTTCCAACAGGAATCCTTTATTAAGAGAAAATGGTTGCAGGCATGCTAGACAGGACTTGGGGTTCAAGCTCTCCCATTCAAGGTTTTAAGGGGTTCCCCAGTAGTCCCACCCAATCAACCCCCCTTCCAGTGATAGTTTCAAGTATCACAATTCCATCCCCTTTCTTCTTCCGTCTGGATGGAGACTTCAGATAACTACATGAAAGGCAATTACTCTTCTTTGATATGTTAACGCTTAGAGGCCACAATAAACACACATTCAGTCCTTTGAAGTGTGCTGAAGGAAGTGAGGGCCATAAAGCCCCTTTGCTCTCCCCCTTTTCTCCCTCTTATGGCAGAATCCAGAGAAGGCAGAATTGGGAGTTTCTATGTTTGATAATTAAAGATGAAATATAATTGGATTCTGACATCCGGCCCCTCTTAACAATAAGAGAGATCCACCTGAAAGAAAACACAAGTAAAAATTTAGTTAGGCTTGTTAGGATACTCTGTGTGAAACTTCTTCAATAGCTTCGGGGCTCTGACGTGACGTTTATGGACCCACTCATTTTGTGAGGCAGGGAGGTGTTTCCAGGCAACTAGGTACTGAGTTGTTCCATGATATCTCCTAGAGTCAAGGATCTCTTTTATTTCGAAGTGTTGTTCCCCCTCCACCATGATTGGAGGTGGTGGGGGGGGGATTTTTGGCCGTAGAGGTGACTGATGCTCTCTTTTCAGCAAGCTGCAATGAAAAACTGGGTGTATTTGCCTGAGGTTTTTGGGTAATTCTAATTCTACTGTTACTGGATTTATGATCCTTTTAATTGGAAAAGGTCCTATATATTTTGGTCCAAGTTTTTTACAGGGCTGTAGGGACTTTAGGTATTTTGTAGATAAGTACACCATTTCTCCTATAATGAATGGTGTAGGCTCAACCCTTTTTTTATCGGCTTGTGCTTTGTATGCCCGCCTAGCTTCATCTAGTGATTTTCTGACTATTGGCCAGGTGTTTTGTAGGTTTTCCATCCATTCTTTCAGTGAAGGGATCGTTGGTTCTTTTGGGGTTAACTCTGGCATAGGGTTGAAACTTTGGCCGTTGGCTATTTGAAAAGGAGTGTAGCCTGTGCTGGAGTGGACTGCATTATTGTAGGCAACTTCTGCAAAAGGAAGTAAGTCCGTCCAATCACTCTGTTGGAAATTTAAAAAACATCTCAAATATTGCTCAAGTACCGACTGGCAGCGTTCCGCTTGTCCATCTCCTTGAGGGTGGTGGCTAGATGTCAATCCCTGAGTGGTCCCTAAGAGGGATAAAAATTCCTTCCAAAATGCAGACGTAAATTGCACTCCCCTATCAGAGATGATGCGTTGGGGTGCCCCGTGCAATCTGTAAATGTGCTGGATGAAAAGTTTTGCTAAGGCCTTTGCAGTGGGAATTTTTTGGCAAGGGATAAAGTGCACCTGTTTGGAAAATAGGTCCGTGACTGTCCAGATAACAGTATTCCCATTGCTTTCAGGCAATTCCACTATAAAATCCATGGCTATTTCCCTCCAGGGGGCTGAGGGACTTGCCACTGGTTGTAACAGCCCTGGCGATTTCCCTTGCAACCTCTTTGCTGATGCACAGGTTGGGCAGCTGGCAACATAACTTTCTATGTCCTTTTTTATTGATGGCCACCAAAATTGCCGTTTAATTAAGTGTAAAGTTTTTACAAATCCAAAATGCCCTGCTGATTTTGTGTCATGGCAAAGTTGCATGAAAGTTAGTCTTTGAGTTGTTGGTATATATAACTTTTCCCCTACCCAAGGCAATCCGTCTCTCATTGTGCACACATGTTTGTTTTTCTGGAACCAATCATCTGTTTCCAAACTTTTTCTGAATTCAATCCCAGTTTGGCTGTCCAGTTGTGGTTTTATTTTGGCTTGGGTTCTTGTGGTTACTGGCGCTGCCAGTTGTGATTCTGCCATTATTGGTCTAGAGTCTGTGGTTCGTGCGCTGTTATATTGGGGCATGCGAGATAGTGCATCTGCCAGGAAGTTCTTTCTTCCTGGTAAATGTTTGAGCTTAAATTGGAATTGGTGAAAATGCTGGGACCAGCGGGCTTGTTTGGGATTGAGTTTCCTGGAAGTTTTCAGGGCTTCTAAATTTTTGTGATCAGTCCATACCTGGAAGGGGATTTTGTTGCCTTCCAGGAACTGTCGCCACGTGAGTAATGCCCAACGTATCCCATAAGCCTCCTTCTCCCATACGGGCCAGCGCTGTTCTGTTTCCGTGAGTTTCTTAGATGTATATGCACAGGGTTGCAATACTGCATCATCATTTTCTTGTAATAGCACAGCCCCCACTGCCACATCACTTGCATCTGCCTGTATTATGAAGGGCTTGTCCATATCTGGGTGCCTTAGTACTGGTTCGGCAGAAAAAAGTCTCTTTAGTCTCTCAAACGCTGCTTGGCACTCCATTGTCCATGTTAGTGGCTGGCTAGGTTTTACTGAGGATGTTCCCTTCGTTTTTAGTAAGTTGGTGAGGGGCAAGGCTATCTGTGCAAATGAGGGGATGAATTGGCGGTAAAAATTTGCAAAGCCCAGGAAACTTTGTAGTTGCTTTCTTGTGCGGGGTGGTGCCCATTCTAATACTGCTCTGACCTTCTCTGGGTCCATTTCAATGCCCTGTGGGGATATGCGATAGCCTAGGTAGTCTATCCTTTCCTGGTGGAATTCGCATTTTGAGAGTTTGGCATATAGGTGAGCGGCTCGCAGCTTCTTTAAAACCGCTCTGACAAGTTTGACGTGTTCTTCTTTTGTTTCGGTAAAGATAAGAATGTCGTCCAAGTAAACAAGGACCCCCTTAAACAGGTGCTCCCTTAGAACGTCATTGATTAATTGCATAAAGACTGCAGGGCCCCCTTGTAATCCAAATGGCAAGACTTTGAATTGATAGCACCCCATGGGGCAGTTAAATGCAGTCTTCCATTCGTCCCCTTCCTTGATTCTCACGCGATAGTAAGCTTCCCTTAAGTCTAGTTTAGAAAAAATTTTCCCTTTCGATAGGTGTGACAGCATGTCTTTCATGAGGGGCAGCGGGTATAGGTTGCTTTCACTGATTGTGTTCAGGGCCCTATAATCCACGCATAAACGTAAAGAGCCATCCTTCTTCTCTCTAAAAAGGACCGGGGCAGCCACTTTAGGCTTAGCTGGTTCAATGAAACCTCTCTCCAGGTTTTTTTTTATAAATCTTTCCATTTCCTCCTTCTCCTTTGGGCTCATGGAGTATAATCTGGGCTTCGGGAGTTTTGCCCCAGGCTTGAATTCAATGGTACAGTCTGTGGGTCGGTGGGGGGGAAGCTCATTCGCCCTCTCCTCACTGAAGACTTCAGCAAGGTCCCTATATTCCTCTGGTATTTCTGTTAATCTTTTTTCCTCTCCTATGGATGCTTTTTCTATTCTTGATTCTGGTAGCCTCTCTTGGGGTTTTAAGTCCATAGGGTCCCCCTTCGGGAATTTGATTTCTGTCGTCCTCCAATTTACCCAGGGGTTCCATTTTTTCAACCATTCCATCCCTAGAATCATTGGGCATTCCATACCTGGGGTCACCACAAACGTTAAGTCCTCTTCATGGTTGCCCAGGGAGAGATGTATTGGCAAAGTGGCTAGGGTAGCTGGCACCCCCCCTGCTATGGATCCATCTAGCTGGCCAAATGAGATTGGTTGTTCCAGTCTCCTGGATGGGATGCCCAGATTCCCCACTAGTGTTGGGCTAATGAGGCAGCGGGTGCAGCCAGAGTCTATTAAGGCTTTCACCTTCACAGCTTCGGGCATGGGGGGGATTAATATAGTCACTGTTTTGAAGATGGGTGTGATGCGTCCACTTACCAGGGGTTCGCCTTCCGAGCTGTCATCTGAGGCATCCACCGTCCCTGTGGTGTAGGCTGGAGTTCTTTCCCCTTGGTGAGCAGAGGTGGGGTTTTCTGCAATTTCCATCATTTTCATGGCTGTTTCTTTTGGCTTAGCTGAATACCCTCTGGGTTTGTTGATTGGGGATCTGTCTGGGTTGTGCTGGGGGGCCTTTGAGCGGCATTCTACAGCTCGATGCCCTTCTCTTCCGCACTTGAAACACCCCATCTGCTTCTTGGCTGTATCCGATGATTTCACCGGTTGGTGTGTCAGCTCAGGCGGGGGGCGGCTCCATTGTTTTCCTCGGCGATGCCTCTTCAATATGTCGATCTCTGCTTCCTCTGCCAAGACGTACCATTCCTCAAGTCGATGTGGGTCTCCTCGGGGCAGGCAAGCATCATATAGATCATAGTTTAGTCCGTCTTTGAAACGGCCAAGGAGGATGTCTTCTGGCCAATTCAGTTTGCTGGCAATGGCTCGGAATTCTTGTGTATACTCAGCCACTGGGCGTTTGCCCTGCCTCATCGTTGTTATTCTTTCACGGGCTTTGCGATCAGCCAGGGGGTCTTCAAATCGTCTTCTCAACGAGGACATGAAACGGTTGAAGTTACTGAGTTCTGGGGCATTGGAGTCATGCAGGTTCACCACCCAATCTGCAGCTGGTCCATCCAGGGCAGATTGCACGATCCGGATGCGGGCTTTGTCGCTGGGGATGTCCTGCCCATATTCCTCCATGTAGCTGAGGACTTGGGTTAGGAAAAACCCCAAGCGTGTTGGCTCCCCTTTGAATTTCACCTCCAACGGTGGACGTCTTGGAATGGATCGGTGCCTCCATTGTGGGTGGTAGTGTCTTCCGTCCAGATTTCCATCTGTGGTCCGGTAGGGGGTGGGAGCTCCTGGATCAGTAAATGTCCCTGGGGTTGCAGGTTCCACGTCCCCCTCGGTGTCTCTCCCTTTGTGGCTCCAGGAACTGGGGCGGGCGTAGGGCTCAGGAATCTCCTCTCCTAGGGAGCTGAGAGTTCTCTTCATCAGGTCAATAGCTTTCTCTAGGATCCAGTCTGAGTACGGCATACAGCTTCCTCCCTCTTCACTTGCGTGCAGGGATTTCTCCATCTCCTGCTTCCATTCTGGTTGCTTGGTCCCCGTCTCAGGGTCACTTTTCTTGATTCCTTTCCCCACTCGCTTTTCTTTCCAACGCCCATCGACCAGCGAGGCTTGTGGTCCTGTGTCTCCACCACTTCTTCTTCTGAGAAATCTGGCCTCTCGGATCCCAACATCTGGCAAGGTTCCAACTGGGTCAGCGGCTCTCTTTCCAGGGAGTTTTCTCCCTCTCTTGCTTCGTTGTCTGACATGGTAAATTTTTGCAAAATCCCCCGGCAAGGGTCTACCTTCCAGGTGGATTAATTTTGCAAGTCCTGTCTAATGTAAGGACCCACCCCACTTTGCATCTTAAGAAGACAGAACTCTTGGAATAATTCTTCCAACAGGAATCCTTTATTAAGAGAAAATGGTTGCAGGCATGCTAGACAGGACTTGGGGTTCAAGCTCTCCCATTCAAGGTTTTAAGGGGTTCCCCAGTAGTCCCACCCAATCAACCCCCCTTCCAGTGATAGTTTCAAGTATCACAATTCCATCCCCTTTCTTCTTCCGTCTGGATGGAGACTTCAGATAACTACATGAAAGGCAATTACTCTTCTTTGATATGTTAAAGCTTAGAGGCCACAATAAACACACATTCAGTCCTTTGAAGTGTGCTGAAGGAAGTGAGGGCCATAAAGCCCCTTTGCTCTCCCCCTTTTCTCCCTCTTATGGCAGAATCCAGAGAAGGCAGAATTGGGAGTTTCTATGTTTGATAATTAAAGATGAAATATAATTGGATTCTGACACACAGTTTTGTAACTCTAGAAAATGCTTTGACCGCCAATGTAGCACAGGGCAGCTACAGAAGAGGGCAGAGAAATTCTGTGTGGCCTGTCTCTCAAAAAGAACTGCACTACTTTTCCATATATCATATTTACTCTGTTTATTTTATGTCATTCAAGGAACATTAATTTTCAGCACAAAAGAAAAAAGCATAAAGAAAACATACCTTTGAAATCAGTAACACGCAGTTAAAAGCAATCCTTAAAAAACTAGACTAGAAAGCCTTTTAAAACTCTACAAGGGGCAAATGGACCTTGATGAAGGGTCTTTGTGGGAACAGAGACCCAGGAACTGGGTCTTACACACAAGTCTGCCCTCTCCTCCAAGGTGGCCTCATGTCAGGTTATCATAGTAGCTTAAATAAACAACTATTGAGCAGAGAGCAGACTTTCTGCTGCTGGCCATTAAGTGTCATTTTCCTTAATTCTGAAATATGTTAATCAGCTACAGCAAGAGAGCATTAGAGCAGGACAAACCATGTGCCAAAGCAATGCTCGAGGAACAGTGCAGCACTCACTCCCACTTACCCCCAACATGGGTCAACGTCTCCGGTTCCAGCCTTGTGGGAGCACATCCTTCTCCTGTGCAGAAGAGACAGAAGGCTGAAGAGCTGCTCTCCAGGGCTCGCCAGACAAAAGCAGTGGGCTAAAAAACTGACAACACCACAACTTTGCTCTCAGGCAGGAAATGGCCTTCTCCCTCACACATGAGAGCCACACAATGACTGGACTGGGATCTTCTGGCCCAGGATTTGAGCAATCTGGCCTCTCTCTCCTTTCGAAGCACAAGGCAACTGAAGTAGCCTGTGACAGAACAGCACTGCGTAGTTGCTTTGTGTTACAGTTCGCATCCTCTCCAGCCCGTCTCCCCTTGCAGGCCTGGTCTTTTTAGTTTGTAAGCATAAGGGCAACCCTCCCCCCCCCTCCAGACTTTAAACTGACACCGTCTTTCTAACTGATGCTTTGAAAGACTAAACATTTTGCACGTCATCCAGACTGTTGCTCCTCAAGAGCCATTTTGGTCAGAAAACCAGCACCTCCCCAGATGCTCCAATGGGCTTTCCCCCATCTCCTGTACCAAGGGCATGCCTGGTGTTCCATTTTTCTGTTTATGATTTTAATGAAAATCAAATCTTACCATAACACTCTGCCGCAACAGGGGCGAGCGTGCAGGTCTCCGCAAAGTATGCATGGGTGGCGTCCAGCGTGACAGCATCTGCTTCGTTCTTCTGTCAGGGGAAGAACCACTCGGTCAGCTGCGAGAGGCCTGCTCTTTTCGGAGGAAAAACTGCTCTTGCCTGGTGTGATGGTCTGGCTGGGACCACAGCCTTTGCCAGCCAGATTGGAGTAAGAAAATAACGGATCTCAGAAAATGAAATGGGAACCCAAACTTCTTAGAATGTCATGTCATTTCTTGGGCAGGATTTGTATATTTTAAGTCACGGTTTATTTAAATAAACCAGAATTAGCTGGATTCACAAGCCATAATTGTTGTACTAATATTATGCTATGCCTCAAACAAATCACCCAACACCTTAGCGCAGAGGGCCATGTTTAGTGGTGGGATTCAGCCGGTTTGCACCACTTCGGCCGAACCGGTAGCTAATTTTTTGTTGCCCAGGCCCAGAATGGACTTCCGGAAGCGGCATCCACACAGAGAACCGGTTGTTCACCTATTTGAATCCCATCACTGGCCATGTTCCCCAAGGACCACTCTTTTTTTGGCTCGCTGAGCTCCCCAAATAGGATCATTGAATAAATAAGCTATTTTCCGCCATTTTGATGTGGAAGGTTCAAGTCCATTATTGTGTGAGCCATAAAATAAGTGTATCCAGTGAAAAACGAAGAGGACCTCCCACTTCACTCTTCCCAAAGCAGCTCTGCACTTGTGGCTGATGCAGTTCCACTCAGTCGGTTCCCTGCTGACTTAGTGCCGTGCTTGAGTCAAAAATTTCAGCTCCTTCCTGTGCTCCAAAGCCTCTGCCTGCCTCTGCACAAGGGCTGCCTGGCTAGGGAGAGCAGGTTTCTGTTTCTAAAATGCCCAGGACTGAAAGCTAGGTAGCAAGGTGAGCGGGTGCTTATCTTTCCTCCCATCGCTTAAAACCCACAATTCATTGCACGCCTGGATCAACTAATCCTAGCAGGATCCCACGAGCCAGTCTCTCCGGCAGAGAGGTGGGCTCAGAGTTCCAATCCTATGTATAGGCACCTAGTCTGAGTCCAGAGGTACTCCTCACACCCCTCCTCCGTGCAATTTTGATAAAAGCCCTACATGGCTTGGGACCAGGTTATTTTCCCAGTCGTATCCGCCCAACCCTCTGGAGCGGGGAGGCAGGGAATGTTGGGGGTCCTCTCTCCCTCCCCCTTTCCATTTAGGACAGTGGTTCTCAACCTTTTTAATGCCGCGACCCCCAACCAGTCGTAAGTCGAGGACTACTCAACCGGTCGTAAGTCAAGGACTACTCAACTGGTGCAGAACCGTTTGCAGAATGGGACTTTTGGCGGGCTCAGCAGGGCAGAGACAGCCTGGACAATTCCTATTGGCTTTTGAAAGCCAATAGAATTAGACTCTATTCAAGAGTCTATTCTATTGGCTTTCAAAAGCCAATAGAATAAAAGGGAGGAGCACAGCTAAGGGGGAAAAAATGGTGGACTGCGTTGTTTGGCGACCCCCGTGAAATGGTCGTTCGACCCCAAATGGGGTCCCGACCCACAGGTTGAGAACCACTGGTTTAGGAGGACCCAAAAGAAGGCCCTTCTCTACAGTGGCTCCCTTCCTGTTGAACATCATCCCTGCAGACAGGATTGGGCCCCGATTTGACACTCTTTTGCAAGGCCCTGAAGGTGTGCTACTGACAGTGGGCCTGGAGACCCCAGGATGACACAGAGACCATCAAGTGGTTCATCTGATTATTGTCACCAGGGGAGAGGTGGGGTTATTGCTTTTTTTACTGGGGTTTTATTCTTTGTAAGCTGCCCAGGGTCACTGAGAGTGGGTTGGGCCGCCATATAAATTTTCTTAAATAAATATAGCAAAAACAAAATGGGGGGAAAAAGCCAAATTAGGCCATAGCTCTGTTGGGGAGAGGCTTGGCTCTCTCCCTCCCACCTCCGTTTTAACCCATTTTTCCACAGGAAATAGAGCCTTTGAAGAAGCCACTCACCTTGATGAGCTCAATGCAGCTGATCATGGAGTCTGCCTGGACACAGACCAGGGGGTCAGCCCTGGCATTCAGAGCCCACTCCTCACATTTACGGAGCTCCAGGTCACTGATACAGCACCAGCGCACCAGGCTGTTGGACAGAGAGCTCCCTGGGGCAGCAGGAAAATGACCGTCAGCGGTGAGAGGAGAAGCTGCCTGGCCCAGTCGCTGGGTGCTGGAGAATGCGCCTCCCCTCACCTTCATGTCCCAAACCCTGCAGGAGGGTGACATAGTCGAGGCCAAGAACCTGCGTGATCTCCGTCTCTTCTGCCAGCAGCCGCAGGTGCTGAGTGGCATCGTGGAACAGCAGGTCCCTCCCTCTGAACGGTGCAGACGCAAAGAGCTCAAACCTGCCTTTTTCTTTCCCGCTCTTTCCAAACAGGTCCTGGGAACCAAAGCCGGTGATCACAAGTCCCTGGACCCAGGCAGCAAGCAGGCCCTACCCAGGGCGGGGGATGGGGATGCATCTGCCAAGAGCCACACCACCCACAAGCTCCCAGAACCTCCACACAGGGCAAATGGAGGCGCTCACCCGATCGCCAAAACTAGCAGCAGGAAGACGAAAAGGGGGTTTAATTTAACTGGAACAGGTTTCTGGGGCAGAATCGTCCTCAGATAGGACATATGCCCAACCACCCTCCTGATGCCCTCAAAACTATGTTTTGTTTTGTTTTCTGGCTACATTGCCACCTGGTTCTGGGCACCTGGGATTTCTGTGTGCTCCTCAGTACTATGTATTTCAAAAATCTTCTCCCAGGAGGCTGGCTCTGGGGATGCTCAGGAACGATGGAATGGTGATCTGTGTGTGGCCACGCAGACTTGAAAACATCCCCACAGCAACTGGAGCCTGCCACTGCCAGGCTACCAGTCACCAACATGTACACCTTCTCTTTTCCTGCCAGTAGGAGAGTACACAACAAATTTTGTGTGACATTCTTGGGGAACTGCCTCACAGCACCATCACAACACATCACTTGCATAAGAAGCTCCAGTGATGACATCGTTTCCAGTTATAATAACAGGCTAGCTAAATTAGGCCCAGGCAAACAAGTGTCTACAGTTATGTCCAGTTTGCTAAAAATGGAAGGACACCTGCCTTGTTTGGCTTAATTTATTTTAAGCCAACATTTCTGGCTAAGAATCTTCTAAAATAAAACTAAGTTGTAACATATTTCTCCTTCTACCCAGCTATGAGGTAACGAGGAAGAATCCTTGAGTCCACATGCTCTCTGCAGGCTCCTTTCTCCTCAGTTATTTATTATTTGTTAAATTTATTTCCTGTCTCTCTTTTGTCTGTCTACTTTTGGCGACTTACAACAGTAAAAATAAAGAAATGACAAGAAGTGTAAACTAAACAGTAGCAAAATATTGAAACAGCAAAATAAACAATGAAAATGCAGTAATGAGATTAAAAGATGACTGGGGGGGGGAGCAGGGAATGTGGGGGGCAGTGGAGTTTGCTATCGATCTAGTAGCCACCCCCCCCTTCTTAATTCTGAATCATGGCTTAACGCAGTGTTTCTTAACCTTGACAATTTTAAGGCATGTGGACTTCAACTCCCAGAATTCCACAGCCAGCATTGCTTATATCAATCAGAGCACGTTTTGCCTTCCTTGGAGCCTTATTTTTCCCTCCCTAACAGTCACATCCTCCCAAATGCCTTTCGGCTGACGTGCTCCTCCAGAAGGAAGCGGCCTGTCCCAGGGGGCAGTGAGGCAGCTCTGAGACATCTGAGATTGCAAGAGGAGAAGCAACTACAAAGTTTGCCAGTGGGTGTGAGTGAGGAAGAAGGACTCAGCTACCCTGAGATTTCCTGTAACATCTCGCAATGGGGAAAATGATTATTTTGGGAGCCAGGGCAATCAGTGTCAAAGAGTCACTTCCATCAGCTAAACAACAACAGGAAATAAATTTGCATCCAACGTTTGGAGGGGGGAATGGTGTAAACCAGTTTGTCAACTTCAGCAACTTGAAGATACCTGGACTTCAATGTCCAGAATTCCCAGCTGGTGTGTGAATGGACTTCAGGAACCAGCCCCAAATCAGCTCCCTACTTGAGAATCAGAATCTGCACCTATTTGCCAGGAAATACCTGAATGACCTTGAGAAATTTCTTAACTATCTTCTGCAAGTTGTGGCGCGTGACAATAGCGCGGCCTGGTCCGTTGCCCAGGTTGCAGGTAGAGTAGGCCGTCAAAGGCGCAGCGGATCCATCAGGACACAGCAGCTCGTACTCTTCCCGTTCCAACTCTTTGGAAGAGGAAAAAGAGAGCCTCACAAGCTGAAAGCAGAGCCCACAGAGCAGAAGACCCCCCCTCCCCATCTCCGCCTCGCCACGCCACGGGATAGAAGGGCCATTAAGAGGGCAAAACAACTGGCCTGGTCCTGGGTGCAGGGAGGAGAAAGACAATGAGGTCTGGGGTCCTTGGCATGGTTTCCTGACCAGTCTTCTTATCAAGAGTGATAAGAAGGGAGATTTAGGTTGAAGATGAAAGATCAACATATTACCATGAAGAGCACAGCTCTTGGGAGGAAGGATTAGCAAATGACTCACAAGGAGTAGAGAGGCAGTTGATCAAGGCATATCTTTCTTTCTTTCTCAATGGATTACGCTCAGACTATACATAAACCAAACTGCGCTATATCTTGCAAAGAAAATCAAATCAGGACAGGTTGCCACAACCTCTTGTCACTATGCTGCGGGTCCTGTCAGCCTGATTAGTCCGGCCAGCAGGGTCCAGGAGGAGGGTCTTCTCTGCTGTGGCTCCTGTCCTCAGGAACAGGTGAGGTTGGCCCCAACCCTCCTCTCATGTCATAAGGACCTAAAGACGTGGCTCTGCCAGTCGGCTTGGGGCCCCAGTGGGGGATCAGCACAATGGAGGTGGTTGACTGAGTAACAACAGATCCCACCTCCCTCCCCCCATACCCTCCCCAGGTGTCCTGGGTTTTAACATCTTTTTATGTTTTAACTGCATATGTAACTGTAAGCCACCCAGAGTTACCCTTTGGTAAGATGGGTGGGCAATACATTTTATAAATAAATTTTATAAATAAATAAACAACGCAACAGAAGAGGATAAAGTTTGATCTCAACCGTGGAGGGTCCCTTTTAATCCACTGCAAAAGTCAGACAATGTCCTGGGCCAAATGTTTACCTGTAGAACTCATGACTGTGAGGTGATCCACAAACGCCACATCTGCCAGCCCCAACGTCAGGCACCTGCACAGGTGAGAGGGAGGTCAGCTGATGAGCTCCTCTGCCTCGCTTCTAATTCCATTAGGATGAAGCCCCAGGAGGAACACGAGACCACCTGAAGGCACCCTCCGAGCCATAGAAGGGTTCGCGACGGCTAGCCTCACAGAAGTGGTTCTTGTCCCAGATGTAAGACTTCGGCCCTTGGCAGAGAGCGCAGAGCTTAGGATAGGTAGCTCCGATGCCAGGGATGCAGCTGGCATTGAAATAATCACTGATTGCTGGCAACAGAAGAAGAACGGAATGAAAAGCAGATACGCATGACGGGCATGTCTAGTACAGGGAGTGTATGTTTTCACGGAGGGCAGCCCGAACTACCGGGATTTGTGGACTTATTTCAACAAAAGTGTACCTGAGGCTGCGTCTTAAGGACCAGCCTACATAAACAATTTATCCAAAGTTGTCTGGCTTACTCATGAGGCACACAACACACTGTGGTGCAATCCATCTTCTCTAAATAGCCCATCTGTCAGGCTTCAGAACCCATTCTGAGTTACTTCAAAGCCGTTTCCTTTATTGTTCTTCACCTACAGACAGAAATTTTGCTAAATTAAAGCAAACTACTTGTATCATTAAAAATATACACAAGAATGGCCATTTTATTTGTTTTAATTGTTGCATAGTCTCTCATCTTCATTAGCCATCCAGAATTATGTATGACTCTGCTGTAGAAACTGAAATTATGAATAAATGAAAAAATTATCTGAGCCCTAAGATGGAGCGTTCACTTTGTAAGGGCCTTCCGGTCCAAACAGGCCAATATCTAATGCAGAGGCCCCCAACCTGTCGGGCACCAGGGACCGGTTCTGTGGAGAGAGGTTTTTTCCGCGGACCAGAGGGGGCGTGGTTTTGTGTGCTGCCTGCATCCTGCGAATGGGGCTTTGCTTGTTTGTGCAGACCGGTTGATTGCATGCTACGGCCCGGTACCGGTCCACGGACCAGGGGTTGGGAACCCCTGGCCTAGCCTAGTCCCTACAGCAGAGGCCCCCAACCTTTCGGGCACCAGGGACCGGTTCTGTGGAGAGAGTTTTTTTCCGCGGACCAGAGGGGGTGTGGTTTTGTGTGCTGCCTGCATCTCGCGGATGGGGCTTTGCTTGCTTGTACAGACCAATTGCTGGCCTGCCACGGCCCGGTACTGGTTCACGGACCGGGGGTTGGGGACCCCTGATCTAATGTACCAGCCAAAGAAAGGTAAAGGCAGGAGTCCCAGAGAACCCTCAAATCACAGACTTGCTGCTTTGGGGAGTGCAATCTTATCTAGACCTGAAGTCAGCACTGAAGTTGAACCAGATTAATTATCTAGAACAGCATCTCCATTTTGCTGGGATTCAGTGTGAGGCTGTTTTATCCAATCTCAGCCTTCCAGATACCTAAAAAGGATCCCCACAGCCTCTCTGCCTGGGACAGCAGCACACATCATATATGGCTTCCTCACCTCAGATTGACAAGTGTTTCCTGTAAATGTAGAGCTAAGTCAATACAGGGAATCCCTGACTTACAAGAGTTCACTTAGTGACCTTTTGAAGTTACAAAAAAAGGCCTGAAAAAAGTGACCTATGAGTGTTTTTCACACTTACAACCGTTGAAGCATCTCCGTGGTCATGTGATCAAAATTCGGACACTTGGCAACCGGTTCATACTTATGATGGTGGCCGTGTCACGTGATCCTCCTTTTGTGACCTTCAGACAAGCAAAGTCTATGGGGAAGCCAGATTCACTTAACAACCCTGTTACTAACTTAACAACTACAGTGATTCACTTAACAACTGTGGCAAGAAAGGTCATAAAATGGGGCAAAAATACTTAACTGTTTTGCTTAGCAACATAAATTTGGGACTCAATTGTAGTCGTAATTTGAGGACCACCTATAGCACCCCACACTGGAGAAGACATGTACTCCAACGTTCCTCCCTCATGAATATCAACTAGAACTACCCACCTAGGAGAAAGTAGAGCCACTCTATATTTCCCTTCCTTCTCACCCTCGCAGGTGTCTAGCAAGAGAACAGAGTCAAACATCACCAAGAGGTCTCGCAGGGCCAGGAGGGGGGCCATCCCTCCAGGTTCTGAGGTAAGCCCCAGAATGGCCCAGGGGGGTCTCAGCCCTAAGCTAAGGCCGGAAATCTTACTAGAAGGGATCTAAATAATTCACTTTGGCAACTGAGGCAACGTGATTTGTTTCTGAAATGTGAACCCAATCACTGCGGTTGCAAACTATCATTTCTGGCAGTGGCACACAATGTTCTTTACGCAGACTATCGTGTCATCACTGAAACCTTCCAAGAAGCGCATCAGCCAAGAGCTGGTGACACAGCACCCAACTGTTTATAAAATATTACAGCTGAACAATATAGCTCAAGTCCCTCCAGTTACTTATTCTAAAAAATGTTAATATTTTTGTCCAAAATCTCACCAACTGTGAGGTTTTGAGTATTTTATTTCTTTATTTTATTTTGGCATCACCACCAAATACTTTCATGCTGTTAGGGAATGACTGGTTTAAAGTATAGTGTATTGTGTGAACCTAGTCATAGTGTGAGTGTTATGAACTGTGAGGCCTTCTTATGGCATTATGGAATGACCCAATATGTTCAGGCAATGGTGATTCACAATGGTCAGACACAATTACAATATGGTATATGATATAAATGATATTTGTTCCCATCTTATAGCTCACCATTCATCTATTAGAATCAAGTACCTATGGAGATATAATCCTTGATTCAGACAGAGTGGCAACTCTTGTCCACTCACCTTGGCTGAGGGGCTGGCCTGAGACCCACATCAGATCACTCCTAGCTAAGAGGAAGCCCATGGGAATGCTCCAGCCTGAAGTCCACCTAGCTCCATTATGGCAACTTCGGACTCCTTTGAGCCTTTGGAGATCCAGCATCCCACGCTTGGCCACAGCCACTGCAAATACACAACTTCCTAAGACAGAGAAAGTTAGAGTGGAAAAAACATTCACCTCTGGAGAACAAAACTGAATCTTTTGCATCAAACATGGTACTCCTGATTGACAAGGAGCCTAACCCAAAAGCATTTTGAAACATTGTGTTCTGCAGTATTTTATTTTCTTAGTTTAAATTCAATCCGAAATAAGTTATTTCAAGTCATGTGATACCGGAGATGTATGTCCAGCAGAATGACTAATGCCATGGTTTTGTCCAGTTATTTTTTTGGGTGAAAGTGTAAATAAAACAATCAATCTTGGCCTTACTGAAATAGTTCTTTACCTACAATGGATGGAAGGATCTAAATGTACTGCTCCTCCTGTTAGCTTCAGAGGCCAAATGCTTTTAACACTCTTTCCTTATACAAGAGTCTCTCTTTCCCAATTCTTGAAAATGAAGCACTCTGCTCAATTGCTTTTCTTTGCATTTACAGAGACTCAAAGTCGACCTTCAAGAAGGCCAGTCCAACGGAACCTCTCTGGACAAGAAGAGGACAAGTGATTGCCCACTTATGCTCCAGATGGCTGCTCCTCATGAGGAGACCACGTGACAGTAGTCAGCTCATGGATTTGAGTGGCAGATGAGGGAAGCCATTATGCTCTCAACTGCAGCAGAGCATATGTGGGTAAGAGGTTCATCAAGCCTCATTTTCTAAGCACTTTTGGAATATAACTATTTTAAAGTTAAAAGAGGTCTTCCAAGCCACGAGTCTGAAAAACTATGTGGTGAGTGATCCTTTGTTTCAGAAAGCAGGGAAAAAATAATTAATAATTTAAGTAAATGGCAAAAAATTAAATAAGAATTTAATCCAAGAAAGTTTGAAGCAAACTAAGGGACCAAATAAACTTTAAATATTTGATTTAATATTTGAAATATAGAATAGAATAGAATAGAATAGAATAGAATAGAATAGAATAATAACTTTAATAGTCACTTTGAATATACACTAATCGGCATACATTAAAATGAAATTTCGCTGCATACAGCTCTCAAAGGGTCACCACCTCCAATATACACCACATTGATTATCTTTTCTAGGATCTTCCCAGGTATTGATGTTAGACTGATTGGTCTGTAGTTTCCTGGGTCTGTCCCCCCCCCCCTTTCTTGAAGATGGGAACCACATCAGCCCTTTTCCAATCCTCTGGTATTTCCCCCCCCCCCCCCTCCCCCCCCCCCGTGCTCCAGGATTTATGAAAGATGTGGTGCAATAGTTCTGAGATAACAACTGCCAGCTCTTTCAGAATTCTGGGATGTAATCTGTTGGGTCCCGGTGATTTATATTCGTCAAGGTCAGATAGGTGTTCTCTTACGATTTTCTTGCTTATTTTAATTTTTGTTTCTAGTATGTCTTTTGTAGTGGTTTTTTTTTTTTGTATGTTTCTTTTTGTGTGAAGGTTGATGCAAAGTATGAGTTAAGCAGTTCTGATTTCTCTCTTGTTGCCATGAATTCTTGAACTTACGATCACGCAACAGAATGCAATCAATGTTGCACGTTTCTGGGCAAGCCCTGCCTAAATTAGTCCTTTGTACATTTTAAATGTTATGTTCTTATGTGTGTACATGCCCACACATAAAATCTTAGTAATGATGCTTCTGACACGAATAAAGGAGATTGGCTCTGGGAACAAGGTAACTGACCTTCCAAATAGATCTCCTTGGCCACCACAGTCAAGCCATAAAGCTTTACAGCAGAATATACATCTCCAGCATCCAAGGAAACTGCATCAGCTTTATTCTCCTGGGAGAGATTTAAAACATTTTTAGTTTCTTCTCTACCACCCTTCTGGTCCATCTGATACCTTGCATCTAATTACAGAAGAACGTCATTTGCAGGATGTAATAGTTCAGTGTTTTTCAGCCTTGGCAGTGTGGACTTCAACTCCCAGAATTCCCCAACCTTCCAGAGTGGATGTCTTGTGCCTTGTTACCAGAGGATGCAGTGAGTGTTGGCTGTCTTTTCCTCAGAACTGTTAGCAACAGGAATCCAGAAAAAAACACAAGCATTTCAGTTTTTTAAGGTGCTCGATGCCGATTTGTTTGTTATCTGAGCATAACAGTTCAGGTAACAATGTTTTGCAATGGTTAATCAGCACCCAACAATATACGGACATTAATCCTTTGCAAATGAAGCACGGACACTTATATAATAACAGGTTACATGTTTTCCTAGTGATCAGGCCACTTCCCCGTTATGGAGTGCTGAGTTTATTCAGCTGCTCAGGGAAGGCCTATTTCTTCCACTTCTGACTACCTTGAGCTCCTGGGTTATGTAAACAAAGACTCAATCATCCAGGCCAAAAGCATCTAAAATGGTTAAATCATGGCAACTGGACCAAAGTTTATTAAACTGAGAGATTCATTACTCATCCAAGTAACTTCTTCAGTCATGATGAATAATTTAAATTAGGCAAAGAGTCAGAGTTGTTGGAATGCACCAACCCTTGCCATAACAACTGCAGGGGATTCTCCTCAAAAATGTATTACAAATGTTTTTACATTTTTACATTTGCAATACATTTTTGGGGAGAAACCCCTGCAATTGTTATGGTAAGAGTTGGTACATTCCAATAACTCTCTGACTCTTTGCCTAACTTAAATTGTTGTGACTGAAGAAGTTACTTGGGTGAGTAATAAAACATCTCAGTTTAATAAACTTTGGTCCAGTTGCCACAATTTAACCTTTTTAGAAACATCCCTTAGGTTATTTGGCTGAGGGTCTTGTTATGTTATGCTCAGATAACAAAAAATCAATATTGAGCACCTTAAAAAAATGAAGTGCTTGTGCTTCTTTCCTGGATTCCTGACACTAAGAGCCAGAGGAAACGCAGGGGGGGGGAGGAGAGCGACATCATTTACTGCCTCCTGAGGTCACAAATCACAAGACATCCACTTTGCTATCCCAGTGTAATGACAGATGCCAAGTCACTGATTAGTACCATGTTCAAAAGGGTGGTGTCCCCAATTAAATGAGTCATTTCTCAGAGTATCTGTGTCATCTGTTCAGCAATGATCTGATAAAGTTGTTTATTTCTCCAAAGAAGTAAATACTAATTTGTGCTGCTCTTCTCCTGGCTGCTCTTGGGAGCTCTTCTGTTTCTCAAAAGTTTGATTTTGAAATTATTCTGCCTGTAACCCACCCCACCCCAAAGCAACCTGTGTGATCAACACATCGATAGAGCACTCCCTCTGCCTCTTCATCCAAGTGTTCAATGAAAATTGTGAAGAGTAAAGGACCTGGTCTCATCGTTGTAGGAATAGTCTTTCTAATGTGATGAGAAACTCTCCTAGAATGATTTTCACACCAATTTTGTATCTCCTTTAATTGAGGATTAAATATTTAACCATTTTAAGCTAACTTGAGCACATACAAATAGAAAGGTGAGGTATAAATGTAATATAAGTTTCAAAATTAAAAACTAATCATAATGTCTTGTCTATGAGATTCTCAATCATTCAGGTCACAGTCATCCCAAAGGTGCTTTTTTCACGAGGCAACTGGACTTCCTTGTTTTTCTTTGAAGATGTTTCACTTCTCATGCAAGAAGAGCTGAAAAAGCTTCTTGGACGAGAAGCGAAACGTCTTCAAAGAAAAACAAGGAAGTCCAGTGGCCTTGTGAAAAAAGCACCTTTGGGATAATCAGAATGTCTTGAGATGTACAGATAGTCTCAGTGCCCAAGAAGTCCTATACCAAGTTTGGCTTCCATGCCTGAACAGAGGCATCCCAGGTTCACGAGTCCAGGTTCCCCAGGGGGTTTAGTCCAGGAATATGGGCTTCTCAGTGAGAATGCCCCAATTACAGTAGGGAACTCTGCCCTGTCCACTGGGCACGAAAAGCTGAATCGGTGACGTGGGTGTCTCCTGGAATTTTGAGAGACTCACCCGAATCTTATTGATACAGTCGTAAGTGTTGTGGGCCAGGATGCAAGAAACCCTCTTCAAAGTACTGCTGGAGACAGGCGGCAAAGTAGATAGAAGGGCTTTGGACAGCTCAGCACATTTCTTCTGCTCCAGGGGGGAAAGCGTACACCAGCGGAGCTTCTTCCCTGCAAGCACATAGGAGGTTAAACAGCACAGTCCTTTCAAGCTAAATAGCTGTTAGCAACAGAGACACCCACCCACCCCGGTCACCTCCAAATGGCCACAAATGAAAGCCCCAGGGTCACGTCCACTTAGTGTGCTACACTTGCTTAGCTCTGTCCACTTTGAGCTGGGGAACCTCTAACCTCTAGGCGGGAGAGCAGAAGCAAAACAGATGTTTGAACTGGATACCCTCCCTTTCTGTCACCCTTACCTGAGGCCAGATGAGCAACAACAGGCAAGACAAGGAAAACAGCCACAGGAAACAACTTCATGACGGCAGTGGCCCAAATCATAGTCTTCCCCTTCCCTCATTCCAAAGATTCCAAAGCAGTGACAGGAATTGTGCGGGGGAGAGACCGAAAATGCATGATGCAGCAGCTGTGTGGGCTGGAAGTGAAAGTGATGGGATGGGCAGAAAAGAAGGCCAATCCTGCGTGCTGATGGGAAATTTTACAAAGCAAAACCTCAGCCGGGCAAAATAAAGGATTGCAAGCCTTTTGCTTTTCTCTTCCAATTCCTCTGGGGTGGTTAAAAAACACGTACTACATTGAAAAGACGACACTGGCCAGGGTTAGATTTAGACTAGCCTAGTGAGGCATCCCACACATCAGCATTTTGACAAATGAAGACACTGTAGAAGACATTTATCGTAGTGAAAAACCAGGAGCCCAGTAGCATCTTTTTCGACTAACTGATTTTATTGTAAAGACATAAAACCACTCTTTTCTGATTTTAAAAAAATGCAGGTGAAACTAGTCTGCACCCTCTCCATTTCTGTTGTCCTCTGTTCACATTTTGCATCTAATCATAACAAGGCTGGCTTAGTAGGATGTGTAGATCTGTATCTTATACAAGGGCAATTCGGAAATAACCCTTATGACAGACACTCGCAGATACAGAACTTTTATTATACACATTAGAAAACTACAACATTACGTTACTTTTTGAATAATCGCCATTCAAATTGAGGCACTTGTCATAAGGTCTTACAAAGTTTGAAATGTCTTAGTACTAATCGCTTGGCGTCAAATCTGGGCTATGGAGTGTGTGTGATTAAAAACATCCCAGCGGAACTGCTTCAAAAGTTCTTGGGTGCCTCTAGCCGTGTGCGGGTGAGCATTATCGTGAACCAACACAACAGAAGTCAGCAGGCCCCGACGGTTGTTATGGATGGCTCGTCTGAGTTTTCCTAACATTTCACAGTAGACTTCTGAACTGATGATCGAACCACGCTCCATGAACTTCACTGGCAGTACTCCTTTGGCATCTTCACATTTGGCGGGATTTTCTATGGCCTCACTTCCAGTGTGGTGTTGGTACAGCACAATGCTTGTCCGCACACCTCTAGACGCACCCAAGAACTTTTGAAGCAGTTCCGCTGGGATGTTTTTGATCGTACCTCCCCCCCCATAGCCCAGATTTGGTGCCGAGCGACTACGACTAAGGAATTTCAAACCTTGTAAGACCTTATGACAAGTGCCTCAATTTGAATGGCGATTATGTCAAAAAGTAAGGTAATGTTGTAGTTTTCTAATGTGTATAATGAATGTTCTATATCTGAGAGTGTCTGTCATTGATAACCCAAGGGGGGTTTGTTTCCGAATTGCCTTCGTATTTATTAACATATTAACATTGATTATGTATCATCAAATTGTTATCAACTCTTTAGCAACCACAGAGTTAGATTTTCACCAGGAGGACCTAATGCTTTTTCTCTTCCAAGGTGACCTCATGGCCACTGGAACCAAGCCCATCCTCCTTGCCCTCTTCTTTTCTTTCTTTTCACCTTTCCCAGCATCAGACCTTTTCCAGAGAGATGGGTCCTTGCATGAGATGTCTGGTCAAGTGTGGTTTGAGGGAAAACGCAAGGTCCATTTGTTTGATGATCCATCCATTTGTTTTCTTATCTGTCCACAGTATTCTCAGGAGTCTTCTCCAACATGAAAAACTTCAATATTCTTTTCTTCCCGCTTAGTCAAAATCCAACTGTCACTTTTACACAGAGTCACCGGGAATACCACAGCATCTGCGATTCTGTAAGTAGAGGCATCCCAACATTTTAATATCTTTTCAAAGGCCTTCATGGCTGTTTTATGGTATTTTTTGACTGGTGGTTCATTGTCTACTGAGGGTGGGCCCTAAAAGGCAGAGGTTCTCCATTACCATCCCACCACAGACATGGGTGTTTTGCCCAACTGGCTGCCACCCAGATTTTGGCCACCCAGGAACCGCAGAGGCACTCAATGAGGGCATCTTCTCCAGTGGTTGTCACGGCTTCTCCGGCCAACAGATAGACCTTCCTCTTTTTTCCAACAGCAGCATGTCCTGAAGGCTTGAGTTATTTATAAAAATAATAAAGATAGGATATACATGAATAAAATAATAAGTAATAAATACATAAATAAATAAATAGGGTCCCACCAGCATCCCATTTGCAGGTGGATCGGTGTGAAAAAGCACTAAAACTGTATTTTAATTTTTTTAAACCTATTTGATTGAACCTATCACCAGAGGCCTTCATTTACTTCAAAGAGGCCCTCACATATGTTATTTATGACATAAATAACTGTATCTCATATATATATATTTGTTTTCTGAGGTTTTCGCAGGTGTTTGTATGTAGGTCTTTGGTTATTCAGGTTTTCTCCTCCATAAAATTGGAAGTGTCTTGGCAACGTTTCGACAAAGTCCCATTCGTCATCTTCAGGCTGGTGTTTTCAGCTTCGTGCTTCAAGGAGCACGAAGCTGAAAACACCAGCCTGAAGATGACGAATGGGACTTCGTCAAAACGTTGCCAAGACACTTCCAATTTTACGTGGGAGAAAACCCGAATAACCAAAGACCTATATATACATATACATATATATATACATATACATATACATATATATATATATATATATATATATCTCCAAATTTCTTTTTCTGACAAAGAATTAAAGAATTAAATTGGGAGACTAATTTAATTGGGAGACATCTTAGTCTCCCAATTTAATTCTTTATCAGAAAAAGAAATTTGGATTTGTAATGTTTCGCAGTTGTGACTTGAGCCTGCTTAACACCCCTAGTTGGGGGCTGCAAGGCAAAAGAGATTGTAAAAAGTAAAACTGCAGTATAGCAGTTAAAAAAATGTCAAGGTGTAATCAATTAGACATCTGTCTGAAAAACTTCCTAAATATATATATATATATTTATACACATATATACACACTTACTTACTTCAAAAAGGCCCTCACAGATATGTTATTTATGACATAAATAACTGTATCTCATATATATATGAGATGTATGTATGTATGTGTGTGTGTGTGTGTGTATATATCATAACCATATAACTCTCTCGCTCTCTGGGTTTATAGCGACGGGCAGAAAGGAGGGCCTTCCACACCGTAGTCCCTCAGGCTGAGGAAGATGGGCGTTGTGATCCGGCGGGGAGGGGCGTGGCTCCAGCCGCGGCGGCCCTCTTCGGCGTGGCCTACCTCACGGGGCGGGCGTGAGGAGTCGGCGGCGGACGGAGCGCGGCCGCTCTCAGGCTCGCACTGTCGGCGGCGGCGGCGCGGGAGGTCGCAGGCTCCTCAGCGGTGGCAAGATGGCGGCGGCGGCGGCGGCGGCGCGGGCAGCCGGCAGCAGGTACCGAGGGCTGCTCGAGGCGGAGGGCTCGGCGGCGTCCCGGGCTCAATTCGTGGGAGGCCGGCCTCGGGGTGGGGGAAACAGCACCGGGGTCTCGGGCTCCTCCGAGGACGCGTCGGGTCGCCAGAGGGGCTGACTTCGCCCGTCTAGCCCCGGGAAGACCCGGGCTTGACCCTCGGAGACCCAGCGCGACGGCGGGGCCTCGTCCGGTAGGGGATCCCTAGAGGCGACCCTCCGACTCCGGGCGGGCCCTGCAGGCACGCTTCCTTCCCAGCTCGGGGGACGCTTCCATTCGAGTGGACTTCAACTTCCAGAATTCTCTTGCCACTGTGGCCTGATGAGGAATTCTGGGAGTTGAAGTCCACCAACCTGAAAGTAGCCAGAGGTTTTCAAGAAATCCGCCCAGTTAGCTCTCGCCTTAAAACAGTGTTTCCCAAACTTGACAATTTTAAGGCATGTGGACTTCAACTCCCAGAATTCCACAGCCAGCGTTGCTGGCTGTGGAATTCTGGGAGTTGAAGTCCTCATGCCTTAAAATTGTCAAGTTTGGGAAACACTGCTTTAAAAGAATGAAAACTGAACACAGCTCGATTATTCTTTGTCACTTGTCTGAGATGGTATAGAGTCTCCTGCCTGAGTTAGGGGGCTGGACTAGAAGACCTCCAAGGTCCCTTCCAGCTCTATTCTATTCTTGTAGCGGGTGGCAGGCATGTCAAAGAAGCCAGGGCCAGGACTGTGTGGAGGGGCTGCCCCCTTTTCCGCGGATACCCCTGGCCAAGGTGCCACTTCATGCAAATGAAACTTATCAGCGGGTCTTGCCTGCTGGTGAGGTTACCTTGTGACTTGGCAAATGGCCTCTGATTTTATCTGTTTCTTTAGTGTTTACACCTGCTTTTCTGGCTTGTGGCAAGGACTGAAAACAAAGCTGGTATTTTGCTGTGCCAATGACGCACATCTTACAACCCCCCTTTTAATTAAAAGTCTGGCCTACTTGACCCCGTTCTACATATGTGATTCAGTTTCTCTGAATGAGGTCAAATTCTGCTTTGCTCGATTTTCCGTGCCTTCAGGTCAGTGTTGATTCCTGGCCACTGCCTGAGCTACTATAGTTCCTGTGGGTTTCTGGGCGAGTTTTCAGTAGTGGTTTGCCATTGCCTCCTTCCTAGGGCTGAGAGTGAGGGACTGCCCAAGGTCACCCAGTGCCTAAGGGAGGACTAGAACTGATGGTCTCCCTGTTACCAGATGGTGCCTTAAACTGACTATTAGACCAATTTCTGATTTTTTTTATTTTACTCTGTAGGTTTTCTTGTTTAAAAGATGGCAGCTGATATTCTAAAATGTAAAAAGACCCTTTAACATCAATACTAAAACCAAAAGACTTCAAAAGAGATAAGTTTTTGTAGTGTTCTAAACATCAAAGTTGAGATAGAGGCAAACAGAACTTGCCAGACAGCAAAGCAGCAGAAAAGATTTGCTCCCAGAAAGATCTGCTGGTAGAGAGGGATCTTCAAAGCAGCATCTCCTGCAGGTCTTCCTGGCTAGACAGATTTGTAACAGGAGAGGTGCCGGCTATGTCCTCAGATAATCAGGCTCCTCATCAGGGTGGGCTTTAAAAATCAATGCCAACACTTTAAGGCAGTGGTTCTCAACCTTTTTAATGCCGCGACCCCCCAACCGGTCGTAAGTCAAGGACTACTCAACTGGTGCAGCACCGTTTGCAGAATGGGACTTTTGGCGGGCTCAGCAGGGCAGAGACAGCCTGGACAATTCCTATTGGCTTTGGAAAGCCAATAGAATTAGACTCTATATTGGCTTTCAAAAGCCAATAGAATAAAAGGGAGTAGCACAGCTAAGGAAAAGGGGGGGGGGGAAATGGCGGACTGCGTTATTTGGCGACCCCTGTGAAATGGTCGTTAGACCTCAAATGGGGTCCTGACCCACAGGTTGAGAACCGCTGCTTTAAGGAGTACCTGGAAAGTAATTGGCAAATGGGGCAGATGTTTCTGGATGTGTCTCATACAAGCCCCATATCTAGCATATGTTACTAATCTATCTGCTTCATTGGCATCAACCATCATTTCTGGACTCTTTTTCAAGACGGTCCCATGTAGAACACACTGGATTGTGAACGTCTGTTGCCAAATCCAAGTAGTTCAGCCATGGTCACAGCTGACACAGGAGATGTAATTGTGCAAGTCAGGGAAAGCTGAAAGCCCAGGGGGCGTGTTCCCGGGGAAAGCTTCTATTGTTTGGGTAGAACACAGTCTCACCTTAAATAAAGTTAATGAACTACTACTTCGGAGGCCAGTTTTTGGCTCACCAGAAAAACCTCAGTCAAGTGATTCAATTTCGTTTAAATGCAATTAAACCTAATTGCAATTTGTCTTCCTTTATTCACCGATTTCCAAACGTAGATGTCTTTAAGGATATTGACTACTTGAGTAGTCAGATACTCAAGAATCTGACTGCAGTTTGGGTCCTGTTGGAATTTCATGGCATATCCACTACTAGTTTCACCTGGTTTGCTAAATAGCGGGGGGGGGGGGAGCCGTACAACATGCCAGATGGGTATACTAAGGTCCAGGAGAACTAAGTTGGACTTTTCATCCCTGATCCAGAGTCTGATACAGGCCAGACGTAAAGATGGTATTACGTATCATACCCCAGGCTACATCCAGTGACATAATAGTAATTCTGAAGATATTTTGAGAGAAATTTGGACTGGCAGGAAAAAAATACTGTGTACAAAGTGGGAATAGTCTGAACTAGAGGAGGATGTGTGAATCAGCTTTGAACTGCAATGCCCTGAGTTGTGATTGTACTGGTAGAACAATCTCTTTTACAGAGCTACGGTACCTGGAAACCTTGTGCCTCTTTAAATGCCTTCCTTTTGATGCATTCATGTGGCTAAGTCAAAATATCTGCCACAAATGAGCGAATGCAGGCTGAGAAAGCCCCTGGCACAATCACTCCTATATCTTCAGCCCAAATCTTAGGCTTCTGGAATATGAACAAGATGTATAGGCTTTTTGTAAGCTTTAGGTTTGGGACACATGGACAGCCCAAGACTGGTTGAAGGGACACCTGTGGCACATGAGAAGACCTGCCTTTGTTGTTTTGGGTATGAGAGAAAGGGCTGACGTACCAATAAAGGAGAATATTTGTAGCTCCTTTGTGCCTTTGTGCCTCCCCAGCTGGACTACTAAGGCCATTGAAGGCTATTTTATTCCAGCATGTTATACTGCTGTTTTAACATTACATTGCTTATTTTTTGGCGGGAGGCTACATATTTTCTTTTCTGTAGGAAGATGGGCATAATAAGATAGTATAGGTGCTTCGGAGTGTAAGCGGAACATTCAAATCGTCCTCCTTTAAAATGTACATACATTAAAATATATGTATTATCATATACTGTATATATTATCTGTGGACCTAATGTGGGTTTTTTATCTGGGTGCCCAAGCTGTCCTCTATTGCCTCATCTCCTCCCAGGTGAGCAGGGCTGCATGGAGGGGGGGGGCTTCACCAGGACAGGAGGACTGGCTCTCTTAACATTCCGAACGTCCAGTGCTGCCAGTTGGTGTGGGAGATACAAAAGAGAAAGGGACACACACCTGTGGCCATCCTTGCAAGGGAAATCATCTGTGTGAATACGTGACAGGTCAACCCAAACATTCCCATCTGTTGGGGGTCCACTGAGCGACTCAGTTGCTTCTCCTGGCATTAGGATTGGATCATATTATGGTTTAGGAAATTGTAGAGATCAAGTGTAAGAATGAGGGTGAGGAGGAAGCCCCTACAGCAGTGTTTCTTATCTTGGCTGGCTGGGGAATTCTGGGAGTTGAAGTCCACACAGTTTCAAGTTGCCAAGGCTGAGAAGTGCTGCTCTACAGTATATGCATTAGGGTTAGAATCAATTCTTCAACTATTGCCTGCCCTTCATCTAATTCAGTGGTTCTCAACCTTTTTAATGCCGCGACCCCCAACCGGTCGTAAGTCGAGGACTACTCAACCGGTCGTAAGTCGAGGATTACTCAACTGGTGCAGCACCGTTTGCAGAATGGGGCTTTTGGCGGGCTCAGCAGGGCAGAGACAGCCTGGACAATTCCTATTGGCTTTTGAAAGCCAATAGAATTAGACTCTATTCAAGAGATTCTATTCTATTGGCTTTCAAAAGCCAATAGAATAAAAGGGAGTAGCACAGCTAAGGAAAAGGGGGGAAAAAATGGTGGACTGCATTGTTTGGCGACCCCCGTGAAATGGTCGTTCGACCCCAAATGGGGTCCCGACCCACAGGTTGAGAACCACTGATCTAGTTCTTGGAACAATAAGTTGGACCTGCTTCATGAGAAACATTTTAATCTGATAAAATTTGGTTTCCTAGCTTTGTTTGCTGACTAAATATATAGTACCATACAGAGCAGCTGGAGGCTGTTGAAGTACAGATAATCCTTGAGTTACGACCACAATTGAGCTCAAAATTTATGTTGCTAAGTAAAACATTTGTTGTGAGTTTGCCCCATTGTACGGCTTTTCCTGCCACATCTGTTAAGAGAATCAGTGCATTTGTCAAATTAGTAGCCCGGTCGTTAAATGAATCTGGGTTTCCCCATTGACTTTGCTTGTCAGGTGGTCTCAAAAGGCGATCACATGATCCCAGGACACTGCAGCTGTCATAAATATGAACCACTTGCCAAGCATCTGAATTTTGATCATGTGACCCTGGGAATGCTGCAATGGTCGTAACTGTGAAAAATAGTCATAAGCCACTTTTTTCAGTGCCGTTGTAACTTTGAACGGTCACTAAATGAATTGTAAGTCGAGGACTATACATGATTAAATGGAGAAAAGATGGCAACTTGTTTATATAGACCAGAGTGACAGGTGAGCTGATGTTCTTAGATATAGAGCAGTGTTTCCCAAACTTGACAATTTTAAGGCATGTGGACTTCAACTCCCAGAATTCCACAGCCAGCATTGCTGGCTGTGGAATTCTGGGAGTTGAAGTCCACATGCCTTAAAATTGTCAAGTTTGGGAAACACTGATATAGAGCAATATTCTCCTGTGTTTGGGTTAGAAAGAAGATGATCTGCTGTTTGAAAAAAAAAACCTACAACTTTCTTGGAAACCAGGATGGGGTAGTGCAGTAATTGCCAGCCATTCCAGTTCGGAGGACCAGTGGAGATGGAGGTGGCGGTGGGAGGGGTGGGGTGGGGAGGGGATGGTTTTGTGCACCACTTTCACAAATACAGCTTCGTGCCCGTGTTTGCCCACCACTTCCACGGCTTGGTTCCGAATGGGCTGCGGTCCGACGTTGGGCCGCAGACCAGGGTTGGCTAAGTAAGTAGGTCAAGAACAAGGAGATCCCTGCTGTTGTTGCTGATTAAATGTATAGGCTGCCGGACTCCCAGTGACTGGGGGGTGGGTTACATGGTTCAAGGCCTCCCTCAGCCACAGAGGCTCACTGGGTGAGTTTGGGACAGTGTTTCAGCCCAGCCCGCCTTACAGGGTAGTTGTTATAGATATATAGGAGAAGGGAATACTATGGTTGCTGCCTTGAGTTCTTGAATGAAAATAGTGATATAATTCTAATAAATTAATATATATGATTCCATCATTCAGAAATATCTTTAAAACTTGAATCTAGTCCAAGTGTGCAAATGAAGTTCAATTTAATGCAATATATCTTTAAAATATGATTATAGCTGAGTGTTTCACCCCTAAAATAAATTGTAATGGTTTGTTTGAATTACCTTCCCACAAATTAGAGTTGTTAAGGAATGGAAACAATTTAGGGCAAAATTATATTGTGTAAATCAGGTTTCAGATGTAATTAGATTTAGGCCAAGGTTTTAAATTCACTTTGGTGTTTATATATCCTTGAAATATTTTACTTCCATGTGGCTCTTTTATCTTTTCACAAGCATCTCATTGCAGGCAACAATTTATCTAATATGATAGAATAAATCTTAATATAATCAACTGCTTTCAGTTACATTACATTGAAGGTGGAGTTACATGGATGAGTATAACTTTAGATAACTTAAACCTCAAACTTTTGAATTTTATATTATATATTTGGTTGATCTAGGGAACATCAGTACAGTCAATATTGTATCAATATTACATATAATTTGACGTGTATTTGATGTTTTTCTATTCCACAGAATTGTCTTGTGGCATGGGACCCTACCCGTGAAGAAGGCAT
The DNA here is from genome assembly GCF_016545835.1 of Crotalus tigris. Lineage (NCBI taxonomy): Eukaryota > Metazoa > Chordata > Lepidosauria > Squamata > Viperidae > Crotalus > Crotalus tigris. The sequence goes on along the minus strand of NW_024100139.1, from coordinate 791,923 downwards.
TATTTTTGAAGCAGACAGTTTCCCCAATCTTCCTTGCAGGTAAGACTCCTTGAAGCTTTTGTTTGGATCTGTATTTGGAAGACATGGAGGATTCAGCAAACTCGTGCTAAAAAGCCGCCTTACGAAATGAAAAAGAAGCTGAAAGCAAACCTCAATGTGGCAGAGTCGACGGAATTCCTGCAGATAACCAATGGTGGCTGGAAGAACATGCCCATCGCAAAGTTCAGCCCTTTTCCCCATATACTGACTTGAGTGCTCGCATTATGCTAAGCTATAGTTTGTTTATCCAAGGTTTATCCAATAAACCAGAATAACTGGATTCACCCAGCACAGTAAACATAACCAGACAATTCACATTATGACTTGACTCATTTATCTCGTTATTTATACTTGCATGTGCACACACGTGCGTATGATGCATATAGCAGTCAGGCATGTTTAAGAAAAATAGAAACAAGAAAACATTTTCCTTGACTTTACATTCTTGTTCATTTATATTTGTAAACTTCCAATTTCTCTGAGAATACACATTTAAATTACTTCCTTTCCACACTTCTTGCTTTTATTATTAGTCATATCAGGCTTCTTTTGTATTAGATATTTAAACCATAACTAAATTTTAAACCTTTCTCTAGTATATCTGAAAAGAAGCAGTCCATCTTTCATATTCTTAATTTGAATTATTTCCCCAAAATTAGAATAGTTATGGAATAAATTGTTCCCTGTCAGCCTTGCACAATTGGAGATGAGGGGACTTGAACATAGTGGCTTCAGGGACAGTGCTGTTAACGTTGGAAAGCTCTGGACTCTAGGCTTTAAAACCACAGTTGGATTCATATTGCGTAATGCCATGCTTTGTTTAATTGTGGTTTGTTGAATAAGGAACAGTTCTAAATCACTTTCAAGTCACAGTGGTTAGGTTTATCCAACAGGCTAACCTAAAATCAAAAACATCACATGATGCCTTAACTTAGCACGATATGTCAGTATCATATAGCAGAAGAAGCGGTAGATCTAATTCCTAGTCCCTGTTTGGGGCTGGGGGGATGGTTGGGGAGGAGGAGTCTTTGCTACCCAGGCTGGGTTTGAAGAGGAGATGCCACAGACCATGTGAGAATGTCATGGCCAGACTTAGTTCATCAGTCAATAATTCCCCCCCCCCTTGCTTAAAACATCAGGTTTATGATAATTTGATCTTGGGCAAGAAGGCAGGTTCCTGTTTTGATTTTCAGCAGGAATACAGGACCTGTTTCCCAAGACTGAGCAGTCTGGAAAGCAGTATGAGGTGTGTGGCTGTAGGTGGAGAGCCAGTGGCCTGGAGCTGGGAGCCAGTCATGGAGGAAACAGGTGTCCCACGGACTCCCAGGTTCAGTGATGCTAGATTGTGCGCCCAAAAACACACAGCAACTAGTGCAGCCCCTGAAATAGGAATGAGAATCATCCAAGAAGGGATTAGAAGCGAAACGTCTTCAAAGAAAAACAAGAAAGCCCAGTTGCCTCGTGAAAAAAGCACCTTTGGGACATCCTGGTTGATTTGTCCTGCTGGTTCTTTCAACAGCGTTCAATACTGTTGACTGTGCATCTTGTTGGGCCACTTGGAAGGGGTGGAAGTCAAGAGAGAGTGCTCTGCAGTGACTCCACCCTGTCATCCCTCATTTGAATTCCTGTGATTCGTTACGTGTGGCAATTCTAATTGTGGTGTTGGAAGACTCTGGAGAGTCCCTTGGAGTACAAGAAGATCAACTCAGTCAATCCTAAAGAAAATCAACCCTGACTGTCCTTTAGAAGGGCAGATACTGAAGCTGAAGCTCAAATACTTTGGCCACCAAAGGAGAAAAGAGGATTCCCTGGAAAAGACCCCGATGTTGTTGGGGAAAATGGAAGGCCAAAGCAGAAGGGAACAGCAGTGGATGAGATAACGTCATCAGCACAGTGAACAGGGGTTTGGGCAAACAATGGGAGGCAGCGGAGGATGGGGGGGTGGCATGCTATAAAGAGTCAGACACAACTTAGCGACTGAACAACAAAACAACATTATATGAAGCTGCTCTTAGATACTACAGGGCAATTTTTAGCTGCTGCAAAATGTACTGCCATTCCTATTTCAGGGGATGCACTAGTTGCTGTGTGTTTTTGGGTGCACAGTCTAACGTCACTGAACCTGGGAGTACGCGGGTCACCTGTTTCCTTCACTGCTGGCTCCCAGTTCTGCAAGTCCATATTTATATGGAAACATCCCAGGCACTTCAGTCAGGGCTGTCTCATTGTCTCAAGCATTAGCACTATCACAACTGCAAAATCAAATTTCATGGACTTCTCAGACCTTATGCCAATGACATTCCCAGCTAAAGAAATCCTCAGACATATCTCCATAAGCAATCTTCCTAATTTTACCATTTTGGTCACCATGGATTTTGAGGCACTATATATATATATATATGAACATTTTCCGCAAACATGGACTTCAAGGCATCATCTACTGGAGGTGACAGGCCAATAAATTTAAAGAAATAAAAAAGCATAATCATTGTTGCCAAAACAGCACATCTTGCCATAAGACTGTACCATTTCACCTTCGGCATTTACAGGTACACAGAAATATGTGGCAGAGCCAATGGCAAAAATTGAGACAGGCTCCCCAGAGCTACTTATGACCTGGTTCTGCAGTTGGACGGCCACATTTCTTTCCCTCCAGTCATGTGATTGCATTTTGGGCATTTGGCAACTGGCTTTTATTTACTGCCATTTGCAGCATCCTGCATTCTGGTGACTGCAATTTTTGGCGTTTAATGTCAGTTTCTGGCATTTACTTCTGGGGTTCATCAAAAAATGTCTATTAAGGAAAACTGGTTTGCTTAATAACCACAGTATTCACTTTATAATCGTTACAAAAGAAGATATAAAATCAGGCATGGTCACGTGTTGACTCTCTTAATGACTGCCAGAATTTACGACCATAATTCCAGGCTCAATTAGTGGCTGTAATCTGAGGACTACCTGTTTGGCAACATATTCATGGCTGACGTAGAGTGGTTTTTCCCCTCTGAAGCTCTTCCTTTAATAGTAGTTTTAACCATTCACTTGGATCTGACTCTTTGGACTTGATAGGCAAATGTTCTCCATGCTACCCTGTCAAGCACAGCTTCTTTCAGTTGTTCATCTTTGTATCAGCTTTGATGGTGTCAAGCCAGCCAGCTCTTTGCTTGGCCCTACTTCTTGATCCACTAACCAATCCTAGCATCATTGACTTTTCCCATGAATTTGCATCATGATGTGGCCAAAGTAAATTGGATGTAGTCTTGTGATTTTGGCTTCTAGTGATGTTTTATATGATTCAGCAGCTCTCTGTTGGCTGGTCTGGCTGTCCATGGTATACATAATGATTTATCCCAGCACCACAGTTCAAAGGCCTCAATTCTTCCTTGATCAGCCATTCTTAATATCCAGCTCTCACACTTGTACCTCATTATAGGGAAGATGATTGCTCTAAGTTGCCTGCTTTTTGTATCTGTATCAATATCTCCGCTTTTCCAGATCTTGTTCGTGTTAACTATTGCAGTGCATCCTAAGGTTATCCTGCGTTTCCTTTCAGATGTAGAAATGCTATCGTGAACAATTTTTGATCCAAGGAAAATAAATTCTCAAAACTAATTCCATTTCCTCTTTGTTGATTTTAAACATCTCATGTCCATTTGCAGCTGCTGTCATTATCTTTGAATCCTACTTTTCTACTTTCATCCTTGATTTTCCAGGTCATTTTTTCCAGGTCTTGCTTATTTTCAGCCAATAGTGTTGTATCATCTGTGTACATCACATTATTTATGGTTCTTCCCCAATCTTCACTCCAACATCAGGCAGTTCCAGATCTAATTTCCACATGATCACTTCAGCATACAGGTTGAACAAAAATGGTGATAACTCCTGTCTAACTCCCTTACCCCCACTTGTTTGTTCTCTTTGGTTTCTGGCATGAACATACTTTCCAGCAATTTCCATGATGTTACCTTGGATCTCTCACCTCTGTTCATTTCTAGTTTCAGTGGTTCTTAACTTCTGTGGCATACATATGTGAGATGCGGTTCATATTGAAGCTCCTTTTTTACTTGAGATTAATTGGTGACATTTTCATCATCTGTATTAATAATCCAATTCCATAATTCAAAAACTTCCACCCCACCATCACCCATCATCATCTTCAGCCTAAACCGAAGTACAGAACATCCTTGATGCTCCTGTGCAATGACATTGTGACACACCAACTCCATCTTACGCAGAGAACTGCAGAATGCCCTGTGTACTGTATGCTCCCAGCTTTCACCCAGCAGGCACCACCAAGGCTCTCATCTGTAACACTAAAAGCACATTTGTTCTGGTCTGCTTGACAGAGATGGAAGCAGCTGTTCAGGAAACTAAATCACCCCTCCAGTGAAATCTATAAACAAATCCATGGAGCCCAATGAATTCTCAGGGAGGATCTGTTAAAAGCAGATCAAAAGGATTCAGGCAGTCTTAAAAGAGCTCAACAAACAAGGCAATTTTAACAAGTTACAGGTTTTAATTGTTCCGTTGCTTACAATCAGTCTCACACAAAAGCTGCTTCTGCATAACCAACCAATTTTCCCTGCCCTTTCTCCCACCTTCCCCCAATTTAAATCCTACACCAGTTTAGTCATTCCGCTCATCTGATAACTTAAGTTGCAGCTCAAGAAAACTGATGCCTTTTTAATAAAAATTGTTACTCAGAAAAGGGGCTGCTGGACTCCCAATTTTTTTGCCATCGTGGACTAACATGGCTCTCCTCCTACACCATCGGTGAAGAAGTGATGGAATATTTGTTAGATTTGTGTCTCACCTGCTCTGTGGGTCTAAGGCAGCTTAAGGGAATCACCCTGTGATGGAGCTGGACCGAGAGACAGCAAATGGCTCAGAATCATGCAGGGAGCTTCCATGGCCCAGGCCCAGCTCCATCGTGCTCTGTTGCCATTGGCCAATCAGTCAGACTGTCTTTCCCTTCGGCTCAGTCAGTGCATCTCAACTGCGGTCTTGATGCTGAAGGAAATTCACAACTGCATGTCCCAAGTTCTGAAATTCTATTAGTGAACAGTTCCATAGCAGGAGCTGTCCAGCAGGAGGCAGCAGAGCCAAAGAAGGTTTTTCTGGAGCCTTAATGAGAGAGGTGGCATGGCAATTCTCCCCCTTTGCAAAGAGCAGAAGGTAGGCTGTGCTCTGTTTTTGAGGAAGAGGCATTGAGACGAAGCACGGGTTCAAACAAGTCCTCCTTTATTCCAAACAGCAACAGAACTGGTTACAAAACGGTGCGGTTCCCTTTTATAGTCCCCTGCAAGGTACTTTGCTGGCCAATTGTTGCAAGGGCTTTTTCCCACCTTGTGCATGTGCGCAAGGCTGGAAACAGCCTTTCTGGTCCCGGGCATCCATGTGGCCTGCCTGGGCCAATCATTGCAGCCTGCGTCTGCAGGCCCAGGACATACCTGGCTGGGTGTTATGTTATGTATCTACACCGTTGGCAATTTCCATGGTAGCCAAACTGCACAAAAGATTTAAGGGGCTGAGATTTAAGGACACCTTAAAGAGAAACACATTCCTCTTTAAAGCGGACCAAAGCGCTTACACTACTGATTTATACTGGTGAATTGATTTTATGTTCAGTCTGCAATCCTTCATTTGTCGTTCATTACTGATAAAGGAGAATGCTTGTAACTCAGGGTTGACATGAGGGGTCCTTGGTGCTCCCTGAGTTTGGTGGTTTTCTTGCAGACGTTTCATGGTCCAACCTAGGTAACTTCATCATTCATTGTTTTTAAATAAAAAGCCACCAAATTCAGATTTTGGGGTTCCCACCTTAAATCTTGCTAGATCTGTCAACCTCTTGGCATTTGATAAACTTTAAATATATTTTGATGTCCCACACTCCACGGACTAAGTTCGGTAGACTATCATAGTTCTCAGATATGAAAAAAGGGTGTACTACTAAATCTGATTTCATTTGGAAGAGGTAAAGAAGATGCCTTATTATGGTTAACTCTTACTCAGTGTTCTGGTTTGCCAATAGTTTAGGGTTGTGATTTTTCTGAAGTGTCTCATGTTTGACAATTTTGAGTTGCTTGCCAATCTAGCTACAAGTCACAAACCTGCATGGCAGCAAGCTAGTCTTTTTATCCTTTTGAATACAAATTTTGCCTTTGTCATCTTAGGCCTTTGACTTGAACCACCCGCTGGGCTTCACCATCTTGCCTGCTTTGATTTCTAAAGAATGGATCCCTTTTGTTCCAGGGCAGAGACCCCTGCACACCGGACCGCTGAATGTGGTGCTGCGCATCCGTCCATTGCATCTTTTTGTGGCGACAGGCACAGGATATGTGGGATATAAGCAATATGAGAAGTACCAGGAGAAGAATCTTGAAAAGTCGGGTGTGGAGGTGGCCCCCCAAATTGCAAGTGAATGGGAAGTAAGTTATTAAGCATTCTGTAATTTGTTCTTAAAGCCAAATAAAAAAAAAATAATAAGCATTCTTTAACTTGTTCTTAAATTCCAAATCCTTCCAAAGAAACTTAAGACCAAACAACTATTGTAGTGTATTGTTTAAAAAGCTGAATTTGGCTTATCTACTAGTATTTCTTCAACTCAGCCAATTAAAGCCATGCTTCCACTGCTGATCTGGAAAAAACTGGATCAAAAGAGTCATGAACCATGTGTGTTACTTTAAATAATTCACTTTAAACTTTTAAATCTAAAACATGCAATGTATACATTTTAACATCAAAGTTGATTTTAATTCAGAGAAATGTGAAATCTAGAGACTAATTGCATTTTGATTCACATGTTAGAATGGGAATCATGTAAGGTGGTTAAAAATGTGGATTGAACAAAATTCTTGAGTTTTGCTAAATATGAGCATAATGAGCCAATGAGCATAAACTGTAGTAGAAGGTTTTTCTTTTTTGTTTTAAATCATTGCTTCTTTAACAAATCTTGTAGTGGTGAAAGTTAATGCTTACAGGTCTCATCCTGTTGGCAAACAGTCCCTGTGCAATGTCGGCTAAATGCGTTAATTTATTTCTGAAAAGGAAAAGGTTTGTTTTAATTGCCATACCTAGCGTGGTGCTATTTCTGTACTTTTCTGCTGAGGGTGGATTTCCAGTAACCAGATCTTGTAGTGCACTGTGGGAGATCGTGCCCATTAATTAATTAGAGGTGAGTGAGTGGCTGGATTGCCTTGTTGACCTCTTGGGCGGCAGGCAGGATCTGAGGCATCCAGGAGCACTTCTGCTACCCTGGCTGAGCCCAGGGGTGTAAGATTAGGAGAGGATGGTTTTGATATAAATACTGTGTATATTTTACTGTGTTTCACTCTGTCCTGTGCAAGGGCAGGATACAGATTCTGTTCTTAATTAAGAGTTGCCAATATCCATTATGCCTGTTAGGATAACAAAGTTTTAAAGCAATAAAGATGAAGATAAAAAGACAGTGGGAGCATAATTTATTTCCCCAAAGAGGTCTGTCTGAATAAGCAAGCCCGGGAGTTGAATGTCGTTGGACCTGTGGTGGACGATCCTGCTCTAATGGCTGGCCTGGCTCAGGCCTTTTTTCCATCTTCCCTCGGTTTGCCAAAGGTCAGAAGAGGAGCCACAGCCATACATGCTTTCGTGACCCTCCCCACAACCCCGTTGCATTACACCATGTATTAATTCACTGCCTTGAAGAAAAGCGGAAGCTCATTCTGGTTTTTTCGTTTGGGCAGCTGAAATTCTGTTGGCAGAGAAATTCTGAGAGTTAAAGTCCACAAGTCTTAAAGTTGCCGAGTTTGGAGACCCCTGCATTAGAAAGGGGGGGGGAAGACTTTTACTTTCATTGCTGCCTTTGTTGGGCTGTACCAGTTGTCCTCGCCATTGTTTAGGTACGGCATGGCTTGTCTCAGATTCCACATTCAATTCCCCATTGCTGTAGTGAGAGGCTTTGTCAGCTGGGGCTAATACATTTTGGGAGGGATTCAAAAAAGTGGGTTTAGCCCTGAGATTACTCACTCCTGAATTGTGTAGAGTTTCAGAATATCTGCTGTTTGTTTTGAGATGATGTGCTTCCTCTTGAGTCTCATGGCCTGCCCTTCATCTATCCCTAAATTTCTGAAGGAGCTTCCTTTCCCTGGGCCAAAAGATCTATCTGTGCAGATAATTTCCATTTTTCTTTTGAAAATGAGCTTGTTTGCTACCCAGAAGGAAGAGGAGCTCTCTCTGGTGGGGCCCTAATTTTGGAATGCCCCCTTGCCTTTTATTATTTTGGCATCAAGTTGAAACCTTTCTTTTAAAGTGTTGTAATACAAATGAGGCGTTCCATTTTTGCATTTAAGTGTGCATTTTAATACTTGTAATATCAGTCTCCCGTTTTATTTCATGGGGTAGCTTGAATGTTGCGGTTGTCTCCTGGCCTGGGATGCCTTGTCTTTGTGTTCTGCCTGGGGCTGGCAGTGGCAGAGCTGCTGGTGCTGGGACATCTGTGGAACAGAGGGGGGGGGGGTACGCTTTCAGTCTGGTGTTACACATTTGGGGGGATGCTTGTTAAGTAGCAAAATGGATACCTTAAACCTTAAACCCCGTTAAAATAGGAAAATATGCTTAATTTGTCAAGAGGGGCTCTGCAAGGTATACGGCAGCCATTCATATCCCCAAACTGCCTAGAGCAGTGGTTCTCAACCTTTTTAATGCCGCGACCCCCCAACCGGTCGTAAGTCGAGGACTACTCAACTGGTGCAACACCGTTTGCAGAATGGGACTTTTAGCGGGCTCAGCAGGGCAGAGACAGCCTGGACAATTCCTATTGGCTTTTGAAAGCCAATAGAATTAGACTCTATTCAAGAGAGTCTATTCTATTGGCTTTCAAAAGCCAATAGAATCAAAGGGAGTAGCACAGCTAAGGAAAATGGCAGACTGCGTTGTTTGGCGACCCCCGTGAAATGGTCGTTCAACCCCAAATGGGGTCCCGACCCACAGGTTGAGAACCACTGCACTAGAGAAACCCCAAACAGCAAGATGGAATAAATAATAAACATGATCAATAAACAATTAAAACACATTGAAGAAGCATCTGAAATGTCCACCCCTGCCCGTTCCAGGGGGAGTGTTGGAGTCACTAGTGCAGTGCTGAACAACCCCCCGGCTTCATACCATTTCCAAATCTCTTGAAACGTGTAGCTTTGAAAATGACTTATTTTTTCCCCAGTCGCATCTCCCTGCCCCACCAGAGCCGGGAGACAGAGAATGTCCCCTCCCTCAAGGAGGTCCATCTAGTGGGGCCACAAAAAAAGGGCCTTTTTTGTGGTGGCTCCCTCCCTCCCTGGGGAATAGGAAAGATTGGCCTTGATATTCTTTTGAAAAACCCTGAAGATGTGGTCTTGCCCCAGGAACCCCAGGGTGACATGGAGCCCATCACGTAATTTGTTGGATTGTTGTCACGAAGGGGGCGAGGGGGTTATTCGGTTTTGTATTTGGGGTTTTATTGCTGTAATTTGCCCAGGGTCGCCGTGAGTCAGTTGGTGGGCCATTTAAAATTTCTTAATGAATAATAATGAATTGAAAAACTATCACAACTGTTGCCAGATAGGTTTCTTTAGAGTGCTTCCCTTGAATGAAGGCCAGTAGATTTTTTTTCCCATGTCCTGGACATAATCAGAGTGTAAAGGCCAGGGTGAGTCACTTGTGCTTTTTCCGCTTTCTGCTCTGTTGTTTGTTTTCCTTTAAATATAGACTGCAGATGACATCGTCGAGGGAGATGGTATAGTTGGCAGGAGAGCTGTCTAAAGTCTGGCAGAGGAGCAGCACACGTCCCCTGAACTCAGCGCCCTTTGGCCCCAGTTCATGGTGACATCTTATCCCGGGGAGGCTGGTACAGCGTGGTGTTCCAACTGAGCTCAACACCTGTCTGACTCAAGAGGAACCCGATGTCCCCCAGCCTTCCTCCGGGCCCTGGATTGGCCAGCAGAGGGGCAAGGCTGGTGTTGATGAGCAGCCCCTTGCAGGCAGGGCCCAAAGAGCACTGGGTTTGCAGAGGGCAAGAGCCTTCACCCCATGGGAGACCCTGCCTCCAAAGAAAGATCAGTGGAAAAGGCCAGAACAGAACCTCCTGTGCAGAGGAGACCCTTCCTCCGGGCCAGCTGCCCAGGGTGAGAGGGTTTGGGGGGGGGGAAATGTAACCCCTGATCCTCTGTCCAAGAAAGACAGGCCGTAGTAGTTGCGTGACACAAAGAGCTGTTACTAAGACTAAGGACTTTGATCCCTTGGGAACACTGGAATGTTCAGTACTATTATTAAATAGGGGGGGGGGGTGTTTTACTCCGAAGGCCTCCTGTGAATCAACATTTCTGTGGGAATGATAAGCTTTTTGTTTATACTATAACTTGGACTAAATCTGATCTGAAGGCCATTAAGGGCTACCATTTTGCGCAAATCAGCTTTTTTCTTGCTAGCTCTGTCCAGAGACAAGAGCTTATGCTGTGCTGAGAATACATAAAGGTCTCTCTCGGGGGATTAAATAGTTCTGAATGTCGTATATCGTGGTAAATCAGTACTTTAGAGCAGTGTTTCTCAACCTTGACCATTTTAAGGCATGTGGACTTCAACTCCCAGAATTCCACAGCCAGCAATGCTGGCTGTGGAATTCTGGGAGTTGAAGTCCACATGCCTTAAAATGGTCAAGGTTGAGAAACACTGCTTTAGAGAATGAGACTTTGGCTATGACCTATACACTCCATCATTTGCATTGGCTTATGTGTCCCTAAAATGTAGATTCAAGGGTAAGTTTGGTGTGGCAGTTGAAGGCTCCAGGCTAGAAACTGGGAGCCACAAAGGTCTTTACATAAAGCCAGCTGGGAGACTTTGGGCCCCTCGTGCTCTCTTAACTCTGGGAAAAAGAAATGGCAAAGCGTTTCCAAAAATCTCTCCAAGAAAACCGTATAGACTTGACCAGGCAGTTGCCAGGAGTCAGTAATGCCCTACCAAAACAAACCAAAATATTCATTCAGATGTTATGAAAATGGTTTCTCTTTTTTTAAATTCTGGAAGTTAGAGAAGGTGGCTTTAATGTTTTAGTTTATTTAATTCCATAAAGTGTATGGATTTCTTGGATTAATTAAAGAGGTTATGCTTACTATTCCATGAAAACTACCTTTATACTAGCATAATTGGCACCCCTTACTCACTGGAGCGTTTGGGGGTCCAACTAATTTGGAAGTATGAAATTTCTTCCCTTGTAGGTTAAAGACCCCGGTGGGATGAATACTGCAGATCACTTAATAGGATATCAATCAGAATAGAGTTGGAAGGGACTTTGGTGGTCTAGTCCAGGGCTTTTCAACCTTTTCACCAACTGTTCCAATTTTTAGGCTATGGCAATATTCGAGTACCACCTAGCAAGGTGTCAAAAACTTGATGACCAAAAAAAAACAAAAAACCTGTTCAAACTCGCAATTGCACTGAAATGTCTTATGACCATTTTTCACACTTATGTCCATTGCAGCATGCCCAGGGTCATGTGATTTATGTTTGGATGCTTGGGAACTGATTCATATTTATAATGGTCACAGCGTTCCAGGGTCATGTGATCCCCTTCTGCAACCTTTTGACAAGCAAAGTCAATGGTAGGGCTGCTAGGGGCCAAGTGCTAAGGCGGGACTTCCTTCCTTCCCTCCTTCCCTCCCTCCCTCTTTCCCTCCCTCCCTCTTTCCCTGCGTCCCTCTTTCTCATGCCCACCTCCTTCTGAAGGAAGAATTTGAACCCCCCCCCATATTTTCATTCTTCCATATATTCATCGAACAAGGAAAAGCCTCCAGAGACAGAAAAGTGAAGCTGCTGAGGGAATTAGCTTAAAAAGGCACATTCCCCTTTAAGAATTAGCTACTGCAGGGTTTTTCAACCCTTGGTACGGGTACCGCCTGTGGTACATTGGCATCTGGCAGGGGGTACGCAACCATCCTGGAAAAGTGGTAGTGGGGGAGGGGAATGAGCTGAACCGGTGGCAGCACCACACAAGCCTGAGCGAGAGATTGCTGGAGCTGCAGGGCTGTCAGGGCTCAGCGGAAGCACCAGGATCAGTGCCGCTTTCCAGTTGATCGGCGTTTCTGGGCTGTCAGGGCTCAGTGGAAGTGCCAGGATCAGTGCCAGGCTCCACTGGGTCATGTGAAGTGACCAAAACCTGCTGCAACCACCCAGCAGATGGGGGGGGGGATAAAAACCAAACACCCCCTACCCCACTCCCACTGCCAATTCTCAAGAGAAATGCTCACAATGAAAACCTCGGACAGGAGGAAGAGCGCGGCTGGGTGGGCAGGCAGGTGTCTTGCTCGGCACTTTTTTCAGTGCCATTGTAACTTCGAACAGTCACTAAGTGAACTGTTATAAGCCGAGGACTACCTGTACTTTATCACTTTTTTCCTTTTTTTTTTTTTGGGGTCATCAAGTTTTTGACACCTTGCTAGGCGACTGGTGGTACTCGGATGTTGCCATATCCTAAAAGTGGTACAATGGGTGAAAAGGTTGAAAAGCCCTGAGCTACTGGCTAGAAAGGAAAGTTAAGGAGCACAGCCGGCACTTAAGGAAGAAAAAAAAATGTAGTAAGTATTGGCTGCCAGCTAACGCAACCTCCCCAAATGGCTCCATTCATAAGTAAAGGAATGCTACAGGCAAAATCCATCCAGGAGAAAAATACTTCAAAATTCCTTGCAGCAAAACTTACAGCTAACAATAGCAGAACAATAGAAGCTAACAAGAGACATCAGCCATCAGCCAAATAAAAATTGCCAAACACTCCTTAAGAACACAAAGCCCTCATTGCACAAATCCCAGAACTTCAAAGTCACAAAAGCACATAAGAATCCTTCCACTCTCCATCTCCCTCCATGTCTTATCTCCAGCTGATGCTACCTTTCTTCATTCCTCCAGGAGGGCAACCCCTCCCCTGCTGCATTTCTTGCCTGTTTGTTGCTGCCAGCACAGGTGGTTGCCACAAAAGTTGTAGATCGGCTCATGGCCGGACTTCTTGGACTCCTTGATCTCCTCTCCTCTCCCCCCCCTCCTCCTCCTTCCTCTTCCGTGCAGCTAGAGCTGACTCCACATCTTCCTGTGGCTGCTTCTTTTTTTTTCCCCTCTCCCACCCAAACTGCTTCCTTTTATAGCCTCTCCTGTCTCCACCCCCTCCTCCTTTTTCATGGGGGAGGGTGAGGCCAGAAGTGAGCCTGGGGTGAGGCTCAGCCTCAGCCACTCTCCAGCTCCAGAGGACTCTCTCACTGCAAGTCCTTCCCTGTGCTGGCTCTTTCCTTCCCCCACTACACTTGGCTAGGCAAGGCTGCGTACCACCTGCCACTCATTAATGTACCACAAGTGGTACGCGTACCACAGGTTGAAAAGCCCTGCTCTAATCTATAAAGGCTCTGCTTCCAGCAGCTGAAACTTATGCCGTACAATTCTAAGGAGATGAAGTTGACATTCTTCATTAGCTCTTATTCTAGCCAGGTCGCAACACGCTAAGGCTTGCAAGTGGGACCCTATTGAAGCAGATCTTCCCCGTGGTGGCATCTGTCTTGTAGAATGATTTGCCCAAGGCAAGCATGTTTTGACAGAGATACAGTACTTGAGAGATGGCATCTAGTCTTTGTTTAAACATCTCCAGCAAAAGAGACTCCACCATCTCCCAAGACACTGAACGTCTGCTACTGTAGGTTGTTTTTCCTTTTGTTCATCTGAAGTCAGTTTCCTTATAACTCGTCCTGACTTCTCCTGACACGTAACATTTCTCTCATCTGTCTTGTCTTCTCTAAGCTAAACATATCCATGTCTCCGATTGTTCCTTAAACAATATTCCTTCAAGACTCTTTATCATCTAGGTTGCTGTCTTCTGGGAACTCTATATTTTATCAACCAGCTTCCTAAAATATGATGTGCAGACGTGGCACAATATGTCAAGTGTGATTGGACCAGTTCAGAATTGAAAGGACGGAGGACTTGTCTGGAGTTTGACATTTGATGGTGACCATAATTGCATTTCCTTTTTTTCAGCTTAATCACACTTTTAGATCATGTTCAGATTGTGGTCCGTCAAGACAACTAAATATTTTTTGATGTTCTGCTACCCGGTGTGATTTCAACCATCCCATACTCATGTCCTCAATTTTCTTACTCAAACATGGAACTTTGTTTTTGTCCCAAACAATTTTGCTGACTTTTGCCCATTGTTCTAATGTCTCAGATTCCTCCTGAATTTTGATACTGTCCTTTAAGCTGTTTACTATCTTTCCTATCTTCATATGCCATCCACAATTTAACACTCATATTTTCTAAACCTTCAACCAAGTCACTTGTAAAAACATTGAACAGCATAAGGCCTAAATCAGAAATTTCTGGTATTAACCCCATCTTCCAACTTAATGTGGCATGACTGATATAATTGCCAGATATAATTGTTCAATCAAATCTGTAACCTGTTAATAGTAGTGTCATCCTGCCTACATGTTGCTTGGAACTGAAAGGAGATTTGTTTGAATGCTTTTACGAAAAAAAGACATACTACTTCCATCACGATCCCATGGTCAATTTCATTTCATCCATTGTTTTTATATTACTGTTATTGTAACCTGCTTCATGGTTCACATAAATGTCTAATAGTCTTTAATTTGTGTATATGTGTGTGTGTATACACCTGTGTGCAGTAAGTCATTTAAAGTTAAATGGATTTTCTCTCAAGTAAGCAAATGTAGAATTGTAATCATAGCCCAGAGGATAAAAAATACAATGTGTGAAACCGTGGGGTAGATTATTTTGTGCATTTAAATTGGGAATATGAAACATTCAGTTATTTACTTTAGCCATTAGTTTACACACTTTTAGTTACAAAACAGCAGGCACAAGAAGGCTTACAACAAAACAAAAGAAAACATTATTACTATGAAATTCATGAATATGCAATAAATGCTTACAGAACAGACAAAGCAGTACAAACGTCTTGTCAGTTTAGACAGCCTTCAAAGGACTTTCACGGTAGGTCAGGACAAATGTTTGGCAGCAGCATTGGCCCAGTGCAAGTTCGTATTAGCTGTCCGTGGGTGCTCCTATGTCTTAAATGTCTTGCTGAGAAGGTGTGGATGGAAGATCTGGAGGTCTGTTCCTGTCAGTAAAGTTTGGGAGTCACAAAGGACATGAGAGAATAACTTGGAAAGAAGGAGGGGCTCCTCCCCTCCTCCCCCTCCCCTCCCTTCCGTGTTGGGAAGTGGTGCTTTTTTCCTGTAGGAAAGCAAACACCAGAAGACGGCCAGCCTGGGTGCAGGAGAAGTCTTGGATGGGATTGTCCCAGCCTTCAGGGTCCATCCTCTCGCCTGGTGAAAGCGCTTGGATACTCTAGAGATCGATCGATCGGGTACCTAAATCTATTGGCATGTAGGCTGTTTTCATTCCCCCATCTCTCAGTAAGACAGTGGATGCTGTGGCTAACCTGAACCTGCTTTTCTTTGAGAATAAAGTGTTGTTTAGATGCCCCGTATTTCACCCGTTTCCTAGCCATCCTTTAGCTCGGGGTCTTTCCAGGAGGGCTTACAGCAGTGGTTCTCATCAACCTGTGGTCTGTGGACCCCTGGGGGTGTGTGATGTCCTCACAGGGGCTTGAAGAAATGTTATGATTTAAATAGTGGATCTTGAGGGGTCTGTGGCCACAAAAGCTATTTAAAGGGGCCCTGTGGTGAAGAAAAAGTTGAGACTTAGAGCATTAAAACAAAAGAGTGGATGCAATTGGACAGTGTCTGTTCCAGTGGGCTTTTGGTGCCTAACATTTTCTATTGCTGTTTTTCCGACCTCCATTAATATTTTTCTCTGTTCAGGAAGATGATCCGGAGCCTGCTGCTGTTCCAACCTTTTGTGGGAGTTAATTGGTTTATAAATCAGTGCCAGGCTTTTGTCTGCTTAGCGGCTGCTGCAGTCTCAGTGGCTCCCTGCCTGAAGCATCTCAGCCAGTTGCAAAGTGCAGCTTCTCCCGCTGGCTGGTGTGACTCCAGTGACCCAGCCCAGCCCCCTCTTCGGAGGCTGCTGCTTTTGGCACATGCTGCCGGCAGTGGCCCCGGGCGGGCGGGTCTGGAGCTGGCAGGAAGCCTGGGGGAAGTGAGCAAGCCTCGTCATGAGGCCCATCGCTCCTCCTGCTCAGTTGCCTGCTGCGCCTGCCTCTCTTAAAGAAGGCCGGCTCTGTGATTTGCTGAAAAGTCACCTCTCCATCTCGGATGGTGGGGCCTCCTTAAGAGGGAATCACTGGAATCTGAGCCAGCTTTTCTACTCCACAGAGCGGCTTTCTTAAAGAAAAAGTGTGCTGGTAGTGTGCTGAGGCTGCACTTCCTAAGAACCGGGGACCTTATTTCTGAGGCCTCTTTGGGTCTCCCACACTGCTTTTCTTCTTCTTTGTCATCATCGGCGTGGTCCTCCTCCTCTCCTCCTCCTCACTGTCCTCATGATGAGTCAAGGGTATGGCAAAATTACTCTCCTGCTGACTTACTTTTTCTCTCAATTGTAAATGCAAATTTTACCTCCGAGTGTTTGAATAGGGAAGCGTGTGATTCCAGGTACATTACGCAATGTTACGGTTCCAGTTATAGGATGGTCAGAGTTTGTATCTGCCTTGAAAAGTATACGATAAAAAACAGGGTTCTTTTAACGGTGATCCAGTGTGTCTCCTCAGTATGTGCCAGCCTGACCTGTCTGGCTCTGATCAAGGCATTGGTGAGGAGAGGTTGATCTCAAGCCAAAATAACCCAGGAGAACGCCTGCGCAGGGTGGGATTGGCAAAGATCTCTCTTTCCATAAAGAAAAAAAAAAGTTCACAAATTTACCGCTTAGTAGGCATCGTGTAGGGGCTTTCTACATTCAGACACAGGGAGCTGGGTCCTCTGTGTCTCTGGGAGAGCTTGGAAGGACAATACGACCATCCTAATTCTTCCCCATTTTTAAATTATGAAAGCAGAGTGTGCGATGTATATAAAAAAATGGGCATCGCTTCCGTTGAACCATCCTAGCTCCCATCTTGCCTTTTTTGAGCACTCCATACAGACACCCCTGAAAGGGAGTAACTTTTCAGGGGGTTACTGTAATGGCAGTGAAACTTGAAATGGCCCGGCCTCTTGGGCAGCGCCTCAGGAAGATGCTTTCCCCCCCCCCCCAGCCTTGCCTTCCCCCTGCCCCCCCCCCCCCCGATCGGGATGAGGGGCTGGGGGCTTCTGCTTGCATTGTAGCTTTCTGGATGTTGGATAATAACATTTTTATTTTATTATTTTGTTTTATTTTGTTCTACTTTGTTTTATTTTTTGTTTTGTTTTGTTTTATTATTTGTTTTATTTTATTTATTATTTTATTACTTTACTCTACTCTACTTTACTTTACTATTTATTTTATTTTATTTTATTCTGATGAACTGTTGGAAAGTACCAGAGGACATTAGTTGAAAAATGTCTCCTCCCATTGATTCATTCAGTGCGCCAGATCGCTGCTTTGAAAGGAAAGGGCTGTTTCTCGAAAATGGCGTGAGCCGAGCGGCAGCCAGTCAGAGGCAGCCTTTCGGTCTCTATTGTTGGGCAAGGGTTAGCAGCCTGCAAAAGTTTCTGGGAAAGAAAGAGCGGTCCCAAGAGGTAGCCAGGAGGATTTAAAGAGGAGTAGCCGGTTGTGAAAGGAAGCGGTAAAGATACAAAAAGCAAGGGGAGGATTGTGCCTCAAGGGATGGACGGAGCTTTTATACAGCACCAAGAAATGCCCTGCCTGTAAAAAAGCAGCCCTGAACTCCCGTCCTGACGTGCCAAGTTTATTTGCTCATTTCTTTGTTTCAGTATGAAGGGAAGCTTTTCATTCTGAAGCCTTCTCCCCTCCACCCTCCGTGGGCCTGAATGACATAATGGGCCTCAGGCCTGGGCGGCCTCAGGCTGTGGGTGCAGATTTGCCCGAGGTAGGACTAACCAACCAAGACTCTGCAGACTGAATCCAAAAAGACACCCACAGTGCTCTAGGGCAGGGGTTCTCAATCTTGGCAACTTTAAGACTTGTGGACTTCAGTTCCCAGAATTCCTCAGCCAGCTTTGCTGGCTGAGGAATTCTGGGAATTGAAGTCCACAAGTCTTAAAGTTGCCAAGGTTGAGAACCCCTGCTCTAGGGAATACTTCTTCTTATTATCTACTTATAAGAACGCTGTAGCCTTTCTCTTCAAATGCAGATCTCGTACTTGGATAATTAAAATCTGATTAGCGAATTGATTGTCCTGATTTATCAACATCGTAATCAAGTGCTAATGATCAGAAAGTTGGAAAATCCTTTGTGTGCCTAAAGTAAATTGTGATCAGTTTATTTTAGAGGTACAGAGAATCTGACTTAGTCAAGCCAGTGGGATTCTTGTACATAAAACACAACATTAAAATAAGTTTAAGTAAAAAACACAGAATATAATAATGAGCTTGGGCAGCAGAGGGATTTCTGTTCCTTCCAGTCTTCTCTCAGACTCCAATTCTGGAATCACGTCTACTCTCAGAAGGAAAGACAAAAATAAATTTGGTGAATTGTTATCACTTCTAGATGTCAGGTTCGTGAGGTTCAACCTGATATTGCAACACCTGATGCTTCTGCTTGCTAGGTCCCTGAGACCTTGTATCCTATGGA
This sequence comes from Crotalus tigris, assembly GCF_016545835.1. Taxonomy (NCBI): domain Eukaryota; kingdom Metazoa; phylum Chordata; class Lepidosauria; order Squamata; family Viperidae; genus Crotalus; species Crotalus tigris. The sequence continues at coordinate 773,248 of NW_024100139.1, read as the reverse complement.
CCATTCAGCTGGTAATATTATAGTTTATTAGGCTGAATATAAGGTGAAGTGAGGAAATTGATAGAAGAAATTTAATGACAGGAAGAATGTGGAAATGTGGACTTCTCATTAACCGTGGAGAACAAAACAACAATTAAAATGAAATGTGTTAGATCAGTATATCCTAGGTTGTCATAGAACCGTACAGTTGAAAGGGATAGAGGCCATTAGTCCAACCTCTTAGTGCAGAAAGTGCTTTGCATTTTTATTTATTGGTACGATTTAGAGGCTGATTATCATCTTCTGCTTTGATTCAGATCCTAGGCAATCCTAGGTGAAAGCAGCTACTCAAGTGAAGGATTCGAGTATCATTCAACCTGGGAATGGAACGGAACAGACTGAGCTCATCATGAGATGCTGTCTGTAGGGTCCAGTGGAGAAAAGCAGAATCGGGGCACCTCAGCTGCCACCCTGAACCATAAACTTACCACTCCTGTTTTAGATTGTTTTGTTGTATGAACTCTGTGCTTTATTTGAGGTTGAGTCTGTTCTGAAAACTCAAAAGTAAATTGAATAAACTGTATTTAATTAATCACAAGTAAGCACATTGTGCAGCCACAACCAATGAAGCCTCAGGAGGATAAGGTAAATGGGAAGGTTTTCCCTGTCCAATTGTTTCTGACTCTAGAGAAGGGTGCTCATCTCCGTTTCTTAGCCGAGAGAGCCAGTGTTGTCCGAAGATATTTCCCTGGTCATGTGGCCAGCATGACTGTATGCCAAGGTGCACAGAGCACATCTACTCACCAAGTGGTGCTTATTTAGCTACTCGCACTTGCATGCTTTCGAACTGCTAGGTGGACAGGAGCTGGAGCAGGGAATGGGAGCTCACTCTGTCACACAGTACTTGGGTCTCAAACTGCCAAGCTCAGCAAGTTAACCCCTGAGCTATTGTGCCTTTTATCAGGAGGAAAAAAATGGTAGTTATCTCCTTCCTGTTTTGGAAGAAAGGCAAGATAACAACATTTACCCCATCCAGAGACAATTCAGGAGCCGGTTTGGCCTAGTGCAGTGGTTCTCAACCTGTGGGTCGGGACCCCATTTGGGGTCAAATGACCATTTCACGGGGGTCGCCAAACAACGCAGTCCGCCATTTTTTTCCCTTTTCCCTAGCTGTCCTACTCCCTCTTATTGGTGGCCACACCCACTTGGGGGTCACCACAACATGGGGAACTGTTTTATGGGGTCACGGCATTAGAAAGGTTGAGAACCACTGGCCTAGTGGTTAAGGCATCGGGCTAGAAGGCAGGAGATCCTGAGTTCTAGTTCGCCTTAGCCATGAATGCCCACTGGGTGATTTTGGGCCAGTCACTCCTCTCAGGCCAATCCACCTCACAGGGTTGTTGTAGGGAAAATAGGAGGAGGAAAGTGTGTTGGATACGTTTGCCACTGAGTCATTTTTAAAAATAATAAAGACAGGATACAAATGTATAAATAAATTCTCACATGATTACAGTGTGAACCAGGGGATGAAGAGACCCGAATGCATATATACTTAAATGTCATCTGGAGAGGGGAAAAAGCTCAGATCTCCAGTGCCAACAAAACCCCAAATTTATCCTTGCCAGCTCTGAATTTGTAAATGTAAAACAAAAGAAAACATAGCCAAGGACCTCATAATTTATAACAAAATACATATGTAAATAAAACTTTATGATTATGTTCCTTTTTCAAAAAAAAAATCCTTTCTAAAATGATCCGTGAGGTTGAGGGAGAGACGGGTTGTCCATCGCTATCAGCGTTTCTCAATCTTAACAGCGTTAAGATGTCTGAACTTCAGCTCCCCAAATTCCCCATTCCTGCGTCCTCCCTTCTTCAAGATTTGAATAGTAGTAAGAAGAGGGACAAAGGTTGATCAGATTTGCAGTTAAGCACAGAACTGGGAGTGGGGTTTGATGGTGGGGGAATTCTGGGAGTTGAAGTCCACCCATCTTCAAGTTGCCGTGGTTGAGAAACACCATGACAGGAGAAGACATAGAAATGAGTTTTGGGTCCTGCAAACCGAAATGTGTTTGCACTTGGTTTGCTTATGAGACAAACTCAGAGATCTGCTTCTGAGAGAGAAAGGTTTTTTTCTTTTTTCTTTTAAATTTTTATTTTTTAAACCAACAAAACAAGACAAAACAAAACATAACACACATACACACACAGTGTGTGCTCTTCCTTTTTTTAAACAGCAATTTCGTAACGGTAATCTATTATTTACATTTTCCCCCCTTATTCTTTTTTTTTTATTGAAAAGTTTTATACAAGTTTTAAACAATATCCCCCCCTCCCCAAAAAGTAACCCCCTCCCTCCCTCCCCCCCTCACTTCCCAGAACTGGTTACAGGGTTACTAATAAACAAACAAATTCTAAATAAACTTATCCAACTATACAAATAATAAAATCGATAATATACTTTAACTCAAATACAAAAAAAATGTAACAATATAAGCATTTCCAAATTAAAAACTATAAATAATTCATAATCTGCATAATGCATTTTAAACCCATATCATAACCCATATTTACTTCTTTAGATATATTTGTCATTGTCCCGTTGTTCCTTGTTTGCATTTTTCTTCCTTCATACTATACTTCATACTAAAAATAATACATATTAGTATTACTATACATTATTATACACACATTTTCCACTTTTAACCTTTCTCCTCTATTATTTCTAGTCTCCAACCAATCATACCACTTATTCCATATTAAATAGTACTCTGTGTCTTCCTTTTCTTTTATCTCTTTTGTTAATTTATCCATCTCAGCACAGTCCAGGATTTTCCTTATCACTTCTTCCTCTGATGGTATATTCTCATTTTTCCAAAACTGTTTGTATGCTATTCTTGCTACCGTTATTATATTAGAATTAAATACCGTATTTCTTTACTATATTTTCTGTTTAAAATACCCAGCAAAAAGATCTCTGGTTTACAGTCTACGGGTTGGTCTATTATTTCTTTGATCCATCTTCTTATTTTAGTCCAGTATTTTTTTGCAACTGGGCATGTCCACCATAAATGATAATATGTTCCATGTACTTTTTTACATTTCCAACATGTTGGCGAATTGTTCTGGAACATCTTAGCAAGCTTTGATGGTGGAAGATGCCATCTGTAAAACATCTTCAACTGGTTTTTCTTGAATGCCGCTGACATAGTCAATTTTATGTTTGTTTCCCATATTTTTTCTCATTTCTCCAATTCTATATTATATCCGAATTTTTTTGCCCATCTAATCATTGTGTCTTTGACAACCTCGTCTTCCATTTTATATCTCAATAGGTATTTGTATAAATTGCTAATTAATTTTATTTCTGTTCCATGTATAATCTAATCCAATTCTTGCGGCTCTTTTTGTATTTCATATACCGTATTTTCCGGTGTATTAGACGACTCGGCGTATAAGACAACCCCTGACTTCGGAGCCGATTTGCATGCTTAGAAAGTCGTCTTATATGCCGGAAACTACCGTAATTTCCGGCGTATAAGATGACTCGGCGTATAAGACAACCCCTGACTTCAGAGCCGATTTGCATGCTTTAGAAAGTCGTCTTATACGCTGGAAAATACGGTAATTTTTTGTCCTCTGTATATTTGGATTGAATTTGTGAAAATGTCCACCTGTCAATCTTTCTGCCTATATCTTGTTCCAATTCTTGTTTTGTTTTCAGATTTCCCTGTTCGTTTACTAATTCCTTTTATCTAATTATCTTATTTATATCCAGTATATCCTGAGTGTTTCAGAGCTTCTGTTGGGGATAACCACATTGGAATTCTTATATAATGTTTTTGTTTTATTTTTTCCCAAGTCTGTAGCAATGCATTCCTAACTATGTGTCTTTGAAAGTATCTGCATATTTTGTATTTTTCGTCCCGTAGGAACGCATGCCACCCCACTTGCAAGTCATGTCCTTCTATTGTTAAAACTCTGGTATTTTTCAATTCCATCCATTCTTTTAGCCAAGTTAGGCTCGATGCTTGGTAGTATGTTTCCCACTCTGGTAATGCCAATCCCCCTTTATCTTTTATATCTTGCAAGAATTTTAATTTAATCCTGGGTTTTTTCCTTTGCCATATAAATTTTGTGACCAATTTATTTAATTCTTGAAATAATGTTTTCCCTAATTTTATTGGAATAACTTGGAACAGAAATAATATTTTTGGCAATATATTCATTTTGACCGTAGCGGTCCTCCCTAAAAATTTGTAGATTTTCCCAATTTTCTAAATCTTTTTTTATCTGGTGTAATATTTTATCATAATTATCCTCCTTGATCGAGGAACACTTCGCTGTAAGCCAGATCCCTAAATATTTTATTTTCTTAGTTATACTTATCTTTGTTATCTTCCAGTTCACTTTTCTGTGCCTTTATAAGATTTTTAGTTATTAATTTGGATTTATTCTTATTAATCTTAAGTCCGGCTACCTCACCAAATTCTTCTATTTTTTTAATCAATTTAAGGCCGGTTTCTAATGGATCTTCCAAAATAAATACCAAATCGTCAGCGAAGGCTTGGACCTTATATTCTTCCTTCTTAATTTTTAAACCCTTTATTTCTTGGTCCTCTCTGATTTTTGTCAGGAGTATTTCTAATGATAAAATAAATAGAAGAGGGGAAAGTGGGCATCCTTGTCTTACTCCTTTGGTTATATCAATTTTTTCTGTCATTTCATCATTTATAATTACCCTAGCTGTTTGTTTAGTATATATTTTCTCAACCATCTTTCCAAATTTTGTCCCAAAATCCATATAGTACAATTGTGTTATAATAAACTTCCAATTCAGATTATCAAATGCCTTCTGGGCATCAAGAAAAACCAGTGTAGCTTGTCTTTCAGGATGGACTTCATAAAATTCTAAAGTATTCATTATTATCCTCATATTATTTTTTTATCTGTTGTCCTGGTAGAAATGCATTTTGATCTGGCTGGATGTAATTATTCAAAAATTTTTAAATCCTTTCTGCTATTATAGTTGCAAATTATAGTCTGTATTCAGTAGAGAAATCGGCCTATAATTTTGAATTTGTTGCAGGTCTGAGTCTTCCTTAGGGATAAGAGTGATGATTGCTTCAGTCCAAGTTGTCGATATCTTCTCTCCTCCAGCACTTCCTCATACATCTCCAACATTATCCATTGTAGTGACTCTTGTGTATTTTTATAAAACTCAACCGGAATTCCATCTGGGCCTGGTGATTTATTGTTTTTTTTTTTTTCAATGCTGTTTCTAGCTCTATTGCGGCTATTGGTCTATTCAACATTTCCTTTTGTTCTTCGGTGATTTTACCTGAGAGACAAAGTTAGCAAGAGACACCTGAAGAGCCCCCCAGGGCAGGAGCTCCAGGGTGCCTGGAAGGCCAGAGGAAAAAGCTCTTCCAGGTGTTTGATCCTCCTGTCCCTCATTGCTTGGTGGAGCTCAATAGAACTGCCGTCCACTTCATGTGAAGATACTGATAGAAGCAGAAGATTTGCTGAAATTTGTGTTTGGATTTAGAAGAAATATTTTAGAATAGATACAGGTACAGGTAGTCTTCGAGTTACGGAGCCTGCCCATTCCACTCGTAACTCGAAAACTCGTGGGAATGAATTGCGTACCTCAAACAAGATCAGTGCCTTGCTCATTAAAACTCATGCGGCTTGTTAAGTGCACATGCGGTATCTCAGGGTGGGAAAGGCCATGGAGGGGCCTAGTGATGGAACAGGCCCCCAATGCCTCCCCAACCCACTAAGACAGAGGCCCCCAATCTTTTGGGCACCAGGGACCAGTTACATGGAGAAAGGTTTTTCCGCGGACTGGAGAGTGTGTGGTTTTATGTGCTGCCTGCATCCCACGGATGGGGCTTTGCTTGTTTGTGCAATCCGATTACTGGTCCACTAAGATACCGCCTGCTTCCCCTCCCCTCCTGCCATGCCAGACTCATGCAGTTAGTGCTGCCGCCTGGATCTCAGTCTGGGGAATGCTTTTGCGCTGCCCCTGAGGCCCAATCCAGGCTCCGGAGGCATTTTCCAGGTTGCTGCCGCCTGGAAATGGGCTGCCAGAGGGCTACGTAAGCATCACCTGGCCTCAGATCCGGGCGACAGCGGCCTGGAAAAGGCCTCCGGAGCCCCGATCCAGCCTCCGGACGCATGTGGAAGCATCCCCCGGCTTCGGTTCCGTTCTCTGTTGCAGAGGCCTAAAGTTCCATGAGGTCACATGAGATCAATAGCGTGAGATCTCGCCCCATTGATCTCACGTGATCTTACGTTACTTTAGGCCTCCGTTCTCCGCGAACGCACCGAAGGCCTTGAGCAGCCAAGAAAGCAAAGGATCTCGATCTTGGCAGGGTGAGTATTGACTGCCTGGTGCCGAGAGAGAGCCGGGCGGGGGTGGGGAGGGAATAACCGGGGTGAATGTTGCAGAGCCTCTGCAGTCGCTCGGAAGGGTGAACGGCTGCCGTGGTGCCCCAATATTTGTAATTTTGGGACTTGCTTGTGAGCACTAGGGGGCGCTCATCACGTAACTTTGAACGAGCGTTAAGTGAACGCTCGTAACTTGGGGATTACCTGTAGTCCCCAACTTACAACCATTCATTTAGTGACTGTTCGAACGGAAACAAGTGAGTTATGACCATTTTTCATCCTTATGAACGTTGCAGGGTCCCCAGGGTCCCGTGATCAAAATGGCATGCCTTTAAGATGGCTGCAACATCCCGGAATCAGATGATCCCCTTTGTGACCTTCTGACAAGCGAGTTGTTAACAACCCAGTTACTAACCTAACAACTGCAGCGACTCCCTTAACAACTGTGGCAAGAAAGGTCATAAAATGAGGCAAAACTCACTTAACAACTGCCTCGCTTAGCAACAGTCATTTTGGGCTCGTAAATTTTGTGGTCATAAGGCGAGGACTGCCTGTATGTGCCCAGTTGATTTTGTTCAAGGAGGAAGGGTTCGTTCTCCGGCCTGCTGCTTCTCTCCGGGCTCCCTCCCTTCCGAATCATACGGGCCCTTGAATGCTGCTGGCAATATTTGGCGACCAGAAACCAACTCCTTGTTTTCTTCAGCCAAACTCAGCCGTGGCTTTCTGGAGAGTGACGTCCTTTCTCATCAGGCTTCTGGTGTGGTTTTTGGCCCCTTGTCTGGCGCCAGCTCAGATACCTGCCACGACTTGCAATCTTGGGGAGACGAGGGTCCTCCCGATGAACCTTCTGTGCTGTTGCCTGCCCTGCTTGGTTATCAATATGCTGCTGATTCCCATTCCTTCTGTCGCTGGAAAATGTTTGCAGAGAGGTTGATTCTCTGGGCCTGGGCCAGGGGGGCCTCACAGTGCCTGGCGTGAGAATCCCTCACTGGCCTCCAGCCGGCCTCGGCTGGACAAGAAGGCATTCTTTGGCCCTGGGAGTGCCGCATGCGTTACCGGGTCTTGCACGCCTGCCCAGAACCAGCCAGGCTGTCATTTACTGCAGTGCAGCGTTGAGGCGAGAATTGTCTCCCCTCCTCCTGGCCAGCCAGCCTCACTCACCTCCAGCCCGGCTTTAGGGGAGAGATGCCTGCAGCTGGCCAGACGAGCCGCTGCTGACCGTGGGGCTTCCCTCTCGCCCCAGACTCTTCCGAGAAGCAGCCCAGCTCCCATGGCAGCCCCCCGGCTGAAGCGGGGCCGGCGCACGTGTGTGTGGGGGAGAGGAGCATTTGCTTGTCTCTGCAGAAGGATGTGACCCGGTACCTGTTTGTTTGCACTAGTTGAGACCATCCTAAGAACAAGAGGCAAGGCCAGTCGGAGGACAGACCTGCAGGAGAACTTGGGAGCCGTGACTGCGCCTCCTCCTTGCCTCCCCCTCCTTTCCCGCTGCCGGAGCCAGGGGGGGAAAGAAGCAAGAGAGAGAGAGAGAGGAACTGAGTCTCAGCCTGACAGCCCAGGATGTGTCAGTCAAGCGCCCTGCAGGGACCAGAGCTGCACTCAGGGAAATGGTGAGATGCTGCAAAGCTTTACCTAACCCTCCTCCCTATTGCTGCACCCTCCACAAAGTTAGAATTCATGTCCGGAGGCTGCGCTCAGGAAACGCTGGCGGTGGTGGTGGTGGCGGTGGCGGCAGCTGTGCCGGGGAGCAGCATCCACAGCTGGAAAGCCCAGGCCCAGCTGGGAGCATCCCAAATAGGAAAGCCCGTTTCAGGTACTGTCTGGCGTCTCCGGCTTTGCGAGGAGGAGGGGGGGGAGGAAGGGTGGGAAGACTGGCAGGTGCCCACCAAGCCTTTGTTTGGCCCAATTGCGGTGACAAACCTCTGGATTCCCTCGATTGGCACAGGAAGGAGGGGCATCGCAGGTCTCTCAGGCCCTTTGGGGGGTGGAACAAGAGGGGCTGGGCCTCACCTGGGGACGGAGGGGGGTCTCTGGGAAACGAGGCCCTGCCTGGAGAGCCCGGGTCCTTTTTTTCAGGCAGCTCTCAAGCCGCCACTCGGCAGGGATTGGCTGTGATTGTCTGCAGTGAAAGGGGGAAAGATGGAGCCAGAAAGCGAGCGAGCGTGATGCCTCTCAGCTCTTACCATTGTCTCCTGCCTGGCTAGCTTGGGGGTGGGGGTGGAGAAGGAGCAGGGGGGGGGAGAGGAAGGAATGAGCAGGATGCAGGAGGTCCCTTTCAGCCTCCTTCCCTTTTTTGGGCTGAAACCCAGTGGCCCCCTCTGGGGCTGGGGGCTGTGGCTGAGGCTATTGCTTCAGTCCTCAGGGATCCAAACTAGTTAGATCCAAACTAGCTCTTCTCCAGGCTTTATTCTTGGGATAGATCCCTGATGCACTTTCCAGACGTTCTTTCTCCCGAAGGGGTTATTTCTCTCTCAGTGACAGTGCTCTTTGCAAGTCTGCCCTAGGTGGGCATTGGGCCGGCCGTTGAGGCTTGAAATACAGCTTTGCTTCTCATTTGTAACTAATACATGCTAGAAGAAGAGCGAGCGCTGTCTTTCCAAATAAAATAAAAATGAACAACTGGATGGAATTTGCTAGTGGGGCTCTTTGTTTGGGTCAATTTAAGCTTAATCCAGCCTTTGTCTCTTTTTGTTATGAAGAGTTTGATCCGGAGATCAGATGTTTCAGAAGCCCTGTGTGAGTCAGGGTTTTAAACTACTTTCCTGATTTAAAGCAGTGCTGTTAGTAGTCCCTACAGGATGACTGAGTACCTCCGTTCTTTTTTTCTGTTGGAACTTGTTGCCTGCTGAGAGGAAGGGGGTACCTGAGTCTTGCTGGTTTTCTTGTGGGTTTTAGGGGACCCACCTGGTCCTAATGCAGATCTTGCTGCAACCTGATTCTTTACAGTGCTGGCAACTTGCAGGATATCCTAGTGAGGTTTTCAGCTCTTCAGGGGAAAAGAGACAAACCCTCAGACTGGTCTCCATACTCTTGTTCTACAGAACATTCCCCGATTATCCCTGCAAAGGCCAGCAGGAATGTAAGTTCTTAATAAACCACAGGGAAAGAGGCTTTGGCTTCATCCTGTAGCAGAGTAGGTAAAATTCCCCAGGCAGAAGGATTTGCCACTTCCTGTACTGTCTTGTAGCTTTGTCTTTGCTGCAGACAGTGGCAAAACTGTCCTCCCTGGTGGGATATATTTGGAGGGGCTTCTATTATCTTTCCCACCCGGTACTGCTTCTTCCTCCTGGACTCGGGGGGAGCTTCCTTGAGGCCAAGACCGTCTGAATCATGGCGAATTGAGCTGCTCTGCTTTGCTGGGGTTAGTTAGGCCAGCTGGTGGGAGTGGCCCCGTTTTGGGAGAAAGCCTCAGGAGGCAAAAGAGAGCCCCCCCCTACCCCCCACCCCCGACACCAGGTTGGCTGACCATCTTGTGTGTCTGTAATTCCACAGGTTGCAATTTCCCCAGCTGGCCCTGAGGCGGAGGTTGGGCCAGCTGAGCTGTATGTCTAGGCCTGCTCTGAGACTCCGTTCTTGGCCTCTGACTATTCTCTATTATCTCCTGCCTTTCGGTGCTCTTAAACCTTTGACCAGAGTGAGATGGAGGCCTGTGAGCCGGGTAAGTGCTTGTGAGTTTGTCTTGTGCTTGTGCGGCCCTGTTGTTGTGGGGGGGGGCGGGGGGGGCTTTTGGTAGGCCAGAGGAGCTGAAACAGGGATGGCCGCTGAAGGGTGAGGATGCCTGAGGAGGCTGTCTTTTCCTCTCCTCTTGCACCTTGCCTGACTCCATTATGTCTTTGCAAAAGGGACCTCCAGGGGTGCCTCTGCCTGGAAACTGCTGGCACAGTGGGAGAGAAAGTCATGCCAGCCACTGTCCTTGTCCTGGGCAGCTAGAGATGGTTGCCACCTGTCTTTAGGCTGCTCAGAATTGCGCCACGGAGAGGTAAAACGCCTTGGCTTTGGGAGCTGCAGGACATGCCTGCAAATGGATCCAGAGGCTCCCACTTCCTCTCCCAGCACCCTTGGGGCTTTCTTTGCGTGGCCCTGGACACCTGGGTATTACTTGAGAGGATGCAACTCCCCGTCCTTGTGGGGAACTATCCTTCTGAAGGCATCTCTGTAGGGTCAAGGGCTTTTTCTGCAGGAGGTTGTGGTCACAGCTGTTCAGTTCGTTCCTTTTAATTATGTAGAGATATTGGTATTAAGTAAATAATTTACATGAAAAGCAGGTGTGATGGCTGGCTGTTGCTTTTGTTTCGGACTTCCCAAAGCGGTTGCTCTTTCCTTGTTTGTTTTCTATCTGTCTTAGGGTGCTGCTGTTTCATCTGTGAAATAGAAATTAGGACAAAAATTTAACAAAAAGAATCCGAAGTACTCCCAAGAAATAATGCACAATATATCAGTTAGCAAACTCTAATACCACATACCAGTTTATACATTCTAAACGTTTAAGTTTCTTATAATTTCACACCCACATTTGAGTAGTCTTATCCATTTTAGAATGCATTGGGGAGGGGGAAGAGGTGAGGAAAATATTGCACTTTCTTTGTTTGTCTCTTCTTGTTTTGGAGTTGGTGTAATTCATGAGAGAACCCATGGCACACTCGTGTCAATTACAAGAGTTAGTGGACCAGAGGAATGCTGTGGTTATAATTTACTTGGACTTCAGTAAGGCATTTGATAAAGTAGATCACAACCTACTACTTGATAAGATAGAAAAATGTGGGTTAGACAGCATCACCACCAGATGGATCTGTAGCTGGCTGACCGGCCGTACTTAGTGCGTGGTCCTCAATGGAACTGCATCTACATGGAGGGAAGTGTGTAGTGGGGTGCCTCAGGGCTCTGTTCTGGGCCTAGTGCTCTTCAACATCTTCGTCAATGATTTGGATGAGGGGATACATGGGGAACTCATCAAATTTGCAGATGACACCAAGCTGGCTGGAATAGCCAACATTCCAGAAGACAGGCTTAGGATACAGAAGGATCTTGACAGACTTGAACATTGGGTGCTATCCAACAAAATGAAATTCAGTGGTGGAAAAAGTAAGATTCTGCATTTATGCAAGAAAAACCAAATGCACAGGTATAGTATAGGGGGCACCTTGCTCAATAGTTGGTTACGTCTGATTGCAGAGATCTGTGAAGAGTGTTATCAGAGTGTTCCAGTTAGCGATCCATGCAATATACGCTCCATCTTTTGAACTTCTGGCTTGAGCCCAAGGTGGAGGCCTCCAGGAACTCGGAGTTTGCTATCTGTGTTGCTGCCCAAGTTAGAGCTTTGCCCATTGACTGTTATCAACAACCTGCCAAGGAGTTATGATCTTTCGGCCTTCCCTTCTGGAGAGCCAGCCGGCCTGCCTGGCTGGAGATGATGTACTGAGAGATTAAGAGGCTGAGAGGTTTTCTTGCTCTCTTGCAGTTCCACACACTTTAGACTCTGAGATTTGGTCCCTGTTTTTTTGCTGCTGTTTGAGGGTACATTTTTATTATATTTGACATTCTTGGGCCCCTTTCCCACGAAAGCCATCCCCGGGGAGGGGCAGTTGGATCCACATTGAGTAGAGAATGATGCTTTTTGAGATTTCCTTGAGGTGCCTGTTCTCCCAGCCCATGTGCCACAGTTCATTTGGCATATTTGAATTTGTTGTTGTTAATTGCGAAGTCGTATCTGACCCATCGCGACCCCATGGACAACGTTCCTCCAGATCTTCCTGTCCTCTACCATTTTCTGGAGTCCATTTAAGTTCACACCTACTGCTTCAGTGACTCCATCCAGCCACCTGATTCTCTATCGTCCCCTTCTTCTATTGCCCTCAATCTTTCCCAGCATTGGGCCCTTCTCCAGTGAGTCCTTCCTTCTCATTAGGTGGCCAAAGTATTTGAGTTTCCACTTCAGGATCTGGCCTTCTAAAGAGCAGTCGGGGTTGATCTCTTCTAGGACTAACCGGTTTGAACGCCTTGCAGTCCAAGGGACTCGCAGGAGTCTTCTCCAGCACCATAGTTCAAAGGCCTCAATTCTTTTGCGCTCATATTTGAATTTAAGGACCTTTAAAGCAGACCCTGATTCCACAGGGACTTCAGAGAATGGAGCAGTTTGCATGCAGCCATTGAACAAACGTTGGTTTATCACATGAGAGCTTAGCTGCCACTTCCATCCATTGCACCAGGAACTTGGCAGAGAAATAGATCATCTAGGTAAGCGCTTAAAATAAGCTGAAACCATCCAGTAGACTGAGCCCGATAAATAATGGAGGTTGGTATGCCTGTACTGCTCTTGCTACTTTTATTTTTTTCCTCGGTGTTTTCTTATAAATGATTTTTAAAAGGGATCATGCAAGAAAAAATCTTTTCTGTTTTGTGTTAGGGAGCTCATAATGAGGGGCCCTGGGATTCTCTAAAATCAGGATGCTCAATAGGAATAATAGAAGCTGACTGGCTGCATTGTTCTCAGGGCAGCCGTTGTGATGGCAATAGACTGGAATTCGGGTCATGTGGCAATTCCTGGCACCTCTCTTGGGCAAATGAAACTGGGCATCTCCCCCTCTGGGCACAGAGGCATTGTTCTGACCCTGGCACTGCAGCACCAACAATTCGTTGAAGAACTGCACAAGCAAGAATGCTGTTGGATGCATTGATAGCAAACAGCCAGTCATGTTAGTTTCTTATTTAGAAAAGCTTCATTCCCAGGAAAACTTACACTTGGAAAACAGGAGAGTTTTTTTATCTCCTTGGGCTGCAAGAAAAGTCCCCCATTGTAGCCTGCGTGGTGAATTGCAGCTCAGCCCTGTCTGGAAGAACATTGTTTGTCACACCTGGTGTACAGCACGCCTGGTTGCATGGAGGAATAGTAAGAACTGGAAGCCAGAGTTGGAGCTATTAGAAATGTCAGATTCACTCAGCTTCTGATAATTCTCATCAGACTTAAGGAGCAGCACTGTGGTCTCTTTCAGCACTTCCAATCTTGGAGCCTGACCCCAACAATTGACCTGGCCCTGAACGTACTTAAACGCAAGTACCGCAAATCCTCTCTTGCAGTATTTCCCAACCGTGGTGACTTTAAGATGTGTGGACTTCAACTCCCAGAATTCCCCAGCCAGCAAAGCTGGTTTTGTCCACACATCTTAAAGTTGCCAAGGTTGAGACACACTGATCTACCAGATGGGTCATGCAGCTGGAACTCCCCCCCCCCCAATGTCTCTTTCTTTAAAACTCTGGAGTGGCAGAAGGCCAGAGATAAAAGATGATTCAGCAAGAGGTCTGAGGGAATTTGGGGCACATTTATCCTTTATTTTTATTTTATATTTTTATTTCGTTTGCAACTTTTACAGATACGTATACTACCGTTTAAAGGACTAACCCTTATTTGAGATCAGAAATACTATTTTCTTGGCCATTCTGCAGATGCTTTGTTGAATGAACATCTGCATCAGGTACATCGCTGGCCCAAAGAAAAGCAAGAGGACAGTCAGAATTGTGTCTCCTCCTCCTTCCACCCCCCCCCCCCAACTACCTGGCTGCTTCCTCCTTCATCCCCTCCTCTGACTTGTGGCAGCTCCTCTTCTGCATACCAGGTGAAGCGGAGGCAGTGCCTGTGGTTATAGAGATGGCCAAATTGTTATTTTCCACAGACTCCAAGATCTCTGTATGAAACTTAGGCTAAACTACCTACAGTGTTCAGTCTCTTGTGACATTAACCATCATGGTTCCTCTTGATGGAACCTGGTTTGCTAGTACACCATCCTCCACTTCTGACATTCTCATGCCTGTAATTTGGCTGTGCAGAGAGACTTTGCAGCACCAGTAGGGTTCCAGAACGAGTGTCTAGTAAGCTCCTCCGTCACAGAATGAGGATCACTGTTCCTGAAGCCATGGTTATTTAGAACAGAGGTCCAGAAATCCGTTCCTTAGGAATAGGCTCCAGTCAGACTTCTAGCTCTTCATTAGGCCAGACTCATCGGCTCTGCTCTCGGGGAGGCCGTCTGCAGTTGGCCATTTCTTCCCCAGAAGTCCTGAGAGAGAGCCAGTCATTCTACGGGGCTCCTGCTGTGTAGGTCACCCCGCCTGGGGACAGGAAGGCTGCTGGACGCCCCACCTCTTCCCCCCTGCTTTCAGTTGTGGCCAAGGAAGCTCTTCAGCTCTCTTCAGCTGCTCTCCCAGGACAGCTCCACATTGCACACAATCAGGAGCTCAGCAAAGGGCGGGAGAATGGAGACCACGGTTCTCAGACTAGGAACTGGGCTCGAACTGAGCTTAAGGGAGCTTAAAAGCGAGAAGGAAAATCCCATCACAAGAGCAGCTGCGGGATGGATCTTAGCAACCGTCGAGGGAGTTCGGGAGATGAATCACCAGAAAAAGGAGAATGTCCGCATTTGGCCTTCAAGGCAATGGGATAAAGGGGCATTATTGAATCTGTGTGCCAGGCTGCATGAAATGGGCAAGGCCCTGGTAAAGGCATCATTGGCTGTTTTGTCTGCTGGCAGAAACCTAAACACTCTCTAGCTGACATGTTGGTATAGCTCCCTTCCATGAACGGAGAGCAAAGCATTACATGCGGCTGACGGAAACGCTCTGCACGGAAACAGACATCACCAGATAATTGGCTGAAGCCAGGGGTGCAGCCCCCGCCCCAGCGGCCGGGTTGAGCTCAGACCTTCCCTGTGATGCGTGTGGTTTCAATGGCATTTTGGATCTCTCAAAGTCCAGTGCAATCTAATCCTGGACCGAGAGTCCACAAGAGTCTAATTCCTATCCTGCTTTGTGGCTTGTTGCCTGTGGGTCACTCTAAACCACAGGTCGGCAACCTGCGGCTCCGGAGCCGCATGCGGCTCTTTGAGCCTTCCCCTGTGGCTCCCAGCCTCCTCTGCCTTTGCAGAGAGAGACAGAGACAGAGTGAGGCAATTGCACTTCCCTGCTTCTCTCTCTCTCTCTCTCTCTCTGTGTGTGTGTGTGTGTGTGTGTGTGTTGTGTGTGTGTTCTCCGAGGAGCTGAAAAGCTTTCTGGGCGGAGCTCCTCCCTTTGCTGCGTCTCTGAAGGAAGCAGGAAGCAGGAAGGGCAGGAGAGAGCTAGCTAGCCCAGCTAGGCTGACTCAGGAATTCTGGGAGTTGAAGTCCATGAGTCATAAAAGAGATGAGGTTGCCTACCCCGGAGGTTGTTGGACAACAGCTTGAAGCTTGCCAGGTAAGCAGCAGATAGGAGGGGGGGGGAGAGAGAGAGAGAGAGAGTGGGGGAAGAGGAGTGGCAGACCAAGGGCAGATAGAGAGGGAGGGAGAGAGAGACCCTTTTGACATCTAAAATGAAGATAACACTGCATATATCCTTTTTTTACCTGTGTGTGTATGTAATTTTATTCTCTTAAAGCATTCTCTTGATGATCATTGTTTTAATAGTATGGATATTCCCAAGAGTCATATTTTTACTTTTATTTTTAATGTGTATATGTGTGTGTGTGTGTGTGTATGTGTATATATATATATACACATACACACACACACACACACACACACACACACACACACACACATACACACCTATAATAAAGGTAAAAAAGGATATATGCAGTGTTATCTTCATTTTAGATATAAAAAGGGTTTTGCGGCTCCCAGTGTTTTGTTTTTGGTGGGAAACGGGTCCAAGTGGCTCTTTGAGTGTTTTGGGTTGCCTACCCCTGCTCTAAACATATTACATGTTCTTCCCACCTGTGGTATGATTGTAACCAACCCACTTTAAATCTTAATTCTCTGGTGATTCTCCGGGCCTTGGAGCCCTTGATCTTGGGAGGTCCCTGAGTGTGCTACTGCAGAGGCCCCCAATCTTTTGGGCACCAGGGGCCGGTTCCGTGGAGAGAGGTTTTTCCGCAGATCGGGGGGGGGGGACGTGGTTTTGTGTGCTGCCTGCATCTCGTGGATGAGGCTTTGCTTGTTTGCGTTGCTGGCATGCCATGGACCGGTACCAGACTGGGGGTTGGGGACCCCTGCTCTACTGGGATCCTCTGTTATTAAGATGAGATCACCAGGATCAGCAGCTGTCTTTGCCAACTAAGCCACACACTTGTTTTGTGACTCCTACTCACATTTTCACCAATCTGTTGATCCTACAAAGAAACATAGCTCTCATTTGCATAAGTTGAATGTCTTCAGATGGATTATCTTATTTTGGACTAGTAGAACCTCTGGAGTTACGAGAGCTAATGCTCCCTAAATAGCAAGATTCTTCATTTCAGATCTATATTCCCATGAGGCCAGAATAGTAAATGAGTTCTAAAAATTGAAAGAAGTATGTGGTTCCTGCTTAAAGTAATATATCTGCACTCCCCTACAAAGGAATTTCTTCCAGACAGCAGAGAGCTTCCCCTAGAGCAGTGGTTCTCAACCTTTTTAATGCTGCGACCTCCAACTGGTCGTAAGTTGAGGAGTACTCAACTGGTCGTAAGTCGAGGACTACTCAACTGGTGCAGCACCGTTTGCAGACTGGGACTTTTGGCGGGCTCAGCAGGGCAGAGACAGCCTGGACAATTCCTATTGGCTTTTGAAAGCCAATAGAATTAGACTCTATTCAAGAGAGTCTGTTCTATTGGATTTCAAAAGCCAATAGAATAAAAGGGAGCAGCACAGCTAAGGAAAAGGGGGAAAAAATGGCGGACTGTGTTGTTTGACGACCCCCGTGAAATGGTTGTTTGACCCCAAATGGGGTCCCGACCCACAGGTTGAGAACCACTGCCCTAAAGGATAGAGGAGGCAAAAGAGCCCTTACAGAATAACAGAGCTGGAAGGGACCTTGGAGATCATCTAGTCCAACCCCCTGCTCAGGCAGGAGACCCTATACCATTTGGGACAAATGACTGTCCATTCCTTTTTAGAAGCCTCCCGTGATGGGGCCGCCAGCATAAACCAGTGTTAGCTGGATTTTAAATGCTAGAGCGATTGGCCCCTAGAGATCCAGATTAGAGGTCCATGTACAATAATGAATTGAAACCCTGAGGGACCTGAAGAAGAGATCTGCCTGTGCCAGTTCCAGAGGTTTGGGTCTTTATCTTTAAAAATCTGTGAATCATAAAGGTGGCTGATCACCTCCTTTTAAAAAAAAATCAGCGTCGTGAACATGGACTTCATATGTGTGTCTTGGGCAAATGTAAGATAGCCTTCAGGATCTTGGGGCCTCAGGCAGCAACAGCTGTTACTTGTTCTTTTGAACAGTAGAAGATTGAAGAATAGCTGCCAAATGTTTAGAAGCCTTAATTTGCTGCTTGTAGATGCCATTGAGCCGCTTGCTGCTTGTAGATGCCATTGAGCCGCCAGCAATGCCAACTACTTGCAAGGTTCTTAACGGCACCACCGATATACCTTCCTCTTCGGTAACCGATGACCAGTTTTTCCTGAGTGCAGA
This sequence comes from Crotalus tigris, assembly GCF_016545835.1. Classification (NCBI taxonomy): domain Eukaryota; kingdom Metazoa; phylum Chordata; class Lepidosauria; order Squamata; family Viperidae; genus Crotalus; species Crotalus tigris. The sequence continues at coordinate 755,461 of NW_024100139.1, read as the reverse complement.
ATGAGGGCGTGAAGGCTCTGCTTCGGACTGCTTTGCACGGGAGGTGAGGCGGCGGCTGTGCCATCGGTGTAGAGCAGGGGCCTCCAGCCTTGGCAACCTCGAGACTTGTGGACTTCAGCTCCCAGAATTCCTCAGCCAGTCCTCTACACCAGGGGTCCCCAAACATGGCCACTTTATGACTTGTGGACTTCAGCTCCCAGAATTCCCCAGCCAGCCATGAATTGAAGTCCACAAGTCATAAAGTGGTCAAGGTTGGGGACCCCTGGTGTAGAGGACTGGCGGGAGCTCTGCTGTGGTTAAGAACAGGAATGAGGGTAAAAGGCACCCTACCGGGGCAACAGCAGTCTGCGCCGAGCATGAGAAATTGACTCAGCCACCCTCTCCAGACAAGGATATAGAGCAGGGGTTCTCAGCCTTGGGAACTTTAAGACTTGTGGACTTCAACTCCCAGAATTCCTCATCCAGCAAAGCTGGCTGAGGAATTCTGAGAGTTGAAGTCCACAAGTCTTAAAGTTGCCAAGGCTGAGAACACCTGATATAGAGGAAGGTGAAGGCATGTTAGATCTCCCTTCAAAAAGCATGGAGGGTGAAGCATTGAGTCTTACTGGGAAGAAAGTTCTTTTGTGGAGAACAACTTAGAATATTTATGACAATTGGCAAAAGTGAAGGAACTTGTAAACAAACCATCTTTGTAATAGTAAGAGGAAAATATTCTAGCTTCTTGGAAAGTTGTAATCAATATCTCTTCTTTTAGCTCCACATTGGTTCTCTCAAAACCCAACAAATACTGGCCCCAGAAGCTACAATTTCTAAAACCTTCTGTAAGGACCTAAAATTATCCCCAAGGATAAGGAATGCCAAAGATCTCTGCATAAAGGCAGGTTTTAATTAGAATTTAAGGTGTCAGGGTCCCATATGAGTCATCAGATACTGGGCTCAGCTGAAGGACAGAGCGGTGTTGATGACACACTGCAGAATCTTCTAGGTGACTTTGAAAACAGTAAAATTGCTATCTCCCATCCAGATCAGACAATAGGACAAGACTGTGGGAGTCTTGGCCAGGCAGGTTTGCCCTGGACAACTTACCGCACACTAATTTCACAGTCTAAGAGACGCAATCGCTGCTAGTTTGGATATCACTTTTAAAGATGTTTTATCAGTTTTGGAGACACATATAAGCAACCTGTAATTCTGGCACCACATCTGTCCCCGTGTATATATTCCCCTTTGATGAGCTCTTTCTATAGATCCAAGATGGTTGAATCAGAGTTAATGATCATTTGGGCCAGCTGCCGATCCCTGTGATCCTTTATACTTGTAGTGATAAACTGAAGGTGGATTAAGCCATTAGTTGAAGGGGAGACTCGGCACTTGAGGCAACTATAAAGAGTTTGGGTCAAGTCTAGCATAAAACCAACAGCAAGCACTACAACAGGATCACGATATGTCAATATCAAGGAATAATATTCAAGCTTATCATTGCCATTAGTTTTTCTCAGTAGCTGCTGAGGAGGATGGGCAAAGCCAGTGGACACCATGAGATGTTTGGGCAGATGGAGTTGAAGGCCTTCCCTTTGGTGATGGCCCATCAGGTGAACTTGCAGCAGGCAAGCGTTACGCCTTGACTGTACCTGATTGGGGCAGAATGTGCACTTTCAGATGCTTTCTCCCCTCTTTCCTTTAGCTTAATTATTTTGTACTATGGCTGCTGACCCTTTTTATTTTCTACCAAAACCCAGCCCCAAGCTATGGAGTGTTTGCAGCATAATTGGATAAGGCCTGTGGACTGTAAATCTATTGGAGAGCAACCATCCCAGTCAGCAGGAGGGCTCAAGCTGGGAATTAGCCTGGACTCATTATGTAAATACAAGAAGGCAAAGTGTCACACACACACACACACAGCCTCTGAGCCTTATTTAATGGTTCCAAGGGAAAAGCTGCGGGTCTGGGGAGATTCCTGTATTATTGGCAGCGAACAATAAAGTAGCTAGCTTGAACTCTACCCTGAGTGTTGGTCTGGCCAAATCAGGTTCAAGGCCGGGGTCATTGCATTTTATTCTGGGACTGGGATGCCCAGGCGTTCCTTCCTTGCCAGAGATGCAAAGCTATTTGGGCCTTCAGGAAGGAGGAAGTCCCAGCCTCGCAGTGCTCTGAAAAGCTTCCTGGCCTCTTCTCTCCCACTGTTGCCACTTGATCCAGGACCAGCGGAGGGAGGCTGAGCTGGGTGGGCCTTTTGTGACCGTGGAGCTAAGCAGGCCAGCCTTTGGGGGGGGGGGGAATCGCCTTGGCCCCGAAAGAGGGGCTGATTTCTTACTCCTGACAATTGGTCAGCTTCTGCAGCTTCTGGTTCTAAACCCAGAGGCAGAAGTGTAAGTAATAGTCCTAGTTTGCATATTCAGCATGACAAAAAGCTGTTAATTGAACCAGACCTTCCACAAGATGCTGTAATTCTTCCCCATCTGTGATAAAGTGTTTCCATTGCTTTGTGCAGGTTAAAATGGGCTCATTTCGACTCTGACTGCTTCCTCAGATAGTAATAAATAACTATGTGAAGGGAGAGGAGAGAGGATGCTCCGGCATAAACAGTGAAAAATGGATGGATTGGATTTTGTGGAAGGTGGTGGGGAGGAGTAGCTGATGGAAGGCGGCTTTTGGCTTCTGCCATCAAAATCAATTAAGCATCCAATTAACATTCTGCAAGGAGGTCACCCCATTCTGAGATGCAAATGGCCCCTGAATCCCTCAAGGAAACCCTGGGAGGTTCTTTGCAGTACCTTAACACGGGTCCCCAACCCCCTGTTCGTGGACTGGCACCGGTCCACGGCATGCCAGAAACCGGGCTGTGCAAACAAACGAAGCCCCATCCACGGGATTCAGGCAGCACGCAAAACCAGCCCCCCCCTCCCCCAGGTCCGAGGGAAAATGCCTCTCACGGAACTGGTCCCTGGTACTCAAAAAGTTGGGGGCCGCTGCCTTAACAGATTGCACAGAGGCTGCAAATGGCTTTGGCCTAACTGGGTCTGCTTGTGAAGGGAAAGGAGACACCCCTGTGCAAGTGGATCGCCCATCCTATCCCTTCTCGGTGCTCGGTGTGGAAGTGTTTTAATAGTGGGTTCCCTGCTCTGATTTTTTTTGTCTTCTGTTCAGTCGTGTCGAATTCTTGGAGACTGCCTGGACATAGTTCCCATTAAATCAAAAGAGGATCTGTGCACACGTCTGCACCAGCCTCCCCAAGTCCCTGCTCCTGATGTGAAACTTTGCCAGGAGGATTTGTCTCTTTCTTCCCTCAAATTGCAGAGGGCTCTGGTGGCCAAACCACGGCCCGCCTGACTCCCTCCCTCCCTCCCTCCCTCCCCCCCTCTCTAGGTCTCCTTGTACAAGTCGGTGCCAACCCGCCTGCTCTCCCGTGCGTGGGGCCGGCTGAACAACGTGGAGCTGCCCACCTGGCTTCGGAAGCCCGTCCTCAGCCTCTACATCTGGACCTTTGGGGTGAACATGAAGGAGGCGGCCGTGGAGGACCTCCATCACTACCGCAACCTGAGTGAATTTTTCCGACGGAAGCTGAAGCCCCAGGCACGGCCCGTCTGCGACCGGCACAGCGTGGTCAGTTTCCCAGGCAAAGGGCAGCTGCTCTGCTTCCTCCTTTTCCATTTTTGGATAGGGAGGTTGTAGAAAACCCTTTGAAATTTCAGTTAGAATTGTTTTAATGCTGCTTGTTCGGGTAGGTTAATTACATCCCCATTATCATTGCATTTAATGGAAGTAGAGCAAAATACTGTAAGTTTGGGCAACCATTGATATTGTTTAATAGAAGTGGAAGAGAAAATAGCCTCCAGCTTTTCTCCTCCACAGGTCAGCCCTTCGGATGGGAAGATCCTCAGTTTTGGGCAAGTGAAGAACTGTGAAGTGGAGCAAGTCAAAGGCATCACTTACTCTCTTGAGTCCTTCCTGGGTCCCCATGCCAATCACGACAGCTGCCAAAATAATCCAAGTAAGTCTTCCCTTTGAGCTCCAGGATCCTTCTTTCCCGGCAGCTGGCTAGCGGGGCAAAGGGTGGCATTCCTCTCCCTTCCTGGACAGTCTTTGAAGCCTCTTTAGAAGGATGAATTGCACCCAGACGAGGCAGCCAGTCTCCACTCACTCCCTAGAAGCATCAGGAGGAATTGCGGCCCAGAGTTAAGGAACCAGCTGCACTTCGCATCTGCACTGCCTCCCTCCCTTCGGCTCAGCGGAAGAGGGGGGCTCAAGAGAGGCTGTGGGAGGAGGTCTTCTGTGCTCAGGGCTGCAGGGCACCCAGGAGAGGGAGAGCAGCCCTTCCGAGGAGGAGGCCCGGCTTTTATTTGGTTTCTCTTGGTTGCTCGTGTACCCTGCCTGTCCTCCAAGGAGGCAGACTCCGTCCACATCTATGCCACGAGGCAGGCTGGACGGAGAGAAGGTCTCGAGCAGACCTTCAATCACTGCCCTGCCCTGCCCTCACGGTCTGCTCTCTGGCCAAGGATGAGCAGATCTCCAGAGATCTCTTGTCAGAAGAGGTTATGATTTCCAGGGAAGTGTTTTCAGAAGCCACGTTTGCAGTGTTTGGTGCCCCAGTGGCCGTTCAACTCCTAACCCTGACACACAAGGAATAAGTGGGTATTCCGTAACTCAGTCGGATGGCTATATATTTAATATATGCAGTGAAATTCGCAGGGGGAAGGTGCATGCCGGTGTGCCCCCGCTGTTTGTCTTGGGTTCGCTTCTGGATTTTCATCAGTCATGGATCTGGAATGAGAAAGCTGAAGATCGGCATTCCAGCTTTGCTTCTCCCTTTCTCCATGTCCCGAATAAGACCACATGTGGCAGTCGATGCTATGTGGAACTAAAACGTTGCCAAGAAAACGCTAATTCCCATCACCAAGTCTCAAGGGACATTTAGACTTACCTTGTTTTTAAACCTATGGCTGTTGTAGGTGCCCTCCCCACCCAGTTGCCTTCTGGTCTTACCGCTCTGTGTTGGGCTCTCCGTGCAGGCGATGCCTTTAGCTTTGTTTGGAGTAGGTGAGGGAGTGAACGACTTGAGTTGCCGGATCAATAACAAGGCAGCTTTGCGGTTCTTTCCTCAGGAAAACCTTTCCTCTGCTGCTCTTTTCCAGCCTCCTGTTGCGACTCCTTCCAAAAACAGCTGGTCACAAAAGACACCAACGAGCTCGTCCATTGTGTGATTTACCTGGCCCCCGGAGACTACCACTGCTTCCACTCGCCCACCGACTGGAAGGTCTCTCATCGGCGTCACTTCCCAGGTGGGTCTCCTTTCCACAGGTGGGACACCCAGAGGCAGCAGCTCTTCGCGCACTGGCATTTGCTCACAGAACAAGTGAAACCTTCGTCCTTCTCCCAGAACCGCTCAGGAGCATCCCTTCATCACAGTGGCCTGCAAACTGCTTCTGCGTTTATCGCTTATATGGCTGCCCACTCACTCTCAGTGACTCTGGGCAGCTTACAAGCAATAAAAACCCGACATAAAAGAATAAAAGCAACACCCCCCACGCCACCCCGGTGACAACAATAAATCTAATGAGCCGCTTGATGGGCTCCATCCCACTCTGGGCACCCCAGGCCCGATGGCCCATTGCACACACTTCCCTGCTTGATTGAGGCCAACATCCTTGGGGGGAGGGCAGACTCGGTGGAGTCTTGTGAAGCCCCACTTGCAGCAGCAGGTGAGTAGGATCAGGAGACCAAAAGGGAGGGGAAGACCTTAAGCACTTTCCCATCACCTCTGGCCCCCTCAGAAATCCAGAAGAGCACCCGCTTTAGCTCTTGGGAGGAGACCTTTCTTATCCCCCCAGCAGCTCAGACAGAGCAGCGGTCCAGCAGCTGTATGTAACCGTGGGGCAGATCCCTTCCTGGGGAAGGAGTCAAGTCTCCACCTCTGGTTTTTCTCCCTCGGCCTGCCCTGGCAAGCCGCCTCTCCCTCTCTCTTCACTAGCACCTAAACTTACAGTACGTACCACCCCACAGTGCTTTACAGCCCTCTCTGTGCAGTGTACAGAGTCAGCCTCTTGCCCCCAACAATCGGGGTCCTCATTTTACCGACCTTGAAAGGATGAAAGGCTCAAATCAATCTCAAGCCGGTCAGGAACAAACTCCAGTCTGTGGGCAGAGGTAGCCTGCAATACTACCCTTTAACCGCTCCCCACCAGAGCAGTAGGTTCAACGGGTGTTAGGATACTCCTTCTCTGGTAGACATTGTCTTCAAACTTCTGCTGAACTACTTTCCAACACTGCTGGAGACATTAGACGGCCTCAGAGGGGGCCCGAGATGGTCTTCTGGCATCTCCCCTCCCACCACCTCAGTTCTGTTTCCAAAACTACAGCAGAGACTTGCTCTCTACCCAGGTGCCCTGATGTCTGTGAACCCTGGCGTAGCACGTTGGATCAAAGAACTCTTCTGCCATAACGAGCGAGTCGTCCTGTCGGGCTACTGGAAACACGGCTTCTTTTCCCTGACAGCAGTGGGCGCTCAGAACGTGGGATCCATCCGCGTTTACTGCGATCAGGTGAGGAAACCTCAAAGGGAGGCTGGGTTGTTTGAGCAGCCGTCAAGTGGGTGAGCCCCAGCATCTCTGCGTCCTGGCCCCTGCCCAGAGGCACAAGGAGACCAGGCTCCAGAGTAGCTGGAGGGCCACCGGGTGATTGAGTTGGCAAGGGGGCAGCTTAGGTGAACCCCAGAAGCTGTTCCTGCCACTCTGAATACACCCAACGTGGGCTAAGGCTGGCACAGCTTCCACGGGAGTATCAGAGGCCCCTTCTGAGGATCAGGCAGGCCCCACCCCTTAGGTTCCCCCATCCGCCCCGCCCATCTTTTATGCACAGAGCGAGTGTCAGAATCCAATTATACTTCATCTCCAGTTATCAATTATAGAAAACCCCATTTCTGCCCTCTCTGGATTCTGCCATAAAGAAAGAGAGGGGGGTGAACAAAGGGGCTTTATGGCCCTCACTTCCTTTGGTACAACTTCAAAGGGTTTGAATGTGGTTAGCACCAAAAGGCCTTATCATAACAAAGGAGGCTATTTACCTTTCATGTAGTTTATCTGAAGTCTCCCTCCAGCCGGCAGAAAGGAAAAAAGGGGTGGGATTGTGATGCCTGAAACTGTCACTGGAAGAGGCGGGTGATTGGGTGGGGCTACTGGGGAACCCCTTAAAACCTCGAATGGGAGAGCTTGGACCCCAAGTCCTGTCTAGAACGCCTGCAACCTTTTTCTCTTAATAAAGGATGCCTGTTGGAAGAATTATTCCAAGAGTTCTGTCTTCTTAAGATGCAAAGGGGGGTGGGTCCTTACAGCGAGTTCAGGCAGTAGACGAAGAGTGAAAGTGGCCGACTGGGTCTCCCTTACCTGCCCAGTAACCCCTCCTCCCTTCCTCCCTCTCGGCAGAAGCTGCAGACCAACAGCCCTCGCTACAGCAAAGGATCCTACAACGATTTCAGCTTTGTAACCGGCAAGAACGACGAAGGCGTTCCGATGAGGAAAGGAGAACATTTAGGCGAATTTAATTTAGGCTCCACCATTGTTCTGATCTTCGAGGCGCCCAAAGACTTTAACTTCTACTTGAAGCCTGGCCAGAAGATACGCTTTGGGGAGGCTTTGGGGTCCCTCTAAGGTCTCCGTGGTCAGAGGGGAGGGGCTTTCCTGTGGACAGGGACTCCGTTCATACAAGGAAGCCTTCTGAATGGTGGAGTATTGCTCAGCAGGACCTGAGTGCAGAGAACGAGTCCTTAGCCTTAACCTGGGGGTGCCGGGCTAGTCTCCTCGGGAGGGTTGCGGATTGGTCGGGGACTGTGGCCTTCATGGATGTTGACCGGGTGGCTTTTCTTCCCTCTGGGCTCCGGAGTTTCTTCCTCTGGCTCCACGTGCAGTGCAGTGAAGAGGAAGAGGAAAGGTAGAAGGAAGCTCTCTTCTTTAAAGGGACAGCATCCAACTGGCCTCATTAACCCTCAAATTCAAATTATCCACACCAATTTTTCAATCCAATCCTAGCGAAGGGGGAGGGCTAAGCAGAAAAAATGCAGCTTGGAATCCAATTAAGAAACCTGCTAAAAACCTCGTCGTCTCCCTTTAAAGCAGAGGTTTGTGCTCTGTCTGAGCCCCCAACATTGTGTCTGTGTTCAGCACTTCACCTGAGGTGGCTTTGGATCGGGGGAGCCGAGCAGACCTCTTCCTCTAGCTGACTCCAACTTCCGAAACTATCTTGCTGTGCTGGGCCTTCCCTTTTTCTGTGTTGCCCAGGGGATATCAGATGCTGTCTCAAGAACCTGACTTGCAAAAACACACACCAGCCCCACTACAAGGGATTCCCTGTGTGCAGGGAAGTGGCAAGGTGGGCTCTGCCCAGGATTACTTAAAAAACATCATTAGGAACATTGAATAATTCTCATGTCTTCCCCCATGTATTCACTTCAAGTTCTCTGCTGGAGCTGTTCCAAGAATGAGGCCGAGGAAGAATCAAAATTGATCACTATAAATTCTCCAATTTGCCCTAAAATATCTTTTATGGGCTTCAGACTTTGGGGTTATGGCCATAGAAAAAAAGGAGAGCTGTCTCTCCCTTGTTTCCATGGCCAGTAGTTTTCAGAGACAAACTGCTGTAGCTAAATGTAGAGCAGAACTTGATCAGACACGTCCTGTGTGTGACGCTGCATACCTATGATAAGGGCCTTTTTCTGTGGCTGCGAGGAATGAAAAGCAGAAAGTGGTCCTTTGTGATCCCTTCCTTCCTTCCTTCCTTCCTCCCCTTCCTTCCCACAAGGCAGAAGCAAAGTTCTTAACCAGAAAACAGCTCCTCCAACATCATCCTGTGCTCTGCTGCCCTACCGCCCCAGGAAGTCACTAGGAGCCACACGATAGACAGCCGTGCCTTGCTCTATCAGTGGAGAGGAATTGTTGCTTCTCTTTGCTAGCACTGCAGTCCGACTCTGAGCCTTCCGTTTCCCTGTTGCTCTGTTCTGCTGTACAGGAGCCCCTTCGCTTGGTCTCCGTCAGAAGGTGGTTCTGGACCAGGTCCTGTGAAACTCTGGGCTCGGGGGGGGGGTGTCACACAAACCCTAAACAGATGGGAGTGGGTTTCTTGGTGACGCTGTGAATTTCTCCAACATGGAGAATCCTTTTATTTTTCAACTGTATCAGTAGCACAGTATTTTTGTATGTCAAAATGTACAACTTAAGACATTAACTCATGGCAAATGTTTTAAAATAAAAATGAGAACTGACCATGCTTTGACTTTTAAAGTGTTTTAATTTTGGAAAATGCTCTAGATGCGTTCTTAAAAGCAAGTCCCCTCTTTCCTGGGGTGGTTCAGTTTGATGACCCTCTGAGGAATGGGCAGGGCTATCTGTGGTGGGCACAGCTTCTCTGGCCCTGCAGAAGGAAGGACAGAAAGCAAGTCCTTCACTGTGTGAACAGGCAGACAGGAGGTGGAGATGCCTAGGTCTTCAGGGCGGCTTGGATGTCCTGGACGCGGTTCACGTACTTCTGCATCAGCTGCCGCTCTCCTTCCAACGTGCTTAGAAGTGAGCCAATCTGCACCTTCAGCTGCAAAAAACAAACAAAAACACCCAGGAACATGAAGAATCACGTGGGTGAGGGACAGCCTGATTCAGCTACAGAGAGATGGCATGCTGTACCTTTCTGAAACTATTGTTATTCCTAAACATTTTTCTATGAACAACCACCAAGCCTCACATCCCGGCTTCTGCTTACTGTACGCCCTCAATCCCCTGATCTGCCAGATCAATTCTAAGTTTACTTCTCAGAGGGGTTTTGGGAGAAGCAAGAGCAGCTTCATTTACCCCAAGCAGATTTCCAAACAAAATGTGGGTTAGCCATGTAGTGCCTCTGCTAAAAGAAGACAAATATTATTTTGGAGTGTGTTGATGATGGGAGCACAGAAGTCAGGAGAAGTCATTCTTCCTCTCTCTTTTGCCTTAATGGAGACCTGCTTGGAGTATTTCTCCAGTTCTGGGCACCACAGGTGAAAAGAGAGAGAGAGAAACGGGGGCAAGTTCAGAGGGCTACCAAGATGGCGAAGGGCCCACAGTCCAAGCCCTGCACAGTTGGAGAAGTTGAAGAATGTGCCTGTGTTTCATCTACAGAAGAGCAGATAGGACAGCAGTCTTTAAATATCTGGAGATAACACACGGGGGGGGGGGTGGGCTTGTTCTCTTGCCCACGGCCACCTCTGGTAGGACCAGAGCAAGAGTGAAAGTTGCAAGGAAGGGGTTCAGGCTAGACATCAGGAGAAACCTCTGGATTGCATGAGCTGACCAGGAGCCAGATGAAGCAAGCCTGCTCTCCTTGCTGCAAGTCTTGAAACAGGCTGGAGGGTCGTCTGCCTGAGCTTCCAGCAAATCCTTGACAAGAGTGGAGGGCTGGGACTTGTTACGTTCCTTCCAATTTTATGGGTCTGAACCGATGATTCTCAACATTGGTACTTTTAAGACGAGCAAATTTCAACTCTTAAGCTTGCTGGGGAATTCTGGGAGTTGAAGTCCACATATCTTCAAGCTGCCAAAGTTAAGAAACACTGGTCTAAACTTTAAGCTTGTGTCTAACTAGAATCAATCATAATTTCTATTCGCTTGCAAATAAAATGGAAAGATGTATGGAGGGTGCTAAGCAACCTGCGAATTACGATGCAGCTGCCAATTTTCTGAATTCTGAAGGACTGGATTATCAAGTTCAGCAGAGTAATTTCTGCTCGAAAATCCAGACCTTGGGGGATATGATGTATGCACACTTAAGAAAACCAGGATATTCCGTTGTGGTCGGGAAAGGCACAAAGCAAATTTGTGTAGTAACAGCTCCTCCAGTTCCTTTTGTTGACTTGTCTTTAAAAATCTATGAAGGCAAAGGTGAGTTCCCATGCTCAGTGCTACAACTACAGGACAAGAAAGAAACTCAGAGCCTGTCAAAGCCAGAAAGTATCTTGGGGGTGGGGTGGGGTGGGGGGTTGCAAAGTTCATTTCCGCTCTTCTTGAAGAAGCGGAAATGTTGCAGGATTTGCTCTGGCCTGTCCGATGCTGCCCTGTCAGTGACCCCAGAAGCCTCAGTCTAGTTAGTTAGAGTGCAGTTAGAGTGCAGTATTGCAGGCCACTTTAGCTGACTGTGTTCAGCAGGTCAGCGGTTCAAATCTCACCGGCTCAAGGTTGACTCAGCCTTCCATCCTTCCGGGGTAGGTAAAATGAGGACCCAGATTGTTGGGGGCAATGTAAATATATATATATATATATGTAGGTCTTTGGTTGTTCGGGTTTTCTCCCGCGTAAAATTGGAAGTGTCTTGGCGACGTTTCAACGAAGTCCCATTCGTCATCTTCAGGCTGGTGTTTTCAGCTTCGTGCTTCGAGCAGCAATGCTCGAAGCACGAAGCTGAAAACACCAGCCTGAAGATGACGAATGGGACTTCGTTGAAACGTCGCCAAGACACTTCCAATTTTACGCGGGAGAAAACCCGAACAACCAAAGACCTACATACAAACACCTGCGAAAACCTCAGAAAACATATACAACACACACACACACATACATTGCTTACTAGTGTACACTGCTTAGAGAGCGCTTGCACTTAAAGCGGGATATAAGTCTCATAAATAAATAACTAAATAAATACCTGGCCCAGCTTCTCACGGATTTCCTGCACATCGGTGGGTTCCCCGACTCCCCCTCTCAATTCCAGCCACTTGCCAAGAAGCCGTTCCTGTCGCTGGCAAAACCTAAAAGGCAAGTGAAAACTCTTCATTTTGCTTCCAGAGAAGCAGCGGACATGACGGGCAACGGATCTTTGCCCAAAGCTCGCATCAACTGCACTTTTACAGCTGATTGTGATCACTTTATTTTTTTAAACAAAAGTAACAACCGAAAACAAGCCGTTAATCAGAAACAATAAAAGAAATAGGTATAAAAGATGGTGAAACCTCTTCCAAAATAAACCCTGATTATCGAGGTTCCTGGGCCACCATGAACAGAACAGACCATCCTTCTTCAGTCTTGGTTTCCAATCTGCTCTGCCCACACAGCCACTGCCTTCCAAATCCACCTGGAGAACGGCATCCCTCCACCCGCAATTTAGCTTCACAAGGAACTCAGTGACAACTATCCCCATTTCAATGCCGCCCCACAGGAAAACTGAGAGGGAGGAGGGGCCGGCTCCTGGGAGAGCAAGCCCAGAGGATCCTAACCCCTCCCCCCCAGTCAAAGAGCCCCACCTGGACCCCATCTGGCCCCTTCTTCCCCACAGAGCACCGCTGTCCAACAGATGCCCTGGGCACCTGCGAAGGAGTAGGGAGAGGAGAGCAGGCAGCGCACAGCAGGCAGCGCGTCAGACAAGAGCCGGGCTCTGCAGCCTCCACCCAGCCTCCCAGCTCTGCTGAGGACGGTCTGAGCTTAGCTGCATTTATGGAGACGTTTCATTACCAAACTAGGTAACATCATCAGTGCTGGGAAGGAGAAGAAGGTCTTCATGACCATTCTCCACAGCTGAGGAAGTCTTCCGATTCCCTCTTCTGCAAGCCGCAAAGCAGAAACCAACCCCTGAATTGGAACAGAAAAGCATTCTCGGTACACACTTCAGTTCCTGCTGCTGGCTGTAGTAACGCTGCATTTTTTGCCCAATCAGTTGGAGCTCATCCTGTAGATGCTGAACTTCAGCCTCTCCTCCTTTGGTTTCTAAAACAAAAAAGAAGTAACTTGCTTAGCGTTTGGAACATTTTTCCCATCCCACTTTCCTTCTAGAACAGGGGTTCTCAACCGTGGCAACTTTAAGACTTGTGGACTTCAACTCCCAGAATTCCTCAGCCAGCTTTGCTGGCTGAGGAATTCTGGGAGTTGAAGTCCACAAGTCTTAAAGTTGCCAAGGTTGAGAACCCCTGTTCTAGAAATTATCTCCAGAACTTGCCAAAATTTGTGCAGACTGATCTCTTTCCCAGTCTCGTTCAGCAGGTAGAGGAACTGCCAGGACGAAACAGGATTAGATTGTTCCATGTATTTTTTGCTTGAAAGGCTAGACAGCCAACAGCCCCCAAATACACAGATGTTCTTTAGCAAAAGTCAAGTTCCTGCCATGCTTATGGGGGGGGGGAGTCAAGGGCCTATTTTCAAAATACTTCAGAATTTCTGCTTCTTTCTTTCCTAAATAGTCTGGATGGGGTTGAGATTCCCTGACACGTGAAAGTACATTTTTCTAAAAAAGGGGGGATAAAAAGCAGGCTTGGGAAAGGAGCTAACTGTAACATTTGCATTCTGCTGATCCCACATGGACTCTAGTGGTTTACACACAATCCAACAATAAACCCCCCAAATGCAATGGTCTATCCCAGGGGTAAGCAACCTTGGCTCTTTTATGATTCGTGGACTTCAACTCCCAGAATTCCTGAGCCAGCCATGATGAGGGGATTAGTGATTATATTAGTGATTAGAACATCTGGCATGTTTCTTTACCAATAAAATTAATAACACCATTAAAAGGAAACCTTTAGGGCAGGGGTGGGGGACCTTGGCTCTTTTATGACTCGTGGACTTCAACTCCCAGAATTCCTGAGCCAGCCATGCTGGCTCAGGAATTCTGGGAGTTGAAGTCCATGAGTCATAAAAGAGCCAAGGTTGCCTACCCCTGGTCTATCCAATTAAAACAGCCCCCCCCCCTGTGAAAATGTAGTGAAATGAAGCCCCAGATGGTCTCCAGAACAATCTCTCTTGACAACCCACCTCAAAACCAGCAGAGAGGGTTCCGTTCTGGCCCAAGAAACTCCGCAGGATGGGCACTGACACAGACATCATTGCCTTGTTCTTCCTCAGAGTCTCACACGGTCTCAACTCCCTAAGTTGAACTGTTCCCGGAGGTACCCGGGTGCCAAGCCATCTATGGATCTTGGAAGCTTACTGGCAACTAACGCAGCTCCTGCAACACTGGTGTCATGCTCAGTGGTTCTCCTTCATGAATTGGGGATGTGTGTGTACTGACTGCAGCTTCCAAATGGGCCCCACATACAGCATGCTGCAGTAGCCCATCCCTAGAGGTGCTAAGGCCCTGGGTAACTACTGCCAGGTGTTGAGACTAGTGCTGTCCCCTAGCTGTGGCTTCCAGGTGGCTAAGGCAGCGGCCCCCAACCTTTGGGGCACCAGGGACCGGTTCCGTGGAGAGGTTTTTCCGTGGACTGGAGGGGGCCTGGTTTCCTGTGCTGCCTGCATCCTGTGGATGGGACTTTGCTTGTTTGTGTAGCCCGGTTTCTGGCATGCTGTGGCCCAGTTCTGGTCCACGGACCGGGGGTTGGGGAACCCTGCTTTATCTCGATTTATCTCCAAGTCACAGGCCTATTTTCCCTGGGGGAGCACAGTTCCATCCAGAACTACAAGGGGACAAGACCAATTTCAGGACAAGCACTACCTCTGTCTTGCCAGGACTCCCTGAGTTGTTCCCATCCATTCCCACACACCTTCCAGGCACCGGGTCAAGATTTCCAAGCTTTTCTGGCTTAGTGGGCATCACCATCAGTATTTCACTCCAAACGAGCTAATGATTCCACTCAATGTTTTCCTGGACATATTTAAGAGCAGGATGAGAGGGACGACCCACAGAGGAACCACCAGGATGACCTCTTCCACTGGCACCAGCCACTGAAACTGCCTCTTTAAGCACTGACAATTTTCCTGATTTTTCCTTCAGGTAAAAGCCAGGATGGGCACACATCCAGCCCACGGGTTGCCGAGTCCATCCTGCAGACTGCTTCACCCACTTTCTCAGAATCACCAAACCACAAAGAATCCCAAGGAAGCTTCATTTCATCAGGCACCGTCCAGATGCAGGACTGAGCAAGTTTGTGCAATTTTCTATCAGCAAAACATTGTACAAACATCTCAAGAGCCGAGGTGGCGCAGCAGTTAAGAGTGCAGTACTGCAGACCATTTTAGCTGACTGTGTTCAGCAGGTCAGCGGTTCAAATCTCACCGGCTCAAGGTTGACTCAGCCTTCCATCCTTCCAGGGTAGGTAAAATGAGGACCCAGATTGTTGGGGGCAATGTAAAATAAATATATATATACATTGCTTACTGGTGTACACCGCTTAGAGAGTGCTCGCACTTAAAGCGGTATATAAGTCTCATAAATAAATAAATAAATAAATAAATAAATAAATAAATAAATAAGGCAGCTCTCCAGTAGCTCTCGACTTCCACCTCCCAGAAGAGAGCATGTAACGGCTAATCACCAGGTATTCTTGTCAATGCAGTAAGGGTGGGAAAAGGAAGACAGATTCATCGTGGTCTACGCCTTCTTTTTGGTGTATGAACTTTGTGTGGTCAAGAACACGTCTAGCTGGCACCATGATGATCATAAATTGCTAACGCTTCCTGGAATTCTCTCCCAGAGCGTGGAAGTTGAAGTTGCCCAGCGCCATCTGCCAGGGACGCTCCCAACACCAGGGCAGAAGTCCCTTCTGGCATCCTGCCACGCAGCATGTTAGATGGTGCACAAGTGGACGCTCCATTTGGCTCTACGACGCGACCTCCACTAGAGGTACTCGGAGCCTGTCGCATCAGAGAGATGGGCTTGACTGCCATCAAAGTGCCCCTGAGAACCACCTCCCCTTCTCCTCTCTTAGGACCACGGCTAGTGGAAGACCAAAAACCCAGAGAGGAATTTCCAATAAGGTGACATCCCACCTTTGCCCAGTCAATCTTCAGTAGCGCCTCTTCCTTTTGATTAAGCTCAGATCCTATGAATTCAGGCAAGAATCATTCATCAAACTGGAGGAGACCGAGGCTACTCCTGCTATGTAGAGTCTCTTGCAGCTGGCCCTCCTCACAGGTTTGGGAGTGTGGATGCTTCTAGAGCAGTGGTTCTCAACCTTTCTAATGCCGCGACCCCAACCGGTCATAAGTCGAGGACTACTCAACCGGTCGTAAGTCGAGGACTACTCAACTGGTGCAGCACCATTTGCAAAATGGGACTTTGGGCGGGCTCAGCAGGGCAGAGACAGCCTGGACAATTCCTATTGGCTTTTGAAAGCCAATAGAATTAGACTCTATTCAAGAGAGTCTATTCTATTGGCTTTCAAAAGCCAACAGAATAAAAGGGAGTAGCACAGCTAAGGAAAAGGGGAAAAAAATGGCGGACTGCGTTGTTTGGCGACCCCCGTGAAATGGTCGTTCGACCCCAAATGGGGCCCCGACCCACAGGTTGAGAACCACTGTTCTAGGGTGACCTATGAGGCCGGTCACAAGCACCACTCAGCCAGAGGGAGACCACACCCCGGAAGCAAAGGCTACGCCACACTCTTTTGCTCCAACCCAATTCAAAAGTCACTCCAACCCAAGGAGCATCCAGGAAGCAACTGCATCCTAGGTCAGATCAGAAACTCAAATTTGCAGGAAGACTCGAACTCGGCTCTGTTGAGATTAGCTCCCGTGACGGCACCTTGCCAGCCTGACTGGCTTTAGAGCCCCTGCCGGGGAACCAGGGAGGCGTCTGCCCGAGTCGCTTCCAAACTGGGTCTGCCTCTCAGGACTTAAGGAATGTTACCTATCCCTGTCAAGGCCCCTTATTCTCCACACACCCCTTCTATGCAGCAGGCCAGGAAAAAACGTTTCTTCCGAAAGCATCCCAGAATTCTAGCATTACCTGTTTTTCCGCAGAGAGGACTCCTTCTTCTCGTAAAATCTTCGGGTACGAGCAAAGGCCCCCTTGAGACCACGGCTGGCCTCTCCTTGCCAGGGGATGCAGCTGGAGGGCCGGGGGAGGGCTGTGGAAGGGCAAAAGAGACCATCACACCCATGGCTCTGAGCTGGGCTCGCTGGTCCCACCTGAAGCCCCCTGGAGGCCCTCTGTGTCCCTGGGCTGAGCACCTCGGCCATCAGCCTCTGGACCATGGAAGACCACTATCCAGCCCCCGAGCTTGCCCCGGGCAAGAGGCTGGGTGGTGGGGAGACGCAGAGTGGGAGGTGCCGCTTTCCAGATGCTCACCGTCTCGACACTCGCCCCCTTTGCCCCCAGTGTGAAGGAGGAGGGGGGCTGCAGCTCTGGGGCAGCACTGTTGGGGCCGTGCAGCCAAGAACTCCCGGTGGGCAGTAGTCCAGATTTGGGAAAGGAACCAGAGGAGTAACCGCAGCCACTGAAAGGGGACGGTGAAGGGTCGATGCTGGGGAGGGCAGACAAGAGGGGGCCTGCGGCCATTGGCTGAGCAAAACCAGCTGAGCTTCCCAGCCTGTGGGGGAAAGGAGAGGAATGTTTGCCACTTTTTGTACAAATACTCAGTGCTTTTCCTAAACTTTTATCCATATATCCTAATGTTTTTCCTAGGCCTTTTTACCGCAACTGGAAACAAAGCCATCATGCCCAAAACCGCACACACACCCCAGTCTATGCTGACAGCCCTCCACTTCCCTTGGAAATCGGCCAGGGATGCTGGTCCCTGAAAGGGGGGATGCAGCGCAGCTGGTTGTTATCTGCTTGTGGGTTATTATTTAACAGGTTCTTATTTAACCATCATAAAGTGGCTTATCTAAAGAGGAAGTTGGAATTCTGCAACCGGAGGTTGGAACAAATTTGTTTGCATAGTGATCACGGCCGAAGCTCCGTTGGGAGGCTGATCTTGCGATGTCGAGTCAAAGTCACTCTGGCCACCCATCAGTCTGACCGCACCTCATGAGGAAGGCCAGTTGGCAGTTGCAAAAAGGTGCCCCGTTCAAAGTCTGCCACACCAGGTAGACCAGACAGGAAACTAAGCCAGATGAGCTAAGTCTACTCTTTTGTAAGGCTGCCTTAACAGAACTTTGCAAGTCTCCTGGGGTCACCTTTACCTCAGGAGGGAGGGAGGGTCCCTTGCAAGCCTCCTTCTCTGCCCATTGTGCAGGTGTGGGCAACGTCCTCCCTTATCTGACTGTTCAAATGTCTTCACCCCACCTGCCAAGGTCTTTCCCACAGACCATTACAATAGCGTTGCAGTTTTCTCTGAAACATCCATTTTGACTGGGATGCCGGAATGTTTGCCTACAGCTGAACTTTGGACCCAAATCAACATGTGGGCAGAAAAGAGACTAACTCCTGAGGACCAGAAACCTGACCTGACTCTTTCTGTTGTTCTTGCTGTCCACTTACCACTTCTCTGTATGTGGCAGCCCACTTTTCTCAGGAAATGGTACCAGGAAATCGGGTCTACGAGGTTGCAGCCTCACCTGGCGAGCCGCGTACCTGTGGGCAGTATACTATTTTCTTGGTGCACACACACACACACACACACAGAGGCAGCAGCCCCCCAGCAGGACACAGGCAAAGTGGCTTTGCACAAGCTGATGGGTTGTCCAAGCTCTCCTCCTCCATCCCCCAGGCCCTTTATCCAGGACTATTTGGGGAGGGGGGGAGCAAAGAGGCCATCAGGTGGCCAGTAGAAAAGGCAATGCCCAACCCAGGTTCAGGAAAAGACGGTGGAGAGAATCAACTCCCAAGGGCCACCTTGTGGCCAAACAGGCCTTGTGCCTCCTCTGAGCTGCAGCCTTCCCACGGCCAGCCCAATGATTCACGGCAGATCACTCAAGCAGGGCGTCCAGGAGGCCTCAAAATGGGGCATCACTCCCCTCTCAGAGAGAGAGAGTGGATGCTGGAGGAAGGGGTTCTGACAGTCTGGGCACGGGGGGGGGGGCGTGTTCTGTTGCAGGGATCAGCTCTTCTCTCGCTCCTTCTTTGCAAGGAAACCTGCACCCAGTGCAGCACATTGCAGGCCAAACTGGAGCCAACCGCATGATGCAGCTGCAGAAAAAGCAAATCCAGTCCTTGACAGCATCAACCAAAGTACAGGATCTGAACTAAGAGAAGGCACAGCTACTCTCCCGTCTATACTGGCAGGCAGCATCCGGGATCCAGTTCTGGGCAGTGCCATTTAGGAAGGAGCTGGCCAACCGGGAGCTGTGATGAGAAGGGGCTGGGAGGAAAAAATGAGGAGCAGCTGAAGGCCCCGAGGAGCTTCAGCCTGGAATAAAGAAGATGGGGGCGCATCTTCATCCACATGACCGCATCCGCCATGTGGAAGACGGGGCAGAAGTGTTCAGGGTTGGTCCAGATAAGGCAAGGTAGGACAATGGCTTTAAGTTAGAAGGAGGCCGTTTCCACTGCCTCTCTGCGGGAGCTGTTCCTTAACGGATCTGAGGCAGTGGACTCTTTTGCAGGAAATGTGGATGCTCTAAGAGTGGAATTCTACACTGGACAGGGGTTGGATTAGATGGTCTCTGAGATCCCATCCAACTCTTCCATTCTCTGATTTAAAATTCTGACTCACAAATCCGTCAGGATGGAATCTCCAGCAGCCTGGTAGTCACTTGGCACACTGGGAAGATTGGCCTGTCCCCTGAGACCACCAGGAAGGACATGGCCCAGCCTTGGCACCTCAAAAGTCACGTGCTTCTTGGCGGGAGTGCCCGAAAACGCCAGGCTGGATTTCCGGGAAAGAGCCTTCTGCTTCCACATCAGGGCACAACGGTAGACCAAGTGGTGACGCTGACACGCAGCCTGCAAGCAGAGCAGGAGGGGCTGGTCTCGCTGTCACTCCAGTCCCGGACCCCAAATGCCACCCAGCAATGAAAAGCCTGCCCCAAGCAGAAGCCCCCCCTGCCCCTCCAGCATCATCAGACCAGCATCCAAATCAAGTGGCACCATTATGGGGCGAGAGACGCCAGGCTCCTGCTTCACCTGCAACTGATGCTGGGCTTGCCGATGCCCTCGGTGCTGCTTCATGGCGGCCACGTATCTCAGGACGCGGCAGATGCCCTCGCGTAGCAGCTCCGCCTGGTAGCTCTCGGCCGCCAGTGCAAGCCGGCCCTTCTTCCGCAGCTGCTCCTGCAGGAAGCCTCCCCAGGCCCTCAGCACCTGCAGCCGAGACAGAGCGGCATTCCCTGACCCACTTTCTGATGCCCTCTCCCATTGGCAACAAAGGGTCTTTGCTCTGGGGGTTGTTAGGAACAGTAATTACAAGGGCATTCCTCCCGTTTTTGGGGGATTTCATCCTAAGAATGCCTGTTTCACAGGTATAGATGCAGCTGCTGGGCAGGGAGATGCTTTTCTAAGGGGGATAAATCTTTCAGAAATGTCGGATGCGCCCTCAGTCAACTTGACTGTGCCCTGACAGCAGAACTGGAACAATTCTAGAAAGAGTACAGAGAAGAGCAACAAAGATGATTAGGGGACTGGAGGCTAAAACATATAAGGAACGGTTGCTGGAATTGGGTATGTCTAGTTTAACGAAGAGAAGGACAAGGGGGGACATGATAGCAGTATTCCAATATCTCAGGGGCTGCCATAAAGAAGAGGGAATTAAGCTATTTTCCAAAGCACCTGAAGGCAGGACAAGAAGCAACGGGTGGAAACTAATCAAGGAGAGAAGCAACCTAGAACTAAGGAGAAACTTCCTGACAGTGAGAACAATTAATCAGTGGAACAGCCTACCTCCAGAAGCAGTAAATGCTCCAACACTGGAAGTTTTAAAGAAGAGACTGGACGGCCAATTGTCCGAAATGGTGTAGGGTTTCCTGCCTGAGCAGGGGGTTGGACTAGATGACCTCCAAGGTCCCTTCCAACTTTACTACTATTACTATTACTAATGAAGAACTAAGGCAGTTCCTACACTGGACAGAATCTGCTTCTGAAGAACAATTACACCCTACTAGCTTCACACCCCTGTAATTTTTAAGACTGTTTAAGGGAGAAATGCCCTTTTTTCCAACCCTCGTATTTGAGGAAACGCAAGTTAGGACGTTTGAGGCTGAAGAAGTGGCCAGTCTGTGTTGCAAAAGCCCTTCTAGGGAGCCCAGGGCCTTCGTGCGTGCAAGAAGCAGGCAAGCAAAGTGACAGGCTTAAAGGGAGGGGAAAGAGAGTCTAGTTGAGGCTGTTTGGAGAGCTCTTCCTCTGTCTCAGCTCTCCTGCGGGGCAGATCCACTGCTGCATAAACACTTTGCCTTAACTGTGGCCTCCTTTCCTTGTTGGCTGTGGAACTGCTACTCCCCAACACTGGACGGGATCTGACCTTGGTACGTGTTGCTATCGCCTGTTGTTGCTATCGCCTGTTAAAACACTGATGCTCGGATTGTAAAAGGTGCCCAGGTGAGAAGGCAGATAAATATCTGCCTACAACCTCACTGGATGTAGGAAAAGCTCTCAGTGAAGAACATGCTATATTAAATGCTTAAAGTCTTTAAAAACCTAACCGCACATACAACTTGAAAGAAAAACTTTTCAAAATTCGCAAGATGGTAATCAACAAGATGGAAACTGACCAAACAGTCACATCATTTCAATATCCTGATTTTTTTTTTCTTTTACATTTGGAACTGAATAGAATGAACTGGATAGAACTTTTATTTAGTTGCTTTTTGTTTTCTTTTTAAAGGTTTATCTTCTGTTTCCTGTTCCACATTTTTGCCATTTTCTTTCTTTATCTGGATCTCTTCTTTGATGTAGATAGCGTATCATAATCATGCAGCTTTATACAGTGCAGTGTTTCTCAACCTTGACCATTTTAAGGCATGTGGACTTCAACTCCCAGAATTCCACAGCCAGCAATGCTGGCTGCGGAATTCTGGGAGTTGAAGTCCACATGCCTTAAAATGGTCAAGGTTGAGAAACACTGATATAGTGTATGATCAAACCGATATCTAATGTTTTAAGAAACATCAATAGTGAAAAGCTGCATCCAGCTGAACGAGGACTCCTGTGGCTCTCAGGGGGCTGGGAGTGGTGGGGGGCCTGTCTTCCCTCTAAGGGCGAGACGGGCTCAAGACTCCCCCTGCATCGTGAAATGTAGCATTTGGCAAAGCCCAGATGTGGTGGCCTTGGGCACAGCTGCTTGACCCTCAGTCGACGTGCTAGGAGAATGAGAGTTGCTTCTCCATTCTGGTCCCGCTGGACTTTGGGGCCGGTTCTGAGTCAGGAATCTACAGAGGTTCCCAATCATCCAGGTCACAGTTGTCCCCAAGGTGTTGTTGTTTTTTTTTTTTCAAAAGGCATCTGGACTTTTTTTGTTTTTTCCTGAAAACGTTTCGCTTCTCATCTAAGAAGCTTCTTCAGAACTGGAGAAGCTTCTTGAATGAGGAATTAAACGTGTTCAAAGAAAAACACCAAGAAAGTCCAGTTGCCTTTTGAGGAGCCACCCAGGGACGTCTGAAACACCATGCCCAACGGATGCCCCACCTCCCTGACACAGCCTCTCGGAGCCCCAAATGGTGCTGGAAGGAGGACTGGAAGGTGGGCACCGGTGAGCTCCACAGCCAGCAGTCCAAAGCTGAGCCAGCCGGGAGATGGGCACTTGCAGGGCCAAGACTGACCTTCCGCTGGAGAGTCCGGGACCAGTGCCAGAGGGCCTGCACCGTCTGCTGCCGCTCTCGCCGTCTGTCTGCCAGCTGTAGGTGCAGAAAGAGGGTTGAATGGCCACTTGGACCGCCAGCATCCGCAAAAGAAGTCCTCCGGTGGCTGCAAGACCGAAGGGGAAGGTGCTCTCTCTTCTCACCCCAGGAAACCTCCAGTTCTGGCCAGCCTCAGCCTCTTTCTGCCCAGCTTGGAAGGGGCGCCAGGGGCCAAAGTGGGTGCCCGAGCTCACCTGTGCCTTCCAGGACGCAAAGGCAGTTGCGGAAAGTCTCCGGGACAGCAGCTGCTCCCCTTGTCTCCGCAGGAGCTATAGGGAGGGGGAAGCACAATCTGAAGCCCGTTCCCCACCTGGAGGGGGGGGGGTGAGGGCTGCTTCTGCCTGCTGCAGCTGCTTTTCCCAAATGCAGACAGTAACCTCAGCTTCATTCCCTCCCAGCACCCCTAAATGGCTCCACTGCTTCAAGGGGTTCCCCCAGTGGAACCCTAACCCAGTGGAAAGACCAGAAAGGACCTCCCACCTATGCTGCCCCTCCCCCAAAAGGGGGAATCTCCTCCTGGGAGGGGAGCTGGCGGAGGGGCTCACCATGACTCTGATGCGGCTGAGATGATCTTGCTTCCACCTCTCCAGGCACCGGCGGAGCAGCTGCCTCCGGTGGTGCTCGGCTGCCACGCTGAGCCGCCCCCTCTGCTGGGAAGAGCTGGCAGAGGCCTCCCTCCAGCGGAGAAACAGCCTCCGCAGCCTCGCTGCAGGGAGGAAGGATGTCACGGCTGCTGTGACTGCCCTCTGGCCCCTCGACACTCTTTGGCTGGGGAGGCCCATAGACCAGGAGGGTCCAACCTTGGCAATTTTAAGATTGATGGAGTTCAACTCCCAGAATTCCCCAGCCAGCTGGGAACTGAAGTCCACCAGTCTTAAAGTTGTCAAGTTGCTCTAGAAACAGAGTGGCAAGCCTTTGGTGGCTGCTTCCAGGACTCTGCCCTGTGCCCCGCTGGTGTCACCCCACTGCCAACTTAGATATGGGGGAAAGGAAGAACAAGTGGGGGCCGGTGAGCTGGTCCTTCACTCCACAAGCTTCATCCACGCAAAAGCCAAACACAGAGCAGCTTCCGCTCCCTGGGATGGGCTTGCAAAGGATTCCTGGGCCTGAGAATCAAGTGGCTGTTTAGCGAGCTGGGTGGATCCTGCCTAATGCCACCCACCCCACTTGGTTTAATTAGCAAAGAAAGACCCCCGGCTCCTTTCTTTTTCCAAGAGAATACTTTACTGAGAACAAGGCAGTTACAGATGAGAGCGGCTTGGCCCCAAAACGATGCAATGAAAGCACCCTGGCCATCTCCCCCAGGCTATCAGTCAAGGTCCAATTAGAAGTTTCTAAAAGTTAACTTTTAGAAAACAGAACAAGACTATACTCAAATAGATAAGACGTGCAGTTAGAATATTAGATTTTGTTATGAAAAGGGAAAAACGAAGAAGTTGAGATAAGGGAAACTTCGGATACCTAAAGCATGGAAATTATAAATATCAAATGTTACTTTGAATATTGATGGGAAGTTAAAGTTTGGGGAAAAAGCAATAACAGGACATTGATTGTATATAAGGATTGAATGTAAACACAATTAAGATATGTATAAGCTAAAAATTATTGATAAATGTAATAATGATGTTTTTACTTAGTTGATAATAATAAGAACTGTATTAGTCTAATACAGTGGTTCTCAACCTTTGTAATGCCGCGACCCCCCAACCGGTTGTAAGTCGAGGATACTCAACCGGTCGTAAGTCGAGGACTACTCAACTGGTGCAGCACCGTTTGAAGAATGGGACTTTTGGCGGGCTCAGCAGGGCAGAGACAGCCTGGACAATTCCTATTGGCTTTTGAAAGCCAATAGAATTAGACTCTATTCAAGAGAGTAATAATAAAAGAATAAAAGGGAGTCGCACAGCTAAGGAAAAGGGGGGAAAAATGGCGGACTGCGTTGTTTGAAATGATCGTTCGACCCCAAATGGGATCCAGACCCACAGGTTGAGAACCACTGATCTAATATGAGATAGTAGATATTAAGGGAAAAAGAGAGGAAATATATAATGTTGTAACTTGAGATTTGTACTAAAAATTTATGTTATTGAACTATTGATTAACCCAGCCACCACATTGCTTTTTAAATACTTAATTGTAAAATTAGAAAACTAATAAAATATTACTAAAAAAAAAAAAGTTCTCAGATTGTTTTGGAAACGGACCTGCGTTCCCCTCTTTCCCATCTCCACATTTTTTTTGCTGAGCTTGTGCTTGATTGAGGTTATCACAGTCAGGGCTGCTCTGCTTCACACACACCCCCAGCTGCCCCCCCCTTCCAATCTCTCCCTCTCCCATCACTGCCAATGTCAGGCTGGCAAGAGGCAATGCTAAGCAAGCAGAATGACAGCGGTGACAGCCATCATGTGAAGGCAGAGGTTTTACTCCTGGAGGGTCTCCTACTAGGCCAACACAGCAACTGTGTTTTCTTGACCCAGATGTTCCAAAGGTGCTTTTCCAAAAGGCAAATGGACTTTCTTGGGTTTTTTTCTTTGAAAATGTTGCACTTTCCTTCCAAGAAGCTTCTTCAGTACTACTGAAGTTCTATAGCAGTGTTTCTCAACCTTGACCATTTTAAGGCATGTGGACTTCAACTCCCAGAATTCCACAGCCAGCAACGCTGGCTGTGGAATTCTGGGAGTTGAAGTCCACATGCCTTAAAATGGTCAAGGTTGAGAAACACTGTTCTATAGCTTCCTGGATGACAAGCAAAACATTTTCAAGGAATCAAACTAAGGAAGTCCAGTTGTCTCCTGGAAAAGCAGTTTAGGGACAACCATGACTCGGATGATTGAGAATCTCCACAGACCCTTGACCCAGACAGAGCCCCAGATTCCAGCTGGACTGGACTGGAGAAGCCACTCTCAATTCTGCTAAGGCATCGACAGAGGCTCCGGCAGCTCTACCTTCGGCCACCACATCCTGCCCCTCCCCACAGGAGAAAAACTGTGATGGACTTTAAGCTCATTGCTGGAGGGGAAGCGGTCAGGCACTGGCTCCCCTCTACCAGTGTGAGAGAGGATACAGCTACCAAAAAGGGGCCACGGCTGAAAGCCCTCCGAAGAACCCCCCCCTCCTCACCTATCTGCAAGTGCCTCTGGGCATCTTTCACAGCCACAGCCACCTTCTCTCGGCTATCGGCACGCAGCACAGCCGCCTCCCTCCACTGGAGCAACACCTGCACTGAGAAAATGGGGGGGGGCTTGAATGTTTCCAGGATCACTTTGTATCTCCTGGCAAGACCCTCACAAGAGCTGCTCACGGCGTTTCCCTTGCGTTGGACTTCACCCAAACCCAGCCCAAGCGCGGAGGGCCGGAAAGCGCTGCCGGGTCCGCAGCGGGGTTGCTTGGCCTGAGGTTACCTTGCAGAGAAGGACTTGTCTGCAATGACGCCCAGCCAGGCCGGCTGCCTTTGCTTCCCGCCTGAGGTCAGCAGTATTCTCCTTCCAGGAACGCAGCGTCTGACTAAGGACCAGAGAGAAGCAGATGCCTCAAAGCCCCTGGAGGGTTTCCCCACCTGACCTCGGGGGAGACTGGCCCGAGGGCCGTCTTCACAGCGACACAGGGGAGCCCAGCCAGCTGAGGAAGGGGGATCCCCAGCAGCATGAGACTGGGGGATTACCATAGCAGCCCCCGATTATGGTCTCTCTCCTTCTTGGCTACCTGCTGAAGGATGCACTGAATGTTCTTTTGGTATGTCTGGAAAGAGAGGACCCAAATTCTTGTCTTACCCCAAGAAGCATCTTCTTTGCAGGAAAAGGGGCTTGAATGTGTAACTTTTTACTTATCATGGGACAGAGACCCTCTTGCCACTTAAGGCAGTGTTTCCCAAACTTGACAATTTTAAGGCATGAGGACTTCAACTCCCAGAATTCCACAGCCAGCAACGCTGGCTGTGGAATTCTGGGAGTTGAAGTCCACATGCCTTAAAATTGTCAAGTTTGGGAAACACTGCCTTAAGGGCATAGCTGATCATCAAGATAAAAAAAACTTTACTTTTCTTGGTCCAACTAAATGGCATAAGAGTGCACAAACGTTCACGTTCTCCAGAACTTTTAATCAAAACAGTGCAGTGCATTGACAAACCACGTGACTACACCACTGAATGACAGCAGTTCCAGCAGTCCTGGTTACTGTTGTTAAGAAGGACCTGACAGGTTGTTAAGAAGGACCTGACAGGATCACAACTTCCAACTTCCCGCTGGCTTCCTCATTGACTGTTTTATGTGAAGCTGACAGGGAAGATCACACATGGTGAATGTGTGATCATGGGAGGCTGTCAGAACCCTCAATTTTATTAATCATGCATGTTCTCTGGGCTTAGGTTATTTGGGTTCTGCCATTCTCCTATGAGGGGGAGGGGGGAGGCCGGGGGCTTGTAATGCAGGTAGGACGTTTCCTCTATTTGCTTTGAGGTATCCTCCACCAGGTGTGCCATCTGCCTTATCTCAGCGCACAGGGAGGAACTGGAGAAGACCTAACAACTTTATTGGCTGCTTTCTCACAACCTGACACCACCTGTGGATTGGCCTGTTTGAACTGACCGGATGGACAGTTGGGGTAGGATTATTGTTTTGCAGGTTTAACTTACTGATTTGGGCGGGAAGCCCTCAGATCCTGCCTAGCTTTCCTGCTTTCTGTACCTGCCAATAAAAGTTCCTTTTGAACTGATGCCAGTTTCAAGAGTTCTGCTTTCTTGGTAGAGAAACGGAAGTGGGTCCTTATAGATGCTGTGACAAGGCCTGGTCATAACCACCACCCGCTCAGCACCGTTATAAGTTTGAATGGTGGCTGAACAAGTGGCCATTAACTGAGAACCACTTGCAAGCCCACTCCATTGTTTCTTTTTCTCTCTTCCATTTTTTTCTCTTTTAACTAACTGCATCAGTGCTCCTTTTTGTTCTGCCATTTCTATTCTCCCTCATTCCTTTTTTCACTTTGTCTCAACTTCCTAAGCTCCTTCCTTTGGTTGAAGTGATTTCCAAGCCCCTTGGACGCCAGCCCTGCTGTGTCTGCATAGCCTTCCTTATCAGATCAGATCACTATTGTTGTCATTTTTTTCCTGTGGGCACAATGGCACACATTAAAAATGAAATTTAGTTGCTTCCTCTCAAAAGTGTACACATAGATAACCCACATTCAAAACATACTATATACAACATATGTATAAACCTACACCCTTACATATAAGTAACATATAAATATTATTCACTGTCCAATAATATTCCAGCCTCCAAGCCAGGACTTGCAGAGACAGGGACAGGCCCACATGCTCTTCACAATGGGAAGAAAGCCTCCCTCGGTTCAGCTGCAGCCAGCAGATGCTCTTGGGCTGCCAAAGCGCTGCCGGTCCGACCCTGGCGTCCTACCTTCCAAGCCGCCATGACCCTGCCCAGCAAGGCCTGCTGGTAGTGGCCCTCGGCTTGGGCCATCTTCTTCCACTTCTCAGACTTCTGCATCTGGTACTGGAAGGAAAAAGGACCCTGGAGCAGGACTTGCAGGGACAGTCCAGAAACCAGATAACACACACAGACACACACACACACACACAGAGGGCTTTCTGCAAAGTAGCTATGGGGGGGGGGGGAACTGGGTCAGACGTCTTCCCACGGGAGGTGCATAAAGAAACGTCTCTGCCAAAGGGACTTCTGCCACCATCTCTTGCTCTCTTGGGCTCCTCTTTTGAATGCGGAGAGCGAGTTTCCACGAGGAGCCCCCTGCCCCCCCCCCCGGAACCTGGCTCCTTCCACATTCAGGCAGCAAGCAGCCAAGCCTCCTTTCTCTGGGACGGCTGCGTGCTTCTAGCGTGCCAACAGTGTGGGAGGGGAAGAGGGGAAAGTTTTGAATCCGCAGGTGTTCCTTATCCAAGTGAGAGGTGAAGAGTTGTTTTGGCAACTAAAGTTTCTTCTCATAATGAGCCGAGGTGGCGCAGCAGTTAGAGTGCAGTACTGCAGGCCACTTTAGCTGACTGTGTTCAGCAGGTCAGCGGTTCAAATCTCACCGGCTCAAGGTTGACTCAGCCTTCCATCCTTCCGGGGTAGGTAAAATGAGGACCCAGATTGTTGGGGGCAATGTAAATATATATATACATTGCTTACTGGTGTACACCGCTTAGAGAGTGCTTGCACTTAAAGCGGTATATAAGTCTCATAAATAAACAAATAATTACTGGACCTGAACTGTCAGAGAGGGGAGGGAAAGTTTTACTCTTCTGATGATCTGTTTCCCACCCTAGTTTCAGAGTTAGCTTTTCTTCAAACTTGCCGGATTGTTTTATGCCTAATAAAGTGAAACACTGGACTTCATCACGCCTCTAGTGTTTTGCTTGATTGGGCTTTTCAGCCGGAATATGACATCAGGCGCTTGGCATCCAAGGCGAAGGCAGTCAAGCAATGATAGCCTCGGAACAGAACTCCATCAAGAGAAGCAGCCCAGAATTTCCCCAGAGCAAATGGTTTTTTGGGGGGGGGGGTGAAGGTAAGTGGCTGCCGTCAGATGGGGGAGGGTGCAAAGGGGTCCACAAGGCAGGTGGGGCAAGGCATGGGGAGGGGGCGTGGGGGGCACAAGGAGACACAGCAAGGGTGGGGGAGGGTAAATAATGGTGCGCAGAAGTACGAGGGAAGCGTATGGAGAGAGGGCGTCTCTATAAACTGGCTATCAATAAATCAGTTGGATGTGCACATGTAATTATTAAAACACACATTGTTTTAATATTCCTTTCATCTTATCTCCTTTTTTAAAAAGAAGCAGACAATAAAAGAATGAGGTGCTCCCCAGTCTTGAAAAGAACACTGTTCGCCTGAAACTTCCTTCCATCTTTGGAAACCTCCCTGGTGCTACCAAATGCCTCCTGGGAGCTCCTCGGGCATTTCACACGCGCATCGTCAGAGTCGCAGCTTTCGTCTTTTTTAAAAAAGAAAAAAGCCACAAAGGAAGACGGCATCAGCCAGGGCTTTTGTGGCCGTAATAAAGCCACTTAAGGAATTTCAACCATATGGGTAGAATATTTAACAGCAAGGAGAAGTTCCTGATTCCAGCAGTCAGCTTTTTGCTTAATTTTGCCCACCCAAACAACTCCCTTGCTCATGAGTGTTGGTTTCCATGGGATTGGCATCAATGGGTGCTCTCACCTGCCGCCATTTCCTCCACGAACAGCGCAGGAGCTTCTCGGAATGGAAGTGCAAGGCCGCTGCCTCCTTCACCCGCCTGAAAGAAGCAGAGGGCAAGCTGAGCTTTGGTGACAGCAGGTCCCTGACCAAGATACGGGCATGTCACGAGGGAAGAAGCCCAGATTTTAGCCCGGGGATGGGGCTTCTTATGCCCAGCACAAGCTGAGATCCGCTGAACTGTCTGAAATGGGATCCCTCGCTTGAGCAGAGGGTTGGACTGGAAGACCTCCAAGGTCCCTCTAAGACCTCTGCTATTCTGAATGATTCACCCCTGGAAATGCAGCAGATTCCTCCGTCTTCCAGGAGACTCAGCCTGGAAGAGGCCTGGGGCCTCCCACAGGCTGCTCATCCCTACCTTAGGGGAGCATCTTGTCAGAACCTCACCTAGAGCAACAGTGGTGTTGCCCCCACCTCTACTCGTGGCTCACTTTCATTATGGAAGATCAGCCATGCATACAGGAGAAAGCATCACCCCCCCCCGCCCCCCGCCCCCATTCAAGCAGTCCTCTCCTGTTTGGTTGCAAAGATCCAGACCTCAGGGAGCTCCAGGATGGGCCCAGCCTGAGGAACATCCACCAGGAACTCTCTTCCATTAAGTCTTGAGCAACGGTGGGGCCCAATCCACCTCTGAAGCACCAAGAAGCTCGAGGAAAGAGAGTTGGCCATCCCAGCTCTTTGCACAGAGTTCCCTCATTCAAAGCCAAAAGTCCATCCCTTGCAAGAATCTCTCGGGGCTCCAAAGGGGCCCTGCAAACTTTCTCAGAAACTAAAAATGAGCCCCCCCCCCCCATCTGCCCTCTAGGTACAGGGAGGAATCTGGGAGGGAGGGGGGAAGCTTCTTTCTTCCGTATCACCCCCCCCACTAGCCATTTTTTTTATTATTATAAATTTTTACAATTTTACAATAAAAACCCCTTTTCCCAATCCCTCCCAACCCACCTCAAAACTCTCCCTCATTCTTCCCAGAGCTGAATACAGGGTTAACTAGAACTTAAAAGAAAAAACTTTTAAACTCAAATAAACCTCAGACAAATATAATTACATTCAATAAACAAATTGTTAAATACTTTAACTCCATTATATATAAAAAACAAAAAGAGAAAAAGAAGAAAAAAAAAGAAAATAAGAAAATAAGAAAAATAATAAAAAGAAAAGAAAAAAAAACAAAAACAAAACTATTCTACACTTCTAAGTAATATAAATTATTCAAAAGCTAAATAATATTTTCTTATATCATACTTATATTGTATAAAATTTATCCATCTTTTCCACACCAAGAGGTACTTCTCTTGCGATTGATCTTTCAAAAAAGCCGAATTTTTTGCCATTTCAGACAAATAAGAAACTTTAAGAAACCATTCCTGTAAAGTAGGCAAAAACTCCTTCTTCCAATATTGTCCTATTAACAACCTTGCCCCCCGCTAGCCATTTTGTGAGAGCACCCACCACACTGCCCTCCAGCCAAGCCAGTGACCTCCAGTGAGGCTCTCTCAGGGCACTGCTGTCAGATCAGGACCCCCCCAGAGGCGAAGACGGACTCTGGGTTCTTACCCTCTCTTCGTTTCCCAGACATTCTCCCTCCAGAGGTGCAAAGTGGCCCGGAGGAGCCGACGCCTGTGGTGCCCCCTGGCCAAGGAGACACCCTCTCGCTCTTCCAGGCGGGCCAGGGTGGCCGTGTGCCACCGGCCCCAGAACCGGAACAAAAGTCGCCCTTCAGCGTGCATCGGTGCCTGCAAAGAGAGAGGCCGGAGGTTGGGGCTGCGGCTGGGCAGCCCCTTGCTTCAGGAGGCAAAAAGCTGAGGGTGTGTGTGTGTGTGAGGGATCCAAGCAAGCAAGCAAGCAAGCAAGCAAAGAAAGCCTCTGGTGCAGGACTGCGCAGCCGAACTGAGACCAAGCTTAGGACTAGGAAGGATACAATCCAGGTTGCTAAGCCTCCCTTTGAGATCCGGGCCCTGTTTCAATTCCCACAACCTCCACAACCTCCAGACTGAGGAGCCAACGATGGCCTGGGCACACTTACCATCATCTCTGCCGCCCGTCCCTCCTGTTGCTCGCGCTGCCTCAACTGCCACCGCTCAAAGACCCGCCTGGTCCACGTCTCCCTGTGGAAGAGGGCTGCGTGAGGCTCCCGAGAGAGCAGCCTGGCCTCTGTGGGCCTCCACATCCCCCATTCTGAAGTACCGCAGGGCTGACCGCACAAAAGGCAAAGCAGCAGCACGAGGGATTCCAGAGCTGGACCGGCAGAGCTCCGGAAACGCCAGAGCCCCCTCCTCACTTTCTTGGCAGGAGAAAGGCAGCACAGCAGCCGAGGGATGGGGTCCCAGATGGCTAACGAGGGAGAAGGGTAAATAGTGGGGGTTTTTTTTGGGGGGGGGAGGTGCCTTCCAGTTAATTTTTGACTCTGGCAATTGTTCGGATGAATCCCCTGCAGTTTTCTTGGCAAGGTTAATCAGAAATGGTTTGCTATTGTCCTTTTCCCAAGGCTGGAGAAAGTAACTGGCTTACGGTCTCCCAGCCCAACACAGGACTGGAACTCAAGTCTCCCCATTTCTCACCCTGGGCCCTTACCATTACGCCAAACTGCCTGTTCTAACTGCCTGTTTACAAGTTTCAAAATGACCCAAGACAACCTTGAATTGTGGATTGAAGTGAGCAGGATAAACTAATTGGGGGGGAGGAATGAGAGTTCTACATCTAGGAAGAAAAAAATGCAAGACAGAAATCTAGAATGGGGGATCCTGGCTTGGCAGCTACAGAGGCAGACAAGATTTGGAAGTTTTAGTAGACCGCAATAGTCCCACACAGGGACTAATAAGGAAAATGGGATTGAGGTCTAGGTGAACAGAGAGTGCAGGGCATGGGAAGCAACTGTCTCCCTCCCCTCTGACATGCTCAACCCCCCCCCTTGTAATTCTGTGTCCAGTTCTGGCACCACCACCCAAGCAGGAGGTTGACCAACTGCAGTGCGCTCGGAGGACAGCTACCAATGCGGTGAAGGCTCTGGAAACCAAACCTGGCAAAGACTGGATGAAGGGTATATTTAGCGTGCGGCATAGAAGGCTGGGGAGAGTTACGATAGCGCTGTTCAGAGATCCAAGACCAGAACCAACAGATTGAAGCGGGCAGATTCGGGTTAGATAGGATGGTAAAAGAGGTAACAGAGGAATGAGCTGCCTCATGAAATGGTGTATTCCTTTCAGTGAAAGATGTTCAAACCGCAAAACTGTATTGAATCTGTCTCAAAAGCTGTAGTAGATCCTACAGGGACTTTGCAACCTCTGAGGTCCTGTCTAGCTCTTGTCATGCCATGATTCAACGATGGCTCCTCTCAACAGCTTCTCTGACTCAGCATCCCTGATATTCATGACTAAGCTACAAACCTGTCCTGGCTTTGCTCCTGGCGCCTTTCAAGAGAACACAGCGCCAGGATTCGCACCAGGGCCCTCCTCCCGAGAAAGCAGGGGGGCCCTCGCCCCTAACCCGGAGGCTGCTGCCAGCCAGCCCACCTGTGGCAGCCCAGGGCCACCCGGTTCATCTCACTCCACCAGAGCTGGTGATCTCTGAACAGCTTCCAGGCCTGAAAGGCAGCGGACAAGACGACGGCCTGGCGATGCCGGTCAGCTTTGGCATCCTGGAACTGAAGACAAAAAGAGGCTCTTAATGGGAATGTTTGATCATCCAGCACACTCTCCTAGCAGTGTTTCTCAACCTTGACCATTTTAAGGCATGTGAACTTCAACTCCTAGAATTCCACAGCCAGCATTGCTGGCTGTGGAATTCTAGGAGTTGAAGTCCACATGCCTTAAAATGGTCAAGGTTGAGAAACACTGTCCTAGCAGGAATCACCAGCCAACCAAAAATGGGAATCTGTGCATGTAACTCAAGTGGGAGACGCCCCCCCCCATAACATTTTTTTCAGGGCTTAAACTTTGCCCCCCTCCAAGGCTCTTAGCAATTCCTTGCTTTGAAGCAGCTGCCTTAGGAGTCCCTGATCCACTGCTTAGCACAGTGATGGTGAGCCTAAGAAACACGCGTCCCAGGTGACGACACATCGTGTCATTTTGGGAGACGTTGTTAAGCCTCTGGAACCTCTGGAAGCTGCGCAAGAGGGCCCTGCTCTCACGCAATCCAAAAAGCACGTGAGAACGGCACGTGCTTCACCGCTCAGTCTGGAGGCTGGAATGAATGCAAGAGCAGTCCCTGAGATTCCCAGGCTTCATGAAACCCTGAGCTGCCGGGGATAGGCAGTTTGAAAAATACATTTATTTATTTAATAATACATTTAATTTTAAATAATGTATTACTCTTTGTTATGAATTCTCTTTTGTCTAGGAATATGTGTATATCTCTGTGCGTGTGTACGCACGTAACATGCCAGCATGTCAACTTAGGCATTTTCTGAACTTCTGACACGCTGATCCCAAAATGTTCGTCTTCATTGGCTTAGCGCCTTCCAATGTCAGCTGCGGGAGGACTGTCCTCCCACATCCTCCGTGGACGCCACCAGTGGCGCTTGGGAGGGTGGGGCCCCTCCTTGCTGAACCCTCCCAAGCACAAGGAACACAGGACCTGGGGCCTCACGGATCCCCCTCTTCAGCTTCCCCAGGCCTTGCTGCTTGAGGAGGCAGCCCAGAGGCAGAAGCAGAGCACTGCCACCACCCCAGCTGTACACGGATACCCCAGGCCTCCCTCGGAGCAGCTCTTCGGGGCAACCAGAAAACAGGAAGAAGTGGATCCAAGCAGCCTTGCTTCCACTTCCCCTCCCCCAATCTATTTCTCCCCTAGGGCACCTTGTAAAGTCTGAGGATGGAGACCACTTTGCTTTTAGTACTTTTAGTACAAACCCTCTTCGGTGGGCTTTTGAGGGAGAAGGATAGGGCCAAAATAAAGGCAAGGAAGGAAGGAAGGAAGGAAGGAAGGAAGGAAGGAAGGAAGGAAGGAAGGAAGGAAGGAAGGAAGGAAGGAAGGAAGGAAGGAAGGAAGGAAGCAAGCAAGCAGTCAGACGTGGGCCCTGATGTCCCTTGCTCCCAGGTGGTGACTGGCACTCAGGGCTCGTTTCTGCTGGCTCACCTTCTGCCATCTTTCCCCGCGGGCTCGCTGTGTCCAGGTCCGCAGAGACTTCTGCAGCAGCCTCCGGCTGGAAGGCAAAGTGGGAGCTTCAGCCATGAGCCAGCTGGCCCTCGGTAGCCAGTTCTGGACGCTTAGAGCCAGGGAAAGCTTTCCCTGGGCCAAGCTGAATGGCATGGCAAAGCAGAGGACGAATAACTCCCAACTTGCAAAGGTGAAGCTGTGCAAATGTCTTTCGGCATCTCTGTTTTCTGCTGGCACCCCAAAATTTACCATCTGGAGTGGCAGACCAAAGGGGCATCTGCAAGCATTCAGGTTCAGTCTAGGGTTGGCCGGAACTGGGCCCCAAAAAGCCACACCTAGGATTTTCAACAAGCTGGTTTACAGGAAGAACTAGGAACTACTCTAGCCAATCGACTACAGATCCCTGCCGCTTACTCTACCGCCCTGTTGCATGAGGGGGCCTCACCGCAGAGAGAAGATGGGCACAGGTCAGTGCCCTCAAGGGCGAATCTGACACGCCAGGCAGGAGTGACCCCTGCCTGTCCAGTGCTGCCTTCCCGTCTCTGATGCTGTGCGGGACTTTCACAAGGAAATCTATTCCATCTCACTGCAAGCTCCAATAGCAGCAGCATGTAAGCAAAGCTGGGGGGGGGGGAAACCAACCAGCTCCAGCCCCCCCCATTCCATAAGAGGAGCCTTGCTGGCCCTCCAGAGAGGCGGGGGACCCTCCATAAGGACCTGTGGTGAGAAACGGCTGCCAGGGTCAGGGGCCGCTGCTGCTCTTCCTCCTTCTGCTCCAGACGAGACCTCCAGCAAGTCCAGAACCTAGATATGAGCTGGAAGAGAAGAGAAGCAGCAGCAAATAAATAGTGACTCGATTCACAAGATGCAGGAAGGGGGGGGGAGGGGTTCCATAGCAGGCACCTACTTTCTCATCACCAAACAACAGCCGCCTGTGACAGAATTTGTGTCCCAGGGAAGAGCGGACCACATTTACCTCTCATCCAGCTCTACCCTCCATATAATGAACGTTTTCTTTTTCCTCATGACCTCCTGGGTGGTGTCAGGTACCCCAATTCTTGGAAAAGCCCCTTAGTTAGGTGCTATCAAGTTGGGCTCAATCTTATGGCCTTTCTCTAGCGATTAAGGCTCTCTAAGGGCCCTCCGACTGCATCTACCCACCCGCCTTGTCTCCTCTCTGCCCCTTTGCCTGCTTTCCTCCATGTGGCTAAGGATCCTCCTTTTCCTAGTGCAAGCCCCCCAATCTTCCCGGTTTGGTGGCCCAGAAGGAAAGGGAGCAGCAGGGAAATGTGTATGCATGCGGCCCTGTGCGTGCATGCACAAATGGGTGTGCACACACTGGAGGTGCGTGTGCAAGCATGCACAAGCAGGCCATGTGCGCCCATGGCATGCATGCTGGCACCCGCATGCATGCGCAAATGGGCTGA
The DNA here is from genome assembly GCF_016545835.1 of Crotalus tigris. Lineage (NCBI taxonomy): Eukaryota > Metazoa > Chordata > Lepidosauria > Squamata > Viperidae > Crotalus > Crotalus tigris. The sequence goes on along the minus strand of NW_024100139.1, from coordinate 719,317 downwards.
CACACCCATGGTGCGTGCTGTTGCCTGCACGCATGCACAAACAGGCCACTGGTGCCCGCGTGATGGTGGCAGCGGTATTAGCATCCACGTGCATGAGCAAATGGGGCTGCTAGCACCCATGTGGCGGTGTTATCGTGAGGGCAGCTCACCAGCTATTCCCGGGGCCCGGTGGCCTATGGACCGTGGACCATAGGTTGGGGCCCCCTGTCCTAGAGCGTGATCTGCTTAGGATACGCGCCCAAGTTGTTTTCACTTTTCCTGCATATCCTCTCTTCAGCTACCTTTGAGCCCACCAAGACAAAACTACCCACCATCTTCATTTGTCATCACCAATAATTATTGTTGAGATTACTCAGGTTTTAAATTTGTACAGAGGCATAAAAATGATCTCTAATAACAACCCTTAACAGATCAGTTGCAATCTGTAATTTGTCCCCCCCCCCTCCTTTCCAAGTTTCTTGCATCGCAGAAAAAAAATTCAACACCACAATTATACCCTTTCCAGGATAAAGGCTGAGGCCAACCTAGATGCAGCAGGGAAACCAGGCAGGCTCACCGTGACTCGGTGCTGCTGACAAGCCAAGTTTCTCCCGACTTGCTTGAGGGAACCCTCCCGGACGTTCCTCCGCCAGACGCGAAACCCACAACTCTGTGGAAAGTGAAAGAACTGACTTCCAGACGTAGGGAAGGTGCATCTCTGGAACAGCCTTCCCTTTGCGTCATGTGTGAAAACACAACTGGTGAGGCCAAAAGAAGCAGGCACGACGCTGCAATGGAGTGCGCATGGGTGTCCTGAGCACAGAGCCTGGGAAATCTTCCCAGTTTACTCGAGCTGCAAGGGCCCAAGACTGCTAGCCGTGGGATAACAGCCTGCGGAGTAGAACCTGCGCTCTTCCAGCCTGGGCCTTTGGCTGCCTGGGCGAGAGCAGGCAAAGCAGCTCTTCCTGCTCAGAAGCCACCAGCAGGATGCCGAAGCCTCGGGCCTTTTCCAGGAGAAGCCACAAAGCTCTTACCAGCAGGTGGTGGTGATGGTGGCTTTGAGCCAGCCGGTAACGCTCTGCTTCTTCAGCACGCAACGCCACATCTAATGGATGGGTTAAGAAATGCAGCAGACCGGACTGACTGCAGTTGTTTATCACTCAAAGGAGGAATCCAACGTTTCAGAAGATTAAATGGTGGGGCTCAAGCATTGTTTCGTCTTATCCTCATCGTCCAAACAGGATGGACGCCTCAGTCACTGTCCGAGTTAGGGACAGTCTTGGGACTCCTAGTGCAGCGGTCCCCAACCTTCCTGGCTCCACGGACTGGTGGCAGCAGCAGTGGCGGCAGCGGGATGGTTTCATGCATGCAACCCAGATGCAAATGAATCTTTGCACACTCGCCTGCCACTTGCCTGGCCTGGTTCCCAATAGGCTTTGGACTGGTATAGTGGTCTGCAGACTGGGGGTTGGGGACCCCTGTTCTAATGTATTTATTACACGGGATTCCAGGCAATTTGCACCAAAAATAAAAGCAGCAGTAAGATCACGCGATTTATCTCAGAAGGCCCCCCGCTCCATCACACCAACAGCCCCAGTGCCTTTCCAGCACCCTGAAAGGCTAACCGGGAAGGTGCCCGGTAGACCTGGGGGAGGGGACTCCTCACACAGACCAGACTCTCCAGTGTGCCTCCTGCAGGTGTGCACTAGCCAAGCCGATTCTATGAAGGCTCTCTGGAGCCAAGCCGCATGGGCTTTGTGCTTGTCTTTGCATACAACTTTCCTTCACGTACATTCCTACTTTATTGTTTGTTTATTAAATGTATTTGCCCTCATCTCACCACAAGGATTAAGGTTAACTCCTAATATAAATTTCCAATTTTTCTAAATGAATCTTGTTTTTATTATCCAACCGAAGGATTGTTTGCTTCTGTAAACCATTAACCCAGACCTCCTTTTCAAAAGTAGCTCACAAACAAATGTGGGGCTTTGTGGGGATCCTGCCCAGAAAGGGGGGGGGTCCCTGTTCCCCGCCCCGGGCCGCCCCCGGCAGCAAGAGAGCCCCGGAGTGGATACAGAGCTTCCACTGAGCAAAAGCCCTTCGCAAAGCTGTGCCAGCCGCCTGCTGGGCATGATGCTCCGACTGCTTCTTGTGCTTCCACACCAGTTGCCAGGCCGAGAAGTGCCAGTGGAGTAGCCGGGCGTGATGGTGCTGCAAAGCCAGCCCTAGGAAGAGAGAAGGACAGGCGGTCGGGGGGAAGGCAGGCACTGGAGATGCTCCGATGCAGGGAGCCCTCGACTTGCTACCACAGTTGAGCCCAAAACATCTCTTGCTAAGTGAGATGGTTGTTAAGTGAGACAGTTAAGCGTATTGTGCCCCGTTTTACAACCTTTCTTGCCACAGTTGTTAAGTGAATCACTACAGTTGTTAAGTTAGTAACAGGGTTGTTAAGTAAATCTGGCTTCCCCATTGACTTTGCTGGTCAGAAGGCCACAAAAGCGGAACGCCTGATTCAAGGACACGGCAGCTATCACAAATAGGAGCCAGTTGCCAAGCGTCCAAATTTTGATCACGTGGCCGGGGAGAGGCTGCAACGGTTGGAAGAGTGAAAAAGGGTCATAAGTCACTATATTCAGTGACGTTGTAACACTGAACGGTCACTAAATGAACTGTTGTAATTTGAGACTCCCTGCACCAATCAGGAGAGGGATGTGTTCATCTATGAATCCTGGAGTGAAAAGCAGCGTTCATATACTGCCAACTGTTCAAAAGGATCAGCTGCCCTAAAACGCTCAACCAACTGTCCACCCGGCCGTGTGTGGGGACGATAAACTTCCACAATCCCTTTCATTGACACCTCCATCCCTGTTCTTGGCCTGGAGAACCTCCTCCATTAGGGTCGCCTGCCCCAGCCCACCAGGCCGTGCCTTGTAACCCTCCCGTCTGGGATGCCCCCCCCCACACACTTGCCATGCCGGAGAAAGGGCTTCTTTTGGGGCACTCACGGCTACTGCGCTGCTTCTCCCTCCGCTGGTCCACGTACTGGAGCCAGGACTTCAAGGCCTTCCGCATCGCCCAGTGCTGCAAGCGCCTCGCTGCCCAGCCGGCTGTTGCCATTTCCCGCTGGAGTTGTACGTAGAGGGCCTTCCATCGCAGCCAGGCCTGACGACAGGAGTAACCGGAGAGGCGGTAAGGTCAAATTGAAGCTGACCAACCAGGCCACTGCGCTCATTCCACAAAACCCCGGGGTCCTAGGGTGTGGGAGCTCAGCCTTTCCTGCTGGGTCCAAAGTCCATGAAGGTTCTGGACTCACGCGAAGTTCCACGCTGTGCGCCCACTGACGGAGGGCCTGGGACTCCATCCCACGGTAAACCTGACTCTGGCACCATCGCTTCTGCCACAACCCCCAGGAGAGCCTGCTTGAAACAGAAGAGCCCCAGCTCAGAACGCAACTTCCGTCCTGGAGAAGAGATTTGCAGATGTCATGGGTGCTGCAAAGTTAGAGCGTCATCTCTTGAGTTCACAAAGCTGGGGGGGGGCTCCATTAGGCCATGAAGCCCCTTTTCTTCCTGCCAAACTCAACTAAACAATTCCCATCACCAAGAAGGAGCTGACTTGTCCCGCTTCCTCCCAACCAAACGGCAGGTGATCCTCGACTTACGACGGTCCGTCGGTTGATCATTCAAAGTTACAACGGCACTGAAAAAAGTGACTTATGACCATTTTTCACATTCAGGACCACTCAGCACCCCCAGGGTCACGTGATCAAAATTTGGATGCTTGGCAACTGGCATGTATTTGTGACAGTTGCAGTGTCCCAGGATCATGGGATCACTTTTTGTGATCCTCTGACAAGCAAAGTCAGTGGGGAAGCCGGATTCCCCTCACAAACCGTGTTACTAACTGAACAACTGCAGTGATTCACTTAACAGCTGCGGCAAGAAAGGTTGTAAAATGGGGCAAAACTTACTTAACTGTCTCACTTAGCAACAGAAAGTTTGGGCTCAGTTGTGGCTGTAAGACCTGAATCCCAACTTCGCCGTCTCTTGGGCCTCTGGAATGTAGCCCCTCCCTCCTGGGAATCCAGACTACAGTCCACCACACCCAGCCCCCCAGCCCTCCCGCGGCCCCCGAGTTCTCACCGCAGGACGCTCTGCTGCCGGAAGTGCAGAGCCTCCCCGAGCATCCGGTGCTTCATCCTGCAGAGCTGGAGGTAGCTCAGCCAACGCCGCCATGTCTGGAGGGTCTTCTGCTTGGTGGCTGCGGAAGATGGTCGGCAAAGTCATTAGGACAAAGAATATTGGTTAGGTTCACGCGTTATGCTAAGCTACGCTTTAACCACAGTTTGTTAATCAAAGTTTGGCTCACCAAACACGTAAGCCAAGACCAAGCAAACTGTATCATGGTTTAGTTAAGTCAAGCCTGCCTTTATTTTGATAAAATGTGATTTTTCGTTCCCTTGCAGAACACGGTCCTAGGAGGAGCAAAGCCCAGCAGGTGAACCGGTGACACAGACGAGGGCAGAATCTCCAGCATCCCAACTGAAGAAACAGTGGATGAAGCGGGCAATAAGCGGGCAAGGAAGCAGATGAGGGCCAGGAGAGGCGGGAGGCTCTCTTCTTGGCACCCAGTGCAGCTGCTGCAGAGGGAGACCCATTTGGGGAGACAGACGCATCAGGGAAGAACGAGGGTCAGCCCAACCCAGATGCACATACCAGGTTTCCTGATCTACAAAGAGTTTATTTATTTATGAGACTTATATACCGCTTTAAGTGCAAGCACTCTCTAAGCAGTGTACACCAGTAAGCAATGTATATATATATATATATTTACATTGCCCCCAACAATCTGGGTCTTCATTTTACCTACCCCGGAAGGATGGAAGGCTGAGTCAACCTTGAGCCGGTGAGATTTGAACCGCTGACCTGCTGAACACAGTCAGCTAAAGTGGCCTGCAGTACTGCACTCTAACTGCTGCACCACCTCGGCTCTTGGTTCCTGGATCATGAGGGTCTTTTGAAGCAACAAGGTGTTTGATTAAGAATCTCAGCCTCCCCATCAAGCAGGGGATGGGAAAAGAGGCACCAGAGAGGCCAGTGGCGATACACAAACACTGTCCCTCTTTTGCAAAGGACTCTGGAGGAAGAGAGACCCTGTGGCCCTTCTTAATACACCATGCTAATGAAGCCAAACTCCTTCTGCTTTCACTGCTCTTTGCATCAGCTGTTTCCATAACAGTTGAACGCCTGAACTATGGTTCTGAAAGGGCAGAAGGAACTCACTGACCTTCGGGGGAGAACTTAGCCATGGCCCAAGATGGCAAAGTGGAAACTGGATCCCAGCTTTGTACCAAATTTCTACACTGCCCATCTCGCCTAAGTCATTCTGGGCAGTTTACAGCAATGTAGTAAAATCACATAAGCACGTGGATAAAAGCACAGATTAAAAAGAGTCAAAATAAAAACCAAAAGTAGAGAGCAACAGTTTCCGGTTGCCCAGTCTTTCCCAGGAGCAGCAGAGATACTTCCAGGAAAGGCGGGGGAAAAGCCCTGCGCCTTCCATCCCATCGCCCCCCCCCCCCCAGCAGAGGAGCAGCAGTTGTGAGTCAGGAGGAGAAAACTCCCCTGGCCCAGAAGCATCTCCAGAGGTTGGGGGAGGTTCTGTGGGTGCAGCCACCAAGCAGGGCCCCTGCTCTGGGAAAGCAGCCCATCGGGAGAGACCTTCCCATCCAATGGCACACCATCCGGAAGGGGATCCCCAGGCCTTTCTGCAGATAGAACGCCAGATTTGCACTCGGCTTGTAACAGGGCAGCTTTCCTTTTTTTAACGAAAGGAATTTTTTAAAAAGCAGCCCAGCAAGAGAAGGAACTGGGTGGGCACAAGCATGAAGGGGCACATGGGGGGGGGCACCTTGAGCTCATCTCCCCCCACGCTCCTTCTGAGAGTTGAGCCCCAGTCCTCGCTCCCTTGCCCTGCCCTGCCCTGCCCTGCCCTGCCCAGCCCAGCCCAGCCCAGCCCAGCCTTTCTCACCATGGGCCGCTGCAATACGGTAGGCGAGCTTCCTCGCTCGTCGCTGGAACAGGTAGGATCTCCAAGCCTGAAAGACTTTGTGGTAAAGAAAATACCTGAGCAATTGAGAAGAGAACGCTGGGTCAGCAGCCGGTTGCATCAGGTTACAGTACAATACAGTATGTGCTGAAGGGATTTCTGCAAATGCTTTCATATCCAACGCTTCTTGGTAAAAAAAAAAAACTATTTTATATAAATCTCTCTCTCTCCTCTCTCTGTCTCTCTCTCTCTCTCTTCAGATACTTTGTAAAAATGCTCAGAGTATTTCTTTTTCTTTCTTGTTTTAAAGAAACTTCATGGGCAACTTTTGGGAGGTTGAGGGCCCCCAAAATTAGCCGTAGGGAGTGGACGACAGGACGACAAAGCTAAGCGGGAGGAAGCCTTCATGGAAGGGGCTGAATTTCCATTTCTCCAGGTGGGCATGAGAAGAGTGATATTTTTCAGTGCTGGAAAAATGAGAATATACCATCAGAGGAAGAAGTAATAAGAAAAATCCTGGACTGTGCTGAGATGGACAAATTAACAAAAGAGATAAAAGAAAAGGAAGACACAGAGTATTATATAATATGGAACAAGTTGTATGTCTGGCTGGAGGCTAGAAATAATAGAGAATAAATATGGAAAGGTCAAAAATGAAAATATGTGTATAATAATGTATAATAATAATAATATGAATTATTCTTAGTAAGAAATAGAACATGAAGGAAGAAAAATGTAAATAAGAAATAACGGGGCTATCAGGACAAATATTCTAAAGAAGAATAAGGGGGAAATGTAAATAATAGATTACCGTTACGCAATTGCTGTTAAAAAAAGGAGGAGTATATATTGTACGTGTGTTACATTTTGCTTTGCTTTGTTTTGTCTTGTTGGTTAAAAATAAAAATTAAAAAAAAAAGAGAAGAGTGATGTTTTTAATAAATTTGGTCTCTGTTACAGTTTAACCAACAGATTCCATACATTTCCTTTTTCGAAAGAACAGGAAACTGGGATTTCCAGGGAAAGAATGGCAAAGTGGCTCCACTAAAAGAGGAACAGATGAGAGTGGTGGAATGAAAAGCTGGGGAGTAGGCAGGCTCGTCGTAATTTCTCCCGTGGCAAGGAGAGGCCTGGAGATCACCCACATGTGCCCCAGACAACTGCTCCCCATGAGGAGACTGTAAGACAGCGGACTCTTGTGGGCTTAGGGCTCTTGCTCACGTGGTCAGTGCCCTCAAAAGGACACAGAGTTTGTTTGCATGCTTCCTTTTTTCATCACTTTTGGGAATTAATTTTTCAGTTATTAGGAATCTTTAGATCAACCAATTTTTCAGCACCTGCTCAGTTTCCTTCAATCCCTAGCAAAAGAAATTTGAAATACAAGGACCAATTTTTTCCTGGAATAAACAGCAAAAATGTGATCAAATTTTGGGTTGAGAAAATTACAAATGGACTAAGGGTCTACATCAGCGGGTCCCAACCTTTTTATATGGCGACCCCCGGTCACATGGACGCGCCGCGCATGCGCGGCGTGCCGCACATGCGCGCCGCCGCCCCCTGAGGGGGAAAAATGGCGGATCGCGTTGTTTGGCGACCCCCGTAAAATGGTCGTTCGACCCCAAATGGGGTCGCTACCCATAGGTTGAGAACCGCTGGTCTACATAAACTGGAAAAGATTTTGGAATTAATCAGAATACTTGCCATGGGAAAATATCTTTGTTTTAATTTTTTTTTAATGATAGGTACTTCGAAGATTGGACACTAGAGGGAGCCAGAAGGAACTAAAACAACTTAAGGAGAGCACTTAACTAATACAGGATGAAACAAAATATTTTAACATTGGAGATTGGACACTAACTATGGTTTAACATTTCAATATATTATTTCATACTAGACAACCCATGATCTATTGGCCATTGTTTCAGAGATATTCCTTACCAGATTCCTCAATAACTTCAACAATGACAAGACTTCTAATGGGCTGCCCTCACTGGAAAAATTGGCATCTATTCAAAGATGCATCTGGCTTGAAAACAGTCTACGGCTGAACTGGGCAGCACAAACATCAGCATAGGAAATGTTTGATGACGTGCTGTATTATGTCATAAACTGCTTGATCATTTTTAACGTCATAAAGTGTTTTATAAAATTTGCCAAATTTCAATTCCATGGGAGTCACTGGTCTCAGATTTTTGACACATTCTGTAAGTTAGCCCATTTGAGGTATCTTGGTTGAAAAATTGTTGCCCAACGATGCAACAATTTGTCTTGTTAAAGGTTATAGGAACAAGAATCTTAGTAGAATATGGATTTTGCTTTATCTTCAGAGATCCAGAAGATAAATGTTAAATAGATGGAAACTAAACACAGATAAACAGCTCTAAGCTGGTCTGCCTGGCTCAAGATAGTTTAGGATCTAAATTATAGCTAGCATGCATCATGGTTTAGTGCAATGTCTGAACAGAACCATTTCTTTTTTTTTTTTAAGCTAGGATGCAGGAAATTCAAAATAAGTTTGGGAAATGAAAGCAATTTTCTAACAGCCTCAAATGGATTCCTGGCCCAAAGAATAGGGTGGCATCAGAACGCCTCTTGCACAGACCTGTAATGGCAGTCAGCTCTGACAGTAAACTTCCATTCTCTGCAAAGAACCCACCATTCCTCCTTCCACTCTCCAAAGGTTTTCTGCAGCGTTTTCCGAACAAAATAGGCCCTACACAGAGATGACAATGAAAACACACCAAACACCAGTATAGTGTGTGCTCCGGGGCATCCAAAGCACATCTGGAGCTAATCAGACATTTGAGAGAACTGCCTGCATCCTCTCCTGGACCCTCCAATCAGCCCATTCGCCCTATGGAAGGCTGGGGGGGGGGGGAGGCAAATTCAGCTAAGCCAGGAAGCCCTCTGGTCCTGGCAAAGCCCTCCGCATCCAGATCTCCAGCCCTCTGCTCAACGCAAACACAGTATCTAACGTATGTCCACCTACAAGAGCAGAAGTGGTAGAAATAGAGAAATGCATTTTAGGAAAATGTGGCCCTGCGGGCTGGCTTACTGCTGGGGGGAGGGAGCAGAGAAGCAGCTTTTCTTTCTCAGCACCACAGCTGAGACCAATGGATGGGACCCTCTTCCACAGACCGGCCTGGGTCTCTTGTGCTAAAGAGGGGAGGGGCTCCTTTCTGGACAACACAAAGCAGCCAAGAAACACCTGGCTGGAAGTCACAACCCAGGACCAGGGGCCCTCCACCAATCTGGGGGGGGGCCTAAAAAGAAGCATCTGGAGTACAAAAAAATTATGAGATTCTTTCTTTTCATTCTTTCAAACGGATGGATGGTTTGGAAAAAAGATCCCTAGAGGGATGCAGGACTCTGGCGGTCTCTCCTTCAGCAGAAAAGCTCTCCCAAAACTGGACCAAATTTGATGGGGGAAAAGCCGGCAGAAGAAATCTGGAAACAGTCTGGATGGGGCCAGGAAACTGAAGGGCAAAAAAAGTCCAGGAAGCCCCCACACCTGGTCATCGGGGGGGGGGGGGACAGTTGGGCAGCATCTCAGAGTGTCAGCAGCCACTGAATTCTAAGCCCCCCCCCCCGCTTCCTTCTCAGTTACATGATCCAGACCAGAGCGCTTTCTCAGCAGCTGGAAAGATTTCCAGGCTGTCCCTAAAGCAGTGTTTCTCAACCTTGACCATTTTAAGGCATGTGGACTTCAACTCCCAGAATTCCACAGCCAGCAATGCTGGCTGTGGAATTCTGGGAGTTGAAGTCCACATGCCTTAAAATGGTCAAGGTTGAGAAACACTGCCCTTAAAGGCACATTCTGCCCCTAAGGCCACATTTTCCTAAAATGCATTTCTCTATTTCTACTACTACTGCTCCTGTGGATGGACATACGTTAGATATTGTGTTTGCGTTGGAGCAGGGGGCTGGAACATCAGAAGAAAAAGAAACTTCAACCGAGGCCTTCAGGACTAGACACTTGTGCCCCGTTGAGTCCTCCTTTCAGAGAGTCCTGGTGGCGCAGTGGTTAGAATGCAGCACTGCAGGCTTAATTCTGCTGACTGCCGGCTGCCAGCAGTCGGCAGTTCGAGTCTCACTGGCTCAAGGTTGACTCAGCCTTCCATGCTCCTGAGGTCGGTAAAATGAGGAGCCAGATTGTTAGGGGGCAACAGGCTGACTCTGTAAACCGCTTAGAGCAGTGGTTCTCAACCTGTGGGTCAGGACCCCATTTGGGGTCGAACGACCATTTCACGGGGGTCGCCAAACAACGCAGTCCGCCATTTTTTTCCCCCTTTCCTTAGCTGTGCTACTCCCTTTTATTCTATTGGCTTTTGAAAGCCAATAGAATAGACTCTCTTGAATAGAGTCTAATTCTATTGGCCTTCAAAAGCCAATAGGAATTGTCCAGGCTGTCTCTGCCCTGCTGAGCCCGCCAAAAGTCCCCTTCTGCAAACGGTGCTGCACCAGTTGAGTAGTCCTCGACCTATGACCGGTTGAGTAGTCCTCGACTTACAACCGGTTGGGGGTCGCGGCATTAAAAAGGTTGAGAGCCACTGGCTTAAAGAGAGCTTTAAAGCACTGTGAAGCGGAATCTAAGTCTAAGGGCTATTTCTTCTGCTCTATTCCTTACCGGATTCCTCAAAGCCTTCAACAGTGACCGGACTTCTAACGTCCTGCCTTTACTAGGAATGTTGGGAGACCTTCAGGGATGGATCTGTACTGAAAACAGCCAGCCTATGGCTGAACTGGACAGCACAAACATCAGCACAGGAAATGTTTGATGTTGTATTATGTCACAAACTGCTTTATGATGTTTATGTCATAAATGTTTTTATGACTGCCAAACTTCTATTCATGGGTCATGGGTCAGGAATTTTGGACACATTTTGTAAGTTAGCCTAGATCAAAAGTGGTTCCCTCACGATGCCATTTTGTCCAGTTAAAGGTTATGGGAATGAGAGTTTTAGTAGCATATAATCACTCCTGACCATTATTTTTTGTATGCAAACATCTTGGAGCCAAAAGCTTACCTGGCCTTGGACGGCAGGACTCTTCCAAATGTCCTCTTCTTCCACAGATAAAAAAATTTCCTTGCCAGGTGCCTAGGAAACAAAGGGAGACAGCAACACTTCTGGACAGGCTTTTCTTCTCTAAAAACCTTTGCCCCAATCCTCCCTAGATAAACTCTGTCAGCTCTCCATATCAAGCCTATTTTTTAAGATATTCCATTTTCTCTAACAGAGTCATGGGAGCTACAAAGAAGAGCTGAAGTGGGGGTGGGAAATGGAGTTTCCATGAAAGCTGGCTGCTTATTCTTTAGCTGTTCAAAACATTCTGAGTTTGGCATTCCATATCCAGATGCTCAAGAATGCTAAACAATTCTGTCAAATCACAGAAGCCAATAGCCATTTTAAAAAAGTGCCATCTATTTACAGAAATAGATTAAATGGAATCAGACCCCCCAGGCCCTTAGATGATAAACCTGCCTGAGATGGCCATAGAAGCTCTCTTCTGTGGTGGCTTTAAGCATCCTTTTGAGAAGATCAGCAAGAGGAAGCAGTTTTATTTGACTATAAAACTCCTTTTGCTTCTAGAGGTGCAGGATAACATAACTAATACCTGATTCACACCCTGCACTGACTAATTTGCTTAGCATCTTATATGAAGCCACTCAATGTGATTTGTAATTGAAATGGCTTAATTTAAACTGCACCTGATTACACAAAACATGGTTGAACATGCTGGCTTTGAACTATAACATATACAACTAACTATAGTTAAACCACTTTCAGTTGATTGCAGTAAATGGATCCCACCAGGGTGCTTTAGAATAGAATAATAGAATAGAATAGAGCTGGAAGAGACCTTGGAGGTCTTCTAGTCCAGCCCCCTGCTCAAGCAGGGGAACCTATACCAGTGTTTCTCAACCTCAGCAATTTTAAGATGTGTGGACTTCAACTCCCAGGATTCTCCAGCCAGCATGCTGGCTGAGGAATTCTGGGACTTGAGGTCCACAAATCATAAAGTTGTTGAGGTTGAGAAACACTGACCTATACCATCTCAGCCTGTCTAGCCTCTTCTTGAAAATCTCCAGTGATGGAGCGCCCACCATTTCTGGAAATAAACTGTTCCACTGGTTGATTGTCCTCACTGTCAGGAAGTCTGGCTTGGCAGCAGCTTGTACAAAAAAATGCTTAAAGTTTTTTTTAATTTTCTTTTGAAACCCTCAAACGCAAAATAGCATTCATGTCTGTTAAAACAATTTGTGACACTTACTAAGAAATGCTTTCATAATGAAGAAGTTGGTTTAGATCAGGGGTGTTTAGATCTTGTTAACTTTAAGACTTATGGACTTCAACTCCCATGGCTGGCTGGGGAATTCTGGGAGTTGAAGTCCACAAGACTTAAAGTTACTAAGGTTGCACACCCCTGGTTTAGATACAAAAAGATCCTTTCTAAGTCATACTTTCTCTGAACTTCTGCTATTGGGATGTACCCTTCTATGTATTCCTGTTACTGTGACTTATGCTTGAAGCATAAATGACTGAAAGATGCTAACCAGGTGGACAAAGCAGGAGACACGTTTCAAAAGTCATCCTTCAAGCCCTAATTCTTGCATACACATGCCATTTCTAATAGGTCATTCAGGGCAGCAACCCAAATTTCATTCTTACCTAATACGAAGTTCTTTCAACCTCCCACCTCGGTTCCAGGTATACGTCACACGATATAAGATCCGACAACTCCCACTTTGCCCCGAATTTCTGTTTGGATGAGAAGGTATTGGCTGATGGCCCACACATTCTTTTTGTGGTTTCTGTGCCTTGTGAAACTTTGAACTTTAAAACAAAAACCATAATTGTTATCATTAGAAATATAGTTTAATACTATTTTATACAGATACAGAACAATAATTTCAGAAATGAGTCACATTATCAGAGATCCCACACCCAAAGGCAGGAACAATGGATGGAAACTAATCAAGGAGAGAAGCAACCTACAACTAAGGAGAAATTTCCTGACAGAATAATCAGTGGAACGACTTGCCTCCAGAAGTTGTGAATGTTCCAACACTGGAAGTTTTAAAGAGATTGGACAACCTTTTGTCTGAAATGGTATAGGGTTTCCTGCCTGAGCAGGGGGTTGGACTAGATGACCTCCAAAGTCCCTTTCAACTCTATTGTCATTTCTTCTCAGCACCTTTTCTGCTACAATAGCTCAATTTTCCTGTTTCTAATGTTGACAGAATTTGCAGATAATCAGGCTTCTTTAAACCAACCTGCCTGAAATTCAGGCTCCACATAATTTAATGCTAAGATAGACATAACAGCTATTCCTCAACTTATGACTGCAATAGAGCCTGTCCATCATGGTCACATTTATGACAATCATTAAAACAAGTCAATCAAGTGACTGGTCTGTTTTATGACCTGTTTTGCTAAGGTCATTAGCAAATGCTATGGTCATTAAACAAACCTGTTTTACTATGGGCGTGGTTTTGCCAAACACTAGAAGTGCCAAGTTTTGGGAAAACCATCATAAAATATGGTCACGTGACCAGGGGATACTGCAAATGGATTAAAGGAAGCCTTATTGCCCAGTACCTGAAGTTTGGTCACATGACCATGGGGAGGATCCAAAATTCGAATCTGGGTTGTAATTAGCCCCAAAGTAGGTCTGTCATAAATGATCAGTTGTAAGTCAAGGACTACCTTAGAAGTAATGGGTCTCTTGATGTTAAAAAGGATTTGTACTCCAATGCAGACTGAAAGCAACTGCTGGGTTCCCTAAACTAGTCAAACCAAATCCAAACAAACCACACTATAGCTTAGTAAAATATGCAAACCTAGAGAATATTTCTAAGTTTGTAAAGTTTCTATAGTGGGCCACTACGGCCCCCTAATGACCTGGGGATTTCAACTCCCAGAATTCCTGAGCCAGCAAGAGAGTGGAACCAAAGGCTCAACTTAGTCAATACAAAAGCAATTATTACACAAATGTAACACAAGACATTTTGTACAATTCTGCAAAAATGCATTCAGATAGTGGAGCGGGAGGGAGTTTGGCAGACAAAACAGGAGGAGAAGCCAAATGTAAAAGCTACCAGTCCCTCAACATTTTCTTCCAGTGAAATCACTACAGGTCGTCCTCACTTACCAACTGCAATTTGGTCACTAAGCCATGTGGTCGTCAAGCGAAACACCTGTGACTGCACCCTACTAATGATTTCAGTTGCATTCCAATCATTAAGGACACCATCCTCTGTTTGCGACTTGTGACGTCCTGCCGGCTTCCTCTCCACTGACTGATCGGGGGAAGCCGCTGCCAAGTGGGGATCATGAGGCCAGGGGTGGGCAGTTCAACCACCGGCTGCAAATCTTTGTTTTCCTCGCAGGGGTCATTTTGAGCGGCCGGTAAGCAAGAACTGCCTGCACGGCTAAATCTCCATGCAATGCCTGGACAGAAGCCCGGCGTCGCTTTTCCCCCAGCCCGGCTGCTCTTTCCCACGAGCCAGTTTTTCTTTGCCATTCAGCCGTTTTCAGACCCCTTAAGAATGAATACCCAGCCGCGGATTCCCCTCCACAAGCAGCCATTCCTCTCCCCTCGTCCCCGCCACCCAGGCGAGCGCAGCCGGCCCTTCCTTCTCACCTGCCGCGGCCCTTCCTCTCCATCGGACGCCGTTCCCGTCCCGGGGGAGCCCCGGGTTTCTAGAGGGTCGCAGGGAAAAAGAGGAGAGCCGTTAGTCCCGAGTCCGCACGTCCAAACGACCCTTCCGCGCCCGCCCTCGCCGGCTTGGCGCGGCGAGAGTTCTCTGGGCGTACGCAGAGTGCGCCCTGGAGGGTCGCCTGATTCGCCCCCGGCAAGACGCCCGAGGGGCCACGCCGGGCAAGACCCTGGCGCCCCTTCAACCCGAAAAAGCCCGAGGTGGCCCACAAACCCCCGTCGGGCGAGCGCCTGCAGCCGCCCCGGGGGACGCGCTGGGCTGCGGGGAAGGAGCGGGCTCTGACCCGCGGGGAGTCTTCGCGCCGGAGGAGCGCGGTCCCAACGCGGCCGCCGTCCGTTCGCGTGAGGCTCCGCCTTTTCGGATTGTCCTCAGCAGGCTGCCTTCAAGTTCGCCTGAAGGACCCTTTCCGCGCCCCCTCGCCACGACAGTCACCGGACGACTGCCACGTACATCTCCTTGCCGACGCAGCTGCCAAACACTGCTTCTCAAGGTCGCGCTCCGCGTTTTGAGGCGACAATCGCCGGAAAGCCAAGTTTTTCCGTCAGGCGCGCGCGGGGGCCACCTCTAGCGCAGGCTGTCGGAAGAAGGGCGCCGTTTGCGCGCGCGCGCGCGCGGCGGGAGGCGGGCAGGGACAGGAAGGGGCGCGTGCCTGGCGCATGCGCCGTGCCTATAAAGGGGGAGGGGCGGGTAACGGAGGCCCCGGTTACGGCGGCCGAGGAGACGCTCAGCGGGAGCCGCGCACGGACAGACGGACGGAGCGGCGGGTCGAGTCCAGCGCGGCCCGGTAGGGGCGGACGGCGGGGCGTGCGCGGCGGCGGTGTCGGCGACAGCAGCAGCAGCAGCAGCGACGGCCGCGGGCCCTGGGGCTGAGGGGGAGAAGACCGGCGAACGGAGCCGGCCTCCCCGGAGCGCGTGAAGCGAGCCCGGCGGCAGCGGGGGCGCTTGGCGGCCGGGCCCAGGTGAGGCACCCGCTGAGTCACCTGCCGGGGCGGCGCTTCGTCTTCCGGGCGGCCTAGGCCTCGCCTCCCTCCTTCCCCGCTCGACAGCGCCGGAAATCCCCTTCCGTCGTGCCGGCCTTGGCCCCGCAGCCTCGCCTCGCCTGTCCCGCGCGGTTCTCCGGCGCGCGGCGGTAACTTCACAACGCCCTTGCCAGGTAGGCCGGCCGCCGCCGCAACCGCGGCGAGTCGAGCATTGCCCGCGGCTCCCTGTCAGGCCGGGCGCCTCTTGCGGGGGGGGGGTCGGGGTCTGCCCGCGTCCCCCGGAGAAGGAGCCGCTTCCTTCGGGCCCCTCCCCGGGTCGGTCCCTGCCGAGGCGCCGCTTCCCCCCCTCCCCGCAGGAGCGCCGGCCTCGGCGCTGCCGGGCGTCCCGGGCAAGTTCCGCCTTTGGCGCTCCCGGGGCCTCCCCTCCCCTCGCCTGCGCGAAACGGCTGCGGGCGGCTGGCTCGGCCCTCTGGGGGGCCCCGGGGGGGCTGTTGGGCCCTCGCCGGCAGGCCCGCCTTGGAAGAAGCCCCCGAGCGTCCCAGGGGGCCGGGCGGGAGCTGAGCGCCGGTTGCCCTGCCTGAGTAGCCGAGTCGCTTGAAAACCTCCCGAGTTGCCAGCTGGAGTTCAACTCTCCCCCCCTCCCTAGCTCGGCAGGCAGTTTGCAGCCTCGACTTTAGGTCTTGGGAGCAGAATCGGAGCGGGTCAAAGCGAGGAGAAGTCATGGGGCGAAATCCGGCAGGCTGACTGATGTCCAGTGTAAGGGGCTGCCTTTGGGGACGCTCACCAATCCAGTTCGAGTCCGGAGTGGCCTGGCTTTGGGGAACTGGATCAGCCGATGCCTCAGCAGACCCCCCCCCCCAAGGCCTCTGAGTAATCTCAGCTGTGTCTGCTTGACTTGGAGTGGGTGAAGCCTTGCCCCTTAAGAAGGACTTGGAGAAGCTGCTGGGCTCTCATTCTGGCTGCTCTCCTCTGAAGCCAGCAGGCCAGGGAAGGGGTTGAGCTGAGGGCAGGACAGAGAACAGGAGGCTGCAGTACTTAAAGGAGATTCAGGTTTGACTAGTAGCAGGAATTCTCTGGCCTTAGTCGCTCTTCAGCAGTGAAACAACCTGCAGATGCTCAGCTGGGAATGTTGGGAGCCACCCAGGGAGGTTTCCTGCCCTGCACAGTGGATTTCAATTTGCACACATTGTGATACTTGAAGTGAAACTTTGTTGCCCGTTTATTTCGGACAAGCTGCAAGATGCGATGTCGGATTTTGTATCTGTTCTTTTTCTCCTCCTAGTTCAACTATGGATAAACGAGGTGGATTGGCAGAAGCTGTGAATGGAGATGCATTGCTTAACATGAACATAATCGGCACAATGAAGTTCCCCCATCGCTACACAAAAGTAAGCAGCTAGAATTTTATTGAGCTTTAAAGTGTAGCATAGCTGACTCAGGAATTCTGGGAGTTGAAGTCCATGAGTCATAAAAGAGCTGAGGTTGCCTAACCCTGGACTGTAGCTAAATGGACATCGATGTGTCTCACCCCATATTTAGAACAAGACTATTTCTGCAAGTATAGAATTAATTTGGAAGCTGCTTTTCTTGTTTGGAACTTGATTTTCATATCCTTTTCCTATAAGAAGGCATTACTGAAATGCCATTTAAACTGATGCCCATGCTGAACAACAAGTATCTCAGGCCCTGTACATTTCAGTTGGTCATCACAGTAATGTATGATTTAAGGATAGGAATTGGTTCTTGTAATTATTACTGCTGTCAGTTTATTTTATTAAATGTTTTGAACAGTGAACAAAACCAACTTTTACAACAGTGATTATCAATTTAAATGATGATGCTTTTCTTATTTCTATATGCTTATAGAGTAAATGTATAATTGTTCAGATTGAAATACATAGATATTGTGTTATACTGTACAGTAATATAAAATTATGTGACAATAATATGGAACTATGTGCAATGCTGGCTAATCTCAAAGTACAATTTGTACTATAAACAAATGTCACAGACCTGGATACTTGTTACTCTTTGATTGCTATACTTTTTTGAACCAGCATTTCTCAACCTCAAACTTTAAGGAGTATGGATTTCTGTGAATTGAAGTTACATATCTTAAAGTGCTATGATTAATATATATGTGTATGTATGTATGTATGTATGAATATATATATAGATATATCATATTTATATGTGTCTGTGTGTGTGTGTGTGTATATATATATATATATATATATATATATATATATATATACACAAATTTCTTTTTCTGAGAAAGAGTTAAAGAATTAAATTGGGAGACTAAGATGGCCATTTTGAGCTCATTTGCTCTCTTCAGTTAGCCACATCCTTTATAGGATTCGAACCTGGGTAGTCCACATGCTAGGCAGTTGCTTAACCACCAAGCCACAGGCTCTCTTCCGCTCTTTGCCAGCCGAGTCAAGGGAGTATATACAGGAAGTTTTTCAGACAGACCTTGCAGACCCCAACTAGGGGCGATAAGCAGGCTCAAGGCAAAAGAAATTATAAAAAGTAGAACTGCAGTATAGCATTCAAAATGCCAAGGTGTAATCAATCAGACCGGTCTGTCTGAAAAATTTCCTATATATACTCCCTTGACTCGGCTGGCAAAGAGTGGAGGAGAGCCTGTGGCTTGGTGGTTAAGCAACTGCCTAGCATGTGGACTGCCCAGGTTTGAATCCCATAAAGGGTGTGGCTAACTGAAGAGAGCAAATGAGCTTGAAATGGCCATCTTAGTCTCCCAATTTAATTCTTTAACTCTTTCTCAGAAAAAGAAATTTGGATTTGTAGATGTTTTGCAGTTGCGACTTGAGCCAGCTTATTGCCCCTAGTTGGGGGCTGCAAGGCAAAAGAAATTATAAAAAGTAGAACTGCAGTATAGCAGTCAAAATGCCAAGGTGTAATCAATCAGACCGGTCTGTCTGAAAAACTTCCTGTATGTAGGTCTTTGGTTATTCGGGTTTTCTCCCGCGTCAAATTGGAAGTGTCTTGGCGATGTTTCGACGAAGTCCCATTCGTCATCTTCAGGCTGGTGTTTTCGGCTTCGTGCTTCTAGGAGCAATGTGTGATCATAGCTGTTTCTTCCTTTTAACTGCCAGTGGGGGTATGAACTGATTGAGTGGGAGCTTGGCTGTGTTCTGATTGGGTGGAGGTGTGTTCTGATTGATTAGGGGCTTGGCTGTGCTCTGATTGGATGGGGGAGTGTTCTTTTTGGGTGGGGGCTTTGTTGTGCTCGGGTTAGTCTGAGTTGCAGGGGGATTTGAGATGGTGAGCTGTGTTGCTGTTTGGCTTCGCGTTCGTGGTCATGCCTCATCTTCATGGTGGGTGTCAGTTTGCTTCATGTATGGATTGGAGGGGTTTAAAGTGGCTAATGATGCAGCTGTGGTCTGGCTTCTGGTTTGTGGTCATGCCTCATCATCGGTGTGGGTTTGGGTTTGCTTTTTGCGTGGATGTGTGGTGGTGACATCCTGTGTGGTTTTCATGAGTGTGGGTCTGGTTCATTCTTTGTGTTAGGGACTCGTTTGTCAATAAGGGCGGGTTTCCAAATGGCTGGTAGGCGGGACGTATCATCTCGTTTATTCATGCTGTGTGGGAGTTTTTCTATCTCGATGGCTTCTCTGATTATTCTGTTATTAAAGTGTTCAGTTTTGGCGATAGTTCTGGTCTTTTTAAAGTCAATTTCATGTCCTGTGGCTTTAAGGTGTTGGACCAGGGAAGAAGTTGTTTCCTCTTTTTTGACTGAGTTCTTGTGTTCTTCAGTGCGTGCATTTATTCTTCTGTTGGTTTGTCCGATGTATGTGGTGGGGCAAGCAGTGCATGGGATTTCATATACTCCTTGATTTTCTAACTCAATTTTGTCTTTGGGGTTTCTTAGGATGGTGAATATTTTTCTGTTTGTGCAGAATGCTGTCTTGATGTTGTGTTTGTGGAGGATTTTGCTGATTCTGTCTGTAGTGCCTTTTATGTATGGGAGGAAGGCTTTGCCGTTTTCTTGTTCTCTGTCTTGGATTTTAGTGGGTTTTTTTTTTTGGATTAGGTTGATAATCTTATTTCTTTGGAATCCATTGGATGTTAATACATTAGTGAGAGTGTGTAGTTCGGTTTTTAGGTGTTGTTCATCAGCTAAACGTTTTGTTCTGGAGATGAGTGTCTTGGCTACGGAGTTGATCTGTGCTGGGTGGTGGTGTGAGAGAGCGTGCAGATAGCAGTTTGTGTGTGTTTTCTTCTGGTAGATGGTGTGTCCTAGGGAGCCATTGGATTTCTTGTAGACTAAGACATCCAGGAAGGGAAGTTGGTTATTAGCTTCTGTTTCCATGGTAAACTGTATTTTGGGGTATAGGCTGTTGAGGTGTGTGAGAAAGTTGTCCAGTTTTTCTTTCCCATGTGGCCAGATTATGAAGGTGTCGTCTACGTATCTGAGCCAGAGTTTGGGTTTGTGATCAGATTTTTCTAGAGCTTGGGTTTCAAAGTGTTCCATGTAGAGGTTTGCATTGACAGGTGAGAGGGGTGATCTCATGGGTGCTCCTTCTATTTGTTTGTATTTTTGTCCGCTATAGATGAAGTATGTGTTGGATAGGCAGTGGTTGGTCAGATCTAGGATGTGTTTTGGGGGGGTTATATTTGTTTTGGATAGCTGTCAAGGCTTCTTTGATTGGCACTTGGGTGAAGAGGGATATGACATCGAAGCTCACGAGTAGGTCGCTGGGCTGTAAGTTTTGTTTCTTTATGATCTCTATGAACTGGAATGAGTTTTTTACGTGTGAGGTGATGGATTCTGCAAAGGGCTGTAGTTGTTTGGCGAGAAATTTGGCCACACCAATGATGAGGCACGACCACAAACCAGAAGCCAGACCACAGCTGCATCATTAGCCACTTTAAACCCCTCCAATCCATACATGAAGCAAACTGACACCCACCATGAAGATGAGGCACGACCACGAACGCGAAGCCAAACAACAGCAACGCAGCTCACCATCTCAAATCCCCTGCAACTCAGACTAACCCGAGCACAGCCAACCCCCCATCCAATCAGAGCACAGCCAAGCCCCTAACCAATCAGAACACACCTCCACCCAATCAGAACCCAGCCAAGCTCCCACCCAATCAGTTCATACCCCCACTGGTAGTTAAAAGGAAGAAACAGCTACAATCACACATTGCTCCTAGAAGCAAGAAGCTGAAAACACCAGCCTGAAGATGACGAATGGGACTTCGTCGAAACGTCGCCAAGACACTTCCAATTTGACGCGGGAGAAAACCCGAATAACCAAAGACCTACATATAAACACCCGCGAAAACCTCAGAAAACAAACAAATAAACACACACACACACACACACACACAAAATGCATATACATATACACACACCCATGTATTCTTTTGAGAGTGGCATCAGAATTTCATTTTTTAATGTGTGCCAGTGTGTTCATTAAAAAAAATGACAATAAAGGTTATCTTTGGGAAACAATGCTTTCAACTATTGATAACCTACGAAATCATCTGAATTTCAAAAGTTATTAGCTCTGAATACATACTGTGAATATAACTCTTGCATTCCTGTGAATCTTTGTTATCCCATTGACACCAGTAATATTTACATTGATCTTTGGCATATTCTGTGTACTTAAGTGGTTTGGTTTAGTGGCTAAGCTAGAAACCAGGAGCTTGCAAGTTCTAGTCCAGGCATGTCAAACTCGCGACGTCACATGACGTCACGCAACGTATTGGGCCGGTTTTGCCATTGCCGTCAGTGGGGTGGGCACGACTTCCACGTGACGCATCCGGCCGACAGGCCGGCAGTTTGACACCCCTATTGTAGTCCTTCCCACTTTAGGCATGAAAGCCAGCTGGGTGACTTTGGGCCATTACTTTTGCTCAACCCAACTATCTCCTAGGGTGGTGGTTGTGGGAAAAATAGAATGAGGAAAGTGTATTGGGTGTGTTCATTGTGTTATTTATAAAAATAATAAAAGGGGGATAAAAATGTATTAAGAAATGAAAATTGTCTTCAATCAGATTCTTTGTCCCAGCTGTGTAAGATCATTTGGTTTGTTACGTAAGGCAATAAATATAGAAGCTTTTAAGTAAAAATACATTTCATAAAAGTTCACTAACCACTGTAGCTTCCCCCCCCCCAAATCCTAAGACAAGCTTAAGAAAGTACAATCCTCTTTGTAAAGGGCTGTACAAGCCTGGGCCAATGAGCAAAAAATGTTTGACATGGCTTTAAATCCTTTAGTTTCCAACAAAATAGCTTGATGAATTTCTCTTTCCAAAATATCCCAACTTTAACAATATTGAATTCTTTGGAACACTTTCAGCCAATATATTTATATTGAATGTCATAGTGAATTAGATATTGTTTTTTTTTTCAGGAAGAACTCCTGGACATTAAAGAACATCCTCAGTCTAAACAAAGGCCATCATGTCTCTCTGAAAAATATGACAGGTGATTCTGTTAAGCCTACAACATGGGCCAGTTTGAATGTTGGCATGCCAGTTTACTAACTAGAAAATGCATGCGTTGCATACTATACTTTATATATTAGTAAAGTTTGGCTTTAATGCAGCTGCCTAGAGGTCTGTACTTTTCATTTATACAACTTGTTATTTTTTTTGTGACGTTTTATTGACTAGCTGTTAGTAAAAGGTGACTATAAAGATAATAGCTAATATGCAATCTAAAGGTAACACAAAATATATGTGGGGACCATTAAACTGATAAGGATAATTGGCAAAAAACATTTTTTTTCTATTCTAGGGATCTCCAACTTGATTAGCATTGTTTGCCTAATTCACTGCAAATTATAAACAATAATGAAATGGTTCAAATTCAGTATTTTATCCCTAGGTCAGTGGTGGCAAACCTATGGCACGGGTGCCAGAGGCGGCACTCAGAGCCCTCTCTGTGGGCACGCGTGCCGCTGCCCCAGTCCTAGGCCTTCAGCTGGGTTTATAAAACCTTTTTGTTTTAGTCCTCCACTGCCGTGTGCAAAAAGAAAAGGTTCAATCGATCAGTCAGTTTCAACTTTTCACAGGGAAAAAAAAGATCTTGCAAAATTGGAATTGATTGATTGAACTTTTTAGTCCCACACCCACCTAATGGGCCACACCCACCCGGCACCCGATGATGCATAAGTGGGTTTTGGGTTGCAGTTTGGGCACTCGGTCTCTAAAAGGTTCGCCGTCACTGCCCTAGGTTGTACTAGTGCAGGGGTGTCAAACTGCCGTCCTACGGGCCGGATGCATCATGCCGAAACTGCACCCACCCCATTGCCGGCAATGGAAAAATCGTGATATGTCTCAACACGTCACGTGATGTTGCGAGTTTGACACCTCTGCACTAGTGAGAGGTCCTAATTTTGAAGCCAGTTTATATATTTGTCACTGGAGAGCCTGTGGTGGTTCCAAGGGGGCCTATACCAGATAGGATTGCTATGGTGGTGTCACTCACAAAAGAAAAACAAGCAGGAGCTTTGGGTGTGTGATGGGGAGGAGTATAGGTCATCACAACTTTGGTAGAGGAAACAGTTTCTTATACACAGGGATCATATCAGCTGTGACATAATGTGGCAGATAATTTTAGGAGTCCTGCACATTTTGGTTGCATTATATATACTTGCAGATTATCTGGCGTTCTGTTTCCCACAAAAGAAATTTGATTTTCTTCTGAATATTGGGTAGAACTCTGAACAGACAGCTTGTGAATATTGCAACATTGTTTGCATTGTTAGTGCTATAAAATATTTCATGCAGCTAGTTTATAATATATTACTTTTAATATACACATTAAACAGTACAAATAGTAGAGTACTTGTGTGATTTTTATTAACATTGATTTGCATGTCAGAGGCTTAATGCAATAGCACAGTGGTGGCGAACCTATGGCACGGGTGCCAGAGGTAGCAGTCAGAGCCCTCTCTATGGGCACATGCACCATCACCCCAGTCCTAGGCCTTCAGCTGGGTTTTATAAAACCTTTTCGCTTTAGGCCTCCGCCGCCGTGTGCAAAAAAAAAAAAAAAGGTTCAATCAGTCAATTTCAACTTCTCGCGGGAAAAAAAAAGTTGGAATTGATTGATTGAACTTTTTAGTCTCACCCAGTCTGCCGTTACCACTGCAGCCATGCCCACTCAATTGGCCACGCCCACCCAATGGGCCACACTTACCCGGCATTCGACGATGCATAAGTGGGTTTTGGGTTGCAGTTTGGGCACTCGATCTCTAAAAGGTTCGCCATCACTGCAATAACATCTATAAGCCTATCAAAATACATGGGGAGGACTGACTGACCTGGAAGTTATTCTTTAGCACAGAGGTCCCCAACCTTTTGGGCACCAGGGACCAGCTCCATGGAGAGAGATTTTTCCACGGACCAGAGTGTGTGTGGTTTCGTGTGCTGCCTGCATCCCACGGATGGGGCTTTTCTTGTTTATGCGGTCCAGTTGCTGGCATGCCACAGCCTGGTACCGGTTCACAGCCCGGGGGTTGGGGACTCCTGCTTTAGCAGATCATAATACCCAAGGATATGTAATTTCTTACCATTTACCCACTTCAAAGTATACACTTTGGTTTCAACTGTTCATAAAAGGAAAAGGTTTGTAAATTGTGCAGAAGAGTTTTTAATAGGTTTTGTAGGTGGGAGCTAAGTATAAACGACAGAGGTTTTAACAAGAGCCTTCCTGCTTAACTGGCTGCACAAGCAACTTATTACAGGTAAAAATCCCAGGTATTCCACCTCCCCATTAGCAGCCTGCAAAATGGATGAGATGTTTTGGTTAGTTGATTGGTTTTGTGTTTGTATGACCAACTGGCATTGTTGCCTTGCATCTACTGCTGGAGCCTGCAGTGATTGCTGGCCTTGGCCATTTCCATCCTCTTCTTGTACAGTTAAGCTGAAATGGATCACTGAAAAAGTTAACTGTGCCGTCAAACAGAAAGCCTACTCAGAGGCAGTCTCCTTGCCATTTCCATGGTCCAGAGGCTGTCTCTGAGTAGGCTTTCTGTTTAACATCATAGTTAACTTTTTCAGTGATCCATTTCAGCTTAACTGCACAAGAAGGTCATGATAATGATAGTTTCATTTTTTTTTCCACTGAGTGTGTCAACATCTAGAGCAGTGGTTCTCAACCTGTGGGTCGGGACCCCATTTGGGGTCGAACGACCATTTCACGGGGGTCACCAAACAAGGCTGTCCGCCATTTTTTTCCCCTTTTCCTTAGCTGTGCTACTTCCTTTTCTTCTATTGGCTTTTGAAAGCCAATAGAATTAGACTCTCTTGAATAGAGTCTAATTCTATTGGCTTTCAAAAGCCAATAGGAATTGTCCAGGCTGTCTCTGCCCTGCTGAGCCCGCCAAAAGTCCCATTCTGCAAACGGTGCTGTACCAGTTGAGTAGTCCTCGACTTATGACTGGTTGAGTAGTCCTCGACGTACGACCGGTTGGAGGTCGCGGCATTAAAAAGGTTGAGAACCACTTATCTAGAAGCCTTCCTGGATTTCTGGGAGTGTGAATTTTGGAATAGAGCTGCTGAGATATGCCTGAGTCACAGAGAGCGTCTTGGTGCTGCAAGTTCCCCAATGCCCTCTGGCTTTGCATCACATTTTATTTAGCCCATGTGATGGACTGCATGGACAGTGAATGTCCTTGCCTAATTAATGGAGAATGTTTTCCTGTTAAATTTCCTTATAATTATTCTCTCCATTTCAGCCATGCATTTTATGAACCTGCATGTTAATTAACTTAAATATTGACAGATAAATTGCAGGGCCCTGCAGTCCTCCTCTGAGCTTCTTTTGTACAGTAAACAAATGTGGGCAGGCTATCCTTAGCCCACCTTTTAAAAAATAGGTTTTGATAGAGAGCTGTGTATGCCACAGCAGAGAAAACCAGGGCTTCCTCTAGCATTAACCATCTGGTCACTATGTTCCCCTACTCACTATTTCTATTAGAACAATGTTGCTGAAAGCAAGCATGGATGTCTCATTTTTTTCTTCCCAATTCCGGCTGAAAGGGTACTTGGTTTCCAACGTGTAGTTTTGTTGATGGCTCCTTCTACTAGTTTGTATTTATTTCCCTTCCAAGTCGTCATTTTTAAATTCATTTGAAAAATCTATATGAAACTGTCCATTACTGTCAAGGGAGGGCTGCATCTTTTGGGATTTTTGTTCTAAGATTCTTACCTTTCTATTCGGGAGCGGAGCTTTCCTTTCTGAGGCCCAGTCTATTTCTGGTAGTTTCTCCCAGGCCTATACAGTCGGACAGAGTTGGCATGATTAAACAGTGTCACCAGGTGGGAACCAGGAAGTGGGTGTTTTCCGTCCTAGTGCTTGTCCTTGGAACAGCATCCTCCCAGAAATCTGGGTAGCTCCTAACTTGACCTGTTTAAACAGTCTTTAAAAACCTGGCTTTTTCCCCAGGCTAGGTCAGGATTACTTACAAAAGATCCAGTCAAATATTAAAGTACTAATTTTTGTTAAAACAACAAAAATGTTACCTTGATCAACATGTTTGATGTTCTATTATTGAACCCAACTAAGTTTGGTTTCAGTAGTAATCCAAAATTCAGAATGCTGAGTTTCAAGGGGCAAAATCATTTTTCTGATCTTTTGGTTGCTAATTAAACCTGCTGTGGGAATTTGTAACCCCAAGCACCATCTAGAAATAAGGCTACCAAAGTTTTCTATGAAATGCTGTATTGAACAAAGTTTCTTGTAATGTCAGCTTTCTGAAAAGTTTGTGTTTCTGCATTCATGTTTCCAAAGTATTTGAACCACTTCAGAGTGGTTGTGAAATTAAGGATGAGATGCTACACTTTCCAAGGCTAGGACTTAATTAAGAAGAGTGTAATGCTTGCTTTGGTCAAAAGCACTGAGCATCTTAGATGTTAAAAAACATTGGCCTAGTTACAACAACAACAACAATAATAATAAAGTTGGAAGGGACCTTGGAGGTCATCTAGTCCAACCCCCTGCTCAGGCAGGAAACCCTACATTCGGACAAATGGCTGTCCAATGTTTTCTTAAAAACTTCCAGTATTGGAGCATTCATAGCTTCTGAAGGCAGGTTGTTCCACTGGTTGATTGTTCTAACTGTCAGGAAGTTTCTCCTTAGTTCTAGGTTGCTTCTCTCCTTGGTTAGTTTCCATCCGTTGCTTCTTGTCCTGCCTTCAGGCGCTTTGGAGAATAGCTTGACTCCTTCTTCTTTGGGGCAGCCCCTGAGATAATGGAAGACTGCTATCATGTCCCCCCTCATCCTTCTCTTCATTAAACTAGACATACCCAATTCCAGCAGCCTTTCCTTATATGCTTTAACCTCCAGTCCCCTAATCATCTTTGTTGCTCTTCTCTGTGCTCTTTCTAGAGTCTCAACATCATGGTGACCAAAACTGGATGCAGTATTCCAAGTGTGGCCTTACCAAGGCATTGTAAAGTGGTATTAACACTTCACGTGATCTTGATTCTATCCCTCTGTTAATGCAGCCTAGCACTGTGTTGGCTTTTTTGGCAGCTGCAGCACACGGCTGGCTCCTATTTAAGGGATTGTCCACTAGGACTCCAAGGTCCCTCTCACAGTTGCTACTGTTGAGCAAGGTACCCGCTCTACTATACCTGTACATTTGGTTTTTCTTGCCTAAATGTAGAACCTTACTTTTTTCACCGTTGAATTTCATTTTGTTAGATAGTGCCCAGTGTTCAAGTCTGTTAAGATCCTCCTGTATCTTAAATCTATTTATTGCTTATGAGTCTTGTACTCTTCCTACTAGTGGCAGCTGGAATTATTTTTTAGCAGGGATTCATTCATATTTTTTCCTAACTGGGATTCCCGGCTCGTTGCTGCCAAATAAGACAGGCACTAAAAGACAATAGAAAAATACATTTGAAAAATTATCTATTGAAAAATACATAATAAAGCATGGTCAGTTGCTCTTATTAAAAAGCTTATTGATAACTTTTGAGTTAAATTCAGATCTGGAAAGATATTAACATAATCTTTCCAGGTATGAATTTAGGAATCAAAATTAATTCATAGTTTCCACAAGCTACAGTATTTGCCAAAATTAAAGCTATTACTCTTACTAATAGGTCTAATATTGGCAACTTGCAATTTATTGAAACTGAATGAATTTTGAATTTTGTTATTAAATGTTAAACATAAACAAGTTTCAATAGTGTTGAAGAGTTTGCAGC
Source organism: Crotalus tigris (assembly GCF_016545835.1). Classification (NCBI taxonomy): domain Eukaryota; kingdom Metazoa; phylum Chordata; class Lepidosauria; order Squamata; family Viperidae; genus Crotalus; species Crotalus tigris. The sequence continues at coordinate 691,380 of NW_024100139.1, read as the reverse complement.
TGAGGTTCAAGTATTTGATAACCCACTGAGTACTTTTCTTCGGTTGATGAAGTTAGTAAGCATACTCTTAGTGTGGTTATCGAGCCTTAGCTCACATTAAATAACTTTCTAATAACAATCCACTGTGGTCATTATCTAATGCTTTGCTGAAGTCAAGATGTATTATATAGACAGATTGTATATAAAGCACTCCCAGTATTTATTCACTTGAAACATTAGGAAGTTATTGACAAGACGCTTCTTGACAAATTCATGCTGACTACTGGTAATTGATTTATTTTCAAGTTGCTTGCAGATTGGCTGCATATGATTAGCTTTGGAATCTTCCCACATTTTCCTTTCTGACTGACTGTAATTTCCTGGATCCTTCCCCAGTCTTTTGGAAGATGCTTGCCATGTTTTGATAATTCCTTTACCTGTTCTTCAGGCTTTTCAGTGGAAATACAAATATGTAGATCAGACAATTAGCTTTCATAAGCTAAGGCACAGTTCAGCTGTCCCAGGAAATTTAAACTCATTCAGAGTAATTAGACATTTCCTATTTCTATTATTCTCAGTCCTGCCTCTTCAGTTCTTCACATTTCTTAATGAAATTCCTATTATTTGAATTATTTGAGGGCCTGCTTCTCCCCGATTGTGTCTATCCATGCCACCAGATCCAGCAGCAGAAGAGGCACGTTATGGATCCCATCTATTAAAAAAGGACATTGGTAGAGGCCAGGAAGAGATCCATTTCTCTTGTAGTACCTATTCTTTGGGAATATAATCCCCTCCAGAGATTAGATTGGCGTTTTGCTTGTCTTTGAAGACCTGATTATGCCACAGGGATGGTGGTTAGAATGTGAGACAGAGGCTGTTACGTTGATGGTTGGGATGGTTTTATCTTGGCTTCCAATTTGTTTCTATTGTGATATTACTATTTTATGTTTTTAACTGCTGTTCCTCATACAGAGTCATGAGCAGGGGTCTCCAAATTCAGCATGGCTGGCTGAGGAATTCTGGGAGTTGAAGTCCATAAGTCTTAAAATTGCCAAGTTTGGATGCCCCTCACATGCTTGGGAATGTGAGATGGGTGACCATGTAAATTTAGATGAATAAATATTGTTGAATAAATAAAGGCCTAATAAAGTTTCAATAAGCTCTAATTCGTTTTTGTTACTTTTGTAACTATTTTGCTAGCTTTGTTGTGAACTGGTACACTGCTTTTTATTTTTTATTTCATTTCAAACATTCTATCATTTTTCACCAGCCGCAGTTTATCCTATATGTGTGCACGCCTTCATGACTTGTTCCCTTTCCACTCCTTGTATCTGTCCATTTGTTTACTTATTTATGACATGCTTTCAGTACCTCTTTTTTGAATCCATTTTCTTTTTTAATTAAGTTCTCCTATTGAATTTCAGTTATTGTTGCTCTGAGATTATTAATTCACTTTTTTAAAAAAATCAGATATACTTGTTCATGTACAGCTCACTCCGTTTTAATTTCCCTTAAAATGCAGAGTTCCAGCATTTCTCCCAATGGGCTTGCTTCTTCTCCCGTGTGATCAATTAAGTCTTCCTGTTTTCAAGAAGAGGGGTTCTTTATGAATCCATTTTGAATGTTCTGTTTTAAAATTGGTGTTTCATATCTTTGTACCTGCAGGCATTCATTGAGCAGATTTGGACAGATCTGTGATTTATTGGGTTTTATTTATTTAATTTTATATATCGTCCATTACATTTGCCTGCCTCTGTATTTGGTTTTGGGTTGGAAAGAGTAGCTTTTTTGAGACTGAAGGGAATTGCTTATATAGCTTTCATGGAGTCTTCAGCAACATGTCTTGGCTTAACCTCTGTCTGTCGCTGAATATCAAATGCCAGGTGAAATGTAAAGTGATTCTGCCTTTCCAATATTGCAGTGATGGGGTATGGGACCCTGAGAAATGGCATGCATCCCTGTATCCAAATTCTGGAAGGACTTCACCGGTGGAGAGTCTAAAAAAAGAATTAGACTCAGATCGGCCTGCCCTTATACGGAGAATAGCGGGTGAGTATTATACTCATTATGAGTTACAAACTGAATGGCAAATATAGTATATGTAGTAGTTCATATTGGAGGTGGTTAGCCTTTGAGAGCTGAATGCAACGAAATTTCATGTTAAAGTATGCTGATTAGTGTACATTTGAAGTGACAATAAAGTTAACTCTATTCTATTTTCTATTTTAAATCTTCAGTGCCATGAAGTGCTAATTTTGGATTCTGTCCTCACTTAATAGAATGGATTAGCACTAAACCACAGGTCGGCAACCTGCAGCTCCAGAGCCGCATGCGGCTCTTTGAGCCTTCCCCTGCGGCTCCCAGCCTCCTCTGTCTTTGCAGAGAGAGAGAGACAGAGAGAGAGGCAATTGCGCTTCCCTGCTTCTCTCTCTCTCTCTCTCTCTCTCTCTCTCTCTCTCTCTCTCTCTCTGTGTGTGGGGGGGGGGGGTTTGTGTGTGTAAAAGAGAGTGCACTCACAGTGTTCTCCGAGGAGCTGAAAAGCTTTCTGGACGGAGCTCCTCCCTTTGCTGCGTCTCTGCAGGAAGCAGGAAGGGCAGGAGAGAGAGAGCTAGCCCAGCTAGGCTGACTCAGGAATTCTGGGAGTTAAAGTCCATGAGTCATAAAAGAGACGAGGTTGCCTACCCCTGAGCTTGTTGGACAACAGCCTGAAGCTTGTCAGGTGAGCAGCAGATGGGGGGGGGGAGAAAGAGAGAGAGAGGAAAGAGAGAGAGAGAAAGAAAGAGAGCGGGGGAAAAGGAGTGGCAGACCAAGGGCAGATAGAGAGGAAGGGAGAGAGAGAGAGAGAGAGACCCTTTTGACATCTAAAATGAAGATAACACTGCATATATCCTTTTTTTACCTGTGTGTGTGTATGTGTGTGTGTGTGTATGTGTGTGTATGTATATATATATATATATATATATACATACATACATACACATATATACATACACACACACACACACACACACACACACCTATAATAAAGGTAAAAAAGGATATATGCAGTGTTATCTTCATTTTAGATATCAAAATGGTTTTGCGGCTCCCAGTGTTTTGTTTTTGGTGGGAAACGGGTCCAAGTGGCTCTTTGAGTGTTTTGGGTTGCCTACCCCTGCACTAAACCAATGCAGGTCTTGTTTTTGTTGTTGTGGCTGGTGCTCATTTTGGATATTTATAATGGGGATTTACTGTTTTGCAAACAGAATATTAAGTTGTCATTTGCATGCAAATGAATTGCTTAACAAGTAGGAGCTATTCCTGATTTTTCTTGTATTTATTACATTTGCCTCGGCCTGTGGCTAAAATCTCTTTCCAACCTGCAGATCCCAGAGAACGAGTAAAAGAAGATGAATTGGATGTAGTGCTGAGTCCTCAGAGGCGAAGTTTTGGAGGAGGCTGTCACGTTACTGCAGCAGCTGGTGCACGTCGAGCCGGGAGCCCACTGGAGAAAGAACACGACTGTGTCCGTGTCATTGGTGGGCGTAGAATTGGTAGTGGAAGAATAATTTCTGCACGAAACTTTGATAAAGACCACCGGAGCAGTGAAAAAGACTCCCGGGATGCACGAGATGCGAGAGAGAGAGACCGTGACAGGGAATACAAAGACAAGCGCTTCAGGGTTAGTGCAAAAGTGGATGAAATAGGAATGTGGCTTGGATTTGGTATTTGGTATTGGTTCTCAACCTGTGGGTCGGGACCCCATTTGGGGTCGAACGACCATTTCACGGGGGTCGCCAAACAAGGCTGTCCGCCATTTTTTTCCCCTTTTCTTTGGCCACGCCCCTGGCACCCGGTGATGTATAAGTGGTTGGGGGTCACCATAACATGGAGAAATGTATTATGGGGTCGCGGCATTAGAAAGGTTGAGAACCACTGTTCTAGGTTAGCCTTTTTTTTAATGCAGGGATTGCAGGTTGCAGATTCCTTGTGCATCTTCAAATGCTGGAAATACTTGCAGCCTGGGCTTTGGATAAGATAATGCTTGTGTTTTTTCAGACACAAACTTTGGGATGCTCAAATTATTGAACCTGTTAGAACACTACAATTTCTGTTTTCTGGTTGGAAACAGACGATAGGGACCCGAACAGGCTTAAGAGTTGGTGAACTTGCCTTTAAGTATAGGAGTAAGTCGTACTTTCCTTAAAAACCTCTGTGGGGGGGGGGGGGAATAAACATTGCACTTTTCCATCCTTGTAAACAGCACAGGATTTTTGATGGCCATAGAGCAGGGTGAGATGTACAATTCAGCCCAGCACTTAGAGGGTCCCACCGTTCTCTGTTTGGTTGCCAGATCAAGTCTGTTGGTTATTCAAAATATGAAAAAGGAAAATTGGTTGTAGTCTTGGCCTCTTTAAGGGAACATTCTCACCTCTCATTTTTTTTTCTGTTAATTTCTTCCTTGCTGAGTACTAAGCCAAAGACTGGCTAAGAGTGGAGAAAGCCTGGTATTTCTTGTGACTGGATTTCCTTTCCTGTGCTCTCAGAGGGAATATGGGGACAGCAAGCGTCTCTTTGGGGAACGTCGAAGGAATGACTCCTACACCGAGGAAGAGCCCGAGTGGTTCTCCGCCGGCCCCACAAGTCAGTCAGAAACCATTGAACTGATAGGGTTTGACGATAAAATCCTAGAGGAGGAACATAAAGGACGGAAACGAACCAGGCGCCGCACGGCCTCTTTGAAAGGAGGTACTTGATGCCAAAAAGCACAGTCTTGGTTACGTGGAGAAAAGCTCCATATCAGCTAAACCAAACTATCATGTGTGTTCGTTCATCTTCTGTAATTTTATTTCCAAGATGTTATGTTATTCAGTAAAATTAGACTGAAATGCTTCTGCTGTAAAATCAACTTTCTACTTTTACTTATGACGTGTACCTTTCCTGTACTCTAGAATGAGGTCCAGGATAAATAAGATTTAATGCAAAGGGCAGACAAATGAGCAGGTTTGGATCACCAGTGTGGTAGCACAATAGTAAGCCAAATGATAAGTGTAACACATACAGATAAATTCATAATAGTAACTATTTTGATCTTCACCAGATACTGAATGGAATAAAAATATCATAAGTTCTTAATATGATCCTGGGGGGGGGGGAATGGCTATATGTGAATTTTTCCAAATAAGATCTTTGTTTACTTTGTATTTTTTGCCTGTTGAACCACATTCCCCCTAGCCGGCTCTTTCTAGAGCAGCGGTTCTCAACCTGTGGGTCGGGGCCCCATTTGGGGTCGAACGACCATTTCACGGGGGTCGCCAAACAAGGCTGTCTGCCATTTTTTCCCCCTTTTCTTTGGCCACGCCCCTGGCACCCGGTGATGTATAAGTGGTTGGGGATCACCACAACATGGGGAACTGTACTTTGGGGTCGTGGCATTAGAAAGGTTGAGAACCACTGGCCTAGAGACTGTGTGCTCACCAACCAATGGCTGAATGTGCTAGCCTTAAGAGGTCTCAGGACTGCCTACAAAGTAGTTTTGAAGTATGGAGTCAAAAATATTTAAGACCACCAAAATTAGGGAGAGCCTTTAACAGGTACCTTTTGGGGTTTCCCTCCTGAACTTCAGTGGAACGGCTCTAACATTTACCTGGAAACAATGATGTGTTAATTGAGAGAAGCTTTTTATGAACTGAACTATAGTTCTCAGAGCCAGCAGCTAAGCCATTTAGCACCAAATGCTTGGTTTGAGATGATCCTGAAAGTCATTGTGGCCAGACTAATTGGGGGATTACTCTTCCAAGGGATAGAATGCAACGGTGGAGTAACTGAGGAGGAAGAACTGCAGACGACTCTCGGCCAGGAGAGGGCAGCTGACCAGGAAGTCCCCCGGGAAATGGTCCTGCCGGAATCGGCCTCGGGAGAGTTTGATTTCAATGAGTTCTTCAACTTGGATAAGAGCGTTCCAGGCTTGGCCTCAGTGAGTACTAAAAGAGCACCAAGTGCAGTGGGGAACCTCTGAAAGCCAGAGGTTTTATCTCTGAGGGAAGCAGCTAACTTAGCTGATTCCTTTTGCTGCATAGAAGATGTGGGCAAGACTGGTCAGTGGAACAGGGGGTTTTAAAGCTGCAGAACAGCCTCTTTGGGTGGATCAGTTGCATGTCCTCTCGGGCTATTGGGGCAATTCACTTCCTTTCTTGGCCTCCTCATTTTTGGTGATAGTTACAAAGGGATAAAGACTGCAAATCCTATTAAAAACATGAACGTGAAATCATTTCGGTAACACGTTACCAGTCCTTTGCTCTGATAGACTTTTTGATCAACATCTAGGGAAATTCTAGAGAAGAGTTTTGCTGAACTTCATTTTCCACCCTTCGTGGTTGAAATTCCACAAACCCTTGCAAACCCAGTGGTGGAGTTCTCTTGAAAGGCTGTGGAAGGAAGCGACTCCACAGAATATTAGTATCTGACTAGCAGATATAACCAAATATATTGGTTGCATAATTGGTTTTGGTTATATAATCATAACCATAATCAGGCCTCCTAGATTTTGCTGAGATTTGCAGGAGAAAACCTATAATGAGATATATAGAGCTAACCTAACCTTGGCTTGTTGAGACCTTGGCCTGCTTAGTACTCAAAATGCAGGTTGATAATTGGGAAGCAGAAGAGAAGGTGGGCAGGAGGGACGGAATGAAGGGCCATGCTTGGAAACCTGATTGAGACCCTAAGTAAATATGTCTTCAACGCCTCAGTGTAGATCCCACTTGGTAAAATTCACGGGAAGTTTCCAGGGCCTCACCTAGAGAAATATTACATTTGTACTGAACGTGCAGTATGCTTTTAACCTGCACATCAGGGACATTTGACTACTGTTCTCTGAAAGTGGAGAGACACGAAAGGGAATCTTGTCTGGTAGAAGATGGAAATTACTATGAGACATTGTAATTGCAGTTTTTATCCAGAAAGTGCAAGCACGTAAAGTGTTTTTATAGGATGGATTACCATTAGTTCTTACAGGGCCAAAATTATGCCTTAGACCAGTGTTTCTCAAGGTTGAGAAACACTGCCTTAGAAAGTAAATTCCTTTCCTCCAAAATGATAATCTGGCTTCTCCCACCGAAAGAGCAGTGCTCTCTTGGGCTGGTTGGCAAGGGTGCGAGAGATGGGATTAGGAATGTTGAGATACAGATTCTTCCCCAAATATTGGCATGGTGGACCGTTTAAAAAAAGCCAAATATTGGAAGGCACACTGGTGAAATTGTCACCTGTCCCCAGAGGCTATTTCCCTTTCTGATTTCACGCCAACTGCAGTGCTGTGGCCACCACTGCTTTTAAAAAACCTAGTTTGTTCTTCAACCTCTCATTTAGTGGCTAATTTATTTAGCAACAATTTACAAATAGGTCAGTAATTTTTTAAAAAAATTGATTTTCCAGCTAACAAATTTTGTGTGCTTGGCAATAGAAGCCTTTACTGTGAAACTGATGAAGGTCATTTGTGAAAATTCCAATAAAAATTATGGTCCCAGCTGAGCTTGTTAATTTGTGGTCTGCACTTTTCAGGGAAAAGCAAGCAGCTGAGGAAGAGATACCTAAGCAATCTCTCTCCCCCCCCCCCATATTAGGGAGCAAAAATATGAAAGAAAAAATGATTAGGCATAGGACGCTGTAAGAGAGGACTTTATCTGAATAAGACAGCAGCAACCAGTGCTTGCTCACTTTACTTAGCAATCATTTCACTTAAGATTTAAGGAACAGCTTGCAGCTGGTAAGCAGAGAGAAGGTTGACCCCACCAGCCTCAATCTTGCAAATATCAAAAGTACGTTTCAATGAAGTTACAAAGCATTTTAAACATTTTCTTAGTTGCACATCTATAGGGAGCTGATTTGTGATAACATGCTGTGGAAACCAAGTTGACAGCTATTTGTCCAAGACTTGGAGTTGACATGACTGAAATTAAAAAAAGAATCTTCTTAGTTTTGTTTTTGGTGAAAGAGGTCCAGATCCTTTCATGTATTGCACTAAACTATAATGTGATTTAGTTTTCTTTCTGTATGAACTCAACTACTGTGGTTTATAAACAGGTTTGGTGTAATATCATAAGTGAATTGTGATTAAGACTTAATTCATCACCTCAGTCTAATACATGGTCCAAGCTGTTAACTTGATGTGACCGAAATGCTCCTTGTTGATTAATCAGTGCAGCTTGAGTTTAAAAGAGCGAAAAAGGAGGGGGGGGGGAATATGGTGTAATTAGTTTCCAGGAAATTACAAGGAGTTTCTGCCTTTAGACAGAATGGATTCTACTTAACAGGAACCAATTGATCGTCAGTGTCCATTTTAAATAACTTTCCTATCTGGACTCTTGGCCCAGTTGCCTTTAAATAATTAATGCATGATGAAAAGCTGGCTTCAGACTAATCTTCTCTGCTGACTGGTCCCAGGTATGCCCAGAGCAGTAGATCCTTCTCTGAGCTCAGACTGAGCAATCCATTTCCCAGATGGCCCTGAACAGCTGTCGCTGGTTTTGGTTTGCAGAATTTCAAATCCAAAGCTTTTCAACAGCTTGTTTGTTGCTGAGTCTTACGTGGATCAGAATAGCAAAGCTAAAACTGGTTTCCTTTTTTTAAAAAAAAAAAATCCTATATCTGCACCGATTAATACAGTCCTGGCCTAAATGAAAGGGTGGTGCTAAGAATTTAAGGTCAAAGTAGTGGGAAGGGATCAAAAGTACAACAAAATAAATGTATAATAAAAAAATGGTGTTGCAGCTTCCCAACTCTCTTTGCTCTCTGCCAAGTGTACCTATCATTTGCCTGATCTATTTCATTTTTTCTTTCTTGGTACATTTTTAAAAAGCAGTCACTCACATTCTAACTTTCTGGGAATCCCTTCATCCTATCACTGGGTGTGAGAACTTCACTTGGCAGCAGCACGACAACCTCTCCAGTTAATTCTGCTCTCCCTCCCCCTTAATTAATTAAACAACCTGGCTTAAAAGAACATGGGAGCTTAAAATAATATAAACCTAGAGCTAAGATAATAATACTTAAGTTTACACATTGGACTAACAGCTGCTTGTCCGTGTAGAAAAACAAGGTAGTTAAGCGGTAAGGATCATGTCCCCTTGGTTCTTTTTTCTTGTGAGTCTTTGGCAGGGTAAGCAGGCCAGGGATGTTTGTGTTCTTGTTAAAGGAAAATGGCTTTAGAAGAAGGTGACCAAAACCTTGGTTAGATGTCCCTGTGTGGACTCAGTAATGCCCCTTGGTTGTGCTATAGTTTAGCAGGTCATTTTGGATAGTTGATGAAGCATCCAGAAAAAGATGTAGAGAATATTAACTGTTTGCCTCAACTATTATCTCGAGAGCTCTGTAATGAGATGTAATGGGAAGCATAGTGACCCCCATTTCTTTCCTCAGTTAATGGAGCTTTGATGCCTAGTATGCTTGAAAATCCTGAAAATGGCACTGAAATTCTGTTTCCACACCTTCATGGACGTCTAAAAAATGTCCTGTTTCTGCAGCTGAAACATGACATGCAAGCTGCTGAACCAAGTGCCTTTGAAATCAAGTACATAAATGGACAGAACTTTAGAAAAGAGACATGACTGGGATCCCTCTTGTATGTCTGCTTAGAGCAGTGGTTCTCAACCTGTGGGTCGGGACCCCATTTGGGGTCGAACGACCATTTCACGGGGGTCGCCAAACAACGCAGTCCGCCATTTTTTCCCCCTTTTCCTTAGCTGTGCTACTCCCTTTTATTCTATTGGCTTTTGAAAGCCAATAGAATAGACTCTCTTGAATAGAGTCAAATTCTATTGGCTTTCAAAAGCCAATAGGAATTGTCCAGGCTGTCTCTGCCCTGCTGAGCCCGCCAAAAGTCCCATTCTGCAAACAGTGCTGCACCAGTTGAGTAGTCCTCGACTTACGACCGGTTGGGGGTCGCGGCATTAAAAAGGTTGAGAACCACTGGCTTAGACAGTAGCTTTTGGAAGGAAGAGAAAGACTCGCTTAGGACAGTTGAGAGTCACAAATTCAGGAAGGACCCGTCTGCTGCAGGAGAAAGGATTTTGCAGAGCGTATAATAAGTGCTGCCTCTTATTCACAATTCCCAGACTTTTGTTCTATCACTGTCTGAAATAATATTCCTTTCCCCTCATGCTATAGATGATAGAAGATGTGCTGGGGGAAGGCTCTGTGTCTGCCAGCAGGTTCAGCCGCTGGTTTTCTAATCCTAGTCGATCTGGAAGCCGCTCAAGTAGTCTTAGATCTACGCCCCACGAAGAGTTGGAGAGACTGGCAGGTAACTGTGTCTTGTCCTTTCAGCCGCCATTCCATGCCTTGTAGAGAGCTGTAGGATTGTGAGCTTCTCATGTTGCTGGTTGCTTCTTCCTTTTAAAGCGGTCGCATCTCACCCATGGAAAGGAATGTCTTGAAAATTGCTGTTTGCAGCCTGTGAACGTCTTGCTGGGTTCCCGTGGTGCTACTTAGCCGCAAAACTTACAAGGCAGTCCTGGTTTTTACTGTTTCAGGTCTAGAGCAAGGCATTCTGTCCCCTGGTCAGAACTCTGGAAACTACTTTGCTCCTATTCCTTTGGAAGATCATTCTGAAAACAAAGTGGACATCTTAGAGATGCTACAGAAAGCTAAAGTGGACTTAAAGCCTCTCCTCTCGAGTCTCTCAGCCAACAAGGAGAAGCTGAGAGAGAGCAGTAAGTCTTCCGTTCTGCTGTTCTCCCTCTGCCTTCGGGCACCTCTGACCAAAACAGGCCCCAGGGCCAAGCTTTCCTTTCCATGCAGGAAGTGCTAAGGCTCACTTCAGGAGTCTTCCGGGGTATTGGTTGACTTGCAATTGCCTGGCCTGGGCCTTTTGGTGTGGGTGAAGCTCCCCCCTGATCTGAGTGGCATCTAAGGGCATGATGAAACTACTAAGCACTCGGATGCTTGCCTCTTGAGCAACTCTTGCCAATGCCATGTGCTAAATAAAAAAAATTAAAAAAAGCTGTTGCCAGACTTGCTTCCAGCCTCCACTGCCTCAACGGTTTTAGTAAAGCTTCAGCAGCTATTTGAGGCGTCTCTGGATCTGCTATAAAACAGGAAAATTCAAAAATTGGGAAACCGCCTAGCACAAGTGGCAAGCCATGCTTACAAGAATTGCACAAGCTCTTAGTCTTCCTGCTGGAATCCCATCCTGCTGATTATTGAGGTCCACCTTTACCTGTGAGCAACTGGCATGGAAGACCTGCATGTGGCACATGGGCGTCCAAGCAGCCCGGCCGGGTTTCAGGACAAAGTTTGTTGGCTTCTTGAAACGGAGACAGGCGTGTGCCCGGTGCTGAACGCCCGTTTGCATCTTTTGCTTTGTGCATCCAAATTACGTGGAGAGCAGAACTTTTTTGTTTGTTTGTTTCGCAGCTTGGCTAATGTGCATGCTGGAAAACTGAGGGTTTGGTCCTGCAACAAGGGTGTCTTCCTAAATAAACCCTGAGCCTATTTCTCAGGCTTCAGGCTTCCTGCTGAAATATGGCTGAATGTGTTTGAAAGACAAATTGAAGGAAATTGGGAGCACCAGGCCCCTCCTCCCGTGGATGCTGGTGCCTCTCGTTTGCCGCCTTAGCCACCAGGGTTTCTGGGAGAAAATCCAGGCCAAGGGGGCCTTCTGCTTCAGGGTCCCTCATCTCCTGCTGCCCGGAACTGTCTGGCCAAGGCAAGCGGCTCTTAGTGCAAGAGATTTTCTCTAGGAATTCTCTGGCTGGGATTTGCTAGCCACTTCCTTGCCCCCAAACAGATTTCCCTGGCAGTTCTCTCTAGCAGACATGACCTGTTGTGTCCTGTAAGCAGAACTCTGGAATGGCATGCTTGTGCAGCTGCTTTGACACTGCCTGTCCTCCTTAGAGAATAATTCAAGTGCTGCTTCTGCAAGAGAGGAAATAGCTGTTTCTCAAATCTGATAGTTGTACATCGTACCAAAGTGAAATGATGAAAGAATACAAAAAGCCTTGTGGATGGAAGAGCTGACTTTCAAAGCCAGACTGGGAAGTACCATATTCTAATGGTGTACTTCATTTTTCATTCCAAAGCAAGCCTACCCGGCCCATGGAAAGGAATGTGTAGAAACGTGCTGTTGAAGCCTATGAACTTGTGGGTTCCCATTGTGTTACTTAGCAGCAAAATGCATAAGGCACAAGTATGCAGCCCAGAATTGCTTGTTTGGTGAGATGGGCTGCTATATAAATTGCATAAATAAATACTGACCCAGTTTAATTGCACCCTAGTTAATGTTTTTGTGGCCAAATGATTGCAAACTACACAACAGAGTGTTTGCTTCCTAATGTGAGCTTCTGCTCAGAAGTGGAAATAAGAGAGATGATGCAGGCTTAATCCGTGTCAGTGAGGCTTCCCTCCCAGTGCATCATACATTTAGAAGCCTCAATGATTCAGATACACCAGCACTGAATTTCCATTAAAAGATTCTTGGAAGAAATTATTGTTCAAAAAGTGCAATGCTCCACTGGCAGATTTCACAATGTCTCATGTTTGGGGGTACAATACACTCGAAAAGTGCCGTTGTAAAGTACTGCTTGTGTCAATGAGGCTTGTGTACTATGAGCATGTATAGCTGCTTGTTTTTTGCTTCCCTTGTGTGTGCATTAAATTGTGCAAACCTGTTTGCTGCCTTATTTTTTTTCCACTTTAGATTCAGAAATTTTGGCATCCTGATGATTGAAAATCGACTGATTTCCTTGGTCTGCATGAACCCATCCCTTATTTGCTTATTTTGCTATTTAGATGACCTGGAAGATTTACTTCAGGTTTAGCTGCAGCTTGAATGTTAGTTCCTAGCATGGCTTTGGAATTTCTACCATTTTCACAGTCCTCCTGAATAAAGGTGGAACCTGCTTAAACTATTCTCTGGCCCCTGCTTTCTCACAGTCTCTGTAGATCCCAAATCTGCACCTAGTTCTTCATTATCCATCCTCCTCCCCCCTCCCCCATCTTCTTTTTCAGCACACTCGGGGGTTGTCCTCTCAGTGGAGGAAGTAGAAGCTGGGCTGAAAGGTCTGAAAATGGATCAGGAGGGGAAAACTGCAGCCCCCTTAATGGCAGAGCGGATGGAGGAGTCCCTAAACGTAGCTGATTCGCGGCACTTTAAAGATGGGGATATGTCTGCCTTCAACAAGCTAGTCAGTACCATGAAGGCAAGTGGAACTCTACCTTCACAACCCAAAGTCAATGTAAGTAATGAGACCCAGGTTCTAAAGCCTACCACGCCTGATCTTGGGCTATACTAAACTACCCCCATATTATACAGATGTGTAACATGCATAATGTATATAATAAACATTTGGTTTCCCGATGCATAACCTTTTTTTAGCACATCAGCATTGCTATGTAACTTAGCATTAAAGTACCCATTTTGACAATTTAAAAATTGCTCTGGCAATCTAATTGTTTGGGTTGAAACGTATCTACGTAGAGCATGCCAAAGTAGAAGCTTTTATTCATCTTTTTGATTTTATTTATTAGAGAAATTTATATGACTGCCCAACTCAGGTGACTCCAGGTGGCTTTCAACATTCATGGAGAGATGTTCTGTAAATGCAGCATTGCCACCAGAGATACTAATTCCATTTCAGTCTGTCATGGTGCTTAAGCACCTGAGTAGACTCAGTGACTAAAGATACTTTTTAAAATTCCATTTATTTATTTATTTAATTTTATTTATATGCCGCCCAATCCCAAAGGACTCAGGGTGGCATACAAAATTAAAACAATCATCTAACAATAAAACAATAAAATAATACAATCATACAGCGTGTCCGATCATATTTAGATGGACATTATTTTCCATTTAGATGGAAACCAGTCCCTTCCCCAGCAAATCCTTTTTCCAGAATACAAGATCAAGTTTCCGATGCACCATGGGGGGGGGGGTCCAAGGGCGAGAGGCCCACATTCACAGGCCTGCCCCTGAATGAGCTGTTTATTCTGGAGAAAATTTGTCCTGCAAGTGTCACTCAGGAAGTGGCCCAAAATGTATATTGAACTTTGGCTTGATCTAATTTGGAGCACTCTGCTGATGACTGTTTTGAATGACAGGGGGAAAAGCATCATTGCCCTTTTGCAGGTACAGTTCAGATGTGTGTCCTGACTGAGGACATTGCTGCTCTACTGTACCTCACAAAGCTGTACCTACTCTTTGTTTGGCGGCTTTGTGTGATAGATGAATCCAGCCATTGTGGTTGGTAAGCCATGGCTAATGCTTTAGTATTGATGCCAGGAAGCAGGCAGCTATGTCTTCCTCAACATACCACGTGTAAAAAAAAAAAAAGCTGACTATAATGCATAAATTGAACAAAATTCTCTAGTACCCTTCATGGTGCTCTTTTTATAAGCTCTGAGGTCTGTTTACAGTTGATAAGTCTGTTGATAAGAGCAGGTCTCATTCCATGCAACGTTCTGTAAAGCAGTAGTTCTCAACCTGTGGGTCGGGACCCCATTTGGGGTCGAACGACTATTTCACGGGGGCCGCCAAGCAACGCAGTCCGCCATTTTTTCCCCCTTTTCCTTAGCTGTGCTACTCCCTTTTATTCTATTGGCTTTTGAAAGGCAATAGAATTAGACTCTATTCAAGAGGAATTGTCCAGGCTGTCTCTGCCTTGCTGAGCCCGTCAAAAGTCCCATTCTGCAAACGGTGCTGCACCAGTTGAGTAGTCCTCGACTTACGACTGGTTGAGTAGTCCTCAACTTACGACCGGTTGGGGGTCCCGGCATTAAAAAGGTTGAGAACCACTGCTGTAAAGAAATGTACTCAGTTGTAGCTCCAAATATCCTTTGAACTCAATATAACTTTTGTGAGAGGGTTGAGCAGAGGTCGGAAAGAATTTCAGGTTGAAACTGCTGAGAGAATATTGTGCCCAGAGCTGCAATAGCTGCTGCCTTTTTGGGCTGCCTTGATTATTCAGGCATGCCAAATAGCACCTTGAATCATCAAGCAAAGCAAATCTTGCATCCTGGGAAAGGTGTGGTATATTTCTGTGGACTCCTTAGATAAAATGTTGGTGGCCTCCAAAGGCGTAGGCCACCAGAACCTGTAACCTTAGAGTCATAGAAATGTTGGATTGGAAGGGGTCACTGCAGTCATCAAATCTAGCCTCCTAGTAAAGCCTCCCACCAGCTGTTCTGCTTTGGAACACATCTGGGGAAGGGATTTCCCACTGGGGGTGGGAAAATCTGTTGGATGGGCATGGGTGGAATATCTGTTGGAGAATGAGGAGAGGGGTGGACCCTAATAGACAGTGAAGGTACCTGGATGAGTGGATCGTGTGTAGTGGGAGCATGTGGTAAAAAAGTATAGTAAATTCAAATAAATAGCAATCCCAGCCACGTGGCCTTTAGATTGCCGAAGTCTGGTTGCCGTACATCTGGTGACAAATTAGAGATTTGGCCCATCATCGGTTGAAGGGCGCTTCCCTTTGCATGTGGTGAGGGACTCTGGTTGAGTTTGGCTCAGACAGTGAATTTTAGCAAAAGAGAGAGATCACCAGCGTGTTCTTTTCCTTTCAGCAAACTTCTGAAAACCCACTGATGCCACCATCCGAGATGCCAGGCCAGACAGCTACAAAGAATATCTTGCAGGTATTATAACGGTCTCTTCTTTTGCTCAGACTCCTGTTAAAAACATTTCTGACTACAGTGTTAGAGCATCAACAGAGCATTTTAATTATTCTAAATTCTTTTTACATGGTCTACAAGACACATAATAATCATGTAACACCTGTAAATTAATGCAGCATTTGAAGACTGATTTAATGTCTCTGACTGCATATGACTGAGTGGTGTCAGAATGGCTTTCTTCCCCACACCTCCTGCTTTCTGCTTTTGCAGATGTTAGAATTAATCCACGCTCGGCTAACAGACCCCTCGAAAGAAAGAACACAGTTAGCAAACTGTCATTCTTAGGAGTTTGAAATGTCTACAACAGACCCACACCTCAACTGAATATCCATTTGTTTTGTTGCATGTTTATTGATAGAGGTTTCCAGTGCCCTAAGCAGAGAGCTACAGTATTTGTAAGAATTGTAATTATACCGTCAGAAAAATGCTGAATGCATAACTGGAAGTTTAAAAGCGCTCTGTTCTTCCCAAGGAGATCCTGGGGCCCTCCCCTTGCAGACAGACGTCATCCAATGTCCTCAGCACCTTGATGGGGGGCTTGGAGCCTGTTCCCCCCCTCCTTGCCCAGAGAGCCTCTTCTCCGCCGCAGCCTCCCATCTCCCAGATGTTTCCCACTCGGGCCGCTTCAGCTGACTACTTGAGGCATCGGGTCCCATCTCCAGTGGGTGAGAAACGTTCCTGCTCAGGTAGTTTTTGTATTTGAAGCATGCCCAAGTCGTAGAATGGATGGGACCTTGGAATTTATCTGATCCAGCCCCTGGCCCAAACTACTGCTGCTGTAGCACCCCAGTAGGCTGCAAGTCCAGAGTAGTTGAAACATTCCGATTGGAATAAGCCAGACTCGGGTTCCGAACAATGTTTAGACCAGCGTTAAACACAAATGCAGAAGAAACCTCTTGGCTGGTCTCTCTGTGTGTGGCTTTCAGGGGAATGGCAGAGAGGGGGTGACTGGCCTTTCTGTTTGCTGGCTTTTTACCACTTTAAAGCATTAGAACTATAGTTTAAAAAGAGTTCACTTGAGCAAATGGGCAATCCTTACCAGAATGAATTGCAAAAATGTCTTATGTCTTCCTTTTCTGTTTCCTACAATCGGTAGCTCTTATTTTTCTCCTCTGAGCAGACTGGCATTCTGATCGACTCCAGTGGAAAATGCTTTTCCAAAACAAAATCACACAGAAACTGCATTTTTCACAGAACAAAAGAGCTTTGGTGAAACGACTCATTGTCTTTCTAGGTTTTGGACCAGGGGCGCAGCAGTTGCTTACCGATCCATTTCAGGGGATTCGAAAATCAGTGAGCCCAGCTGCTGCTACTGCTGCTCAGGTAAGGGAAGGAACCAGCTCCTCTCCATCTCTCTTGGCCTTAAGCTTGGAAGCACAGCGCCAAGACCATTTCGTTTGGGTTGTAGAGGGAACGCTTCCATCCAGCTGAGTAAAATGTTGTACTTTCAGTGTGAAAATTCTGCAGCTAAAATGTTCCTCCTGAATTATATACAGAACAATTTGCCCTGCCTTTCCTAATTCTGAGGTCAGAGCATTTTGCCCTGGGAGACCAGTGTTTTGGAAAATGCTGGGAGGTGTGGAATGGCAAAAGGCACACACCAATAACCGTTTTTTTCTGATTATTTAAGAGGATGGTGACAGTGGGGAAAACTACATTTAATGGGATCCAGGAAATGAGGATTATGTGAAGCAATGGGGGGGGGAGATATTTTACAGTAGACTCTGTAAACACTTGTGACATTGCAATACACTTATTTAGAGAGTGTATGTGCCATAGCTCTGAGAAGTAGCCTTTAGTTTAGTTTAACCTATATACATGGGGTCTCCTTTTAAATGGAGGTCAATCCTGCAATGCACCAGCTGAAGTTAATATAGGAGAGACGAGAGTGTGGTGTAGCATGACACATCTAGAGAGTAGCAGTAAGTGGTGTGCCTCTTGTAAAAGAATACTGCGAAGTAGCAGAAATTTGAAGGCAGTAAAGACCAGTGTCCACAGTCACAGTAGATGGAAGTAGTAAAATACTCTCTTGGTTAGGGTCTTGGCTGATTGAAGCCTTCTTGATTTCAGATGAATCATCTCGAGTTGCAGCAAGCTGCGTTACAAGGTCTCTCTCTTCCACATGACTTAGCTATGCAAGTGCCAAATTTCTACCAACCAGGTTTTGGCAAATTACAGATGGATAAAAACCGAGATGGCTTCAGGAACCGGTGAGCTTAAAATTCAGGCTGAAAGTTGGAAAGCTAAACAAATGTCACACTGCCTGCCTGCCTGCCTGCCTTCGGTTTCTCCACCGTCAAAGTCAAGTGAAGCAAGTGGAGAAATCTGCTATTCCTTGCTGGAAAACCTTTGGCCAGGATTTTATTTCCTTGCAGGCAGAGAAAGATATTCTAATGTGAATTTGCCCAGGTTCGCCTGGTGCACCAGTTGCGGCCTTATTTGGACCGGGAGGCTTTACTCACGGTCACTCATGCCCTTGTCACCTCAAGACTGGATTACTGTAACGCGCTCTACATGGGGCTACCATTGAAGAGCGTTCGGAGGCTGCAGTTGGTTCAGAATGCAGCCGCGAGGGCGATTGTGGGCGCGCCAAGGTACGCACACGTGTCACCTATCCTCCGCAAGCTGCACTGGCTTCCTGTGGGTCTCTGGACGCAATTCAAGGTGTTGGTTATCACCTTTAAAGCCCTTCATGTCTTAGGACCAGGTTACTTACAGGACTGCATACTGTCGCACAATTCCCAGAGACCGGTGAGGTCCTATAGATTGGGCCTCCTTCAGGTCCCATCGGCCAGACAATGTCGGCTGGCGGGCCCTCGGGGAAGGGCCTTTTCTGTGGTGGCTCCGACCTGGTGGAATCAACTTCCCCCCGAGGTTCGAACAACTCCCACCCTGCCGGCCTTTAAGAAAGCCGTTAAAACTCTCCTGTTCCAGCAGGCCTGGGGCTGATGTCCCCGGGGGGGGGGGATATGATCGGACACGCTGTATGACTATTATTTTATTGTATTATTGTTAGATGATTGTTTTAATTTTGTACGCCGCCCTGAGTCCTTTGGGATTGGGCGGCATATAAATAAAATTAAATAAATAAATAAATAAATAAATTTCTGTTTGATAGGCAGCCGCGCATGACTCAGTCTCCTGCCTCTCTGGGGCTCCGAGGAAACGCCTCTTCTCCTCCGACCGCTGCTGCTTCCATCACTAGCATGGTCAGTGTCACACCCGGCCCTGGGGGAGCTTTTTGTTTCCAAGTTCTGAGTGACAGATGCGAGATGAAAGGAAGGGATGTAACTTGAAAAGTTCAAACAAAGAGAAGACAGATTTACGTTAGTGTGATTTGGGGGAGGGGACTGGCAGGATTTCCCATTCTAAATCACCCTGATTATTGATGTTTTGCGCCTTAGGTTATTTTTGCATATATAACCAAAACTGGTTATTTGGGGGCAAATGTATTAAATACCAATTGTTGGTTTATGCTTTTGCAGCTATCTCCTTCCTTTACTCCTACCTCAGTAATACGCAAGATGTATGAAAGCAAAGACAAGAGCAAAGATGAGCCCCATGCAGCCAAGTTGAAATCGAGCGAGAGAGAAGAAGGTCCGGGGGCAACCGAAGGTATGTTTGTCCACATCTGTGCAAAGAGAAATGATTCCTAAGAGGCACCAAAAAGGAAGAGCACATACAAAACTCTTGGCTGCAGCTCTTCCTAACGTTAAGAAGTTTCTGGCTTTTATCTAAGAGGAGGAGGAATGCTCCTGCTAGACTTGGCCACTGTATCAAGATCCAGAGGGATTAGGGAGACTAAACAAATGCCATGTGGATTCTTGCAATCCCTCTCCAGGCTCCCAGGAATGCTTCGATATAAGCATTAAATATTGGTAAATTATTCCTGGACTTGGGAACAAGGCTATCGCTCTGGCTGCTCCTTCAACAAGACAATTGTCCACGGAATAGATCTTCTTACAGCCAGAGAACAGGCACGGAATGTAAGGGGAAAGCACAACTGCTTTTCTTCTTACTCTTTCATCCAAAGGATGAAAAGTTCCTCCAGCTGTGGGACAGTACGAAGCTGCAGTTCTAGGCAAGGAAGGGTTGCAACCCTGTGGAGTCATTGTGCTCTTGAGCTGGCTTCCGTCCTTCACGTTTTCCCTTTATCAAGAAGGTTTCTTCAAGCTGACAAAAGGCTAGATCATGCCCATTGCATGTGATGGTTGAGCTCAACTTCTTTTGTGTTCCTCTGCAGAGGGTCTTTTGCCATCCAAGTCCACAGATCATGTTGACCAAGAGAACTCGCCCTCCGTAGCTACCAAACTAACATCACTGCAGCGTTCCGCCTGTTCCACCCCGCTTTCTCAAGCCAACCGTTGCACCAAAGAGCAGGACTACAGGCCCAAATCTTCTGGGAGAAAAACTCCTACAATGGCTTCTCCAGTTCCAGGGAATACTTTCCTCCGTCCAATCCACCAGGTTCCTCTGGTTCCTCATGTTCCAATGGTACGACCTCCTCATCAGTTGCCCCCAGGATTAGTCCAAAGGATGCTGGCACAAGGCATTCATCCACAGCACCTCCCTCCTCTGCTGCACGCAGGTGAGCTTCAGTTTCACTCCTGGCTGAAGGGGCCTGGTTGACCAGTCAGCCCTTCATTTAGGCCCAACATTTGCTATGTGGGCTGTTCAGGCATTGGTGAAAGACTGAAAGATTAGCATTCACGAATGGACACACACACGCACACCCTCACACCCACAGCCACAGTCTTTTGATCTAACTGCAAGTCAGGAGTTTGTTTTCTCACAAGAGCAGTTATCGCATTTAGCCTTACACGTATCTGGAAATTGTGTGAGTCGTATAAAAGTTGAATAGCTGCATCTGGTAGGAAGCCCCA
The DNA here is from genome assembly GCF_016545835.1 of Crotalus tigris. Taxonomy (NCBI): domain Eukaryota; kingdom Metazoa; phylum Chordata; class Lepidosauria; order Squamata; family Viperidae; genus Crotalus; species Crotalus tigris. The sequence goes on along the minus strand of NW_024100139.1, from coordinate 670,864 downwards.
TGTTTTCTATTGTTATCTACTAGAGCGGCATGCTTTCTGATAGGAATGTAATACTGCAAGCATACGACGCTGATTTTCATAACCATCAGGGAGTAGTTAAGGGTCCTGAGTTTACCTTGTGATGCAGCCGCTGTGGATGATTCATGTTCAACTATTTCTGAAATGGCCACCAGTTAAGAATGTTGCCATTCTCAGCTCAGAAACGCTTGTTCTAAAGTGCTGCTGCCTTTCATCCTTGAATGGTGGGGGGGGGAGGGCCCCCGAGAGGTTCCAGTGTGAAAGTGCTGTGTTGTGTGGAGGTTCCTTGCTTAAAAATGGTCTGATCCCGTTCAACAGGTATGATTCCTCCTGGGGTTGACCTCGCTCACCTCCAAGGAGTATCTGCTCCCCTCCTTGGTCAACCATGCTACCTGCTAACCCCAGCTGGCCACCCTCTCTTGAATCCTCGCTCAGCGACCCCTTTGCAGCTGGCAGTGATGCAGCAGCAGTTACAGCGCTCAGGTAACGGGTCTCCCTTTGAGGAGTCCTAAACGTTCTTTTTGCCAAGGCCCATCGTGCACCACCATCATCCCAGATCTACAACACAAGGTGGTTGGTCTCTCTCTCTCTCTCTTTCAGGTGCTGGCACACAAGGATCTGCTGTTGGCGTGCAAACAACTCCTCCCCCTGTGTCCTCTCGGACCGGACTGCCTCATATGCACTCGCAGCTTGACCACCGTGCCGCTGCCCAACGAAGTAGCTCTCCTGTCGGCCTGGCAAAGTGGTTCGGTTCCGACGTCTTACAACAGCCCCTCCCGTCCATGCCTTCCAAAGTGATCAGCGTGGATGAGCTGGAATACCGACAGTGAGGACCCTTGTTGAGAGCAGGGATCTGCGCTGATTTTGACCAGGCCCGTGTCTCCTCGGGCAGCTGCCTCTCACGTGCTTCACTCCCATTTCTTTTGGGCTGCTTTGGTTTCAGCACTTTGTGCAGAGTTGTTTTTGGAGTGACTAAAAGCACATGGCGCCTGTGTCCTCATCAAGATGGAAAGAATTCATTCTAGATTGAATAGTGAACCCTGAAAAAACTTGGATGTGAGACAGTACCAGAAGAATTCTGGAAGCATCTACCTTTTTTGTTTGGCTTTTTTTTTTTTTTTTTTTTTTTATAAAAATGTAGGAATGAAGTGCTGGTGACCTCTTGGGACAGAGGTATCGGCCTTAAGGGTTCACCACTGGAAATTCTATGTACAGACCAATGTATGAACATCTTTTTTTTTGTATCTATCCACGGGAGAGCTTTTTTGAACTTATACAGCTGTACATAAGAGTAGCTAGTAAAAAGTTAAGCTTTAGTTTGTGTGCCTCTGGTTTGGATCTATTCACTGTACATGTGGGACGTGCATTAAAGGTGCCGCAGAAGTCAATTGTGCGTGAGCCAGATTGACATTGCTTTGCCTCTTGTGTACTCCAGTCTTACTCCTCTGCATTCTGTTCTAGGCAAGTCACAAAAGTGGGAAAAGGCCACTAGGTACATGCTGTATATTTTTGCAGTCCAGAGGAAAGGAAGTTGCTGGGTTGGGATCTTAAGCGCCTGAAAAGTGGGCTGCAAGATGCTGGCCTTCATAATTGCACACAGATTTAGGTACCATAGACCTTGCACCTGTCAACTCTGCTGCAGTAGTGCATCTTCAGTGTTGCTGTCCACTAAAAAGTCAGACATAGCTGCTCTTGAGGGTCTACAACTGCTAGCAGTTATAGTAATTTGTTCTCCCCTGCTGTGAGTAACAGTCTTAAATTGGACATCTTCAGTCCAAATCAAGTCCTGAATTGTTTCACTTGGTGGCATGCTGTGTTGGCATTGATGACCCAGAACAGTTTGGATAAATGACCTGTAAATTGTGCCATGACATCTATGTGGGCCATCAATGACTGAACACTTGAAGATTTTGTAACATGAACTTAGTGCAAGTGTCACGGTGTTGTCCCTGTAAGATTGTTACATAACTTTTTTTAAAATGAAATTTTCCCCAGAATTCTTTCTGTAAATAAAGTCAATTCTATGAGCTTTCTGATTCACTGTGTAAAGGGATACTCTTTGCAGGGGCATATTTACTAAATTTGACTTCAGCAAAAAAAAAAAAAAAAAAAAATCTTTCCCATGAGAAATTCCAAGATTCATTGTGAAATATCCATCTTTTATCAGGAAAACTCAAAACTCTTGAGGATTTGAGAACTGTGCAATAGGTTTAGAGAAAAAAAACTGTTTGAAAACGTGTAAAAAAAAATATGTATCTGATGGTGCCTCTCTAAGCAGTAATGATGGTTTGGAAGTACCGGTATGTTAGTTGCTGCTTTTGGGAATTGCTTCAGTTCATTGATAGATTGAGGTTGTCTTGCTGATACTGAATCAAAAGCTTTATGATTTTTTCCCCCTCAAGACAGCAAATGTTGACAGTTTTAAGAAAACACTCAAGAGCTTCTGATATCAGAATCAAATTTAAGCTGAGGAACATAGTTTGAGCAGGAAGGTTTCCCCGGACTTTAAAGCAGGGACTTGGAGGAATGGATGCGGCGTTAGGTCTTGGTTCTTTGGCCTTGCAATGTGGCTTTGCGGTCTCACCGCCACCACTTCTTAGGAAGCACATCCCAACTTGGAGGGGGCTGAAGAATTGGAAGGAATGGCTACCTGAAGAAATACAGAGCTAGGTGTAGTTTAAGATAGGTTGAAATTTGCAACAGATTGGTTTTTAACTATTTCCTTGCACTCTTAACCCTACAGATATTATTTATGTCTGGCTGTGTTCTCATTCCTGGAAGATTAGTTTCAAATTAATTCCTAATAACTCCTTGATTAGAGTAGGGAGGATAACCTTGACAGAGATGGGCCAGATCCGTTACCAAAGCAACAAAGAGAAAAGCATACTAGCAGAAGGAATGTGAAAATGGCTCATGAATATTGGTGTTGGGGGAAGGGGTGTTAGAATAGCTCTAGCATTCCTGTAGAGTTGGTTTATATAAGTGGGGCTGGCTTTTTTCCTTTCTTGGGAAGCTGGAAGAGTAGGGATTGCATTGGAAGAGTTTAAAGAACCAGCCCATTAAATGCCTTGCATGCGCGCACTCAGTTATTCCATCAGTCTGAACAAAGCACTTAACTAGCCCATTTCTTCCCTCCCACCATACCAACCAATCCACTGTGGGATGGGCTGAGGCCAGAAGTCTTGAAGGATGCCCTTCCTTAAGAAGCTCTCCCTGTGCCTAATAACTGTTTCCTAGTCTCCAATTTTGTCTTTCAGGAGAAGGCTGTAGGGAGGGCAATTGAATGGCAGCAAAGAAAAAGTGGATTACCTGGACCCAGAGATGGGATGGAAAGATCAATCTGGCTAATATCCATCGGAGGACATTACACATCTTCTGGTCCTACTGTAGCTCTTCCCAGTCCTTGATACTGACCACTGCGGTATCATTTGGACCACGTATGAAGGTTTGGGATTGCAAGCAATATTTGCTCCTTAGCATCTCATCCCAATTGGTGGGTGTAGGGAGGGAGAGGAGCCAGCTGGTCGGTCACTCCGTTGTGGAATTCTGTAGGATTCAGGATTCTCCCCACTAGCTACTCAATGCTTACCTAAGGCTGCTGGGAGTTGTTAGTTCACATTGTCAAGATACTGGGTATCATCACCCCACCCTAGTTTGGAGTTGTTGCCAAGGCAAGTGGAAGCTGTTGGCTTGGATGGGATGACCCTGGCAAAATGGCATTTAAAGAGTTCTCCATCAGCTATACGGTTGGCTCTCAAGGGTCCTCCTGGATTCAGGCTATGCAGAGAGAGAGAGAGAGAGAGTGTGTGTGTGTAGCAGCTGCAGGCCTACAGAGAGCAAGATGTCCTTGCAATAGCCTCCTTACCATCCAGCGTGAGGGGCTCCATGTAAGGCTGCCACTGCCACATGCTCAGAAATCACCATTAGTGCAAAATGCAGCAATGGAGATCATACAGTGCTGCAAGTGGCTTTTACAAGTTTTGTGAAATTTCCAACAGCAAATCAGTGTAAAAACTGCACAACCCAATGCCTGAATACTCGCAAGGTGGTCTTCTCCAGCTAGAATTACCTATCTAAGATAAACTTCTGAAAAGAAACTGCTTGTGATTTCCAAATGCACGAAGTCCAGAGTGGAATGGCAGGCTGAGGTCAGAGAGGCTAATTTTCAATTATAGTCCCCATTTTAAGAAGCAGCCTCCCTTCCTGAAATTAGGACAAACTTTCTTTTTTAGCCGTCTTAAAGGTTTTTGCAATTCTATTCAAAAGATTATAAAAATGTGTTTAACCTGTAGTTTTAAAATAGATCTAAGATGTTTAGGCTTTTAAGCGTATTTCTCAGGTATCAATTTTCCGAGAACTGAATATTTAGATCAAGACTGATCATCTATTTTCTTGGTTTTGTTTCAATTTCTCACCTTAATTTCATTTGCCTCAGTGACTGGGAGGTCTTGAAAGTATCAATCAATGCAACACTAATGTCAGAATCCAATTATATTTAATTTCTAGTTATCGACTATGGGAAACCCCATTTCTGCCCTCTCTGGATTCTGTCATACTACAAAGGGGTAGGGGGATGAGCAAAGGGGTTTTATGGCTCTCACTTCCTTTATTAAAACTTCAAAGGGACTGAATGTGGATCTCACCAAAAAGACTGACCATAACAATATGGCCCATCAGCTTTCATCTACTACTCTCTGAAGTCTCCCTTCTGCCGGTCGAAAGGAAAAGGGGGTGGAAATGTGATGCCTGGGATTGTCGCTGGAAGGACGGTGGGGTGGGGGCTGCTTGGAGCACTTCAAACCTTGAATGGTAGGGGTTGGGCCTCAGGTCCTGTCTAGAACGCCTGCAACCATCTTCTCTTAATAAAGATGCCTGTTGGAAGAAATATTCCAAGAGTTCTGTCTTCTTAAGATGCAAAGTGGGGTGGGTCCTTACATTAGACAGGACCTGCAGAAATAGTCCACCTGGAAGGGAGAACCTTGCGGGGAGACATTGCAAAAATTACCTTGTCAGACGAAGGAAAAGGGAAGGGAGAAAACTCCCCGGAAAGGGAGCCGCTGCCCCGACTGTAACCCTGCCAGATGTCAGGATCTGAGAGGTCAGGTTCCTCAGGAGAAATGGTGGAGACACAGGACCACAAACCTCAGTGGTCAATGGGCATTGGAAAGAAAGGCGAGTGGGAAAAGAAATCAAGAAAGGTGACCCTGAGATGGGGGGCCAACCAACCAGAATGGAAGCAGGAGATGGAGTTATCCCTGCACGCAAGTGAAGAGGAAGGGAGCTGGGCACCGTACTCGGACTGGATCCTAGAGAAAGTTATTGACCTGATGAAGAGAACCCTCAGCTCCCTAGGAGAGGAGAATACTGAGCCCTACGGCTGCCCCAGCTCCTGGAGCCGCAAAGGGAGAGACACCGAGGGGGAAGTGGAACCTGCAGCCTCGGGGACGTCTGCTGATCCAGTAGTCCCCACTCCCCGCCCACCCGCAGATGGCGATCTGGACAGAAGACACTACCACCGATAATGAAGGCACCAATCCATTCAAAGACTCCCGCCACTGGACGTGAGATTCAAGGGGGAGCCAACACGCTTGGGGTTTTTCCTAACCCAAGTCCTCAGCTACATGGAGGAATATGGGCGGGACATCCCCAGCGACAAAGCCCGTATCCGGATCATGCAATCTGCCCTGGACAGGCCGGCCACAGATTGGGTGGTGAACTTGCACGACTCCAATGCCCCAGAACTCAACAATTTCAACTTCTCTGAGAAGGCGATTTGAGGACCCCCTGGCTGATCGCAAAGCCCATGAAAGGATAAAAACGATGAGGCAAGGGAAACACCTGATAGCCAAATATACGCAAGAATTCCGGGCCATTGCCAGCAAACTGAACTGGCCGAAAGACATCCTCCTTAGCTATTTCAAAGACGGGCTAAACTACGACCTATATGACGCTTGCCTGCCCCGAGGGGACCCACACCAACTTGATGAATGGTACATCCTGGCAGAGGAAGCAGAGATCGACATACTGAAGAGGCACCGGCAAGGAAAACAGTGGAGCCGCTCACCGCCTGAGTTGACATGTGAACCAGTGAAACCACCGGCTACAGCCAAGAAGCAAATGGGGTGTTTCAAGTGCGGAAGAGAGGGGCATCGGACTGTAGAATGCCACTCAAAAGCCCCCCAGCACAATCCAAACAGATCACCGGCCAGCAAATCCGGGAAGTCTCCAGCTAAGCCAAAAGAACCTGCCATGAGAATGATGGAGGCTGTGGAATCCCCCACCTCTGCTCATCAGGGGAAAGAAGGGCTGGTGGATGCCTCAGACGACAGCTCGGAGGGCGAACCCCTGGTAAGTGGACCCATCGCACCCATCCTCAAGACAGTGACTATATTAATTCCCCCCATGCCTGAAGCCGTGAAGGTGAAAGCCTTAATAGACTCTGGCTGCACCCACTGCCTCATTAGCCCAACGCTAGTGGGGAATCTGGGCATTCCGTCGAGGAGACTGGAACAACCAATCTCATTTGGCCAGTTAGATGGATCCATAGCAGGGGGGGTACCAGCTACCCTAGCCACTTTACCAATACAACTCTCCCTGGGCAAACATGAGGAAGACAATGTTTGTAGTGACCCCAGGCATGGAATGCCCAATGATCCTAGGGATAGAATGGCAAAAAAAAATGGAACCCCTGGGTGAATTGGAGGACGACAGAAATCAAATTCCCGAAGGGGGACCCTATGGACTTAAAATCCCAAGGGGAGCTACCAGAATCAAGAATAGAAAAAGCATCCATGGGAGAGGAAAAGGGACTAACAGAAATACCAGAGGAATATAGAGACCTTGCTGAAGTTTTCAGTGAGGAGAGGGAGGATGAGCTCCCCCCCCACCGACCCATGGACTGTGCCATTGAATTCAAGTCTGGGGCAAAACTCCCGAAGCCCAGATTATACTCCATGAGCCCAAAGGAGGAGGAAATGGGAAGATTCATAAAGAAAAACCTAGAAAGGGGGTTCATTGAGCCAGCCAAGTCTAAAGTGGCCGCCCGTCCTCTTTAGAGAGAAGGATGGCTCTTTACACTTATGCGTGGATTATAAGGCCCTGAATACAATCAGTGAAAGCAACCTATACCCCCTGCCCCTCATGAAGGAGATGTTGTCACACCTCTCGAAAGGGAAATTTTTTTTTTACTAAACTAGACCTAAGGGGAAGCTTACTATCGCGTGAGAATTAAGAAAGGGGATGAATGGAAGACCGCATTTAACTGCCCAATGGGGTGCTACCAATTCAAAGTCTTGCCTAGAACACCTGCAACCATCTTCTCTTAATAAAGATGCCTGTTGGAAGAAATATTCCAAGAGTTCTGTCTTCTTAAGTGGGGTGGGTCCTTACAGCTAAGGTAACTCACTTAATTTCCGCAGTGGCTGAGAAGACAAATGAGGGCAAATGAGTTTTACTGGAGTATTTGTACCTTCCTCTTTCACTATTTCCTGTTCTGACTCTGACCAAATTCTCACAGTTCTTGATGCTAATAACACCAACAAGTAAGCCCTCTATTTCTGTTAAGAGTAAGCTCATGGGTTATTTTTCTCCATGTTTGGATAAAATGGGTAAGAAAGCCAATGCTGGTGAACTGCTAGACTTGGTGAAACTTCTTCTGATCTGTTGCAATAATTCCTTAGTCATCCAGAAATATTTGACACCGATTTTCCTTTCAGTGATTCCTTTCAAATCACCTTTTTATTGTTTTTCTTGACGCCAACTGTAATCTTGCAGAATCTTAACATGCTCAAAGAATTAAACGTCAAGCCTGCCTATTTCAAAGCATCACCTAAGCCCTTTTGACGAGAATGGCCTCTCCAAGCTTTTGTCTGTGGACTTTATTTACATCAGTAACAAGGACAGGACCACCTCTTTTGTATACAAATCCACAAATGATAATGGAGAGTTTTACATTTGCATCCCAATTTATGTCGGCAGCACAAAAGCTCCGTGGACTGAACTCTTCCCAGGCCAAAAATGTGGACTCAATGAAACAGCAGTGCAAAGCCATGTCTTGGCAAAGCTCTCACGCCCATCACAGGAAAGAGATTTTAATTAGGCCACAAATTTGCAGTTATGTTCGCATCCACTCAACCAGGAAGTTCCATAATTATTTTTTTCTGAAAGGAATCACGATTGATGGGCCAGATGGATTTTTTTTTTATTTCTTGACTATCTGAATGACATCTTCGTCCTCCAAAGTGTGATCTTTTCCTACTTTCTGAGGGTTGTGCTTGACGGACGAGCCCCACACAAGAGCACTGGAAGAAAAGAGTTAGCACAGATTTAATGCCATAGATTTGTTAAGAAAAAAACCATGCTACGTTAATCTTATTTTTTAATCACAGAACTTCCTTCATAGATTAGGAGAATGTTGTAGATGAATTATATCTTGATTTAAATAAAGCATCTGGCTGGCTGGCTTGGCTTTCAATATCTTCTCCTGCATCGCAGTTGGTCTAAGGTCTCTAGGCAGCAGCTGTCCCTCCCCCCCCCCCCAAAAAGCAGGACTACACCTCCCACCTCTACTATAGTCCTAAAGGAACTAAATTGGCTGTTTGCAGACCACACTTACTATTTGAAATCTTTAATTAGGTTTTTATGAATCTTCATGCAGAAATCATCCACGGTAGTCCGAGAGTCAGGCAAGACCACTGGAGAAGTATAATCTGGGAGCTGCCCTTTGGGTTTAGTGTAACTGCAATTAAACACAATGAAACGTTCCTTTATCAAGCATTTATGCTTTCAGACAAGCCCCCTTTCTAACCAAGATTACTCTTCTTGATTAGTTATTATTACAAATAAAGGGGGTAACCCAAAGCGTACCCCAACAACTGAGGGAGCAGGAAGGAAGGCCCCTTTACCAGAATAATTCCTACCTGGTAAACAACTACATGTCAGTCAAAAAGATTTGAGATGGTCTTCTCTGTGACACATCCATTCTCTCTATATAAATAAGTGCTGGAGCATGTCCTCCAACATCTCATGAAAAAAATCATTCTGAGTCCTAAAAATATCACGGACCTTTTACAGAACAGAATTGAATGATTCCAAAACATACATTTTTTTTTCTGATTACAATCCTGCATGTCTGAAAAACTGCCAAAATTCTGGGCCCCCGAGAATCACCAGGAACACGGAGGGTCAAGAGGATTCAGTTGAGATTTCAGAGTTGAGGGGAAATTGACACCAGGGAGCATTTTTAAAGGTCCTGGAAGACTTTGAGCTCTGACAAACCAAAACTTACATCCGCACAAGTTTAAGGTAGTCCCAGATTTTCTCCAGCAGGTCATCAAAATTCCACCGATGATGAGCAGAGATGGGAACACAGTGGGGCACTTTGTAAATGATGTCTAATTCCTCAATGGAGATTTGATCAATTTTGTTCAACACATAAATGCATGGGATGTAAACTCTGCAAGAATGAAGAAGTGAGCAAAAAATGTAAGCGAGACAGAGGTCCTTCCTATCTTGCTGAGACGTAGGAGATTTCCAATTCTAGGTAGTTACAGTAACCAAGTTGGTAGAGCAAGAGAGACTGCCCTGTAAGATACATCCAGCCTATTTACTATAGTCCTAATGAGTAGAAAGGTTTGGCATTTGATCAGCTGCCAAGAGAGGCCTCTGCAACCTTCACTGCAGTTAACACCCCTTTCTTGAACAATCCTTTGGGCTTAGAAGCAATCAAAAGAGCAAAAAAGCCGAGCACTTGGAGTGGATGAGGAGCACAGGCTGTTCCTGCAAGGCCTCTGCCAAAAAAGCAGCCAGGTTGTAAGACAACCCAGTTCCTTGCCATGTAACATGAGAAACCCCCAGACCCTTCCTCCTTTATCAGCCCAGGAAAACTACCTGTTTCCTTCAACCACATCAATGAGGTCATCTGCAGTCACATCGCTCCTCAGGGTGACATCGGCATTGTGGATTTTATATTCTGCCAAGATGCTCTTCACGGTGTCGATATCCAGCTCGCTCTGTGGACACTGATCAAACAAAATATGATGATATACAGAACCCTGCAGACCACAATAGGGACTGGATCAGAAGTGAAGCACATGGGCTGGTAGGCTTAGCCATATGGCAGGAAGGGGTTAATGCGCCCACTGGCAATTGCTGCTATGGAGCTTCAGGTGTCAGGACAGGAGATGGCCACAGCACACCCAGACAGCAGGGATGCTAAACAGAAGTTCACAGCAGCGACCCTGGAGCAGAAGATGGTATCCTCAGAAGCCCTTTCCAGAACCCTAAAAGAAAGTGTCCTGACCAAACAGCAGGGCCTGCTTCTCTTCCTGTCTCACTGCTGTCACGAAGGAACCAAAATCTTGAGCTATACTTCGAACGGAGCCCTTGCTGAGACTCGGGGCCTGTTGCCAGAGATCCCTTCCAGACACTCCTTCAGTTACAGCAAATGGCAAATTTAGCAGGGCAGATTTCTTACGCACAGCAAGGTAGGAAATATCCTCCCCACACCTCTACTTACTGTGGCCGTGAGGTTAATGCCACCTTTGTCCTTTTTCTTAAAGCCAATATTGGGAGGTTTGCTGTTCAAACGTATCCCGAAGCCCTCCAGCTCAGTCTCAATTATCTTCTTATGTCCCAAAGGCTTCAGAACATCCAGAACTATCAGAATAAGGTTGCAGGTTCGGGCAACTGTGAGAAAAAAGGGAAAGGGGGGGTGTGTGTGAAATCTGAAAATATTTTCTGTCAGTCTCTTCTAAAAACCCAAACATAAACAGTTGGAATCTAAACAACAACAACAACAACAAAAAATCACGGTCATATCATCTCCTAGCTCAAACCAGAGTAATAAACAAAACACATTTTTAATCAGATTTATGTCAAGGAAGCAAGAAAAAGCCACGCGCTTACTTTGTATGAAAGTAAGCGTTTCCTAGATGCAATACTCTTGGGATCAGAGGCAAAAGCAGCACCAAGCATCCATCTCTTCTATTCTACTCTCTTCACTTCACCAGCCAGTCCTCCTCTCCCCTTTTGCCCTGGGACCACCAGCACTCACCTGCAATGACCTGGCGGCCTCTGCCTTTCCCGTCTTTGGCACCCTCGATAATTCCTGGTAAATCAAGAAGCTGCAAAGTTTGTGGGAAATAACAAATCAGAAAAGAGAGATGTGGAGAAGCCAGACAGCACACCTCAACCCGCTGTTATCCTGTTGCCCTTTGTCCTGTGACACTTCAGCCACACTTTGCTGACCATCAGGATTTCTGGCACTCTCCTCCTACTGATCCTTTCCACATCCATTGCATTGTTCTCCACCCAAGATTGGCTTCCAAAACTCTACTCAACAACCTCCCTGCAACAGCTATTTATCTGCTTTGGGGGTGATCTGAGAGTAAATGCAAAGTAATTCTGTTGTACTATGGTCAAAAGCAAATCATCTTGGATGGACTGACGAGCTGGATGATCTTCAATATTTCTGGAATGCCAATGGGCTTGACATGTGGATCTGACAGATGTACAAGCAAGGGACAAGTATCGATTCAACCCATTCTTTAAATCTAGTAATTAAAAGAACATACCACTTCCAACCATTCCTGTTAAGTTTTTCCTTCCAGGATTTTCACCTTGGCTACTTTCCTCTGGACAACCTTCAGTTTATTAATGTCTTGTATAAAATGCAGTCTCAGAACTGGCCACAATATTCTGACCACAGCAGAACACAGGAACAATAACTTTTCTTTTTTCTTAATACTTACACTTATACTTACACTTGCAGTGGTTCTTAAACATTTGCAGACACTTCTGAATTTTCAACATTTCTGCCCTAAATGTGACTTGTTCTCCACATGTCCTAAAACTAGCTAGAGAACCTAGTTAAAGAAATGAGACCAAAAATTCTATTTGTTCATTGACTTATTGAGGAAAGTGACCCAAAACTATATATTAGTATGTGGCAAACATATGCAAACCTATAGAATTAGAGCAAGTTAGAGTCAGGTGTTTCAATCAATGGGATGATAATGAAATGGGAGTGAGATAAATCCTGCCTTATTTTAAGAACAGAATTCTGGATATTCACTATAAATGTCTGATCTCCACACAGGGATGTTATGGCTTGAATAAAAGAGTTTTCTGAGGACCTTCAAAAACAATTGATACTCACCAGGTTGGAAAAGATTACAAATCTATTTCCAAAAGTTTTGGACTCCAACAGTCCACTGTCATGCAGACAGTGTGCACAAAATCTCCACTCTCCAAAAATAACACTGCTACCATCTAGAGTTGTGAAAGCCCCTATGAATAACCCAGAAGGCTGTTGGAAGAATTTCTGTGAATGGACAAGACTAAAACAGAATTTTCTGCCTTGAATGAAAAGTATTGCGTGGGGAAGGCCAGCGCGGCATTCCAGCATCTGTGTGAAATACGGTGGTAACGGTATCATGCTTTGGGCCTATTCTGCTGCCCCTGGACGGCGTACCATCATTGGTCGAACAATGAATTCCAAACTGTACCAGTAAGTTCTAAATGAAAACGTTAAGGCAGTGGTTCTCAACCTTTTTAATGCCGTGACCCCCAACCGGTCGTAAGTCGAGGACTACCCAACCGGTCGTAAGTCGAGGACTACCCAACCGGTCGTTAAGTCGAGGACTTTCCCTGCCTGGGAACACCGCGCATGTGTGGTGCTGCCCCCTGCGCCGGCCAAGACGTAGCTGGCAAGCGGCAGAGACGGCGCAGGGGGACCACCAGCTGGGCCACCAGCTGACCCAGTCCAAGGGAGGTAAGGCACCCGCCGGGCCCCACGCGTGCCAGCAACCCTCCCTGCGCCCACCAGCCTCCCACCTCCCACCCCTGGCCCTCTTTTATTTACATTTTTAGTAGTTGCTCAGGAGGGAGGGGTGGAAACTTCCAGACAGCTCGCCTTCGCTGCAGACAACTTGCAGCACCGTTTGCAGAATGGGGCTTTTGGCGGGCTCAGCAGGGCAGAGACAGCCTGGACAATTCCTATTGGCTTTTGAAAGCCAATAGAATTAGACTCTATTCAAGAGAGTCTATTCTATTGGCTTTCAAAAGCCAATAGAAGAAAAGGGAGTAGCACAGCTAAGGAAAAGGGGGGGAAAAATGGCGGACTGCGTTGTTTGGCGACCCCCCGTGAAATGGTCGTTCGACCCCAAATGGGGTCCCGGCCCACAGGCTGAGAACCACTGTGTTCAGGTGTGAACTCAAGCACAAGAGAAAGTGGGATGTGCAGCAAGGCAGAGATCCAAAACACAGTCACTGACCAAAGGATGCTTAAAGCAGAAGTTGATGTTTTGAAATGGCCAAGTCAAATTGCTGAGCTTTAGCGTTAGAGAAATCTTGTGGAAGGACCAGAAGTGGGCTATTCACGCAAGGAAGCCCAGCCACCTCCCTGAGCAGAAGCTGTTCTGCAAGAAGGAAGAGGCTACAATTTCTCCAAGCTGATGTACTGGACTAGACAACAATTATCAGAAACATTTAGTTGCAGTTATTGCTGCCCAAGGGAGGACAAGGAGCTACTGAAAGCAAAACTTTGCATGCTTTTGCCACATACAAATATGTAGCTTTGGATCATTTTTCCTAGTAAATTAACAAACAGGTACAATATTTTAACTCATTTAATTGCACTCTTTATCCATTTTTGGGACTTGTGTGGACAACAGATCATGTTTTAGGTCATATTGATCGGAAATATTGAAAATTTAGAAGGCTTCACAAACTGATGCACCCCGTTCCTGTTTTACCATCTTCTCTTAGCAGTAACACTGACTACTGCATTTTCCTTCGGTTTCTGTTGACGGCTCTAAACCTAAGTTCCTTTTGTGCTTGAACCTTAACTTTCTGCATGATTGCACCCAACTTCTATTTCCTAGAACATCCCTTTTAATTCATAGCTCAACGGACAGTTCCTTGTGCATCAGGATAATTTTCTAATCCTTATTGGTACCTCTGCATTCTGCCGACCTCTTGTAGTTCCAGGGAACCCACTATTTATGGGGGAGGGTGATCTTTCTTCACAGGATTTAATTTAAAACCCACTAGATCACATTTGAAAGGTTCTCAGTTTCTGAGAGATATTTCTTGTAGTTCCATTTGGAAACATTCCTACAAATGATTCTAAACAGTTCTGGCTGATCCTGTACAGTCAGGTTGGTCTACAGTCTTGGGATTTTGTAATAATTTTTCTACCTATTTGTCAAACATGCTTTGTCATTCTTTTTAATATTCGCTAAGTTTGGCTTCAGGCACAAGTCTTGGCTTCATAGGCCTCACCTGTATTTTGGCTCCTTTGTATCGGATCACTCCTGGAACTGTGGTTAGAGTTGTGAACTCGTACGCAGCTACTTCCGAGTAAACACCAGCAAGATTGCTCAGCAGAGTAGACTTCCCCACCGAAGGGAAGCCCACAAAACCAATCCGGGCATCGCCAGTCTTTGCCACATCAAAACCTAACAATGATCATTAATTCAGAGTAGGCCCCAGAATGCCTCTAGCAGCAAAGTCAAAGGAGAGAAACTTCCACCTTGGTATTCTCTTGCGCAAGAGGAAGGCCCACAGCTATCCCTCCCTCCAGCATATTGGGGGCCCACTTCTACCCCCAAAGGACAGCTGAGCTGCTGAAAGCAAGAAGAGAAGTATAATACCCATTTAAAATACTACACCCTTCGCTTATGTTCTTCAAATAAAGCAACAGGCACATGCTCAACACAGTTTACATGTGTTGCTACAATTTATACTAGCATAAGGTTGGCAATAATTTCACAGTTCAGCTATAGACAAATAGTGGATAGATGGAAGACGGATTGTAATATGGGATGGCTTAGAGAAGATGAAAATCTCATCAAACAAGTAAGGGATCAAAGACCAACCCATATCAAGAGGGTTTATGGGGTTTTAGTGGAAATGTATTCAGAATCTGAATTAATTAAAGATTGTATGATTAAATGGGCACAAAATATTGGTGAATCAATTTCACTGGATACTTGGGAACTTATTTGGGTGAGGAATGTTAAATTCACGCAAGCATAGAACTTAAGAGAGAACTTTTATAAAATGTTTTATAGATGGCACCTTGATCCAAAGAAAATGTCCATTATGTACCCTGATCTACAGCCTAAATGTTGGAGATGTGGTTGTTTGGACGCTACTTATTTTCATATTTGGTGGTCGTGTAAAAATATAAAAGCCTTTTGGATTAAGATATGGTGGAATATTCAAAGAATTTTTAGAAGGAGGGTAAAATTTACCCCGCAATTATTTTTATTAGGTATTATTACTGACTGTGATGCTAAGGAAGTTATACTGATGCTAAATTTGATCACAGCCGCTAGGCTGTTAGTTGGACAATATTGGAAGAAGGATTCTTTGCCTACTTTACAAGAGTGGTTTTATAAAGTTTCGTATTTGGCAGAAATGGCAAAGATTACGGCTTTCTTAAAGGAGCAATCTCAAGAGAAATTTTTTGTTGTATGGGAAAAATGGATAAATTTTATTCAACACAATTTGAATATGGAAAAATATTATTTAGCTTTTTCATAATTTGTATTGATTGCTTTTTTCTTTTGTTTCCGTCTTATGAATTTTTATTCTTTTTTATTCTTTTTTCCTTCTTTTTCTCTCTCTTTCCTTTTTCTTTTTTCTCTCTTTTTTAAGTATTTTTTCTTTTTTTTTCTTAATGCTTATATCATATATATATTATTATTAATTATTGTATAAGTTGTAAATGTTGTTTAAGTTTTTTTAAAAAATTTTTTAAATAAGCCTATATTCAGTTCTGGGAAGTTCGGGGAGGGAGGGGTGGGTTTGGGAGGGATTGGGTGAGGGTTGTTGTTTATTTGTAAAACTTTTAAAAAATTTTCAATAAAAAAAAATAATAATAATTTCACAGTTCAGCTGACAAAAGGATTGCGTGGACAAGACATACCTGAATCTGAATGTATTTACATGTGGACAAAAAGGACATTTTGACACATTCAATTGAAAAGGAAAGGACTGGTTGCTCCATAGGGGCAGTTATTCCCTATACCAAGAGACAGACTATCAACTACTTCTATTTTGGTGTGGTCTCTATTGGTAAAAAAAAAATATATATGGAGAGCAGGATGAAACATGGTCCGCCCACCTCGCAAAATTTGGCTTGCTATTTCCTGGGGTTGCACAAGTGCCACCTTGCTGATTCTGCACTGGTTACCAAAAGGGACTCTGAAAGTGTACTGCTATCCCCAGCAAGAGATGCCATGCTCCTCCGCCATCCTTTTGAAAGGACACACACACCTTCTCCGGGTCCACCCCCTCCGCCTCCTTTTGGGGTAATCAGCTCTCGACGCAGCTTGGCCAGGCGGGCCTTCAACAGCCCCAAGTGATGGGCTGTGGCTTTATTCTTTTGGGTGCGAGCCATCTGGAATAGAGAGAAAAAAAATCAGGGCCAGCAGATAAATCTATCGGCTCCAGGACTGGCACAGACATGGCAGGGCCAACCTTGTGACCTGGCCTCTCAGGTTTCAGAAAGACAGACCTGCTTCTTATAGCAGAAATGAATAGAATAGAGCTGGAAGGGACCTTGGAGGTCTTCTAGTCCATCCCCACGCTCAAGCAGGAATCCCTATATCATTTCAGACACGTGACAGTCTAGACTCTTCTTAAAAATCTCCAATGATGGAGCGCCCACGATTTCTGGAGGCAAAGCTGTTCCCCTGGTTAATTGTCCTCCCTGTCAGGAAGTTTCTCCTTCATTCCAGGTTGCTTCTCTCTTTGGTCAGTTTCCAACTGTTGTTTCTCGTCCTGCCCTACTGATATTTATTTATGAGACTTATATACTGCTTTAAGTGCAAGCACTCTCTAAGCAGTGTACACCAGTAAGCAATGTATATATATATATATTTACATTGCCCCCAACAATCTGGGTCCTCATTTTACCTACCCCGGAAGGATGGAAGGCTGAGTCAACCTTGAGCCGGTGAGATTTGAACCGCTGACCTGCTGAACACAGTCAGCTAAAGTGGCCTGCAGTACTGCACTATCAGTAAAAAGAGAAGCAGGTCCATTTTGTACAGAGGTGGTTCAGGAAAGTTGCCCCATTCACGCATCTCCAGCTCGTTGCCCGCTCGAGGCCCCGTTTCAGCCGCCGACGCCCGTCCCGGGTCAGAGCCAGCCTGGCCGCCCAGCCACGCAGCGTCCCTGCCGGTTACTGGACGGGGACCCCGGGGCTGGGCAGGGCCAGGACGGCGTCTCCGCCGGGGTTCCTGCCTAGGAAAGCACCACGTTCGCCTTGCGGTGAAGGTGCCGGCCGAGAAGCCAGGCGGGTCTGGGTTCTAGTCCTGCTTTGGGCACGAGAGCCGGTTGAGGGATTTGGAGCCGGCCCACCTCGCAGGGTTGTTGTTGTTGTGGGGACAATTCACTGCCTGGAGCTGATCGCAAAAGGAAGGATGGAAAGCGAATCTTGGCCGTCGCTTCGCTCGTCTTTTCATGGCTCCCCCGCAAAAATCGCCCTCATCATCCGGCCTGTCTCCCTCCAGCGGCGCCCCTGGATGCCCGCTGCCGACGAGCCCAGAGGCCGCAGAGCCCTTCGGGCCGCCGGGCAGGGAGGGCAGGGCGCCCTCGCCTCCGCCCGACTGACTCCTGGCCGGTAGACTGCCGCTGTGCGGAAGGTTCCATCACAAGGCCACGGCTCCCCCCCCCGCCCGGGTGCAAGCAGCACCTCGGCCCTCCGGTACCTCCGCCTCGATCTCGGCGATCTTGGCCAGCGTCGTAGCCATGGCGGCGGCGGCGGCGGCGGCGCTTCAGAGATTGCACCCCTCAGGCTGCAGCAGCGCATGCGCGGAATACAACCCTCGCGCGACTTCCGACAACAGCCCTGCGGGGGAGGAGCAAAAACGAACGGGAATTGACACGCCGGCTTGCGCGCGATTTCCCCTGATGCAGGGCGCGAAAATGCCATAGAGCGCGGACGCCAGAGCGGCACTCGTCCTTCCAGCGCCTTCCTCCTCCGCCACTCGAGGGCGCCCCCTGGAGCCGAGCGCTGGAGCGGCGGCGGAGCGCCGTCTCGCTCCGCTGGTTCGGCGCGCCCGGGGTCCTTTCCCAGGCGCAAAGGGAGCGATTCCCCTGCGGCCGAAGCCCGGGGGGCGCCGTGCAGGACGACCCCCGCCAAGTGGGGGCATTCCGACTCGCCGCCAGCCCCGATCCCGCGCTGCGCTCGTTCCCGCTGCAGCCCGGGGACGGAGGGCGCCGCCTCCGGGGGCAGAATTCAGGGCCTGGTTCGCAGCGCCTCCGCCAACGAGGGGGGCGGCCTCCGTGTCTGCATGAAGCCAGCAAAGTGGCCCCGGGCTGGCTTCCCCAGAGCGGACGGTGTCCAACCGCCTCCCAGAGAATGGCAGTTTGGGGCCCGCTCACAGCCGGGCTACGGACCCGTCCCCATTGCCGGAGAGGGAGAGGGAGGAAAAAGGGCGTAGTGCCCGACGGGGGCATCTTGTGTGAACGCGCTCATCCGTTCAGTCTGCACGCACCCTTCCAGGGTGCAACGCCTGTTGCACAGGAGCATCGGCTTCCAAATCCAGCTCTCACCTGCCAAGAGCACCAAGGCCCATATTGCTGGACAGCTGGCCTCGAAGAAGGAGTATCAGCAGAGGCCGAGGGAGAGGGATCTGCTGGTGGTTGGCTGCTCAGGGCGGGGTTTTCCTGGAGGTCTCCAAAATCCAAAGGAGGGAATTTGAGTATAAACACACAGCCTTCCCTGTGAGGACCAAAAGCCAAGTCCCATTTCCACACTCGTTTAATAAACTGATAATGGTGCTCAAGTGGAGTGCCCAACTTCACCCCTTCTCACAGGAACCGCAGCACTTCCTTCCTTCCTTCCAGAAATAAGCTTTCAGGGAAACCTGAAAAACTGGACAGGCTTCCAGCATAGGAGAAAGTTACTTCTGCCAGTTGGCTTAGTCCAGTGACTTTAGGATGTTCTTTTGAAAATGGTCATCGTGAGTATACCCTGCATATACCTAAAGCAGCATATTTTAGACAAATAGAATAACATAATTCAGTTTAAATCCTACTTATTTCAAAGGCACACAATAAAGAACACTAATTAATAAGCTTACAATTCAGGGAGGGATGGAAAAGCCTGTTTTTAAGATTCCCAGCTACTCTGGATGTCATTTGACTGCTCATTTCTCTGGAAATGCCCTAATCCAGGATCCAGGAGTCCTGGGTTTCTATTTCAAACCCTCGGTCCAGCTAGAAATGAGAGAGAATTATAATTTCTATTCTGATACATTTCCAGATACACCTCTGCTGGTGTTATACATACTGCTAAGGTGGCTGGAGCATTGCTTGGGATTTACTTAAAGACTCTGTGGGCACTCAACTTAAACATAGCAATTCCAGATGGCATATAATAAAATAAAAAATAAAGCAAACTAAACAAATACAACCAAAATTAAAAGATGTTTAATAGGAAATCACAGCCAAATCCTTCTCCAGAGGTACCAGACTACTCCACAAACTATGGTTAAGAAACCACAATGTGTATGTTTACCCAAGAGGCAATAAATCACTTTCTGCCTTAAAGTGATGGAAAACTGAGCCATTTGTGTACCACTAATCTGATTTCATTGGACATATTGTCACCAACTGATGGCCCAAAAGGACACAGCGTGGCAGCTGGACACGTTGTGTAGTCAAAAGGCCTGTGATCCATGGGATGAGGGGCAGGCAGGTGCTGGTGTCTGCTTATCTGGGCCCTCTTCCTGCTGCCAATCCTTGGGAGGGGGGCTCCTGGGACCCCCTTGCGAAGGATTTAGCCCCCTGGGAGACTCCACTGTCCCGCTGTGCCCCTTTGCATGTGGCAGCTTTTTTCATCCTTTTTCATGCTTGGAGTTGGAGGAGCTGCACTGACAGGATTTGCCAGTGGCAACTCTGTGGACATCACCAGCTACTTGAAGGTCAGTCCCAGAGACGGTCCTGGCTCACTATGACTTGGGGGTGCAAGGAAACCAGCCCCCTCCTGACGGAGCATCAATGGGCAGCATCACTTCAGTTTTCTAACTTTGCCCATGCATTTGTTTTTTAACTTTCACAAAAGCCCCCCCCCCCACTTGGGAGCCCCAGGGATGCGGCACATCCACCCCAAGGCTGATTTCCCCACAGAAGACCCCGATGGCGGTAGGCCCTTAGCTGGCCAAACATCCCCCCCAGAGGCCAGGCTAGGTTTCCTGGCGGCCTGGGCCCTCTGTGCTTTCTGGCAACTTTGGGGGGCGGCCTCCTCCACTCTGCTCTCTGAGAGGGAGGTTGGAAATGTGGATGCTGGTGCCATGGCAACAGATGCTTTAAGTAGATGCCCTGGAAGAGGAAGGAGGAGGAAGGAAGCAAGCAACCCAATTTGCATCAGGCGAGCAAAACTTGGGGCGACCTGGCAGTCTGGGGGGTCGGGGGGGGCAGGAAAATGAAAGGGGTCCCAGGGAGGGAGGAGGGGGTTCTCTCCTTTAGTCTCTGTTTGAAATGCCACCTTTAAGCCCCATCAGGTTCCACTGCCGGGGAGTCTCTGGGCGACAAAGCGGGCTCCGAGGGCCTCTGCCGCCCAAGAGTCAAGGGGCTGCCCAGGGGTCGGGGGGGGGGGGGGAGAGGGCGAAGCGGCGGAGGGTGGGCTGCCCAGGGGGATTCCAGGAGCACGAGCCCCCACCGGGGCCCTGGTGTCCCCGAGGGGCGCTTTGCCCGCCCAGGGCCGGCGGGGGAGTCCCGTTCCCCGCTCCACCAGGCCCTGCGACTGGGGGGGCGGGCGGAGCTGCGGGAGGGGGGGCGCGGAGAGCCAGGCCGAGGGGCCGGCCGGCGGGGGGGCGGCGGCGCCCGTGGCCGCGCTCGCATTGGCGGAGGCGCAGGGAGGGGAGGCGGCAGGAAGCGAGGAGGGGGCAGCGCTTGGGAGGCCGGGGAGGCGGCGGCGGAGCGGGGGGGGCGCTTCGGGGGGGGCTTTCCGCGGGGGGGGGTCGGGGGGTCGGGCGGTTGCGAGGGGCGGCCCGGCGCCGACCCCGGGGAGGCGGCCGGCCTACTTTCGCGGCGGGGGGGTGGGGGACGGCCCCCCCTCCCCTTCCTCCCCCCCAGGGGTGAAAGTGCAAGAGGAAGTGCAGCCGCTGCCATCTTTCCTCCTCTGCAAACACACACACACACTCGCACGCACGCACGCACACCCGGGGAGGGAGGGAGCCCCCCCCGCGCCGCGCCCGCCGCGCCGACGGCCGACAAGAGCGACCGGCCGAGGCTGCCGCCGCCGCCGCCGCCGCCCGCACCCAGCCGCGCCGCCCGGACCCGAGGAGAAGCCGCCCGGCGGGGCCTGCTAGCGCCCCCCCCCCCGCGCTGCCCTCGCTGCCGCTGCTCCGCCGGCGTCGGCCGGGCCTTTGTTCCTCCTCGCGGACGCCGCCGCCGCCGCCGCCGGCCTCGCGGAAGGGCGGGCGGAGGGACGGGCGCGCGCGCGCGCTTCCCCGCCGGGCCCGGGGCTGCTGGAGGGCGCGGGCGGCGCGCGGGCGGCCTCCTGACGGGCGCGCGCGCCGGCCCCTCGACGGGGGAGCGGGCGCGCGCCTCCTGCCGGCCGCCGCCGGGCATAGCAGGCAGGTAAGCGCGGCGCCGCGGCCGCCCCGATGGAGCGGGTGAGCGAGGCGGCCGCCGCCGCCGCCAGCAACCCGTGCGGCGCGTCCCCGCCGAGCTGCTACACCTACCAGGTGAGCCGCCACAGCGCCGACCTGCTGCACAGCCTGAACCAGCAGCGCAAGAACGGCGGGCGCTTCTGCGACGTGCTGCTGCGCGTGGGCGACGAGAGCTTCCCCGCGCACCGGGCCGTGCTGGCCGCCTGCAGCGAATACTTCGAGTCGGTCTTCAGCGCGCAGGGGCTGGGCGGCGAGGGCGGCGTGGCCGGGGCGCCGGAGGGGGGCGCCGGCGAGGCGGGGGCCGGTCCCGGCGGGGGCCCCGGTCCCGGCGGCGGCGGGGCGCGCGAGCTGGAGATGCACACCATCAGCTCCAAGGTCTTCGGGGACATCCTGGACTTCGCCTACACGTCGCGCATCGTGGTGCGGCTGGAGAGCTTCCCCGAGTTGATGACGGCCGCCAAGTTCCTGCTGATGCGCTCCGTCATCGACATCTGCCAGGAGGTCATCAAGCAGTCCAACGTGCAGATCCTCGTGCCGCCCGCCGCCCGCCCCGACGTCATGCTCTTCCGCCCCGGCGCCGCCGCCGCCGCCGACCTGGGCTTCCCGCTGGACATGACCAACGGCGCCGGCCTGGCGCCCAACGGCAACGGGATCGCCGGCATGCCCGAGGACGAGGCCACGCGGGCCGTGCTCTCCGCCGCCGCCGCCCAGGCCTCGCTGCCGGTGCTGCAGGGCGTGGACCGGCTGCCCATGGTGGCCGGGCCCCTCTCGCCGCCCCTGCTGGCCTCGCCCTTCCAGAGCGCGGGCGGCGCCGGCCCCTCGCTCGGCAGCAAGCGCGGCCGGGGGCGCCCCCGCAAGGCCAACCTGCTGGACTCGGTCATGTTCAGCGCCCCGGGGGGGCTGCGCGACGCCGGGATCCTGCCCTGCGGCCTCTGCGGGAAGGTCTTCACCGACGCCAACCGGCTCCGCCAGCACGAAGCCCAGCACGGGGTGACCAGCCTGCAGCTGGGCTACCTCGACCTCCCGCCGCCCCGGCTGAGCGAGAACGGCATGCCCGGTCTGGATGACCCCGAGGCGCCCCGCAAGAGGAGCCGGACGAGGAAGCAGGTGGCCTGCGAGATCTGCGGCAAGATCTTCCGGGATGTTTACCACCTGAACCGGCACAAGCTCTCGCACTCGGGCGAGAAGCCCTATTCGTGCCCGGTGTGCGGGCTGCGCTTCAAGAGGAAAGACCGCATGTCCTACCACGTCCGCTCCCATGACGGTTCGGTGGGGAAGCCTTACATTTGCCAGAGCTGTGGAAAAGGTTTCTCTAGGTAAGAGAAAGGCGCTGCTGGGTTCAGAGATGCTGAGGTCCAGCCCCCCCCCCCCCGCTCCCTCTGGGTACCCCACAGTCGGGGGGGGGGCAGCAGGTTGAGGGAGAAAGGCAGGCAGTTGGAGGCCCAGCCCTCCAAACTCTGTTCCCCCCCCCCAGGGCATTCTTAGTAGGACACCTATCCACCCACACCAGTAAGGCAGATTATATCATCTCCCAGTTCTGCAGGGAGGGGGTAAGCCATCCAGGTGTGCAGGGACCTGCTGTGCTGGGGGGGGGCTCGGCTTGTTTCTCCTGGGCCCTTTTTTATGGCCTGTGGGGGCTGTGTCCTGTGTCCAGTTAGGCGTGTGGCTCTAATGCTTTGGATTCTATTTTTGGAGTGAGACTCTCCGCCCCCCCCCCCTTACAATGCCCCTTTTCAGAGTAGCACCCAAAGCTCAGCCTGCTTCTGGCACCTGCACAAAAAGCCTTTGATATCTCACTGCTTTGTGGCTTCCACAGGGCTGCAGCCTAAAGAGGAGAGAAGCATCTTCAGGATTGCCCATGGTCCACTGCAGGGAGGTCCAACCTTGGCGACTTTAAGACTTGTGGACTTCAATTCCCAGAATTCCCCAGCCAGCTTTGGAATTCTGGGAGGCTTGGAATTTGGAATAACGCTTTTAAGTTCCCAAGTCTTAAAGTTGCCAAGTTTGGACAGCTCATGTTTACTGGGAAAAAGAGGGAGGGGGGGGATTGTCATTACCACCACTCCCCCCTAAAACAGGCCCCTGTCCTTCCTGTTTCTCTATTTCCAAGGGTGCTATTATGGTTTGCATACATTGGCTCAAAGGTCACGTTTCCCAATGGTTTCTCCTGAGTAAAAGTCTAGATTCAGATTGCTCTGCTTGGGGAATCGTCCATGTTTTTACAGGAGAGTTCCTGCTTTTAAATTACTGCTTCAAGGCTGGGGAGATTCCTGCGCCCTCTCAGCCCCGTTAAGGTGATGAGACCAGACCCAGGCAAGAGGGCCAGCCTGGCAAGACCGACTTTTGCTGGCCTCTAAAGGGAGAAGATGACTCTGACCAAGTTCACATTTCAAACTGAGCCTAATCGGATTTGGGGCTTGCATGGGGTTATGCAGTCAGCCAATCAGAGTGTGGTTTTCTTCCACTTCAGGTTGAGGGGTGGGCAGCAGGCCAAAGCAGACCCCTTGCCCAGTCCCCAGACAGCTCTGGGTCAGGATTACTGAGAAGTTAAGGGGTGGCCCAATCTAGGCAACTGTGGATCTTAAAAAAATCTGGCTTTGGAGACCCTCTTTAATTAATGTCCTCCTGTCTTGCTTGATCTTTGTTTCAATTCTTTGAGCGCCACCTGTCCAGACAGGGCAACAAAGCCCCCCCCCCCATGCAGCCCGCCCTTTAGGGACAAAAGAGCCTCGTTGAGCCTGGCAAGAGCCTTGTGTGCATCTGCCTAGGAGTGGCAGTCAGAATCTGTGCCATAGCCCTGCTTGGCAGCCGGCAGCCTTAGGAACCTTTTCCAGGTGGCCCAGACGCTATATTTCCTCCTAGCGTGCCTTGGCACAGAGATGCTTGAGGAAAGATGGCAACTGGGGCACCCTGTGACCCGCAGATGCAAGGCTCCCCTTTCTGAAGAGTCCTCAGCATCTCAAAAAGTGCCTGGCACCCCTCTGGCCTCAGTCTGGGTAGCATCTCTTCCCAGACCTCCCTTCACGACCCAACAGTCACAGAGATGGACGTCGTCTTCCCCCTGCCTCTGCGGAGCGAGGGGTCCCTTGTCCTTCCTTTGACCAAATGAGCATCGGGCACTGCCTCTGGTCAGCCTGGATTTGGCCTGCTTTCCTCAGATGCGGCAGTGGCATTTCCAAGAGCTTGGTGGCAAGGGGCGTAGCCCGGCACTGGGCACTACTCTTGAGTCGCCCACTGTTGGAGAACTGAGATGGGAGCAGCTCTGTGCCTTTAGCCTGGCATCTTTGCAGCTCTCTGAAGAAAGGGAATGCTCCTTTTAGGCTGCTCAATGTGCACAAGAAGGCTCTTGCATCCGTCTCCTTGAGGGCAGCCCTAGAGATGACAGTAAGTGCCACTGAGTTTAGCAAGGCTTCCATCCAGGTAAGTGGGTTGAAGGTTGCTGTCTTTAGAAGAAAGATTGAGGAGGGGGTAGTTGACATTAGCCAGAATACAGCAGCTCTGCTGAGGTGCCCACAGCAGTCCAGAAAATCCCACAAAATGTCAACATGTTTCTTTTTTTAATCAGAGGTGGGTAGAATGTCTATGAGGTTGCCACATCTCTTGAGCTTTCGATATTGCATGATAGGCAAGGCTCGGGTGATTTTGGCCAAGGGTTCTCCAAATATGGCAACTTTAAGACTTGTGAACCACTCTGGATAAGTTATACTGGCTGGGGAATTCTGGGAGTTGAAGTTCACAAGGCTTAAAATTGCCAGGTTTGGAGAGCCCTGATTTGAGTCTTTGTGCATGAATCTACAGGAGATCGTGATGGTGAGATTCCTGTCTTTAATCTGAATGTTATTCTGAAGTGCCCATGTCTGATCTTGCCTTGTGGCACACAGCACCTGAAGAGCTCACTGTGGGGATCACTGTACAGCAGGGGTCTCCAATTTTGGTAATGTAATGACCATGCTGGCTGAGGAATTCTGGGAGTTGAAGTCCACAAATCTTAAAGTTGCCAAGGTTGCAGAGTCCTGCTGTAAAAGTGTCCCCCACAGGTGTTCAGTTGTTATGTTCCATCAGGTGTTCAGATGTTATGTTCCATCAGGCAAGATCACACATCATGACCAAAGAATTTTGGACCTCATGCTTTTGCACAAAATCTGCCCCTTTTTGGCAAGCACAAAGGATCTTCTGGCCCAGTCTTGCAGCTCAAACTCAGAGCAGAATGGGGTCTTCACCAGCTTTGAACATGGGGTGAAATTTAAGAAGCAGCAAGACCATAACAAGCAAAATCCTTGAAGATTTCCTGAACTTATAGAAGTGTTTCACCACTTCCAAGTTCTTCCCCAAGGTGCTCTGAAGATCTGTCTCCCAGCAGAAAGTGATCACTGCCAGCTTTGATCATGTTGGTCCCAAGGAACTACAAGAGAGTAAGCTTCCACTGAAGAGAGGGAGATCTTCCTTTGACTCTGATGGCTAAAATTGCATTGTGTGAGAAGAATCCCAAACGCTACATAGAGGTGATGGTTGTGAAAGCTCATCCTAATAAGCAAAAACACTTCCTTGGGGCTACTAGACTCGTTGGGCGTCCGGCCGCCATCCCTGGTTTTCCCAGGAATGTGTACAGCCCCCACGTTTTCTGACTGAGATCTCCCAGAACACTGTTTCTGCCTTGTGCCCGTGCATGAAAGGAGGACCTGCTTGGTATGGAGGCCACTAAGTCCAGGAATGGCCACTAGAAGGACCAAATGGCTTCTCCAGTACCGGGGCCATAGCCCACCTGCCCTTGCCTCAGCTGAACTGCAAGGCCCACGGGTGAATTCCACTGAGCTGCGCTGGGGGGGGTGGGATCATTTCATTTCCAAGCAACGTCTGGTGCCAAGCCAGGCCTTCTTCCCACTTTTGTTCCAACGTTTCTGGTGATGCTTGGAAAAGAAGAAGCTTGTTTGCGGTTGCGTTGCCTGCTGAATGGGATCTGCAAGCATTACGTGGTCTGTTCAGGTGGCCGTCCTATGCACACCTCCCTGCTGGTGTGTCCAGTGGATGTTGATGGGTGAACTCACCGTCCAGCAGAAGGACGTGGCCTGGCTAATCCAGCCAGGCATCAGGTCCTGCAGGAGCAAATTGCCATAACCAAGTTGCTGTTTCACCGAGTGACTCCAAGCCACACAATTCTCCATGCTGTTTATCTTCATGGAAGCATCCCAGAGAATTCCACTATTTTATCCTACCTTCTGACAGCTCTTCTGGATCCTGCAGTGGCATGAGGGGTCCTTCAGGGCGATGGCACTCAAGACCATTGTGTGGAAGATTTCAGATGTTAAACAATAATTATAGAGATGTATTTTAAATCACAAATGAAGGTGATTCGTGGTTTAGGTATTTTAAATCCTTCAAGGTGCCGTTTGATGCTTAAACATACAAAGGATTGTCACTTATTAAATCTTAAATATGTGCGTAAGCTTGCCTGTGAGCTGTTAAAAAACTAGCAACTTTTTTTTAAGATCTGGAGAAATAACTTTTTTTGTGTGTGTGGGGGGAAAAATACCTCCCTGAAGGTGATCTGCAATCCATGCACTTAGATTTAGAATTTATTTAACCTAGGCCAGGGGTAGGCAACTGTGGCTCTTTTATGACTCATGGACTTCAACTCCCAGAATTCCTGAGCCAGCATGGCTCAGCTTGGAAACCTCTCCTTTCCCCTCAGCATGGCTGGCTCAGGAATTCTGGGAGTTGAAGTCCATGAGTCATAAAAGAGCCATGGTTGCCTACCCCTGACCTAGGGCCTAACGTGCATGGAGTTTCAACATATATTAACATTTCGCCTAGATTAAAAGCACAGTAAAATATGGATGTTAAAAAAATCTATATTCAGATAACCAATTTCTAGATGTGGAAATATACTGTACATACACCCAGAACCGCCCCTTGAGGGAGATGGGGGGGGGGGGAATCTAGGAACACAAAATATAAATAAATAAATAAACATAAATAACAGTTAGAAAAAGGGTCCTAATGTGAGAGGGGGGCTGGGGCCAGTTCTGTTGCAGAGATTCAGTCACTGTTGTTGGTCTGGCAGATGATAAGCAGGGCTGTATCCCAGCCACCCGTTCTCCTCCTGCCTAGATGAGAGTGAACCACACAGAAGGCAGATGGGTTTTGCCCATGAGCTTCTCCTGCTTGGTATTGAGGGGACCCAAGTAAGGGACCCCAGGCTGGACCATTAGATTGTGATGTTGGTCTTTGGTCATGCAGGCCCAGCTCAGGTGGCCGAGAGGTCTCCTGTAGAACATTTCTGGCTGCAGCCCTGCCTGGAAGCCACTGGTGTCTTGGAAGCCTGTGCAGTTCCTGTTCACTCAAGGCACGATGGCCTCCTTGCTCCTCAGGAGATTGGCGGGTGGGCAGGGTCTTTGTAAATGCGGTGCCTCCCCACCTGTGGAGACAACCTTGACCAGAGTACGGTGGTTGAACTTTGTGTCCAAGGGATAAGCTTGCAGACTGAGTCACGCTTGTACTTTTTTTTCTCTTCAAGGCCTGACCATCTGAATGGGCATATCAAGCAGGTGCACACCTCAGAGAGACCTCACAAATGTCAGGTAAGTATCCTGGGATGGGGCGGAGGTGTTCATAAGGATAAAACAGAGCATGCGCTTGCAGTGGAGGTGGAGCCCTTGTGTGCCCGTTTCTTGCAGTAGAGTCCAGAGGCTGTTGGACCTCTTGACCACTTCCTGAGGTTGTCTTTGGTTTCTCCAGCTGCCTTCTTCTTCCCTGGAAGACCCTCCCTCCTCCCCAGCCTTTACAGCTTGGCTTTTCCCAGTTAGACACTGGGGTTCCTGTTCCTTTGTCTCTTCTGCCTGTCCACCAAGAACTGGCCATAGTTTGAGGGCAGCGCTAACTAGCCCCTGAACACCATTTCCTGGATGCCCCCCCCCCCAACAGCCTTCAGAGCATCGCGTTGGGAATCTTCCTTGCTTTCTCTCGAGGCTTCTTGTGGCTGAAGCAGAACAGGAGCAGGCAAAGCATATGCAGAGTTTTCCTTCCTAAATTTGTTTGCAACTGAAGTTTAAAGCACAGAGATAAATCCACTGAAAATAAAACTTTGTTATACTTTTGATTTAATAGGATTTGAAGGGAAAAAAACCTCCTTCCTCTTTGCGCTACAACCAAAGCAATTTACAAACAGTGAAATTCTTGTCCAGCTGTCGGGATGCTCCAGGGCCTTACTGCAGCTGCAAGGGTCTTTTTTCTCTTGCCCACAATTATGCAAACCCCCCCTCCCCTCATTTCCTTTCCCCCATGTCACGCATGTTGGGCCGGCCTTTCTAGCCTGGATGCTCTCAGGAGAGTAGACTTCAGCTCTTAGAACTGCTGAGAATTTTTTTTTGGGGGGGGGCTGGGGGCTGGGGAGGGAAAGCTGGTAGAGCCCAGAACTCTTGTGGAAATGAACTGGGATTAAAGGGGATTAAGCATCCTCTGAACATGGGTTGCGTTTTGGGATTTGTTGGCAGAATTAATAATGCAGGTGATCCTTGATTTGTGACCATTTGTTGGTCTGAAGTTGCAACAATGCTAAAAATGTGACTTCTGGCCTGTCCTCAGAGTTACATCGGTTGTACCACCCCCATGGTCACGTGACCACAATTTGGGCACTTGGCAACTGGCTTGCATTTACAAGGATTGCAGTGTCCTGTGGTCACATTATCACAATTTGTGACCTTCCAGGCTTCTGACCAGCAAAGTCAGCTGAGGAGGCAGCTTCACTTAATGACCGTGGTAAAGAAATGGTCCTAAAATTGGTTCCAGTTCCATGATGACTTTCTTAGCAACCCCATTGCTGGTCCCAATTGTCATAAATTGAGGACTATCTGTAATAGATCCCAAACCAAGATTGGGAGGTCTACAGGCTGCAGGTTTGGGGGTCTCAAAAGAGCCTAAGCTGAGTAAAGTTAGAAATGGGGAAATTATTTTAAGCTGCTGTGGGGTTCGTAGCCTATTCTGTTAGGGATGGGCGGTCGCCATCTGATGTCGCAGCCTCCATCAGTCTTCTGGAATCAGCCAGGAATAAGGGAGAGAGGAGATCACCCCCAGCAACCCTGCAAATGGAAAATAGATAAATCCTTTTAATTTGGCTCCAAGAAGGTTGACAATGTTAAATGCAAGCAGGTGTCTTTGGGGAGGAAATTGTCATGGGAATGGTCTGCAGATTTTTACTTGGTGGAAGTGGTGACCCTTTCCCAGGAAGGGCAGTGGGCTTTTGGGGGATGGGGTTTGGCCTTGAAAGAGGCTGAAGCTGGCATGAGGTGAGTTGGAGGATGCCCACCATTTTGCCTGTTTGGGGTGGGGGGTGGGAGTGTCAGGGCTAGGCTCAGTTGTTGTTCCAGGTTAGCCGATTGCGGTGTTTCTCTTTCTGGGAATTGCCAATAATCACAACCAATGCATTAGACATAACTGCAAAAGCTATTCCTTGCCATTGTCATCAGCTATAAATTCAGCGACAGCCAAGGGGTCTCTTGATGCAGATCCGCTCTTTCGGGGAAGTCCAAAACAAGCTGAACCCCAATCCTAGCAGCATCTCCATCTTGTCTGGACTTATCCTCAGTTTATTGGCCTTTGTTCAGCCCTGGCAGACTTTGGCAGCATCAGGAAAAATCAGCTGCTTCCTTTCAGTTGTGGGGAAGCAGGAACACAGCTGGGTCTCACCCCATTCGGCCTTAGGGCTCCACTAGTCTCACGTAGATGTTCACAAATGCTGGAAACAAGCTAGTGGAGCATCACAGAGCAAAACTAGGCAACAATTTCCCGTAGGGGGTATCGTAATCCAACGGGAGAGATGGGCTCGTTGTAAACACAGCCCCAGTCTCAAGACTGCCAGGGGGTTGAGAAGCAGGATAACGTGCTTGATGGGTGATATCTTGGGAAGTCCAAGAACAGGTAGAGCTGAAGTCTCACATTCAAATCCCAGCACGTTACCTGAGGGAGCAGCTGCATGATCCTTCAGGTGCCTTGCATTCTTAGTCATTTAGCCAGAAATAGGATGTTTGAGATCAGCCATGAGATTCTCCAACTAAAGGGAAGTTTCCCAACTAAAGGGAAGTTTCCTTTCACAGGAGTCTTATTGCCTGCTTATTGCCTGCTATTTGGCTATTGTGGGCGCTCCATCCCTGGAGCTTTTTAAGAAGAGAGACGGGACAGCCATTGGTCCAGAATGGTATAGGATCTCCTGCTTGAGCAGGGGTTGGACTAGAAGACCTCCAAGGTCCCTTCCAGTTCTGTTATTCTGTATTCTATTCACCTGTTGATGAGCAAAGGGCAAGCTCTCCTTACCAGATCCCCTTTTTTTTCCTCCTATCCAAATTTTGGGAGGCACCCCCCCCCCCAAATGTCCTGCCTAGCTAATCAGCCAGCCCCTGTGACTATGTTTTTTTCCTTGTGGCTTCACGCCCAGATGTGAGCAGCACTTCTGTGCTTAATATAGAGAGCAACCCAGCTGTTTGCAGTAGAATAAGCAAGTGTAAGCAACCTTGCCATAGCTGGTAGCACCAGATGGGCTGGGTCTGGAGGTCGCTGGGTTGGGAAAGACCGAGATGGCCATGGATAGCCATGCCTGGGGAGTCTACAATGTGGCTGAGAGTTTGGCTGAATGATTGGTTAAAAAAAAATATTTGTGATATTTATTCTTTTTTTGCTTCTTTGCTAGAATACCTTGTTCTGGTATATGTAACAAGATATGCTAACAAAAAAATAATTTAAGTTTGCCTCTCTTAAGAAGCGACAAATATATTAAATTGCAAATTATACTGTCAACATTTTGAAAGGTCTCCTTATTGAAGTTTTAGGTGATTAGTAAATGTACTCACAATTGATGAATTTATTTATGTCATTATATTTTTATGCCTGATAATTGGCATCTTAGGAAAGAAACATAGCATCGTCCTTGGGACTCGGTTCCCCCTCCTGTTTTGTCTCGGGACTGTCTTGATTGCAGGTCCTCTCAGAATCTGTCCAGCTGCAGTTTCTGAGCAAGGCAGTTCGATCCTCTTCTGCAGGGAAGATGCTGCATGACTGAAAAGTACAGCCACAGTTTAGGAAAGTATGCTTCCTTTAACACAGTGGTTCTCAACCTTTTTAATGCTGTGACCCCCAACCGGTTGTAAGTCGAGGACTACTCAACTGGTGCAGCACCGTTTGCAGAATGGGACTTTTGGCAGGCTCAGCAGGGCAGAGACAGCCTGGAAAATTCCTATTGGCTTTTGAAAGCCAATAGAATGAGACTCTATTCAAGAGAGTCTATTCTATTGGCTTTCAAAAGCCAATAGAATAAAAGGGAGTAGCACAGCTAAGGAAAAGGGGGAAAAAATGGCGGACTGCGTTGCTTGGCGACCCCCGTGAAATGGTCGTTCGACCCCAAATGGGGTCCCGACCCACAGGTTGAGAACCACTGCTTTAACAAGAGGAGCTGAGATCGAAACAGAGATGCTTCCTGCTTGCTTTCCATCCATCTGCCCGCTCCCTTGTTCAGAGGCCAAGCAGTTCCCAGAGCAGCCGTTTGTTGTGACTGATGGATGTGCACACGTCACAATCACAGTTCAGTCCTTCTGAGCACTGTTGACTCGAGAACAGACGCTTCTTAGGGGGGCTGGTTCAGACATTGCAGCAAAGCTGTTGTTTTGGGGGTAAACCTATCCAAGGGTGGAACCCCCCAAAGTGGCTAGAGAAATAGGGACTTATACAAGAGTACCCAGTTGGTGGTCTTCTCCCTCTCACTGCCCTCCGCGTGTACCTCGTCCCCTCTAGCCAACGGGGAGACTCTGGAGAGGGTGGGTTGTGAAGACTGATTGTCTTCCCCACTGATGTTGATGTAGGAATTAGTCTTCATTTTCTAATCTTTCTTACTTCCTGCCTATTAGCAGGAAAATTCCAGCTTCCAGGGGATAAACTCAGAGACCTCTACATCCATAGAGCAGTTGAAACTTCAAGAGGTATTTCTTAAACACTGTTTATTGTTTAAATATAAACACACTTCTCTTTGTTTACTATATTTGCCATGCTTCACAGGAAACTACTGGACTTTTTATTTATTTACCACTGTTGTTAACAACAGTGATCTCCTGTAATGTTTTTCTCTTCTTTAAAAGGCATTAACGTTTTATGGTTTGTTTTAAATTTTCTGGGTCTTGCTTAAGAGCTGACCTCTGCATTTTGGATCTTATATTTTGGCTTCTCTTAAAATTTAATTTTGACTGGGAATAAGCTGTGATTTGGCATCAAGAGATATGAGCCAATTAAATGTTTTAAGGACTAGTCACTGGGAATTTCTCTTGAAGGAGAGAGGGAAATAAGTTGGTGGGACTTATGCAGACCTCCCAAACTCTTCCAAGATCCTGGTGGGGGAATTGCTTACAAGCGTAGGACAAGAGTCACCCTGTTGGGGATGGGTGGCATATAAATTTAATACATAAATAAATAAAGCGATACTTTTCTTCCTTTTGCAAGTAGTTCCCAACATACTGTACTATCATTCGTTTGATGACTATTAAAAGTTAGGACAGCACTGAAAAAGTGACTTATGTCGGCTCTTCGCACCCTCCACCGTTGCATCATCCCCACGGTCACGTGCAACTAGCTTGCATTCACAACGGCTGCTGCATCCCTGGGTCACCTGACCTCCATTTGCGGCTTTGACCAGCATGGGCAATAGGGAAGCCTGCAGGAAACGTCACAAATATCATGATCACGTTGTCGGAACCATGACACACGTGATGTTTCGGTTAACAGTTTGCGTAGTGACTGCAGGAAAAGTCATCCCTAAGGTGCTTTTTTCACGAGGCCACTGGACTTGCTTGTTTTTCTTTGAAGACGTTTCGCTTCTCATCCAAGAAGCTTCTTCTGCTCTTCTTGCATGAGAAGTGAAACATCTTCCGAGAAAAACAAGGAAGTCCAGTTGCCTTGTGAAAAAAGCATCTTTGGGATGACTGTGACCTGAATGATTGAGAACCTCCACAGACCTGCAGAAAAAGCCGTAAAATTGGATGGGGTCATTTGATGACTGCACCATTTAGCAACTAATTTTCCCGTTCCGATTGTGGTTGTTAGTTGAGGATTACCTGCATGGCCACAATGATAGCTATAATGCAGCTCTGCCATGTATAATTGATAGGCTTTTTTTAATGACCAACAGACTGGTAACTTTCCACTGGAATCACCGCCTCTTATTTTTCATGGGTGACGTTGCTTGGCATGGGAAGCCATTGCGAGGAGGAGGAGCAGCTTTCACATGCAAATCAAGAGAGATGCTTTGGGGGGGACACTCTTATGCCCCCCAAAAAGCCGTTTCTTCTTCAGATCCCAAGGGCTCCACTTCCATCTGTTGTGAAACGTCAGGTTTTTTTTTTTATTATTGAAAAGTTTTATACAGTGTACAATATCCCCAAACCCACCCACCCCTAACCCTCCCCCCACTTCCCAGAGCTGAGTACAGGGTTACAAATTAATAATCAAATTCTAATTAACATTACCCAACTATATAAGTAACCAAATCCATAAAATACTTTAACTCTCATTTAAGATAAATATAAGCAAATTAAAACAAAAAGAATAATATAAACAAATCCATATTAATTAAACCATAGTAATACCAAATCTAAAATGAGTTATTATACTATCAGTACTAATCTAAAATTTACTCATAAACTAGATGAAACTTTTTAATCCCATATTTATTCTGAATATAATCTATCCATCTTCTCCAAACCGAAACATATCTTTCTTGTGTATGATCCTTCAAATAGGCAGAGACTTTTGCCATTTCTGCTAAATTTGACACCTTAAACATCCATTCTTCTATAGTAGGCAAGGACTCTTTCTTCCAATATTGCCCTACCAATAACCTTGCTGCTGTTATTAAGTTCAACATCAAATTAGGTGAAACGTCACTTTTAATAGGACGTCAGAACCCCCAGAATTCTTCCTGCTTTCAGTTCCTCTTGGGGTTTTCGCCTGCGTGGCCTTTGGCTCAGTGCCAGGTCTTCCCTTCACTTACCTGAAAAGGGTGTCACCTTTTGGCTTTCATCATTTGAAATCCCAGAGTCCTTTCCTTGTGCAACATTAGCAATCCAGGTTGCTCCCACTTGTGTTGCAGACACAAATGCCATCAGTAGGCCTCGGTTCTCCAGGAGCAGGGCAGCACCCTCAGCTGAGCTTCAGAAGATCCTAAGGCCTCCCTTTGATGCTGGGCTACCAGGCTTTGCTGCACAGCCCTCCCCTTTTGTGTCCTTGCATCGTGTGCCGCAACAGGAGCCTGGCTGGCAGTGCAGCTCCTCCAGGGGCAGAACTGTTTGCCCAGCAAAGACCCCTAAAAGTTCTGGGAGACCTTTTGATTTGAAGGAGGGTTGCTCGGGCGGGGAGAGTTTTCTGGCTGCAGGGTTGCTTCCCAGCCGGCTCTTTGCCCCCCCCCCCCCCAAGAACCCTTTGGATTGTTGAGGCCATCCCAGTTGATGGGGTGAAAAGTCCTGAGCGAGGGCAAAGGGATTGCCACTGTGGCCACCCAAATTGGGACACATTGATGTTGAGATGTTAGGTTATCCCCTACGTACATACATATGTAGTTGTTTTCTTGGCAACTTTATGAAAGAAATCAAGAAGGCCGTGGATCGTGTGCCCGTGGGAAATGGTTTGGAGATGTTTCCTTCGTGGTCATCCGCTTCTTGGCTTCCCTAGCTGCGTCTTTCCTCTCTGAACAGAAAAAGAAAAAAGTAGACCGTCGAGTGACCATCTCTCGCTAGGGAGGGGTCCGCTCTGATGGGGCTTCGATTGAGTCAGCTGTGATGCAGCCAGATCTCATGGCTCAGACTTGATTCTTCTTGCTTAGGGCAGCCCTGGTCATCCTTTGAGCCTTAACAATTGAGTGGTGGGTGAGTCTTGCTGAGCTTGGCCCCTGCAGCCTCCAGGGCAGATGAGGCAGAAACAGGGCTGTGGCGTAGTTTGGGTGTGGGCATTGTGGGGCTATGTGGGCCCAGCCAACTGCCTTGCTCAGAAACCTGTGGTCAAGCAACCCCAGCAGAACCAAGTCCCTTTCTGCCCCTGTCTGGCTAATGTCCCTTTGCTGCCGTCCACAGACCTGCAACGCTTCCTTTGCCACCCGGGACCGCCTGCGCTCTCATCTGGCTTGCCACGAAGACAAAGTTCCCTGCCAAGTCTGTGGGAAATACTTGCGGGCTGCATACATGGCGGATCATTTGAAGAAACACAGCGAAGGACCAAGCAATTTCTGCACCATCTGCAACAGAGGTAATGGATCTCCTGCTGCTGCTGGTGGGGGGGGGGTGGCTTGATTCAAGCTGATTGATGTGTCTGGAGGAGGAGGAGGAGGAAAGCAACTCCTCCATTTAACAAAGGGATGTTCCTTTTGAGCTTGTGGTTTGTTAACTCTGAGGCACAAGAGACCCCCAGATTTGGCTCTGCATCCCCTCTTCCATTGCTGCAGCCCTGGTGCTCCTGAGCACTCCTTCCAGCCTTCCAGGCACCAGGGGTCAAAGATTAAGGGTCTGGGTATAGAGCAGGGGCCACATGTGCATGCTCCCCGAATCACCTCAAAAGAGGAGGACCTGGACAGGGGGGAGGAATCTGGGGTTCTGCCACTGGCTTCTCACTTCTTCTGGGTGAAGCTGCTCCCGTTCTTCCCAGCAGAAACACAAGGAGTCCCAGAGCACAGCATTTCCAAGAAGGTGAATGGGGCTGGCATGGGGGAGAGGCACCCCACATTCCTCCCAGTGTGCAGGGCAAACAAGCCCTTCTGCCAAGGGAGGGCATGGCAGTAAAGTCCCTTCCCAGGTTTCTCAATGGATGGGTGTTTCGCTCTGCCAGGTGTATGTTTCTCTTACTAAGAAAAGCATCTCTTGAGCCCTGAAGAACCCAGACCACAATGCAGCCTCAGGGCCCTGACCTAACTTTCTAAACATGTGAACCGGTGTTGGCTCTGTTCTGTGATCCTTCCCCGCCCTTTTTTTTCCATGGGGAGTCCCTCTGGTTTCAGTGAGCATGCGTAAGATTGCAGCCGTAGCCAAAAAAGAAATTATTAAGGACTAAAGACGTTTAATTCTTAAGATGGCTGGGTTTGGATGTTGCAAGTAAAGACTGTGAGCGATATCAGCGGTATCAGCTGTGGGTAATATATCCCGGAAGGGCAAAATGATCTTTCTCCAAGAATCCTGCTCCATTTGTGGGGCTGTGATATGCAAGAAAAACAGAGGTCTGTAATTTAGTAGATCGGGGGAATGCTGTAGACATAGTATACAGGAGATTAGGAAAACAGCCAGAGTCTCGTAATTTTCTCCGTAATAAAATGGCAATGTATGAACTGGACCATACTACCGTGACATAGATACTTGTACTTAATAGATCCCCTTCAGTTGAGGGACATTTGGGGTGGCCCTGTGCTTTTATCATTTATCATGGATTTGGATGGGAGAGTTTGCAAAGTTTGTAGATGACACAGAACTGGGAGGGGTGGATAAAAGAGATCAAAGGGAACAATTCAAAAAGTTCTATCCAGGGCATTCTAGTATCTAACATGATCCTGCAGTGAAGTGCAGATGCTCAAAAAAGCACATGGGATGCCTTAGTACAGTGTTTCTCAACCTTGACCATTTTAAGGCATGTGGACTTCAACTCCCAG
This sequence comes from Crotalus tigris, assembly GCF_016545835.1. Lineage (NCBI taxonomy): Eukaryota > Metazoa > Chordata > Lepidosauria > Squamata > Viperidae > Crotalus > Crotalus tigris. The sequence goes on along the minus strand of NW_024100139.1, from coordinate 633,556 downwards.
AATTCCACAGCCAGCAAAGCTGGCTGTGGAATTCTGGGAGTTGGAGTCCACATGCCTTAAAATGGTCAAGGTTGAGAAACACTGCCTTAGTAGGAGCAGAAAGCCAAGGTCCTGGGACTGAACTGCTCTCTTCTACCCAGTCTTGGTCAGATCCAATTTGAAGTATTGTGTCCGGTTCTGGGCACCACGGTTCAAAAAGGGCACTGTTGGCAAATTGGAATAAGTTCAGAGGGAGGCTAGGAGATGAGGGAAGGTCTGGAAATATCTGAAGGATTGTCACTTAGAGGAGTGAGTAGACTTTGTTGCCTCAGCGGTAAGACCAGAACCAGTTTGTTAAAACTACAGGGAAGTGTACAAACTATCAGCCGGTGGAACAGGCTGCTCTGTCAAGTGTTTGTTATCCTTTTCTCCTTGCTGAGGGCTTTCAGACAGAGACTGGATGGTTGTCTGAAGCAGAGGATTGAAGTAGAAGGCCAGGGAATTGAGGAGGGGGCAAAAACAGGAGTCCTGTGAAGGAAAAATGAAGGAAGTGGGGATGTTTAACCTTGAGGAAACATGCCAGAGAAGGAGAAAGACAGCATTCTACTAGAAAGCAGAGGAAACCACCCCATATTGTAGAGCTGATGCTGGGGAATTCTGGGAGTTGAAGTCCAAGAGTCTTAAAGTTGCCAAGTTTGGAGACCCCCCCCCTTTGTAGAGGACATAGCTTCACTGGCTGGCAGGGAAGCTGATGGTGGCTGATTTCGGCAAGAGCTTCCCAGGCAGGAGACCCATTCAAGAGCAGAACTGGAGATTGGGGTGGGTGGGGGGCATTCAGCCACCACTGGGCATCCTTGTCTTCAGATGCACCTTCTGGTTGGATTTGCTGATAGTGTTCGCTATTTGAGGTTAACTTGCCAGGAGCAGGACGGAGGTCCATCTGGGGAGGCTGCTGAGGCTGAGAAGGGAGGAAACAGTGGCTAAAGTGGGGTTTCCCAAAGCTGGTCTGTGGTGGAAAAAGCTGCCCAGAGACACAAGTGACAGGGTGGGTTGCTTGGTGGACGTGCAGAGACACCACGCTGGTCATTTTCCATCTGGCCAGCCTCTTGCCCCTCTGGTTTTCTGGTGGAGGAAGGTTGAGGCTGATTCTTCTGGGTGCCCCCTTAGCTGCCCTACCAGCTTGGACCCCCTCCTATGGGCCAAACACCCCAAGAGACGCTGCAGAGCCACTTAGGTTGAGGAACAGGCTACAGCCCTTCTGGCCCCTTGGACTCCAGCCTCAGTCTAGGTGTGCCCCCCCCCCCGGTCACCCCATTTCCCTCTGCTGTGCCTCTTCCAGCACCCACACGGATGAGGTGGCACCCCCGGCCACCTGGTTGGCACAGGACCAGTCCAAAGACTGCCAAGTCCCCAGTCCAGCTTCCTTCAGCTGCTGTTCTATGTTTGGGCTGGATGGCCAGGGAGTGCCACACAGCTCTGGCTGCTGGTTCCCCCCCCCCCCCCCGGCGTGGGGCTTGGTTGAATCTGGCAGCTTCCAGAGAAGGCCACTTTAGCCGGGCACTGTGCTTTGCCTGGGGTGTGGGCCATGCCAGGTCCCCCCTGGATGTCCCCCCTTAATTGAGATAGAACAGCCTCTAGTCCTGGAGCTGCTGGGAGAGGGATTGCTGTGCAAGGACCCCAGAAGGATAGAAAGGAGGGCGCCTTTCTCCCCACGGGAGGGGCTTTGAGCTGCTTCCAGGTCTTCCAGCTGGGCCCCTCCTGCTTTCGACTGAGCTTAATGGGCTTCCGGGGCAGAGATCCAATTTGGGGGGGGGGTTTGGTTGTCCCACAATTTTCCTCTCCTTCCCCAGCAGGGGATAATGCCCCACCCCTGACCTCTGAAGGACACTTTTGGCCAGAAACCTGGGGCAGGTCTATTTCGGGAGCCAGGTGTGTTTGCATTCGAAGCCCAGTCAGAGGTTAACTTGCCCTTCCCTTCAAAGGCCCTGCGGATGAGGAAGCAGAGGGGCCCCTCCCATGCCCACCATCTTCACCCACCTGGATTCTGCCAAGGGGCCCCCGGGGGGGGGATCCTGGCAGAGCTGGAGCCCACCCAGCCACGAGCCCTGGAGAAAAGGGGTGGCTCCCAGTTATCTGGGCCTGGCAGCCCTCGATCCCCCGTTTGCAAGCAACTTGCAATGGCTTCCCTCCATTTCAAGCGCAGGAATGCAGGAACACGGCCGTGGAGGACCTAAAATGAGCAAGTTGTGGTTAAAAACCAAAAACATTCAAATGTCCTGAAGTTGGGCCCACCTGGAGGTGTGACTGGCCTCGCCCAACCTGTTGGCAGCTCCGCAGCTCTCCCCTCACCTTCAGGAGCACGTTTTGCAGGCACTCGCTGCTTCTGCAGGCCCAGACCAGGACAGGAGTCTCCCACACTCAGCCTTTCCCCTCCAGCCGCATCCGGACTGGTGGCTCGGATTTCCTGGAGCTGCATGTTCTGGAAGGTGGGCTCAGGTCCGGCCTCTGCCAGCCTCACAGCCCCGGCCCACTCACCCCCAGGGCAAGGCCAGGCTGCAGCTGCACGGAGCGGGCAGCAGAGCGTTCGCAGAGAAAACAGGTTTTCTTCCAGTGAGAAGCAGCAGCTGATTTCTTTAAGTCAGTGTTCCCAAACTTGAAAATTTTAAGGCATGTGGACTTCAACTCCCAGAATTCCACAGCCAGCGTTGCTGGCTGTGGAATTCTGGGAGTTGAAGTCCTCATGCCTTAAAATTGTCAAGTTTGGGAAACACTGCTTTAAGTCGACGTACATTCACTTAGTGACCGAAGTTACAACGGCACTGAAAAAAAGTGACTGTTCTTCACTCAACTGTTGCAGCCTCCCCAGGGTCACGTGATCGAAATTCAGGCCCTTAGCAACGGATTCATATTCATGACCGTTGCCATGTCCCTGGTCGTGGGATCCCCCTTTTGTGACCTTCTGTCAGTGGGGAAGTCAGATTCACTTAACAACCATATTACTATTTTAAGTGATTCACTTAACAACTGTGGCAAGAAAGGTCGTAAAACGGGACAAAACTCACTTAACAACTGTCTCGCTTAGCAACAGAAATGGGCTCAATTTTGTCCGTAAGTCGAGGAGTATCTTTACTTGCTTGCTATCTCTGGCGCAGCTGAAGAAGCGACATTTTGCACGGGCAGCGCAAAGGCAGGCGAGGCTACTTGGAACCATAAAGCTTGTTCCACAAGCCACATTAAGCAGCCGGTCAGTTTTGGTCAGTTCCCAACCACTGTTTCTTGTCCTGCCTCTGGTGCTTTGGAGAACCTCTGTGTGATCCTCTTTGGCACCATTTTTCTACCTTGCCTTCAAAATGCAGCTAATCCTCAACTCATTACCATTCGTTTAGTGACCCTTCAAAGTTACGGTGCCACTGAAAAAAGTGACTTCTTGTGACTGGTTTTCATGCTTATGACCGTTGCCGCGTCCCTGTGGTCACATAATCCAAATTCGGCTGCTTAGCAACCGTCTTGTATTCCCGACGGCTGCCCTGTCCCGGGGTCTTGCAACCACAGTTTGTAGCCTTCCTAACCAGCTTCCAACAACCCAAGTCAATGGGGGAAGCCAGATTCACTTAACAACTGCAGGGATTCGCTTAGTCCTAAAACGAGGCACAACTCAATGACTGCTTTGCTTAGCAATGGAAATAGTGGGCTCCATTGTGGTCATAAGTTGAGGACCGGCTGCAGAGATGAGTTCTGAATCTGTTCCTTAAAAGAGGTCCAGCCCAACCCAGAATTTCCACGGTGATCCCAGCCAAGTGGAGCAGGCGCGTCTCCCTCCGTGGCCCCAAAACGGCAGCAGCCTGGAGACTTTCTGTGTAATCACAGCTTTTCAGAGGCAGAAATCGGAGTAAAAACTGCTAGGTGATACTGTCTTGTTTATAAAGTATTAATAGCTAATCTATGAAAAGGAAATCACTTAGAATTAGGAAACCATATCCCAAGTGGAACAGCCTGCCTCCAGAAGCAGTAAATGCTCCAACCCTGGAAGTTTTTAAGAAGAGACTGGACAGCCATGTGTCTGAAATGGTGTAGGGTTTCCTGCCTGAGCAGGGGGTTGGACTAGATGACCTCCAAGGTCCCTTCCAACTTTACTACTATTACTAATCTGGAAGCCCTGCGGCTGGTAACATTAGCTGTCTTTCTCTCTCGGGAAAACAAGAGGAACTCTCTTTTCTTGATCTTCTAAACCAGTGGTTCTCAACCTGTGGGTCGGGACCCCATTTGTGGTCGAACGACCATTTCACAGGGGTCGCCAAACAAGGCTGTCCGCCATTTTTTCCCCCTTTTCTTTGGCCACGCCCCTGGCACCCGGTGATGTATAAGTGGTTGGGGGTCACTACAACATGGGGAACTGTATTATGGGGTCGCGGCATTAGAAAGGTTGAGAACCACTGTTCTAAATGTAGGATTCAACCTGGTTTTCTCCACTAACAAAAAATTAAATAGAAAGACCTGAGAATGGCATGTGAGTTGTGAGCCTCTTGGCTCAGGGCAGAGGGTCCTTCAACCTTGGCAACTTTAAGATGGGTGGACTCCAGCTTTGCTGGCTGCGGAATTCCAGGAATTGAAGTCCATCCATCTTAACGTTGCTAAGGTTGAGGAAGTTACCAAGGTTGAGAAAGTTGGCTTCAGGGTTAGAAGGATCTGGGTTCTGCCGCTTACACTCTCAGACATTGGCATAGAGAAGGGACCCCCTAGAAGGGCAGGAAATGCGAGCAAGACGTCACCAGAGTCCTTCTGGCCTTAGGAGCACACTGTCAGCAGGAGAGACGTCCTCCTTTGACGGGAGTGGGTGGGCGTAGGGGACTCTTTGTTTTCAAATACCACCTTCTTGGGGGATCTAGTGGTGTTTGACCAACAGCCATTTGGAGAAGGTGGAGTCTTCTGAGTCTCATCCCTGCCATTCCTCACCTGACACCCCTGGTGTGTCAGGAGTTGCAGCTTTGCTGGTGGGGAATTCTGGAGAAGTTGTCCTGTCCTGTCTGGTGGGATTCAGGTTGGCAGATCTTCCTTCTCCAGGAGATTTTTTCCTCTGTTCTACCATCTCCTTGGTCTTGATGTGTTGGCCAAAGTTTCTTACTTTGGACTGTTCTGAACTGCCAACCAGACATTCTAGTGCCTCCCAGAGCAGAGCAGACTTGAGTGTTCAAAGGTATTCCTGGCTTGGGGTTTTCTGGAAGGGACACAGCTTTGAATGGATTCTAAAGTCCTGGCTTGTCTTGCCGCTGCATTTGCTGGGCCTGAAAGCTCCCCTCTTCTCTCTGAGCTTGGTTATTTCCTTGCACGGATTTGCTTAACAACTGGGAAAAATGATTGTAAAATAGGGCAAAAACCCCTTAGCACAGTGGTTCTCCACCTGTGGGTCGGGACCCCATTTGGGGTCGAACGACCATTTCACGGGGGTCGCCAAACAACGCAGTCCGCCATTTTTTTCCCCCTTTTCCTTAGCTGTGCTCCTCCCTTTTATTCTATTGGCTTTTGAAAGCCAATAGAATAGACTCTCTTGAATAGAGTCTAATTCTATTGGCTTTCAAAAGCCAATGGGAATTGTCCAGGCTGTCTCTGCCCTGCTGAGCCTTCCAAAAGTCCCATTCTGCAAACGGTGCTGCACCAGTTGAGTAGTCCTCGACTTATGACCGGTTGAGTAGTCCTCGACTTTCGACCGGTTGGGGGTCGCGGCATTAAAAAGGTTGAGAACCACTGCCTTAGCAACTGCTTTGCTTAGCAGTGGTGATTTTCTGCCCCATTGTGGTCATAAGTGGTAATGAAAGTAACCTCAGTGCCCACATTGATGGTGTTACCTAGTTGGGTCATGAAACGTCTGCAAGAAAACAGCAGAGCTCAGAGAGCACCCAGGATCCTCGTTTCAGCCCTGAGTGCAAAAATTCTCCTTTACTGGCTGCCCTCATCATTCCTGGGCAGATTCCCCCACCGGAGGGGCACAAAAGTTGCTGCCTCTTCCAAGACCCGTCGCGCCAGTCCTGGGAGTGGCCAGAGTGGTCCGAGGGGAGACAGGCAGAGGCGCCTCGGTGCTGGTGGCAGGATCTCATCTCCTTTTGTCTTGTTTAGGTTTCTCCTCTGCCTCCTACTTAAAGGTCCATGTTAAAACCCACCACGGTGTTCCCCTTCCCCAGGTCTCCAGGCATCCGGAGCCCATTCCGAATGGGGGAGCGGCGTTCCACAGCGTCAGGACCTATGGCATCAAAGGCAAGCGACCCCACCCCCGACCTTGGTGTAGGACTCGGGCGGGGGGGCGGGGGGGCGGCCAGGGGCCCTTCGCACGGCTGAGGACAGGACAGAGCAAAGGAAGGCCGCGCCCAGGTTGTCCAGGGCACCCACGGGCTCTAGGAAGGAAGGCCCCGCTGGGATTCTGAGATACTGCTGTCTCTAAGGGGGGGGGTCCTGCCTCACTGTCCTGCTGGAGAGACGCAGGTCAGCTGCCCCCCTTCTTCAGTTCGCCCAGGGCTCGGGGCCATCCCCTAGAATTGTGTTCCACCGGTTGGGTTTGGTTGCATGGAGAGCAGTTTTTGAAGCAGGTGTTCTGATGTTGCCTTTCTGACCCTCAAATCAGTGTTTTCCTCATAATGACATTTTCCAGACAAGGGTGTCTGCTCCCCACCTGTCTCAGAAAGCTCAGGCTGCCTCCTGGGTGGGTGAGAGGGGCTTCAGATCTCATGGCAACCTTCCCACGGTGGAGGGAAATAGGAGAGCCCTCGCCTGGCCCACCTCTGGGCAGCTGGGGAGGCTACTCGGCGTGAGGACAGCTCAGCCTTCTGATGGGCAGCTTGGTGGCCCCCAGAGAGGCGGTCAGCCTTGGATGTCCGGGAGGCGGTGCGGCTCCAGCTGATCTCATGTGGGTGTGCAGGGAGGCTCCTGGGTGCAGATCCTGCTAGCAGTTGAAGGCAGTCATGCCCAGTGGGAGTGGGCATAAGGTCCCGGCTTCTGAAGGCTGAGAAGACAGTTGCATCGTGCTTGGAGTGGCCAACAGATTCCAGGCTTGGTTGCTCACGAGGGCTTTTATTCCCAGGGGGAGAGTGGACCTTCCTCCCCACCCCTTGATCATGTCTGTGGGTCTGCTGGGGGAATCTTGTTCTGCTTGCTGAGGAAAGCAATTAGCAGTTGTTGCTTGAGGGACCCTCTTCTCCACTCCTTGCCCTCTTCTGCGCCTTCTCAACTGCCTCCCCCATGTGGAACGGGGCTCTGAATCATCTCTGGTCAGCAGGGCATCACTACCCATCAGCCCCACCTGTTTTGAGGTTGATGGGTCGTGTGGTGAGGTTTCATTCATGTGTGATGTTTTCCTTTGGGTGCAAAAAATGTGCTCCTGGGCTGTTCCGCAGACCTGTTGCTCCTGGGCCAGCTCTGCCCTCGGGCACTGGACAGTCTCGCAGGGCCCCTGCCCCCCATGTGGGGCACGGCAACGTAGGCTAGCCGCTTCCCAGTAGGGCCATGCCCATTCACCATGGTAAATCCTAAGCCAGAGTTCACACAAGAGAGACGCTGCGTTCACACATCACATGCTGTACCCAAATAAATAGACTCCAGGAGACTCAACTGCATGGCCTGATTCCGCCCCCCAAACAGGCAAACGCCCTGAGCCCAGACGGCTGGGTGGAGGAGCTGTCAGCTCGGGCAGATGGAAGTAAGCCTTCCGGGTGGGGGCCTGTCCGTGCCTTTCCTGACATGACACAGGGAGGCAGTTGTAGGCGGGAAGGGCTCTTGGGTCTGTTTTCTATTTTATGGGTTACAGAAGTCTGTGGGGGGGGGAGTGGGTAGAGCCCAGAGGGCGGCCCGCCTTCTGCTGCATCTCTCGGTGTGCTTGGCTTCCAGCTAGAGAAGCAGCTGGAGCTTTGGGGGCCTGCATGCAACACCCCTCTGCGGCTTGCAGGTTCTCACATACAGCTTCTCCTCGTGGGAAGCTGCATCTTGGCCTGGGATGCTCACCTCTCTGGCAGACACCGGCTTCTCTATGGTGAATTGGGGGGGTGTTCTTGTTTTCCGTTGTATTTTCACACCATGAACACATCCTCCTTGTCCATAAAGGTGCCAGCAGCTGCAGTGGCTAAGTCCAGGGGATGAGACTTTCACTAACTTTATTAAAACATGGTGTGGGATGTTTTGTTGCACATTGATGACGTTGCCATCTTGAAGGACAATGAGCCCAGGTTTGGAATTGGCCCTGGACTTGAATCGGGCCAATTTAGCTAGCAGCCTCTTGGGGCCATTGTGTGTCCCTCGGGGCCTAATGCAGGGGTGCTCAACTTTAAGACTTGTGGACTTCAACTCCCAGAATCCCCCAGCCAGCCATGCCGTCTGGGGATTTCTGAGATTTGACGTCCACAAGACCTAAACGTTGCTTTGCATTTGCTACTTAAAGTAGCTGTGGCTGCACTTCTCAGCTAGGCTACCCCCTGCCTGGGAGAGAGGAAACAGAAGGGACGTCCCTGGGAAACGGGTGGCCTCCGTCGGATTTGAAAACTGCTGTTCTCTTTTTCTTCCTAGAAGGCCAGAAATGCTCACATTCGGACCAGATTGAGAGCTCAGATTCCTACGGAGACCTCTCTGACGCCAGCGACCTCAAGACGCCCGAGAAGCAGAACGCCAACGGTTCCTTCTCCTGTGACATGGTGGTCGCCAAAAGCAAATTGGAGTCAGAGGGGGATAGGAAGTACCCCTGTCCTGAATGTGGCAGCTTTTTCAGATCCAAGTCCTATCTCAACAAACACATACAGAAAGTTCACGTCCGCTCCTTGGGGGCCCCCTTAGGGGACTTGGCCTCTGCCTTGGGGTCCCCCTTCTCCCCCCAACAGAACATGTCTCTCCTGGAATCCTTTGGGTTTCAGATTGTGCAGTCCGCGTTTGCCTCGTCTCTGGTGGATCCAGATGCCGACCAGCAACCGATGGGGCCAGATGCAAAGTGAGGCGCCTTGGCTCTTAAGAAGCAGCAGTCTGTGTTTTGTTTTGTTTTTCTCTAGAAGATGGCTGTGAGATACCAGATGCAGTTTTAGAGTGGGGAGAGGTTGACTTAAAGTCCTTTTGAGGTGCCCACCCTTCTTCCCCTTTCTTCTCTCTCCCAACCCTTCCCAGATGGAGACAGTTTCTTTCAGCTGACAATCTGCAGAGTCCCTGCGTGAGGGTGGATATGTAGGGGATGGGGGAACCTGAGCAGAAGGCTGGCAGAGACCCGGCTCGGAGACCCCGTGAAAGCTGGATCCAGAGGTTGGAGGTGTCCTGCTTCATCTGGCAAAGAGTCCAGCGCTCCTCTGCCCTTCAGCCTTTCTCTCTGCTCAGGATTCCCACGTTAGCCATCTTGTCTACTCATCCACACATCCCCCGTGTTACCCGGTAGGTAGCATGGCTGTTTCCTTGGAAAGGAAAATCCACGGGATCCATGGTTTTCCTTTAAAGAAGACAGGGCAGTTGGCAAGAAGCAAAGAGATGCCACAGAGATTCCTGAGCTGACCAGAAGGCTGCCCGACACACACACACACACACACACACACACACACACACACACACACACACGGGCAGGGCCGGGCATAGCAGTGGCTTCCCAGAGGACCTTGTGCAGGGAGGCCTCAGTCGTGGTTGGCTTGTTTGTCTGATCCTCAACACTTGGCCATTGGTTTCCTGTCTCTCTTCTCTCTTATAATTATGGTTATTATTATTATTATTACATTTATGATTTTAGGACCTGTTGTAGTGATTTGCTACTGAGATGCCTTCCAGGGCAATTATACAGAGAGCTCTTAAAGCAGCAGTCATGTTAGGATAGGATTCATTTTTTTTAGATGTATCATAATTAAAACCTTGCCTAGTTGATTGTTTTAAGTCTACGGGATAATATAGTTATGCAAAGTGAAAGAAAGTTGGGGGTGGGAGAAATAAGCTTAAACTTTAAAAGAAGGTCAGAGGGCACTCTTGGTTGGTTGATGCATAAAGACCCCCAGAAGTTTAACATTTTCAATTAGATGATAACGTTTTTTGTACCACCAACCTCCTGTGCAAATAGAGAGTTCACAGAGTGATTTCAAAGCAGAAAATAATTATTGGATTGGACTGCATTAAAGAAGTTAGAATGTTACTTTATAAACTTTCTTTTGTCTTTTTTAAATTGCTTATTTTTATTTGTTTGGCGCAGGGATTGAAAGGTGTTTCTGTGCTTTGATTGGCGAAGAGAGAGTGTCCTGTGGTGGGAAGGTGCCATTTCTGATCGCCCCCCCCCCCTTTGGTGCACCCTCCCCCTCTATGCTCAGGGGAACACAAGGCCACCTGAGATCAGGCTGGAGGTCCCACTGCCCCGTCCCCCCACTGCTCCATGCCATCGGTCTGTCATTCCACATGGATATATGCCACCCTTAAGACCAGTATCCCCAGAGCGCCCGGTCATCAACAGTGTGCCCACCTTCCTTTTTAAACTGACTTTGTTGCCCTCTCTGCAATTCTGCCTAACCTGGTTTCTTTCCACGTCACTGATTGAGGTCAACAGCAGCAGGATGAGCTTTTTTTTAATCATTTTTTTAAATAAAAATGTTTTTATTTTCCATTTATCCAACATATACAACAAAATTCACTTTACAAAATAAAATAAGTTCATAATCATAACCATAACCATAGGTGCTGCTTGCTCCTTCCCCCCAAGCTGCATCCACCCTCTCTAATACCTTCCCCACTTCCCTCCTCTTTCTCTCCTCCCCTTACTACTCTCTTCCCCTCCCCTTCTCCTCTTACCATCCTACTTCCTCCCTTCACCTTCCTCCCCTCTCATCCCTCTCAAATACAGGAATACAGTGTAGGGGAAATGCCCAAGCAGCACCTTTCCATAAATTACTATATATTATCCTATTCTAGCTATTTACCCACCCACTCACCCACCCACCCACCCTCACTTCCCAGAGCAGAGTACAGGGTTATTAATAACAAAATTAACAATATAAAAAAAAGAAAGAAGAAAAAAAATCATACTTAGCCCTTAACTCCTTTAAATTACATCTTCATAAACAAGTCTCTTATACAACATTTACTATAAAATTTACTCATAAAATAAATGAAACTTTATAGTCCCATACTTCTTCTGAATATAATCTATCCACCTTCTCCATACAGCAGCAGGGTGAGCTTTAACTGCGGTTTGCAAACCTCCTTCCAATCACGCCTAGAGGCAATGCCACGATACAAATGTAATGTTGCTGGGGAGAACCAGCAGACAGACAGACAGAGGTTGTGGGGGAGGGCACAGGCATCCCAACCTCTGATGAGCAAGGTGAGATTTGCTCCAGGCTGTGAGTGAAGGGCCTCCTGGTGGGAAGGAGCCTCACGAGACTCAGGTCTTGTTCCCTCGGAAGAACACCACCAGCCACCCCCACCCCGCCTCTGGCAATTTGGGGTCTTCTCGGAGAGCTCAGATTCCCATTTCCAAGCGGGAAATGTGACCCCTTGGCACCACCCCTTCTTTTGAGCTGAGCTTTGCGAAGTTGGGTGGTGGCAGTGACAATGGCAGTGAAGGGTGGGGGGATTGTGGTTGCAGGCAGGTGGCAGGGAAAGACATGACACCAGCACAACAGCGCCAACAGCCAGGATAGGGACCCTACCCCATCTCCCTCTGAATGGATCTTTGTGGCTCTTCTAGAAGACCATCACGGAGCCCACATTATGGTGGCCCAGGTTACTGCTGGTTTTGCCTCATTTAAGTGTGAACGAGAGGTGTGGAAGCAATCCCAGCAAGGTGGCAGTGGCACAAGGCAAAGTCCCACTGCCACCTTGCCTTGTGCAACCCTTGCAGGAGAGCCAGGCTGCCCAGGTCCCAGAGAGAGAGTTTGGAGTCCAGGCAGAGCGCAGAAGGCAGGGGGAACACGGTCTCTGTAACCCTCTGAATGCCATGGGGTTGCCCAGCCTGTTTACTGCACCATCTTTGGCACGTCTTTACAGGTAAATCCTGCAAAATTAAAGCTTCCTCTTTATACCAAGCCATAAACTAGCTAGCCACCTTTGACTATGTTATAGAGAAGGTAGCAGGGAGCTAATCCATCAACAACTTTTCCTGAACTGAGCCCAGAAGCCAACCAGAAACTGGAGCATCTCCCACAGGATCGGTGCCCTTCTGCTATACCAGCTTCCATCTGTTGGCAAGCAGGCTGCTGAACTTTACATCCATGGTGGTTTCTGAACCTCCTTCCAGGGCAGTCCTGTGAAGAGCAAATTGTGGTAGTCCAACCCAACAGTTGGGTAGCATCATCCCACCCAGAGCTAAAGATGGGGCCACTGACAGGCTCCTCCAATCAGGGCTTCTGGTCAGCCTATGGCTTCATCCTGATAGGATGTATTGCAACCCAATCCATTCCCATGACTTTCAGACCCAGGGCTTATTCGTGTGAATATAATTTGCTGAGCAACTCAAATTATATTCAAATTGTTAAAAAATTATATTCAAATTAAATTTTAATTCCAGAATTTAATTTCCCAAGGAAGCTCAATGTACATTTATCCTAAGCATCAAAAGTCACACCCAAATCAAGTAGGATGTACAGAATTCATTCTGTGATGTTTTGACAGCAGAAGCAATCCAGACCAAATTAGTCAGTTTTGGAACTGTGTGTGTGTGTGTGTGTGTGTGTGTGTGTGTGCGCGCGCACGCACGTGCACATTAGCCACTCTGAAATCCAGATGTGACAGAACATGCAATGCTTCCTTTAGGCCCCAAAGTTAAGACAGTCCTGGCGTAGCAATGTGACTCATCTCCTATTTTAGAAGGAAACAATGCTTTGCTGGCAAGAGGTCTCTTGCCCTGCTCCCCTAGTGAAGATGGGGCGCAGGGTGGACCATGCTGTTCTACTAACAGCCCTTGCCTTAATTAAACAGATTAAAGAAGCTGATCAGAAAAGGCTTCTGCAGAAGCTACAGCAGCCCTTGGGAGGTCCCCCCCCCTTCTTTTGGGAAGTGATGAAACTGGGGATTTTAAGGGGGGCAGCCCTTCCACTCTCCATGGCCAGCACTGTGACCCCAAGGCCTCCCTGCTGGACTCGGGGTGCTCAGTAGCCCCAAAATCCAGCATGATCCCTCAGCGGGGAAAAAGGTACAGGCAATGCCATCAACATTCCTTTGGGAAATTCTTTCCGGAGCTCATTCGGGAGACAGTCTCTCCACAACCTGACTCTTGCAGTGGGGCTGGTGGTGGGTCCGTCTGACATCCCAGGGAGAGGTCAAGGGGCAATGGGAAGCAGGAGCCGGGATGGCTGGCCAGGGCATTTAAGCGGTTCCCCATCTCAAAAGGCAGATGCTGCTGCTAACGATGGAAAAGGCGAGCTTCTCTTTTTTTTTATTAAAAGTTTTATAAATTTTACAAAAAAGAAAAAAGAATACAAAACAAGAGACAACATATACAAAAAAATAAAACTAAACAATACATATATATATAAAAAAAAAAACCCCACCCCTCCCAAACCCCCCCCCTCCCTTCCCCCCCCCTGAGCTTCCCAGAGCAGAATATAGGCTTAAGAAGTAAAAATAAAAATTAAATTAAGAACTTTATATTTATATATATAAAAAGATTATCTATAATATATATAAAAATAAAACTTATGAAAAAACTATATAATATTTTTGTATACCCAATCTAAATTGTATAAATTTTATCCATTTATCCCAAACAGCAAGAAACTTCTCTTGCGTTTGTTGCTTTAAGAAAGCCGAAATCTTTGCCATTTCCGCCAGATAAGCTACTTTAAGAAACCATTCCTGCAATGTAGGCAAAGATTCCTTCTTCCAATATTGTCCTACTAACAGCCTAGCGGCTGTAATCAAATTTAACATCAAAACAACCTCCTTTGTATCACAATCTGTAACAATACCTAACAAAAATAATTGCGGAGTAAATTTTACCCTCCTTCTAAAAATTCTCTGGATAAAAGCATTTTGGATCAAAATATGGCGAGCTTCTCTTAAGACAGTTGTTCCTCAACCTTGACCATTTTAAGGCATGTGGACTTCAACTCCCAGAATTCCACAGCCAGCGTTGCTGGCTGTGGAATTCTGGGAGTTGAAGTCCACATGCCTTAAAATGGTCAAGGTTGAGAAACACTGTCTTAAGAGCTGAGCTCCGGGAGGCCTTGTGTTGGGCAAGAAAAGTGAGGCAATTTGGAGACCCCCCCAGAAGCCGAAAACGGGCAGATTCTCCACCCAAGCAGGAGCCGCCCCTCTGGGCGGCAGAGACCCCCGGGGGGGGGAGGCTCGGGCCTTGGGCGGCAGCAGCTGGAGCGCTTCCCTCCTCCGCCCCCTCCCCGGCTTTTGAGGGCCGTTTCTGCAAAGGGCGGGACGCGGTTGGCCCCCTGCATCCGTCCGGCTTGGCGGTCACGGGGGACCCCGAGCCAGGCGGGCCATCCCAGGCTGCGGCTCGGTCCGGTCCCTGCGGGGCCTCGATGGGCAAAGGCTGCTCCTCGCAACGCTAAGCGGGGGGAGCGTCCCTGCCCTGCTGGCGGGGCTTCCCCTCCCGGTTACTCGGAGGCTCCCCTCCTGCTGCTGCTGCTCGAACCCAGACCCGGATGGCGGCAGGCGCGACGAGGCCTCTGGGCGGAGATCGCCCCGTCTGCCCCTCGCCCGGCTCAGCTCCGCCGTCCTCGGGGCAGCCGGGCCTGGGGCTCCGCCGCCGAGTCAGCCTCCCCGGGCGGCCCTTCATGCGCGGAGCGTCCCCGCCACCCTCGATCCAGGCCGGGTCTGCCTTCCTGGGGCGGTTCCCGTCGCTCCACGAAGGCCGGCTCGCCCGGGCCAGCCGCCCTGCTCGTTCCGCCCGGGCCCCGAAAGCCCCCAAGCGCCGAGAAGGCGGCCCTTCGAGCCGGGGGGCTTCTCGGGCGAGCCGTGCCAAGCGGGGGCGGCCCTGCGCCGCTCCTGCCTCCCCGCCCGGACTGCGCCGGGTCGCGGGCGAGCGGAGCCGCCTCCCCGGGGTAACGCAGGCAGGGAGAGCGGCCCTGCGCCGAGGCGGCGGGGAGACCCAGGCCCCGCTTTCCTCCTTATGGGGGGAGGAAGGAAACGCGCTTTGCTGAACCTCCCCCCTCCGCCTTCTCGGCTGCGTCGCGGCCGCCCTGCAAGCAGATCTCGCCGCTTCGCTCGGGCGACGTCTGTGCGAGCAAACCGGACCGGGCGCCCCGAAGCCCTCGCCGCCGCCTCTGGGAGGGACTGCGGGGGGAGCCGGGCGGCGATCGGGCCCATCGGCTGCTCCGGCCAGAGGGCTGCACGGAGGGTGGCTACGTCAGCATCTCCGGACCCCGCGGAGCCCCCGGGCAAGAAGGAGCCTTCGCGGCCCTTCCTCTGCCGCCCATGGGGGGGGGGGCAGGACGCGGGTCAGGCGCTCCTGCAGGGATTTCATTTGGGCCCTCCTCAAGAGCGCCCCCCCCCCAGCTTTCCCTCCGCGGGTGGGCAGCTGTACACCAGGTGCTTCTCGGGGGGGGGGGGGGGGACAGCCAGAGGTACCCCGGAGCAGCATGCTGAGGAGGGGGCTCAGCTCTGCCTTGGCAGGCACAAAGAGACATTTCCATTTCTATAGACCTTTCCCCGTGAAGCCTCGGGACACAGAAAGGAAACATTTCAGAGTAGTTGCCTCAATTAACTCCCTGTAGTCTGCCTCAAAATCTATTTGCACCTTTCAAGGTAATATTTTTATCCTGACTGGAATTAAAGATGCCTCTAGGAAGCACATGTGGTTCTAGCTTCTTGGATTTGCCAACAATCTGGGATTTAAGGAGGAGCCGCCCCCCCCCCCAAATGCACATTTGCACAAGTTGTGCAGGCAGAAGTAAAAAACACCTAAAGGAGAAAAGGGCAGCAGAGGGCACTCTGCAGGGGTGGCAGGCAGCTCTCTTGCCCTCAGAACAGCTGGGGGGGGGCTGCTGTTCTGCTGGGGGGGGGCTGCCAGGCCAAGCAGGCCCCGTGGAAGAGCCCTAAGGCAGGCCATTGGCAAGCCGGTTTGGGTGCCTTCTTATAATTGGCTCCATCCTATTGTGCCCTCAAGGTGTGGGACATCTTGGGGCACTCTGAAAACTTAAGTCAGGACTTCCATTAAGCTAGGAATAGGAAAAGGTGTGTGTGGGGGGGTGACTAGGAAACCCTGCACAGATCTTGGCAGCCCCAGAAAGATGGTAGAACATCTGCTTGGTGGGTTCTGTCCTAAGGAGGGTGGGGAGAGTCCTGTGGCTACTCTAAACTGAAAGGCTAAAAGCTTGCCTGGCACAGGAAAGGTAGTTCTGTTTAGAGAGTACCAGCTTGGCAAAGGCCCAAGGCTGAAACTTGGCTTCAAGGAGGAGGCTGTCTGAGCAGTTGTGTCTCTGTGGCAGAAGCAACCAGCCAAGATGGGGGGGGGGACATTCAGGCATCTGTCATCGGCTTTCAAAAAATAGCTCTTTGGGGAGGGTTGGGCTTTTAGTGTGGTGAGCCAAGGCCTCGCTCCTCCAGGGCATCCAAACGAGCTGGGAGTGCACACAGTTGGGGCTTGGCAGAAAGACGGGTCACGGGGCACTTTCTCCTTGACTCTCTCCTGCTTCCTCCCCCCCCCCCGACTTTCTACTGCTATCTCCAAGGACTGCCCCCAAAGGCATTTGATAACCTCCATGGAACTTATGCTTATGCGCAGAGAAGTGAAATTTTAGCTACACTCAGCCAGTTCAGACCATGCCAGCCCCTGAGCTGCATGGATGACTGCCATGCAGACCCCTCCCCACCCCCAGCACTAAAGAAGGAACATCCTGATCGGGCCATGATCAGTCCTGGCATCTTCACCCAGCAAGGTCTGGTTGCTAATGCCCTCCTGGCATTTGTCCTGCAGTGACGTGTAGGTAGAAAGTAGCTACCACGCTAGTAGCTGTCTTGACTTTGTCCAGCACCCACTTTTCTAAAGGCATCCAACTTGGTGGTGATCACTTCTAATGCATCAAGCATGATCCTCCTTGTCTGCAGAACAGGCTCAGCACTCAGGGATTGTTCCTGCGGAGCTGCCCAGAAACACCATCCCAGATTCCTCTTCCATGCGCCATGGAGGGTCCACACCGAAAGTCTTGTGCTGGTAGAAGGAAACATTTCCACATTAGAAGATCCACATTTCCGCATTAGAACCATCTTGGGCTGCCTCAGAAGCAGCCTGGAGACGAGATGGAGTCCAGTCTTGAAGACGCTTCCGTCTTTGTGCCTGCAAGGAGGGGGGCATAGGCAGCTCCCACAAATCACACAGAAAAAAATGGCCATGGGGTCCCCAAGTTATGTTTGTGCAGAGTTCCAGTTCTTATGACCCTGGCACATCCTGGAGAGTCCATGGCCTCGGCCACTCACTCGGGTGCTCTCTTCCTGGGGCTGGAAAGGCTGGCTTGAGCATTGGCCCCAGCAGCACCAAAGGGGGTCTTTTCAATTCTCCCATTCAGCTCATGCCCTTCTCCCAGCACCCTTGTCAAAGACCGGTGCATCTTGGTGTGCCAATGTGGAGAAACAAGAATAACTCTTGGGAAGCCAGGCAGCTCCTGAACTTTCCCAGCTTGTGTTCCTGTGAGGACTCTGGCCACATTCCCACAAAACCAAGTCTGGAACATTGTGAACTAACCCACCGTTTTCACTTACAGAAGGGACACACCCTGTTGTGCTAAAAACTAGTTGGCGAACCACAGTCAGCAGCTTAATGCAACAAAGCAATAACTAAATTGCATAACGTCAAACTTCACGGCAGCCTCACGGGTTGTGTGAACTCACCCTCACCAGACCGGCGGCGGAGCAGCGGGCCCAACCCGAGCTCCCTCCCCGCGCGAGGCGGAGCTGCTCCGGAGCGCCTCCCTGCCCGCCCGCGGCGCCCTTCCAGATGGGCCGGCCCTGCCCGGCCGCGGAGGATGGGAGCCGAGGTCCGCGCCAGTCGGCTGCCTGCTGCGCGCCGGGAGGGCGGCCTGCGGGGGTCGAGGCGGCTGCGCGCTCACGAGCACGAGCCGCGGGGCGGGCTGGCCGAGCGGCCTCGGAAGCAGCTCGCCTCGCCTCGCCGCCCGATGGAGGCTGCCCGGCTGCTGGCGCTGCTGCTGGCGCTGCTGAGCTTCTGCTCCGCGGCCGAAGGTGCGTCTCTTGCGCGGAGCCGGGCCGGGCCGGGCAGTAGGGTAGGCGGGCGGAGCGGGGACCTCGAGCGGGGGCTCCGGGGACGGGACACCGCCAGCTGGCGCGGGCTTTCTTTCATGCTGGCGCTTTTGCCCGCGTTGGGCGCCACTTGCCCCATTCTCACGTGCGGTTTGCACGGGTCTGGTAGTTGGCGCGGCGTGGCGCTTCCCAGACGCGCCCTCGTGGGCAGGTGGGCTGCTCGGCCCGGGGCGGTTGACTTGCGGGTAGCGCTCTGGGCGCAGGGCGGCGGACAAAGCGACGCAGGAAAGAACGGGGTGCACTCTGCACGTGCCCAGAGGCAGCACGCGCGGAAGGCACACGACGACCCCCCCTCACCCGTGGTGAAAGCTCCTGAATACGCATGCCCGGCCCTCCGCACGGGGCGGGGTGGGCAGGATGACGTGCCAGTTTTCCTCCCGAGTCCCCGCCCTCCTCGGCTCGGGATTGGCGCGTCGTTTCCAGGCCCGCCCTCGGCGGAGCGACGGGCCCCTCCGGGGTGATGTCATCCCAGCCGCATCGTTCTGTGGAGTAAACAACCTTGCCCCGCCCCCGGCACGTGGCCTGCCCTGTGGGGCGGGGGCATCCGCGGCGAAGCCCCGCCCCCCGCCCAGCTCCCTGGACCGGCCGCCCCGGAACCTCCAGCCGGGACTGCCGAGCCGCGGCGGGCGGCGCTCTGCGGACCGGGTGGCCTCCGTCCCCGGTTCGGCTGCCTGAAAAGGGCCCGGGCAGCGCCGGCGCCGCCTCTGCCCTCCCTGGGCAACCGTTTGCCTGACGTGGTCGAGGGTCTCTCGCCTTGAGCAGGGGGCTGGACTAGAAGACCTCCCAGACCCCTTCCGACCCTCTCCTTCTATGATTCCTCGGCAGATTCCAGCGCCGCCCCGCCGGGCTCGCCGGCCCTGCCCGCCTGGACGCCCGCCGCCCAGGAGCCGCCTGAAGAAGCCTTCGAGGCCGCGCGGGGCGAGTCGGGCGCGGTGCAGCCGGTGGTGGGCATCAGCCAGAGGGTCAAGACGAGGCCGGGCGAGAAGAAGGACCTGGGCACGCTGGGTGAGCGGCGCGCTTGGGGGGCGTCCCTGGAGCGGACCCCGGTGAGGCTCTCCTGCGCTCCAGTCTTCTCCGGGAGCGCTTTCCGAGGTCCTGGATTGCGCGCGCGCACGCACACACACACACACACACACACACACACACAAACACACATACACACACACACAACCTACCCCTGCAGAGTGGCCGCTGCTGCTCCTTTGCCTGCTTGGGGGGGGGGGCTACAACCTAGAAGGTGCACAGGTTCAGATTGGCGGGGCACTAACCTCCTGGCTGCTTTCTCTTTTCCACCATAGGCTACGTGTTGGGCATTATCATGGTGGTAGTCCTCATTGGCATCGGAGTGGGGATTGTGGTGGGATACCTGTACAAGAGGCAAGTACTGGGGAGCAGCCCTTTATTCCCAGGGGGTTGGGGATGGGGGACATCTAATAAATGGACACTTCAGCCTCAGCATCCATCTTGTCTGGAAAGGAAGTGCGTGTGGGTTACAGGGTGTGTGTGTTTGTGGTTTTTTTTTTTCCTGTTTTAAGGTCTGTTGTGCCTGTGTGCATCTCTCTCTCTATGCAATACTTGCCTTTGGTTAAATCAGTGGTTCTCAACCTTTCTAATGCCGTGACCCCATAATACAGTTCCCCATGTTGTGGTGACCCCCAAGTGGGTGTGGCCACCAATAAGAGGGAGTAGGACAGCTAGGGAAAAGGGAAAAAATGGCGGACAGCGTGGTTTGGCGACCCCCGTGAAATGGTCGTTCGACCCCAAATGGGGTCCCGACCCACAGGTTGAGAACCACTGGGTTAAATAGTTACAGTTTCCTTGAGTTTTCTGAGGTTTTGCATGTGAGGCTCAGACCCACTTTGGTCTTATTCTTAATGCTCCTCCATGCTTTGGAGGTTGGTTTTAGGCAGATTCTTAGTCGGGTGAGGGGTTTTTTTGTTCTCTCCTGAAGCAGAACTTTTGGGAGTTGGTCAGAAACCCACTGCTCTTGCAGCCACTAACAGAATAACGGAGTTGGAAGGGACCTTGGAGGTCTTCTAGTCCAACCTCTGCTCAAGCAGGAGACCCTACACCGGGGTAGTCAACCTTGGCTCTTTTATGACTCATGGACTTCAACTCCCAGAATTCCTGAGCCAGCTATGCTGGCTCAGGAATTCTGGGAGTTGAAGTCCATAAAAGAGCCAAGGTTGCCTACCCCTGCCCTATACCATTTCAGACAGGTGATTGTCTAGTCTCGTCTTAAAAGCCTCCAGTGATGGAGCACCCACAACGTCTGAAGGCAAGTTCTGCCACTGGTTAATTGTCCTCCTTGTTAGGAAGTTTCTCTTGCTTCTCTCCTTAGTTTTGCTAGGGCAGCTACAACTTGCACTCAGAACCTGAAATGTGTCCAGCAAGTCCATCCCAGAGAGGGATCTCTGTATTTGGGAGTGGGGGCCGACATTCTGTGCAGTGCCCCACAGATGGCAAAGAGCCATGGGAGACAGCTCTTATAGTTGGTAGCAAATGAAAATTTTCCATTAAATTGGGTGGGTTGTGTGTGTGCCCCATTTACTATGCAGGAATGGATTGGGGGGAGGTGTCCCTGGCTTATTCCTTCAAAAGGTGGGCTCCTCTCATTCTTCAACTAGCTAAGAGAGTTGCCTGAAGCATTTCGGGGTTATTATGGAGGTTTCTGGAATGGCATTTGGAGAGCCGAGAAAAGCTCTCCCAACTTAGCCTGTGATCTCCCAACAGCAGCCTTTGCCGTTTCTCAGGGGCCATCGAAGCCCAAACGCACGCCCCCCCTTTGGCACTTGCTACAGACAGGGAAGCAGTTGGATCTGCGATGGTTCTGCACCCAGAACACACTTCTTGGGGCACCAGTGCCACGGGGCAGTTCAGGTTTCCTACACTGGCTTGAGAAAAACAACACCTGCTGAAGTTGTAGGTACACACACAGAGACACCCCCATCTCTTCGGTCTCTTCCAGGGGCAAAGATCTAAAAGAGCAGCGGGAGCAGAAAGCCAACGAGCGCGAAATGCAGCGGATCACTTTGCCCCTCTCGGCTTTCAGCAACCCGGCCTGCGAGCTGGTAGAGGAGAATGTCATTGTGGTGCACACAAACCCCACTCCGGTGGAGGAGATTCAGGAGGGCAACACTCCACTCATGGGCCAGGCCGGCACTCCTGGGGCTTGAAGCAGAGGCGCCCCGCTGGACCTCTGAGGCGGACGTCTCTTTGCCTCTCCATTTACCCCAGGCTCCATTTGTATTTTGCTTTTCCATTTGAAGACAGGCCAGCCGGACAGACAAAGCGCCCAGCACCAGGGCTGCCCTTCCAGCCAGCAGCAGCTCTGCAGGGGGCCTGTTTGAGGCCAGGGGCCGGGTCAGACTTTGGGAGGGTCTGCTGCTGCCTCCGTTGCTTTGGTTGTGGGGCCTGCCTGTTGCCTGAGCAGGGCTTTACTGAAAGCGTTTGTGCAAGGATCTGATCCTGCACACATTGTAGCTGCTGAAAAGGCTGTGCTTCCCTTCCAAGTGGCCACGCCATGGCCAGCCCTCCAGTCTGGAGCCAGACAGAAACCCCTCTCCCTGCTTCCGGGGCGGAAGTGGCCAGGCCTGTCTGAGCAAAGGGGAAATGCTGGGGGGCAGCACCGAAGGCCTGGAGATGGAGAATCGCCCTGGAAGGGCTTTGGGTAGGGCTGAAATGGCCGGCCGGTGTCTCTTGTGCCAGCAAGGAAGCAACTCCAGCTATGCTATTTTTTTTAAAAAAAATCTTTTACCACTGAAGGGAGGGAACTGGGACTTGGATGCCAAAAGCCGAGGTTTCTTACAAGTTCTGTTTATGCAGGTTTAGAGATTTTAAAAAATCTTTTAAATGCCTTTGGATACCGTTTATTTCTAAGTGTTTTGAATACCTCATATCTAAAAATAAAACTATTTCAGGTTGTAAGTGTCTTGTTTGGTGGGATTCACCTCGCTGCACCTGGAGGCCCACATACCGCCTCCTTCCTCTTTCCAGGTGCCTCCTGTCCAAGGCTCGGGTCCCCCCCTCAGGTTGCCAATACTCATTCCAGCCCAGGCATTCCCCCTCCTCCCCCATCAAAAGGCTTAGGATTTGCTCTCCCAGATCTTCTGAAGTTCTGGCAGACTCCTTTATAGTCACCAAAGAAAGCCTCCACCCCAAGTTCCCTATTCAAGAGCAGATCTGTTTATCCCCCTTTTAATGTTCTGCTAAAAGCAGCTTCCCTCAATGGGCATTACAAAGAAAAGCAAGTGAATTTGTGCAAAAACACAAGCCCTGCCAGCACAACCACAAACTCAACAGTGCTCTTGTTCTCTGCAATGCAAGTATTGTCAACCCGGAGTAGGAAATGGACCAAACCCCACAAAAAGCCCTTGGGGTCAGCTCCGAACATGGCTTCAAGAAATATCTACTTTCATCTTTCTAGAACAAAGTTTATTGCTTTTAATTTAAACAAAAAAATCTGCTGTGCGCTTACAACAGTTGGGTCACATCTCTTGAACACATGATCCAGATTTCCTGCAGCTGGCCCGTTTATAACGTGTGTGTGTGTGTGTGCGCGTGTGCACGCCCACCTAAATCTGGTCTAAAATGCAGTGGGCTTGGCACAATTACCTAGACCAGCCATATAGGGACCCAGCATTTTAAGTTCTTGAGTGTGAATGGGGGATGGAAGACCCTCCAGATACCACTGGACTACAACGCACAGCATTCCACAATCTTGGGACAAGTGGCCAGGCCTGCCTGCTGGGAGATGTTCAATATCCAGGGGTCTAAATGTTGCCCACCTTTTGGTAGCTCTTAGTGTATTTTGCAGAGGGGAGAGATGCAACCAGCGCAGCTCCCTCTCTGCATCTGGAAGAGGGAGGGGAAAGGCGGCCCCAGCCAGGTGTTTCTCTGAAAGGAGAGGGGCCTGAAATGGAGGACAGAGGTAGTGACTCTATAATGTGCCAGTCTTTCAGGTCTGTGGCCCAGGTTGATTGCTCCACTCCTGGTCAGCTAAGTTTGGGAAGAGGAGCACTTCCAGGGGTCCACCTCCACCAATCCCCTCCCTCAAGTGGAGAAGCTACTCAGTCTAGCCCCCAGCTTTGGTCTTTGGTCCTACAGCCCCTGGGCCACAGCTGCTTGGCCAATAGGGTAGAAAGATGAAATACCATGTAGTGCATAAAGAGTTCTCTGGCCGGACAGATGGTGGTTTGGAGCTGTTGCTGGGAGACAAACTGCAAAATTCAACTGTCTCCTCTGCAGAGGTGTGTGCAAGCAATCCAGGTTGCCCTCCCATTGCCTGGTCTAGCAGAACAGGGCGTCCCAGTCAAAGGCAACGCTAAGGTTTGTATCCTGGCTGGTCTCGGCCTTGTGAGCCCAACCAGGAGGCTTCACAACCTGTAGTGTATTGTGTTAGAAGGCAGGTCCACACCCCGACTCTTGGGAACGGTGTTTCCAAAGACAGAGCATCTGCACTGAGAAGTGAATGGCGCAAAGAAGAGGCTGATGCTTTCAGGAAGCGCCACAAGCTCACGGGAGGTGGCGGTGACGGACAGAAGCACCGAGGCGGAGGAGGACTTCTTCCTGTTGTCACCAAAAGGATGGGACAGAGATTTTTCTGCTGCCTCCAGGACAATCCGTGGAAAGAGGATGAGCAGCGATGGCCGAGCGGTGGGACTATGTCAGACTGCCAGAGTGCTTGTCCCGAATCAGGCCAAACTGCACGCTCACGCTGTGGTCCAGTTCCTCCAGTTCTGAAGGGAGAGGAATGGCCAGTTCTCCCAGGTACAAAGAAAGGGCTTCAAAAGAATCCTCCAGTTTGGAAAACGGGGGCCTAGAAGGGAACGCGGGAGAAGGAAAGGTAGCAATGGGGCCTTCCTGACAGCAGCAGCCATTAGCAGACGACCGAGCATCATTGCAAGCCTTTCTCCAAAACACAGCTGGCCCTAAATTTCCATTCTATGCGAGGTAATGATCCCTTCTGCCCAGCCTCTTAAGCTGTTGAGAAACGCAGCAGAGGATCAGGCCCCAAACCTGAGTCCTCTGCTCTGCTGGGAATGCACGAGGGGCACCTAGTGGACCAGCTACATGCAGCAATGGGGCTGCCTTGCCTCCCATTCCCTCTCCTCAATGGCTTGCTTTCAGCCCCCCAAAGGGAGTAGGGCAGAAAAGGATACCCCCATCCTCCCCCACCTCTGTAGACTGACCTGCTCTCTGGCTCCAGCCTGCAGCAGATGGCTGCCAGAGGGAAGAAGCCCGAAGGACAGTCCACCGGGACAAACTTCTCCCAGTACAGCTTCACGTTGAGGCCAAAATCCAGGGTGCGAGGGAGACAGTCTGGGTCAGCATACACTTGTCCTATGATCTGGAGCAGAACAATTACCCATCATTCTCTTCAGGCACCTAAAGCAGGACGTGTGGCTCAGCTGCCTGCTGCTTCTGCTGACTCAATCATGGTTTCTTCAAGAAAGGCCCCTGAGGCCTAAGCAGGAGGCAACTGCGCGCATCCAAGTACCCCAAGACTTGATGGGAACAGCAGGCTCCCTTCTGACACCCCCTCTTGGCAACCTTCACTGGGTGCCACAGTGTTTATTCCTGCTAGCTTGGCTTTTGTTAAGCAGATCGGCTGCCCCAAGGGTCCCTCCTGACAGGCACTGTTCAGGGCCAGGCAACTTCCCTTCCTCGGAAGATGGATGAGAGGGACTGAACGTAGTTGGAGAAGACAACCTTGAAAGATTTGAATTTCTAGGCCTGTTATTTTCGCAGCCTTTCCCCAAAGTAAGAGAAAATTATATTGGTGCTTCGCTGGAGCAACTACCAGAAAAACCAGCGTAGGTTTTCACTTATGGTAGATATGCTCAAGCCTTAGAAACTGCAGGGAAGGAGTGGTTAGTAGTTACAAAAAAAGAATTCAGAATGGACCCCTGCTGGCTTTGTTTGAAATAAGTCACTGTAGAAAAATTGGAAGTCAGCCACGAGTCCTGTAATATATGGTATGGCGCCCAGAGTTTTCTCTGAGAGAGAAGGGTGGTTAAGAAATACAAAATATAAACAAATAATAATCTTTGATTTATCACGAAGGTAGAAAAGGACAATCTAAACCATATTTTTTTTTGACCCAAGCTTTTAATGATGAAAAATAAATTGCAGTCAAAAGCTGTCAGTTTGTTATCCCTGGATTCGTTATCTCTGATATGGGAAGATATGTGCTAAAAATTGCAGTTACTGTGCAGTGGATTAGATTATAAATTACCCATCATTGGGTAATTTTATAATCTCTTTCTAAGAAAAAAATTGAAATGGAAGAACTATTTGTATGCTTCTAAGACAGTGGTTCTCAACCTTTTTAATGCCGCAACCCCCAACCGGTCGTAAGTCGAGGACTACTCAACCGGTCGTAAGTCGAGGACTACTCAACTGGTGCAGCACCGTTTGCAGAATGGGACTTTTGGCGGGCTCAGCAGGGCAGAGACAGCCTGGACAATTCCTATTGGCTTTTGAAAGCCAATAGAATGAGACTCTATTCAAGAGAGTCTATTCTATTGGCTTTCAAAAGCCAACAGAATAAAAGGGAGTAGCACAGCTAAGGAAAAAGGGAAAAAAATGGCGGACTGCGTTATTTGGCGACCCCTGTGAAATGGTTGTTCAACCCCAAATGGAGTCCCGACCCACAGGTTGAGAACCGCTGCCCATTGACCAAGAAGGTCCGACTGCCAGCCCACTTGGGAAATCCTGATGGTAAGCCATTGGGCCAAAAGACCCCAAGCGATTGCGCAAGTGTTAGCCAACTGGGGTGACTGCAGTCCTTGGCCGGGAAAGGCCGGCTGGCAACTCCGTTCTTAGATGAACAGCCCAAACCAGAGACAAACAGACAAGCCCACTTTTGTGGTTGACCCCTGAATCTTCCTTTAAACAGTCCAAAACAGTGGTTCTCAATCTTTCTAATGCTGTGACCCCATAATACAGTTCCCCATGTTATGGTGACCCCCAACCACTCATACATCACTGGGTACCAGGGGCGTGGCCAAAGAAAAGGGGGGGAAAATGGCTGACAGCCTTGTTTGGCGACCCCCGTGAAATGGTCGTTCGACCCCAAATGGGGTCCCAACCCACAGGTTGAGAACCACTGGTCCAAAAGGCAGTCCACGCCCACCCTCACTTTTTCTCTCTAGCCCTGGCAGCACAGCCTTTACAGGAGGCTGGCTGGTGAAATGCTAAGGGACACAAGCCTCAGGTTCCCAGGTGTGGGTCCCTGGCATTTGTCAGAACAGGACTGATTCTCAAGCCCCCCTCCACCACCAATCCCCTCAATGGGCTAAGCTTACCTCGCAGAGCACTATTCCAAAGGAGAAGATATCGACCTTCTCATCGTAGCTCTGTCCTGCAAGAATCGAAAACAGCCAGGAGGGGAGGGTGCATCAGTAAAATAGAGAAAATAGGGATGGAAACCAACGCAGGGCTGGGGGTAACCAGACACAGAAGGGAGCGTGGAAGAACAGGGGCGTCCTGCAGGGTGGGGGCAAGTATCCTGTTTGGGTCCAGCTGCTGAAGAGCCCTGGGAACTTCCACAGGACATCCCCACTCAGCCTGCGAGGGGAGGACGAGGAAAGAAAGAGCTTCCTTGTCAGTACCAGGGCACCCCTTCCGGAAGTCACACTCCCCAAAAGAACATCAGGCCCAGATGTGCTTCCCCCACCAACCGGGGAGGGGTGGGAAAAGAGGAGAAGGGAGGCAAGGCCTGTCAGCCTTTGAGGTGGTCCAGAGAAGAAGGACCCATAGGAGCGCTAACATGACTTCTACTGTAAGGCGACAGTAACACAATCTTGCAAGTGTGACAGCATTGTCCCCCCTCCCTTACTCTTCCCTTCCAAAGAACGAGGGAGGGCCCCTTCCAAGAAGCTTGCTCTGCCCCCCCCCCCGTCTTTCCTTGGGCTGAGATAACGCTTGTCAGACGCTATCCTGACTGTGGCTCTACCTCCTAGTATGCAGATCATTGCTGCATACCACTAGGCGGTCCTCGACTTACGACCGATTCCTTAGCAACTGTTTCACGTTAGGATGGACCTACCTTGGGGCTACTTATGACCTGGATCTGAAGTTCCAACAGTCCCCCCCCCCCTCCAGCCACATGAGTGAACTTTGGGCACTCGGCAACCAGGTTACATTTACAGTTGTTTGCAGCATCCCACATTTACGTGACTTGTGTTTTACAACCGTTTTGCCAAACACCAGTTTTTCAGCAAAACTGCACCCACAGCAAACCACAGTTTCACTTAAGGACCACTACAAAAAAGATCACACACTTTCAGGCTCCATTCCGGTCTTAGGGCAAGGACCACCTGCGCAGAGCCCACGAGGGGACAGACAACCACTGCCAAAGGCACACAACCAAGAGAGACCTCAGCCCGGTGGCTGGGCTCCTCTGTGGCCTCAGGAGGAGGGGGGCTCCTACCATTCAGCATCTCGGGGGCCATCCAATACGGGTTCCCCACCACAGTGTAGCGCTTCCTCCGGTCGCTCTTGCGCAGCGTCCGCTTCTTGGCCAGGGGCTTCTCCAGGGAGGGCCTCTTCCTCTCCTCCACAATCAGCCGAGAGAGGCCGAAGTCAGCAACCACCACCGTGTTATCCTGGGCCAAAAGAAGGCGAAGCAAAATCCACAAGAATTAGGAAGCCATGCGGGGAAGGCCTGCACCATTTGGGACGGAGGAAGGCTGAGGGCAGACACCGCTGTGCCACGCTCTGGGGACCCATTTCGTGCCCCGCCTGGGGGCACAAGAGCTCCCCCCCGTCTCTTCTCCAGGCAGCTCCTCTGGGGAGCCAGAACACCCCTTGGCCCTTCCGGCCTTCACCCCACTGTCAGCGGTTCTTGGGTTCTCAGGCGTGAAGGCTTTTCAACTGTATTGACATTAGATTTGTTTTATCCAAGCGCACATAAAACAATGAAAAAATCTCCCGTTTAGGCCTTCTCCATTCATTGGTCCTCAAAGAATTTTACAAGTTTTGTTTGCCTTAAAAAAGCAAAACAAAAGGGGGATATCAATCTGGGACCCTGAAATAGCAAAGGATGACCTCTGATATTCATCATTTTTCAGGGGTTTCCAAACTTGGCAGGATTAAGACTTGTAGACTTCAACTCCCAGAATTCCTCAGTCATCTATACCGAGCTATGTTGGCTGAGGAATTCTGGGAGTCGAAGTCCACAAGTCTTAAAGTTCCCAAGGTTGGAGACCCCTGATTTATATCTTCCTTGAGTTGTTCAATTAATGAACGGGCTTTGATTCATATTCAATATTCTCAAGGGAAGTGATTGCGGGCGAGTTTGCCATTGTTCAGAACAGCCATTCTCCCATTCAAAGTGGGATCCATAATCAAATTAGTTATAGTAACAATCAGATTGATTGGCATTCATGCTTCTCAAAGACTAAAGCACCCTATTAAAGAGTTTCTTCTTTTCTGGAGACAGGGATCCCCAAATTCATTATCAGTCGTAAAACAATTCCTCAATGGTCAAATATTTATTTTGGGCTCAGCCCCAATCAAGAAGTGGGTTCTGGCCATTCTTGGGTACTCTTTGCTATTAACAAGAGAGGAATTGAGTTGCTGCAACCTGCTGACACATTAATAACACTGTCCTGGGCGCCACTCTAATGGTTGGCGCATTATTAGGTGTGTTTTCCAATTGTGAGACCTTTGTGCAAGTCCAACCTGAGGCAGGTGCCTCCCCGGGAAAGAGGCAGGACCCCCAAAGGGCCCCCAGTCTCCTAGAACTTTGGCAGCTGAGCAGGAAGCAGACCTGGCCATGCAAGCACTTACCAGTTTGATCAGGCAGTTGTGGGAGTTCAGATCTCGGTGAATGATGCGCATGGAGTGCAGGTAAGCCTGCAAGTGGGAGAAGCCAGAGGTGAAGACAAGGCGCTATTAGTCTCGATGCTCAGCCTCAGCTGCTGCCCCGGGAGCCTTTGGTGCTGGCTTCTGAGCAGCCCAAGGGATGGGGGGGACAGCACAGCCCAAGGGCTACCTTGGCCCCTGGAGGCCTTCCATGGGAGGGGCGAATGCCTTGGGCAGTGTTTCCCAAACTTGACAATTTTAAGGCATGAGGACTTCAACTCCCAGAATTCCACAGCCAGCAACGCTGAAGTCCACATGCCTTAAAATTGTCAAGTTTGGGAAACACTGCCTTGAGGCAAGGCTGCTGGAGAGTCAGAGGAGGGAGCAATCCTGCACCAAGAAGAGCCCCAAGGGCTGGGGGTAGAAGCTGTGGGGCTGGGTGATGGACTAAGACTGAGGACTCGGATTTTAGTCCTCATTGGACCTAGCCTTCCTCATTAGATTACAGCAGGGCTAAAATGCAGGCAGATCTCATTCTTTGTGCTTTGAACTTCCAAGAAAGGTACCACAAGGCAACCAACTCTTGCGTCATCCTCGCTTTGGAAAACACATGACTCACTCAACCTCAGGTGCTCCCCCAGGACATTCCGTGAGTCCAGACCAGTTTCAGCAAACCGTCCAACCGCAGCTGAATGGGCTGGCCATCCGCACTCTCCCCTCTAGGCAATTCACCCTTGTCCCTCAGACACGCCCTTCGCAAGGCCAGGAGGGGGTCCGGGAAGGAGGCTCACCATTCCGGAGGCAATTCCTTTGGCAAAGCTGACCTTCTGCTCCCAAGGAAATGGATCCTGCAAGGAAAAAAGGGTCCCTTCGTTAACTTGTCTTCAAGGCAGGGAGGGATGCCAGGGGTTTGGCCAGCCTGGCTCAGCTTGGAAACCTCTCCCTTTCCCCTCAGCATGGCTGGCTCAGGAATTCTGGGAGTTGGAAGTCCACAAGTCATAAAACAGCCAAGGTTGCCTACCTCTGGCCTAGGCCTAGGCCGCTTTATGATTCGTGGACTTCAACTCCCAGAATTCCTGAGCCAGCATGGCTCAGCTTGGAAACCTCTCCCTGTCCCCTCAGCACGGCTGGCTCAGGAATTCTGGGAGTTGAAGTCCACCAGTCATGAAGGGGCCATAGTTCCCCCATGCTGGCTCAGGAATTCTGGGAGTTGAAGTCCACGAATCATAAAAGGGCCAAGGTTGCCTACCCCTGGTCTAGGTAGACCAGCCAGGAAACCAACTCCTTGGAAATGGGTTTTTTATCGGAATGGGTTACCAGAACAGAACCTTGCCAGTGAATTAGAGAGGAGTCCACCTGAGCCATTTCTGGATGGTACGTTGTTGTTCTGGACTTCCAACGGGCTCCAGCCGGTCCTGCCTAGCCCCACCTAGGCCACCTTCCCTGGTCTCCGTAAGGGCACACAGGAGGCCTAGAGCAAATGGGCCGGATCCAGGATTCTTGCGGTGAAGGGTGCAAGTGACTCAGTTTTCCTTTAATTAAGTGGGCATTTTGTGATTGTCAATGCCAACTACGTCATCCATCTTGTAAAAGCTCCAGGATTTGCCTTCAAATTTCACATAGCCCAGAAGGGCTACCCTTATTCTAAAATGAATAATTTGAAAGGGAGCAAAGCCATAGCAGGTGTTGGTGGGCTAAGCCAAGGTTTGTTGAAAAAGTCACCGCTGCCCTGCTTAAGCCAGAAACGAAACCCTTTTTTCAGGATTCACGAGCCAGCCCTGGGGCGGGATTGCATTTCGTGATGTTTTGGCTGCGTCTTTCACGAGGACCTTCTTTCCCCTGGCCCAGCCTACCGAGGCTGCAAGAGACGGCACCCACCGCATTCCGGAGGAAGTCCTTCAGAGTCCCCCCTTCGATGTACTCGGTGAGAAGATTCAGCTTCTTGTCCTTGTACAAGACCCCGATGAACTTCAGGACGTTGGGATGCTCCAGGCTGCGCATCACTTTCACCTGCAAGAGAGAGAACCTCCCAAGCTTGAAACAAAGTGAAGCTGTTGCCTCTCCCTCAGAGACCCTGCTTTTGCAACCAAAATAACACCAAAATAAAAGCAGCTAATGTCCAAGATCTAAGTCACTTTCCTCTGGCTGGGCCTTAAGCCACAAGGCTGCTGAAAGGAAGTGCTGTCCAGTGCCTGGACATCTTCAAGGCAGTCCTTTCCAGAAACGGTACTCACCTCGGTTAGGAAGGTCTTCTGTGTTTCTTCATCACAACGAATCAGTTCCTTCATCACCATCACCTTTCCTGTGGCTTTGTGAGTCACCTGATGAATAGAAGAGCGTTACATCCATTTAAGAAGGAGGAGGAGAATAGTTGGGGTTCTTCTAACTTTGCCCAGTTGAATCACTTTTAATTCCCTGTAATTCTGCCTGGAGCCCTGGAAAAAAAGCCCATCCGCAGGTTGATGAGGGATAGGAAGGAAGCCAAGCCTGGAAGCTGAGGAAGTTCTTCCCTCCCATCAACGGCTAAGCACATCATTTCCTGCTGTGACCAGGGTTTCCTTCTGCTCCTCCAAGATTTGAAAGTGTTGCTCCATGGTGGAGTCAAGATCTCCAGCAAGTGACCTGCTGCTAGGGCTGCAGACAAAACAACAAGCAAGGGAGAGATTCAACGTGAACGTGGTCAAGAAAATCCAGGGTGGGCTGGCACTGGGGAGAGCGTCTTCCTTTCTGCTCTTCAACTACAGGTTGCCCCGAGTGAGCAAAGATGACTTTACACTTTTCAAGCTGAAAATAAAACAGGTCCTATGCTTCCTTCCAGGGAGCCTTCACCAGCAAGCACTGGTGTGTCTGTGTTGCACTGACACTCCCCACGGCTCTGGGCACAGGGAGGCCTATGCTGCTCCTTGGCTCGTGGGGTGCACTAGAAGACTTTCAAATGCCTTCACGGCCGCAAAAAAGGAAATAATTTGCTTTCTGCTTAAAAACTCCTCTTTCTACCATCCACACATGGGGGTACTTTTCACACTAGGACTGGTGGCACTCATAACAGGAGCATGGAAAAGAATTTATAGCTCGAGCGTTATTATTTTGCCTAAGAGCTCCTCTTTTTCTGTTGGGTTGGCTGGTTCAGCTCAGCTAGGAGGCCAAACCGGCCAGAAAGCTCCAGTTAGTTCTGGATCTGGAGCTGCACAGTGAGCATTTGCCTTCTGAAAGCAGCCTTTGTAAAATGCCCTGACAATCTATGGAACTTGAGTTCTCTCCACTCTGATTCCCTCCCTCTTTCCTGCACCCAGAGGCCTGGGCAAGCCAAGTGCTTTCCTAATGAGCCTGAGCATCGTGCAGAAATAATTATGTTAAAAGAAGCCTTTGATTCAAGGACCTTTATGCACCAAGGCACACCACAAATTCCATTAGCCAGAAGAATTTTCCTAGAACTTGGAGAGAAGTCTGTAACCTTTCATCCAGTAGCTTTTTGCCAATGTTATTTGCATTCACAGTGCCTATTTGGCTATGCACTTATTTTTTTTTTTTAAACAGCTGTAACACAAGCTGGGAAAGTTTGTAGGAGAGTCTTTCCAAGGAGCTCGAGCTACAGCAACAGCGACATTTTTCGCCTAGGACAGTGATGGCGAACCTACGGCACGGGTGCCAGAGGCGGCACTCGGAGCCCTCTCTGTGGGCACACATGCTGTTGCCCCCAGCCTTGCCTCCCCCCGCAACCCCCTCCTCACCAGCAGCCCCCCTGGAGGAGAGTCGCCCCCGAGCATGGCCCACACGGAGCAGCGCAGCCAAGAACATGGCAGCCAGGCAGCGTAGACATGACTCTGCCCTCACGCCCCATCACGCACAGTTGATGCTGCGGGGTGTGGGCAGAGGGCGTGGCCGCCTTGGCGCTGCCTGGGTGATCTGTGGCGGGCCCTGGAGGCGGTGAGTGGCCCTGCGGGCAGGCGGGGTGGGAGCGGGGTCAGTTTTTGGGCACTCGGTCTCTAAAAGGTTCGCCATCACTGGCCTAGGATGTGTGAAGCTGGTGGAGACCAAAAGCTTCTGCACTGCTTCAGAGACTGTTGCAAGTTACGACAAGGTAGAAGACTGCTCAAGCCACAAACACGTTCAGCAAACAGCAGAGCCTGGTGCAAGCCAGGCCCTTCCACCACATCCCAGCAGCCTCGGAGTCAACAAGGCAGACAAGCGTCGACAGCCCAGGGAGGGGACCTCGGACCATCTTGTTATACCCCGTGTTTAGGACCCACTCCAGACAATGAAGACAAGTTTAAACTCATCTCAAAATTCCTTACAAAGGACCGAGGACTCAACCTGCATGAAAATCCACCATGAAAGCCTGTTCTCCAGCTTGAACAAAGTATTCGTGATGAGACGATTAGGTGCGACCTCTTTATTAAATCACCCTCATATTGTAGGTTTACATCTGGTTTTATTGAAGACCCTCTGGGGGAAATTAACCAGTTATATCAGTTGGAACCTTCTTATCTAAGAGTTTATTTTAAAGACTCTGATTTACAGGCACTGGTAAATAAGCCACCATGCTTTGACACAGCTTCTCTAGAACTAGGGGCTGCTATATTTGGATTACAAGCTATGAGTGATAACATCTGTTTGCCTCAGGTTGACAACATAATTTCACTTGTCACAGACTTCAGGGTGGAATGTTCTACAGCAGACCAATTAGCTGGGTGCCATTCATGTAAAGGAATACAATCAAAGAAATGATTGCAAATGCAAAGTGAGGCAAAGTTTAAGCTTTTCAAAGGGCTTCACTGCTCTTCAAATTCTTCATGATGAGGAGGCTGCTCGTCAAATTTGCAGGATGTGTGGTGGGATGTAGTAAGGAGGTGGGTTCCTAAGAGGGAGAAGGTGCTTTCCAGAGAAATAAGAGGCCACTCAGCCCACATATCATGTGTGAGAGAAAGAGGATGAAGATGACCCCTCCTTAATAGTTCCCAGAGTGTTTGGTAGATGCAGATAGTAGAGTCCTTGGCCTGGTGAGATTTTGTCTATAGGTGTGAAACAATAAAAAAACTCAGCTTGGAAGAATCACCATGTGTTATTCTGATAGGATAACACAAAGCCTGGGGGAATTGCTAACATTTTGGAAGGTAGACTCAAGATTCTTAAGGATCTTGTCAGACTTGAGCATTGGGCCCCCTCCGACAAGAAAAGTTTAAGTCCTCACTTAGGCAAGGAAAAACCAAATGCTCAGGTATAGAATAAGCAGCCCCTTGCTCAACAAGTAACTGTGAGAGAGATCTGGGTGTCCTAGTGAATCATCACTTAAGTATGAGTCAGCAAAGTGCTGCAGCTGCCAAAAAAACCAATGCAGTCCTAGACTACATCAACAGTGGGATATGATAGTACCACTCTATACTGCATTTGGCTACACTTGGAATTCTGCACCCAATTCTGATGTCATAATAGAAAAAAGATAAGAGGCTCTAGAAAGAGCGCAAAGAAGAACAACAAAGGTGATAAGGCCAGTGTTTCTCAACCTTGACCATTTTAAGGCATGTGGACTTCAACTCCCAGAATTCCACAGCCAGCATTGCTGGCTGTGGAATTCTGGGAGTTGAAGTCCACATGCCTTAAAATTGTCAAGGTTGAGAAACACTGTGATAAGTGGTCTAAATCCTATGAAGAATGGCTAAAAGAAGACCTGATAGCCCTCATCCAGGCCTTGAAGGGTTTTCACAGAGAACAAGAGGTCATTGTATTCTCCACAGCACTTGAAGGCAGAACGAAAAGCAAAGGATGGAAGCCAATTAGAGAGATCTAATCTGGAAACAAGAAGAGGTTTCCTGACAGTGAGACCAGCTTGTCTCCCGGAGTTGTGGGTGTTCCATCCCTGGAAGTCTTCCAGAAAAGACTGGAAGACCATTTGTCTGGAATGATAAGACTCCTGCCTTAGGCAGAGGGTTGGACTAGAGGACCTCCATAGTCCCTTCCAAGGCCTACTCATCTAGGATAAGGGGTTTGAGGGATCCAACAAAAGGCTCAAAAGCTGTATTAAAAACTTATTCAAAAAAGGAAATAACTTACAGCACTGGATTGTCAGCAGAGTGCCCAGTTTAGTTTTTCTAAACAGAATGTTTATGAACAGAGGAACAAAACTTCAAAATTAATGGCAAATAAAGCAAAAGAAAAATTTAAATGTTGAGAGATGCTAGCAGGAGTAGGCAACAAATCTTTTAATTCTTTTGTTAATTTTAATTCAACTGTCTATACCACAGACCACATGAATAAGGAAATCCCAGTTACAAAGGAGAGATATAAGAAACATACCCAAGATCCATAAAGGACTCAAATGCCTATACACAAATGCTCAAAGTTTAGGGAAAGAAACAGGGTGAACTTGAAGTATTAGTACCCGAAGGCAGATATGATATAGTTGCCATTACTGAAACATGTTGGGATGAAAGTCGTGACTGGAATGTATTCATGGAAGGATACAAACTATTCAAAAGAAAACAGATCTAATGAAAGAGGAGGTGGAGTTGCATTATATATAAAAGATCACTACATCTCTACAGAAATCCACAAAACAAGGATGAAAATCTCCTAGAATCCATATGGGTCAATATAAAAGGAGGGAAAATGACATTACTATACTACAGGCCACCCAACCAAGCAAAAGAAATAGATAAACTTTTTGCTAACCAACTAATAAATGTATGTAGGAAATACATCACAGTAGTAAAGGAAGATTTTAACTAGCCTGATATCAACTGGGAGACAAATTCTGCAGCAAGTGGGAGATTGAACAGATTCCTAACCAACTTAGTGACAACTTGGTCATCCAAAAGGTGGAGGAGGGAACTAGAAGTAAAGCTGTACTGGACCTAATTCTTACTAATAGAGAAATGATAGAGGGAGCTGAAGTTGCCGGAACTTTGGGCCAGAGTGACCACGTCATGTAGGAATTCAATATAATGCAAATACTAGCAACAGTGTCTTAAAAGAGCTGATTTTAACAAACTCAGAGAGAGCCTAAGAAAAATTCCATGGATGAAAATCGTAAAGGGAAAACAACTCAAGAAGCGTGGGAAAGTCTGGAAAATATGATCATAAAAGTCCAGTCTAGCACAATACCACTGAAAAAGAAAAACAAGAAATCCAAGAAGAAACTAGCATAGTTGTACAAAGATCTCTCTGATAAACTGAAAGACAAAAAGGACAAGTATAAAAAACAGAAAGAGGGACACGTAACTAAGGCAGAATATCAGTGGATAGCAAACATGAAATCAGGAAAGCAAAGGCTCCAAATGAACAGTCTTGCAACAGAAGTCAAAGGCAGTAGAGTAACAGGCAGTAGAGCAGTGTTTCTCAACCTTGACCATTTTAAGGCATGTGGACTTCAACTCCCAGAATTCCATAGCCAGCATTGCTGGCTGTGGAATTCTGGGAGTTGAAGTCCACATGCCTTAAAATTGTCAAGGCTGAGAAACACTGCAGTAGAGAGAAAGCAGAGCTGCTTAACTCATTCTTTGCATCAGTCTTCACACAAAAAGAAACTATAGCCCAACCTACCAAAAACATAACTGTAAAAGACAGAGTAGAAATATCCAACAACATGAAATTTAATGTGGAGAAAAGCAAGGTTTTACACCTGGGCAGGAAAACCAAAGGTACAAGTACAGATTGGGTGAAACCTGGCTCAAAAACAGTAACTGTGAGAATCCTAGTGGAGAATCCCTTAAACATGAGCCAGCAGGGTGTGGCAGCAGCCAAAAAAGCTAATACAGTCCTTGGTTGTATAAATAGAGGCATAGAATCAAAATCACGTGAAGTATTAACACCGCTTTATAAATTCTTAATAAGGCCACACCTGGAATACTGCATCCAGTTTTGCTCACCACATTACAAAAAAGGTGTTGAGACTTGGGAAAAAGTGCAAAGAAGAGCAACGGAGATGATTAAAGGCCTGGAGATTAAAACATATGAAAAACGATTGCAGGATTTGGGTTTGGCTAGTCTAAAGAAAAGAAGGACTAGGAGGACATGATAACAGTATTCCAGTATTTGAGGGGCTGCCACAAAGAAGAGGGGGGCACGTTATTCTCCAAAGCACCAGAGGGCAGGATAAGAAACAATGGTTGGAAACTGATCAAAGAGAGAAGCAACCTGGAATTAAGGAGAAACTTCCTGACACTGAGGACAATCAACCAGTGGAACAGCTTCCCTGTTGTGGGCGCTCCATCACTGGAAGCTTTTAAGAAGAGACTGGACAGTCACTTGTCTGAAATGGTATAGGGTCTCCTGCTTGAGCAGGGGGCTGGACTAGAAGACCTCCAAGGTCCCCTCCAGCTCTATTCGGACTGATTGATTGAATGAAATTAGTAATTATTTGGATAGGTGTAATATTGTACCATTTGAAGACAATCATAGGGAAGAGTTAAATTCCCCCTTCATAAAAGAAGAGATAAATCTTCTCAGTCAAATAATCCCAAATCTGAAGAGTCATAAATTCCATAGAGCAGATTGTTTTATAGACTGGCTTTATAAGAAACTTGGAGATATCCTAATTATAAAATTAGTTACTTTTAAAACTTAAGTGAGAGTTTAATTCTAGAATCATGGAAACATTCTAGAGCACTATTTCTCAGTCTCAGCGATTTTAATGTACAGACCTCAACTCTCAGAATGGGAGGCTGGCTGGGGAATTCTGGGAGTTGAAGTCTATGCATCTTTTTTTTTTTTTTTTTATTGAAATTTTTCAAAAGTTTTACAAATAAAAATCCACCCCCCCCTCCCCAGCCACCCCACCCCCCCCCCGACTTCCCAGAACTGAATATAGGATTATTTAACAAATATTTTAAAAATAACATTTGCAATTTATAAAATAATTAATAATAATAATAAAAATCACAGTAATAATATATATAATAATAATATACATAACATAAACTTTAAAATGAATAATATATACTAAAAAAGAAAAAAAATAAAAAATAAAAAGAGAAGAGAGAGAGAGAAAGAAGAAAGAAGAAAGTAGACGAAGAATAAAGCATATATATATATATAAAAAAAAAATATATGAATAATAATACATAAAAAATGTATATATATAAAAAAGAAAAAGAAGAAAGAAAGAAAGAAAAAACAATCATTACAAATTATAAAAAGGCTAAATAATATTTTTCCATATCCAAATTATGTTGTATAAAATTTATCCATTTTTCCCATACCGCAAAAAATTTTTCTTGAGATTGCTCCTTTAAGAAAGCCGAAATCTTTGCCATTTCTGCCAAATACGAAACTTTATGAAACCATTCTTGTAAAGTAGGCAAAGATTCCTTCTTCCAATATTGTCCTATTAACAACCTAGCGGCTGTAATCAAATTTAACATCAATATAACCTCCTTAGCATCACAGTCAATAACAATACCTAGTAAAAATAATTGCGGAGTAAATTTTACCCTCCTTTTAAAAATTCTTTGAATATTCCACCATATCTTAATCCAAAAAGCTTTTATATGCTTACACGTCCACCAAATATGGTAATAGGTAGCATCCAAATATCCACATCTCCAGCATTTCGGCTGTAGATTAGGGTACATAATGGACATTTTCTTTGGGTCAAGGTGCCATCTATAAAACATCTTATAAAAATTCTCTCTTAAATTTTGCGCTTGTGTGAATTTAACATTTCTTATCCAAATAAGTTCCCAAGTATCCATTGAAATCGTTTCACCAATATTCTGTGCCCATTTAATCATACAATCTTTAACTAGTTCAAGTTCTGAATCTAATTCCACTAAAACCCCATAAACTCTCTTAATATGGGTTGGCCTTTGATCTCTTACTTGTTTTAAAAAAATTTCATCTTCTCTAAGCCAGCCCATTTTACAATCCATCTTCCATCTATCCACTATTTGTCTATATTGGAACCATGAATAAGTTAAGTTTTCATGTGTTAATTCTTCCAAAGATTTTAACTGCCAGTCTTGGCCATCCCATCTTAATAACTGTACGTAAGAGACCTTGTCCATATTTACCCCTTTCCTTATACCTTCTATGGCATGCCGAGGTATAGCCCATAATGGTATTTTGAAGTCACTTTTATAATACTTTCTCCACACTCTTAGCAAAGAGTTTCTTATAATATGAGACTTAAAAACCCAATCCACTTTTTTATTAAATATTAAATAGGCATGCCATCCAAAAAATAGGTCCCAGCCTTCCAAATGAAGTATTTCTGTATTTGTTAAATTCACCCAGTCGCTAATCAATGTCAATACTACAGCATCATAATACAATTTCATATTTGGTACCTTGAGTCCACCTCTCTCACGAAAATCTTGCATTATTTTAAGTTTCACCCTTGGTTTTTTCCCTGCCCAAACAAATTTATTAATACCTTTTTGCCATTCATCTAAATTACGTTCGTTCTTTAAGATAGGTAACATTTGGAACAAAAAAATAAACTTTGGCAGGACATTCATTTTAATAACTGCAATTCTGCCCATAAGGGATAACTGTAAATTATTCCAGTTTTTTAAATCCTTCTGTACCTCCATCCACAGCTTTTCATAATTATTTTTATACAATTTTACATTAGAAGCAGATAATGTAACCCCCAAATATTTTACCTTATCAACAATTTCAAAGTCTGTTAAGTTAACTAAAGCCTGTTTATCACCATTAGTCATGTTTTTAGCTAATATTTTGGTCTTATTATTATTAATTTTAAAGCCAGAAACACGTCCATATTGTTGAATCAATTGTAATAATTTCACCACCGAAGAAACAGGTTGAGACAAAGTAACAACCAAGTCATCTGCAAAGGCTCTTAATTTATATTCTTTTTTATTAATTTCTATTCCTTTTATTTCTTGAGACTCCCGAATTTTAATCAACAAAATTTCCAGTGTTAAAACAAACAATAACGGAGACAACGGGCATCCCTGTCTTGTTCCTTTTTCTATTACAAAAGCCTCTGACAAACCCCCATTTACAATAATTTGAGCAGTCTGTTTTTGATATATATTGGATAATACTTGTAATATATTTTGTCCAAAATTCATCTCCTTGATTAAACACAGCATAAACTGCCAATTCACTTGATCAAAGGCTTTTTCAGCATCCAAAAATATCAGGCCTGCAGAGACTTGGTTATTCTTTTCTAAATACTCTAATAAATTAATAATTTGTCTAACGTTATTCTTCATATACCTTCCAGTTATAAAACCCGATTGATCCCTATGTATAAACTGCTGCAAGATCCCCATAAGCCTGTTAGCTAAAATTTTTGCAAAAATTTTATAATCCACATTTAAAAGAGATATAGGCCTATAATTTTTAGGCAAAGTAAGATCTTGACTATCTTTTGGAATCAATGATATAAATGCATTACGCCAGGATGGAGGGATCTCTAACCCCTGTAATAAGTCTATGCATCTTAAAGTTGCCAAGTTTCAAAAAGGGTTTTTGGAGATTGGTAAAGTTATGAGTCAAAGAATTAATGTGTGTTCACAACTTGCTTTGCTGAATATATTTTTAGGTTCTAATGCAAATATTTACTTTAAAGAAATAAGGGTATTTTTCTTGACTGCTGCTCAAATGTCCCTAGATAAACACTGGAAAAACATATGAATGACGGAATCCTGATACCAAAGCGCATCACACATTCCTCATCTACTTTCTGGCCAAATTAAAATGAAAGGTTTCTCAAATACAGTGACTGATTTTTATATCTTAACTCTACCCAGAGGAACCTAATCATTTTATGTGAGATGTATGGGAGGAATATTATTAATATAGTTTCATAAATTGTTTCCTTTTTAACTCTTATATGTATTTGTTGAATTTTATAAAAATAAGTTTTTTAATGGTCTATTTCAGTGTTTCCCAAACTTGACAATTTTAAGGCATGTGGATTTCAACTCCCAGAATTCCACAG
Source organism: Crotalus tigris (assembly GCF_016545835.1). Classification (NCBI taxonomy): domain Eukaryota; kingdom Metazoa; phylum Chordata; class Lepidosauria; order Squamata; family Viperidae; genus Crotalus; species Crotalus tigris. The sequence goes on along the minus strand of NW_024100139.1, from coordinate 592,665 downwards.
CCAGCGTTGCTGGCTGTGGAATTCTGGGAGTTGAAGTCCTCATGCCTTAAAATTGTCAAGTTTGGGAAACACTGGTCTATTTGATTCCTTCCCCAATCAATAGCGGTCATTCCTGGTCCACGTCCTCCACCCATCCAGAGTTACCTTGAGGCTGTACATTTTAAAAATAAATAAAAGATATATCCACCAAGCCCAGGAACTCTTCCGGGTTTTCTCTGCAGCACCTCAGGCTGGGCACACTTCCTCCTTTGTGAAGCTCAGCCAAGGCAGGAGGGTGCCAGCAATGGGGAGAGAGCCTGTCTGGGCCTGACAGGTCCAATTCTGAGTGTGGGACAGGAAGCAAGCCGTGGATGCCAAGCCCCCTCCTCAAGCCAAGCAGTCAAATCTGACATTGTATCTGGAGAAATGGGAAGCCGTCAATAGCAGGAATGGGCCCCAAACCATGGCCAGCAAGATGGTGCAAAGCGTGGGGTGCAGAGAGGCCCTTTTGAGCAACTCCTTCTTCTCCTTCCTCTAAGCCAGCAGTTCTCAATCTGTGGGTCGTGATCCCATTTGGGGTCGAACGACCATTTCACGGGGGTCACCAAACAACGCAGTCCGCCATTTTCCCCCCCTTTTCCTTAGCTGTGCTACTCCCTTTTATTCTATTGGCTTTTGAAAGCCAATAGAATAGACTCTCTTGAATAGAGTCTAATTCTGTTGACTTTCCAAAGCCAATAGGAATTGTCCAGGCTGTCTCTGCCCTGCTGAGCCCCCCAAAAGTCCCATTCTGCAAACGGTGCTGCAAGTTGTCTGCAGCGAAGGCGAACTGTCTGGAAACTTCCACCCCTCCCTGCTGAGCAACTACTAAAAATGTAAGTAAAAGAGGACCAGGGGTGGGAGGCCGGCAGGTGCAGGGAGGGTTGCTGGCGCACATGGGGCCCGGTGGGTGCCTTACCTCCCTTGGGCGGGACCAGCTGGTGGCCCAGCTGGTGGTCGCCCTGCGCCGTTGCTGCCCCTTGCCAGCTATGCCTCGGCCGGCACAGGGGGCGCACCATGTATGTGCGGCGCTTCTGGGCAGGGAAAGTCCTTGACTTACGACCGGTTGGGTAGTCCTCGACTTACGACCGGTGGGGGGGGGGTTGCAGCATTAAAAAGGTTGAGAACCACTGCTCTAAGCATACGGAATCGGGAGTGGGGTGCACACAAACCTGAGGCAGCCAAGCTAGAAACCCCAGAGGAGCTGGCAAGAGGCCTCCTTGTAGACTTCCCTCTAGATACTGAAAAGGTCTTGCCTCAACCACCATATAAGCCGCCCAACCTACAGGAAGTCCTTGACTTATGACCACAAGTGGAACTGCAATTTTGGTTGCTAAGCAATGCAGCCATTCAGCGAGTCATCAAGTGACCAGACCCAATTTTGCAGGTATTTTTTTTTTACCATGGTCATTAAGCAAATCACTGGGATGTTAAGTGAATTGCGTGGTTGTTAAAGAAATCTGACTACCCCCCCCCCAAATTAATTTGTCGGAAACTGGCTGGGTAGGTTGCAAATTGTGCACAATGCTGCAATCCCAGTAAAATGCAAGTGCCTGAATTGCAATGGTACGTACAATGGCCGTAACTTTGAGGACAGGTCCCTTTTCACGGCCACTGAACTTTGTAACTTTGAATCATCGTTAAACAAATGGTGATAGGTCAGGGGTAGGCAACCTTGGTTCTTTTATGACTGGTGGACTTCAACTCCCAGAATTCCTGAGCCAACATGGCTCAGCTTGGAAACCTCTCCCTTTTCCCTCAGCATGGCTGGCTCAGGAATTCTGGGAGTTGAAGTCCACGAGTCATAAAAGAACCAAGGTTGCCTACCTCTGGCCTAGGCCGCTTTATGACTCATGGACTTCAACTCCCAGAATTCCTGAGCCAGCATGAGGGAACTATGGCCCCCTCATGACTCGTGGACTTCAACTCCCAGAATTCCTGAGCCAGCATGGCTCAGCTTGGAAACTTCTCCCTATCCCCTCAGCATGGCTGGCTCAGGGATTCTGGGAGTTGAAGTCCACGAGTCATAAAAGAGCCATGGTGGCCTACTACTGTCATAGATCAAGGACTACCTGTATTGCCCTCCAGATGCAGGGGCAGAACTCTGCTTGATGCACAGGAAGAAGGCTGGAGCTGGCAAACTCTACACGTACAGTTCTCTATGTATTCAGTTCTACAATTCATCAAGTTCATGGGTCACCTCCAAGACTCCTGAGGATTTGGGGGGGGAGGGGGATGAAATTAACATGTGAAGCCTGGGTGTTGAGAAAGGGGGCAGGCAAGCTGGCTCTCTCACCTTGATCGCTTGGCCGAAGAAACCTTTGCCCAGCACCTCCCCGTGGATCAGGTCACAGGGGCGGAAGATCTGCTGGGAACCGCTGGTGGAGGAGCGAAGGGATTCCGATCGGCTGATGTCGCGGCTCAGGATGAGGGGTTCCTTGGGGGAGCTGGGCCCGGGGGACTTGGAGATGCTGTTGCTGCGCCTGCAATACAACACACATTCAGAAGGGGTTGTCTTTGACAGGACTCCAGGTGCCATCGGCAGCCTCAGTGCGAAGCCTCATGCAGGCCGACCTCCGGACAAGAGGAGCACTTTAAGAAACAACACAGAGAATTGGCTCCATGCAGGGGTAGGCTGAACATTCATGGGCCAGACCAGGATCCAGGCTACCAAACAATGCCCCCTCCTTTTAACCCTTTGCATATGTGTTATTTTGCCCAATTCTGTCCCTAAATGGGCCTCTACAGGAAGAATAGATCCAATTATTTGTTTGTTTAGCGTATGATGAGAACATGACAAAGTAAACATATACACACAATTAATTCAATTAATGAACTACTAAATATCTCCAGCAGTCCTGAAAAAGTAGTTTAGGAGGGCTCTTGCTCCTGAATGGCAATTTACTTTAGGATTTTCTATTGTTCCCTTATAGCAGTGGTTCTCAACCTGTGGGTCAGGACCCCATTTGGGGTCGAACGACCATTTCACGCCAAACAACACAGTCCGTCATTTTTTCCCCCTTTTCCTTAGCTGTGCTACTCCCTTTTATTCTATTGGCTTTTGAATAGAGTCTAATTAGACTCTTGAATAGAGTCTAATTCTATTGGCTTTCAAAAGCCAATAGGAATTGTCCAGGCTGTCTCTGCCCTGCTGAGCCCCATTCTGCAAACGATGCTGCACCAGTTGAGTAGTCCTTGACTTACGACCGGTTGGGGGTCGCGGCATTAAAAAGGTTGAGAACCACTGCCTTATAGGAAGAGAATCACATTAGCCAAACACCAGAAAATCTGGTAGCACCTTTTCAGATTAACAAAATTTATCATTAAAAGGTATAAACTTTCATGAGCTGCAACTCATTTCACCATTGGGATGAGGTGGAGAAAAGTGGGAGAATGATTGGGCAGATTATGTCCGAGACAGATTACAAGAACTGTATCAGTTAACAGATATGATGTCTTAAAAATCATTATTTGTTGAGAGACTTTCTGAAATAAACCAAAACTTATTGATGTTTGTGAGTCCACTGGTCTTGTGGTGCATCATGCTGACGAAGTTTCTGTTTCCAAAACAGCTGGCCTATTCGTCCTACGCAGAACCCAAAGGAGAACTGCCAGCAAATGAGGGCATTAGAAGAGCACGTGAACTTGTGTGCATCCAGTCTTATTTGTGGAGCTGCTGAGGTCTGTGATGGTGCTGGTGGTGTAAATGCAGAGGCAAGAGCTGGATTTATTGGAGGGTCTCTCGTTAGCCTCACTGTCCCGTGGTTTCTTGTTGCTCGTGAGAATCTGCTTCAGGCTGGGTCGTGGTCTGCGTTCCACTTAGGACCTATAAAACTACAGGGTTATTGTCAGGTATGGCTCTGATGCAGTATTAATGGATTGGAGTGGCCTGGGCTGTGAAATGCAGATATTCTGTTAACCTGTTTAGTGGGATGTCCTGTATGAGATAATACACAAATTATATGCTTTGTGCACAGCCAATTGCTCTACCCAGCCAGGGTGTCCAACCTTGGCAACTTGGAGACTTGTGGACTTCAGCTCAACCTGGTTGGCTGAGGAATTCTTGGAGTTGCAGTCCATGTGGCTGTGGATTTCATCTCCTGCATCCCTCTTCTGAATTTTTTTACAATAACCCAGTGGGGCAAGTTGAGCTGAAAGACTTTGAGTGGTCCAGAGTCCCACACAGAGCTTGCAGGACTGAGGGTGGACTGGAAGCTTCCTGGTCTTATTCCCGCACTTAACTCCGATACCCCACTCTCGCTGCTGGGTATTCAGGTAACTCTGGTTTCCCCTGTTAAGACTCAGGTCTCTGGCCTTCAGTCTGTTCTACCCAAAGAAATTTGAGCTGCATGGCAGTGCTTCGGATGCTGGCTGGGGAATTCTGGGAGTTGAAGTTTACACATTTAGAAGTTGCCAAATTTGTATTAAACACGGGTTAATGTCTAGCTCAGGGGTAGGCAACCCAAAACACTCAAACAGCCACCTGGACCCATTTCCCACCAAAAACAAAACACCGAGAGCCGCAAAACCCTTTTGATATCTAAAATGAAGATAACACTGCATATATCCTTTTTTACCTTTATTATAGGGGTGTGTGTGTGTGTGTGTTTGTGTGTGTGTGTGTGTATACACACACACACACATTAAAAATAAAAGTAAAAATATCACTCTTGGGAATATCCATACTATTAAAACAATGATCACCAAGAGAATGCTTTAAGAGAATAAAATTACATATATACACACAGGTAAAAAAAGGATATATGCAGTGTTAGCTTCATTTTAGATGTCAAAAGGGTCTCTCTCTCTCTGTCTCTCTCCCTCCCTCCCTCTCTATCTGCCCTTGGTCTGCCACTCCTCTTCCCCCACTCTCTTTCTCTCTCTCTCTTTCCTCTCTCTCTCTCTCTCTCTCCCTCCCTCCCTCCCTCTCCCCCCCTCCTTCTCTTTCTTTCTCCCCCTCCTCCTATCTGCTGCTTACCTGGCAAGCTTCAAGCTGTTGTCCAACAAGCTCAGGGGTAGGCAACCTCGGCTCTTTTATGACTCATGGACTTCAACTCCCAGAATTCCTGAGTCAGCCTAGCTGGGCTAGCTAGCTCTCTCCTGCTCTCCCAGCTCCCTGCAGAGACTCAGCAAAGGGAGGAGCTCCGCCCAGTAAGCTTTTCAGCTCCTCGGAGAACACTGTGAGTGCACTCTCTTTTACACACACACACACACAGAGAGAGAGAGAGAGAGAGAGAGAGAGAGAGAGAGAGAGAGAGAGAGAGAGAGAGAGAAGCAGGGAAGCGCAAGTGCCTCTCTCTGTCTCGTCTTTCTCTCTGCAAAGGCAGAGGAGGCTGGGAGCCACAGGGGGAGGCTCCGGAGCTACAGGTTGCCGACCTGTGGTCTAGCTAGTACTGCATTATCCTTCATTTTCAATGTGCTAATTAAGATTGTCTTTGAAGTTTACTATAAATGAGGTCCTAAGTATGTTTGATGCCTCTTGGGATCTCTGAGCAGTAGATTTATCACATATTATATAACCAGTGGTGGGATTCAGCCGATTCACACCACTTTGGCAGAACCAGTAGCTAATTTTTTGTTGCCCAGGCCCAGAATGGACTTCCAGAAGCGGCATCCATACAGAGAACCGGTTGCTCACATATTTGAATCCCACCACTGATTATATCCAAGTTTATAAGAAATCCCTTAAAGGTCAGGTTTGGGATTCAAACAGCATTTTTTTATTTCTTCTACCAACAATTGTTTTTACAGGTGACCATATACAAATAAAGTAACTGTTATATATTTTCCCGTTCCTAATGTTGATTTTAATTATACCTCGTGAATGATCTAACCCTCAAAGTAGGGAAGGGCGATTTTCCTGGTCAAACCCTTGAAGGACTAAAGCAGAGGCCCCAATTTTAGGGCACCGTGGAGAAAGGTTTTTCCGTGGATCGGAGACTGCATGGTTCTGTGTGCTGCCTGCATCCCGCGGATGGGGCTTTGCTTATTTGTGCATGCCACAGACCAGTACTGGTCCACGGACTGGGGGTTGGGGACCCCTGGACTAAAGGGTAAGGCTAGAGATGTTTGATCCCATTGTTCTCATCTGTTTTTCTTCCATTTGCCAGTAAGGTGTCGAGGCTGCAGGATGCCTGTGCTGATCTCACACATCAGGATCAGAGGGAAAAACAGCAGGCAGAAGCCGATGGTGGCAGCACAACAAGCCAGGTATTCCAGAGTTGGAGAGCAGGCCAAGGTTTCAACATCTGAGCTTCCTATCTTACTCCTTGTAGCTCACCTACCAAAGACAACCAGGGCAAAGCTGCTGTGTCAGGAAACGTGTGGTTCGGGGATGGTATCCAGCCTATTTCCCCTATTTCTCACACTTTCTACAGGCAGTCCTCAACTTACCACCCTGTTTAGCCACCATTTGAAGTTACAAAGGCACTGAAAAAATGTGACTTATGACTGATCCCTTGCAGCATCCCCAAGGTCACGTGACCAAACTTCGAGAGTCTGGCGACGGGCATGTATTTACAGTGGCTGCAGCACCCTGGCATCATGCAATGGCCATTTGCCACCTTCCCAACAAGCAGTCAATGGTTCACTCAACAGCCACGTAATTCACTTAACAACTGCAGTGATTCGCTTAACAACCATGGCAAGGTTGTAAAATTGGGCACCACTCACTCAATCATCGTCTTGCTTAGCAACGGAAATTCTGATCCCAATTGGAGTGGTAAATCGAAGGCTGCTCATGTACCACTGGCTAGTAGTTTACAATAAAGGTGAGGAGCCACAGCAGGCTGAGCAGAAGTGGACGGGGAAAGCGCCCGCCCTGCGGAGAGCCAACGAAGGGCCTTGCAGACACTACACAGTGGAGACGGTTCCAGCCACATGTTCAGCGACCTGACTGAAGCCTGGGAAAGGAACACCAGCAAGGAACTCAGAAGGAGCCCATCCTGAGCTGCAGGAGGGAGAAAAGGGCAAACCCAGTCAGGCTTTTGAGATTCTCTTACTAGAACCCAGGTCAATTAGGGAGCATTCCAGCCAAACTGGCCCGGTCAGTTCCCTGGCTTGGCCACCTCAAAGGACTGACGTTATGGCCAGAGGGCAGCGCTTGCTGGTGCTCCACTTCCCAGCTGGAGATTAGCAGGCCATTCTGGAGTCCAGGTACGTTACCTGAGGGAGCGCCGTCGCAGGGTCCCTTCCAGATTCTCCTTGAGCGCCAAGGCAGAAATAGAAGGGGTGGAGGGCTTCTTATGGCCCCCGGACAGCCGGGAGTCCAGGCGCAACCGGTCCAAGCGCTGGGAGACCGGGTCATGCTCGATTAACAGCTGAAGGGTTTGATTGGTCTTGTGAATCAGTTCTTTGACCTGAGAAGTAAAGAAGTCAGAGAATTGGGCTGTGCTGGGGAAAGGTTTCCAAAAGAACACGTCCACAATCTTCCTCCATCAACCTGGGATGGGGAGGATTGGCTGAAGGAGGCATTTCTTTGCCTGCTCATTTTCTTAAGAAGCAACTGGGCTGAGTTCAATTAAAAGCACTTTTGCTGATCAGGGCTGCTTTATTGATGTCACATAAATCTGTGATGAAAATCAAAACAACAGATGCGAGTTTTTCAACTGGCACTCAGGAAGACAAGGATACGAACCCCCTACTTTTGTTTTAAAATACCACCTTACAGAAGAAGCCAGGTCTTCTGAAGCATCAGACAACCCCCCCAGGGCCCTTCAGCCAGCCTGCTCTTCTCTTCTCTCTCAGCGCCTCTTCACTTTTCAGAGAAAAGACGGCTGGGAAACCCAGCCCAAGAGGCCTTTGGTCCCTCCTCAAGTCATGACACAGCAGGACACAAGAAAGGCTGTTCGGAACGTACCTCTTCGGTTTGTAGTGTGCGAACTGGGTTTCCGTTGATCTCCAAGATTTTGTCTCCAGGGTGAATGGCATTTTGGACCTCAGGGCTGATGTGCGTTCGGTTGACTCTGAAGGAAGAAAAAAGCCTAGCTTGAGATCAGAAGGATTTGCCTCCTCCACGAGTCTCTGTGAGGGGCCACATAGCAAAGGGGAGAGAAAAAAGTATACGCCGGGGAGGATACCCCAGCAAGCATTTCCTGCTAGGAACAAGTACAGATAGTCCTTGCTTAATGACCTTTTGCTCACTGACAGTAGCGATGAATGAAGGGTAGTCAGGAGCAGTCCTCAGTTACGGCTGTTGCAGTGCGCCTGGGGACAAATGACCGGCATTTGGGTACGTCTGTATTTATGGCCCTAGGCTGAGCTTCAAGGCCCCTCCACTACTTGTCTAGCTCTCTCCCTATCTTTGCCTTTTGGGACACCCCCACATTCCATCACCATCTACCCCTGCCACCCCAGCTGATTTTTGTTATCTTCTTCCTCCCTCCCTCCCTCCCACTGCTGCTGGGAGGGCCAGCAGTTGCCTCAGCTGGAGCAGCTGGGAGGAAGATGACAGTGAAAGGGATGGCGGGGTAGGTAGCAATGGAGTGCAGGACAGCCAAAAGGGCAGAAATAGGGTTAGGGGGAAGTGAAGCGCATCCTATGGTCTTAAATTGTTGTAAACCATCCAGAGTAGCCCCACAGCGAGATGGGGAATAAATAAATGTGATAGCTGGATAGTTCGATAGCTAGTTTGATAGCTAGACAGACAGATGTGGGTGAGCTACCAAGCACCCAAATTTTGATCATGTGACCAGCGGAGCAGTGCATAAATACCATTCATTCAATGCCATTGAGACTTCAAATGGTCACTAAACAAACGGTCACTAACTGGAAGCCAAAGCCAAGCTAGGGATGCAAGATGCCTGTTTCCGCTTGCTCCAGAAGGGCTACAATTTTGCAGGCCTTCTAAAACAGGGTGTCAAATTTAATTTCATTGAGGGCCGTATCAGCATTGCGGTTGCCCTTGGGGGGGCCAGGTGGGTATGGCCAGGGTGGGTGAAGCCTACTGCGTGGCCGTGGCCCACTGAGTGGGCATGGTCAGCTCTATATTGTTCATGTCAAGGGTGCCTGTGGGGGCCTGGGCAGGAGTGGGACAGATCTGAGGGTCTCTGGCAGAAGGGGGTGGGACCGGGGCGAGCGCCAAGGCATGGTGCATTTCTTCATTCCTCACAAAGGGGGACACCTCCCCAGCATGCACCCAGGAGGCGAGGCCAACGCGGCAGGGGCTGGTTCCTCGCTGTTTCCAAACAGCCTTGTGGAGCTAAGACTGAAGGTGTTTCAGCATAGATGGCCACCACAAAATTGTACATTGGCTCCTGGCCAGCCTGGGCCAGGGCCAAGGCAGTGGGGGCCGTTCCCTCACTGTTTCCAGGATGACTTCACGGGCCACATGAAACCACTTCGCGGGCTGCATCCAGCCCCTTCCTTGTGTTTGCCATGTCTGTTCTAAACAGACATACGAAAAAGCTGCGGGTATCTCCCAGGAAGCCACCCATTTTACACTTGCCATCTTCACCTCCGTTTTTGCAAGATGGAGCATCTGTGGCTTCTCCAAGTCCCACAGCTCCTTGCTGTGGAACATACTTATTTGATTTATTGCATTCATGTCCCACTGCACTCAATTCAATGTTGAGTGTCTCGCTACTGAAAAGTCACAGGAGTTTTTCTCTAGGTTTTTCTCGTATTTCTCCAATAGTCCTAGTTTCCAGCAGTTAGGTCCTGCAAGGACTTCCAGCTGAGAAGGAAGCAAGCTTGACAATCAGAAAAGATCAGTGAAGGAGGTGGAAGGAATGCAAAGCGGAACAGAGAATCTGACTGTGGGCAGGCTGAGTTCATCCCATCCTATAAGCATTTATACAGAATCAGTTACACAGGTGGATAATCTTTCTGGGAAGTTTGCTGCACCCAAATTAAATCATATGCAAATGTTTTGGTAAGAAAACTAGGATGCAACCTCTAAATTCCAAAACTGTCACAAGAAATAAATGAGACCAACCAACAGAGGCACTGTAATTCTTATAATTTACATAATTAACCATGCCCTCTGCACTTCTGGATGATATAGAAAAAGATTTCTTGGTGTGCATGTAGGCTGCTATAATATGCTCCACCACATGCTTCTCTCTTTTTTTCCTCTTTTGCAATAATCAGAGTTGAAAGTGACCACAGAGACGAGCAAATCCAATCCCTCGATTAGCAGAAAAATCCAATTTTATTCCTTACCAAGAATTTCAGAATTCTTAATCAATCAATCAATCAAAAGGGGTGTTGTCTTACCTGACCGCCTTTTCTCAGCATGAAGAATGGAGAATCCACTAATGGGTTAAAGAAGTCCTCTAGCCCAATTAGACCAATCAATCAAGTTGCCACGCCCCTGCTGGGCTGGACCATGCCCCCAGTTTCAAAGAGGGCAAAGCCAATGAGTGTGTGACTGTTGGCTCCCAAACTACTGACACTGACCTGACTGCGAATTTCAAAGGGCAGGGGGTGGATTCTCCATTCTTCATGCTGAGAAAAGACGTTCAGGTAAGACAACACCCCTTCTCCAGCATGGAAAGAATGGAGAATCCACTAATAGGATATAACAAAGCCCATGTGACCCTACGGGTGGGACGCAGGCCAATCAAGTGTCGGTGTTGCTTGGACCACCTGTTGTAAGACATAGCAGCTGAAAGAGGCCTCTGCAGAAGCAAATTTGTCAAACTTGTAATGACGGATGAAGGGGGAAGGCGATGACCACGTCACCGCCCTACAAATGTCAACTATAGAAGCTTGAGTCTGCCACGCAGCTGATGTAGAATGCGCGTGGAATGTGCCGAACGGTAGAGCCTTGTATTGGTAATGATGGTTGGAATACCTGAATCTGAGGAACTGTCTGTGACCCGGGTGAATGGGAATGTGCAGGTATGCCTCTGTAAGGTCTATTGATGTGAGGAAATCCCCCTGACGAACGCTGCCCAAGATGGATTGGAGCGTTTGCATCTTGAACTTGCAATATAATAGGTACGAATTTAGGACCTTTAGGTCAAGTATCGCCCTCCATCCCCCCGAGGTCTTTGGAACCACAAAGAGGATGGAGTAGAACCCCTGCCCCCATTGACCCGATGGTACCCGCTCTATGGCCTCTATGTTTAACAGATGTTGAATGGCTTCCTTCATGAGGCCCTTCTTTACCAGATTCTGCAACAAGGGGCAGGAGATGAAGCATCGAAGGGGAGATGTTAAGAATTCCAGGGTGGTGAGAACCCAAGAATCCGTGGTGGTGTCTTCCCATTTTTGGAAATAATATGTCAGTCTGCCGCCTATGGGAGGGTCCCGACCCGAGTCACTTTGACCTGTCTCTGTAACCGGTCCGGTCCAAGGAGCGGTCTGGTCCTGCCGGAAAGGGCCGCATTACGTTCCCTGAGGCCGGATCTGAACCTGACCATAAGGAAGGACGGCAGCTGTATGGGACAAAATGCCTGCCTGATTAAAAAAAACAACAACTGAGAAATCTAGAAGCAATAATGTAATTGTCAAAGAGAAACCAACTTGGGAAGGGAATGAAAAAACCGAAACTAAGACGAAGAATCCAATTAATAGCCAGAGATAAGCAACAATTGAGAAGTCTAGAAGCAGCAATTTAAATTGTCGAGGAGAAAACCAGCTTGAGAAGGGAAAGAGGAAACCCAAACTAAGACGGCCAAGGACTGCGTGGCGATCCAAAATGGCGGCCGCACCGGCCACAGAAGAAAAAACTGAAAGTAGTAGTTGGAATCAGAAGTAACAAGCTTCTGCTGGCAAATAACTGAAAGCAATAAGCTAAGGACACGATCTCCTGCCAGAGAAGGAATCTTAGGAATGTAGCTGAAAAGGGGGAGGGGGGGAGATACTGCCTCAGGGAAGCTGAGCATAGCTGGCTCAGGAATTCTGGGAGTTGAAGTCCACGAGTCATAAAAGAGCCAAGGTTGCCTACCCTGGTCTAGAGGACTTCTTTAAGCCATTAGTGGATTCTCCATTCTTTCCATGCTGGAGCATAGAGCTGGAAGGTACCTTTGAGGTCTTCTAGTCCAACCCCCAACTCAAGCAGTAACCCCTACACCATTTCAGACAAGTGACTGTCCAGTCTCTTCTTAAAAACCTCCAGTGGTGGAGCACCCACAACATCTGAAGGCAAGCTGTTCCACAGGTTGATTATTCTGTCAGAAAAATTCCCCTTAATTCCAGTTTGCTTCTCTCCTTGCTTAGTTTCCATTCATTGCTTCTCACCTTGCCTTCTAGTGCTTTGGAAAATAAGTTGACCCCCCTCTTCTTTGTGGCAGCCCCTCAATTACTGGAACACTGTTATCATGTTGCCCCTAGTCCTTCTTTTCTCTAGACTGGCCATACCCAAATCCTGCAACAGTTCTTCATATGTTTTAGACTCCAGGCCTTAGTCATCTTAGTTGTTCTTCTTTGCACTTTTTCCAAAGTCTCAACATCTTTTTTTGTAATGTGGTGACCAAAACTGGATACAGTATCCCTGATGTGGCCTCACTAAGGATTTATCAAGTGGTACTAATACTTCATGTGATTTTGATTCTACGCCTCTATACAGCCAAGGATTGTATTAGCTATTTTGGCTGCTGCTGTACACAGCTGGCTCATGTTTTAAGTGATTGTCCTCTTTTGAGCCAGATTTTGCCTAATCTGTATTTGTACATTTGGTTTTCCATGCCTAGATATAAAGCCTTGCTTTTCTCCACATTAAATTTCATGTTGTTGGATGAGGCCCATTGTTCAAGTCTGTCAAGGTCTTTTTGGATCCTGAGTTTGTCTTCTGGGCTGTTGGCTATTCCAGCCAGCTTAGTGTCATCTGCAAATATGATGAGTTCCCCTTCTATTCCCTCATCTAAGTCAATTATGAAGATATTGAAGAGTATTGGGCTTAAGACATAACCTTGTGGTGCCCCACTGCTTATTTCCCTCCATGTAGTAGTATCATTAAGGACTACTAGTTGAGTGTGGTTTGTGAGCCAGTTACAAATCCATCTGGTGATGATGTTGTCTTTCCCACATTTTTTCTAGTTTACCAAAAAGTAGGTTGTGATCTACTTCGTCAAATGCCTTGCTGAAGTCTAAGTATACTATGTCCTCTAGTTCCTTCCTCTACCTTTTGGATGACAAAGTTGTCAGCTAAGTTTGTTAAGAATCTGTTTTATCTCCCACTTGCTGCAGAGTTTGTCTCCCAGTTGATATCAGGGTAGTTAAAGTCTCCCATGTATTTCCTACATACACTAGTTAATTGTTAATTGTCTCTTCAACCCAAGCAGGGCATCCACTGCCACTGATTTTGCAGTCAGGCTGCTCTTGCCATTAGGACATTTTTCCTAAAAATCTGAATTTGCTTTTCTGTAAGTGAAGACCATGCTTTGGTGTCCCTCACTTTTGAATGACAAGAACAAGTCCTGACTCTTTTCTTCTGACATCCTTTCAAATACTTGAAAAGTATTTTAGTACAACCCTATTTAGTCTTCTCAAGACTAAGCACACTTGGTTTTTTTAGGACTTTTTTTTTTTTTTGCAATCCCTTGGTCATCTTTGTTACCTTTCACTGAAACTGTTTTACTTTCAAGTCTTTTGTGAGGAGGAGTCAGGCATCACTTCTTTTAACTAAGATTTTTTCCTAATAGATGCTTTCTGCATTACATCTGCTGTATCGGAGTGATGCAAGACTGAAACTGGGATGAGGCAAAGATTATGCAGATGCAGGTTACACGTCAGACAGATCACAAGTGCCTTATCCATTAATAATGGCAATGTGTTTAAAATGCATTGCATTTGAGTCCTTTTGAGGGCTCCTTTGGGAAGAATTCGCGAACAGAACCATTTCAACACGATGCCTCCAATTTTCAAGGCACAGAGAAAGACACTTTGGCCAATGGCATTAATTCCACCGAGAGAGAGACAGGAGGATCAAACGGGGCTGCTTTCCCAATGAAGATCATTGCTCAAGGTGACAGGAACCATATCCGTGCCAGAAGCTTGAATGAAAACGCAAAGCCACACAACTATGAATTTGCATCTCGAGATAGCTAGATCAGAGGGGGAAAAAAACCCTGCATTTCATGGCTACGAGAGCTTCATACTCACTCCTTCACTTCAACAGTAGCAGCATAGGGTGAGCAGCCCCCTTCCACAGCCACAGCAAACCCCCTTTCGCCATCGGTGGCGGCAGGCATGGAGAGAAGCGTCAAAGTGTACGGCAGCTGTTCACACAGAGGCTCTGTTGACAATCTTTCTAGCATTGGCGTCAGCACAAACTGGTTATGACATTTGCCACTGAAAAAGGAGAACAGAATTCTGCTGTTAGTTTCGACCAGGGGACAGAAAAGGCCGTGTATGCTTTCCATGCCCAGGCTGTCAGCTAGGAAGCAGCTCATCCAAACCCTTGACCTTCCCTACAGGGCTGCTGGCTGCAAAGACAAGGCCTATATTCAGACAGCTTTGCTTCCAACGTTCACTTTTTGGTATTCCAGCACCCCCTTGCCCTCAGGGTTATCTCCCCACATGGGACCAGGGTGGCTAGGAAGAAGGGAAGCATCAAGATTCCAAGGCTATAGATCCAAGAGGCAGCTTGGCTGACCAATGAGGAAACATAGGGTCCACGTTCCACTTTGTTTCAAAGAAATTCCAAGACAACACGTGGACAGACATCCACCTTCCAGCCTTTCCCTTTAGTAGGCATTCAGAGATATGGGTTGCATGACCACTTGAAGGCAGCTGGCCAATGGATTAATGTCTTACAAATAGCACAGATCTCCTGATTCCTGTTCCCAAATCCTAGGCCTTGGCAGGGCCTGGATATGAAAGATGGTCTGAGGAGTGGAAAAGCGCAACCATCTCATGCAGCCTTTCCTTACCTGGTGCCATGAAGATCCACTGACTCCACATGCTCCTGACGCCCCACCAGAGTGGTTGGGGACCAGGATGCACTCTCAGTTCCCTCCCCTCTCTGGGGAGTGGAGTGGGGGAAAACACAAACCTTTCCTGCCATTCTCAGGACCGAGGAGGGCTAAGTGCAGAGCAGAAGGCCTTCCCTGTCCCAGAGAGCCATCCAAGCCCATGGCTGAGCCTGGCTGCGGCCCCTTACCAGTAAAGAGCCGAGTGCTGCACCAGAGCGTAGGTATCGCCATCTTCAATGATCACTTTGCATCGCATGCAGGCGAAGCACTCCGGGTGATACTTGTACTCCCCAGCCACCTGCCAAGGAGAGGGAGGTGCAGGACAGTAAAGAAGAAAAACAAGGATGCTCTAGAACAGTGGTTCTCCACCTGTGGGTTGGGACCCCATTTGGGGGTCGAACGACCATTTCACGGGGGTCGCCAAACAACGCAGTCCGCCATTTTTTTCCCCCTTTTCCTTAGCTGTGCTACTCCCTTTTATTCTATTGGCTTTTGAAAGCCAATAGAATAGACTCTCTTGAATAGAGTCTAATTCTATTGGCTTTCAAAAGCCAATAAGAATTGTCCCGGCTGTCTCTGCCCTGCTGAGCCCGCCAAAAGTCCCATTCTGGAAACGGTGCTGCACCAGCTGAGTAGTCCTTGACTTACGACCGGTTGAGTAGTCCTCAACTTACGACCGGTTGGGGGTCGCGGCATTAAAAAGGTTGAGAACCACTGCCCTAAGAAAACCCTCCAGAAAGACCACCATAGGATGGAATCCCAGTGATGTGTTTGCCCTTTTCCTGAATGCAGACTCGGCAGTGCTGTCGAGCCAGAATTCTGTCCCAGTCTGAAATCCCGGCTGCAGAGATGCCTCAGGATCAGTGACTCCTTCCGCGCTCTTGGACAGGGCACACGATGGGGGAGACGGTTCCAGGGGAGAAGAGAGCCAGGAGCCAGCTGGCGACCCCTTGGTACTCTCTGCTTCCACATGGTGGGGCTGGAAGGCAGCTAGCAAGGAGAGGCTGGGCTAAGGTGCAGGGGCCATCTCAGCTGACGGCAGGAAATGAGGAGCTAAACCACAGGGCGTCTGCCGCTGCTTGGGAAACGGTGGCAGGACTGGCAAGCCAGCACAAGAACCAAGGACGGATGGGCGATTCCGGGAAGGAAAATCTCAGGAACCCTCTGGGGGAAACCACCTTGCCAGGCTCTGCTAGGTTTTAATCAGACTTGTTGCTCACTAAATAGCCTCCTACGGACTGCTGGGATCTGGGAGGGGAGCGGAGCTGTCCTACAGCCCTGTCCTTCGCAGCCTTCCTTGCTTGCCATGCTGTGTCTCCAGGAGGTGCCCTTGTGAAGACAGTAGGGAAGCTGCCCACTATCCCAGGACCAAAGCAAAACTAGAAACCCCGGGGAGGGGGGGACTAGGAGCTGCCCCCCCCCTATCTTTCAACTGCCTAAAATTGTTGCATCTCTTCCAGTTACTTTGAAGACAGAAACAATAAAACCAGGAGATTTGCCTACCCATCTAAAGCATCTACCGGCTGTGTCAGAATCCAATTATATTTCATCTTTAATTATCAAACATAGAAACTCCCAATTCTGCCTTCTCTGGATTCTGCCATAAGAGGGAGAAAAGGGGGAGAGCAAAGGGGCTTTATGGCCCTCACTTCCTTCAGCACACTTCAAAGGACTGAATGTGTGTTTATTGGGGCCTCTAAGCTTTAACATATCAAAGAAGAGTAATTGCCTTTCATGTAGTTATCTGAAGTCTCCATCCAGACGGAAGAAGAAAGGGGATGGAATTGTGATACTTGAAACTATCACTGGAAGGGGGGTTGATTGGGTGGGACTACTGGGGAACCCCTTAAAACCTTGAATGGGAGAGCTTGAACCCCAAGTCCTGTCTAGCATGCCTGCAACCATTTTCTCTTAATAAAGGATTCCTGTTGGAAGAGCTATTCCAAGAGTTCTGTCTTCTTAAGATGCAAAGTGGGGTGGGTCCTTACAGGCTGTATGTAGAGCGAGCAGGGCTTCCTCCATATTGCAGCGTGCCCCCAAGCATAAGACAAGCCCCAAGGCCAGCATGGAAGGAAACTCTGGCTCCCCCCCCAGCCACCATCAGGTTTCAGCCCTCAGCCAGTCTCCTCCATGAATTCAGGCCCTGGGGTCCCTAGGTCTGAAATGGGCTGTTTCTCACCACTTTGGAGACTGGAGACGCTTGAAAACAACAGCTAAAGCCCTCAAATGAGATTAGCATTATTTAAAAATAAACGTTTTCCCAAGCCTAGGAAAACATAAGAAAACATGCCACCCACCATGCAGGCGACCTGGCTTTGCCATGCTCCCTGACATCATGTTTCCTCCCGCAGAAGGGTCTTCCACCCCCAACCAAATAAGAAACCTGCTTCCAGGACACTAAAAAGCCAGCCCAAGGACTCTTTTAATGGGTGAGGTTAAGGCTGAAGAATTCTGGGAAGTGAAGTCCACACAGCTTAACATTGCCAGGGTTGAGAAACACTAGCTTAAGGGATGAAATTAATGTGTCCCTCCTTGACCCCCAAGTGTCCCTTCACCCAATCTTTGAAAGGGCCAAACATTTAAAGCTGTAACTCATAAAATGAAGCAATTTGGGGTTTTAACATTCAATGTTGAGACGGTTAGGGTTAGTGATTTAGGTCAGTGGTTCTTAACCTGGGCGATATCGCCCCCCAGGGGGCGATTTCATTTTTCAGGGGGGCGAAGGAATGAAAAGGGGGCGATATGGGAGCGATGGAGCGAGAAGTTTTGGGGACACTTTTGAGACTTTTTCATACAATGAATCGCTGTATATCTGTCGTACAAAAACAACAGATCTCTCGCTATTAGTGGACTGAATTGTGTTTTCAAATGTTCCTCCAGCTAGCTTCAGGACAGAACGCCGTACCTATGTGAAGACGCATCGCTTATCTTCGTGCGCGTTGCGCAGCAGCCTCTACCCATACAGTGGCGCGCCATTGGCCAGAATATGGGAGATAGGGGAAAAAGACTGGAAATAAATTATTTGCATCGATACGTCCTGATGACAATTTTAAAGCAAACAAAAAAAAGGGTTTGCATAAATTGAAGAATTATTTCCTATGTTGTGATTGAGGGGTTATGTTGGGGGAGGGGGCGATGACAACTTCCTCATTGGCTCAAGGGGGCGATTCGTTCAAAAAGGTTAAGAACCACTGCTTTAGGTGACCCTGGGGGCACAAGTGGTTTCAACGGCTCTCAGAGAGAGAGTGCTAACAACCAGAACACACACACACACACACACACAATCACAAATAAGAGTCCGCTTGCTTTTTGAAAAAGCACCTTTGAGACAACTGTCAGCTGGATGACTGAGAATCTCAACAGACACGTTGGGAGGATGCCTCTCCTGTTTTAACCACACTGCTCTACCCTGAAAGGCAGCACCCTGCTTGCTGGGAGATACGTGGCCCTTCAGGGAGAGAAGCCCACCGATCCCATCTCTGTGGCTAAGACAGGCCATTCGCCTCCGCCAAAGGGAAGCCCGGGATGCCAGCTGGCCACGGCCAGGGAGAGCACGGGGCAAGACTTACCATGACGGGCCCCGTCATCAGCAGCGAGCAGCCGTGGCAAGACTCCCCAAACTTCCGCCAGTAGTCCTTGGGGCAGTACAGCTTGGCATCCTTCTCGTAGTACCAGTTGGTGAGGAGGTCCTGGCATTCGGAGCAGCTGGCGGGGAAAAAGAAAGAGGGCCGGATGTTTTATTTGCTGGCTACCCAATGGGCACCATTTAACCAGCAAACATAGAGAAATCACAGAGAAAACAATGGAGAGGGGAGAGCCAACAGCAGCCATGCCAGCAGCACACAGCAGTGCGGCTCTGGCAGACCAGAAGCACTGAAGAAGAGCTGACCAGCAAACGGTGGCTTCCCAAACTGTCACCATAACCCAGTGTTTCTCAACCTTGATAATTTTAAGGCATGTGGACTTCAACTCCCAGAATTCCACAGCCAGCATTGCTGGCTGTGGAATTCTGGGAGTTGAAGTCCACATGCCTTAAAATTGTCAAGATTGAGAAACACTGCCATAACCTGTCTTTTGATTCAACGCATAGAAAAAAAATCCTTAGCGGTGGTCATTAAGCTGTTGGACCTTCTAGGATTTAGTGACAAGAGGCCAATACCCCTGGGATCCAGGTGGCGATTAACTGTGATGGCAAAATGGTCAAGCTGGTCCAGCTGTTCTGAAATGACTAGAGCAGGGGTCCCCAACCCGCACTCCGTGGATCAGTACCGGGCCGCGCCATGCCAGCAACCGGTCCGCACAAACAATAAAGGCCCATCCGAGGGATGCAGGCAGCACACAAAACCACACACACTCCGGTCCACGGAAAAACTTTTCTCCACGGAACCGGTCCCTGGTGCCCAAAAGGTTGGGGATCTCTGGACTAGAGGATTGCTAAGAGTTCATGACACCTAGCTGCCTCTGAACTGCTTCCTTGAGTCAAGTTAGAAGTAACTCTAACCTGGAGCTCTTCTAAAGAACCTCAAAACCCATCATCACATGTAGCCCATCATGGAACAGCAAGGCCACTTTGTGCGCTTTTCACCTCTAACGGAAGTTCACTATTGTGCAATATTGGAGAGAGAATGCTCTCAGCATCACTGCTTCCGTCCATCACAACTGGGACTCTGCACAATAGCAGCTCAAATGTGACAGTCAAGCTAGAACAGTGATGGCGAACCTTTTAGAGACCGAGGGCCCAAAACCTGCCCCCCACCCCCGTCCCTGCTCCGCCCTGCCCGCTGGGCCACCCACCACCTACATGGCCCGCCACAGATCAGACAAGTGGCCCAGCAGCACCAGGGTGGCCACGCCCTCCGCCTGTGCCTCACAGCATCATCTGCGCGTGATGGGGCGCAAGGGCAGAGTCTTGTCCCCGCTGCCTGGCTACCATGTCCTTGGCTGCGCTGCTTCTTGTGGGCCACGCCCGACGGCGACTCTCCTCTGGGGGGGGGGGGCTGCTGGTGAGGAAGAGGCCATGGGAGGAGGCAGGGCTGGGGCAACAGAGAGGGCTCTGAATGCCGCCTCTGGCACGTGTGCCATAGGTTCGCCACCACTGAGCTAGAATCTATTTTTGAAGGTATCTTGCTTTATTTCTGAGAAACCTCAATGGAAGATGAACTGCAAGACGAGAGAGTTATAATCTGTAGAAAAGGGAAGACATTATGTATTTCTTTCCAACTTTTATGAATTTTCTATCTTTTCAGGTTCTTTCAGATCAAAACTATGACATCATTAGATTATTGTTCCAAAACTATGGCAGTGCAGTCTGCTCCTCCAAAGAGAAATAGGCTAGTAATTTATGAGGATGGAATGATTATTTCAGCTACATTTGGTAAATTTAAGGGCTGCAGCCATGGGACTGTCCGTTTTCTCCAGCCTTTCAAGTGCTCCCAGACAGCTACAAAGAGGACTCTAGAGATGAGGCTGTAGCCACAGTGAGGCTCCCTCACCTCTAACCATCTGTGATGGGCTACTCTGAAGATTAAGATTTAAGAGCCCAAAATGATGGGCTGGTTAGCACCCTTGAAAGCCCAGCCCTGTCTTTTCATTAACTTTTAAACTCACATTTTTAACTACTCTTGCCCTATTTTAATATTTTTACATTCAGACTTTATATTTTTAACATTTTATTTGCACATACAACCCACGATTCCTCTATGAGGGAGATGAGCAGTTTCTAAATATGATGGATGGAGTGATAGATAGATAGATAGATAGATAGATAGATAGATAGATAGATAGATAGATAGATAGATAGATAGATAGATAGATAATCCTATGTACTAATCTGATTTAATTAGTAATGTTGCTTGATTTTAATAGAGAAAGCCTGCAGCTATTTCCATCTCTTCAGCCTGGGAAAGAGACAATGAAGGAGAATCCAAAAAGAAAACTCAAGCTAGAGATGACTTTTTTCAACCAGAGGCAAAGTGAGGCGTCACAGAAACAGCCAAGGCTTCTTTCCACCTGCTGGGAACCGAAAAGCATCTTTTGGAAGATGGACCATGATGAAAGTAGCTTGGAGTCTGTGCTATATTAAAAGCCCCTCTGTAGCAGCCACAGTTACACCTGAGCAACAAGGAAAGAGGCTGGAAAACTCTTAAGATATCACTGAGCAAGAAAATTCCAAAGAATCCCAGAATGGAAACAAAAATTAAATTCTTGCAGTGACTCTGAACACTTTGTGATAAACACTACTGGCACCTGATCCTTGGCAAGATTTCAAAACTATCTTTATCCTCCCTCAAAATTCATTAGCTTGGCAGCAGAGACCTATTTGTTGCATGGGAGGATGTACTCCGGCTTGTAGCTACAGACTCTTGACACCTTCCTAAGAGGAAACATGCCGATGCTGGCCAGACCACACTGTCTTCATCATTAGGTGTGCTTTTCCAGAGAGCTCCACCCACCCAACTTGTACATTGTGCAACTGAACATGAAATCTGATCCCCACTGAAAGTCTGTCATTCCGAAACACTTTGCCTTTGTTTTTGGCTCTGGCTGGTCAAAGAACTGGGATGCGGATCCAGGTTCCAGGGCAAACAGGGAGAGAGGCCTTTAAAGTGGTCTTTAAAGTGAGTTCACGGTCACAGTTTCTCATGTAGCGTACATACCTACCAAGTGAGTTTTGGAAATTCCACCGAGGAAAAAAAATATTATCCTGCCCCACACTAAATAGCTCCCACCGACCTCTTTCTCAATTCCTCCTGGAATATGCAGCAAATTCACTCAACGAGGCATCACATTATTCAGATCGCTCTAAATCAGTGGTTCTCAACCTGTGGGTCGGGACCCCATTTGGGGTCGAACGACCATTTCACGGGGGTCGCCAAACAACGCAGTCCGCCATTTTTTCCCCCTTTTCCTTAGCTGTGCTACTCCCTTTTATTCTATTGGCTTTTGAAAGCCAATAGAATAGACTCTCTTGAATAGAGTCTAATTCTATTGGCTTTCCAAAACCAATAGGAATTGTCCAGGCTGTCTCTGCCCTGCTGAACCCGCCAAAAGTCCCATTCTGCAAACAGTGCTGCACCAGTTGAGTAGTCCTCGACTTACGACCGGTTGGGGGTCGCGGCATTAAAAAGGTTGAGAACCACTGCTCTAAATTTACCTGAGGTTTCCAAGGAATGTATTTTGGAAACGGGCCTCTGGCCAAGTTATTTTTCCTTATGCTCAATGACAATTTTTATTTATTTTAAAACAAGCTTCTACTGTTTCATAAAAGAGAAAATCACTTCTGTCTAGAAGGTGTCATGAACTGATTCAAAACTTTATGCATTTTGCAAGCTACACAGAACTGACAAAGCAACATGTTAAGTTTCAAAGCCAGATTCAAAGTACTCTACACCTAAAGAAAATCAGTGGCTATTTTTGTGGTTGCTTACTAGCTGATTGATCAGCAGTTCCTTGTAAGTTCCTTATCTTCTTTCCTGCACCAGAGAAAGGCCACCTTTGGAGACAGGCAAGAACAGATAGAATTTGGAGAATAAGACATAGCTGCCTTCACTGAAAGGTGCCATGTTGGAAAGTTCATTAACAGATGAATGGTTACCGCAAAGTCAACTAGTAAAACTGCTCACTGCCACCACCACTCCAGTACCAAAAATGCTCTTCACCATATCTCAATTCACCTTTATCTTTTTTCCAGATTGTTAGAAATACTTCGAAAGAAAGAGGGTTTCACACCAATTTAACCTTCTAACAATTTGTGGGGAATACAAAAAGAGACATTTATGGACACTAATATTCATAGACGCTACGTACCGCCAACCACGGATGTCTACCACCAGGCCAGGAATAATGGATCAGTGCTATATTCCAATAACATACTGAGTTCAATCAAGTTCATGTATAAAGTCTCAAGCGCCTCTTCAAGTAATACATTATGACTTTCCACTTTGCCTTTGCTCTATGGCAGAGGTTCTCAACCTTGGCAACTTTAAGACTTGCGGACTTCAACTTCCAGAATTCCTCAGCCAGTGAAGAATTCTGGGAGTTGAAGTCCACAAGTCTTAAAGTTGCCAAGGTTGAGAACCCCTGCTCTATGGACAGAAAATCCTAGCACAGAGCGAAACAGGCAAAGACACCTGAAGTTGTCCTCCCTTCACCCAGCTTCCAAGCAAAGCAGGAGGTAGACCAGTTGAGGGCAGGGCTTCCAGGTTCCCAAATGGTTGCCTCTCTTCGCAAACAAGGCCCACTAGGCAGACGAGGCAAACGGGAGGGCAGACTTACCAAAAGGGCTTCCTTGGAGTGACATGCGCCGAGGCAGACAAGTAGCTTCCCATCTCCAGAGCACTGGCCAAACCAGCTCAGCAGCAAATCTGTCCAGGTGCGTCTACTCAGCCCTAGCAAGGGTGCACTTCAGCTCCTGCTGTTTCAGGTGTTCGCACGGGAATGCCAGACGCTGGGCCAGCAGGGGTTCCTCAGGGGACTTGCCCCAGCTCTCATGGTCTCCTTCCCCAGAACTGACCAAAGGGCGGCTCGACTAGGAATCGTACAGGAGGACCATCGTACTTGCGGAGGGGCCACCCAAGGAAATCAAGACTGGCGGAGGCACCAAGTTTCCTCCCTTTGCAGTTCTCCCACGAGGGTGGTGGAGGAGGAGCTTTATTCAGAAGAGAGGTGGATGCTGAATGATCAGGAGATAGCAAATGATCTGCACAGGGTGGAATTGCAGCCACGGAAACCCTGAAGGCATAAAGCTCTTGCACAAGAGAAAGCTGCCTCCAAGACAAAAGATGCAAAATCTAGCCGACAGGCAAAGATGACACTTGGCATTCTTTTCTTTTTAATGCTGTTGAAAGTCTTTAAGAATAATAAAAGGCAATGCAAACTAAACTCGGAAGACAAGAAAAACAGAGAGAGCAAAAAGATATGAAAAAGAGAAAGGAGTGACTATCGATCTTCACAATAAGCACAAATTTAATAACTTTGTAGGTGTTACTGATAAAAACACAGGCAGACCCGCTAGACGAGGTTACATGCAAGTATCTCTCTTCCTTCCATATCCTATCTCTTACTCATATACAAACTCATAAATCATTATCATTTCCGTTCTCGTATCAGCAAAATGTCCAGAAAAGAGTTCTCAGAATTTTACAGTAACATGTCCTGGTTCGAGCCTGGTCAAACAAACCAACTTTCTACTCCTTTCTTTTGCTTCTAGCAATCTTGATCTTTATTCAGGTGCTGTCATAGAATTCAATCTCTCTTCAATTTTTCTTTTTCCCAACTTAAAAGCTTCTGGGATTTATCGGTCCTCTTTCATAAATCCAGAATATAATCATTTTCCAGGTCATTCTCTTGGCTTATCAATATTTCCACTAGCTGTTATCCCTATTTTATAATTCCCCCATTTTTATTTTTTCAGTATTTCAACTATTTCTTTATATTCTCAACAGTATTTCTTTATATTTTGGCATCAGATGCTATTTCCTTCATCTCTTTATCCTGTAGTTCTTCTGAGTTATTCTCTTTTGCATCTGTTATTTCTTCTTTAACATCTTTTGGGCAAATGGTTTGCGGCACCCCTAGCTGGTACTGGCTTTCCACATGCAGCTTTTCTGAATGTTGTTGCCTCAAAGGTGAAACGGTTGCTAGCAGGCAGACAGAGGAAACATAATCCTGCTAGCTCTCCTTGGGCATCTCAGTAGCTTTTGACGCTATCAACCATCAGACCCTTCTGGAAAGTTAAGAAAGGGCTTCCGGGTACACACTGAGGTTGGTTTAGTCACTTTGACAAAGTGACTCAATGAGTAGACCAGCAAAATGCTGTAGACATAGTAATACTTAGACTTCAGCAAGGCAAAGTCAACCACAACCTACTTCTTGGTAAGTAGAAAAATGTGGGATAGACAATATCATCACCAGATAGGTTTGTAACTGGCTGACAAATCGCACCCAACAAGCCAATAGAATAGACTCATAAGTCGAGGACTACTCAACCGGTCGTAAGTCGAGGACTATTCAACTGGTGCAGCACCATTTGCAGAATGGGACTTTTGGCGGGCTCAGCAGGGCAGAGACAGCCTGGACAATTCCTATTGGCTTTTGAAAGCCAATAGAATTAGACTCTATTCAAGAGAGTCTATTCTATTGGCTTTCAAAAGCCAATAGAATAAAAGGGAGTAGCACAGCTAAGGAAAAGGGGGGGAAAATGGCGGACTGCGTTGTTTGGCGACCCCCCCGTGAAATGGTCGTTCAACCCCAAATGGGGTCCCGACCCACAGGTTGAGAACCATTGGTCTACTGTTTCCACTCTGAGGCAGATTTTCAACTGCGAACCTTACGGTTGAAACATCTGCTCAAATTCTGGCATTTCCAATTTTTTCCTGTCCCCAGTTTCTACATTACTGAATGACAAAGAATTCTGAGGTCAAGAATGGCATGTTAAAGATTTAAGGACTGACCCAACCATGAAAGCAAGATGGTGACTGTTAATCCTCAATTTGAAAAGGAGCTTTGCCATTCCCCTTGCACGGGAGTAATTTAAAAACACCAGATAAATAGAGTGGACACAAGCAGTAAAAAAAAAAAAAGACTTACCCTTGATTTAAAATACACATAAGTCTTCAAAGTGTACAAATTCATCGTCAGGCAAGCCATCCCTCCTCCCAGCAAGAATGCAAAGATACATTTTGTAGTATTCTAAAAAGAAATGGACGTTTCAGCTCTGCCCGGAGTTCACAAAATGGCTCGGTCTGAGGTGCAACACAAGAATTAAAGGAATGTATGCTTTGGCAGTAACCTCCAATAGTGGGGAGAGACAAAGTAGATACGAAATGGTGTGTTGACCAACTGGGTGTTATTTGCTACTCCCAAGCTGAAAAGCTGCACCAAAACTATTGTCCTTTTGGTATTGATTCGGCTCTTTGGACAGTTGCCCAGCACAACTGGTTTCATTGTGCAAGCTTGCTATGGGAACTGGTCTTGCTGAGTTCCACAAAGCCTCACTGAGGAACAGCAGGGTGGCTGGCAACATTTGGGTCTCTTTTTAAGAAACCTACCCTGCTGGTTTCCTAAATGAGGAAAAATTACAGGCCAGTCTTCAAATTCTCTTGGTTGGGAGAGATGATGGAGAAGGTAGTAGCAAACAGCTTCAAGTGTTTTGGAAGAACAGCTTACCTAGATGCATTTTAAGCAGCCTCCAAAGTCAGCTATGGGGTTGAAATGGCCTTGGTCAGCCTGACAGATGACCTTGACTAGTCCAGAGAGTATCACTGTTGAGTTTCTCTGCATCTCTCAATAACTTTTGATACCAGTTGGTATCTTCTGGATTTGGAAGGTATCTTCTAGAATTACGGACTAAGGGATTTGGGAATTGAAGTACTGCCCTGTTCCATTCCTATCCTTTGGGTAGAACTCAATGGATGCTTGATGACACAGTCACTCCTAAAAATTTACATGAAGTCGCTCTGGGTTCCACTCTGTCACTCATATGAAATGGCCGAATGAGATCATCTTGGTGCCAATGACACTAACTTATTTCTCCATGTTATTACCCTCAAGTAATCTTCAACACCTACAGCGGAAAGGCTGTACTTCAAATTCAAAAAGGTGTTTCAGTGTGTGTGGAAACACTGTAGTATTACCTGCATTTTCCCAATATTGTGTAGTAGCTGCACAGTCACGTGTGCAGGAAAAAGATGAAACATCTTTACAGAGTCGCGCAGCAGGGGCTATTTGAGGGTCCCTGCCCCCTCTGAAGCATTTTTAAGAATCTGAAGTGTTTCATGTCCCAAGAGAGTTTGATGAGAGCTAAGAAATTAGGATTGAATCCAATCCCAGCAAAAGTACTCATTGTGAAGATCGTGATTTGGAAGGGGATGGGCGCTCTGATTCCGGGTGGGCTTATACTGCTTCCAGAAAGCACAGCTACCCCACCCACCTCTCCTTTTCTTTCCCCGTTGAGACTGCTACAATAGCTCTGCCTATTTCTCGAAGAAAAGAATTGCAAAGCAGTGGCACATCAACTGGTGATCTCTAGACAAACTTCTGCAACACACTCTAGGTAAGGCGACCTTTGCAGGTGCTTCACAAAATTCAGATAATTCAAAATGTGGCCAGACTGCTAACAGGGACTATGCAGAGAGGCAGTATTATGCCTGCTTTCAAACCGTTGTAATTTCCACCCACAGGTTTGCAGACATATCAACTTCTGCTTATCATTTCAAAGCATACATTTCTGTCCATGTTTCCTAAAATAACATTTTAACTTAAGATGGTCAGGAGAACTTTGGGTGCATATTTTTTCTATTTTTCTGTGCAAATTAGTAGTTGTATGCATTTAGCCTGTTATGCACATCTCACATTGTACATAAGTCAATTTATCTTTAGTGGGTTTTTTTATAATTTTGACTAAAATTTGGAACCTTTTATTGCAACCTTTTATTGCAACTAGTTTAATGAAGAGAAGGATGAGGGGGGACATGATAGCAGGGTTCCAATATCTCAGGGGCTGCCCCAAAGAAGAGGGAGTCAAGCTATTCTCCAAAACACCTGAAGGCAGGACAAAGAGCAATGGATGGAAACGAATCAAGGAGAGAAGCAACCTAGAACTAAGGAGAAACTTCCTGACAGTTAGAACAATTAACCAGTGGAACAACCTGCCTCCGGAAGCGGTAAATGCTCCAACACTGGAAGTTTTTAAGAAGAGACTGGACAGCCATCTGTCCAAAATGGTGTAGGGTTTCCTGCCTGAGCAGGGGGTGGACTAGATGACCTCTAATATCCCTTCCAACGTTTATTATTATGGATCATCGCACAGTCAACCAGATGTTCAGACTGGATTTGGCATTTTGTCTACCTATCAAGCCCTTACCCAGAACCTGGGATAGGCAGATGTCGATGTTTGATGGTATTACAGGTATCGTCGCAGGATGGAAGCAGTTCCTAGTAAGGCCGCCTTTTGCAATTGACTAATAACGAATTTGTCAATGCCAATGGTGTTCAAGTGGTGCTCCAGTTGTTTTGGGATTGCACCCAAGGAGCCTATTACTATTGGTACTACCATTGCTTGCTTTCTTATTATTGTTGTTGTTTTGTTGTTGTTATTAAATTATTATTACTGTATGGACCCTCTGGAATACTGTATTTTCTTTTGAAATCCCCTTTCAAAACTGCTATATCTCCATGATCTGAACAGCTTTGTATTTACGTTCTCCAACACAGAATGTTGGAGGACACAAATACCACCTACATTAAAATGAGTTCTTACATTTTTTTTTTTAAAGTTTGGTTTTGTTTATCTGTTGTCACATTGGCTGTTGCCCTGAGGGCAGGGACAAAAAGGACTGATTCTGCTGGAACCACTCTCAATTTCAGGGCCAGGAAGTGGTATTATGGATTTAATTAATTTGTTTCATTATTTTGTTATCAATTTGTCAGAAAAGCTACATTAATATCAGTAGAAACATTATTTTTAATCCCTATTTTTATCTTCAAAGGATTTTCAGGGCAGGGTGAAACTTTTCAGTCAAGCCCCCTCCCCAACAACTAGGGCAGTGGTTCTCAACTTTTTAATGCCGCGACCCCCCCCCAACCAGTCGTAAGTCGAGGACTACTCAACCGGTCGTAAGTCGAGGATTACTCAACTGGTGCAGCACCGTTTGCAGAATGGGACTTTTGGCGGGCTCAGCAGGGCAGAGACAGCCTGGACAATTCCTATTGGCTTTGGAAAGCCAATAGAATTAGACTCTATTCAAGAGAGTCTATTCTATTGGCTTTCAAAAGCCAATAGAAGAAAAGGGAGTAGCACAGGAAAAGGGGGGGGGGGAAATGGTGGACTGCGTTGTTTGGCGACCCCCGTGAAATGGTCGTTCGACCCCAAATGGGGTCCCGACCCACAGGTGGAGAACCGCTGCACTAGGGATTTTTAAAAACTCTGCCAGCCCTCCTCAGTGGGACCCATCCGTTCGCAGACTGGATTCCTCCCTTATGCCGTAAAGCACTAATGCTCAGCCCAGCCTTCTGAGCTGCCCTTCCTTTCCCACCACATTATTAAGCAACTTTGAAGCCTAAAAGTACGAAGGGCCCAGCCAAGCCAAAGGCGGTTAAGGCATTCCATCTGGACACTCCTTTAAAGCCAGACTGAGGATTCAGGATACTCTTTTACACAGGAAGCGTCTTAGGAAACCCAGGTCTGCTTCTGAGTTAGAGTCTGGCAAGGAATCAACAAAAGTTATGCTTTCCAGCAGAAGATATTTCGCAGCACTGAAAGGAAAGATTCCACTGCTCAGCCACGGATACGGCAGTCCTGATAAAACACAGCCCAGAAGAGAGATTCACACACCTGCATGTATTAAATTTGTCACAAAGTGACTCTGATTTAGTATACTCCTCTTCATGGTTGAGCTACATGGCTCTGTCAAGCTCCACCACCAACTTCTGACATTAAGAGGAGCTATTGCTGTTGTAAATTGACCAGAGTCACTTGGTTAAGCCGACAGGGTAGAAATTTGAGATAGGCAGACAGGACAGGACAGGAATACAGGCAGACAGAGGGACTGCCTAATCACAATCCCAAAGGTGCTGTTCAAAAGGTTTCTTGGTTGAGAACTGGACTTTGTTTTTTTTTTCTTGAAAATGTTTCGGTTTTCATCCAAGAAGCTTCTTCAGTGCTGGCTTGAAGCTTCTTGGATGAGATGCGAAACATTTTCAAGGAAAAAAAAAAACCCCAAGAAAGTCCAATTGCCTTTTGAACCCCATGGAACAACCATGATCTGGATAATTGAGAATCTCTGTAGACATTTGCCTAATCACAAATTTTTCAATGAAATGTTTGAATCAGCCTTCTGCAATGTGGATCCCTTCCAGGGATGTGCACTTCAATTCCAGGGCAACTGGGGTTGAGCATCTATTTAGTGTATTTACAAACATACCTACCAACCCATTCAGAAGACATCCAGATAATGGAAGACAAGGCTATGCCATGCTATTCTCCTTTTAAAGGCAACCTCCCTATTACAAAGGACCATGGGTCTCTTCCAAAGACTTCTGGACAGCAGAAAAGATTGCTCCCCCCCCCCGGGGGGAACTGGGTCCCTTCTCCAAGCAGCACAACCAGATGTGTAGACTTCAGCTCTCAGAACCAGCAACCAGCTTGGCCATTCCTGAGAATTCTAGAAGCCCATGTATTTGGAGACCATCCAGCCTGGCAAAGGCTGGACTCTAAACTTGAATACAAAAGGAATTCCACGTGAGCACTGAATGCAGTGGAAGAGGAAAAATAGCAGGGCATAATCGTTTAAACACAATTTAGTGCAATGAAATCCAATTTGGTATTTGCAAGGCAGCTTCAGAGGCCCCGCTCAGCACAAAAATGGTTGCACACCTTTGTGCTAGGCCGGGGTCTCCAAACTCGGCATTTTAAGACTTGTGGACGTCAACTCCCAGAATTCCCCAGCCCCTTCAGAAGCACCCGATTTCGTGCATCATGACATCCTCCCAAGGCAGAACAAACCTGGAGCTTGGCTGGGCTTGGCAGCAGAGCCCACGAGCAAGGCGTCTCCCCTTTAGCGCCCTTCCTGCCCTCCGACTGGGCCAAGGAGGGGAGTCGCTGAGATTAAGCAGGTTGCGCCACTCCTGGGAGAGTGTTGGTCCCGAAGAAAGCCTGACACGGAGTCCTGAGCCACATTCCTGGCAGGCCTTTAGTGACACATTAACTGCTGAGAAGGGGCCGCCCAGCCTGCTGCCTGCAGCAGCCGTGGGGGAAGGCAGAGAGGGGAGGAACCCATGCAGAGGGCTCTGAAGTTTGTTTCGAGAGAGGTGGAGGTCCACCCCACCCCGCTTGTGTCAGGAACAGGTCCAGATCCCAGAGGGTGCACTCAGGAGTCAGACCACAAACAAACTCTGTCCCCCATCAGGTGTCGCAAATAACACACAACCCTTCTGTCTTACTTTCCACTAGAAAAATAGAGGTGTCTCTATGAAGCACAATTTTTAAGGGACAATTTTTCAGTTTAAAGTCAAACACAGAAAGCTGACGTCTAGTGGTCCACCAAATCTGCCCTTAGAGCAGTGGTTCTCAACCTGTGGGTCAAGACCCCATTTGGGGTCGAAGGACCATTTCACGGGGGTCGCCAAACAACGCAGTCCGCCATTTTTCCCCCTTTTCCTTAGCTGTGCTCCTCCCTTTTCTTCTATTGGCTTTTGAAAGCCAATAGAATAGACTCTCTTGAATAGGAATTGTCCAGGCTGTCTCTGCCCTGCTGAGCCCGCCAAAAGTCCCATTCTGCAAACGGTGCTGCACCAGTTGAGTAGTCCTCGACTTACGACCGGTTGGAGGTTACGGCATTAAAAAGGTTGAGAACCACTGCCTTAGAGTTTGCTTATTTTTTAAATTATTATTTTTTAATTATTTTTACCTTTTGTTAATTTTTCATTTTTAGTTTTTGTCAAATGATGGGCGTATGTTTATCCCAAGCATGTCTACACTCAATTGCTGATGAGTGAACCACTCCTTCCGCTGGAAGCTGGTTCCAAGTATCCGAGAAGTCAGACTTTCTCATATTCTCTTTGAACTTCCCTCCCGTTAGTAGGAGATTATGCTCCCACGTTCTTCACTTTGGCTTAATGGCCTGAGAGAGAGAAATAGGGCCCTAATATTTTCCCAAGGGGAGGGGGACTTTCTTTGTGCTGGGGAAGGCAAACGTGAAGGGCAAACCAAAGCCCAGGGCCTCTGCCGTGCACCTGCAGCCCTCCCTCGGCACATTCTTGATCAGGATACAGCAAGTGCTCTCAGAGTGACAGAAGACAGGGGAGGCAAGCAGGGGGTAGCCCACCCAGAAGAACAAATCCTGGGGCGTTACTGGCCCCTTGGCATGCTTGCAACTCACTTACATTGTCCAAGAGCAAAACGATGCTTTGCGAGATACGGAAGACGGCCGACGAGGCATCCAAGGCCCTCCTCAGGCACAAGAGGGCTGCATGTGGCATGCCTACCCTAAGCCAAAAAATGACCCCAAGGTCTGTCTGGACCAGTGGTTCTCAACCTGTTTGGGGTCGAACGACCATTTCACGGGGGTGGCCAAACAACGCAGTCCGCCATTTTTCCCCCCCTTTTCCTTAGCTGTGCTACTCCCTTTTATTCTATTGGCTTTTGAAAGCCAATAGAATAGACTCTCTTGAATAGAATCTAATTCTATTGGCTTTCAAAAGCCAATAGGAATTGTCCAGGCTGTCTCTGCCCTGCTGAGCCCACCAAAAGTCCCATTCTGCAAACAGTGCTGCACCAGTTGAGTAGTCCTCGACTTACGACCGGTTGAGTAGTCCTCGACTTACGACCGGTTGGGGGGGGGTCGCGGCATTAAAAAGGTTGAGAACCACTGGTCTGGACTAAAGTCTCCCTCTCCTCCCTCTGAGTGGAGAGAACGAATCTCTCTTCGGATCAGGCTAGGGATGGTCACCAAGTGATACAGCGGTTAGAATGCAGGCTGTTTCTGCTGACTGCCGGCTGCCAGCAGTTTGAGTCTCACCGGCTCAAGGTTGACTCCGCCTTCCATCCTTCCAAGGTGGGTAAAATGAGGACCCAGATTGTTGGGGGGCAACAGGCTGACTCTGCAAACCGCTTAGAGAGGGCTGTAAAACACCGTGAAGAGGTATATAAGTCTAATTGTTATTGCTATTGCTCATTACAACCACAGGCTGTGTTGATGGCCTCCACCAGCTCTCAGTCAATTGGCAACCGTCCTGCTGCTGGCTCCAGGCCAGATCCTGTCCCAGCCAGGCCCCATCCGGTATGGAGTAATGGTGAACCCAGCAACATCCCTTGTCAGGCTCCTCCACCCAAGGCTTAACGTAATGAGGGCTCAGGACTGCCTGCTGTGGACAAATCACTGTTGTTGCTAAGATGACTTCAGAGCTGCACAGGAGCAGCAGAGCGTCCCAGCAGTGGCCTCACACAATGGCTGTGAGATCCTCTTATGTTGGGTTTCAACCTCAGGGCTGTCAAGAGTGAGAAAAATCTGGCCAAAAGGAGAAGCCAGGAGATTCTGCCCAAGTGCCGGGCTGAGCAAAGAGCTACGCCTGCCTGGAGGATGGCCAGTCGTCCAGCAGCACAACTGCACAGCAGGCCAGGAAGTCGGCTAATCCGCAGGACGCCTGTCAGCAGCCTTCACATGGCTGGAACACGCAGCCAGAGCTTCTCCACCCACAGCGGCCTCCTAAAAATTTGGCACAGAAGCACACCCTCAGCCGCAGAAGCAACCAGGGTTTTGGGTTTTTTGTTTTTTTTTTTTTTAAAAAAAGGGGGGGGGACTTCTCATGGAAGAAAAATGCAGGTAGGGTGACACATTTGTTCAACTGCAGTTTCAAATGTGAAATGTTGTGGTCCTGGCTTGGACAGCTGACCAGAAAGAAAGTACTGAGGGGTCCAACTGCAGGGTCCCAGCCTTGGATGCACGCCCTGGGTGGCCAGGTTTTTGGTTTTTTTTAAAATTCAGCTGAGGCTGGATACTGACCCTCCACAATACAGGTAGTCCTCGACTTACGACCACAATTGAACCTAGAATTTATGTTGCTAAGTGAAAAATATCCTAAGTCAGCTCTGCTCCATTCAACAACTTTTCTTGCCACAGTTCTTAAGTGAATATGGCTTCCCCACTGACTGTGCCTGTCCGAAGATTGCAAAGGGGGCC
The DNA here is from genome assembly GCF_016545835.1 of Crotalus tigris. NCBI lineage: Eukaryota > Metazoa > Chordata > Lepidosauria > Squamata > Viperidae > Crotalus > Crotalus tigris. The sequence continues at coordinate 559,109 of NW_024100139.1, read as the reverse complement.
CTGCAACCGTCCTATGAGCCAGTTGTCAGGCACCCAAAGGTAAACCACGTGGCCCTGAGGATGCTGCAATGGTTGTAAGTGGGGAAAATGGTCCCAAGTCACTTTTTTCAGTGAAGTCATTCCGAATGAACTGTTGTAAGTCGAGGACTACCTGTAAACAGCTGGCAGAGTAAAACTCAAGCCATTTTCACAAAGGAGCAGAGGCAGTGCAGGACTCAACCTCCCTCCCTCCCTCCAAGCAAGAGGGCAGAACCAGCCTTAAACCAATCCTGGTTGGGGGAGAGGGAGAGATTTTCTGGGGAGGGATGAAGCCACTTCCAGCTCCTCTGACAATCCAAGTAGGTCAGCTCCTGGCCAACAGGCCACCCTCCGGCCTCAGCTTGCTGCTTGGAGCGCTGGGAAGCCTGCCTGGAGCTCCCCCCTCCAACCTTCCCCATAGCACTCTCAGACAGGAAGGGCTAAGGGCAACCGGTCCAAAGTCACCCAGCGAACTCCTGTGAATGGATCTGGGCCCCTGCACTGCACCTGGGTCACCTCCTCCTTCAATCTACCAGATGTCAGAGGCGACACACATCCTATTTAAAACAGGCAAGCCCGGCAAAACATAAACGGATCTGAGCATCAGGAAGAAACCATTTCCTGATGAAAAAAAAAGCCTCTCTGTCAGGGAAGCACTTTCCCAGAGCAGCAAAAGGGCCTCCCTTGGAAAGAGTTCCCCAAAGCATGCCAACCATTCACCCAGGAATTCCTTCCAAGCTCTCATGTGCAGCTGGAATAGTAAATCTCTGGCAAGGTCACCACTAGGGCCCTTTGAATTGACCCTTTATAGCAGGGGTTCTCAACCTTTTTAATGCCGCGACCCCCCAACCGGTCGTAAGTCGAGGACTATTCAACCGGTCGAAAGCCGAGGACTACTCAACTGGTGCAGCACCGTTTGCAGAATGGGACTTTTGGTGGGCTCAGCAGGGCAATTCCTATTGGCTTTGGAAAGCCAACAGAATTAGACTCTGTTCAAGAGAGTCTATTCTATTGGCTTTCAAAAGCCAATAGAATAAAAGGGAGTAGCACAACTAAGGAAAAGGGGGAAAAAATGGCAGACTGCGTTGTTTGGCGACCCCCGTGAAATGGTCGTTCGACCCCAGTCCCGACCCACAGGTTGAGAACCACTGTACTACACGAAACTCAGGAGCGATGAACATTTGCAGCTGCTAATGGGGGGACTGTGCCCTGCAGATACTCTCATTTCTACCGGTTCCAAACCTTTGAAAGCCAAAATGGCTTTCAGAGCCACCACTCCGGGCACCAACAAAGGAACCCAGCTGGGCCAAGCAGAAGCCCTGAAGGCAGCATGCAGCGAGCATCAGAGAGGAAGGCTACAACATGGCCAGACCCTTCTCTGCCATTTGTCCTGCTTTGTAATTTACAGACTCAGAAGCGGACCCAGAGGCAGGCATGCTGACAACACCCGCTGTCTTCTGCTGAAAAGCACCCAGAGAAGGGAACTCACCAACTCTCTAGCTCAGCGTCTCTAGTACTCAATTGCACGGGGATTTTTTTTTTCTTGGTATTTAATCAGACTGTGCTTTGCATCAGACTTCAAAATGTTTTCCAGATCGTGGAGCTTTGCTTGATAGGAAAAAGGGCTTGACCTTCAGATACTTCAGCCTTACCAAGCACCACTCAGCTTGGTAAGACCAGCCATGCCTATATATCTATTCTGTCAATCTTTCTTCACCAGGCTTCGCTTCTATTTCCCCATTATCCGTACTTCCCTTGTCTAAACTCATTCCAGTTGATCTGAATTCTTCTTACCCAGTGGTACCCAGAAAAAAACATAAGATGGGACCTGACCATCGCAGCTTAAGGCCAATCGACTTTAGTAATAAATAAATAATAAATCCTGTGATTTTTTTTTTCCACTATGCAATGAAAAATTATCAAAACAGCAAACGCTAAATTTTCTCCAAACAGAACTAGCACTGAATTAGTGCAATTCAGATATACTAAATCATTTACTATAACACTGAGTAAGGACAAGGAACAGAAAAGTAAAACCAAAATCTCCATAAATGTCTAAATTGCCTTTCATTTTTCACAAAGAAAAAAAGGGAGATAAATAAAATCCATTCTCCAGACTTCAGATGCCACAGACATAATTTGCTCTAGGCTTCACCACCAAACAATGGCTCTTTTGTCTCCAAAGCTGTCTGGGCAATGGCATTTACACCATCAGCATACCATAATTACATCATCGACTGTGCCTCTATTTGTAATTATGCAATCGGCATTTTTACATCATTTGCCCCACTGAAAAAAGTCTTAAATTAACCCATGACGTAAATAGCAAAGTATGAAACTAGGCAAACTATCCGGATTTATGAAGATGACCTCAATTTCAGATGTACCAGATATCTTTCTCCTCTTTAAACTGAGGTCTTATTTTACTGGGGGAGGAGTCCAGACTATACTGGGAGGGAGGGTCTCAAGGAATGATAATCTGATGAGCTGGCTCCCCAGTTTATAATTTGACCTCCCTATTAGCGATTCCATGATATTATTAATTTTTGTGCTTTTTACAATAGTCTTTTAAGGTCTGTCACATGAGTCACGTAACATGAGATGGGTAGACAGACAGACAGATATTGACAGATGCTGTAACACATCTAATGAGCTGCATGTTCTGAATTTCTATAGTCCAGCACAAGATTCCCAGCCTTGGGCTACCCAGAAGGGACAACAGGATCCCTTTGACCTACCGGAAACAGGAAATATGCCAAGTTTCATTAACAGTCTTGAAGAGGCGTTGACCAGTTGCAATGCTATTGCCGCATCCCAGGCACTTCCAGTCTTCTTCACCTTCATGGAACACAAAGAATGGACACTTTAGCAGATGCTCTTTCACTGGCAGATATACGGGAACAGGATATCAAGAAATTCCAGCGTTAGGAAAAGCCCCAGTACTGTATTTGGGGCTCTTCTACATCCTCTTTCCTATACAGTCAGCCAGATGCTTCTAGGAAGACCAAAAGCAGGAGATGAAGGCAAAAAGTCCACTTCTAACAACTAATATTCACCACAACCGGGTCTCCAAGGAGCACAACTGCATAGGCTAAAATTATAGGTTAATTGTTGAATGTGAGGAACTCGGCCGAAGTCTATCCGTACCACAAGGCAACTCAACAAAGGGGTGTAAAACAGTTACTTAAACAACCAGGCAGCTAAAAAAGACTTTCTCCATGAATGAGGTGCTTCTTCAGGAGCAGCAATTAGCCAAGAAGCTTCACTCATGACAATGACTTGGATTGTCTCCTCCCCACACAACCTATTGGCAATCCCCAACTTCAGTTGAAATCCCCGTAGACTTTTGTGCCTGGTCAACTCTACTCTTAAGGGGGGGGGGGGAGGAATCACCTTTGGCCAGTCTTGAATTACTTTAGCACAAAGTTAGCAGCTGGAACTAAAAGCTCCCTACAGAACATAAGACTGCCAAAAGAAAATTATTGCCGATAAAACTGCTGATATCAAAGTTGTGATGCCCAAAGTGTCACATTCCTGCACTGGCTGCATTCCTAGCCTACTCAGTTTTTATGGACACTATACCGATGTCGGTTTTCATGACTAGTAGCTGTTGGGCAGTGTTGCGCTTCAGAGTATTCATGACCGTGGTCTAGAGAAGAGATTTCCTCCCTCTGAAGATGCCAGGCAAGGTTACCAGTGAAGCATCAGGAAATGTTTTTTTAAACCATGGTCACTAAATCTTGAAACCCAACACAGGGCACTATTGGAGCTCAATAACATTGTCAAGAATGTTGAAGTGAGGGACAAAAAGATTTTGAAAATGGGACTTCTCATTTGCTTGCAGCCAATAAATAGTTAATCTGCTGATGGACCTGCAGGGGAACATCAGTTCAACGAATTGAATTCCTAAAATATCTGTGTCTACCAATTATTTCTCATCATGCCAGCTTGTTTTGCTGCTTCAGACAGAAGCCTTCTGCTGGGCTCCCTCCATGCATGAAAGCGAATGGGAGGAAGAGCTGTGAGGCACAAAGCCCCATGAAATCCTTTGTTATGCTGTGCAGTCGTCAGAAGAGCCCTGGCTGTGCCAGAGGGAGCTGTGAGAATTCAGCCCTTGTACAATTACAGGAGAAATTTCTGCAATACAATATTAAAAGCTCATCCATTTGGGCTGGATTATATTAATTCAACTAAGGGTTTTCCCCGAGAGTTGTAATACTAGTGGACGACTTCTCAGAAAGGGAAATGCAAGCTCCCTTTAAGCTTACAGACCAATTCATCACTGATACTACAGCTCTGAACAGCTGTTATATAACACTGGAAAGCTGGCCTTGCGAAACAGAATATTCTGACTAAAAACCAAATTGAATTCAGTGGATGGAGCTCCCACAATAGGCCTCTTTTTAATATCGCCTAATTTGGCTTCATAAATGTGCAAGTTCATTTCCCTTTATGTGATTTATTTTTGTGCAGCCTTTTATTTAATCAACAGAAACTAATTGGAGAAAATTACTAGCTATGGAAGGGACACACTCTGATTTTTGTTCCAATTTGTAACTGAAAAAACCAAGTATCCCAATGTGGCTTTTCTTCTGCAGGATTTAAGTTCGACAACATCTTGGTGGCTTGCAAACAAGATAATGATGCCCTAACGCTGCTTAAGGTCTCAGATAAGAAAATTGCTTACTTGGTTGCAAATGCATGTATAGATATAGTCGGTATAACAGAAACCTTATTGAGACCCAGATGATCCTGGATCCATAATTAGAGAAGGGTTCACTGGAAGATTCCTTCTTTTAGCAGGGAGGGTATCAATCTAATACAGTGAAAGATCAATTCCTCTGCGGAATTGCTCAAGATGGCAATAGCCAGTCTTAGAGATAAATCAGATTTTGGGAGATACTATTGAATGTCTGGTCAAAAGGCATGAGAAGAAGCAACAGATGGAAACTGATCAAAGAGAGAAGCAACCTAGAACTAAGGAGGAATTTCCTGACAGTTAGAACAGTTAACCAGTGGAACAACCTGCTTCCAGAAGTTGTGAAGGCTCCAAAACTAGAAGTTTGTAAAAAGAGACTGGACAATCATTTGTCTGAAATGGTATAAGGTTCCCTTCCTGAGCAGGGGGCTGGACTAGAAGATCTCCAAGGTCCCTTCCAACTCTAGCATCAGCATCAGCATCATTATGCTGAAAGGAATCCTGAGATGGTAATGATTGGGGAGACATACAAAGGAAAGGGTCTTACAATACTGTGTGAGTTAAGAGTAGATATTATATGCTGAAAACATATTGAAGGAGGTTGAATTGGAAGAAGAGTAGCTTTTAAAACTGAAGGAAGAACCATTAATAATCCATGCCATGCTAAAGAGGCAAATAAAACTACAGACTCTAGTAATGACTCTTGAGGAGCATAGTGGAAAACAGGGACTAAGGTTAAATAAACAGAAGGCGAAGCCTTAACATGGCAGATAGCTTCCTCTGGTAGGATCACCTATCAAAGGAATCAGCAGTCAAGAAATATGTCACAGTCCAGTACTTAGTACAATGTAGGCCTCAGAAAAAATCCCAGGATATATCTACACTTACAAAGATCGGAATCGTGCAGCCAGCACTTTTCCTTGTGAGATTTCATGGATGTGAAAGGATCTCTGGAGAAACAGCCACAGATCGTTTTGAATGTTGGCTTTGGACAAGACTTCTGAGAATGCCACAGATAACCAAGAAAACAAACAATGGATTATAGAACAAATCAATCTAGAGATTTTACTCAGATTTATTCAGCTGGCTCAGGAATTCTGGGAGTTGAAGTCCACGAGTCATAAAAGAGCCAAGGTTGACTACCCCTGCTTAGCCAATGTCCTGCCCAAAGAGCTTATGCGTCTTATAACATTATTCTAAGTGCTCCAAGAAAGCATTTGTTGATCAATTGAGAGCAATAAGTAAGATTTCATGGTAGGAAAAGGAGTGAAGGGATCTCAGAATGAGCAAGAATTCCCCAAACAGGAAATATTAAAAAAACAATTGCAAATAATTCCTATAAGCAGAAAATGGGAGACAGCAGCAGATAATGAAACTGTACAAACAAATTTAGCAAAGATAAACAACTCCCAAAGGGTGGAAAAGGTCTCCAGTGATGAGCAGCCCGAAACTGCAGAGTTTCTCATGCTGTGCAATTGGAACATCATTATAGCTGCTCTGGTAACATCATCTGTTCCCATGGATTAGCAAACCTGAAAAATTGTTGCTGGACTTGCTGCATCTTGGACATTATCTGCAACATCCCTAATCCATGATCATGGATGAATTCATGAGTCAATGATACGATTGGCACATATTTGTTTCTGTACCTTGGAGTAGTCAAATGTTATTCAGGGTTTTTTTTTCCCTACAGACCCAAAGCTTGTCCTTCATGTATGAACTTTTCTGCATGAATTCTTTCTAGGTTCCACCAATATAGAAATGTTTTTTTTCCCTTGGTGTACCTTAGGGAAAGTGGTTTCCTCCATCAGCTATATCATTTGCTCCATAACTGTATAGTTTTTATTTGGCCAAATGAATCTTTGTTCATTGTTCCAATCCTAGTATTATTTTTGCTCACGAACTATTAAAGTTGCATTTGCGGCATGATACATACCAGACTGTATTCAGGAAGGAAAAGGAACATGGCATAAGTAGTAGAGATCATGTGTCATGTTCCCTGATTGTTATTTCAGTTTCTTAAGGTATACCCGGAGACAGATATTTATTTCTTCTTGCTTCCTTCTCAGCTTTGAAAATCAGCTGAACACATACTTTTGAACCTCTCCTGTCCAAATCCTTTTAAGCTTTTTTATTCACTCACTTGGTGAGCTCATTTCTTGGAAACGGGCTATTTTATATTCCCCCTGCAGTCTTTCCAGTGGCCTCTGCTTCCTCAGCAGGAAGCAGTCATTTAATCACCCACAGTGGGCAATCAAACGGGCTCCAAGATATCCCCTTCCCAATCATATCCAGATGAGGGCTTTCTCCTAGTAGTAGAACATGCAGTCCTTGTTTATTACTCTTCTGCACTCCTTCTGTTGAACTACCAAATTCTGTTAGTACTCCCACTTCACTGGCTCAGTCACATCCCTGGAGGGTTCACAGACCACGAACCCTCAAACAGAACAAAATACCAAGATGTTACAAAGGGGCGAGAATAAATTAGACTCCCAGCCTCAAAATTCTCTAAAGAAATCTGAGGCAAAAGCCCAGCCTCTCTCTACAGCTGTAAGAACGATCACCTGAGTTCAGAGTCCCCCAACCGTGAAGAACGCAGATAAGGTGAAAGACAATTAACAAGCATGAAAACATTTCAGAATTTCAATCAACACTGGGCTACTTTCCAAAGAAGGCTGAGCAACACAGAGGCCACATCATCTTTATTTTTTAACCTAAGAGCCAGATAATTTTGCCTATTCTTTAAGAACCCAACCATTTCGCTGGAGCTACACTAGGAAGCGGTTTCTCAATTTGCTAACGTGTGGACTTTGACTCCCCAGAATCCCCCAGCCAGCCCTTACGGTCGCCAAGGTTGAGAAAGCAGCGGGAGGGCAGCCTTTGCTGGGCCAGGATGCCCTCAGCCGGGCCTTGGTGGTGCCCACCGGGGTCCCACCACCGCCTGCAAGAGGCCGCTGGTTTGAACGGCCGGGCAGCGGGCAAGTTTGGTAAGTCATCCCCTCCTCGCCCCTCTGGTTAGACTTGCAGTGTTTCTCAACCTTGACCATTTTCAGGCATGTGGACTTCAACTCCCAGAATTCCACAGCCAGCAATGCTGGCTGTGGAATTCTGGGAGTTGAAGTCCACATGCCTGAAAATGGTCAAGGTTGAGAAACACTGGGTTAGAGACTCCCGGGCAGGACCCCAAGGCGTCCTCCAAGGCCCCCGCCGGCCTCCCCAGCAGGAGCCCGGAAAGAAGCTGCTTCCTGCCCCGAGGAGGGGGTCTCCGCGCCTCTCCCCCCCTCCCGGGCCAGAGTCGCTTCCCTTCCCCTTTGCAACCAAGAGCCCCAGTCAAGCGAGGGGCGTCCCAACGGCGGGAGGGCCCCTCAGCGAGCCGGAGCCCGGATCCCACGTGAGGACGCGGCGCCCTGGAAACCGTGGCCGCCCAGCTTGGGCGGGACTCGGCTGCGGCCACGCGCCCCCCCCCCCCGCCGACCCCTGGCGCCGCGCCAACCGGGTCCCCCGCGGCCGCCTCCTTACCCGCCGGCGCGGCCAGGCCGCCGTCCATGGCCTCCGAGCGCCGCCTCAGCGACCCCGCGCGTGCGTGACGTCGCCGCCGGGGCGAAGGAAGGAGCCTCACGCCCCCTCCCACCCCACGCCGCGCGCCAGCGCAGCGGACACCGCGAGCGACGTCGCACCTGGACCTCCGGGCGAGCGCCGCTCCTGCCCGCGCGCGGCCAAGGATTGGTCCCACGCCGGTCCCGCCCCGCTTCCCCGCCCACCCCTTCCGACCAATGGGGCCGCGGAATGAGCCCTGGCCGCCCGCCTCCTCCGTTTCAACTTCTTTCTGCGCCCTTCTATCGCCGCCCCTCGTTCAGCCGGGGAGCCAATCGGCGCCTGCCGTCCCCCCCCCCCGCAGCACGTGGCTGCGATGCGACAGAAGGTAACTCGCGAGTGAGAGCAGAAGCTCCGGGCGCTCGAGTTCTCACGATGCGGGTTCGGGCTTCGCCCGCACCCCCGGCTGCGGGGCTTTGCGGGCCTCGCCTGGTTTTCCCCGAAGGGAGTATCCAGCCCGGGGCTCGCTCCAGTGGGGGAGATTCTTCGGGCGAAGCCACGGGACGCCGCGTCCGACTCGCGTTTGCCAATGACCGCATCGTGGGAACGCGCTCGACAGATGCCCGAAGCTTGCGAGAGAGAGGCAACGGGGCTGCTGAGCAGCTCTCGCGCCTTCGCGAATCCCGCAAATCGAAGTTCGTGCCCAGCCACGAATCGGCGCTGAAGCGGTTACTGCTGCCGCCCAAGAACGAAGCAACGTGAAGCGGGCAACGGTTGCTACGACGGCCCTGCTTGGCTGGCGGAAAGCGAGGGGCGAGGGGACAGACCCGGACGCTTCAGCTCTAACGACGTGGCAGCGCCGCGGAACCTGGACGATCCAGCCGGGGGGGGGGGGGCATACGTGGTTCTGCGCTCCAGCCGCCGGGCTGAAGTCAGGTTCGGCTGGAGGTCCGAGGTGAACCGCAATGAGAAGCTCGGCCGTCCACCCGATGATCAGGGAGTCGAGCCACGCAATAGGGCTCCACTGTCGTGGTGCCAGCGCCTCTCCAAACGATTTGCAGGAAATTGACTGGACGCAGCAGTAAGATAATGTAAAAAGGTGTTTATTCAGACTTTCACAACAGTGAAAATTAGTGAACAGCAGTGTTGCACAGTGGTACCATACTTTGCTGACCACAAGCCAAGAGGAATCTGAATAGATGGTGTGGAGAAAAAAAAGGGATACAAAGAGGGTGGGCAGGGAGGCCTTTTAAGACCAGAGGAAATCCGGGGAGGGTCTGCTTATCAAGCAAACATGAGCCAGGAGCTCTCTGAAGCAGAGGAAGCCCAGAATCAGCTGCTGCAATTCAGCCAAAAAGTTTTTCAGATGCCACCAATTCTGTTCCCCCCAAAGGCAGACGAGGCCGAAATAACCCCCCCCCCACCAAAGACAGTGGACCTTGGCCAGCACAACCGATCTAACAGGCAACATCTGACATTTCAACACTATCCCACTATCACAGCCATTTGACCATTTGTATAAGATTGATTTTAGAAAGACAGCTTTTCCAGTGTGAACTTTCTAGGAAAGGGAGAAATAAAAGTTACTTGTATTAAAATGCAACTGAATGTTTTTTTTGTTGACAGTAGGTGGCACTGATCTTCATTCAAAGGATGGAGCCTTCTTATTGCCAAGTCCGATTTTGTGGATAAAAGAGAGAACATCCCTTTGTCAAGCTAGGACAGAATTTGGGCCACAAGAAAATTCACATTTGGTATCTGACTTCGGTGAAAGGAAACGGTGGTGACTTGCATCTCGCTCTTGAGATTGCCAACCTCACCCCCCCACATCATGCTTACAGAAAAATAAACCTCGACATCAGTTGGGTCTGACTAGCAAGTAAGTCTCTGTTAACATCCAGAAGACCAAAAGGATTGCAAAATAAATGCACCCTTACAAGAATATTGGCAGTCATTCAAGTGAGAGGTTTGCATCCTGTGGGCCCAAAAGATCCTACCACAACTTTTTTAAAGCGTGATTCCTCTTCCACCCCTTCTGTAAAGAATTCTCCAAATGCACTCAGTACCATCATGTGAGATGCTGTGCAGCTAAAGCACTGTTCAAACCATTGCTGCATTGGGCCCATGATTACCCTTCAAAAAATCACGTCTTTGGTCTTTGAAAAAGCTCACACACCAATGGTCCCTTGGCCACATGCAAACTGTTTAAGCAGAATTCCCTGTTCTTGTAAAAAAAAAATGTACAGATTTATTCCCATTTGTGTAATAATCATTACTTTGAGTTGGGGAGGCCTCAAATACTCAGTGAATTACCCCTGTAAGAGACTGTCCTATACTCCTCCCAGTTAACCTATCCCAAATATGGGGAAAAAAATGTACATTTTGGGAGGAGAGATGTATCGTAAGAACAACAGCTGAAATTACGTCTACCTAAATTAAAAGTTGATAGCTGCTACAAACCCTTTAAAACACTGCTTTTATCAGCAAGGAAGTGCGCTGCATGACAGCCAGCAGCCCCTCCAAAACCCTGAGATGAGATTCCCTCTCCTCCCCCCCAATTCCAGTAAATTTAGATGTGCTACTGTTTTAGGTTAAAAAGTCTTTTATCCTTTCATTTTTGTGATTGCTGGAAAAACAAAGATGGTCTTTTATCACTTGGGTATGTAACAGCAGGAATGGGACACAATCCTCTTCAGCCAGATCTCTTATTTATACAAAATATTACCTGGAGTCAGTTGGCTTTTGAGCAAGATGTACAGTTGGATTCTGAAGTCCCCTGGTCTCGTTCCTCTCACTGCTCGAGACACAAGATAGTGGGGTGTGTGACAAGAGGTTCCATTGCCAGCCACCATGCCCAGTTCCCTTTGGAGCAGCATCTCTTCCAGATATTTGGCACAAGATTCAAACACTCCTCACTGAGATACAGAGCTCAAAGCTAGGGTTGCAGTTCCAGCCAGATCCTGGCTGTGTGAGATACAGCTGAGCTTCAGAGAACTTCCAAAAACATTAACACCATAGTTCTGGAAAAATAAGAGAGACTCCGTCTCACACAAAGACACCAGTGGCTTTTAGGAGCCCATCATTAGCTGAAGAATTGGACACCGAGAGGCAGACAGGGAGACAAGCAGCAGTCTGTGGCCAGTTCAGAGCTCCGCAAGGAATGGAGCAAAGTTAAGCTATCAGGAGCCAGAACATGATGACGAGGGCCACGAACAGGAAGAGGCGAGAGAGAAACTGCTCGTCCACATACTGAGGAGTCCCTGGGACAGCTAAGGAAAGAAAAAAACAAAGCACAGTTATCAGCTTTCTGTTAGAATTTACAAATGGAATGTTATGTTTTTCCAGAGTTGGCGCTCTAAGTGTGGAATCAGACTCTAAAGCTTTTTTTTATTAGAAAGCTTCCCAGAATCCTTAAAATGGACAGTCCCTAAAACTGTCTTGTCTTCTTTGAAACAGATGCAGCAGGACCAGGCCTTTGTGCATCAGGAAGGCCGTAAAAACAACCGGTGGAACAGCTTGCCTCCAGAAGGTGTGGGTTTTTAAAAAGAGATGGACAGCCATTTCTCCAGAATGGTACAGCGTCTCCAGCTTGGACAGGAAGTTGGAGTAGAGGACCTCCAGCATTCCTTCCATCTCTATTATTTTCTATTCTTCAGGTTTTGCAAAGATCTCCCAGAGGGAGATCTGTCCCTGTTCTGCAGAGCTTGCTGGGACTCATCAGATGGTGACTCTGAAGAAGATCACATACAACAGAGATGCTCATTGGGCAAAATGAGTAGACGAGTGTTGATTTGGGGATCAGTAGTTAAGCAAAACAGATCAGGATGCAACGCCAGCCCAGTTATGATTGGCCAGGCTAATTTTATTTAATTCCATACCTGGAGGGGGCCGCCCATCATTTATATTGAAGGCTGTAGCAAATATGCCAAACGGAAACGCTCCAATTCCAAATGACATTTGGAAGCCTCCATCACCAAACCCAAAACCCTGGAAACCCTAGAAACAAACAAACAAAAATTGATCAACTGGCATATATAGATGTCCTAGTTCACAAGCTTAAACCTGACTGGTTGCAGTCTCTTTCAGCAGATTAGAGAGACTTCCAACTGTGCGCTGTGAGAACGTGATGAGCTGAAAGCAGCATCCCAGACCAGACTACTTTATGGACCTGGCTCCATTTCCCTTCCAATAGGAGGGAATAAATATAGCTCAGTGATGAACTGTGGAGATCTTGGTGCTCTTCAAGCTTGGTGGTTTGCTTGTAGACATTTCATTGCCCAACTAGGGAACATCATCAGTGCTTCATTGGCCTTGCCTCCTTCCAGTGGGGTGGCAATTTTTTTCTGCCATCCTTCTACTCCATTGTAGCTTTGCAGAGATGAGATTTTATCCAGATGGATTGTCTCTGGATAAAAGACCTCCACAGAAATAGTGACAGATTCGTTCAAGGCTTTGTAGGAGGAGGGCTGTGTTAGTCCATGGTAGCAAAACACTAGGAGCGTGCAATCCCTTTTTCAACAAACATATTTTATTAAATTTTGTTTCATTAAATGGGTTCTTCAGAAAAGGTGCTGCAGACGCCTGATGCTTGAGCTGCAGCTCATGAAAGTTTATACCTTTAACAGAATTAGTTAGCTTTGAAAGGTGCTACCAGACTCCTGATTTTCACGGCTTTGTTAGTTTATTCCCATGTGATCTTTTGGGGTGCAAGAGTGTAGCGTGTTTCCACTTAAATTTAGCAAGCTGGCGGCCTGCTAGCTCACCCAATATTTAAGAGATGAGCAAGGTAGTTCTTTGCTGGTCACAGGTCACAAAACCTGCCTGAGCAACCTGAGCCTATCCCCACAGCAAAAAGAGTCCGAGGATCAGAGATCACCTCCAGGCTGGGCAAGGCAGCCTGTGCGCTTTGTCACAAGAGCTTCAGGCAGAAGCCATGCCAAAAAGGCACCCTCCACCTTCAGCACCTGATTCAATAAGGCATTGGCTCTCCGGGGAGTAGAAGAACAAAGTGCTCGTTAATCACCCCCAGCAGAGCTGCTTGTTTGGTGAAAAAAGAGCCAAGAGCAGCCTCTGGAGGCTCCTGCCGACTTGCACGGAAACAGGCAACTCTTTCATCAGGCCAAGTACTCTCCCCAACTTGGGGCTACGAAAGGTTAAAACGGCCCGTTTTCTCCAGAGTCTGCTATTTATAAAATCAGCATTCACAATCTCTTTGGACGCAACTTGCTGCAGCTCCTGCAACTGCAGGCTAACTTGATGCCCACCATATTTTAAAGCTGGGTTTCCAACCTTGGCAACCTTAAAACCTGTAGACTCCCAGAATTCTGAAATCCCTGTCTAAAAGCCACTGCCTAAATTAAACCAGAGGTGTCCAACCTCAGCAACTTTTAAGATTTATGGACTCCCAACTCCCAGAACTGGGGAATTCTGGGAGTTGGAGTCCAGAGGTCTTAAACTTGCCAAAGTTGGACACCCCTGTTTTAAGGGCAGTCGCACGGCAGCTGGAAGTTTGCAAAATGTACACCAGAGCATTATGTCTACCAGCGGATTAACTCTCTCTACAGCAGCGTTTCTCAATCTGTGGGTCGGGACCCCATTTGGGGTTGAAGGTCCATTTCATGGGGGTCGCCAAACAACGCAGTCTGCCATTTTTTCCCCTTTTCCTTACCTGTGCTACTCCCTTTTATTCTATTGGCTTTTGAAAGCCAATAGAATAGGCTCTCTTGAATAGAGTCTAATTCTATTGGCTTTCCAAAGCCAATAAGAATTGTCCAGGCTGTCTCTGCCCTGCTGAGCCCGCCCAAAGTCCCATTCTGCAAACGGTGCTGCACCAGTTGAGTAGTCCTCGACTTACGACCGGTTGAGTAGTCCTCGACTTACGACTGGTTGAGTAGTCCTCAACTTACGACCGGTTGGGGGTCACGGCTTTAAAAAGGTTGAGAACCACTGCTCTACAGAAATGGCCATCCAAGACTGGTCTGGTTTAATCTGGCTCGCAGAGACCTGCAGCAGACAAGCCGGAAGGGGTCCAGCCTTGCAGCATTTTCCCTCTGTAATTCCGAGAAGCAGAAGCCTCTCCCAGATTCTCTGTTACTCACCCCTCTATTTTCTGGCTCGGGTCTCTGGCCTTGAGGTCGAGGTGGCGTCTTCTCCCTGCAAGATACAATTCATTATGGGGTTTAATGAGGACATTTAGCAGTTGACTTGGGGCCCCAAGGGGGAACCATCCTACTCAAGGTGGCTGATCGACTAATAGCAGCTCCCACCTCTCCCCTGAACATTCTCTTCCCTTCCTCCCCATCTTTTAGTTATAATCTCTATTTTGTTGCAATTTTACTGGGGAGGGAGGAAGGGGAGTGAGAGTGAGAGTGAGAAAGTGAGAGAGTAAGAGTGAGAGAGAGAGAGAGAGAGAGAGAGAGAGAAAGAGAGGGATGGATGTTGCAAGCTGCCCAAAATCTCCTTGTAGCGAGATGGGCAGCAAATAAATTTAATAAATAAATACTGTTGAGGCCCAGCGCCTCCCTCTCCCTCTGGGCCCCAGCCCCTCCTTTTCATCATCTTAACAGCCAGCCAGCTGCAGCATTTCTACCCCTGTGGTGAGAAAGCATCAATAAGTGTACAGAGATCTCCACCCCCACGTCACCCGTCTTCTTGGTTTTTAGTTTCTGGTTTAATCTTAATTTCAAGGGTTTTGTATTCTTTACCTTTTTATCATTTCATAAGCCACCCAGAGTCACTGCAAAGTGAGATGGGCGGCATATAAATTTAATAAACAAATAGTGCCTGAATTGCAGAAAAGAAGCAAGATTTGGCTTGGGGCTAGAACACCGAAGCATGGCCAAAATTACTGGGCTGCTCCTGCCACTGATACATTACTGGAAAATCCAGAAGAATGTATCCTGATCTCCACATCTCCTGCAAAAATCTCCCTAGGGCAGGGGTAGGCCACCTTGGCTCTTTTATGACTCGTGGACTTCAACTCCCAGAATTCCTGAGGGGAAAGGGAGAGGTTTCCAAGCTGAGCCATGCTGGCTCAGGAATTCTGGGAGTTGAAGTCCATGAGTCATGAAGGGGCCATAGTTCCCCCATGCTGGCTCAGGAATTCTGGGAGTTGAAGTCCACGAGTCATAAAAGAGCCAAGGTTGCCTAGCCCTGGCTTAGACCATTCTTTACGCATGGACTTCAATTCCCTGTATCCTTTGCAATGACCATGCTGGCTGAGGAATTCTGGGAGTCGAAGTCCATCTTAGCTAAGGCCGAGAAACAGCCTAGAGCAGGGATAGGCAACCTTGGCTCTTTTATGACTGGTGGACTTCAACTCCCAGAATTCCTGAGCCAGCCACGCTGAGGGGAAAGGGAGAGGTTTCCAAGCTGAGCCATGCTGGCTCAGGAATTCTGGGAGTTGAAGTCCACGAGTCATAAAAGAGCCAAGGTGGCCTACCCCTGCCCTTGTGAAAGCCATCCAGACAAACAGCAGCTCTTCAAAACATCTAGTCCCCAGTCGGATGCGTCAGATCACCTCTCACTGTTCCAGAAACGCCCAGAGTAGGGATTGGCGTCCTTTCCAAGGCAGGCAATTTGTTAAATAGCCCAAACATTACAACATTCTGCACACCTTGCAGAAGAACATGCAAATGTTCCTCAAGAGAGTTGCAGATCTAGCTGCCATAGAGCCAGTCACAGGGTGTTCTGTCCCAGCCTATGTGAGTCCTTGTTAAGTTCACAAGGAGAAACCCCTCTTCCAACAAGCAGGCTGGAACCGCAGGAAAAAAATAATCCCCTTTTATTATTTACAGACCTGAGTAAAATGTCCAAGGCAAACAAAACACAGTTCACTGAAACTTGATTCCTTAACACAAAGGGTTGCCTTCAGCAGCCAGCACCTCCCACATCTTCCCTTTTATTATGCAGCCAAGGCGGGGCTTCCTAATGCCTTCTCCTTTGCCTTTGGAGCCGCCCCGTTGCATTCCTCTGTCCTACTCTCTTTTCTTGCGGCGTTTTTGTTTTTGTGCATCCTGGATATCTCCCAGCTGTGAGTCCAACTCAGACTCCCAGGACAGTTGTGTCTCAGCCTGAGTGCGAGTAGAGGAGCCAGGCTCTTCATCATACTGTAAGTCTTGGAGCTCCTCAGAGCCTTCCTCTGACTCTGATGTCCCTCCAGCCCCCCCCCCCTCTGAATGCCCAGACTCAGCTGCCGGGTCCACTGGCTGACGAGGAATCACAACACAGGGAGACCCAAGGCAGACACCCATGTCCTGAAAATGGTCCTACTGGAGGTGCACAGAAACCCAGCAAAGTTCAATCCAGGGATGCAGAAGCAGCTTCCAAGCCTACTGGAGCATCCGCCAGGAGACCCCTCCATGTTTCAACAGACCCTGGTCATGAGAACCCTACACAGGCTAGTATGAGCTATGTATGAGTAGGGTCTAGAAAAAAGCCATTCAAGAAAACCATTACTGATGGTCTTCTGAAAGAATCCCAATAAAGTCCTAAAAAGATAAAAATCCTCCTGGATATCAATTTTTTCAATTATTATTTCTAAGTTCTAAAGAAGGCGTCCACTATTCAGTAATGCAGCTGCCTATGGCAGACTTGGACTGTGACCTGTAAAGCTTACGTAATGCTAAATTTGTCCATCCTTAAGATTCCTTCTTGTCTAGGAATTGTCCAGGCTGTCTCTGCCCTGCTGAGCCCGCCAAAAGTCCCATTCTGCAAACGGTGCTGCAAGTTGTCTGCAGCGAAGGCGAGCTGTCTGGAAGTTTCCACCCCTCCCTGCTGAGCAACTACTAAAATGTAAGTAAAAGAGGGTCAGGGGTGGGAGGTGGGAGGCCGGCGGGTGCAGGGAGGGTTGCTGGCGCACGTGGGGCCTGGCGGGTGCCTTACCTCCCTTGGGCTGGGCCAGCTGGTGGCCCAGCCGGTGGTCGGCCTGCGCCATCTCTGCCGCTTGCCAGCTACGCCTCGGCTGGCGCAGGAGGCGGCACCACGCATGTGCGGCGCTCCCGGTCAGGGAAAGTCCTCAACTTACGACCGGTTGGGGTCGCGGCATTAAAAAGGTTGAGAACCACTGACATAGAGCAACCTATTACCAGTAACAAACATTGGAATGGTGAGATTCTTACAGGTAAGAAAAGGTTGCCGAAACCTGAAGACTAAACCTGAGTCGAGAGTAGGCAGCCAGGTTTTCTTCCATGAATTCCACTTGAGTAGACCTTGAGTAGACAAAAGACTGTTCCCAGGAGAGGCCATCTTACCTGGGGTCCTGCTGTCCGGTGCTGCCCCTTCCATAAAGTGGTATAACTTTATCACGGCTGATTCCTGCTTTGCATACAGGACACACCTGTCTGTTTGGCCTGGTCTCCAGCCACTGAAAGGCAGAAAAGAGGAACGGCATTTGGTGAAAACCTGGACTACAACAGAAGAATGCCTTGCATCTCCCAGGCCTCGGGGTAGGGAGCCTGTGGGACTCTGGGGTGGTTGCTAGTTGTGTGGCCTGTCTGGGCACCTGGGTTCTTTTTCTTGATTTTTCTATTTTAAGCGTAATCACTTAGGAGCCATCCAGAGTCATTTTGGAATTCAGGATCTTCTAAATCTACTAAATAAGTAAAAAAAATAAAAAACATGGAGTTCTGCAAAGATACCAAGATATTGGCTTTACAGGTAATCCTTGTTTAGTGAGCACAATTCGGACCGGCAACATGGTCCTTAAGCAAAGTGGTCATTAAATGAAAAAGAAGGTGGCCATGACTGCACTTATGATGTTACTTCAGGTTTCCTCTGCTTTATAGCATCAGATACAATTTCAAATAGCTGGGTGAGCCCAAACGACTGAGAAAAGGGCAAATCTTACAGTCCTTTTTTCTCACTCCTCTACTCTTCGGAGGGCTCATCCTGGTGCTGGGATAAGTAGCAAGAAGAGAATTGATATTTGTATTTACATTCAATGGAGAGAAAGGGATTACAAGAGACTAAGTCAGCACACGATAGGAACGCACATGGAAAGGAATGCACTGGTGTTTAGGAGGCAAACAAAAGCTTTTAGTGTGAAACTGACTAGGATCCTGTCAATTTCAAGCTGCAGCTGCAAAGCCCTAATCAAGGTCACAAAGCTGAGCTTGTTAACTTGCTGCCCTGCAGAGAAAAGCCGCTCAAGAAGAGAGAGCTTCTTTAGACAATCTCTGGGGGTGGGGGGGGGAGGAAAGAAAAAGGGTCAGGCGTAGGACAATAGATGTTACCTGACTGTAATGGTGAACAGGGACTGAGATCATAAATGTGGGTTTTGGTCACAAAGTTACTTTTACATTGTAACTGAATGGTCATTATGAGGATTGCCAGTATTTTTTCCAGCGCCCAAAGTGTCCAGCTCTTTCCCTCCCACAGAGCTCCCAACACTGTAAAATAATCTTGATCTGGACAGAGGCTTGGCATTTCCATAATTTTACACAGTTGGGATTATGGAGACGAGGAAAGCAACCAATCATTCGTCCTCAAGCCTCTCACCCATTCAGTGGGAGATGGGTCAGCACCTTTTCGCACATTTCAAACTAAATATCAAAGGGGTTTTTTATTGTAAAATTGTAAAAATTTATAATAATAATAATAAAAAAGACACCAACAATCTCAATGTCTGTCAGGCCCAGCCCAGGAACGACATAGAGCAATCCAGGCAAAGTTCACTTTTTGTTCATACCAATAAACAGAATCTTGCTAGACTACATCTTTGCTCTCTCGCACTCGAGTATCCTGGGAGAGTCCTACCGTGTTTCCCCCGAAAGTAAGACCTACCCCGATAATAAGTCCTAGCTTCATTTTGGGAGATGTGCCTAATACAATCCCTACCCCAAAAATAAGCCCTAGTTTTGGGGCGAGGCACACATCTAAAAATCAAGCTAGGGCAGGCGTGTGGGGCAGGTGGAGCTGCCCCATGCATTCCGCACCCACTTACCGTTGCAGCCTGCCTCCCCTCACCAGCCCACTTCTTCTGCAGCGTCCCCAGGCCTGCATTTCCCAGTCAGAGGCCTTTCCGGAGAAACCAAACTACGGATTCAATCCATACCTCGTTTCTCGGCTGCAGAAGCCTTCCAAAAAGGCATCCAATGGGGAAATACAGCCGGTGCTCCATTCTCAGCTGCAGAATGAAGCTGCAGAAGAAGTGGACCGGCTGGGCGGGGCTGTTGATGCTGGAGGTGAGTGGAAAAGACACACACACACACACATGAAAAAAAGACCCAGTCTTATTTTCGGGGAAACACGTTAAGAGCGGCTATTCTAATTCTTCCTCGCCTCCTATCCATCTCCGAGCTCTTTTCTTACCTCCCTCCTTCCTGTGAAACTGCTGCTTCACTGTAGTCCATCACACCCCCTCCCCCTCCGTAGGCACAATCCACCACAATATCTCGCCTTTCTTACCTGAAAGTTCACAAGATCCTTAGGTGAGAGCATCAAAATCTCATCAAAGACCCAATGTTTCAAAACGCTGTGTTATCTGCTGGGGCTGGGAAATGTGACTTAAGCCCACCATATGTTCTAAAACAGTGATTCTCAACCTTTCTAATGCCGTGACCCCATAATACAGTTCCCCATGTTGTGGTGACCCCCAAGTGGGTGTGGCCACCAATAAGAGGGAGTAGGACAGCTAGGGAAAAGGGAAAAAAATGGCGGACAGTGTGGTTTGGCGACCCCCGTGAAATGGTCATTTGACCCCAAATGGGGTCTCGACCCACAGGTTGAGAACCACTGTTCTAAAAGGAGTCCCCTAAAAGCATCTAATCTACCATCTGAGGTATTAATCTAACCTACCTCACAGAATGACAGAAAGGATAGCCAGAATATATCCTGAATGCTCGTTGTTACTAAAGAGTGGATCTCATCGCCACTCATCCTTTCCTACCAAGCACCCAAATAGAAGGTTGCCAACAATTGCATGGTTAACACTAATTACCAAACAAAGTTCCCTTGGGGAGGACACACAATCCATTTAGCAATGGAACTGCATACTGCACCTTCCCAGAGTCCTTTGGGAAACCAAGAAGGTGGACTGGGTAATAACCAAAGCTGATGAAAGACAAAGCAAAGCAGAACCAGCCTTACCTGGTGTAAACAAGGCCAACTGCAGGGATTCCCAAAGTGATTTGTTCATAAAGTAGAATGTCCACAGAGGTAGCAGTGGGGAGAAAAATCAACACACGCACATTAGATGTGTACAATCAGAAACCTGGAATCCAGCTCTCAGATGATACAGATTCGACTCTCAGACAATACAACCCCAGTACTTCAAAAGGTAGCAACAAAAGCAGGATTTTCCTGCTTTTTAATAGCTGGTCTTTCCATGTATACCAGACATGTCAACCTATTGGGGTGGTTTTGCCATTGCCGGCAATGGGGTGGGCGCGGCTTCTGGATGACACGTCCGGCCCACGGGCTGGCAGTTTGACATCCCTGAATTGTATACAAACCAGCACAGAGATTTCTTGAGCTAAGGGACTCTAAAATGGAACTCCCCTTCCTCAGAAAGCATGAATTGAATTCTGCATAATTGAATTCCGAATTAACTGAATTCTGTAGAATAAAGAAAAGAACGTGACTGAAGAACAAGTCCCACTCCCAGGAAATAGAGTGCAATACACAGCCTGAATAACAAAACGACAGCACACACAGAAAAAGAGGACAGGATTTCTTGCTCTGATAAGTCTCAGAAGACAGGTGGTCTCAAATCTTGGCTCATCAGCTGGGCAGATTCTTGGATGCATTCTCACATTACCTACAGCTGTTCCACTAATGTCACTAAGGTATTTCCACCCCTGTTAACTGCAGGTCCTACTTATGGAAATCCAGGATTAGTTAAGATAGGATGTTTTTATACTTATGTGAAATGTTACACCCTGGCCTGGCGGAACCTGCACGTATTAAAATTGCCCTCTGGGAACTCCTGTTTTGTAACTCATGGTTTGGCCCATTGTCTTCTCCACCCTTTCATAACTGTGGCCATTATGCCGAGAGAAAACCAAAAAGTTTAGATTTTATGGCTGGATTTGGAGCTTAGGTACAGGACAAGATGGTTCATTCCATCTGCTTTAAATTCAACAAGTTTTATTTTAGAAAAGGTAAGAGACAAATGCAAACTGAAATATTAATTCAGAGTGAATAAATGCAATCACAATTGTACAGATGCTGTCAAAAGCCTCTTGGCTGCAACTAAGCAACCTCTGAAATTCAGGTTCCCAACAAAGCTATTTCTGAGGATGTGACAAAAAAAATGCCAAGAATGAGACAGGCAGTATCTAAATCTGATAAATAAAAATAAAATAAATATTGCAGGGAGCCCTCTTTTTCTAATTTCAGCTATTGGATTACCTACCCCATTACTGTCAATGCTGCCCCAATTTCATAGTTAATTTACCTACAGTTTAACCCTGGTTGCATGAACAGTAATTAGCTGTGCTTACACATGGTTTACAAACAGCTAGATTTGCACAATATGCTGGGCCAAAGTCAACCAAGCCACATTATGCTTTGGCACAGTATGAAAATCCAGCCAGTAATTAACAGCTTATCAGGGGCATAGGATGGCAGCTCCCAGCTCACTGATGAAATGCGGGTTTTGCATACAGAAAGCCACCGTTTGCCCAGAGCCTTGGAGAACCAGATTATGCTGAATGTGACGAGTTGAGGGGCTCCTAGAAGCAAAGCAGCACCTCTAGCCATGGACAGGCAAGTTCATCCTCTGCACATGTCTGGGCCTGCCCCACATCCTCACATTTCAGACCAAGCTCTCTGTAAGGACCCACCCCACTTTGCATCTTAAGAAGACAGAACTCTTGGAATAATTCTTCCAACAGGAATCCTTTATTAAGAGAAAATGGTTGCAGGCATGCTAGACAGGACTTGGGGTCCAAGCTCTCCCATTCAAGGTTTTAAGGGGTTCCCCAGTAGTCCCACCCAATCAACCCCCCTTCCAGTGATAGTTTCAAGTATCACAATTCCACTCCCTTTCTTCTTTCTTCCGTCTGGATGGAGACTTCAGATAACTACATGAAAGGCAATTACTCTCCTTTGGTATGCTAACACTTCGAGGTTACAATAAACACACATTCAGCATTTAGCTCTTTGAAGTGTAAAGAAGGAAGTGAGGGCCATAAAGCCCCTTTGTTCTCCCCCTTCTCTCCCTCTTATGGCAGAATCCAGAGAAGGCAGAATTGGGAGTTTCTATATTTGATAATTTAAAGATGAAATATAATTGGATTCTGACACTCTCTTTGCAACAACTGACACCCAGCCATCCAGCAGCAAAAGTTGCTGGTCTGTTTTCAAGGGTTCTGGAGCAGGATGGTTTCCCAGGAACTGTATTGCATCCAACCTGTCAACGCTGCAAATATTGTATATTCTTGCTTTTGACAATATGTAGAATTGTCTGGTAATTATGGGGTTAATACAGAGCAGAAGGGGGGTTGGGGGTAAAGCCTGGGAAAGAAAGAGGAAGAAAACATTTAGGGAGGGAACAGGCTGATCATTTAACTGCTCAGAGGAAGAGAACTTAGATCCTAGCATCCCTCCGTTGTGCCGACATTTTGTAACAATAAAAGACTTTCAGGAAAATAAATGCCTGGAAGTTCTTTGGAATGTTTCATTAGCCGGAACCACAACACAACCCTTAAAATAACTCCAAGACGAAAAGGTGGGCTAGGATGGAGACATAGTTCCATTGGTTCTACGGACACGGCAAATGGGCTACATCCAGAACCACAGCTGGGATTAATACCAGAAATCTCTTTCCTTAGCCCATTCCCTTCGCAGCTCAACCCCTGATGCATTCTCAAGGATTGAATGGTGTCATCCAGCCCTATGGGGAGCAAGTCAACTGCTTGGGGTGTCCGTCCCTGGCCACTGTAAGGCTTGTGGACTTCAACTCCCAGAGTTCCCCATGCTAGCTGGGGAATTCTAGGAGATGAAGTGTACAAAGCTTAAAGTGGGCAAGATTATACGTCCCTGATTTAGAATCAATAATGAGTTTAAGACTTGAGCTTTACAATTCTCACCTGCCTGGTAAGGATGATATGGGGAAGGAAGAAGCAAGCGGGAGGCAGAGCCTTCAAGAGCCATGATTTTAAGTATTGGCTGCTGAAAACTGGGGGATGATACTGACCAAAAGAGGTGGCCACACAGACTGATCACAGCATCCTTGGCGGTGTCCAAACAGATGTTGCATTCGAATGTGCTGTCCTGACCGGTACTGTCTCCGTTGCTGCTATTCCCACTGGTCCCACCAGCACTGGAACTTTCTGTGGAAGCTGAAGCCGCAGGTCCTTTGCTGGCCATTTTTGGCTTTCAGTTAGGAAGTCTGTGGGAAGCGGAATCCTGGCAAAGCAAATAGTAATAATAAGTAAGAGTAAGAACCAGAACTGAAAAAAAAATAATCAAATGATTCAAAGTGCAAATTTTGTGCAAAGAAATAGAAGAAACGGTAGATCGCGTACTTGGCTGATGTAAGAAGATTGCACAAACTGATTATAAGCAACAACATGACATCGTCACCAGAATGATTCATTGGAGCACCAGTAATGAAAAAAAATGGTGGGAAGTAGCTGAAAAGGTAGTAAAAAATGAGCAGAATGAAATATTGTGAGATTTCCAAATTCAAACTGATAAAATCTCAGCTCATAACAGTTCAGAGTTAACTATGTTTGAAAAAAAAAAAAAAAAACCGTGTGGATAATTAATGGAGCAATACCACAGGAAAGTAGAATAAAAGACAAAGGATTGGAGAAGATCACAATATATCAAGATCTGAAAACAGAAATTGAAAGACTGTGGCACAAACCAGCTGTGGTGATTTCAAGGATTATTGGCACACTGGGGACCATAGCAAAAACTCTTGGACGGCACTTAGGAAATCTAAAACGCCACATTCCCTGGATCCACATAGATACTATGCCAATTCATTGCAACATCCTAGATTCTTGGGAAGAACGTGAGGTGTACAAAGGCCAACATCAGTGAATGAATTAGCAGCTGTCACTTCACCTTGTTGTGAACAGACTATAATAATATTAATATTATTAATGGGCATGGCAGTAACCTGGAAACAGTAGAATAAAGGAGAAAGAACTGGAAAAAACCCCACAAAATACAAAGATCCGCAAATAGAAATACTGTGGCAAAATAAAGCAAAGACAGTACCAAAAGTGATAAGTGCCTTGGGTGCAATCCCAAAACATCTGGAGCACCATGTCTATGGAGATTCTCAGTCATCCAGGTCATGGTTGTCCCAAAGGTGCTTTTTCAAGAAGAGAACAATAAACGAAGCAACCTCGTCATTTCATACATTTCAGGAATATCTGAAAAGCTCAAAAGGATCTTCAGCCAACACAACATATGTGCACATTTAAACCCAAGAATACACCAAAGCAGAAGCTTGTCCACCCCAAGGATAAAACACCCAGACACAAACTGAGCAACGTGGTATATGCAGTACAATGCACTGAGCCATGTGCAGATCTGTACATTGGGGAAACAAAACAACCACTTCATAAACACCTAGCACAGTGGTTCTCAACCTGTGGGTTGGGACCCCATTTGAGGTCGAACGACCATTTCACGGGGGTCGCCAAACAACGCAGTCCGCCATTTTTTCCCCCTTTTCCTTAGCTGTGCTACTCCCTTTTATTCTATTGGCTTTTGAAAGGCAATAGAACAGACTCTCTTGAATAGAGTCTATTGGCTTTCAAAAGCCAATAGGAATTGTCCAAGCTGTCTCTGCCCTGCTGAGCCTGCCAAAAGTCCCATTCTGCAAACGGTGCTGCACCAGTTGAGTAGTCCTCGACTTACGACTGGTTGAGTAGTCCTCGACTTACGACTGGTTGGGGGTCACGGCATTAAAAAGGTTGAGAACCACTAACCTAGCACAACATAGGAGAACAAACCCATCAGGACAAGAGTCAGCAGTCCATCTGCATTTACAAGACAAAGGCCGCTCTTTTGAAGATAGCAAAGTTCATGTTTTGGACAGAGAAGGTTGTTAATTTGAAAGAGGGGTCAAAGAGGCCATCTATGTCCAAATTGAACAGCCCTCTCTCAACAGAGGGGGAGGGATACAGCATCATCTATCTCCAGTCTACCACACAGTCCTTTCAGCAGTTCCAGGAAGGCTTCACACCCATTTGCACTACTCAGGTGACCTTGAGGACACAGACAAATCTCCAAGTGGCTTCAACTACTCTCTAAATTAAAGAATGCAAATGACCAGCGGTCTGCAAGGAATATACATCCTTCTATTCTGCACCATCCAGTCAGAGCTGAAGAAGCTTTTTGGATGAGAACTGAAAACGTCTTCAAAGAAAAGCAAGAAAGCCCAGTTGCCTCTTGAAAAAGCACTTTTGGGACATCTGGAGCACCTCTTGAACACCATAAGCATTGACAAAACCATTGCTAGTCAATTGCAAAAGGAAGTTTTGCTTGGAGCAGCTTACATCCTGTGAGGATACCACTAATACTATCAAAAAACACTATCTGCCTATCCCAGGTCCTTGGGAGGACTCGATAGGTGGATAAAAATCCCAAATCCAGGCTGAACATCTGGCTGGCCATGCAACCAACCATAGTAATAATTCAAAACCACCATTATTTTGCTAATTATGTCCACAAGGAGAAGATACCACCAGAGGTTATACTTGTGCAATAAGAGCTTACCACAGAGCTTACGACTTTAGAACAGGCAAGAGATATCCTGACAGATTAAGAAAGAATCAAGTCTTAATATGAGAATAAGAATCCTGTGTATGCTTTTTATTCAAGGTGATTTCTGCCACAACACTGAACACAGCAGTTTCTAAATGCTCATTAAATTCCATTGTATGCATCAAGAGTCTCTGCATTATATAAATATATAATAAAAATTACATATCCATATGCTGCCCTTTGCAGAGAGCCCAGCAGAGCTTATCTGTGACAGAACAAAGCTGAAATATAGATTTAACGAAGCAGCATGAAAAAGAGATAAATTCTCTAAAATGTCTAGCATTCAGTAAGATATGTACAAATCTTTAGAGCAGTGTTTCTCAACCTTGACAATTTTAAGGCATGTGGACTTCAACTCCCAGAATTCCACAGCCAGCATTGCTGGCTGTGGAATTCTGGGAGTTGAAGTCCACATGCCTTAAAATGGTCAAGGTTGAGAAACACTGCTTTAGAGAAAGAGTCTGGGAAATAACTTGTTAGGTAGGCAGACCAGTCAACCACTTAAAGAAGGGTGGCAGCAGATCAGGAAGGATCCCAGATCCTCAGAGGAGGAAAGAACGCTTAGGGCTGGCTCCTGGATTGCTGGAGGAACAACCCAAATTCTACCATTCTTAACAGTTCACCTAGGTAGGAGCCAATGCCGGTTAAACTCTTAGGTTCCCAAAAATCTGTCTGGGAAAGTTATGGTGGTTCTCCCTTCTGCTTGCCCCGGGAGGAGATAGAATGGAACCACAGAGACATCTCCTTCCTACCTTCTAAAACAGTCTGGACTTGACTCTCACTGGAGCGTCACGAAGTCAGTCTCCATTTTGAACTGCTCTGGCCTGAAGGAGTTTCAGGGTGCTAAACCTGAACAGCCGGAACACAGAGCTCTTGGCTCCAGGGCCGGAACGGCATTGCAAGTGGTACTAGCTGTAGCTCAGAAAATCTTTTGATTTTCTACTAGACAAGCCTCTGCGTCAGTTTCTTTTCACCTTTTCTGTTTTAATTCAGCAAAGGAAAAGAGCAGAGATGGAATATCAGTTGTATAAAAGGAAGCAGCAGTCTCTTGACCTAAGACGAATGTTAGAATGTTGGAATTATTTTAAAGTCTTACAGAGTTATGCTGCAACACAGCAATCGGGTCTTAACATTTTTCTGGCAGGAAATAGATCTTTAAATAGGAGAAAATGGACTAAATTGAGAAGAACGTGGCACTAAATTATAGGCTACCCTTCTTTGTATTTTTCTGGCTGGAGAAAATTCCTCGTAGGGATTTCTACAGTGACAGATGCACCTGACAGATCTGAGTTCCATGCAGAAGGACTGAAAAAACCTGAAAGCCAAGAATTTTGTAATAACTATTTTTGAAGTTGCAGTCTCAAGAATGCACTCGATACAGACTTAATATAACTTGAAGGACTCTTCACTACCTGCGTTAACCTTAGTTAATTAATACTTCTTTTTTTCACTTTTCCAGGCCAATATCCATATATCTAACTCTGGCAAGCCACCCCAATGTGTTATAGGTGATCAAGTACAAAGGCTTTGAAAAGCCTGTTACACAACAGTCCCAGGGCAGGGGCTTAAGATAAAGGTAAATACAGGTAATCCTCAAGTTACAACAACAATTGAACCCAACATTTTTGCTGCTAAGGAAGCCATTTGCTAAGTGAGTCTTGCCCCATTTTACTAGCTTTCTTGCCACCCTTGTTAAATGAATCTGGACTCCACGCTGACTTCACTTGTCAGAAAATCACAAATAATGATCACATGACCCCAGGACACGGCAATTATCGTAAATACGAGTCAGGTGTCAAGCGCCTGTATTCTGATCGCATGACCACGGGGATGCTGCAAGGGACGTAACAGTGAAAAACGGTCATAAATCACATTGTTTCATTGCCACTGTAACACTGAACAGTCACTAAATGTACTGTTGTAAGTCGAGGACTCCCTCTATCAAGAAATCAGGTGAGGTGTAAGGACCCACCCCACTTTGCATCTTAAGAAGACAGAACTCTTGGAATAGTTCTTCCAACAGGAATCCTTTATTAAGAGAAAATGGTTGCAGGCATGCTAGACAGGACTTGGGGTTCAAGCTCTCCCATTCAAGGTTTTAAGGGGTTCCCCAGTAGTCCCACCCAATCAACCCCCCTTCCAGTGATAGTTTCAAGTATCACAATTCCATCCCCTTTCTTCTTCCGTCTGGATGGAGACTTCAGATAACTACATGAAAGGCAATTACTCTTCTTTGATATGTTAAAGCTTAGAGGCCACAATAAACACACATTCAGTCCTTTGAAGTGTGCTGAAGGAAGTGAGGGCCATAAAGCCCCTTTGCTCTCCCCCTTTTCTCCCTCTTATGGCAGAATCCAGAGAAGGCAGAATTGGGAGTTTCTATGTTTGATAATTAAAGATGAAATATAATTGGATTCTGACATCCGGCCCCTCTTAACAATAAGAGAGATCCACCTGAAAGAAAACACAAGTAAAAAATTTAGTTAGGCTTGTTAGGATACTCTGTGTGAAACTTCTTCAATAGCTTCGGGGCTCTGACGTGACGTTTATGGACCCACTCATTTTGTGAGGCAGGGAGGTGTTTCCAGGCAACTAGGTACTGAGTTGTTCCACGATATCTCCTAGAGTCAAGGATCTCTTTTATTTCGAAGTGTTGTTCCCCCTCCACCATGATTGGAGGTGGTGGGGGGGGGATTTTTGGCCGTAGAGGTGACTGATGCTCTCTTTTCAGCAAGCTGCAATGAAAAATTGGGTGTATTTGCCTGAGGTTTTTGGGTAATTCTAATTCTACTGTTACTGGATTTATGATCCTTTTAATTGGAAAAGGTCCTATATATTTTGGTCCAAGTTTTTTACAGGGCTGTAGGGACTTTAGGTATTTTGTAGATAAGTACACCATTTCTCCTATAATGAATGGTGTAGGCTCAACCCTTTTTTTATCGGCTTGTGCTTTGTATGCCCGCCTAGCTTCATCTAGTGATTTTCTGACTATTGGCCAGGTGTTTTGTAGGCTTTCCATCCATTCTTTCAGTGAAGGGATCGTTGGTTCTTTTGGGGTCAACTCTGGCATAGGGTTGAAACTTTGGCCGTTGGCTATTTGAAAAGGAGTGTAGCCTGTGCTGGAGTGGACTGCATTATTGTAGGCAACTTCTGCAAAAGGGAGTAAGTCCGTCCAATCACTCTGTTGGAAATTTAAAAAACATCTCAAATATTGCTCAAGTACCGACTGACACGTTCCGCTTGTCCATCTGTCTGAGGGTGATGGCTAGATGTCAGTTCCTGAGTGGTCCCTAAGAGGGATAAAAATTCCTTCCAAAATGTAGACGTAAATTGCACTCCCCTATCAGGAGATGATGCGTTGGGGTGCCCCGTGCAATCTGTAAATGTGCTGGATAAAAAGTTTTGCTAAGGCCTTTGCAGTGGGAATTTTTTGGCAAGGGATAAAGTGCACCTGTTTGGAAAATAGGTCCGTGACTGTCCAGATAACAGTATTCCCATTGCTTTCAGGCAATTCCACTATAAAATCCATGGCTATTTCCCTCCAGGGGGCTGAGGGACTTGCCACTGGTTGTAACAGCCCTGGCGATTTCCCTTGCAACCTCTTTGCTGATGCACAGGTTGGGCAGCTGGCAACATAACTTTCTATGTCCTTTTTTATTGATGGCCACAAAAATTGCCGTTTAATTAAGTGTAAAGTTTTTACAAATCCAAAATGCCCTGCTGATTTTGTGTCATGGCAAAGTTGCATGAAAGTTAGTCTTTGAGTTTTTGGTATATATAACTTTTCCCCTACCCAAGGCAATCCGTCTCTCATTGTGCACACATGTTTGTTTTTCTGGAACCAATCATCTGTTTCCAAACTTTTTCTGAATTCAATCCCAGTTTGGCTGTCCAGTTGTGGTTTTATTTTGGCTTGGGTTCTTGTGGTTAATGGCGCTGCCAGTTGTGATTATGCCATTATTGGTCTAGAGTCTGTGGTTCGTGCGCTGTTATATTGGGGCATGCGAGATAGTGCATCTGCCAGGAAGTTCTTTCTTCCTGGTAAATGTTTGAGCTTAAATTGGAATTGGGTGAAAATGCTGGGACCAGCGGGCTTGTTTGGGATTGAGTTTCCTGGAAGTTTTCAGGGCTTCTAAATTTTTGTGATCAGTCCATACCTGGAAGGGGATTTTGTTGCCTTCCAGGAACTGTCGCCACGTGAGTAATGCCCAACGTATCCCATAAGCCTCCTTCTCCCATACGGGCCAGCGCTGTTCTGTTTCCGTGAGTTTCTTAGATGTATATGCACAGGGTTGCAATACTGCATCATCATTTTCTTGTAATAGCACAGCCCCCACTGCCACATCACTTGCATCTGCCTGTATTATGAAGGGCTTGTCCATATCTGGGTGCCTTAGTACTGGTTCGGCAGAAAAAAGTCTCTTTAGTCTCTCAAACGCTGCTTGGCACTCCATTGTCCATGTTAGTGGCTGGCTAGGTTTTACTGAGGATGTTCCCTTCGTTTTTATTAAGTTGGTGAGGGGCAAGGCTATCTGTGCAAATGAGGGGATGAATTGGCGGTAAAAATTTGCAAAGCCCAGGAAACTTTGTAGTTGCTTTCTTGTGTGGGGTGGTGCCCATTCTAATACTGCTCTGACCTTCTCTGGGTCCATTTCAATGCCCTGTGGGGATATGCGATAGCCTAGGTAGTCTATCCTTTCCTGGTGGAATTCGCATTTTGAGAGTTTGGCATATAGGTGAGCGGCTCGCAGCTTCTTAAAACCGCTCTGACAAGTTTGACGTGTTCTTCTTTTGTTTCGGTAAAGATAAGAATGTCGTCCAAGTAAACAAGGACCCCCTTAAACAGGTGCTCCCTTAGAATGTCATTGATTAATTGCATAAAGACTGCCGGGCCCCCTTGTAATCCAAATGGCAAGACTTTGAATTGATAGCACCCCATGGGGCAGTTAAATGCAGTCTTCCATTCGTCCCCTTCCTTGATTCTCACGCGATAGTAAGCTTCCCTTAAGTCTAGTTTAGAAAAAATTTTCCCTTTCGATAGGTGTGACAGCATGTCTTTCATGAGGGGCAGCGGGTATAGGTTGCTTTCACTGATTGTGTTCAGGGCCCTATAATCCACGCATAAACGTAAAGAGCCATCCTTCTTCTCTCTAAAAAGGACCGGGGCAGCCCCTTTAGGCTTAGCTGGTTCAATGAAACCTCTCTCCAGGTTTTTTTTAATAAATCTTTCCATTTCCTCCTTCTCCTTTGGGCTCATGGAGTATAATCTGGGTTTCGGGAGTTTTGCCCCAGGCTTGAATTCAATGGTACAGTCTGTGGGTCGGTGGGGGGAAGCTCATTCGCCCTCTCCTCACTGAAGACTTCAGCAAGGTCTCTATATTCCTCTGGTATTTCTGTTAATCTTTTTTCCTCTCCTATGGATGCTTTTTCTATTCTTGATTCTGGTAGCCTCTCTTGGGGTTTTAAGTCCATAGGGTCCCCCTTCGGGAATTTGATTTCAGTCGTCCTCCAATTTACCCAGGGGTTCCATTTTTTCAACCATTCCATCCCTAGAATCATTGGGCATTCCATACCTGGGGTCACCACAAACGTTAAGTCCTCTTCATGGTTGCCCAGGGAGAGGTGTATTGGCAGAGTGGCTAGGGTAGCTGGCACACCCCCTGCTATGGATCCATCTAGCTGGCCAAATGAGATTGGTTGTTCCAGTCTCCTGGATGGGATGCCCAGATTCCCCACTAGTGTTGGGCTAATGAGGCAGCGGGTGCAGCCAGAGTCTATTAAGGCTTTCACCTTCACAGCTTCGGGCATGGGGGGGATTAATATAGTCACTGTTTTGAAGAGGGGTGTGATGCGTCCACTTACCAGGGGTTCGCCTTCCGAGCTGTCATCTGAGGCATCCACCGTCCCTGTGGTGTAGGCTGGAGTTCTTTCCCCTTGGTGAGCAGAGGTGGGGTTTTCTGCAATTTCCATCATTGTCATGGCTGTTTCTTTTGGCTTAGCTGAATACCCTCTGGGTTTGTTGATTGGGGATCTGTCTGGGTTGTGCTGGGGGGCCTTTGAGCGGCATTCTACAGCTCGATGCCCTTCTCTTCCGCACTTGAAACACCCCATCTGCTTCTTGGCTGTATCCGATGAGTTCACCGGTTGGTGTGTCAGCTCAGGCGGGGGGCGGCTCCATTGTTTTCTTCGGCGGTGCCTCTTCAATATGTCGATCTCTGCTTCCTCTGCCAAGACGTACCATTCCTCAAGTCGATGGGGGTCCCCTCGGGGCAGGCAAGCATCATATAGATCATAGTTTAGTCCGTCTTTGAAATGGCCAAGGAGGATGTCTTCTGGCCAATTCAGTTTGCTGGCAATGGCTCGGAATTCTTGTGTATACTCAGCCACTGGGCGTTTGCCCTGCCTCATCGTTGTTATTCTTTCACGGGCTTTGCGATCAGCCAGGGGGTCGTCAAATCGTCTTCTCAAAGAGGACATGAAACGGTTGAAGTTACTGAGTTCTGGGGCATTGGAGTCATGCAGGTTCACCACCCAATCTGCAGCTGGTCCATCCAGGGCAGATTGCACGATCCGGATGCGGGCTTTGTCGCTGGGGATGTCCTGCCCATATTCCTACATGTAGCTGAGGACTTGGGTTAGGAAAAACCCCAAGCGTGTTGGCTCCCCTTTGAATTTCACCTCCAACGGTGGACGTCTTGGAAGGGATCGGTGCCTCCATTGTGGGTGGTAGTGTCTTCCGTCCAGATTTCCATCTGTGGTCCGGTAGGGGGTGGGAGCTCCTGGATCAGTAAATGTCCCTGGGGTTGCAGGTTCCACGTCCCCCTCGGTGTCTCTCCCTTTGTGACTCCAGGAACTGGGGCGGGCGTAGGGCTCAGGAATCTCCTCTCCTAGGGAGCTGAGAGTTCTCTTCATCAGGTCAATAGCTCTCTCTAGGATCCAGTCTGAGTACGGCATACAGCTTCCTCCCTCTTCATTTGCGTGCAGGGATTTCTCCATCTCCTGCTTCCATTCTGGTTGCTTGGTCCCCCGTCTCAGGGTCACTTTTCTTGATTCCTTTCCCCACTCGCTTTTCTTTCCAACGCCCATCGACCAGCGAGGCTTGTGGTCCTGTGTCTCCACCACTTCTTCTTCGGAGAAATCTGGCCTCTCGGATCCCAACATCTGGCAAGGTTCCAACTGGGTCAGCGGCTCTCTTTCCAGGGAGTTTTCTCCCTCTCTTGCTTCGTTGTCTGACATGGTAAATTTTTGCAAAATCCCCCGGCAAGGGTCTACCTTCAAGGTGGATTAATTTTGCAAGTCCTGTCTAATGTAAGGACCCACCCCACTTTGCATCTTAAGAAGACAGAACTCTTGGAATAGCTCTTCCAACAGGACTCCTTTATTAAGAGAAAATGGTTGCAGGCATGCTAGACAGGACTTGGGGTTCAAGCTCTCCCATTCACGGTTTTAAGGGGTTCCCCAGTAGTCCCACCCAATCAACCCCCCTTCCAGTGATAGTTTCAAGTATCACAATTCCATCCCCTTTCTTCTTCCGTCTGGATGGAGACTTCAGATAACTACATGAAAGGCAAGTACTCTTCTTTGATATGTTAAAGCTTAGAGGCCACAATAAACACCCATTCAGTCCTTTGAAGTGTGCTGAAGGAAGTGAGGGCCATAAAGCCCCTTTGCTCTCCCCCTTTTCTCCCTCTTATGGCAGAATCCAGAGAAGGCAGAATTGGGAGTTTCTATGTTTGATAATTAAAGATGAAATATAATTGGATTCTGACATGAGGCCTCGGAACCCCTCGGAGTCTTACACACTCAGTGCCTCTAACAAAGCTGCAGCTCACCAAACATCTGCCTTTTAATAAAATCACATTTTAATAAAATCACAAAAAATGCTCAAGAACACACAGTAACACACCCCTCTGTAACAGTGAGATGGGCAGCATATAAATTATATAAACAAGGCACCTCAAGAAGAAAGCCAAAATGCTGCTAAGTTTTTGTTTTTTTTTTTACAATTACTGCTTAAATCTACTGCTTTCTCTGTCTACAGAGGAAAGCTGCATTTTAGAAACTAGGTTCACATAAGTTTCTCAATTCAACAGCATGACAATCTAAAGGATCGCTGGAACAGAGCTACAGTTGGATTGTTCACCCACTAATAGGAAACATGAGCTGGGTTTTTAGGCCGTCATAAGACAGGTTAGTTTTACTCTGCTGATGTGTAGATTGCATTAGGCAAATCTGCTTGGTACAAGAATTATTGCAAGATATATTTAGTTTTCACCGAGAACACAAGTGCATTCTCAGTCTCGCTTACGGCAACACACCCAAACCTACTCCAAGAAGGGCGCCCTGAGACTTTGCTACATCAGCTGGAACAAGGCTGCTGCTCAAATCTTAGTTAGGTGACATCCAAATTGAATTTACAGCCTTTTAAAGTCATAAAATACTCGGGGATATGGAGTACTTCCTTCATCTTGGCTAAGATATTCAAATGAATACAGTAATAACAATAACCCCCTCCTCTGACCTGACTCACCCGACGCTCACCTCCTATGCAAATATTTCCAAGAAAAACAAAAGCAGCAAAGAAGACGTCTGTATCTTCTCTCGGCTCTGATGAAAATGTTCACGCACAGCCACAAGAAATCCAGGGAGACTTCATGTCCACAGCATCCACACAGAGAAGATCTCTATTTCAACAGATTTTTTTTCATTCAATTACATCATACAACAGGATGCCCCCAAAGGACAACATCACAATCTGCTAGCAAGCATCTAACAGACCCCAGCTTTGCCAGCTCTGAGCTCTCTTTAGTGACGTCAACGTGTGCAATTTGAATGAAAAAAAAGCAATACTGTAGGCAAATGTTAGCACCAACATTCACGACATCTTGTGCTTCCTCCCTACAGAAAAAATATTCTCTAACCTTAGATATGGGAGATATTTTTTTTAAAAAATTAAATATTTAAGTGTTTTGTCTCTGTGATTGAAGCTCCCAATGTGAAATCTCTACACCTATGTTACTGTTATTTGACTCTGGTACATTAATTATTGCAAGCCACTCAAAGTCCCTCGGCTGAGATGGGCAGCTATAGAAACTGAATAAATAAATTACAGCCCTTCAAGCAATGAGTTTTAAAACCATTTTCTATGCAAGCCTATGATACATATATTTGGAAATAAATTCAATTTGTTCATTGGAGTTTAGTTTTTAAAAAGAAACAAGGAAGAGGAAGCAAGTGGCATTATTCTTTAAATGCAATCTTTATATTAGCAGTAATTAGTGTACAGTAATATGATCACTTACTTATATACCAGCAGCAAAACATTGTATTAGGTGAACCCTGTACAACTCACTAGAAGCAAGCCAGCTAACTTTTAGAATAAGACTGGAAAAATCTTAGATGGCACACAAGCGTCTAAAATTTTTATTCTGAAAATGTATAGTGCTTGTTTCCAAAACAAGGAAAGCAAAAAACAATGATTTACATAAACAGCAACTGGATTGTTAAAATGAATCTTAGAAATTCAAATATCTACTTTGTAATAAATTGTACTATATTCTAAAAAAATCCTAATAAGTTTACTTGCAAAACTATTCTAAATGTTAACCTGGAAAATTAAGCAGTAATGAGACAATGTGTCAGAATCCAATTATATTTCATCTCTAGTTATCAATTATAGAAAACCCCATTTCTGCCCTCTCTGGATTCTGCCATACAAGAAAGAGAGGGGGGTGAACAAAGGGGCTTTATGGCCCTCACTTCCTTCGGTACAACTTCAAAAGGATTGAATGTGGATAGCACCAAAAGGCCTTATCATAACAAAGGAGGCTATTTACCTTTCATGTACTCCTCTCTGAAGTCTCCCTCCAGCCGGCAGTAAGGAAAAGGGGGTGGGAGTGTAATGCCTGAGACTGTTGCTGGAAGAAGGGGGTGATTGGGTGGGGCTACTGGGGAACCCCTTAAAACCTTGAATGGGAGAGCTTGGACCCCAAGTCCTGTCTAGAACGCCTGCAACCATTTTCTCTTAATAAAGGATGCCTGTTGGAAGAATTATCCCAAGAATTCTGTCTTCTTAAGATGCAAAGTGGGGTGGGTCCTTACACAATGCCTATAAACCACTTCCCACCAATACACGCAAAGGGCTATCCGGGATCAAGTCCAAAAGCCTTGATCTGAAGTCCATGCCCACAGACACACCCATGCCCAGCCATCCGTCAAGACAAACAGTGCCAAACAGATTCAAATAATTGCCTTCCAAAGCCACATCTTGAGACAGGGAAGAGCCCACCCACCGTGAGACAACCCCAGGAGTCCCAGAAGCTTAGAAAAGGGCCTTTCACCAGCTCTCAGCACCAGGCAGGATTTAGGCTTGTGGCTGATGGAATGGAAGGTTCCCTTGCTTGAATAGTAAGACATATACTGAGAATGTAAGGTATTTTATCATATTATGTGTTATATTAGCATCTTCTTCCGAACATTTTTGAGCCGTTGTGTGGGTGCTTGTGGGCGCTCCACCACTGGAGGTTTTTAAGAAGAGATTAGACAGCCACTTGTCTGAAATGACATTGCAGGGGTTCTCAACCTTGGCAACTTTAAGACTTGTGGACTTCAACTCCCAGAATTCCTCAGCCAGCTTTGCTGGCTGAGGAATTCTGGGAGTTGAAGTCCACAAGTTTTAAAGTTGCCAAGGTTGAGAACCCCTGACATAGGGTCTCCTGCTTGAGCAGGGGGCTGGACTAGATGGCCTCCAAGGTCCCTTCCAGCTCTATTCGGAGATATATTTTCCCCAACAGGGGCAGTGCTGGTTCTCTTTCCCGGATCCACCGGCTGCTGACCCACTGCCTGCCACAGGAACGGATTAACCGGCTTCCTCCCTGGAGGCTGACTATCGGCTGCCGGAGGGTCCGGCCCGAAGCCGCCTCCTCCTCCTCCTCATCGTAGGCAAGATAGACAAAACAAAGATCATAAACTGCGTCCCGCGCATGCGCTGCCTTTCCACGGATTCCCTCCCCGACTTCAGCGATCGCCCCCCCGAAGACCCCCCCCTTCCCACAGCAGCCTCACCTCAGGCGAGCCGCCTCGCGCCCGCCGGGCCCTTCCCGGCAGAGGACCCCGCCCCCTCAGGGCCGGCCGGGGGGGGGGAGAGGCGGCTTCTTTCTCCCCAGAGAACTCAGGCCGATCGGCGGGTCCTCCCCCTCAAGCGCCCCGTTCCCCGCCCCTCCCGGCGCCCCCCACGCCGACTCTGGACCCCCCCCTCCAGGCCCGCTCACCGGAAGGGGCCGCAGCCGCCGCTCTTCCCGGACGGCGCAGGTTTCTTTCCTCCTCCGGCCGGAAGTGAGGCCTGCACCGGAAGCGCCGCGCCCCTGCGCCGCCGCGATGAATCCGTCCGCGCGGCCTGGAGGCGGCCCAGGGGGCGGCGGGTTTTCCTGATCCAGATCCCGCGGGAGGCTGCGCGCCTCGCGCCCGCCCTCCCCGCCGCCGGCGCGCCTCAGCGGTCCCCCGGACTACAACTCCCAGAGTGCTCTGCGGCCAGCGCGGCTTCGGAATGGCGGCGCCCGGGCCCGAGGCGAGCGACGGCGACAGCGAGGAAGACGCGGCGGCCTGGCAGCGCCTGCGGGAGGCGGCCTGGGATCCGGCGCTCGGGCGAGCGGCTGCCCTGTCTCCAGGCGGTAGGGCTTCCAGGGCCGAGCGGCCGGGGCTCCTCTGCGGCCTCCGGGAAGGCGCCCCGATCCGTCCGGCGACTGGTGGTGACGGCGCCCCGGTTGCCCAGGGAGCTCAGCCCGAGCCTTTCCAGCGCCGCCGTCTTCCCACCTGCGGAATTAGCCGCCGCGGCGGGGCTTGCTCCTCAGTGGGCGCCGGGCAGCTTCGGTGGCGGGCAGGTGTCCTCAAGCTTGGCCACTTTAAGACTTGTGGACTTCAACTCCCAGAATTCCTCAGCCAGCTTTGCTGGCTGAGGAATTCTGGGAGTTGCAATCCACAAAGTGGCCAAGCTTCAGGACACCTGGTCTAGGGAGTCTTTGGTCTGTGTGTGTGTGTGTGTGTATGTATGTTGTGTGTGTATCATAAAATATACCTATGTTTTTATATACGTACACATGTACACACACATATACATGCAGATAATCCTCGACTTACAACAGTTCGTTTTACGACGGCGCTGAAAAAAAGACAGGACCGTTTTTCACACTGAACGACCGTTGCAGCATCCCTTTGCGGCCAGGAGTCACACACTTGGAAACTGGTTCATATTTATGACGGTTGCCGCTTCCTGAGCTAACGTGATCCCTTTTGTGACCTTCTGAGAAGCAAAGTCAGTGGAGAAGCCAGATTCACTTAACAGCCTTGTTATTAACTGAACAACTGCAGTGCTTCACTTAACAAGCGTGGCAAGAAAGGAACCAAAATGCTTAGTAAGGGAAATGTTGGCTATTGTCATAAATCAACGACTACCTGTACGTATGTGTATGTACAACACTGTAAAATTTATGTGTTACAAATAGAGTGATGTAAGAAGGGGGATTCAAACCCATCACCTCCCTGTGACAGAGCTTGTGCAAAGGACTTGGTCGGGCTCTCTGGGAGATACTTCCCACCACTCAGCTCTGCCAGCTCAATTACCCTTGGACGTTAGTACTGCTTTATAAGGCCTTGGTAAAGCCACACTTGGAATTTTTGGTCACCATGATGTAAAAAAGATGTTGAGACTCTGAAAGAGTGCAGAGAAGAGCAACAAAGATGATTAGGGGGCTGGAGGGTAAAACGCATGAAGAACAGTTGCAACCTAGTAAAAAGAACTAGAGGTGACATGATAGCAGTGTTCCAATATTTGAGGGGCTGCCACAAAGAAGAGGGGGTTCAATCTATTCTCCAAAGCACCTGAAGAAGGCAGGACAAGAAGCAATGGATGGAAACTAATCAAGGAGAGAAGAAACCTGGAACTAAGGAGAAACTTCCTGACAATGAGAACAATAAACCAGTGGAACAGCTTGCCTTCAGAAATTATGGGTGCTCCAACACTGGAGGTTTTTTAAAAGGAGAGGTGCTTGCTTTGGTGCTTCTGTTTATCTGCTTACACTGAATGCCAACGGGTGTTGATCAGCTTTACCTCTTCTGAGGTCTGGACTTTGCCAGTGTCTATGGAATAGTCTGGGGCTGTCATCTCTGCTCATGTTCTGATAGCCAGATACCCCCAAAGAATAGAATAGAATATATTGTCATTGTGTAACTCACAACGAAATTAAATAGTGAAGGAGCATTGGAAAACAGGCAGAAATTGGTGGTAGTGGTGCATATCCTCCAGCGGCTGAGATCTATTTCCCATGTGGATTGCTGATGTTTTTAGATATTTATGCTCTATTTGGTTAAACATCTGGGGCAGGAAGCAGCAGTCTTCCTTATGCTGACTGGGAGGACTGAGATGTAAAAAATGTAAAAAATCCAGGCATCCCTTATTATGTGCTGTCACTTCATGAAAGTGGATTAACTAAGCATGAGGAGAGCTGTGTCACATGAGCAGATCTTTGTGAAGCGAGTCTAATGCAAGCAAATGTAGCTTCAGAGGGATTAAAAAACAGGAGTGGTGCTGTTGCCTCCCAAATGGAAAAGATTCCTTTGTGGGGCTTGTTTTGGCCTCACTGTCCAGGAAGACTCACCCAGCACCAGCAGGCCTGGCCTGTCTTCCTGTTGTATGATCTGACATTTAGGCCTCAGGAAAAGCTCTCAAGAACAAAGAATTCAGCATTAAATTGCTAAACGCACCAACCGCCATCACCAATCTTCTATCCCTCACCTTCCAGGTACTTAATTGCCTCCACTGGGCAAATGTCTCTCTTAAAATGCAGTACAAGGACTCCTCACTTGCTGGCTGCAGTTGGGACAGTTTGTTGCTAAGTGATGTGATTGTAAAGCGCAACATCAAACGACTGCACCAACTTAACAACATCAGTTCCAGCTCTGGTTGTTAATTGTCTACAGTCCTTAAGCATGACATTTCCTGAACCACAACTTGTGTCTTCCTGCCAGCTTTCCTTTGTCTTTGCTTGTCAGAACCTGGCAATAAAGGTTGCCAGGGTGGTCCTGTGACAGCCACAATTTCTAGAAGCAATCCGAAGTCTTCTTTTTCAGGGCTGTCGTGATTTCAGATGATTGCTAAATGGGTGGTCAGTAAGCAAGGGCTACCTGTACAGTATCCAGGACTAGAATCCATATGCCAGGTGCAATCTGATAGCACATGATTATTTTTATCTTCTATTGATGCAGCTTAAAATTGTACAGGTAGTCCTCGACCTACAACCACCATTGAGCCCAAAATTTACGTTGTTAGGTGAGAAATTCGTTGAGTTTTGCCCCATTGGTTTCCCCATTGACCTTGCTTGTCAGAAGGTCACAAAAGGGGGTCACGTGCCCCCCCCGGATGCTGCGGCCCTCATAAGTATGAACCGGTTGCCAAGTCTCTGAATGTAAATCACGTGACCTTGGGGATGCTGAAAGGGTCGTAATTGTGAAAAACGGCCGTGAGTCATTTTTTTCAGCGCTGTTGTAACTTCAAACGGTCACTGAACTGTTGTAAGTGGAGGACGATCCGTTATTTGTCTTTTTTGCTTCACTATCACACTAAGGGACGGGTTTGGACAAAACTCAGCAGCACTTTTTTGTGTGGCTGCTGATAAAAACAGGATCGCCAACTTGATTGCCAACGTCCGATAACAGATATGGCACAAGAAGAAGATCATACTCCTGGCTTATATTCAACTTGTGATCCATCAGGACATCCAGATCCCTTGCACATGTCTGGTTCATCTATCCTGTAATTTTTTATATCTTTATTTTTTTTTCTTATTTAGATATAGGAGCTTGCTTTTGTCTCTGTCTGCATTCATCCTGCTGGGTTTTGCTCAAGGTAGCCCCGCTGTCTGTTATCTGTAAATTGATAACCATTTCCCTGGTGCCTTGCCAAAGCCATTTCTCAGACAGAGTCTTTGCCATCCTCCCCTGGATGCTTCTCTCCAGCTCAACGCACAGCCATTAAGCGTTCTTTGGTTGCAGTGGCTCAGCCAGCTGTGTATCTGTCCAGGGGTGGCATCGTTTCACTGCACTGTTTTACTCTGCTTGGTTCTCAAGGGGACCGTGTCAAGTGCTTTGATGAAGTTCAAGCGGAGGGTGTGCACTGCATCCCTCTGGTCAATTCAACTGGTCTTTCTGTCAAATTCTGAATGGACCACTAGGGCTTTTTCTGCCATCAGTTTTCTATATTTCTATATTTTTTAGTCACAACCGTTTTGAATTCACGTTGAAGGTTTGTTTGTTTTTTTAATTTGGATTTTTGTTTTCAGAGAATTCTTCGAAAAAGAACCAGCAAGCAGGTGAATCCAGCATCAGGTAATTAAACTTTCCCCAATTGCATCTACTGGACATAAATATGATTCTTAAACAGGGGCCCCTCTTCCCTCCATTGCAGGTCACAGCTTCCCTCCACAAGTAAGAGAAACATAGGTTTGTGGATGAGGAACACTGAGGAGAGTGGGCTGAAATATCCTTGACTCCTGACATGCTAGCTTTTCAAAGGCAAGAATCAAAATATTCAGCCATTGGCCCACTGTAATCCCCTCCAAAAAGGGGGATGGGGGAGAGAGCACAGCCCCTGAAGAGACACAGGCCTGCTCTCGGTGCAGGCAGTACTTACTCAGCAGGAGGCTGCTGCTTCAATTGGGGGTCATTTCCTGCAAGCCTCATTTAGATATTAGAGATCTACTACACCGAAAGCAGAGGAATCCCATACGAGGCCATAAGAAGCAGATACAGTGTGGTGTTTCTTCTCCCACAGCTTTCCAGGGACATCCGCTGAGGAGCATGGACTTCAGCTCCCAGCATCCTAGCCAGCAAAATCATTTCAGAGCGGGCTGGAAACTGTAGTTCATATGAATGATATGCCCTGGGTGACATGAACTGCACTTGCCAGCATTCTCAGGGATCACCAGATACATTGAAGTGATTCTGTTCAAGGTGAACGACCTGAATGGCGAGTGATTGATGGAAATCTTCCGGAGATTACTCCTATGATGGCAAAGGCAGTCTCAGAAAA
Source organism: Crotalus tigris (assembly GCF_016545835.1). NCBI lineage: Eukaryota > Metazoa > Chordata > Lepidosauria > Squamata > Viperidae > Crotalus > Crotalus tigris. The sequence continues at coordinate 517,047 of NW_024100139.1, read as the reverse complement.
TAACTGAATCTTTATTCTCCTGAAACAGAGAGAAGATCTACAATCATGAGCAGGATGGAAATGAACTGCAGACCACACCAGAATTTCGAGCACACGTTGCAAAGAAACTGGACACAATCTTGGACAAGTAGGCATAAGCATTTTATTAACATTTTCCCTTCGGTATGGCCTGGTGGGAACTTTTCCTAGAGAATTCTGAATAGCAAAAGCACTAAGATATATATACCGCTTCGCAGTGCTTTACATCCCTCTTTGAGTGGTTTACCAAGTCAGCCTTTTGCCCCCAACAATCTGAATCCTCATTTTACCAAAGGATGGAAGGCTGAGTCAACCTTGAGCCGGTGAAAATTAAGGCGGAGCTTTCCTTATGAACAGAGAGGCTAAAATGCAGGCCGGAAGGCAGGCCCCAGGTTGGGATGGTTGCAGAGGAAAGTAGGGGTCCACAGGCTGGAGGTATCTGCATGTTACCCCTCAGTGATGGGATAATGGAAGAACCAGAAATGAGTTTGTGGGCAAAATGTGCAACATTCTGAGTGAATGTAATCGGGGGGGGGAGTAATTCTATATGCCATCCATCTCCTTGTCCAGCGACTCTGGGCAGTTTAATATTCAGTTAAGTGGCCTGAATGGATGTGTCGAAACAAAGAGATTATTAACCCGACTTTCCTTCTTTGAAACTCTAACCAAATGACAACTGATTTCAAAATAACCGTCTATCTTGGTGAAAAGATCCATTACTTCTCCCATTCGCTGGACCAAAGTCCTAAGTTTCTACATGCCTCCCTCTCTCTCTCTCTCTCTCTCTCTCTCTCTCTCTCTTTCTATGCCTCTCTCTCTCTCTCTCTCTCCCTCTCTCTCTCTCTCTCTCTCTCCCTCTCTCTCTCTCTCTCTCTCTCTCTTTCTCTCTCTCTCTCTCTGTGTGGGAGGAAGGGGAAACATCCCTGGATGCCCCTGACTTTGCTCCTTTCCTGTTTCCACCTGCATTCCTGCTCGGCGAAAAATGGGACTTGGCCAGTGCTTCCCGGAAGCCATTTGGGCGGAATCCGTTCTGCTGGCCTGGCCCCGTATCTCTGGTTCATGGGGCCCAGGTTTTGGCCTTTGCTCTTTGGGGAACCTGGGCCAGCTCGGAGTGTTAATGGTCAGCGAGCGCTTGGTTGCAGATTCAGCCTGTGTTTTTTTCAGGCAGGAGGAGCTGCAGGGAAAGTCACTGCTATTCTTTTTTTTTTGACACCAGCTCAGTGGCAGCCGTGCCTTCCTCTCTTCCTGCTTTTCCTTTCAGGGCGATAACCCTCTCAATGTGCCCCTTGCAACTCCCGCAGCACGAGAACGGAGCCTCCCTGGAAGAAGACAGTGGTGAGCCGCTCGCCTCGGGAAAATCCCCTGGAGCACATTTGTCCTGTTCATTCAGCCGGCTGTGTCAGGAGCTGTACAGCAGGGAAGCTCTGCTGGCTGGGGGATTCTGGGAGTTGACATCCCCGGGTCTTAAAATTGCCAAGGTTGGAAACTCATGGTCTAGATCCGAGGTGGCGAACCTATGGCACGGGTGCCAGAGGCGGCACTCAGAGCCCTCTCTGTGGGCATGCGCGCCATCGCCCCAGTCCTAGGCCTTCAGCTGGGTTTTATAAAACCTTTTCGCTTTAGGCCTCCGCCGCCGTGTGCAAAAAAAAAAAAAAAAGTTCAATCAATCAATTTCAACTTCTCGCGGGAAAAAAAGATCTCGCAAAGTTGGAATTGATTGATTGAACTTTTTAGTCCCACCCAGTCTGCCATTTTACCACTGCAGCCACGCCCACCCGGCGGGCCACGCCCACCCGGCGGGCCACGCCACCCGGCACTCAATGATGCATAAGTGGGTTTTAGGTTGCAGTTTGGGCACTCGGTCTCTAAAAGGTTCACAATCACTGGTCTAGACGGATGCTTGAGCCAGTCAGGATTGACGGGGGGCTGAGGGGTTCTCCCCTTTCAAAGGGTCCTTCTTTAGAGAGTGATGCTTGCGATGTGGGCTGTAGGAGGCTCAGCTCCCATGAGCCTCTCCCTCCTTTGGGCAGCGGCTTTTAACTCTAGAACAGCGGTTCTCAACCTGTGGGTCGGGACCCCATTTGGGGTCGAACGACCATTTCACGGGGGTCGCCAAACAAGTTAATGTTAATGTCCGCCATTTTTTCCCCCTTTTCTTTAGCTGTGCTACTCCCTCTTATTCTATTGGCTTTTGAAAGCCAATAGAATAGACTCTCTTGAATAGAGTCTAATTCTATTGGCTTTCAAAAGCCAATAGGAATTGTCCAGGCTGTCTCTGCCATGCTGAGCCCGCCAAAACCCCAGTCTGCAAACAGTGCTGCAAGGAAAGCTTCCCTCCCTGCTAAGCAACTACTAAAAGTAAGTAAAAGAGGGCCAGGGGTGGGAGGTGGGAGGCCAGCGAGTGCAGGGAGGGTTGCTGGCGTGTGTGGGGCCTGGCGGGTGCCTCATCTGCCTTGGGCTGGGCCAGCTGGTGGCCCAGCCAGTGGTCACCCTGCGCTGTCGCTGCCGCTTGCCGTGGCCGCCCAGGAGCGCCTGGGCCTGCCTGCCGCCGCCCCGAGCGGGCTGTGGCCAAGGTAAAGCTAGCGGGGCAGCGGCGGGGCAGGGAGGGTTGCTGGCGCGCGTGGGGCCCGGCGGGTGCCTTACCTCTCTTGGGCTGGGCCAGCTGGTGGCCCAGCCGGTGGTCGGCCTGCGCCGTCTCTGCCCCTTGCCAGCTAGGCCTCGGCTGGCACAGGGGGCGGCACCACGCATGTGCGGCGCTCCCGGGCAGGGAAAGTCCTTGACTTACGACCGGTTGGGTAGTCCTCGACGTACGACCAGTTGGGGGTTGCGGCATTAAAAAGGTTGAGAACCGCTGCTCTAGAAACCAGCCTAGACTGAGCAGCTGACTCACACAGCACCTTCTCTCTTTTCCTCCTGAACTGGCGCAGGCTTTCGCCTCTTCTCCTCCTCCGTTCCGGGAAACTGTGGGGAGCCAGAATCTGCTCCCCGGAAACGGTCGGCGTTGCAGCATTCCAGCTCCAGGTGAGGAATGGGAATGGGAGGGAGGGGGAAGAGTATCTGGCATGAAAGAGGACAACAGACAACGGCCTCGGCTGCTGCGATGTACTGAAGTCTTCTGGCTTGCAAATGGGCCTCAGTCGGTTTTTGAGGCTGGCTCAGGCAGCCTGCTGGCTGAAGAGTTCCTTGCCCTTCTGGGTTCATTTTATTGTATTTCTTTCTGTATATCTCATGCAACTCAAGGTGGCAAATATACTGATACTCCCTTCCTCCTCCTATTTTCCACACAGCCACCACTCGGTGAGGTGTGCTGGGCTGGGAGAGAAGGACTAGCCCAAAGGTACCCGGGTGGCTTTCATGCAGGATTAGAAGCCACCATCTTCTGGGTGATCGGCCCAAAGTCCTCCAGGCGCCCTTCATGCCTATGGAGGGATTAAAACTCACTTCTCTCCTGATGATTGGCCCAAAGTCGCCCAGAACTAGAACTCAAGGTCTCCTGGCTTCTAGCCTGGTGCCTTAACCACTGAACCAAACTGATTCGTATACTGTGTCAAGCAATAATCTTGAACCGAACGGAGGTAGCCTTGGTCGTTTTTAAGCCGTGGCTTAGAGCAGGGGTCCCCAACCTTGGCCACTTTCAGACTTGTGGACTTCAACTCCCAGAATTCCCCAGCCAGCAACGCTGGCTGGGGAATTCTGGGAGTTGAAGTCCACAAGTCTGAAAGTGGCCAAGGTTGGGGACCCCTGGCTTAGGGGGTGATGTGAACCAAGGCAGTAGATTTTAACTGATGCCAATCTGATGTTACCTTTGCTTAGCGCAGCATGGTAGGATTGTGTCCACCCAGGATAAGAAGCACATTTTAGCCAAGCCTATTGTGCGAACTCAGCGCATGAGGTTGGGTGCTGCACAAAGAATATTGGTTGAATAACTTGATTAAAGATGTCAGCATGACTCACTCATAAAGGAATGAAACAGCTGGTCTTCCAGCTGTTAATATGGTTTCATTAATATACCCCCCTCCCCGTGTATATCTGCCTCTTTCGTAATAGTGCACCTTTTCAGTCTAAGAATTGTAAAGCCAGTAATAAATAGATATAGGTCAGCTGACCGTAGGAGAAAACGTAATTCTGTTGTTGTTTTTTCTCCAGCGTTGCTTGTGATTCTTCCAGTGGCCTGGAAAGTGACACAGAGTGGCAGAAATGCCAAGAAGCTGCGGTGACAGCAGCAGACATCCTGAAGCAAAGTGGCCTGTCACCGCCAGTGGCCCAGGACTCCGGTCACACAAGAGAGGCCGGATGGAAAAAAGTCAAGAAGAAGAAGAAGAAGAAGAAAGGGAAAAGAGAGGCGGGTGGCCAGCCAGAGGCCATTGAAGCAGCAAATAATAGCCAGAACAAGGACCTCTCGTGTCCCAGCAGGCCAGAGGCCGTCAGTCGGACAGAGATGGTGCAGAGAAAGAGGAAAAGGAGGAAAACAGGAGCAGGAACAGAACGACCATCCCTCTAATGCAGGGGTGTCAAACTTGCAACGTCACGTGACGTCTCGCGACTTTTTTTCCATTGCCGGCAATGGGGTGGGCGCGGTTTTGCCATGACGCATATAGCCTGCGGGCCGGCAGTTTGACACTCCTGCTCTAATACTTATGTGCCAGGGGGAGTTACTTACAGGGGGCTCCTGAGTTGGGCCTGGTTTGGCTGTGCACCCTGGGAAAATGAAGGGACTCTCTCGGTAATGGAAAACAGCTGCTCCGACTACTGTTCTCTTGGTGGGTCTGGGATAGATCAGGCGGGCTGTTGGGGCTCCTGGGTAGCGTGACAAATTGGGAGGAAGAGCGGGCTGGCGTTCCTTGCATCCCATCAAAGTGGACACCCCTGATGGCTGCTTTCTGAGGTGAGCCCCAGCATCTCTTGGAGCTGCAGGACCTGGGGGGGCAGTGTTGACAACCTTTGTGGGTCACCTGGAGAGCAGCCATGGCATCTTCTCTGTTTCCTCACCTCGTCCGTCTGAAGAATAACATGAGTCTCTTTTACAGATATGGTTCCAGTTTCTATGAGATGGTTATTTTGTGAATAGCCAATATACAATATTTCGGATACAGCGTCTCGCCTGTTTGATTGACCAAAAGTTAAATATATTTACAAAATAGAATTGAAGAGGGTCTTGATTCTGCAAGTCAAATTTCCTAGAGCTTAAAATATCCAAATGGATAAATTTGGCTACTTATTTACAAGATTCAAAAGCTCAGTAAATAGTATTTGGGCCTCAAATAAGTGCAGTCTGGATGCATAGACTAGACTTAAGCCTAGTTAATTTCTGATTTCCTTTTTCACTCTGACTTGACCAGTAATTTTCCCTCTGGTTTTTTTCCTTCTAGCTTCTTCCATGTGGACAATTTGTGGTTTCTCCTAACAACAGAAAGATCTTGGCTTTGCCTGTTTTGTGTGGAGACATTGATCTCCAGTGAGGCCAAGTGTAAGCTAGCAGATCCCCTAACATTCACCACGAAGGAAGTTTGAATTGTGCATTTTGAGAAGTGGCCTAATTGGCTGTCTTAGCTGTTGCCGGTGATGGCAGACACACGTAACCTTTGGGTCTACCTCTGGCCACTGGGCTGGTGTCCCCAAAGTCTGTTTCCAAGATGAGCACCAGTATTTGGTGCTTCAAAAATAAACACGTGAAAAGAAATGCCCGTTTCTGCAACTGGTTCAAATTATGCCCAGTCAGAGGCTGTGTTACATAACTAACCTAGCACCTGGGGGGGGGGAATCTTCTGAATCCAGGGGGGGGGGGTGAGGCAGATCAGGTGCAGATGGAAAAAAGCTCATGGAATGCAAGTGGTCTCAAATTCTTTGACTTGGGGCAGCAGCAAGAGTGCCTTTGTTTCTAAGCAATTTATAGAAACGAAGTTCATCCTCTTTGAGGATTTATTGCTATTTTTACTAACATCATGAGGACAAGTTATTTGGTGTGCTCATCTCTAAAATGGGAGACGAGTCTCTTACAATCAGGGGTCCCCAACCCCCGGTCCGTGGACCAATACTGGGTCATGGCGTGCCAGCAACCGGTCCGCACAAACAAGCAAAGCCCCATCCACGGAATGCAGGCAGCACACAAAACCAGACCCACTCCGGTCCACGCAAAAATCTCTCTCCCTGGTGCCCAAAAGGTTGGGGACCTCTCTGACATGCCAATACCTTCTGCCTTTAAACTGAAGGTCCATGTTTTACTTGGGCTCTTACCTCTATTATGAGTGTGTCTTTTAATTTAAATTTGAAAACAGCATTCTGTTTATGGGGTGCAGCTGTCATGCTTGACTGCTGCCAGAGCAGATTCCTAGGGCCTTGCACTAATGCGCAAGCATGTAATATCGCCTGCCTGGTTCAGACCTTTGGCAACAGGACCGCTCTCCTTGCCGTTTCCACCTGGGGCCGAGCCTGAGGGGTTGCCTGTGGGCCAAGGACCAGCCAGGAACTCCCTGCAACCAGAGCCATCTTCAGTCTGGCTGGACAGCAAGTTCCCCAAGGCTCAGTGCCCCAGGTGTGCACCTGTTCTGCATCCTTTACGGCGGATGAGTGCTCCCTTTTTTCTCTCCTTGCTCCAACTCTGCTTTGTCCTTCCTCCGAGACTTGTTCTGGGAGCCCATCTGAAGAGCAGAAGGAGCCTCGCTGCTCTTCTACTCCTCCATCACTTGTCCCTCAGCAGCCAGCCCCAGATCAAAGAAGGTGGCCCACTGCAGACTCTTCCGGTCTGCTTTCTCTAGCTTTTCTCAGCAGCGCAAAAGCTCCATCTCTGCCTCCTCTTTGCTTGGTGCACATTTTTGCTTGGAGTTCTGAAATTACAGCATGGGGGTGGGGTGGGGTGGGGGAGAAACAGCCATACAAATCCTGGCAGAGGAAGCAGCCAGGGGCCCGGACTGGCCTTCCCTCCCAGGAGCGGCTGCAGGAGAAGGCCTCCGAGCTTCAGGCAAGGGCTGCTGAATGTCCAAGTGGCCAGCCGGGTTATTGTGTGGAGGAAGCCATTTGGGTGGAGATGAAGGTCTCGATCACGCCGTGGGTGGAGGGCAGCAAGTGGCCGTTGGTGGAATCGGAGCTCTGGTAAAGCACCAAACTGCCGGAGGAGACTGTTTGGGGGGAGCAGAAAGAGCAGGTGAACTCATCGCACAAGGAGCTTTTCGTTTCTTCACAATCCACAGTGAAATATGCAGTAGAATGGGATCCCTTTTCTATTTTTTTTTAAAAAATCCCATTATTCAATTTCACTAAATGTTCTCAGAGCCTAATATTTAACAGAGTTATAGAGCTGGCAAGAGTGTTGAAGGCCACTGATTCCATTCCCCTGCTCCATACAGAAATCCAATTAAGCATCCAGAGTAAGGAGCTACCTAGTTTCCAGTTAAATATATCCAGCATGTGAGAATGTAATACCTTACTGAGAACTGTCAAATTGGTATTAACATTAGATTTTTCTTCATGAACTTTCACCTAGAATCTGCCTTCCTCCCAGTTAAATCCATTATTCTGCAATCTCCTGTTTGAGATGTTAAAGAATAACTTTTGGGCTTCTTCGGTGTGATAAAAGAAAGTATTTGAAGAGTGCTATTGAGTTCCCAAGCCTAAACATTTCTAGATCCTTTACTCTCTATTCATTTCTAGTTTTTAGTTCCTTCATTTTTCTTGCTTTTCTCTCTCTCCCAGATTGATCATATCCTGGGCACATATCATATCCTAACCCTAACCCTAACCCTACCCCCAAAGCATCCAAGTCACATTTCATTGGCTAATTAAAAAACACAAAGATTATTTAAAAAAAAAAAACCCTGTGATAGACGGCGTGTTTTATTCCCAGCAGAGTTTATGGCGGACTGTTGGTGGCATCAGAAAAGCTGAAGCTCCCATTCTGGCAGGTGACGGTGACTCTTTTGAGAGGCTGCCCCATCGCTAAGTGGATCCCCCGGGAGCGAAGGAGGGTCTCCCATTGCCATCATTCATCCCAGGCTGCTGAAGGCAAAGCTTGCCCATTTTCATTTCTTTTAGTGCTGTGGGGAGCACTTGGAAGGGAGGGGGCTGCCAGCATCTCAAAGCCTTAACGCCCCAGAGGTGGGGATGCCTTCTCTCTGCACACCTCCTCCAGCTGTCTGCATATATTTGCACACTCGGTCCAGATGGAGTGGCTGTGTGTATATACACACACAGATGGCTGGGGTTCTGCATGGTTGGCCACAATTTCTTTTCCCAAGACTAAAGATAACCAAATGTACCATTTCTCTGAAAGCAGCTGCTGGGCCTTTGTGCTGTATGACTGCACTTTAAGGTGTTGCGTTCGATTGAGAAGCGATCAAAAACAGAGTTTTAAAAATGTTTTTGTACTCGGGGACCCTCTCACCACCTATGCAATAGGAACTGCTGACTGCATTATGGCCTCCAGGTAGTCCTCGGGTTATGACCACAATGAAGCTCTCCATTATGGCCATACATCACAAGGGTCATAAAATGGGTCAGCCCAATTTTATACCCTTTTTGCAGGGGTCATTAAACGAACCCGATGGTCCTAAGTGCAAATGGCTTTGAATAAAACGTTCTGGGATCTACTAAGGCAGTGGTGGCGAACTTATGGCACGCGTGCCAGAGGTGGCACCCGGAGCCCTCTCTGTGGACACACACTCCGTTGCCCCAGCCCTGCCTCCCCCCATGGCTCCTTCATCACCAGCAGCCCCCCTGGAGGAGAGTCGCCCCCCCCCCCAGGCAGCGCAGCCAAGAACATAGCTGGGAAGCAGGGACAAGACACCCCCCTCATGCCCCCATAGCGGGCAGATGATGCTGTAGAGTGTGGGTGGAGAGCGTGGCTGCCATGGTGCTACAGGGCTGCCTGGGCGATCTGCTGCAGGCCATGGAGGCGGTGCATGGCCCTGCGGGCAGGCGGGGCAGGGGGGGAGCAGGCAGGGCGGGAGACGGAGCAGGGGCGGGGGGCAGGTTTTGGGCACTCGGTCTCTGAAAGGTTTGCCATCACTGTACTAAGGAATGGAATATCTCCTAGCACAGGACTTTTCAACAGTGGTACGGGTACCACCTGTGGTACATTGGCACCTGGCAGGTGGTACGCGACCAACCTAGAAAAGTGATAGTGGGGGAGGGGAATGAGCTGAACCGCACAAGTAGCACCGCACAAGCCTGAGCGAGAGATGGCTGGAGCTGCAGGGCAGTCAGGGCTCAGCGGAAGTGCCAGGATCAGCGCCAGGCTCCAGCTGGAGTTCGGTGCTGATCCTTGTGCTTCTGCTGAGCCCTGAAGAAGCACCAATCAGCTGGAAAACAGCGCTGATCCTGGTGCGTCTGCTGAGCCCAGAAGAAGCACCAATCAGCTGGAAAGCAGCGCTGATCCTGGTGCCTCTGCTGAGCCCAGAAGAAGCGCCGATCAGCTGGAATGTTGCAGCATCTCCAGGGTCTTGTGATTTACATTCAGATGCTTGGCAACTGATTCATATTTATGACGGCCACAGTGTCCCAGGGTCATGTGAAGTGACCAAAACCTGCTGCAACCATCCAGCAGATCGGGGGAATAAAAACCAAACACCCTCACCCCACCTCCACTGCCAATCCTCAACAGAAATGCTCACAACAATGAAAACCTCGGACAGGAGGAAGAGCATGGCCGGGCGGGCAGGCAGGCGTCTTGCTCGGCTATGGCTTGGGGGGCACTTTTTTCAGTGCCATTGTAAAACTTCGAACAGTCACTAAGCGAACTGTTGTAAGTCGAGGACTACCTGTACTTTATCACTTTTTTCCTTTTTTTTTTGGTCATCAAGTTTTTGACCCCTTGCTAGGCGACTGGTGGTACTCGGATATTGCCATATCCTAAAAGTGGTACAATGGGTGAAAAGTTTGAAAAGCCCTGTCCTAGAAGACGCTGCCACTTACCGGGGGGGCTGGAGGTCAGGCGGGAGCCCGACTGAAGGTGCGACTGGATGGAGCTTTCCTGGCCCTGCAAGAGGACTGAAGGCTGGCTGGTTGGGATCCCAGATTCCGTGGGAGTCTCTGAGTCTGACGTGAAGATCTGGGGGGGGGGGGAGGAAATCACAGGACCACGCAAAGGCGGTGACAAAGCTTGCCTAAGCTACTTGTGAGACGCAGCACAGTAGAAGACAGAATTTCGGATAAACAGCAAAATTGTTTTAGTCAAGCTTAACTTAGAAACTAACATTGATCCCAAACATTCAGAAGAAATGCTTTGAATCTTGCAGAGTGACAGCCCCTCTGCTGTTCAGTATCCAGAGACGCACTGTGTCTGGTCCTAGAGCAGTGGTGGCGAACCTATGGCACGGGTGCCAGAGGCGGCACTCAGAGCCCTCTGTGTGGGCACGCGCTCTGTCGCCCCTGTCTTAGACCTTCAGCTGGGTTTTATAAAACTTTTTCGATTTAGGCTTCCGCCACCGTGTGCAAAAAAAAAAAGAGGTTCAATCAGGCAATTTCAACTTCTTGCGGGAAAAAAACATCTTGCAAAGTTGGAATTGATTGGTTGAACTTTTTAGTCCCACCCAGTCTGTTGTTACCACTGCAGCCACGCCCATCCAATGGGCCACACCCACCCAATGGGCCACACCCACCCGGCACTCGACGATGCATAAGTGGGTTTTGGGTTGCAGTTTGGGCACTCGGTCTCTAAAAGGTTTGCCATCACTGCCCTAGAGACTGCAACTCATGCCCTGTAGTAGCTTATATTTCTGTAGTAGCTTATATTATTTCCTCCTGCCCCTTTTTTAACCCATCCTGCTCCTCAGATTTCCACACAGCTGTTTGTCGAGAAAGACTGAACCAAAGCTTTTCATTATTTACCAGCATTTGGGCAACTGTTAAATTTATTCTTACCCAGTTCCTTTCTTTTCAACATACCCAAACAAGCCTTTTTTGTCCTTCTCGTCCTTCACTAAAGCTCATCTTATTTGGAGCATTCACTTTCCTCTCTCTAAAGTTGGACGCTTCCCGGAGAATGGCCTGCTTTTCCATTTCCCGAAAGTGTCTTTTTTCTCTTCAGATCTTCACTCGGCCTTTTTGTGTGGCTGTGTTCTTCTTTTCTATTTCCTTCACTTGATTTATTTGTAACGGCACTTTTAAAATCTCCTCTGTTAGGAGCAGCTGTCCATCCTGAAGTCCTCTTCCCATTTCTCTCTCCTGCTACGTGTCCTATTTATCATTGTTCTATTTTGAACCTAGTTCGAATTCATTAAAGTCCAAGACGCACATTTGCCTATGCTCAGATTTGTTGGTTAAAATCAGGAACTAGCATTAAATGGTCCATTTCCATTAACTTTTCTGCTGCTTCCATTGCCTCAGCTAAACTTATTGCTTGGCATGCAGTCCAGGAAAGCTGCCTGCCTGGATTCTCCCCAGGAGCGAGTGGTCAGCAAGAGAAGCCTGGGACGTCTTGAAAGGGCAAAGAGATGTCGGAGCTCCCATTAATGGCCTTTGGTGCCTCTGCAATTTGCAAGATGCTTTTAGCATCTACAATTTGCCTTTTAGAAATCCCACCTTGGTTGGCCAGGAAATTGTTGGCCCCAACTTTGCAGGCAAGCTCCACTTAACATTTCCTGCTTCTTCATTCAGCTCCTTCCTCTCCTTTAAAGCAGCTGGGTTCTCTGCCTCCCCCCTCCCTCAGCTTCTGGGGGGGGGGGAGGAAAGAGTTAGCACCTGCTTTAAAGAATTGCATTCAGATTAACTAGTTGACTGCAGCCTGAAAAAGAGGAGCTGCTTGAATGAATAATCAGGAGCAGCTTTGCTTCCACTTGCAAAGGCCTTCTGAATCCTTTTCAAAGCGTGCACAGATCTTAAAATAGCATTCCATCTAAAAAGCAAATTAAACTTCACAATACCATAAAATCAGTAAGAAAAAAGAAAAAGGCAATTTTGCCACCCTTGGCCTTTGATCTTCTAATCTTAAAACTTGGGAGGAGAAGATCAAAGGGACAAAGCTGGCCATAAAGCTAGGAAAGAATGAGCTCTGAAACCTTTTAAAGACAGGAAGTAACTGGGTGGCATTACGGAGGAGGCTCCGTCTTCTCTTGTCTTCCATCTAGCAATATCTCAGCTTTTTATGGCCAAGGAAAACCCGCCTTGGGCACATTTCCTGTGCTCACTCAAGCCATTTAAGCAAGAGTAGGCCACCTTTTGTTAGCTGAAGAGGGCAGAGTGGCTTGACAATCAGATGGGCAGCATATATACATTGAATAAATGGATAAAATCCAACTTGCTCCCCCTGCCAACCAAAGAACTGTAGGATACCTTGCAGGAACAAAGCCGCCTTGCCAGATAAAGCAGCACCAATATGGGGGAGGGGGGATGTTTAACCTTAAGGGGGGGAAGGAGAGCAGGGTCTCCGTGGAGGGAAAATGCTTCCATTTCTGCTTCATCTCCTAAGACAGTGGTTCTCAACCTGTGGGCCGGGACCCCATTTGGGGTCGAATGACCATTTCACGGGGGTCGCCAAACAACGCAGTCCGCCATTTTTCCCCCCTTTTCCTTAGCTGTGCTACTCCCTTTTATTCTATTGGCTTTTGAAAGCCAATAGAATAGACTCTCTTGAATAGAGTCTAATTCTATTGGCTTTCCAAAGCCAATAGGAATTGTCCAGGCTGTCTCTGCCCTGCTGAGCCCACCAAAAGTTCCATTCTGCAAACGGTGCTGCAAGTTGTCTGCAGCGAAGGCGAGCTGTCTGGAAGCTTCCACCCCTCCCTGCTGAGCAACTACTAAAAATGTAAGGAAAAGAGGGCCAGGGGTGAGAGGTGGGAGGCCGGCGGGTGCAGGGAGGGTTGCTGGCGCGTGTGGGGCCCAGTGGGTGCCTTACCTCCCTTGGGCTGGGCCAGCTGGTGGTCCAGATGGTGGTTGGCCTGCGCCATCTCTGCTGCTTGCCAGCTACGCCTCAGCCGGCACAGTGGGTGGCACCATGCATGTGCGGTGCTCCCAGGCAGGGAAAGTCCTCGACTTACAACCAATTGGGTAGTCCTCGACTTACGACCAGTTGGGTAGTCCTCGACTTACGACTGGTTGGAGGTCGCGGCATTAAAAAGGTTGAGAACCACTGCCCTAAGAAAACCCTCCAGAAATGACCCCAAATTCTGTCATTTGAAACTTGGGATGCAAAATTTTGCGGGAACAAGAGATTTAACTTCAGGCGGTTAAACTCACACTTGTGTTTGGCTAGCAGTGTTATCTACTTGTTTTTGCAAACCGCTGCTTTCTTACAAAAGGGCGTATTTGCAGCTCAGGGTTGAACTGTTAGAACTTTGGTGCTTTCTGAGCTTGCTTGTTTTCTCGCAGATGTTTTGTTACCCACCTGGGTAACATTAGCAGTGGTAAAAGAGAGTGGGGTTTGCTCCCGGTTTACATACTGGTTTCTTGTTTTGCAGAAGAAACCGTAGGATTAGTTTCTCCCCCCCCCAAGAGATACCTGCCTCTTGGGCAGGGGTCTTCAAACGTGGCCCTTTTATGACTCGTGGACCTCAACTCCCAGAATTCCTCAGCCAGCGTGCCTGACTGAGGAATTCTGGGAGTTGAAGTCCACGAGTCATAAAAGGGCCAAGTACGAAGGCCCCTGCTCTTGGGCCTAGGCTGCAGAAGCAGACTCCCTGTGATTCGGCTCAGCTTGTTCTCTGTGGCCGCTGGGAGCACATGGGTATTGGCCCCTTGGGATCCCTTCAGCTGTGCTCCCCCACAGTACCCCCTCACCTGTTTGGTTGGCATCAGGCCGGCCAAGGTACTGAGGTTCGCCGTATCTGTGATCACCATGGTCTGGGGTAGAAGGCCGGTATGCGCATATTGGGTCATCTCTGGCTTGTGGCTATAGAGGGCTGGGAATAGTGGAGGCACCGTGAGCAATGGAGACCTTGAGGGACAAGCTGGAAGGTCCTTCTTTCCATCAGCCCCAAGGTGCAGTAAGGGTGCCTGGCATGGAGCCCTCCCTTCCCAACTTACCGTGAGGAGCCTGGATCTGGGCCATGGTGGCCATGAAGGGGCTCTGGTTGAGGTGACCCTGGACCTGCTGCATGATTGGTTGCTGATAGGACGGGTGCAGCTGCTGGGAGAACTGGACCGGCTGCAGGGTGGTGAGGCTGCTGCCCATGTTGTTGATCACAGGGACATTCTGCGCTTGCGTGGAAGCCAGACCTGGGAGACAGGAGAGCGTTCCTCAGGCTGAGCGTTCCCCAGAGCTTGCCAGGCTGCAGCACCCGGGTGCCTGGCTGTCAAACCCCCAGTGACTCCTCCTTAGACCTGAACCCACAACCCTCATGCGCAGCGCCACACAATTGGATGGGTTCATCATCATGCTAACCCAAGCTAACCCATCTGCTTGGTGTTGTCCTAGCACAGTGTTTCCCAAACTTGACAATTTTAAGGCATGTGGACTTCAACTCCCAGAATTCTGGGAGTTGAAGTCCTCATGCCTTAAAATTGTCAAGTTTGGGAAACACTGTGACCTAGCAGATTCTTTTGTACAAAATTGGGTGACTAGCTTACTGACGACATGATGGCTTGTTCAACCAACCATGCAAATTGGCTTAGTGTAGCTTGAGAGACTAGCCATGGAACTGAAGCCCATGGCTTTTCATAGAGTGCCAGGCTCTCGATCAATAAACCATGGTTTATAGGATCCTGTTATGCACATGGACAAACTCAAAGGCTGGTTAAAATGAATCGTGGCTTAATGGAATGTATGAAGGCACCCACATATGCAAACCTATTATTAACCTGGGCCACAAATCTCAGTGCGGCACCTTTGACTATTTCACTGGTTCCTTTGGATAAAGGCTGAGCTCAGTGGTCATAATATTTTCCACCCAAAAATATTCTCTCGGCTGGAAGGCCTCAAGCTATGGGCAGCCCCTGCCAGTAAGAAAGACATGCCCAGCTGGGCAACAGAGGGCGTGGCTCCTGGAGAAGGGGCTGCCCTGCACGACCCTGGGGGCCAGCTCCTTTCGTGCTGCCTATACTGAGCCCCCTCTCCACAGCCAACGCCTCCTTACTTACCAATGACTAAGGTGGAGGCCCCCGTGTTGGTGAACGTGGGTGCAAGCGAAGATGTGTCTCCAGGGCCAATGGCCATGACCCCCGGGAGGGAGGTCATGATGAGGTTCTGTGTTTGATGGCTCAGAGCGTGTGGGTTGGAGTCCAGGCTGTGCAGGGCTGTCAGGGTACTGACGGGGGGGAGCGAGCCCCCTGGAGCAGAGATCTGTGGGACAGGAAGAAAGCCAAAAAGTCTCAGGGCCCTTTGGAGCCCAGCAGGTGTCTGGGGACCATGGTAGTGCCCGGAGAGCTTTAAGTCAATGGTCTCTGCCATCCTTTGCTTGACCCCAGCTGGTCCTTCTCCTCTTGTGCTAGAGTCAACACCCAGCTTGGACATCAATGTGCTGGGTGATCAGAGCGTAGCGGTAACACTCCTTTAATCATCTGCCGTTTGTAAATGGCACATCCCAGGAGGGGAGCCCTCAAGAGGCACCCACAAAGGATGGCAGAAACTGCAAGGGGTCCTTCTCCTTGGCTTAGGACCCTCCCCTTGGCTTCTTGGCTGTCAAGCGAAGCCCAAGAATGATGTGGGAAAAGAATAACAGAATAACGGAAGGGAGGTCTTCTAGTCCAACCCCCTACTCAAGCAGGAGATCCGATAGATAGGTAGATAGATAGATAGATAGATAGATAGATAGATAGATAGATAGATAGATAGATAGATAGATAGATAGATAAAGATAGGTAGATAGATAGATAGATAGATAGATAGATAAAGATAGATAGATAGATAGATAGATAGATAGATAGATAGATAGATAGATAGATAGATAGATGTAGGTAGGTAGGTAGGTAGGTAGGTAGGTAGGTAGATAGATAGATAGATAGATAGATAGATAGATAGATAGATAGATAGATGTAAATAGATAGATAAATAGATAGATAGATAGATAGATAGATAGATAGATAGATAGATAGATAGATAGATAGATAGATAGATAGAGAGGTTGCTTCTCTCCTTGATAACTTTGCATCCATTGAACAATCCAGCCAGAGTTTATTTTTTTTATTTGCTCATACCAAATAGGTGGAATCTTGCCAGGCTAAACCTTGACTCCTCTGACCAGAGCGGATGTATCCTGGAAGGCTACCCTGACTCTCTTCCTCTTCAGCTCTGGACTGGACTCGTCTTTACCCCCTCACCTTCCCTGGAGCTGCTGCTTCCCTGCAGTCCATCTTCCCAGCTTTCCTTCCCCGGGGGGGGGGGGCAGCCTCTCTCCCACTGGCCGGCTCTGAGAATCCAGCCAGAGGGTCTCCCTTCTGGCCCCAGCAGGGTCTCAGGCACCTTTCACTCACCAGCTTGGTGTCTGGTCCTGAGCTGGACCCGGTGGAGCAGAGGCTGGGGGAGCTGGCTTGGTGCAGGATGGTCTGGGTGGTGGCGATGGAATTGTGCTGGCTGTTGTTGGAGGAACTGGCCTCGCTGACTGGCTGCTGGCCGTACCTCATGCTGGCATCCGAAAAGGAGAGGCCTTGTTGCTGCTGCTGCTGCTGCTGCTGGAGGGGAGAAGGTTCTGAAACGACAACCGCAACATCGAACGGATGCTTTGGTGAGCATGGCCAGGGACAAAACCCGTGCCCCAGAAGGCAACCTGGGGAGGGGGTTTCCTGCCACATGCGTTTGCCCCCTGGATAGCTCTTTGGTATGCTGGCTGACCTGTGCCTTCTTGCTCAGCCAGGGGCAAACAGTATTTGGAAACTAAGCGCTCAATAGGTTTTATTTTTTATATGGGAAGTATGCCGGTCAAATTAGGGCAGCGGGCCACAACTTTTCTGGCTCCACGGACTGGCAGCGGTGGCGGCGGGGGGTGGGGATGGTTTCACGTGCGCAACCTAATCCCGTGCCTGCACAAATTGAGCTTTGCTCTCTTGCCCACTGCCTGTGTGGCCCGGTTCCCAACACGCCACAGACCGGTAGCAGGCCACAGACTTCCAGTGTTGGAGAATTCACAACTTCTGGAGGCAGTTGTTCCACTGATTAATTGTATTGACTGTCAGGAAATTTCTCCTTAGTTCTAGGTTGATTCTCTCCTTGATTAAGTTTCTACCCGTTGCTTCTTGCCCTGCCTTCAGGCGCCTTGGAAAATAGCTTGACTCCCTCTTCTTTGGGGCAGCCCCTGAGATATTGGAAGACTGCTATCATGTCACCCCCTAGTCTTTCTTTTTATTAAATTAGACTTAACCAGTTCCAGCAACTGTTCTTCCTATGTTCTTCATATGTCCCTGACCCTGAATGTCTCCCTCTGCCCTGCCCCCCTACCTGGCACTCACCGTGGACTTTGCCTGGGGACAGAGGAGCTGCTGGCTGGAGAGAGGAGGAGCCATGAGACCCCAAGGTGGGCACGGAGCTGGGCTGGGAGCCATTGTAGCTGTCCATGGCAAGCTTGTGCCTGAAGGCTTCCTCTTTACGGCGGTTGGCAAACCAGTTGTAAACCCTCACCTCAGTCACCAGGTTGGAGCCCAGTCCCTGGGCCTGGGACGGAGAGACGCCGCGCTGAAGGCACTCTGCCCTGCCAAGGAAAGGCACGGTTGGTCAGGTGTGGCGCAACCACGGGGCCTCCCCAATGGGACATGTTCCCAATATGGCCCGACATAATTCCTGGATCAGCAAGCGACTGGAAATTTTCTCAACCTTCTCAACCTTGGCCACTTAAAGATTGGGGTTGTGGAACTGTGAGAATTGAAATCCACCCATCTTCAAGTAGCCACGGCTGAGAAATAATGGTGATGTTTAGGAAAGCTAAAGTGACCTCCAAGAATATGCGGTGGTTGTCTCTAGAGAAAGATAGTTGATAACTTGGTTGGTATCTCATGCAACCTTGGTGTGCTCAAGGCAGAAGTTCACAGCATGTGAAGCACACCTCAGGCTATAACAATTGGCTTCCTTCCACAGACGTTCCTCACTTGTGCTAAACCATAAATTATGAGTAATCAGCCACAATTGCTGGATTTACATGGCCCATTAAACCAAACCCAGCAGACTGTTTTATGATTCAGCCGATAAGTGAACCAGATTCAAGAGATATGATGCCTCACTTTGGCAAGCTATTCAGACCGGTCCTCAAAAAGAATATACATCATGGTGACCACCATCCCAAAAGATGGTTTATTCAGCTCAACATGCAATTGCAGGTAAGTACTGTGGGCCAGAACAGGTGCTGATGAACCTCAAAATGCTCAGGTAGAAGCCCAGCATATTTCGCAAGATTCAGGTCTTCAGAACAGACAGATTGTCATTGAAATGCTTCTCCAGAATTAGGAAAAGAGCCAGTTTGATCTAGTGGTTAAGACAGCAGGCTAGAAAGTAGGAAACCATGAATTCAAATCTTGCCTTAGCCATGAAAGCTGACTGGGTGACTTTGAGCCATTCACCAGGCGACTGGGAGTTCTAGTCCTGCCTGAGGAATAAAGGCTAGCTGGGTGACTTTGGGCCAGTCCCTCTCAGTCCAATCCACGGGGCTGTTATCGTGAGGAAAATTGGAAGAGGAAGGTGTTCATCACCTTGAGTTCTTTGTAAAAATAATAAAAGCAGGATATAAAAAAAAAACCAAATAAAAACAAATGTTTGAAGGGTTTTGCCACCAATAGCTGAGGGAAGCTCTCGTGTATTTATTCTGCACTCTGCTAATTGTAATCTAACTAACTATGATTGTGCTGAATCTTTCAGTGTCCTCCTTTTCTTTTTTTGCCTCAAGCTCAGGTTTGGTTGGTTGTTTAAGGTGAATTTGAAAGAAAAGAGAGACGGGAGGGCGAAGGAGCATTCGCTCCCTTTTCGTGGGGCAGATCATCTTGCTTGACTGAGGGAAATTAATGACATTTCAACCCTCCCTCCTAGCTGGTATCTAGACTGCTGGACTTGGCCTACGGAGGAGGAATTCACTTGCTGACCCCAAAGAGAAGGACTCCATCCTGTGGGGCCGGATCAAGAGGCCATTGGCTGGCAGGGCCTTTCCAGTGGTGGCCTATGGGAGGCTCCCAAGAGGGATCCCAAGGTCTGTCTCCCCAGTACCTGTTGCATTCCTCCACCAGCGCCTCCCTCTCTTCCTTGCTCGGATTCTTCTGCCTTTCGTAGGCTTGGAAGAGGATCTGCTGTGATGCCGGGCCCCACTTGAAGCGGTTCCTCCGGCCCTTCTTGGCCGGGAGCTCCTCTCCCATCGGGTCCTCTCCCAGGAGACTCTGCCCAGCGTGGGTGAATTCTGGAAAGGCAAAAAGAGGGTTGGGCTCCTCAGAGACCCTGGGAAGGGATCGATGGGGGAGGACTGGAACACAAAGGATGGCTGAGAGAGACGAGAGCAGAAGCGGCTCCTTTGTCGGGTTTTCTTGAGCCGGAGAGCTGAGATCTTATTTTCCAGTTGCTTCTCTTCTCAGCCTGCTCCCCCCCATCTGTTCCCTCCAAGACCAAAGGCTACTGCTGGCTGGGACTCATTCATTCAGTCTTATTTATTTATTAAGCACATTTCTATGGCCACCCAGCTCAACAGAGAGACTCCAGGCAGTGCACAACATTAAGATGACCAACCGTCCTCCTTTAGGGAGGACAGTCCTCCTTTTGTGAGTTCTGTCCTCCCTCGAAAAGTGTCCTCCTGCATGTCCTCCTTTTCCATATTTGAAGACTAATCTGCAGGGCTTTTTTTTTCTCATAGAACACTCAGAACGGCGTTCGGGCACCTTTTTTTGATGTTTTTTTTTTCAACTTTTGCATGAGCTGTGCTACTCCCGCTATTGGCGTTCTAAAGCCAATAGGAATTGCTGCTGAGCGCGCCAAAACACCCGGCCGGCAAGCTTTGCACATGCAAGTTGTCTGTATTATTGTTGCAATGAATAAAATGTTTCTTTTATTTACGATATTTTTTTCTTCAATTTATTTGTGTCCTCCTTTTCATTGTAAAAAAGTTGGTCACCTTAACAACATTAATTATTCACGATTAAAAATTCACAATTTCACCCCACCCCAACAATAAATTGGGAATAATGGGAGCCCTGATTGAGATCCCACCTCTAAAATCCATCATCTTGCGGTGTATGAGCGACGCTAGGTAATTTTACACACATGACGGTGAGGACGTAATTAAATGCTCATGGAGTCCCCATATTAGCTCTTTTTAAAAAAAATTAATTACATGTATATGTACAATTTAATTAAATCAAATTAAACCCAAGTGTGGTGAGTTTGCTGCCTATTCCTCTGTCTTGACCCCATCATCTTTTTTTGGGGGGGGGGTACAGACTTCCAGAGTGACATTTGCAGATTTCCCCCCCCCCAAAAAAAAAGTTTGCAAGGATCAGGATTTCAGATCCAGAGGATGGCATGTTACTGCATTTCCACAAGAAACGTTTTCTGCCCATCTTGCAATCCAGGAGGGGGCAATAATAATAATACACTCTCCACCCATTAGCAGATGTGGCTAACATCTGGCCATTTCCTGCTGAAATGAGAAGCTAAGACAAAAGAGCCCTTGAGCCTCAGAACTGGCTCAGAGCATCTCATGACCCTGAAGCAGGAGCCTCCCCCAGGCCCAGCCAGCCTCCCGCCTCAATCCTCTGCCCACAGCAGCCCTCAGCCCCAGAAGAGGAAGACCTGCCCAGATGGGGTCTGCCTAGGGCAGTGGTTCTCAACCTGTGGGTCGGGACCCCATTTGGGGTCGAAAGACCATTTCACGGGGGTCGCCAAACCACACTGTCCGCCATTTTTTTCCCTTTTCCCTAGCTGTCCTACTCCCTCTTATTAGTGGCCACACCCACTTGGGGGTCACCACAACATGGGGAACTGTATTATGGGGTCATGGCATTAGAAAGGTTGAGAACCACTGGCCTAGGGCACTGTCTCCCTCCTCTGAGCTAGGAAACTTTGCTCAAAGGAGGAATGCCTCCAACCTGGGCATCTTGGAGCAGAGACACCTCCCAGAGTCCCAGCTGGCCCCTGGTCTACACGGAGGGGTCTTGGGAAGAGACCTGCTGCTGGTTGCTGTACTTACGCTGGGCCACCTCTCGCTGCTTGCGAACGTACCAGGTGTACAGGGCGGCTCTCTTCTGGGTCTTCATGGGGGTGCCCTTGTTGAGATGCTGGGAGAGGTGGGACTGGTTCAAGCCCGTGGTGTCCACCACCTCCCGTTGAGGGATGTTGTGCTGCTGGAGGTAGGACTTCACCATCTTTGCCACCCTCCAGGGATCCTCCCTGGAAGAGACCGAAAATGGCTGCCTCAGAGAGGGGTCCTTGTCCCCCTCTGATCTTGAGATACAATTTATTTATTTAAGACAATGTACACCAGTGTTTCTCAACCTTGACCATTTTAAGGCATGTGGACTTCAACTCCCAGAATTCCACAGCCAGCATTGCTGGCTGTGGAATTCTGAGAGTTGAAGTCCACATGCCTTAAAATGGTCAAGGTTGAGAAACACCGATGTACACGGCCACCCAACTCACTCTTGGTGACTCTGAGAGGCTTACAAGGATCTTACAAGCAGCTTACAATCCAGAATCGTTGGATTCACTTAATGTGTTGCCACCAAATGAATAAATCTTAAAGACAGCATTAAGTTCTCTAATTCCTGGAAGGTGTGAAGACACCAGCTGCATACTCGCAACTCTGTTTTAGCCCAGTGATGTCAAATTAGACCAGACTAGGAAGCCACCAGCATCAAGCAGGCTAAGACTACTTTTATTCTGAAGTCACAGTAACAGAATCCTGCAAGTCTGAAGCCCCTTCTTTCAACCCTCCCTCCCATTATCTTCAAGAGAACCAAGGAGGGTCTTCTCTGAGACCTTTTGCAGGTTTCAGTTCCGGCCCAGACTCAGATTTCTTCTCTCTGACCATTGTCTTGTTGACAACTCTTCCTCCCGTTCCTCAAGGTCAGCAATCTCCAGGCTTGGCAACCTTAAGACTTGTGCAATTGGCCATGCTGGCTCAGGAATTCTGGGGGCTAAAGTCCACAGGTCATGGAGTTGCTCTGGTTGCCCACCCCTAGCTAGCAGTCAAGGACGCAGCTAGAAACCGGGAGAGGGAGCGTCCTGGTCCTGCCTTAGCCAGTTGGATGACCCTGTGTCAGACCCTCTCTCTTAGCCCAAGACATCAGGCTCAGGTGACGCCAGTCAATCCTCCTCCTTACTCAACCAATGGATCAATACTTGATTGGTCAAGCAAACAGACAAACAAAAGGCAGACCCTGCACTTGTGGGGAAAACATGGAGGAGATAAAAAACAAGCTTAGAGAAATCCCAGGCAGGATCCTATGGACACAATTTCTCAGATAAAGGGAGCGCAAGAGAGCCTGTCAAAAGGAAGATGCCGACCAATGAGGGAGAAACTAGCAGGCAGCTGAGGAACCCACCCAAGAGGCCGAAGGGACAAGGAGACGGCTGTAAACCCCGAGGAAGCCTGTCAGGCAGCAGCTAAGGCAGGAAGTCGGAGCCCCTGAAGGGCCAAAGGAGCAGAGCTCACAAGGGAAGCCGAAAGCAATAAAAGCCCCTTTTGGCTCGAAGGGGGTAACACCAGGAGGAGGGAGGGAGGGAGGGAGGGGTGGGCGGCTGCTAAGAGGGGAAAGCAAGGTGGGGAGAGGGCACAATTCCTACCTGGCTTCCGGCTTCTCCTCTGGGGGGATTGCATTCAAAGGGCTCGAAGTAGGAAGGTGGAGAAAAGGAGGGAGTGGGAAAGAAAAGGCAGTAAAGGGAGGTTGTGGTGTCCCGACTGCTGCAAATGGGCTTAGTTAGAGCTCCAAAATCAGATTGTTCAAGAGGCACAAAGGGACCCGTGGGGGTTCTCTTGGAGGACTTTTTGGTGGCATCTGAGGAAGCATGGAAGGTTCAGCGAAAGCTGCCCCACTTTCGAAAAGGGGGAGGGGGAAAGAGCGGAGAGCAAAGCACCATCTAGCTCAGTGGTGGGGAACCTATGGTACGCGTGCCAGAGGCAGCACTCAGAGCCCTCTCTGTGGGTGCGCCATGCCCCGGAGATGGTAACCGTCCCTCTTCAATCAGCCGCCCGCTAACTCGCCGAGGTCCCACATGGCCAGATGCATCCCAGCATGGCTGGTTTCCCTCCCCCCTGTCCCATCCTCCTGGCCTCGCATGCTCTACTTTTTCCCGGCACGACCCACTGCATCTATGCTTCTCTGAACTGCTGGCGGCGGGCTGCGGAGTCCCAGAGTGCGCTGGTCGAGGGACCGGCAGGCTGTGGCTGCTGACGGACACCGTTGGCCCCCATGTGCTCGCTGGCCTCTGTGTGCGGGGGCCGATGGTGTCAGGCAACAGCCACCCCTGGCCCGTCTTGCCCTGCGGCAATGGCACCCCTGCCCTGCCTCGCCTTGCCTTGCCTCATCCCGCAGGACGAGCCTCCTGCCCACCGCCCCACCTGTCAGAGACCCCCTGGATCTCCCCTAACCCTGCCCGGCCCCCACAGGGGTCCCTCACCACAAGTAATATTGAGGTGACCATGCCCACCTTGGCCACACCCACCCAGTCTGCCATGACCACCACAGCCACGCACACCCAGTGGGCCACACCCACCTGGCACCCAGCAATATATAAGTGGGTTTGGGGTTGCAGTTTGGGCACTCACTGATCTAGCTCGACGTGATTCCTGGCCAAAACTCTGGAACCGATGACTAAGCAGTAGGTTTGAGCCACGAGTAAAGCAGGGAGGGGCAGGAATCTTTTCTAGGTTTTCTACTACTCAATAGATTTATAAGTCACTTGGAGGAAAGATTAGAAAATATAGTTGTTGCATTTGCAAACAACACAACAGAAGCTGTGGAAAAACTCAAGTATTTAGATCAGTCCCAAAGCACCTTTGGGACAACCATGACCTGGATGACTGAGAATCTCCCTAGACACTGAGCTATGTTTAGATCAGTGTTTCTCAACCTCAGCAACTTTAAAATGGGTGGACTTCAACTCCCAGAATTCCCCAGCCAGCAAAGATGGAAGTCCATCCACCATAGAGTTGGTAAGGTTGAGAAAGACTGGTTTAGATGACAATATGAAGATTCAAGAGGATTTGAGGGATACAAAGGCACTCATCGCCTCAGTGGCAATTAAAAGCCCCTGACAGGCTTCACACATGGGGAATTTACAATCTCTTTGGATTGTGTTGTTTATTCTGGCACAGAGCTGTACAACCTGATCTTGAACATGGCAGAATTTGAGAAATAGTGAAATTGACCTCTGATCAGGGATAAGACAACCAGAACTTTTGTAAAAGACTGGATATCTCTGATGGCCTTTTTGTTGCAAATGGAAAAAATGAATTGGTATTTTATAATTTTGCTGTTTAAAAAGGGTTGAATATGGGAGGAAGAGAGCCATGTTGTAACTTTAAAGAGAGAAGAGATGTAATCAATTTGTGGGTAAAGAATATGGGAAGTCTTTTTCCTTTCCTTTTCTTCACTATTGTTTCTACTTATTCTTTTATCTTTTACATCTTTTTTTCTTAATTTTACACTATACAATTTCAGATTTATGTGGACATATACATATACATGTACGTATGAGAAATAAAGAGATAAATGAATTTAAGGTGGCCACAATGGCTTATTTTACTCTGGAGAAAATGTCCAATATTTCACTGACCCATAGCGCAATTGAAGAAAATTGGAAACAGGGTTGAGTGAAGGAAAGGGAACACATAAAATTGGGCCATCTGTCCCCAGAATCATCTCAGTTCCTTTGGTAGAACCAGAAATGTGGGGTTCTTGGGGGGGTAACCATTTCCTGGAGCAACGGATGTCTTGAAGGAAGGCCGAAAGGAGTGCTCAGACCATGCCCTGTCTGGGCCTTCCGATGTGGGGCAGAGTTGGGGGGCCAAGGTGGTCCTTAGAAAAGTATGAGGAAACCTAGACATTCAGAAGGTCACCCTAATCCCCCCCCCAGGCTTTGGTGGCCTCTCCCTGCAGGAGGACTTCTGGGGGGGCGGGACAGCTGAGGATGGATCCCTGGCCCCCTCCTGCCCATGGGCTTCAGTTCCTGACCTCCAGCCTTGGGCCGTCCTGCTTTTCCCCCTGGGGATCACCCGTGGGGTTCAAGTTCCTCTCTTGCGCTGAGGTTATTCCTGAAGGGCTCCTCACCTCCCTTTTGTTACCTGAACAATAAGTAACCCAGGTAGTTAGTTATCAACTCAAAGGGAACAAGAGCCTGGTTGATAATTTATAGCAGCATCTCAAATTTAAATGGAAAGTAAATATCAAGTTGTTAGCATTAAAAGAAAGCCCAGTCCTCAGAACAGGGAATTCAACTTTCGGGGTGGGGGGACGACTCCATGTTCCTCCCATCAACACCGTTCCTGCTGAAATCTCTTTCCCTCTTTTCCATTCTCCTCCACGTCCAGATGACCCCCGTCCTCCAGCCCTGCCTCCCCCCCGTGTTGAGCCAAGCCAGTCTTCGGTGGCCCTGGTCTAGCCTAGGCCAGCCAGGACCTTGGATTCTTGGGAAACCTCCCTGAGGCTCCTTGCAGAGGACGGAGCAGGGGGCCAGATCGCCACACGTGCCAAGGATGCTACCATCCCAGCCGTCCTTTGACCCTGGACCACACTTCTCTCTTGTCTTTGTGGGGACAGACAGGAAAAAAAAGGTAAGTCTGGTGCGCAGTGATGCGTTTTATTCTTCTGGATGGATTTGGCCCTTCCTGGCTTAGGCTGGATTCTGCGCTGTCTGAGGCAGCACCGAGAGATGTTGCAATTGTCAGACGTGGGCCCAAATGTCTGCGAAGAAAAAGCAAAGGGCCCGACTTTCCTTTCACAGAACGTGCGTCTAGTGGCCTAGATGGGTTTCTTTCTTAGTTTTGGAATGGAATTCCACTTCCCGCCCACCCTTCCAATGTCTTCTCTTGCTTGGAATTTTCTTTCAGGAAGTAGCAGCCTCCACAGTGAAGGGCATGATGCTCAACCCAGGCTACAGCAGCCCCTGGGATCAAGGGAAATGCCCTTTTCAAGCCCTGGGAACCCTCTCCTCCTCCCCAGTTTATCTCTCTCTCTCTCTCTCTCTCTCTCTCTCTCTCTCTCTCTCTCTCTCTCTCTCTTTCTCTCTATCTGCTGGAAGGGTTTCTGTTCGGCTGGGCAAGGGCCACCTCACCTTCTGTGCCTTTGCAGTCACCAGTATTTTTCCTAAGGCCAAAGTCCAAAGTGCTCCCACCATTATCAAGAGTCCATGTTTACTCTCTCCTCCCTTACAAGATAAAGAGCACAATGTGTTCCCAGAAGGACAGTAAAAAGGCCTGGATGTAGTCCAAAAATGGCCCTGGAACAAGACAAGGCAGATCTATCCTGCCGTCAGAGGCAAAAGGGTGGCCAGACTTTTGGGGTGCAGCTTCTGTTGACTGCAGTGGTGTCTTTCCTGCTCCTCCTCCATCCCTCTCCAGGCCTGTTATTTCAAAGTCTCCCCCCCCCATCCCCAAAGTGGTTGTAACCACCTTACTAGCCAAGGAAGGTAAACAGAATTAAGATTTGGTTCCTGGGTAGAAAAGCACCAGGGAATATAGACTTCCATTTTCCAGAGAACTGGAAAAATCTTCCTGTAAGAAGAAGTCATTTGCAGTCCTGAAAAGGATAGTAGGATTGGTTTATGAAGCCACCTTGAGATGGTCAGGGAAGAGGAGAGGAGCAAGAGAAACTTTTTTTTCCAGTTCTTTTACACAGAAACTCCCTTGGCTTAGAACAGGCACCAAGAAAGAGTACTATTACTAAAGCCAGCTGCACAAATGTGTAAATTAATGAAAATCAGTGCAATCAACTGCTCTAAAACAGGGGTGTCCAACCTTGGCAACTTGTGGACTTGTGGATTTCAACTGCCCAGCATGCTGACTGGGGAATTCTGGGAGTTGAAGTCCACACGTCTTCAAGTTGCCAAGGTTGGACACCGCTGCTCTCAAGTATTTTGAAAAGGAGCTCTTAAATACACATTAACAAGCCCATTTTTAACTCATCAGAGCAGATTAGATTTACATCAGATTCCCGGCCTGCCACACTTCCAGTCACCTGACAAGAGAGTGGAAAAGGTCAAATTCATCCTTGCAGGATTGAATTTATTTTATTCTGTGATTTTCTAAACATCCAAATGAGTATCTAATCAATGGGGGGGTCCTAACCCTAACCAAGGACTTAAGAGCCACCGGTGTATTGCCATAAAATGTATGCTACTCTAAATAGAATAGTGTTGTGCAAAATTAGGGATATCAAGTCTATTAATGCTTTGGGTGTTGCACCAGGGCCCTGAGGTTCTTGCTATTATTTCTAGGAGAGGTGGATGCAAAATATTGGCTAGGGCATGACCCAAATGCAAAATGGTGGCTTGGGATCAAAATGGCTGGATTTGGTGGTATACAGGGTAGTCAAAGTAGCAAAGATGATGGCTTGGATAGCATGATAGAAATTGTTTTTGTGCTGTTGCATATAAAGTCCAGCAGAGATTCAGTGACTCCGTTATGGCTGTCATCTTGATTTTTCTGACTGTACCCTGTGGACCCACCTTGTGGGTTATAGATCAAGCAGTTAACCAGTGGAGTCTTGGAGCTGATTCATATTGTGGTTTCCTTTGATCTTGCCCTGGAAGCTACATTCGCACAGTTAAAGGGTCTGCAAAAAAGACGGCTGATGGGAGATGTGTTAGCAGTCTTCGAATTTGTGTTATTCTCTGTTGCCCACAAGTCTGAACTTCGGAAAAATAGATTCAGGTTAAATGTGAAAAGCTATTTCCTAATAGTGGGCTTCTCTCTTGATGGAGCATTGAAGAAGTCTTCTCTGCATTGGAGGTTTTCAAGGGGTTGGATTAAATCAGGGGTTTTCAACCTTGGCAACTTTTGAGACTTGTGGATTTCAACTCCCAGAATTCCTCAGCTAGCCATGCTGGCTGGGGATTCTGGAAAGAAGTCCACAAATTCTGAGAATTGAAGTCCACATGTCTTAAAGTTGCCAAGCTTGGAAAGCCCTGGACTAAATGACCACTAACATCCCTTCTAGCTCTAGGATCCTTTGAAAACAGACTCTTCGGTTGGTGCTGAATTTCAGCAGCCCAGCCTCAGGGGCTCTGGGGTGGAAGAACTTAGCTGAAGAGCTCAGTGATCCTCAGGCCACTAGCTGTCTATCCCTCATTTAACGTGAGGAGTCATCCAGGTCATTGTGGCTCTTTAAGCAAGCCTGGATGTAGCAAAGCATGGTTTAGTATTAGATGTGACTTCATTTACAGTTTCATGTTCTTGGCTAATTCCTCCCAATCCTCTACCCAAGACTAAAACGCAGGCGATGAATTGTGATTTGGATTCTGGGAAAACTATAACAGGTATCCCAGAAAGGAAAGTATGTGAAGGAAAAAGTGGTTTTTCCTGTAACTAAGTGGCCAGATGGTTTATGATAAGGAGATGCCCTCCCTAGGAAGAATCCCAAGAGTAGAAGAACCGCTGGCTTGAAGAGGTTGTAGGAAAAGAGCCCCCTTAGCCTCTGGTAGCCCCAAATGACGCCTTTTAAGGCTCATCGGTTTTACAATGAGGCATAGTGTGCCTCCTAACAAAACAGTGGTTCTCAACCATGGCATAGCTGGCTGGGGAATTCTGGGAGTTGAAGTCCATATACTTAAGGTTGCCAAGGTTGAGAAACAATTTAAAAGGTGTTTCCAGACACTTTCTGACCTATATTCTAGGTGGCCCATCCAGAACTTTTGGAGTGTCATAATTCTGGAGGTTTTTCTGAAAAGGAGGGAGAGAGACGGTTGCTATGGCCTGCAGGAGGTTATGGAGAACCTCGTGTTCTCTGCAGAGAATAAAAGCAGTTGGAGATGATGGGCTCCAACAGTTTCCCTTGGTCCCACCTATGAAGGGAGGTCCCTGAGGTTGGCTGCTGCACTCCGTGTCCCAACTTATCATAGATCTGACTTGATTATGGGGAAACCCAATGAAGTCAATCACTATGGTTCTCTAATAAATCTTGTATGGCTTTATGATAACCCAGCTAAAGCCTAGATGAATTAATTCTGTAAATGTATGTGAGATGTTTTGAATTCTGAAATAATGCCAGGTCAGAGGGCCAATATTGTAGTTGGGGCATATTTCTGCAAAACTGGCCAGAATGTTCTCGTTGGGGATTGGGCACCCAGTTCAGGGCACTCCAGTTTAGTGCCAGTTTAGTGCTGTCTGTCCATCCATCCATCTATCTATCTATCTATCTATCTATCTATCTATCTATCTATCTATCTATCTATCTATCCATCCATCCATCTATCTATCCATCCATCCATTTGTCCATTCATCCATCCATCTATCCATCTATCTATCTATCTATGTATCTATCTATCTATCTATCTATCTATCTATCTATCTATCTATCTATCTATCTATCTATCTATCTATCTATCTATCATATGGCATAGGTTATACAGATAATAGTAGTAAAAATATATAAAAGAAACATATAATATTATGGTACATGAATGAAGGAAATATGTGCATAAGTACTTAAGTTCCTTTGACTTCTGACCACCATGGAACCCAAAATTTTTGTTGCTAAGTGAGACAGTTGTTAAGTGAGTTTTGCCCCATTTTATAATCTTTCTTGCCACAGTTGTTAAGTGAATCACTGCAGGGGTTAAGTAAGCAACACGGTTGTTAAGTGAACCTGCCTTTGCTTGTTGCAAAAGGTGATCACATGACCTCAGACAATGCATGAATCAGTTGCCAAGCATCCGAATTTCGATCTCAATGCTGCAGTGGACGTAAGTGTGAAAAATGATCATTTTTTCAGTGCCTTTGTAACTTTGAAAGGTCTCTAAAAAATGGTTGTAAGTCAAGGACTTTCTGTAATCAATGTTGTAAGATATGAGGAATTCAAAAGTTAGTTATAGGTTATGTTTTAAAATACGTTGGCTCATGAGAATAGAATAAGTATTCTATATATTAACATCTAGCCTAGTGCTGACCCCAGCCAGAGCCCCCCACTCCCCTTCCTCTCCCCTTCTGCTCTGTAGGTTTCCCAGGACCCTTTGCAGGACAGGTGTTCTCTGGCTTCTGCTCCTTCCTCTAAGAAGAGACACCTGATAAATCATCAGAAGTTAATGATCAAAAGGCTTATCTGAGCCTTTTCGTTTATAAATGTATAAGACAAAGGAGAAATAATAAAGCCACTGGATAATTAGTAACCAGTCCAGTCCTGAAACATTGGAAGCCAAGCTGACCCCAGATCTCCAGGCAGAGTCAGGGCGAGTTGGGGGACGAGAAGAAGGGGTCATCTGAAGGGCAGGTAGCGTGGAAGCTGAACCCCAGGAGGGGAATTAGCGAAGGGAGAGGAGTGGGGAAGGTCTCCCGAGCTGCAACAGAGGAAGAGGAGGAAAAGAAAGAAGCCCAGAAGCCTGTCTGCTTCGCCCCACAGGTAAGGATCCCTCTAGGGCATGCTTGTCTTTTACTAGGGAGGGCAGCTCCCCCAGTCTCTAGGGCAGAAAAGCTTTTAGACCCCCCCGCAATCTCTCTGTTGTCTTCCTTCTGAAAGAGGGGCGTCTGCCTTTGCACTCATGTGCAAAGAGATGGCTGTTCCAACAGACCTGGATGGGTTCATGGGGGCTTCACATTTTTCAGTGGAGCCTTTCATTAAATGGCATAGCGTGAGACTCCTCACTTTTTGTCCAGACAGATCTACGGCCCACCCTTTAGCTAACGTCTTGAGCCCTTTAGAAAAGAATAAAAAATCAGCATAAAACAGTAAACAGCCCCTGCGTTAAGATCCAGGAGAATGAAAGCAACGTAAGTGGGGAAGAGGCATTGATGAGGGGAGGGGGATGTCTTCCATCCTGTATAAAAACTGTCAGGAGTTGTGGCTGTGGGGGAGCAGTCACAGTGCTAATGTCGGGCAGCAAAATGTGCTCCCCAAAAGGCATTGCCTAAGAATGGGGGGGGGGGTCTTCATACACAGACTTGAATTCATCGTGTAGAAGTATTCCCCCTCCAACAATTTAACTACCAGTTTAGGAGCAGAATAACACCATTTGTAAGTTGTGTGTTTGTGCAACTCACTTCATCTTGTGCCGGGGGTTGCAGTTAGTACTCCATCAACACAGTTCTTCATAGCACCCGACTTTCAGAAACAGCTTGCTCCCCATTTGGCTCTATGGGGTTCCTGCACGCAATTCCCTCTGAGCAAAATTTGAAATGCCCCCCCCCAAAAAAAACAGAATGTGGAAGGTTTTTTTTTCTGCTCTGACCGAGAAAGGATTTTTTCCCAAATGTGCTGGAAATGTCCATGGTGCCCCCCACCCTCTTTTGGGATTTCACGGAATGATAGAAGTTGGATCTCCTTGTTGGGATAAACCTCTGAAGGTGGGTTAGTTGGGATCCCTAAAGTACCTGGGGTCATCTTTCTCTCACCTGACTGTACCTTCCATCATCCCCAGCCAATGCCTCCTTCAGAGGGATCTTATTGGGGCAAGGGGTCCCAAAGTGGAGGAGGGAGAAGGCAGCGCCATGGACGAAGGGAGAGAGAAGGGCGAGAAGAAGGCAGAAGGGGCTCTTACTGTAATAACCTCTCCACCACGGCTTTCTGGTGAGCAGCTTCTTCAGGACTCAGGTTTTCCAATTCCTTCATGATTGGAGGAGTGAAGTCTTCCCCATCGTCCGAAATCTCCTCCTCTGACATCCTGGACTCCCCCAGGCCATTGGGGAGATGCGGGATCTCACCGCAAGGCTCCCCCTTCTCCATTTGGAGGGCTCTGCCGGGCTGATGGCTCTCTCTGCGGCGCAGATCGGACTCTGCCAGAGCCTTGATCAGGGTCTCCTTGCTTAGCCCCGATTCCAGCAGGGCTCCCAGCAGCTCCACCTGAAGATGGGTCAGTTTGGAGACCATGGTCCCGACGGTCCTCTTCATCTAGAACCCGCACGTTCGATGCCTTTTGCCACTGAGCTCCTTTTAGGGGCTACATCATACTTCCGAAGTCAGCCGTCCAGCCGTCAGCAGACTAGAAATGGCCGCAGATCTTCTCTTGGCAACCCCCTCCCCAATTTCCCCAAGACCAAAAAAAGAAAAAAAGCTGCCTTAGACCCCCACCACTGTCCTGAGCCAGTCCTGATAAAGAGACCCTCGCCTCTCTGTTTACATTGGAGCAATGCAAATTCTCCAAGGTTCATATTTATCTGTGTGCTTAGGCAAGTAGCTGAACTTTGGACTTCGGCATTGCGACAGCAGTTCACAAAGTGCGTTAGGAGGGAGGGAGGGAGAGTGAAAATGGGGGAGAGGAAGAGAGAGGAGGAAGGCTCGCGGAGAGAAGGCCCAGGGCTCCACGAGGACCCCACAGCAAGATCCTCTTGCATCTGTGGGAAAAAGCGCTTCCAATCAAAGCGAGAAGTTGAGGGACCTCATCTAAGAAGCTCTATCTATGGAATCCCAAAGGTGCTGTTTTTTCAGGAGGCAACTGGACTTTCTTGTTTTTCTTTGAAGACCTTTCGCTTCTCATCCAAGAAGCTTCTTGGATGGGAAGCGAAACGTCTTCAAAGAAAAAGAAAAACAAGGAAGTCCAGTTGCCTTGTGAAAAAGCACCTTTGGGATAACTATGACCTGGATGACTGAGAATCTCCATAAGCTCTATGGAAGGTTGAGATCTCAGATGGGCCCTCCAGAGCCCTGCTCCTCTGGGTTAAGGGAGAGCCATCTCCAGCATGGCCCCATTGCAGGACAGGCATTGGGACGAAGCACAACAGGGAGTATGTCCCATACTCTGCTGCCTGTTGGTGGGACTTTCTTGATTGCCTCCTCATGGGGCCTTCTCCTCTGAGCTGAAGGCTGCTTTGCAGAACTTGTTGGTCTGTTTCCTTCTTTGGCAACCAGACTTCAGCAGGAAAATCCCTGTTTCCTCTTGTGGGGAAGGGAAAGAAACAGCTTTAACCCCACACACAGTGGCAGGATTCAGCCGGTTCGCACCACTTCGGCTGAACCGATAGCTAATTCTGTGTTGCCCAGGCCTAGAATGGAGTTCTGGAAGTGGCATCCACACAGAGAACCGGTTGTTCACATATTTGAATCCCACCACTGCCCACCCATAAGGGATGAGGGTAAAAGGAGAGCAGCCAACAGAACATTGGATCATGCTTCGTTCCAGTTCTGCCATGGGTCATAGAAAAATCACGTTCTCTCCATTCCAGGTCTGTGAAAAACGGAGTCAGGGCTGAGCTACTTTTTTTCCTCACAAAATGTGGCAGATGGAACTGCATAATTGTGCTCTTATTGTCCTCAAAGATAGCCTAGAGATACAACAACAAAACAATAACAACAAACACATTACATAGTCCCAAGGCACCTTGAAAGCTAGTAAGAAGACATGTTTGATTCGTTTTTAGTTCAAAATATTGGTGTTACAGGTTGATGATTAACTTGTGAACTAATATCATTGGCTGGAATTGTGTAATAATTGTGTTTTTCTTTTGATCTAGTTTCTCCTACTAGGCATCTATACAATGACTTTTTAAAAGCTCAGAATGAATGTTATGATTACGATTGTTAACAATTAATTGTGCAACAATCAATTGCCAGAGCCATTTGGCTAAAGGGATATTTTACTGATAAGCCTACTAAAGAAAAGAAAAAGAAAACAATGAATAAAAGTTATTTTATTTACAAGGTAGTCCTTGACTTATGTCTGTAACAGAGCCTGGTCAGAATAATAGAATAACAGAGTTGGAAGGGATCTTGGAGGTCTTCTAGTCCAACCCCCTGCTCAAGCAGGAGACCATATATCATTTCTGACAAATGGCTGTCCAGTCTCCTCTTAAAGACCCACAACTTCTGAAGAGAAGCTGTTCCACTGGTTAACTGTTGTCATTATCAGGAAATTTCTCTTTAGTTCCAGGTTGCTTCTCTCCTTAGTTTCCATCACTGTTTCTTGTCTTGCCTTTGGGTGCTTTGAAGAATAAGTTGACTCCCTCTTTGTGGCAGCCCCGTAGATATTGGAACACTGATATCATGTCCCCTCCTAGTCTTATAACTCACGATGGTTGTAAAGCAGTTCACTATAGGATAGGACCTATTTTTAAAAACCTTTTTTGCAGCGGTCATAAAAGGAATCCCATGGCCGTAAAACAAACCCATTGTTCCCTATGGACCTTTTTGTTGAAAACCAGAAATAAATGCCTGTTTTCAGCAACAACGTTGTAAAATGTGATCGTGGGACACCCCAAACCGTTGTAAATGCAGGCTGGTGGCCAAGCTCCAGTTATGCAGTCACATAACTGGGGGTCAGGGGGGCCCAGCCATTGGAATTAAGTACTTTTTGGGGGAGTCTTAAGTACTTTTTTGGGGAGGGAGGGTCTGTCATAATGTCAAACAGTCTTTAAGCGACCAGTCACAAGTATGATTTTCATATTATCAGAATTCTCACATATTTTAGGCTCTATTTGAATGTCCCAAGACTAACCAAAACCTTCATAGAATCCACCCATCCAGGCTACTCATAATGCCCACCAGGAAGCTTATATGGGGCAGGGAGTAAATTTTGGGTGGAGGGCGTGGCCAAGACTGCCTCCTGATTGGTGCAGGGAG
Source organism: Crotalus tigris (assembly GCF_016545835.1). NCBI lineage: Eukaryota > Metazoa > Chordata > Lepidosauria > Squamata > Viperidae > Crotalus > Crotalus tigris. The sequence continues at coordinate 482,502 of NW_024100139.1, read as the reverse complement.
AAGGGAAGTGGCCAATAGGCCTATATAAAGGTCTGCTGGCCATGAGCTCCAGAGTAATGTTCTACTTGAGAGCTGATTCTTGGGGTTTGTTAGAGAGAAGTTTTAAGAGAGAATTCAATATTGGGTTAGGCCAAGGCTGTCCAACCTTGGCAACATTAAGATTTGTGGACTTCAACTCCCAGAATTCCCCAGCCAAGCAAAACTGGCTAGAGAATTCTGGGAGTTGAAGTCCACAAGTCTTAAAGTTGCTAAGGTTGGACACCTCTGATTTAGGCAGTGAGTTTTAGACAGGGATTATGGAATGGCAGATATTTTTTTAGTTTGAAACCTCATTTATGTGTTTCACTTTGAGAGCGGGCAACTAAATTTCATTTTTGTTGTGTGCCATTGTGCCCACAGTATAAAAATGACAATAAAGGTGATCTTATCTTATCTTATCATGATGGAAACAACCAACAAAAACTGAATTCGGGAGCCACCTGCTGTTTCCCTGTTGCAGAAAACCACATTCTCCCTTTCTTCATAAAGTAAAATTTCGATAACCCTAAAATCTACTGTGGGAAATCAGCCCCCCCCCAGAGAAGGAAATATTAAAAGGGCAGAAGATTATATTTCCTCAACGGATCTTAAAGAGGCAGAAAAGCATGCCCAGTTTTTCTTAATAGCCCCAAGTCTCCCTCCCCCAAGCAGAAACCAGCTCTGTAGAAATGCAGATGTAATAATCCATTCAGGAAGGTTGGAGCCTTCCAGCTAAAAGCTTAGGAAGACAAAGATACCTAAAATCTACATACCCCACACAAACTCTAAGACAGGACATAATAGGATTAACTCACAGATGCCAAAGGGGCATGCTCAGACTTAGGTCAAAATACGTGACACAAGCCTCAAACAGGAACAGGAAACAACCTCAAGAGCCCCAGAGGGTATAAAAACCCACTCCCTACATGTGCTCTCTCTCTTTTCTTCCAGAGCCATCTTTCTGTCTGGCTCTCCTCTCCAATAAACAACAACCTTCTTTCTAAAGCAGTCACCGTGTTGTTTATTCCCGGCTTGGACTGAACCATGTTGAAGACTTTTCCTTCAACACTACTAATATAAAACAGTCAAAAAGGGAAGAATGGCACCAAAAAGATGACTATGTGAGCATGAGGCTGCCTGGGACAAGTTTTGATGTCTGCCTTGAGCCCAATATTTCTGATGCTAAGCAAGGCAACTGTTAAGTGAGTTGTGCCTCATTTTACAACCTTTTTTGCCACTGTTGTTAAATGAATCTCTGCAGTTGTTAAGTGAATCATGCCTTCCTTAAGTGAATCCAGCTTTCCCCATTGACTTAGCTTGTCCAAAGTCAGCTGGGAAGGTTCTAGATCAGTGGTTCTCAACCTTTCTAATGCTGTGACCCCATAATACAGTTCCCCATGTTGTGGTGACCCCCAACCACTTATACATCACTGGGTGCCAGGGGCGTGGCCAAAGAAAAGGGGGAAAAAATGGCGGACAGCCTTGTTTGGCGACCCCTGTGAAATGGTCGTTCGACCTCAAATGGGGTCCCGACCCACAGGTTGAGAACCACTGTTCTAGATGGTGATCATATGACCCCAGGATAATTCAATCATCATAAATGCATGCCAGTTGCCAAGCATCCAAATTTTGATCAGGTGACCATGGGGATGCAACAATGGTTTTCAGTGAAAAATGGCCAGAAGTCTTTTTTTTTTTCCTTATAATTTTAAATACTCACTAAATGAATGTTTATAAGTTGAGAACTTACAGCAGTGTTCTAATATTTGAGGGGCTGCCACAAAGCAGAAGGGGTCAACCTTCAAAGCACCTGAAGGCAGGACTCCAAGCAACAGATAGCTAATCGTCCTCACTGTTAGGAAGTTTCTCCTTAGCTACAAGTTGCTTCTCTCTTTGATTAGTTTCCATCCATTGTTTCTTGTCCTGCCTTCAGGTACTCTGTCTGGAGAATAGATTGACCCCCTCCTCTTTGTGACAACCTCTCAAATACTAGAACACTGCTATCATGTCTCCTCTAGTCCTTCTTTTCTCTAAACCCAAATCCTGCAACCGTTCTTCATATGTTTTTGTCTCTAGGGTTTTAATCTTCTTAGTTGCTCTTCTTTGCACTTTTTCCAAAGTCTCAACAGCTTTTTTGTAATGTGGTGACCAAAACTGGATGCAGGTGTATTCCAGGTGTGGCCTCACTAAGGCTTTATAAAGCGGTACTAATATTTCATGTGATTTTGATTCTATGTCTCTCTTTATGGAAACTAATCAAGGAGAGAAGCAACCTGGAATTAAGAAGAAATTTCCTGACAGTGTGAACTACTGACCAATAGAACGACTTGCCTTCAGAAGTTGTGGGTGCTCCATCCCTGGGGGTCTTTAAGAAGAGATCGGAACAGCCATTTGTCCAGAATGGTAAAGGGTCTCCTGTTTGAGCAGGGGGTTGGAGTAGAAGGCCTCCAAAATCCCTTCCAACTCTGTTATACAATGATACACTTCCAATTTAGTGGGCATAGCTATGATTAGATGGAGGCGTTAAGCCATGTCTATCTTGCAAATGACACCTTAGCATTTAGAAGTCCTGTGGGTTTGTGAGACCAGGCTAATTAGAAAAATGGCAGGCCCGTGCCACTGAGCTGTTCCAAGAAGGCTCCACACCCATTTGCACCACTCAGGTGACCCTGAGGACACAGGTAAACCTCCAGGTGCCTTCAACGTCTCTCCAAAAGAAGGCAAATGACCAGCTGTCTGGAAGGAGTATAAATCCTTTCATTCCCCACCATCCAGTCAGAGCTGAAGAAGCTTCTTGGATGAGAAGCGAAACGTCTTCAAAGGAAAACAAGTCCACTTGCCTCTTGAAAAAGCATCTTTGAATTTGAAATATCTCCAAAACAGATGATTAATGCATTAATACTTTCTCTTTAAGGTTTATAAAATAACATACTGCAGTAGCATCATCAGAGAATAGACTTTAATTCAAATGTCAGATTATGTTTTGCAAGAGTGCTATTAGTATTTTAAGATATTGGATTTTCATATAGAGAAGTTGTTGTATATACTGTTATTTGTATTTGAAAAAGGTCACTTTTATTTTTATTTGATTTTTTTTTACTTTTAAATCTGCCTGTTATTTCTATCATCTCTATCTTTATATTTTAATGTTTGTGAAATGTAATAAAGATATTTGTAAAAAAAAAAAATAGATGGAACTCATTTTAAACCAATTAACATGGATGTGGCATGATTTTGTAGTTAAAGAGTGCAATCTAGCACAAACATCTTTTAACTCAACGTGAGATGGGGCCAAAGGTTGGGCTACTCTGACAGGCACCCTGATTCCAATGGGAGCAATTTATTACAAGGCAGAAGCTTTGGTGAGCTGCAGTGGAAAATCCGGAAGGAATCTGGATGCACCTTTTCCTATGAACCACTTGAAGCACAAGGAGATCTGGGATGCTGGCAGCAGATTCCAGGTGTGGTGGGATTTTCCACTTTCCCTCCTAAGTCAGAGAAGTGGTTTTTCTCCATTCTCTCTCTCTCTCTCTCTCTCTCTCTCTCTCTCTCTCTCTCTCTCCCTCCCTCCCTCCCTCCCTCCCTCCCTCCCTCTCTCTCTCTCTCTCTCTCTCTCTCTCTCTCTCTCTCTCTCTCTCTCTCTCTCTCTCTCGTCTCTGTTAAAAAAATGATGGCTTTCATCCCAGATCTGTTTCTTGATCAAAACATCTGAGAACGGGATCAATTGTGATGGGGGGGGGACAAAAATTTTTGAAGGTAGCAAATGTCACTTTACAGACAATAAGAGAATCTCTTCCACTGCCCTCTGTTTAGATCAGTGTTTCTCAACCTTGGCAACTTTAAGATGCGCAGACTTCAACTCCCAGAGATTGCATCACTATTGATCTGGTGGAAAACTAAAGTTTCCCTTTTTCTCTCAGGCATTTCTCTTTTAATCTTTGTTATAAGTTTAAATTTAGAAATGTTACATGTCTGCATTGGACTGAACAAGTGATTTCTTCTTAATTGTATTTATTGTCTTTGAAGCTAGCATGACCCTATTGGTTCTGCTGCTGTCTATGAGACCCACTGGGCAAAATAACCAAGCCTGTGCCTATTTATTTTAGGTAGAATCTTCTGCTTTGAAAAAAAGGTAGAATGTTTTTTTTTTCCCTAATAGGCTGCACAAGAGCTGGAAACTACTGGTAGTAGCAGAGATGCTCCCATGACCAAGGAGCCTTTTTTGACCTGGGAGGGAGGAAGAGGCTTGGGGGGGGGAGGCATCCTTTCTTGTCCTTGTTGAATGCAGAGAAGCTCCCTGCTCCCCACCTCCCAAGTGGAGACAGGACCAGCTCCAAAACTGAACACAACACGAGGCCCCACCTACACCGAGATGCAGATGCTGTCTCCATCTGTTCCCAGGACTGACACAAAGTCTTGCCAGAGAACGGGAGATCCTTCCTCACCTCCTCAGACTCAGGCAACATGTGGAATCCTGCAATCCTCTCCCCTGACTTCATGGGCCCTTGGGGCAAGCACCAAGCCGTGGGTGGTCCCTGCCAACTCTTGGTCCTTTTTCTCAGCAGCCAGACCCATTTCTAACCCAAAGAAGCCAATGCCCCTCTCCCATTCCCATCTCCTACTCTTGAAAGGTTCCCGGGGGACTCTTATTAGACTACTTGAGAGTAAGTGGTTTGAAGACTGCAGCCTAAAGCCACCATATCATTATGATGTACACACATTACAGAACTTCTCAGCTCTCCTGGGAAAGTTGCTAAAAAGGTTAATGATGTAATTACTGTTATCATAAGCATAATGAGTGGAATTGCCTCATTTACTTAAATGCTGCCAAGCTATTTGCTCCTGGCTGGACGCCTCCCCAAAGGATAAGCATCTCTGCTAATCCTCCTGGCAAATTTGTTCCTTTTTTTCCCCGTGTTAAAGCTGTGAAGGACTGGAAGACAAGTCGGAAGCCCCAGGTTCAGTTCTCTGCTGTAGAGTTCCCCTGTGGGTGTGTGCAAATACTCAGGATTGCAAAATGTGAAAATTAATCTTATTGTATATAATACAGATAGGGAAATTTGGAGAGAGGAGTTGCTCGGACATTACCCCTGAATTGTATCTGAAGAGGGATGAGAGGGAAGAAAGGAGAGGAGAGAGAAAAGAGTAAAAGAGGGGAGAAGGAAGTAGGAAGGTTGGAGGAGATGTGGGGAAAGGGGAGGAGAGTGCTGAAGGAAAGAGAAGAGGGGAGGAAGAAGAGGGAAGTAGGGAAGAGAAGAAAGGGAGAAAGAAGGTAGAGAAGAAAGAGTGTGGATACAGTGAAAGGGGAAATGGGCGAGCAACACCAAAAGTCATGTGTATGCATTTATTGCATTTTATTAAAAGTATTTTATATATGAATGTAAAAAGAATGTATGTTAACATCTGATAAATATCACGGTATATGTATGGGGGAGAGTTTGGAAAAATAAAAAATTATTTAAAAAAAAAAGGATTGCAAAATGTAACTAGCAAGACATTAAGACTTCCTCTGTCCCTCTGACCTAGTATTTCTCAACCTTGGCAACTTCAAGATGAGTGAACTTCAGAATTCCCCAGTCAGTATGGCTGCTGGGGAATTCTGGGAGCTGATGTTCCCTCATCTTAAAGCTGCTAAGGTTGAGAACCCCCTCCCCAACCCTTCCTAAATTCAGCAGCAGGATTCTACATAGCAAGAAGGCACAACATGTGCTAGTCTCTGCTCACTGGGTTCATAACTGCCATATAGGGCGCAGCGCTCCATATGAATCTTTGCAGCTTATTTCACAGAACATAGTTAAAACAATAGTAGTTTAGTGTTGGCAAACCCAACTACTTGAATACACGCAGTTCTCAACTTGCAACCATTTGTTTAGTGACCACTTCCCATCTTCCATTTGTTGCAATTCTTTTCTATTTTTTTTTAAATCTTGCTGCTTTCACAATTATAATCTTGTGTTGTAAGACAAAAAAAATATTCTATTAAATATTTGTCAGATACTTTCTTATACCCTTCCCAGAGTAGGTGGTACATACAGATAGTAGAATCCTCAATCTGGCAAGATTTTGTCTATAGACACAAAATAATGAAATACTCAGCTCGGAAGAATCGCCATGTGTCATTCTTGGCTTTGGGCCTGACAGGAGATCCCTTGGAAGCTGCAACTGGCTGCACCTTGATTTCGTCCAGGGAACACAACCCCTTTGAGAGCTGTAATGCTTACCTGTTTCGCCTCCGGGAACAATTCATGGTGTTGGTTGTCACCTTTAAAGTGGGCTTGTGCTACGAGATTGAAGAAGGGAGTTTATCCAGGGTCCCTCTTTTAAAGAAATGTGTTAAGGCAGTCTTTTTTTTTTTTAATCACTGTCCCATTCTCCGAAATAGCCTTATTGGCATTTAGGAATGCAAACAAAATCTGGCTAGGACTTTGAAAGGAATTGATTTAGAATGTAGAAGATAGAATAACATAGTTGGAAGGGATCTTCGAGGTCTTCTAGTCTTACCCCCTGCTCAAGCAGGAGATCTAGATCATTTCAGACAAGTGGCTGTCCAATCTCTCCTTGAAATTCTCCGGAGATGGAGCACTGTCAACTTCTGAAGGCAAGCCATATTACTGGTTAATTGTTCAGATCTCTTCACAATCAGCAACAACATAAGCAAAGCTGTGTTTATGCACTGGGGAGTTCAAGGGTGAATTGTGCCATTGGAAGATGCTTTAGAAGTCATTTAATCTAAGCAGGCTGGCCTAGGATTCACTGAATATTTGGCAAATGTATTAATTTATACAGCTACCAGTCTTGTAAACATGACTTTGGGGGGCTAACAAACTTAAAACCACACAAACAAATAAGATCAAAACCACATCTTAAAACCAGCAGCCTTTGCTTGAAGATACCCCACAAAAGTAGATTTCACCCCTTTGTGCAGCTTGAACCCTCAGGAAGTTCTGCCTGAGGTCTGGTTTGAACCTGCTTCCCTGGATTAGATGCCAGTCAGGCTGGGGCTGCCCTTGAGGCAGAATTCCACGGCCAGAATTCCTGACTTAGATGCTTTTTGTGTGATGCACTATGCACAGATCTGCACTGCTGCTATTCTTTGATCAAACAGGCTGAAATATCAGGGATTAATATATTGAGTTTTAAACCCTATGGATTGGAAGGTATCAATACCAGTTAATGCAGCCTGGGATTGGATTTATTTCCTGGGATCACCCTTTGGATTCAAATTCTCTTCGACATGTACAGCGGACCATAGGGTTCCATGCTACATCCATGCCTTTATTTTCTATGCAAATGCAGAATTTTGCATTTGCTCCTGTTGGAATTCATTCTGCTGGTTTCCATTCAATCTTTCAGCATCCCAAGATCCTCTGAATTTTAAACTTATTTTCTATTTGTCTCTATTTTGTGCTGGTCATTGACCAAATAAATATTACTTGTAGCTTAAACTAGATACCGCCTTCTAATGCAGGGGTCTTCAACCTTGGCAACTTTTAAGACTTGTGGACTTCAACTCCTAGAAGCCAAGGCTGAGGACCCCTGTTCTAATGAACCAAAGATGACTTCAAAGGAAAATATTTGGTTCATCTGCAAACTAGATAGATCATATTTCCTAACTCCTCCTCCAAGTCATTTATTAATATGTTACATTGCAGACCTACAACAGATGTGTGGCATGCCGCTTGACACTTCCTTCCAGACCGATGCAGAGCCATTGTTAGGCAAATAATTTATTAAATTTATAGGCTGTCCAACTCTCAACGACTTTATAAATGGTTTACCAACGGTTAAAAACATTTAATCAAGAGTGCCATCAGCCAATGACTACTTCCTGGGGCTAAGGGAGAGTGACTGGCCCGAGGTCTCCCAGCTGGCTTTGTGCCTAAGGGAGCACTAGAACTCGCAGTCTCCTAGTTCCTAGCCTGGTGCCTTAACCATTGGGCCACATGGGCTCCACACTGATTGCCCCTTTGGCCAAATCTGAGCACTCCAGCAGCGTTTTGCCAGACCAAATCCCGTGAGAACCAGCTTAGCACAGTGGTGAAGACGTCGAACCACAGACTGGGAGTCTGTGAATTCTAGTTGTTGGAAATGTGATTAAAATACCAACAAAATTGGATTGGTAAGAAAGAGTTTATTCTGCAGAAAATAGAAAAGCGGTTTGCAAAGCGCGGTGGATCCTGGTGAGAGACTTCAACAGGAAGTTCTAAACCCAGAGACCACACTAAAATATTCAAACTGATAACATTATATACACTCCTATCGCGACGCCCCCGTCTCCTCCCCTTAGGTCCCATTTGAGAGGACTTCTGGGGGCATAATCTGTCCGATCCGCCTAGCCAGAATACATCATCCCTCCCCGTTACATTGTTTAGAACAGTGGTTCTCAACCTTTTTGAACGAATCATCCCCTTGAGCCAGTGAGGAAGTTGTCATCGCCCCCCTCCCCCAACATAACCTCTCAATCACAACATAGGAAATAATTCTTCAATTTATGCAAACCCTTTTTTTGTTTTCTTTAAAATTGTCATCAGGACATATCGATGCAAATAATTTATTTCCAGTCTTTTCCCCATATCTCCCATATTCTGGCCAATGGCGTACCACTGTATGGGTAGAGGCTGCTGCGCAACGCGCATGAAGATAAGCAATGCATATTTACATATGTAGGGTGTTCTGTACTGAAGCTGGCTGGAGGAACATTTGAAAACACAATTCAATCCACTAATAGCAAGCGATCTGATGTTTTTGTATGACAGATATACAGCGATTCACTGTACGAAAAAGTCTCAAAGGTGTCCCCAAATCATCTCACTCCATCACCCCCTTTTCATTCCTTTGCCCCCGTGTCGCCCCTTTTCGTTCCATTGCCCCCCTGAAAAATGAAATCGCCCCCTGGGAGGCAATATGGCCCAGGTTAAGAACCCCTGGGTTAGAACTTCCCTCTGCCATCCTTTTGTCTCGTTGAGTGTGTCTTCTAGCCAAGCCTCCTGGAATCCAGGGCCTACCTGCAGGGCTTGGCTAATCTTTCTATTCTTAATCAATTGTGACCGTTTTATTTTTAAACTTCTTCCTTTCTCACCTAGTGTTCCCTTAGGCCAGGGGTAGGCAACCTTGGCTCTTTTATGACTGGTGGACTTCAACTCCCAGAATTCCTGAGCCAGCCGTGCTGAGGGGAAAGGGAGAGGTTTCCAAGCTGAGCCAGGCTGGCTCAGGAATTCTGGGAGTTGAAGTCCATGAGTCATCAAAGAGCCAAGATTGCCAAACCCTGATCTAGATCATGATTTGATGAGTTTAGATCAGGGGTAGGCGACCTTGGCTTTTTTATGACTGGTGGACGTCAACTCCCAGAATTCCTAAGCCAGCATGCCTCAGCTTGGAAACCTCTCCCTTTCCCCTCAGCATGGCTGGCTCAGGAATTCTGGGAGTTGAAGTCCATGAGTCATAAAGTGACCTAGGCCTAGGCCAGAGGTAGGCAACCTTGGCTCTTTTATGACTGGTGGACTTCAACTCCCAGAATTCCTGAGCCAGCCATGCTGAGGGGAAAGGGAGAGGTTTCCAAGCTGAGCCAGGCTGGCTCAGGGATTCTGGGAGTTGAAGTCCATGAGTCATAAAAGAGCCAAGCTTGCCTACCCCTGCCTTAGGCACAAAGCCAGCTGGGAGACCTTGGGCCAGTCACTCTCCCTTAGCCCCGGGAAGCAGGCAATGGTGGCTCATGGCACTTTTGAAAAACGTTTTCTTGATGTTTTTAACCGTCGGCAAACCATTGATAAAGTCGCTGAGAGTTGGACAGCTGGCCAGCCACTCACTCTCCGCCCTAGGAAGACGGTAACGGCCAACCGCTTCTGAAAAGCCCGGCCGAGACAACTGCAGGACCTGAGCGGGAGGAAAGCACGCCCGTCGAGGGGAAAGGCGCAGGGAGGAGGCGGCCGGGGCCGGCGGTCTCTTCCTCAGCTCCCCGGCCGGGCTCCAAGCGGCCAACAGCCACCCGGGCGGCCTCTGCAGGTCGCCGTTTCTCCACCTCCTCAGCGCCCTTCAGGTGAGTGGACTTCAACTCCCAGAATTCCCCAGCCAGCAGGGAGAGAAACACGGCCTGGCTTTGTTTGGACACAGGAAGGACGATGCCAGGGGGATTCTGCTGTCCGGAAAGCCAGAGATAGCGGCGTCCCGCTGCTCCCGGCGCGGTCAGGGACGCGACTCGGCGCCGGACGGGATTGGCACGGAACCCCGCGCTCCCCTCCGATACGCCTGCGAAAGAATCCACGCAAGCGCCGTAGGTCGCCAAGGCGACTCCGCGAGGGGCGCGCGCGCAGCCGGGTGGGCGGGGCCTCCTCGCTCGTCCCTTTCTCCGCCCGACGCGCTGCGCCGAGGCACGTGAGCCTGTTTGGGCCACGTGATGTGAATGGCGTGCGTGCCTGCGTGCGTGCGTAGGCGACGCGCCCCCGGCCCGCCGAGCCCCGCCCCCTCCGCGCGAGAGCGAACGAGCGAGCGAGCGGCCTGTCCTCCGCAGCTCTCCCGGCCCGCTCCGCTCCTGCGCCCGCCGCCGCCGCCGCCGCCGTGCCCTCCCGCTCGGTTATGAGGCACGTCCGCCGGCGCTGGAGCGCGGCTGGGTCTGTGCGGCGCGGCCGCCGCTGAGGCATCGCCGCCTCCGCCTGGGCGGGGACCGCCTTCCCAGCCGCCGCCGCCGCCGCCGCCATCGCCGCCAGGATGGGCCGGGAGCCGCAGCCGGGCCGCCGCTGAGCGCGAGACGCGGAGGGAGCCGAGCGCGGGAGGAGGAGGAGGACGACGAGACGAGGAGGGAGAACGGCCGGCGCCATGGCGGAGCAGACCTACTCCTGGTGAGCCTCGCCGGCCCAGCCCCGGCTCGCAGCCTTCCCTCTCGGGCCGTCCGGAGCTCCCCGGGCGCCGCGGTCCGGTGGGCGGGGAGGGGGACAGCCGGCCCGGGGGCTTTTGTCCCCTCGAGGAGAAGGGGCCGAGCGAGACCCCCGGGCTCGTCTGGGCCTCGAGCGGACCTGGCCGGGCAGGCGCCGGGCCGATTCGGGGCCCGGGGCGGGCGGGCTTGCAAAGCGGCCGATTCGGGGGCGCCCTGTCGGGGAGGGAGGGAGGGGGGGAGGATGGAGGAGGCCGCGCGCGAGTGTGCTGGGTGGTGTGTGAACGCGTGTGCGCGCGTGTCGGGTTGCCAGACAGGCTGGGCGGGCATCGGGTCAAGCCCCGGACGCCGCAAGCCGCCGATCTCTCCGGGCTCGGAGCATCCGAGCGTCCGTCCCACCTGCAAGGCGCAGCGGGCTGCGGCGGCGGCGGCCGCCTCTTTGTGAGCTCACCCGTTTTGCTCTCGGGGAAAGGCCAAGCGCCCCTTTTATGGCCGCCTCCCGGGGCCTCCCTGCCCTTCCGCCCGGAGCGGCGCTTGTGGGTGGGGAGAGAGAAGAGAGGGCGGCCCCGGGATTGCCCCGAATGGCAGTCGGCCTGGCTGGGGGGCCACCTTGCCCGAGGCTTTGCTCGGGGATAAAAGGGGGCTCCAGCTTTGCGCGTGTCTCACAATGGCCCGGTTGGCCTGATGTCTCCCCGACATCGCAATTAGGAGGAGAGGCAGCACTGTCCATTCGGTTAATGCCTCTTTATGATGAACTCTTACAGATTCACACCACAGTTCACACTAAGCCATAATGTAGCTTAATTTTATTGTTTATTTACTGAACCTGCAGACTACTGTAGTCCAACAAATTCCCAGCAGTTTGGAATATTTACAACAAATTCCCAGCAGTTTGGAATATTTAGAATATTCCTGTTAAAGGATCAAAACTGGATAAGCGGTACAGCTGATAAAACAGGTATATATTTTGATCATTGGATCCTGTAAACCAGTGGTTCTCCACCTGTGGGTCGGGACCCCATTTGGGGTCGAACGACCATTTCACGGGGGTCACCAAACAACGCAGTCCACCATTTTCCCCCCCTTTTCCTTAGCTGTGCTACTCCCTTTTATTCTATTGGCTTTTGAAAGCCAGTAGAATAGACTCTCTTGAATAGAGTCTAATTCTATTGGCTTTCCAAAGCCAATAGGAATTGTCCAGGCTGTCTCTGCCCTGCTGAGCCCGCCAACAGTCCCATTCTGCAAACGGTGCTGCACCCGTTGAGTAGTCCTCGAATTACGACTGGTTGGGGGTCGCGGCATTAAAAAGGTTGAGAACCACTGCTGTAAACCCAAGCATTGTACTTTGTAAATTAGTGTAATGTGTGAAAACAGCTAAGATCTAGTGGGTGTCATTTGTAAGTGAATGGACATAATATTACACCATGTTTTTAAGCGTGGTTGGGAATTTAGTGTTCATACATAAGATTCCCACGTAAAGCAATAAATGAACACTTGGATGGCTTTTGTGTTAAGTGGTGCTGTTTCATATTCCTTTGGTGATCTTTTTGTAAGTTTGGGACTAGTTGGCTAGAGCATCCATTTTGGTCTAGCGGTTAAGGCAATAAGGCTAGAAACATGGAGATTGGGAGTTGTAGTCCTGCCTTAGGCATGAAAGTCAACTGAGTGACTTGGGGCCAGTTACTCTTAGCCCAACTGGCTTCACAGGGATGTTGTGGGGAAAATAGGTGGAGGAAAGATTGTTAGGTATGGTTGCTGCTTTGAGTTATTTAGAAAAGCTATAAAGATGGGATAAAAAAAATAAATTTGGCTGATGTCACATGGCGGAAAATTAGTGGAATGTAGATTGAATTCCCAAACTGGATGCTTGTTGAGGCACTGATACATAAGTATAACTGTTAGAGTGAATTGTGGTTAAATTGAGATTGAGGTAACTCAATATTTAGAATAACATTTTGAAATGGTATGTTTGGCCATTACATGCCAATTAAGATGACCTAAGGCTAACATCCTAATTGAGATTTCAGTTCTTCTGACTCCCATGATAACTAATGATGTTTGTTCTTCGATAGAGAAGGATATTTGTAGCTCGGTTGAAATAGGGGTCCTTAGGGCTGTCTGAGCTTAATTCTTTTCTTGCAAGCATTTCATTACCAACTAGCCAACATCATCATCATTAGAGGATGCAAGAAAACAACCAAGCTCAGAGAGCACCAAGGTCCCCTCATTTGTTCTTCTTGTCCCTATGGTTTTCTTAGCAAGTTTTTTCAGAAGTGATTTGCCATTGCCTCCTTCCTAGGGCTGAAAGAAAGTGACCGGTCAAAGGTCACCCAGGTGACTTTGTGCTGGACAGGACTAGGAATTATGGTCTTTTGCTTTCTTGCCTGATTTCTTGCCTGAACTGCTTTCAAGAGTTCCCCAAACTGGCTGTCAATTGATAAATTAAAAAAAAATCTTGAGTCACAACAATATCCACTTGGAAGTTCTTAAAGAATTAGTCTATTAGAAATATATCTGTTTAAAGTTGTCATCGATTTCTGAAAACTAGAAAATCATTAACTCCAGGTTTTAAAAGGATGTAGGGAGGAGACAGGATTGACTGGCCTTTCTAAGTAAATGATAAAAAGCATTATTGAAGAGGCAATAATTAAATATACATACAGAAGAACAAACTTGCTCTAAAGAACCAACATGCAAAGAGGTGAGCAAGCACGTGCGCTGGTTATATTCAACAAATTGTATATTTGATATTTCAAAAAACTTTTGTTGGTCTCCCTCATCCAAAGCTCTTATAAAATCTTAAACTGTACAATAAAAGAGCAGGTCCTGCCCTAGATATTTAAAATGGACACAAATGAATGCTCGGACAGTTAATTTTAATTTATTTGGACTTAAAATTGGTTTTGCAAGTGATATCAGTTGTAACATCAAAAGAAGACTCTGGGAACTTCAAAAGGATCTCTCCAAAGTGGGTAAATAATTGAAAGATGTGGTTTGCAATTGCAAAAAATATCTGGCACATTTTTTTCTCAAAAATTTCACATGTACATTGATGAGATCCGAGCTGGTGATAAGTGACAAGGAAGAGATTCTTGGATAACTCAAGGTAATTATCAGCCAAAGTATGGATACTGTGAAAAAGTTAAGTTCCAACCAGTAAATTCTTAAAGGAACCAAAAATGAACTAGCACTATAGTATAAGTGGCCCACACTTGAAATATTATGTGCAGTCCTGGTCGCCATAATACTTGAAAAATGGGATATTGTATCACGGGAAACGACACAACAAAAGCGTCCAAAATGATTAAGGGACTAGAACACCTTCCAAGTGAAGAAAGACAGTGGCCTTGGAGTGAATATAAGATGTGATAAAGATAAAATTATTAAAATTATGGAAGATATGAGCATACATTTTTTTCTTACCCTCACAGTATTAAAGCATAGGTTTATTTATTAAAATCAAATATAGGGGAAATTCAACAATATTTAAAAGAAGGACTTGTTTACATAATCCATGGTTAAAAGTTATAGAAGCTGTTGTATTCCGATGTGATGGCTTGTGGCCAGTTTAGGGGGTTGGACCTCTGTACATCACAGCTGTACATCCTATTAATGACACTATTCTATGTTCTGTTTCCAGAAATTATGGCCAGCTGATCTTAAATACCAGATTGACCACTAGTGTAATCTAGAATGCGGAATTAGATGATAGTCAACCTGATCTAGTAATCGCTTTAATTTTTGTGTCAGTGTGCTTAGGACTGCAATCTGAATTTTATAGTGATGTACTTGATCCAAGAGATGAGAATTCCCAAGCTATAGTGTAGGACTAATGTGGTAGTTTGGATAGAGAAAATGTGGTTCAAATTGCTCTTTTAATTAGAAATTGCATTTGGAGGCTGTGGGCATATTACAGTGTTCAGGTTCAGATTTTAAGTGTTCACAATGTTGTTTCTCTCATTTCCTTGTAGAATCTTGTTGCTTCTGGGTTTTTTTTTTTTATTGTATCCAAATTAGAAAAACACTTGCTTCCAAGTCAAAAAATGCTGACTTTGTCATTTTGATTCTAGTTTGCCAAAATCCTGTAACTCTTGTAGAAAACATCTATACTTAATAGACTTTTGTTTGCGCTTGCTTAATGTGGATGTTTCATTGTTGAAACATTGCATTTTGGTACATTGTTTTACAATTGTGTTGTACTTCAAAATTATTATGTGACTGAAAATGACCACAGAAGCAGATTCAAACAGGAGCAGCTGAATGTCATCAACTTTCTCTCAGTATTAAGCTGTAATACAGGTAATCCTTGTCTTATGACGAAAATTGAACCCAAAATTTCTGCTTCTAAGCAAGACAGTTGTTAAGTGAATTTTGCCCCATTTTACAATCTTTTTTGCCACAGTTGTTTAGTGAATCACTGCAGTTGTTAAGTTAGTAACACAGTTATAAAATAACTTTCCCACTGGCTTTGATTGTCAGATCACAAAAGGTGATCACATCATCAGGGGACACTGCAACCATTATAAATATGAGTCAGTTGTCAAACGGTTGAATTTTGATCACATGACTATGGGGTATTGCAGTGTTCATAAGTGTGAACAAATGGCCATAAGTCACCTTTGTCAGTGCTGTTGTAACTTCTAACAGTCACTAAATGAACTGTTGTAAGTCGAGGACTGTATTTCAGACAAAACATTTATTTACTTACTTACAGTTTTTAATATCCCAATCGGGGATTCTGGGCAAATTATTGAGTACAGATATAAAAGAATACAAAGCATTTTATAAAAACTAAACGCCTCCCCCAAATGTTTTTGTAAATGAATGTAAAAGGCTGAGTGGAATAGGACCAATGAGGGAGGGGGCTGGAAGTGGAGGGGGCACAACAGGAAAGGCCTGCTCTCTGCTACTTCTCCACCAAACTCTGTTGGGAGGGTGAGTCGTAGTGGGCCTTCTGAAGTTTACATCTGGGCAAGAAGATGCTGAATCTATCCTGGTTCTTTATGATCTATAGCAGTGGTTCTCAACCTTTTTAATGCCGCGACCCCCAACTGGTCATAAGTTGAGGACTACTCAACCGGTTGTAAACCGAGGACTACTCAACTGGTGCAGCACCGTTTGCAGAATGGGACTTTTGGCGGGCTCAGCAGGGCAGAGACAGCCTGGACAATTCCTATTGGCTTTTGAAAGCCAATAGAATTAGACTCTATTCAAGAGAGTCTATTCTATTGGCTTTCAAAAGCCAATAGAATAAAAGGGAGTAGCACAGCTAAGGAAAAGGGGGAAAAAATGGCGGACTGCGTTGTTTGGCGACCCCCGTGAAATGGTCATTCGACCCCAAATGGGGTCCCGACCCACAGGTTGAGAACCACTGATCTATAGGTAATAATGACATTTTGGCTGGGACCCCAAATTCTAACTGATGGCCAGTACAGTGATTTTAGAAAAGAGCTTACCCTACAATTAACTCAGCAGTGGTCCCCTTTTGGGTCAGCTGCCATTCAGGGCTGCCTTATGTAGTGTACATTAAGCAATCAGCCAGATAGTGGCAGAAGGTTCCTGTTGTTAAGGCCTCCTGGTCCAGTTGGGTCACAGCTGACACACCTGAGGCATCTGGGCAAAAGACCCCTTTAACAGGGCTCCCAAGAGCGTTCCCAAATTGTAAACCAGTTCCTTCGGAGGGAGCATGTCTCCATTCAGACAGACTAGTGGAGCTGATGTTTCTGGACACTGATTGAGATACAGCAACTCAGCCTTGAGTTAATGCCTTACTTAAAACACCAAACCTTTACTTGGAACTTTTATTGGTACATTATTATAGATAAGGCTCATGTTTAACTACTATTCAGTGCCCAGTTGGAATCTTATATTTCTTTTATTCCTTTATAAATTACTAAGGGTTATGTTCCAGGGAGCACCTTGTGTTCCAAGTATATTAAGTAGGAGGCAGCATTGACTAAAGTTGAAACGGATGCGTAAACATGCATTGTAGCACATTGGCTGAAAAAACTCATAGATTTTGATGAGTTCTTTCCCTATTCCATCCTTGCTCACATCAATTCATCCCATTAGATCTGGCAGAAAAGACCTCTGCCTACATTTGGTGGGTCCCAGGAGCATCGGCCTCCTGGAACATGCTTCCCCCCAAAATTAGATTAGTTCCATCCCTTTTGCCATTTCAGAAATTCCTCAAGACTTTAGACATACTTACATGGCTCCATTGTTGAGAAGGCCATTCGTATCTTCTCTCCACCCAGGATTTGTCTATATTTTTTATAATGCAGATCTTTATATTTTTATATCTATTGGTTTACTTCATTGTTGCATGCTGCTCAGAGTCAGTTTTGGTGAGATGAGTGGCTATACATGTTTGATAAATAAATAAATGAATATTGAGGACAGTTGAGAATCAGGACAGACTGAGACAGTTTTGCAGGTAGTCCTCGAGTTATGATCGTAATGAAATGTGCCTATCATGGTCATACTTGTGAAGGTCATAATGACCTTTTTTGGTCATAACAATGATTGTGGCAGTCATTAAGTGAACACCAACCACCTCAGTCGTTAAGTGAATCCATGGTTCTTTATGGGCAGTTTCACCATAAACCAGAAGTAAATCCGTTTTTATAAAAATATAAAATATAAAAATAAAGTAAAATAAAAATATAAAAAAGTTACCAATGAATTAGGACTATGTCCATGTGGAAAAGGGATTATTGCAACTATAGCTGTTACGCTCTCAACCATGGCAACATTAAGATATGTGGACCTGCAGTCCTGGAAACATTGCACTATGCCAGGGGTCTCCAAGCTTGTCACTAAGATAGAATTTATTACAAAGCAGAGTTTAAAACAAAACACTTTAAAAATAAGAAAAATACAAATACAAAACAATTGACAGCAGATTAATTCATGGATAATCAGTGTGCTAATTTTACAGGCCATATAACACAATTTGATTACATTCAAGGAAACTAAATCATACTCATCTCATACTAGTAGTCACACATAAAAATGATCAGAATTCCTGAGGCGTGTTATCAGGAAAGGAGTTATAAGGCTGTCCTTAGGATGCTTACAGAAGGTATAGTGCAGGGGTCTCCAAACTTGTCAACTTTTAAAACAGTCCACAAGTCTTAAAAGTTGACAGGTTTGGAGACCCCTGTACTACACCCTCTGTAAGCATCCTAAGGACAGCCTTATAACTCCTTTCTTGATAACACACCTCAGGAATTCTGATCATTTTTATGTGTGACTACTAGTATGAGATGGGTATGATTTAGTTTTCTTGAATGTAATCACATTGTGTTATATGGCCTGTAAAATTAGCACACTGATTATCCATCAATCAATCTGCTGTCAATTGTTTTGTATTTGTATTTTGTATTTTTCTTATTTTTAAAGTGTTTTGTTTTAAACTCTGCTTTGTAATAAATTCTATCTTATTGTAGAGAGGGGAATGGAATGGAAATGGCCTTGGAGGGAACATTCAGAAACCATTACAGAAACCACAAGGGCAGAATTGAGGCGTTAGCGTTAGGAAGCGGCTTTGACTGGTTCCTCCCTGACTCAGTGAGATGTAAGAAGGACAGAAAGTAAAACATCAGACTTGCAAAATTCTGTTACCGTAGCCTGTCTCAATATAGCATATTCTAGAACTGGGGTCCCCGTTTCCTGGGCCACAGCCCACTACCGGGCTGCCGCCCAGTCGGAACTGGGCTGCGTGAGCAGCGGGCGCTTGCACACGAAGCTCAGTTTGTGCAAGCAGTGCACATGCGCCGCTGCTTGTGCAAATGGGAGTTGTGCAAAAAAGTGAAGGCGCTTTAGCTTATAACATACCCCCCCAAGTTGCACACAAAATACACGCTCCTGATTTTGTGCCTGTACTGCGAGCACCCTGTGAGGGAGATTATGCTGAGTGGCTGAGTCCTAAGGTCCACCAGAGAGCTTCTGTGGCTGAGGGTGAGCTTGAATCTGGTTCTCGTAGTTGGGGTCCAACTTTGGAACATCTCACAGGCATGAATATTGCTTAAAATATAGAATACTGTTAAGTGTTGCATTTCTCACATTTAGCTTGTATTACATTCATTACATTGCTGCTTTTAATGCCTTTTGCTGCAAACGTCCCTGGTGATGCCATTGGGTGTTTGCCAAGTGCTCTGCCTCACCTGATTTTAAGATTCCTAATGGAAGCTAGTACACTGCAAAGCAAAACCTAAGTTTAACGTGTAATCTCAGGCTCCAAGAATTTCTTTGGGCCTGTAGCAGCTGCAAATAAAAAGGATAAGCGGCTTCTGCCTAGAGTTTTGTTTGGGAGTGTGCCCACCTGCCCAGAAACACAGCGGCTGGAGAAGGAGAGGAACTGTAGACATTGGTAAGGGGCAACTTCCATAGCTTGCCCTGGGCTAAATAGCAGTTTTGTGGCTGGCAGTGATTGCTTACATCAGGGGTCTTCAAACTTGGCCCTTTTATGACTTGTGGACTTCCACTCCCAAAATTTCTCAGCCAGGCACACTGGCTGAGGAATTCTGGGAGTGGATGTCCACAAGTCATAAAAGGGCCCAGTTTGAAGACCGCTGCCTTACATCAACCATGCAAGTTCTTGTAAGTTCTTGCCTCCCAGAATCATTTTCTGAAATGGGCAAAACTAAATAAAATGCTTTAAAAATTCCAGATCTGCCCACTAGCCTATAAAGATTGGGGACTCTTGGAGTTGGTGTTTAGATGCATTGTTGCTTCACTCTCCCTAAATGCACTTTAATTATACTTACTTTGCCATCAAAACACATTTATAGTTGGCAGTCGCCATAGTAAGCCCAATTTACATGTCATCAAGCTGTTAAAAGTCTGTGACTGCAAAAAGAAAAAATTGCACCTTAAAAGTTACTCACGTATTTAGATCTTAAGCACTTACTTCATCTGATGGGAAATTAGGTTTGATTAAGGAGGAATAAACAAATAACCATAATAGGCAAAGTAGTTTGTTTGGTTACTTTTCAATTTAACATACTTAGAGAGGAAGGACATCCTTGCCAGGTTAGAAAAGACTTTGCGGATTATTGTGTCTTTATGTAAACGAGTATGTTAAACTGCAGAATGTCTCATAGCTTGAAACATTTGGCTTCCAGATTGTTGTTTCAGGCATCTATGGGCAGAGATGCTCCCTTTAGTGGTGGTCTCCTCCTCCTCCTCCTCCTCCTCCTCCTCCTCCCTCTTATGCAGCGGTTCTCAACCTATGAGTCGCGACCCCATTTGGGGTCGAACGACCATTTTACGGGGGTCGCCAAACAACGCGATCCGCCATTTTCCCCCCTCAGGGGGCGCCGCCGTGCGTGGGGGCACCGCCGCACATGCGCATCATGCACGCATGCGTGGCGCGTCTGTGTGACCAGGGGTCGCCGTATAAAAAGGTTGAGGTCGCCGTATAAAAAGGTTGAGAACCACTGCTCTTATGGAAGGAACTCATGAGATTTGTCCTTGCAAAAAATCACTATCGCTTGAAGTAGACACTAAAAGTTTGACATGTATGCTATGTATGGGTGTACAATCAGTGAGATGGAATGAACTCTGATGATGTAATTCTTGAAAATGGATGTATAAAAGCTATACTACATTGAAATAAATGACTTGCATTGTTTTTAATGCCAAGTATAAATAAAACATAGATTGTGGTATTAACATGATTTGGGGACTCTTTCTCTAATAATTTCTCTAAAATTGGTGCTTTCTGAAATATTTATTTCATTTATCAAATAAATTTATATAGCCACCCAACTTGCACATAGTGACTGTTGAAATACGGAAACAATTTTGTAAAGATCTTCTGGGAAACCGGCTTATGTTTCATACTAGAGTCTTCAGAGGTAGCATGCAGAGACTTGCCATCTTTTTTGAGATTTAAATCACTAGCAGTATTTGCAGAAGTGGGAACTTGTGTGTAAATTTGCCATGTTCTAAGCCAACTTGGGATTTCACTTTTAAATTAGGCTTGTTTTATCCATAACAGGGTTTACTAAGCTATAGTTGCTTATTTTCTTACATAATGCTGATCCATAGACTCTGGTCTGCAAATCTGATTGAACTGAGTTTAAACATCATGCTAAGCTAAAACAAGACAACCCACATCCCCACCTAATATATGTATGAACTTATAAATCATTCATTCTCAGGATGGAAGTAGTCTTATGTCTTATATGGAGGAACATTTTCTTTGTGGCCAGTAATGAACCATATTATTGCAATCCATTGTTCTAGTTTGCTTTCTGTTCTGTCTCACATGAGATTAGCTATGTGCAAAAACCTAATTGTAGTTTTATATTAATCACAGTTCCTTGAGTTTGGAATGTCACTGAGATGTATTTAATTTTAAAATTAGAAGCAGATGCTTCCAGTTTACATAAAAAAAAAATTGGGAGTGTTGCTATATATTGCTTTCTTCCTTTATTACGAAAAACCAAGAGTTCAACACTTCAAAATATTCCAGCCTAATAAGGGCTTTTTTCTGTATTATGAGTTATAAATAGAACGTGATTTCAAAACCTGGTTGTTTTGAAGAGCGTTATTCCAACAGCCTTGATAATAGGAAATATCTTAAAAATTGAACTGTTTTGTTTTGAGCTTGAAATAAATAGATAGTCCTTGATTTGTGACTGGACATTAATGGCCGTTTGCAGGCATTTGATGGCTGTCTAGCTGTCGTAAAACATCCGCCCCCCCCAGGTCACATAATCACATTTGGGTGGCAACCTGTTAGCATTGACGACTGATTGTCAAGTGCCATTCAATCATGCGTTTGCCATTTGCAGTCTTCTCTGCTAGCTTCCCCAGAAAGTCAGTGGGGAAGCCGGCGGGAAAGTTTGCAAGTGGACGGGATGGTGGAGTTGAGGTCTGTTCCCCACCGGCATGCCGAGGGATTTCCCCTCCCTGCAGGCAAGGGATATCCTCCCAACCTGCTGGAGGAATGGACTTAAATTCTGGCAAAAAAACGCTACTGAACCCCAGCATTGTGGAAGTCTCAGGATGGTGCTTGCTATTGTTTCTTCCTTCAGAGAGGTGGAGACAATGGTATTCGCTAACAGGCTTAAGAAATGCTTGCAGAATGATGGTGTTCATGACTGTTCTCCCCAACATGCCCTCTCCTGCCCATTCCAGCCCAAGAGGCCTGGGCCTCTCTGGTACTTTTCTTAATTACCCGTGTGATTGCTCTGGAGTGCAACTGAAAGAGCTGGGATTGTGGTCATTGAGCAAAGTGGTCCCACGGTTTCTCACTTAGCATCCGCTTTGCTCAGTGACTGAGATTCTGGACCCAATGGTGGTCATAAGTGGAAGACTGCCTGTACTCAAAAAAATATTTTTCATGAGACTTTGTTCCGATGGAGCATATTGAAGGAGGGTGCGTTATTTCAGGCTTGAAATAAATCAGATTTGTAATGTTCTACGTACCTGTTCTATGTCCCCTGGACTGCAAGGCGTTCAAACCAGTCAGTCCTAGAAGAGATCAACCCCGACTGCTCTTTAGAAGGCCAGATCCTGAAGTTGAAACTCAAATACTTTGGCCACCTAATGAGAAGGAAGGACTCACTGGAGAAGGGCCTAATGCTGGGAAAGATTGAGGGCAATAGAAGAAGGGGATGACAGAGAATCAGGTGGCTGGATGGAGTCACTGAAGCAGTATGTGTGAGCTTAAATGGGCTCCAGAAGATGGTGGAGGACAGGAAGACCTGGAGGAATGTTGGCCATGGGGTTGCGATGGGTCGGACACGACTTCGCAATTAACAACAACAACATGTACCTGTAATGAATTCCTAATGTTTAAACCAGGTTTTATGTATGATACATACATGCTTTATAGATGTGCTGGTAACTGACTTAAATGTTTAGTTGTGATGGGTTTATATTTGGCTATGCTGTTGTCTTATGCTCAGCTTCTGTTCTTGAGAGTTTAAAAGCTGCCCAATAATCGGCTTACGGCATAGGCTGGCTTTGTGATGGTGTAGTTCTTAAAGTAAATGAAGAATGGATTAGCCTGATTGGACACAGTTGGATTCTGTCTCTGTATGCTTGTATATAATATCCAGGCATATTAAACGTTTTATTATGTTTAAATGTGCCTGGGAAGAATTTGGGTGTCGCTTTTACTTGTGTTTTCTGAATGGATCAGGAAATTAATGTTCCTTGACTTCAATATTGATTTTTTTTCTTTAAATATAGCTATGGTTTGAAGGTTTTTTTTTATTGGAATCATGTCCATTATATTTTTATTAAATTGTGCTGCATTTCAACATGCCACGAGGGAGATTGCTCAGGCAGGAAGGTGTTCTAAACATCCAATTAGTAGTAGTAATAATATTAGCTGCTGTTAGCGTTTGTATATCACAAGGGGGGCAGTAGAGCTGGTCTCCATTTACAGCATATCCAGCAGAAGAGTGAGAAGCTTATGTAGGATCCATAACCACTACTATGTTTTTGTATGTTTCTGAGGAGCAGAGGAACCATTGGTAAGCTCTTCAGAAAGAAATAGCTCCTTTCACCTAAAATGCAAAAAAATGTGTTTCAGAAACCATGTGAAACAATGGGTAAGTTCATTCTAAACATGGGTTATTCAGATCACTAGATCTAGGTGAAATTGCTGAAACAGCTCTTTAGAGTCTAAAATCAGATTATGGCAGTATGGCTCCCAAATACAAATAAGATAGTTCTGTACTTGTTTCCTTTGCAGTTCCCCTTTTTGAAAATTTAACATGATCAACACTGCAGCTGTAAGTAATGTGGCACCCTCTGAAATTAAAAACAACTTTTGTTTGCATAGTGATTTTTAACCCTTTTTGTAATGCTGGAACATAGCATAGCAGCTTTTTCATTATAGATATTTATCTTCTGTATCAGGAGAAACACAGGAGGAGAATAAAGGAAAGCCATATCGGTACCCCAAGGATATCTTTCCGAGTTTTACTGACAGAACTGCATTAATCCCCAGGAGAACTGAATTTTTACACGTTGCTGTGAGACTTACTACACAGTAATGCAGAGCCTCGTGTTTGCTTGCACAGTGTCTGCAATTGTCTGTTCATGAACTTCTATATTCATAAGAGAGATTGAACATAAGACAATCAAACTAGAGCTGGAAAGGACCTTGCAGGTCTTGTAATCCAAATCCCTGCTTAAGCCGGAGATCCTGTACCCTTTCAGATAAGTGGCAGTCCAGTCTTTTCTTAAAAACCTCCATTGATGAAGCACATACAACTTCTGAAGGCAGACTGTGCCGCTGGTTAATTGTCCTCATTGTTAGGAAGTTTCTCTTTCTAGGTTGCTTCTCTCCTTGATTTGTTTCCAGCCATTGCTCCTTGTCCTGCCTTCTGGTGCTTTGGAGAATAAACCCCCTCTTCTTTATGGCAGCCTCTCAAATACTGGAATACTGGTATCAGGTCATTCTAGTCCTTCTTTTCTCTAGACTGGTCATACCCAATTCCTGCAACCGTTCTTCATATGTTTTTGTCTCCAGGCCCTTAATCACCTTAGTTGCTCTTCTTTGCACTTTCCCCCCCAAAGTCTCAACATCTTTTTTGTAATATGGTGACCAAAACTGGATGCAGTATTCCAGGTGTGGTCTTATTAAGAATTTATAAAGCAGTGTTAATACTTCACGTGATTTTGATTCTATGCCTTTATACAACCAAGGATTGCATTAGCTTTTTTGGCTGCGGCCGCACATTGCTGGCTCATGTTTAAGTGATTGTCCACTAGGACTCCAAGGTCCCTCTCACAGTTACTATTTTTAAGCCAGGCCTCACCCAATCTGTACTTGTACCGTTGGCTTTTCTTGCCTAAGTGTAAAATCTTGCTTTTCTGCACATTAAATTTCATGTTGTTGGATAGGGCCCATTGTTCAAGTCTGTCAAGGTCTTTTTGGATCCTGAACTTATCTTCTGGGGTGATGGCTATTCCTGCCAGCTTAGTGTCATCTGCAAATTTGATGAGTTCCCCTTCAATTCCCTCATCTAAGTCATTTATGAAGATATTGAAGAATACTGGGTCTAAGATGGAACCTTGTGGTATCCCACTGCTCACTCCCTCCATATAGATGTAGTACCATTAAGGACTACTTGTTCAGTAGTTTGTCAGCTAGTTACAAATCCATCTGGTGATGATGCTGTCCATCTCACATTTTTCTAGCTTACCAAGAAGTAATTGTTGAATGCTTTACTGAAATCTAAGTATATTATGTCCACAGCATTTTGCTGGTCTACTGATTTAGTCACTTTGTCAAAGAATGAAGTAAGATTGGTTTGGCATGATTTGTTTTTAACAAATCCATGCTGACTTCTAGTTATAAATTTCTTTCTAGGTATTCACAGATCTGTTTTTTATTATTTTTTCCAATATCTTCCCAGGTATTGATGTTAGGCTGATTGGTCTGTAGTTTCCTGGGTCTGTTTTTTTTCTTTTTTTTATGATGGGAACCACATCAGCTCTTTTCCAATCCTCAGGTACTTCCCAGGTGTTCCAGGATTTATGAAAGATGTGGTGCAGTGGTTCTGAGATAACATCTGCCAGTTCCTTCAGAATTCTGGGATGTAATCTGTCGGGTCCCGGTGAATTATATTCGTCAAGGTCGGATAGGTGCTCTCTTACCATTTTCTTGCTTATTTTAATTTTTATTTCTAGTCTGTCTTTTGCAGTTATGTTTTTGGTCAGTTGGGCTATAGTTTTTTTGTGTGTGATGCAAAGAATGAGTTAAGCAGTTCTGCTTTCTCTCTACTGCCTGTTACTTCCTTGCCATCTTCTCTCTTTAGTGGACCGACTGTTTCTTTGACTTTTTCTTGTTACTTATATGTTGAAAGAAGCCTTTTTATTATCTTTGACTTTTGTTGCAAGTCTTTGTTCATTCTGAGCCTTTGCTTTCCTGACTTCATCTTTGCTATCCGCTGATAAACTGCCTAGTTATGTGTCCCTCTTTCCATTTTTTGTACTTGTCCTTTTTTGTCTTTCAGTTTATCAGAGATGATTTTTGTGCAACCATGCTGGTTTCTTGGATTTCTTATTTTTCTTTTTCAGTGGTATTGTGTTGGACTGGGCTTTTATGATCATATTTTTCAGTGTTTCCCATGCTTCTTTCCCTTTAGGATATTTATACATGAAATTTTGCTTAGGCTTTTCCTGAGTTTGTTAAAATCAGCTCTTTTAAACTTTAAGACACTGGTTGGATTATATTCTATTGCTTGTGTTTGCATTATGTTGAATTTCAATATGGTATGGTCACTCTCCCCCAAAGTTCTGGCAACTTCAATTCCCTCTATCATTTCTCTATTAGTAAGAATTAGGTCCAGTATAGCTTTACTTCTAGTTCCCTCCTCCACCTTTTGGATGACCAAGTTGTCACTATGTTGGTTAGGAATCTGTTTGATCTCCCACTTGCTGCAGAGTTTGTCTCCTAGTTGATATCAGGCTAGTTAAAGTCTCCCATTGTACTGTGGTGTATTTCCTACATACATTTGTTAATTGATTAACAAAGAGTTCATCTATTTCTTCTGCTTGGTTGGCTGGCCTATTGTATACGCCTATAGCAATGTCATTTTTTCCCTTTTATATTGACCCATATGGATTCTAGGAGATTTTCATCCTTGGTTTTGTGGATTTCTGTAGAGATGTAGTGATCTTTTATATATAATGCAACTCCACCTCCTCTTTCATTAGGTCTGTTTTCTTTTGAATAGTTTGTATCCTTCCATCAATACATTCCAGTCATGACTTTCATCCCAACATGTTTCAGTAATGGCAACTATATCATATCTGCCTTTGTGTACTAATACTTCAAGTTCACCCTGTTTCTTTCCCTAAACTTTGAGCATTTGTGTATAGGCATTTGAGTCCTTTAGGGATCTTGGGTATGTTTCTTGTACTATTTTGTAACTGGGATTTCCATCCTTTCCATCATTCTCTGTTTCATTATGTTTTCCTTTTTTTATTTGTTCTTTCTCTTTACTCCCCACCTCCTTATGGGGTTATCTAGTGGTTTTTGCTTGAAATCAGGCTCCAAAGGTTGAAGATTGCCCCCCTCCTCCATTATTTTTATTTTAAAGCCCTTTTGATAAGATGAGCCAGTCATTTTCCGAATATATTCTTTCCAGTTCTTGTGAGGTGCAGTCCATCCCTTGTCAGTAGCACTTCATGTACCGGTAGGTAATGTAGACCATGGTTTAGGAAGTCAAAGTTCTGTGGACAACACCAGTTTTTAAGCCAGTAGTTTATTTCTAAAATCCTTTGCTCCCTCCTGTTGGCCTTTTGTTGGAAATATAAATAAAAACACCACTTGTGTTCTTAATTCTTTAACTTTCTTCCCTGGCATGATCGATGAAAGCTGGTTGCAGTCTCATTTAAGAAGCAGCTCTAACCCATGTTCCCTTTGCTAGAAACATCTCGGTCTCTGGCTCTTGCACGGCATCCCTATTTGTGTAACAAACCCTGAACCGCTAGCTCAGACGTTGCCTAGATTGAGAACCCCTATTCTGACCCATAGGACTGGCAGACAACTCTGACCCAGCTCTCGGAACATTAGATTGACTCTGGAACTATTTTTTTTTGTTGTGCTTCTATTTGAAATTCATTCAAGCAAGCACCTAAAACTCTGAGTTGACTTTGAACAAACAAAAATAGCATACCAATTGTCTAAGTCAGTGGTTCTCAACCTTTTTAATGCCACGACCCCCCAACCAGTTGTAAGTCGAGGACTACTCAACCGGTTGTAAGTCGAGGACTACTCAACTGGTGCAGCACCGTTTGCAGAAGGGGACTTTCGGCGGGCTCAGCAGGGCAGAGACAGCCTGGACAATTCCTATTGGCTTTTGAAAGCCAATAGAATTAGACTCTATTCAAGAGAGTCTATTCTACTGGCTTTCAAAAGCCAATAGAAGAAAAGGGAGGAGCACAGCTAAGGAAAAGGGGGAAAAATGGTGGACTTCGTTGTTTGGCGACCCCCCGTGAAATGGATTGTTCGACCCCAAATGGGGTCCCGACCCACAGGCTGAGAACCACTGGTCTAAGTCAATAATTGAAAGAAACATTTGGACAATTCAGTTCAAACAATTGAACTGAAGCAGGACTCCTTTAAAAGCCTCTGCAGTGGTTGTGAGCAAGATGGCCAATCCCCTTGTTTCCGTGCACTCAAATCCACGGAAGACTGATGCCCTGTGGTTTTCTCAGGAGGAGCAGCTGCCCGGAGTTATCTACTGCTCTCTCCTTACCTGGAGACATCCCTCAAAACCGGTCTACTTACTGGGTCTGTGGACTTTCCCAGAGATATCTAGTTCATCGTGCCGTCTCTGGATGTCTGTAATATAAGCATGATCAGTGAATGTATCTTTGAGGTTTGAAATGAATACAATAAATAAAATTTTAACACCATAGAAATAGCATCAGATTATTATCCTCAGCCTATTTCTTTTGTGAAAGAAAATAATACTATTTAGAGAATCTGTTGGGAGAATAAACTTTATGCTCTTCCATCAAAATGATTAAGATGTGTATATCTTTTGAGAGAAATACACATTTTTAAAGATATTTTAATATTCCAAAGCCGTGTTCCTCTCTTATTATTTATATGTCAAATTTCTTTCCTCATTTTAATTGAAAATATGAACCTGTCATTATCAAGTCCAGATTATCCCAGAAAATTCTGATTTTTAAAGACGTGTTTCAAATGAGGACAGGTACAGAATCTCTTCAATTGCTTATGAACAAATTATTGGAAAAAATGTGCCAAGTTTTAGGGCAAAAATTGTGGCTTGACTGAAATGATTCTTGTCATCATGTCTCTTACAATATTTTGCTTTCCTTTTTTAAAAAAACCCAATTTGCTCTTTAATAAAAAGTATGTGTTATGATGAAACACATTATGTGTGCAGAATGCAAGTCCATTCTATGTTAGCACTTCGGAGAAAATGTATTTCTCGTGATTTGTATTACTGTTTGTCCAACATCCTTGGTTACCTCCAGTCTGGGGTATACAATTTGTCCTGGCCTTCCAGTTTTACAACCATTGTAAATTAAGTGTGAATGCTTTCTCACTTAATTTGGAAAAATTGGACTGCAAGGCGTTCAAACCGGTCAGTCCTAGAGGAGATCAACCCCGACTGCTCTTTAGAAGGCCAGATCCTGAAGTTGAAACTCAAGTACTTTGGCCACCTAAGGAGAAGGAAGGACTCACTGGAGAAGAGCCTGATGGAGGGCAAGAGAAAAATGGGACGACAGAGGATGAGGGAGCTGGTTGGAGTCACTGAAGCAGGAGGCGTGAGCTTAAATGGACTCCAGAAGATGGTAGAGGACAGGAAGACCTGGAGGAACGTTGTCCATGGGGTCACGATGGGTCGGACACGACTTTGCAACTAACAATAACAACAATGAATCATGCACAGGATTCCTGCCAGCAAACTGGATCCAAAGGGGAAGCTGGTCAGTGAAGCAGAGATCCAGATTCCCAGAGATAGACTTTGCATTGTAGTCAAGTATTGTGTGGCAACACAGAGATTGTGACCAAAACCACGTACTGTACCGTAAAGGCGAACAATTTCAGTAGTCAGACTCGCCATGAACTGAGGCGTATGAGAGCAAGCTGTAGATGGGAAGTTTCTCCAGCACCTAATTGCATGTGGGCAAGGCCTTAAATCTTTGTCTAGCCACATCTAATGCTCTCCTCTTTTTCCTAATTATTATGCAGCCTGGCATTTTCACACACATTCCATTTCTCCTGACTAGTAATATTTCAGTGGATTACCTGAGCTGATAGCTAATTTAAGGTCAGATCTGGTGGCAGGGCTCCCTTGCTCTCGAAAGCAATCTTTTGAGCTAGCAGGGTCTAGGACGCTAGGTCAGTACATTTGCCCAGCTAGTACAGGTAGTCCTCAACTTATGACCACAATTGAGCCCAAAATTTCTGTTGCGAAGTGAGACATTTGTTAAGTGAGTTTTGCCCCATTTTGACCTTTCTTGCCACAGGCGTTAAGTGAATCCCTGCAGTTGATAAGTGAGAAAGACGGTTGTTAAATTGTTGATGGTTGTTGAATCCGGCTTCCCCCTCGACTTTGCTTGTCAGAAAGTTGCAGAAGGGGATCGTGTAACCTTGAAACAGCGATGGTCATAAGTATGAACCAGTTGCCAAAGACTCTGAATTCTGGTCAAGGGACCATGCAAAGGCCATAACAGTGAAAAACGGTCATAAATCACATTTTTCGGTGCCGGTTCACAAAGGAACGATCCGCTGAGTCGGGTGAAGTGGGATCATTGACTCTTCTGGCATTTGTATTTATGCATTCATGAAACAAACGCCCAGGTAATATTTGTGGGGAGACTAGCTATGCTAATGTAAGGACCCACCCCACTTTGCATCTTAAGAAGACAGAACTCTTGGAATAGCTCTTCCAACAGGAATCCTTTATTAAGAGAAAATGGTTGCAGGCATGCTAGACAGGACTTGGGGTTCAAGCTCTCCCATTCAAGGTTTTAAGGGGTTCCCCAGTAGTCCCACCCAATCAACCCCCCTTCCAGTGATAGTTTCAAGTATCACAATTCCATCCCCTTTCTTCTTCCGTCTGGATGGAGACTTCAGATAACTACATGAAAGGCAATTACTCTTCTTTGATATGTTAAAGCTTAGAGGCCACAATAAACACACATTCAGTCCTTTGAAGTGTGCTGAAGGAAGTGAGGGCCATAAAGCCCCTTTGCTCTCCCCCTTTTCTCCCTCTTATGGCAGAATCCAGAGAAGGCAGAATTGGGAGTTTCTATGTTTGATAATTAAAGATGAAATATAATTGGATTCTGACATCCGGCCCCTCTTAACAATAAGAGAGATCCACCTGAAAGAAAACACAAGTAAAAAATTTAGTTAGGCTTGTTAGGATACTCTGTGTGAAACTTCTTCAATAGCTTCGGGGCTCTGACGTGACGTTTATGGACCCACTCATTTTGTGAGGCAGGGAGGTGTTTCCAGGCAACTAGGTACTGAGTTGTTCCACGATATCTCCTAGAGTCAAGGATCTCTTTTATTTCGAAGTGTTGTTCCCCCTCCACCATGATTGGAGGTGGTGGGGGGGGGATTTTTGGCCGTAGAGGTGACTGATGCTCTCTTTTCAGCAAGCTGCAATGAAAAATTGGGTGTATTTGCCTGAGGTTTTTGGGTAATTCTAATTCTACTGTTACTGGATTTATGATCCTTTTAATTGGAAAAGGTCCTATATATTTTGGTCCAAGTTTTTTACAGGGCTGTAGGGACTTTAGGTATTTTGTAGATAAGTACACCATTTCTCCTATAATGAATGGTGTAGGCTCAACCCTTTTTTTATCGGCTTGTGCTTTGTATGCCCGCCTAGCTTCATCTAGTGATTTTCTGACTATTGGCCAGGTGTTTTGTAGGCTTTCCATCCATTCTTTCAGTGAAGGGATCGTTGGTTCTTTTGGGGTTAACTCTGGCATAGGGTTGAAACTTTGGCCGTTGGCTATTTGAAAAGGAGTGTAGCCTGTGCTGGAGTGGACTGCATTATTGTAGGCAACTTCTGCAAAAGGAAGTAAGTCCGTCCAATCACTCTGTTGGAAATTTAAAAAACATCTCAAATATTGCTCAAGTACCGACTGGCAGCGTTCCGCTTGTCCATCTGTCTGAGGGTGATGGCTAGATGTCAGTCCCTGAGTGGTCCCTAAGAGGGATAAAAATTCCTTCCAAAATGTAGACGTAAATTGCACTCCCCTATCAGAGATGATGCGTTGGGGTGCCCCGTGCAATCTGTAAATGTGCTGGATAAAAAGTTTTGCTAAGGCCTTTGCAGTGGGAATTTTTTGGCAAGGGATAAAGTGCACCTGTTTGGAAAATAGGTCCGTGACTGTCCAGATAACAGTATTCCCATTGCTTTCAGGCAATTCCACTATAAAATCCATGGCTATTTCCCTCCAGGGGGCTGAGGGACTTGCCACTGGTTGTAACAGCCCTGGCGATTTCCCTTGCAACCTCTTTGCTGATGCACAGGTTGGGCAGCTGGCAACATAACTTTCTATGTCCTTTTTTATTGATGGCCACCAAAATTGCCGTTTAATTAAGTGTAAAGTTTTTACAAATCCAAAATGCCCTGCTGATTTTGTGTCATGGCAAAGTTGCATGAAAGTTAGTCTTTGAGTTGTTGGTATATATAACTTTTCCCCTACCCAAGGCAATCCGTCTCTCATTGTGCACACATGTTTGTTTTTCTGGAACCAATCATCTGTTTCCAAACTTTTTCTGAATTCAATCCCAGTTTGGCTGTCCAGTTGTGGTTTTATTTTGGCTTGGGTTCTTGTGGTTACTGGCGCTGCCAGTTGTGATTCTGCCATTATTGGTCTAGAGTCTGTGGTTCGTGCGCTGTTATATTGGGGCATGCGAGATAGTGCATCTGCCAGGAAGTTCTTTCTTCCTGGTAAATGTTTGAGCTTAAATTGGAATTGGTGAAAATGCTGGGACCAGCGGGCTTGTTTGGGATTGAGTTTCCTGGAAGTTTTCAGGGCTTCTAAATTTTTGTGATCAGTCCATACCTGGAAGGGGATTTTGTTGCCTTCCAGGAACTGTCGCCACGTGAGTAATGCCCAACGTATCCCATAAGCCTCCTTCTCCCATACGGGCCAGCGCTGTTCTGTTTCCGTGAGTTTCTTAGATGTATATGCACAGGGTTGCAATACTGCATCATCATTTTCTTGTAATAGCACAGCCCCCACTGCCACATCACTTGCATCTGCCTGTATTATGAAGGGCTTGTCCATATCTGGGTGCCTTAGTACTGGTTCGGCAGAAAAAAGTCTCTTTAGTCTCTCAAACGCTGCTTGGCACTCCATTGTCCATGTTAGTGGCTGGCTAGGTTTTACTGAGGATGTTCCCTTCGTTTTTAGTAAGTTGGTGAGGGGCAAGGCTATCTGTGCAAATGAGGGGATGAATTGGCGGTAAAAATTTGCAAAGCCCAGGAAACTTTGTAGTTGTTTTCTTGTGCGGGGTGGTGCCCATTCTAATACTGCTCTGACCTTCTCTGGGTCCATTTCAATGCCCTGTGGGGATATGCGATAGCCTAGGTAGTCTATCCTTTCCTGGTGGAATTCGCATTTTGAGAGTTTGGCATATAGGTGAGCGGCTCGCAGCTTCTTTAAAACCGCTCTGACAAGTTTGACGTGTTCTTCTTTTGTTTCGGTAAAGATAAGAATGTCGTCCAAGTAAACAAGGACCCCCTTAAACAGGTGCTCCCTTAGAACGTCATTGATTAATTGCATAAAGACTGCAGGGCCCCCTTGTAATCCAAATGGCAAGACTTTGAATTGATAGCACCCCATGGGGCAGTTAAATGCAGTCTTCCATTCGTCCCCTTCCTTGATTCTCACGCGATAGTAAGCTTCCCTTAAGTCTAGTTTAGAAAAAATTTTCCCTTTCGATAGGTGTGACAGCATGTCTTTCATGAGGGGCAGCGGGTATAGGTTGCTTTCACTGATTGTGTTCAGGGCCCTATAATCCACGCATAAACGTAAAGAGCCATCCTTCTTCTCTCTAAAAAGGACCGGGGCAGCCACTTTAGGCTTAGCTGGTTCAATGAAACCTCTCTCCAGGTTTTTTTTTTATAAATCTTTCCATTTCCTCCTTCTCCTTTGGGCTCATGGAGTATAATCTGGGCTTCGGGAGTTTTGCCCCAGGCTTGAATTCAATGGTACAGTCTGTGGGTCGGTGGGGGGGAAGCTCATTCGCCCTCTCCTCACTGAAGACTTCAGCAAGGTCCCTATATTCCTCTGGTATTTCTGTTAATCTTTTTTCCTCTCCTATGGATGCTTTTTCTATTCTTGATTC
The DNA here is from genome assembly GCF_016545835.1 of Crotalus tigris. Taxonomy (NCBI): domain Eukaryota; kingdom Metazoa; phylum Chordata; class Lepidosauria; order Squamata; family Viperidae; genus Crotalus; species Crotalus tigris. The sequence goes on along the minus strand of NW_024100139.1, from coordinate 448,777 downwards.
TGGTAGCCTCCCTTGGGGTTTTAAGTCCATAGGGTCCCCCTTCGGGAATTTGATTTCTGTCGTCCTCCAATTTACCCAGGGGTTCCATTTTTTCAACCATTCCATCCCTAGAATCATTGGGCATTCCATACCTGGGGTCACCACAAACGTTAAGTCCTCTTCATGGTTGCCCAGGGAGAGGTGTATTGGCAGAGTGGCTAGGGTAGCTGGCACCCCCCCTGCTATGGATCCATCTAGCTGGCCAAATGAGATTGGTTGTTCCAGTCTCCTGGATGGGATGCCCAGATTCCCCACTAGTGTTGGGCTAATGAGGCAGCGGGTGCAGCCAGAGTCTATTAAGGCTTTCACCTTCACAGCTTCGGGCATGGGGGGGATTAATATAGTCACTGTTTTGAAGATGGGTGTGATGCGTCCACTTACCAGGGGTTCGCCTTCCGAGCTGTCATCTGAGGCATCCACCGTCCCTGTGGTGTAGGCTGGAGTTCTTTCCCCTTGGTGAGCAGAGGTGGGGTTTTCTGCAATTTCCATCATTTTCATGGCTGTTTCTTTTGGCTTAGCTGAATACCCTCTGGGTTTGTTGATTGGGGATCTGTCTGGGTTGTGCTGGGGGGCCTTTGAGCGGCATTCTACAGCTCGATGCCCTTCTCTTCCGCACTTGAAACACCCCATCTGCTTCTTGGCTGTATCCGATGATTTCACCGGTTGGTGTGTCAGCTCAGGCGGGGGGCGGCTCCATTGTTTTCCTCGGCGATGCCTCTTCAATATGTCGATCTCTGCTTCCTCTGCCAAGACGTACCATTCCTCAAGTCGATGTGGGTCTCCTCGGGGCAGGCAAGCATCATATAGATCATAGTTTAGTCCGTCTTTGAAACGGCCAAGGAGGATGTCTTCTGGCCAATTCAGTTTGCTGGCAATGGCTCGGAATTCTTGTGTATACTCAGCCACTGGGCGTTTGCCCTGCCTCATCGTTGTTATTCTTTCACGGGCTTTGCGATCAGCCAGGGGGTCTTCAAATCGTCTTCTCAACGAGGACATGAAACGGTTGAAGTTACTGAGTTCTGGGGCATTGGAGTCATGCAGGTTCACCACCCAATCTGCAGCTGGTCCATCCAGGGCAGATTGCACGATCCGGATGCGGGCTTTGTCGCTGGGGATGTCCTGCCCATATTCCTCCATGTAGCTGAGGACTTGGGTTAGGAAAAACCCCAAGCGTGTTGGCTCCCCTTTGAATTTCACCTCCAACGGTGGACGTCTTGGAATGGATCGGTGCCTCCATTGTGGGTGGTAGTGTCTTCCGTCCAGATTTCCATCTGTGGTCCGGTAGGGGGTGGGAGCTCCTGGATCAGTAAATGTCCCTGGGGTTGCAGGTTCCACGTCCCCCTCGGTGTCTCTCCCTTTGTGGCTCCAGGAACTGGGGCGGGCGTAGGGCTCAGGAATCTCCTCTCCTAGGGAGCTGAGAGTTCTCTTCATCAGGTCAATAGCTCTCTCTAGGATCCAGTCTGAGTACGGCATACAGCTTCCTCCCTCTTCACTTGCGTGCAGGGATTTCTCCATCTCCTGCTTCCATTCTGGTTGCTTGGTTCCCCGTCTCAGGGTCACTTTTCTTGATTCCTTTCCCCACTCGCTTTTCTTTCCAACGCCCATCGACCAGCGAGGCTTGTGGTCCTGTGTCTCCACCACTTCTTCTTCTGAGAAATCTGGCCTCTCGGATCCCAACATCTGGCAAGGTTCCAACTGGGTCAGCGGCTCTCTTTCCAGGGAGTTTTCTCCCTCTCTTGCTTCGTTGTCTGACATGGTAAATTTTTGCAAAATCCCCCGGCAAGGGTCTACCTTCCAGGTGGATTAATTTTGCAAGTCCTGTCTAATGTAAGGACCCACCCCACTTTGCATCTTAAGAAGACAGAACTCTTGGAATAGCTCTTCCAACAGGAATCCTTTATTAAGAGAAAATGGTTGCAGGCATGCTAGACAGGACTTGGGGTTCAAGCTCTCCCATTCAAGGTTTTAAGGGGTTCCCCAGTAGTCCCACCCAATCAACCCCCCTTCCAGTGATAGTTTCAAGTATCACAATTCCATCCCCTTTCTTCTTCCGTCTGGATGGAGACTTCAGATAACTACATGAAAGGCAATTACTCTTCTTTGATATGTTAAAGCTTAGAGGCCACAATAAACACACATTCAGTCCTTTGAAGTGTGCTGAAGGAAGTGAGGGCCATAAAGCCCCTTTGCTCTCCCCCTTTTCTCCCTCTTATGGCAGAATCCAGAGAAGGCAGAATTGGGAGTTTCTATGTTTGATAATTAAAGATGAAATATAATTGGATTCTGACAGCTAATTCTGTTGCTAACAGGTATCGCCCTCTTGGCAGCGGTTTTGTGAGCGGGCCGTGACATTTTTCTCACGATTCCAAGTATTCATCTGCTGAAAATGCCTGTTGTTGGGCAGGTGCAATAGTTTCAAGCGAGCGGCCAAGTATTAAAGTAAAATTTCATTGAAATACTTTGCTGTTTGTGGTCATGCTAAAAGGTAGAACATCTCCCACAGAAAGCCAATTAACTGGGAATGAGTGACATTTCGTGAAAGTGACTTTCATTAGGGTAGACCAGGGGTAGGCACCCTTGGCTCTTTGATGACTCGTGGACTTCAACTCCCAGAATTCCTGAGCCAGCCATACTGAGGGGAAAGGGAGAGGTTTCCAAGCTGAGCCATGCCGGCTCAGGAATTCTGGGAGTTGAAGTCCATGAGTCATAAAGCAGCCTAGGCCAGAGGTAGGCAACCTTGGCTCTTTTATGATTCATGGACTTCAACTCCCAGAATTCCTGAGCCAGCCGTGCTGAGGGGAAAGGGAGAGGTTTCCAAGCTGAGCCATGCTGGCTCAGGAATTCTGGGAGTTGAAGTCCACGAGTCATAAAAGAGCCAAGGTTGCCTACCCCTGCTCTAGGCCCTAGGGCAGGGCAGGCAACCTTGGCTCTTCTATGACTCGTGGACTTCAACTCCCAGAATTCCTGAGCCAGCCATGCTGAGGGGACAGGGAGAGGTTTCCAAGCTGAACCGTGCTGGCTCAGGGATTCTGGGAGTTGAAGTCCACGAATCATGAAGGGGCCAGTTTCCCTCATGCTGGCTCAGGAATTCTGGGAATTGAAGTCCACGAGTCATAAAAGAGCCAAGGTTGCCTACCCCTGCTCTAGGCCCTAGGGCAGGGGCAGGCAACCTTGGCTTTTATGACTCGTGGACTTCAACTCCCAGAATTCCTGAGGCAGCCATGCTGAGGGGACAGGGAGAGGTTTCCAAGCTGAGCCATGCCGGCTCAGGAATTCTGGGAGTTGAAGTCCACGAGTCATAAAAGAGCCAAGGTTGCCTACCCCTGGTCTAGACCACTAACATGGGAAACAAGAGGACAAAACTGGACAAACCAGTTACTCTCCCCACAGGACTAAGCGCTAAGCTTTCACTGACCTCACTCTGCCAGATGGCCTAACTCAGAATCTGGATCCTCCTAAAAACATCTCATCAGCAGCTTCTGGGACTCACCGGCACTCTGGTTGCTTCTGCCAATGCTGAACCTTACACAACGTGTGATCACCTCTCTGACTTTTATTTGGAGTGTGTCATTGTGGCCTTCCTTTTATTATCTTCCCCTTTTCACAAAGCAGCTCGTTTTTGTATCTTGCATAGCTGGCTCAGGAATTCTGAGCCAAGGTTGCCTATCCCTGGGGTAGACTGACTGGGGAGGAGCAGAACAGTCCTTTCACACGGTATGTGCGTGTTATCACTGCCACAACAGGGCTCAAAGGTTTTTAAAACCACTGCTGCAATTTGTATAAAAAAACAGTAAAGAAAGAGTTCATGTAAAACCCAAATCTTCCAATGCAGTAAACCTGGACTTATGACTGTTCATTTGACGACTGCTCAGTCTTATGACGGTGTTGAAAAAAAAAGACTTATGACTTAACCTCACCCTTACGACTCTTGCACCGTTTCTGCGGTCATGTGATCACCATTCAGGCACTTGCATGATTGCAGCGCCCCGAGGTCAGATGATTATTTATTTGTTTGTTTGTTTTTATTTATTATTAAATTTATTGGCTGCCCATCTTACCACAGGGTCTAGGCGACTTATACTTACTGTTTGAGATCTCCCCAGTCAGCTTCTGACAAGCAAGGTCAACGGGGCAAGCTTAATGTGACCAAATTTGCTTAATGACCATGGTGGTTTTACTTAATAACCATGTCATTGAGGTTGTAAAATAGGGTGCAGTCGCATGATGACTCATTTAATGACCAGATCACTTAATAATGGAAGTTCCAGCCCCAGTTGTGGAGGGTGAATAGAGGGCGGCTAGTAAAGTGTATATTGAAAGAGACAAGTATCTAAGGGAGAGGAAAGTCTTTGCATTTTACTGTGGGAAATAAGAATTTTAGGACAAGGTCAGATCCAATCAAAGAATTAAGCCAAGATTGAATGGCAGAATGAAATGTTAAATCTTTAGAATATAAAATTTTAGTACTTGGAGAAAATAGCTGATAAAAAAACCTCTAAAAGAAATAGTGAATCAGGTTATATCAAGAAGACAGCAGGTGTCCAGGGCTCATTGCTTTCACTGCTCATGGAATGCATATCTAAAAACTTAATCATGATCTGTCAGGTTTACCTCTTCAGCTGTTTGTCTAGGCCAGGGGTAGGCAAAGCTGGCTGAGGAATTCTGGGAGTTGAAGTCCACAGGTTATAAAAGAGCCAAGGTTGCCTACCCCTGGTCTAGGCAATAAGTAGCCTAGAGCAGGCGTCCCCAACCTCCGGTTCGTGGACTGGCACCGGTCCGCAGCAAGCCAGCAAGCAGGCCGCACAAACAAGCAAAGCTCCGTCCTTGGGATGCAGGCAGTATTCAAAACCAAACAATGCAGTCCGCCATTTTTTCCCCCTTTCCCTTAGCTGTGCTGCTCCCTTTTATTTTATTGGCTTAGAATAGACTCTCTTTAATAGTCTAATTCTATTGGCTTTCAAAAGCCAATAGGAATTGTCCAGGCTGTCTCTGCCCTGCTGAGCCCGCCAAAAAGTCCCATTCTGCAAACGGTGCTGCACCAGTTGAGTAGAAGATTTCTCTCTCAATTGGGTTTTTAAAAGAAGGCAGGGAGAGCCTCAGGAAGGAGGAAGGGCAAGTCCCTTTGGAGGTCTCCACCAAGAAAACCACAGGGACTTGTCCAGGCAATCCTCAGGAGTCAAGACTTGAAGGGACTAAAAAAATGGGGGAGGGGAGCCTGTCTTCCATGGGAGGAATGGGACCATCTTTTCCAGGCTGGCTTAAGGCCAGGTAAGCAGAAGCCCTAAAGCCAAGAATCACTGGAGAGTCAGGAAAAATAATACAGCTACTGTATTTAAGGACAGGTAGAAGCTGGATGCAGGTTGGCATTTTGATTGTTTGCGGGGAAATGGTTTCAGCTGTTGCCCTTTTGTTCTGCCTGGGTGGGGGGAGGTTGCAGGTGAGCAGGGGCTGCGTCTTCCTGGCCAAAGGAGAAAAGGAAGGAAGGAAGGAAGGAAGGAAGGAAAGAAAGAAAGAAAGAAAGAAAGAAAGAAAACAAAACAAAAAAAAAACTTTTAGGTGTTTTTGTTATTTTCTTGCTATGTGTAATAAAGACTTGAATTATTCTGAGTCGGCAGTTTCATTCTGAGAAGGTTTGACTTTCGCATCTTCCTCCGCTCAGCTAAGTTACAAACGAGGACATAAAAAGGGGAGAAAGCAGCTACTTCACCTCTTTCTAAACCAGTGGTTCTCAACCTGTGGGTCGGGACCCCATTTGGGGTCGAACGACCATTTCACGGGGGTCGCCAAACAATGCAGTCCGCCATTTTTTCCCCCTTTCCCTTAGCTGTGCTGCTCCCTTTTATTTTATTGGCTTAGAATAGACTCTCTTGAATAGTCTAATTCTGTTGGCTTTCAAAAGCCAATAGGAATTGTCCAAGCTGTCTCTGCCCTGCTGAGCCCGCCAAAAGTCCCATTCTGCAAACGGTGTTGCACCAGTTGAGTAGTCCTCGACTTACAACCGGTTGAATAGTCCTCGACTTACGACCGGTTGGGGGTCGCGGCATTAAAAAGGTTGAGAACCACTATTCTAAATAATTTAGCTTCAGAGAAGATTCCTCCAGGGCAAAGTAGCTGGTTGTTGAAGACCAGGAAAGATTATGGGGGTGGGATCTAGAGTTAATGCCCCCTCATGGGACCCTATTACATCCAAACTATTTGTATTTGCCCCATTACAACTCCCACTCAAAACATTGACATAGAATAATGTTGTTGGCAAGAAAAAGTTTATAACACCAAATTTTCCATGCTTTGAAATGGGGATCTCCAAACTGGCAACTTTAAGACTTGTGGACTTCAAGTCCCAGGATTCCCCAGCCAGTGCATGCTTTAAAAATGCAATGCGTAGAAGTACAAAACGATTTAAAGATACCGTGTTTACATGGAGTGTGTTTATTTATTTAGCGTAAGATGAGAACATGACAGAAGAGTTTATTTAATAAAACATTTCATTTAAAACTAAGGAAATCAATGATATGATAGGAGAGTTGATAAAAGAAAGTTGGAAGATACTAAAGCAAATTACCAAATTAGGTAACCTCATCGTTGCTAGTAAGCGGGGTGTGTGTGTGTGTGTGTGTGTGTGTGTGTGTGTGTGTGTGTGATGTCATTTTATATACTGGTGCTCTATTAGGATGGGAGGGTTGCTTGATTTGAGTATTGTTCCATCCATCCCAACATCCACAGTTACAGGGTCGCAATCTAGATGAATGGCAACCTGTTTACGCTTATTTATTTATGTAATTTAGCATATGGCAAAAATGTTAAAAAACATATCACAATTACATTCTCAGCGAGTAAACATGAAACTATTCTATTTACAAATTCACAGGTAGACTATATAGTCAATACACAATGGAGCTGCGTACAAAAACAATCCCTGGAGTTTCCCTGATATGCGCTCAGAGGGCACAGTCCCACAATATGTTGCGCTGTCTGTTTTGGACTTATGACCAGTTGCCAAGCACACCCTGATCACCCTTCTCCAACCTTCCCCATTGGCTTGCTCAGAAAGTCAACAGGAAAGCTGGCAGGGAAGGCCACAAGTCCCTGGGGTAGGTCTCCCCAATTTGCACATCCTTCCCCAGGGCCTTCTGTGCTGGTGCCATTCTAGCCATCCATGCACACACATGCTGATCCCCCATGCACCTGAGCCACACATTGCCTCTTCTGAACACTCCCAACCTGTCTGGTGCCTCTTGTTCAGCTCCTTGCACCCTCCCCAACCTGTGCCTCTTGTGCATTTACCTGCGCTGTCAGCAACCTACATAGTGCCCCTTGCGCATGCTGGTGAACCCTCCCTGCATCTCCCCCACACCCTCTCGTTCCCTTCCCCAACTGGCGTCAGCCATGCACCTGCCGGGGGCCTGGGACTTGCAACTTCCTGCTGGCTTCCCCATCAACTTCAGTTTGGGGAATCTGTCTCGCCTAATGACTGTGGAATTCAGTTAATGACAACAGTTGGGATTGCAGTGATTGCTGTCGTTAAGTGATGTGGTCACTCTTTAATGACCACATCACTTAGCGATGGAAATTCTGGTCCCAGTTGCCATTGTAAGTCAAGGACTACCTATAATTATTTATGAGCCAGTTTGGTCTAGTGGTGAAGGCACCAGCTAGAAAGCGGGAGACCATGAGTTCAAGTCCCACCTTAGCCATGGAAGCCAACTTGGGTGACTTTGGGCCAGTCACTCTCTCAGCCCAACCAGTCTCAGAGGGTGGTTGTTGTCAGGAAAATAATAGGAGAAACATACATTAGATATGTTTGCTGCCTTGAATTATTTGTAAAAATAATGGCAGATACAAATAATAACAACAATAATAACAATATATATTATATGGAGTTCTACTCCAAATCACTTATATAGAGTTGGTGAAGTGTGAAATTAAATCGTAGGATTTTAAAGGTTGTCTAGACCAGCCTCCTGTTTAAAACAGGAATTTACTAAGGTAATTAATTACCTTTGGGCTGGCTGTAGGTGGTTTTTTTTTTTTTTTTTTAAGGAAATGAAGCTCATGGTCACCAGTCATGAGAGTCATTTTGGTATAGTGGTTAAAGGTCCCAGGCTACAAAATGGGAGATTGTGACACTAGTCCTGCACAAGCACAAAGCTAACCGGGTGACAATGGGCAGGTCCCCTTTCTCAGCCATTGGAAGCAACCAGGGGCAAACTGCTTTGGAAAATCTTGCCCAGAAAACTCTGTGGACATGGTCCAGGCAGTTGCCTGGAGGCAAGACTAAAGGTGCGGTTGTGTGCATGCGCACAAACAAAACTACTTATTTGTAACTTTTAAAAGAACAGAGTTTTCCTTGCTTCCGTGTTTGTAAAAATGTGCTATCACTTTATTCATATTTGGTGCATTGCATTTAGTGCTGTTTATATTTGCTGAATGATAAATAGATTACTGACATCACTAACTTCAGAGTTTATGAACCAAGCACATCTTCTAATTTTGCTTTTCATTGAGATAGCAATCAGAATTAAGTTTACTTAATTTTTGTGCATTTATTCATTTGCTGTGATTATTATTATTATGTTTTTTAAATCACAACTGTCCCTGATTATGAAACTATGCCTCCATGCTGTGATTCCTCAAACTACCAGGAGCTTGGACTCAAGTCCTTTACTTACTAATAAGAATCAGTTGAACAGACTTTTTCAAATAAAGCTATAAACCATCTCATGTTTCTCATATCATCAAAGAGAGAAAGGCTTGGCATATTTGAAACATCTTTATGGATTATTTAATTGTAGAGGAATACAGTGATAAACCTAGCCTGGAAATAACAAATAGGAGGCAGGTCGTTCCACTGATTAATTGTTTTCACCAATAGGAAAGTTTTCCTTAATTCCAGGTTGCTTTTGTCCTTGGTTAGTTTCCAACTGTTGCTTTTTGTCCTGCCTTCAGGTGCTTTGGAGAATAGGTGGGACTCTTCTTTGTGGCAGCCCCTCAAATACTGGAATACTGCTATCATGTCAACCCTGGTCCTCCTTTTCACTAGACCAGGGCTTTTCAACCAGTGGTACGGGTACCACCTGTGGTACATTGGCACCTGCCAGGTGGTACGCAACCATCCTAGAAAAATGGTAACGGGGGAGGGGAATGGGCTGAACCGGTGGCAGCACCGCACAAGCCTGAGCGAGAGACGGCTGGAGCTGCAGGGCTGTCAGGGCTCAGCGGAAGCACCAGAATCAGCGCTTCTTCGGGGCTGTCAGGGCTCAGTGGAAGCGCCAGGATCAGCGCCAGGCTCCACTGGAGCTCAGCACTGATCCTAGCACTTCTGCTGAGCCCAGAAGAAGCGCCGATCAGCTGGAATGCTGCAGCATCTCCAGGGTCTTGTGATTTACATTCAGATGCTTGGCAACTGATTCATATTTATGACGGTCACAGTGTCCCAGGGTCATGTGACGTGACCAAAACCTGCTGCAACCACCCAGCAGACGGGGGGAATAAAAACCAAATACACCCCCACCCCACCTCCGCTGCCAATCCTCAACAGAAATGCTCACAACAATGAAAACCTTGAACAGGAGGAAGAGCTCCATCGGGTGGGCAGGCAGGTGTCTTGCTCAGCTGTGGCCTGGGGGGCACTTTTTTAGTGCCATTGTAACTTTGAACAGTCATTAAGCGAAATGTAGTAGATTTATAATAGAAATCAAATACACTTTTGAATTGTAATAATGGAAATAAAATTGGCACCTGTAGAAGATTTTAAAAATGTAAAAAATGTGTTTTCCTTGACAGAAGTCTCTAAGTAGCTTAATAACATTAATTTCATATTTAACTACACCTATTGATTTTTATCTCTGTATTTATTGACTTTTCAGGCAAAAAAAAACTTCTATCAACTCTTCTCAAGCAGCTTAAAACTGCTAACATAGAGAAATTTAGAAGCCACTTAATGTGCTCTGAGAATTGACTGGATGACAGAGTTCAGTGGCCTAAAAGGTTTGAAGGGTGATAGTAAATACACTTGGGGAAAACATGTCAAGAGATAATTTTGCAACTGGGCCACAGTGACAAATAAAAGCCTATTGTGTTCAAGGTGGAAATGTACCATTTCAGCAGAAGCTGATGTTCTTTATCCACAATTGTGGAGCAAACTCTCATCAAAGCTACCGGTTTTACAACTTTGTATCTAGTTGAATCAGGTTCCAGAGCAATCAGTAGTTTTTTTTTAACAAGAGAAACTTATTTTGGACGTATTTTTAAAAAAAACCTAAATAATACATTTATGGGAATAATGAAAAAATGTTTGTGTGAAAATCTTACTTGATAGCCTCCAAAGAGAGAACCTCTTTAAATTAAATAACACTTAAAATGATTTACAAAACTGAAATGTAACAGGTGAATGATATTACTAATTTATAAAGAGGTATAAAAATCAGAAATATTATATGGGCGGGTGATAAAATCTATTGCAAGAATATTGAAAAACTGGGTGCTGATTGAAAAAGGTTGAATATTAGTGCACTAAAGCATCCAGGCAGGCATCGCCTCTTGATGGGAGTCGGGTGGCATATAAATTTAATACATTGCAGGTAATGACCACATTTGAGCCCAAAATTGCAAAGCAAGGCATCTGTTAAGTGAGTTTTGCCCCATTTTTACCATCTTTTTTGCCACATTTGTTAAGTAAATCACTGCAGTTGTTAAGTGAACCTGGCTTCCCCATTGACTTTGCTCGTGGGGAGTTGGCTGGGAAGGTTAGAGATGGTAATTCCATGACCCCAGGATTGCGCAACGACCATAAATACGATAAATGCAAATTGCCAGCACCCAGATTTTGATCACACGACCAAGTGATCGTAAATGTGAGAAACAGCCATAAGTAATTTTTTTCAGTGCTGTTTATAACTTTGAACGGTCACTAAATGAATGGTTGTAAGTCCAGGAATACCTGCGTAATGTATTTTTATTACAGCCATTCTTGTATTCAGCTGGGATTCCATTAATTTCAACCCCGTTCCTGTTTTGCTCTTCCTTTGGTAAGCTGGCATATGGTAGCCTTTTAGATAATTGTACTGTAGACCAGGGGTCCCCCACCCCCCGGTCTGTGGAGTGGTACCGGGCCGCGGCATGCCAGCAGCCAGGCCGCACAAACAAGCAGAGTCCCATCCGTGGGATGCAGGCAGCACACAAAACCACACACACTCTGGTCTGCGGAAAAACCTCTCTCCACGGAACCGGTCCCTGGTGCCCGAAAGGTTGGGTGCCTCTGCTGTAGACCTTTTTCTTCTCTGTGCAGTTGAATATGCTCTAGACCAGTGGTTCTCAACCTGTGGGTCGCGACCCCTTTGGGGGTCGAACGGCCCTTTCACAGAGGTTGCCTAAGACCAACGGAAAACACATATTTCCGATAGTCTTAGGAACCGAGACACCGCTCCTCTATCCATCTCCGCACAGCTTCGAGCTGGGGCCATTGCAGCGCCGGATTTGATTCCGTCGAGCATCTGCTAAGGGAGGCTGCGCTGCTTCGCAGCCCTTTCCACGGGGGAGGCTGAACTAAGCTCTGCCAGCGCTGTCGCCCTCTTGGCGCTCTCTTTCTCTCTCTCTCTCTCTCTCTCTCTCTCTCTCTCTCTCTCTCTCTCTCTCTCTCTCTCTCTCTCTCTCTCTCTCTCTCCCCGCCTGGGTGCTTCTCCAACTAGGCTGGGTGGAGCTGGTGGAGTGGCCTTCCTGCCCCCCCTCCCCGGCCAGCTGGAGCCAGGCAGGTCGGCGACCTTCGGAAGTGAGGCGAGGACAGGCGAGGCGCGCTGAGCCCTGGGCGCGGAGGGTGAGTGGGCAGTGTCGGTGCACGCTTGGAGAGTCCTTAGGGTTGGGGTCACCACAACATGAGGAACTGTATTAAAGGGTCGCGGCATTAGGAAGGTTGAGAACCCCTGCTCTAGGCTTTTCTCACTTTTCCTTTGAAGTGTGCTGCCAAAAATGGGCCACACTGGACTGCAGCGTTTCCTCTCATGATTTGCTTGCTGTTCATGAAGCTCAAGATAGCCTCAGACTCTCCAGAGTTACTTCCCCTTGTTCCTCATGTTTAATCAGTGATGTGTTTCTGGCTATTCGTCACACAGAAGGCAACCATGCCACATTTCTCCTGTGTTATACCAATGCATCTGAGCTTCCCTACCACATGCAAGGACTTTATAGTTAATACAGTTAAATTTTGCATTGTGTTCAAGCCTCTGGGATATAATCCAGCTCCCCTAGCTTGGCTATTGATAAGCAACACTTCCATTGCATTGTCTGTTCCTTGTAAATAAGTTTTATTAGGGGGACACTCGGAACTGCCTTACAGTATGCCGAAGAAGCATTTATAAACAGGCTTTGGGTGCAGAGAGATAAGCCAGTCGCAAATCCATGTGACCGTGATTCTCCATAGGAGACCTTGGTCTGGCATTGCATCTCTACCAATCCCTTGCACATTTATTATAGAGAGATATAGATTTAGGCTTGCATGTTTTTTTGTTGAAAAACACCGGCTGGTTCCTGGCTCCGTGCTGACGGACGCATCACTGATAGTGTCTTCTAGTATTCCACCTGGTGCAGCTGCTACCGGTCAGTAGCTTCTCAGGCCGCCACTGCTCCTCTTGAATCCTGGAAGTGTGTTTGCTCTTCTCCAGTCTTCTGGCACCTCGCCAGTTCTCCAAGACTTTTCAGAAATGGTTCTTCCATCATTTCTGGTAGCTTCTTCCACATCCTGGGATGTATAATTTGTCTGGACACCAACTTGTTGAGGGTAAACATTCACCTTGCTACTTGAATCAGTCCTGAGTTGGATTCCCTTCTTTTGCACAAGGAAGTTTAGAAGAGCTCTCCTTTTCTGAGAGAAGAGAAATACAAGGAGAGTACTATGCCTTGTTGTTATTGTTGTTAATTGCGAAGTCGTGTCCGACCCATCGCGACCCCATGGACAACGTTCCTCCAGGCCTTCCTGTCCTCTACCATCTTCTGGAGTCCATTAAAGCTCATACCTACTGCTTCAGTGACTCCATCCAGCCATCTCATTCTCTGTCGTCCCCTTCTTCTATTGCCCTCAATCTTTCCCAGCATCAGGCTCTTCTCCAGTGAGTCCTTCCTTCTCCTTAAGTGGCCAAAGTATTTGAGTTTCAGCTTCAGGATCTGGCCTTCTAAAGAGCAGTCGGGGTTGATCTCCTCTAGGACTGACCGGTTTGAACGCCTTGCAGTCCGGGGGACTCGCAGGAGTCTTCTCCAGCACCAGAGTTCAAAGGCCTCCATTCTTTGGCGCTCAGCCTTTCTTATGGTCCAACTTTCACAGCCATACATTGCAACTGGGAAAACCATGGCCTGGACTATACGCACTTTTGTTGGCAGAGAGATGTCTCTGCTTTTTAGTATGCTGTCTAGATTTGCCATAGCTTTCCTCCCCAGGAGCAAGCGTCTTTTAATTTCTTGGCTGCAGTCCCCATCTGAGGTGATCTTGGAGCCCAGAAAAATAAAATCTGTCACTACCTCCATTTCTTCCCCATCTATTTGCCAGGACTTGAGAGGGCCAGATGCCAGGATTTTGGTTTTCTTAATGTTGAGTTTCAAGCCAACTTTTGCACTCTCCTTCTTCACCCGCATCAAGAGGCTCTTTAGTTCCTCTTCACTTTCTGCCATTAGAGTGGTATCATCTGCATATCTTAGGTTGTTGATATTTCTCCGGGCAATCTTAACTCCAACTTTTGATTCATCTAGCCCTGCCTTTCTACTATGCCTTGCTGACTCCCAATTGCACTTCCTCACTTTTTTTGCCAACAGATCAGCAGCTTCCTTGACTCTTATTTTGGACATAATCTCCGCCTCCCATGCCCCTCGCTTCTTACGTTTATATTGTAATTGTTATCTTCAGCTCATTTTTAATTTTAGCTTTCCAACTTCATCCCTACAGCATTGACTCTCAGTTTGGCTTCTTGGGCCTGTTAGTTGCTGTTTATTGTGCCCTGAAAACGCAAATGTGGGCCTGGTGCTTGGTGGCCTTTGTATCTGGCAGCTAAAGTGTTTGTCTTTCAGGGTGTCTCCAATAGTATATTATTGACTGAACTGCCCCAGATATTAATTAATGCTGTAATGCTTGTAAGAAGTGATTATACTTTAAAAGAGGCCCTTGAGTGATTGCATGAAGAGCTCTGTGATCTGGAATGAGATCAGTTCATCTGTGTTTTGCCACTTGTACTTGAAATATCCTGGGTTGATTTGGGAAATGATTATGCTACCCCTCAAAGTGCAAACTTGTTTTTTAGAAGTTGCTCCAAGGGATTGCTACTTGATCGCTTTGACTTTTTATGCAGCTTTGTTATCTTCTTACATTTGATGTTATGTTTTTTCAGTTGAATTGTACAACTTATATTAAAAGTGGAAAAAATTTTTGAAGTGATTTATCTTTGCAGTCTGTTTTATACCTCAAAAACCTGGCATTTTGAAAGGGATGTGTAGACTTTTCATATCCAGTGTATGATGTTGCTTTTTGACAATCCTAAAACTCTACTTAATGAAAATGTGATTGTGGAATTAAACAGAAATTATTGTTCATTGGAGCAACCATGTTATGTTTAAGTTTCTACACTAGCTGCCTGTCCCTGTTCCTACCCAGTTCCGGGAGCCAATGCTGACAAGACTTAGCGAAGGCCTTGTAATGGGCCAAATAAACTTGTTGATTGAGTTAAAGTCACTTAGTGAAAGATGCTTTTGGTTCTGGTGCTCCTGCTCTTTAAGGTGAAACTAATGGGGCCAAAAAAAGAAATGTTTTTGGCTGCTATACACCATCTTTGAAATTATTTCACTAACATCTTGAATTTCTGCTTTGTTATCTTTCAGGTAATGAGTAGATGTGTGTGTTTTTTTTCCAATTGTTTTATCTAAGTGCAATATTGTTTCTGTGCTTTGTTGTGTGCTGTTTGTTGTTTTGATATAAACCACCTTAGAGTTAATTTATGGGCAATATACACATTTCTAAAGTAATAGCTTTTCTGAGATACAGTTGGCTGAGATTTCTCCTTATCCAGAGAAGTAGATTGAGCATCTTTTTACACCTTCATTTTTTCTAGCAGCAAAAAAGCTTTTAGCAGGATTTTAATCTGGTTTAAAAAATTGTTTCAAATTGCCAGCTCATTATTTTAACTGTGTTTTTCAGCTTCTCTTCTTTCATTGTTTTTATTTATTTGTTAGTATCACACCTCATTAGTGTCAGAAATGAATCAAGTGATTTTTACAGAACAATACAAAAAGACGCTTCTTGTCCATAGGTTTATACTGTGAAAAGACACAAGATGGGAGGAACAGGAAAAAGACAAAAAGCGATACCAGTTCTTACTGCAACGGAGTCCTTGGCCTGTCCCTGTGCCGCACCTGAGGGGGGAGCTAATTGAGACCCTCTGAGAAGGAGGCAGGTGAATTAGGAATTTTGGAGTTGGAAAACTTAACAAAAGCTCATCTGATGAAATATTTATATGGATTGTGCTTGTAAAAGCACAGATATGTACGTTCTTATGCTTAAGTGTGGAATCCTAGAATTGAAAGTGTCTCCATTTAAACCAGCGGTTCTCAACCTATGGGTCATGACCCCATTTGGGGTCGATTGACCATTTCACAGGGGTCACCAAGCAAGGCTGTCCGCCATTTTTTTCCCCTTTTCCGGCGGGTGCCTTACCTCCCTTGGGCTGGGCCAGCTGGTGGCCCAGCCGGTGGTCGGCCTGCTCCGTCTCTGCCGCTTGCCAGCTACGCCTCGGCTGGCGCAGGGGGTGGCACCACGCATGTGTGGTGCTCCCGGGCAGGGAAAGTCCTCGACTTACGACTGGTTGGGTAGTCCTCGACTTACGACTGGTTTAGTCCTCGACTTACGACCAGTTGGGGGGGGGTCGCCGCATTAAAAAGGTTGAGAACCACTGATTTAAACCATTGAGATCAAACTTTGGCTCAGTTCAAGAATTGAAAAGACAAGAAGTCACCCCAGCTTGCTTTGAACACATCTGGTGAAATGAAGCCCTCACCTTTCTGGCATTTGGAGAGTAGGGTAGAGGTAGAGGTAGAGTAGAGTAGAGTAGAGTAGAGTAGAGTAGAGTAGAACAGAACAGAACAGAACAACAGAACAGAACAGAATCTTGGAGGTCTTCTAGTCCAGCCCCCTCCTCAAGCAGGATGGAGCCTGCCTTTCTATAACTTAAATCCATTATTCCATAATGGAATATTCTGGAACAAAAGAGAAGCTTCCCTGTCTTGAATTAATCCACCCTCTTGCTTGGATTTGCCCCACCTAGATCCTGACAGCCTCCAGGCATCGAATCATGGCTTGAGGTCAGGGTGAGATGCACAACGAGGTTTTCCTTAGTGTATGAATGATACCTCACACCTAACCAGCAGACCACTGTCCCAGCAGCTTCATGGAGATGTTAAACGGACCGAGCCATGGTGTCCTTCAGGTTTCTCCACAGATCATCCCGTGAGAATGACCAGCGCAGTTTCCCTCCGAATGTAGCTGAAGCCAGACTGCCATAGACCAATTTCTTCTACCTGTTCTCTCTAGTTGCAGTGACCCTACTTTTTTTGATGATCTTCTCTAAGAAGAGAATATTGGGGAGGGGAGGGGAGGGGAGGCTGCACGCAGGCCTGGTTCCTGCAAAGTGGGCAGAGTTGCTATAGGACCTTACCTTTTCTCAAAGAAGCATTTGTTACAGCTCCAATCCAGTTCTCAATCCCTTCTCTAGTTGTTTTCAGTAGCCAGGTGAGACAGGTATCCGATTCACAAGTGTCAGAGCTGAGACCCCAGAACCCCATCCATTTCCTCAAGATTCCCAGTCTCCAACACCTTCTATAGGATATCACCTCTATCACCTCGCTAGATTCTGTCTATTTGGTTTTTGCTCCGAGCCAGAATGGGAACGATTTTATTCAGAAAGTGCCTGAGCAGATTATGGCAATTTAACCTAATAGGTTTTCCCAGTCTATCTATTCTTACTAGGGATTAGCACACTCTAAAGAGTAGTGCAGCCGGCCCCCATTCCACAGAGGCAGTGAGGGCAGAGAACTAATTCCGTTGGGCCACCAGTATTGCCACGGTACATGCTCAGCTCAGAGATGTGTTTAGTCACACTTCTTTCTTGTTCATACCTTTCTTGTTCATGCCGGTGGTCTTTGCCTGCTTTATTTTTCAGAGCTTCTCAGAAAACCAAGGAAATTTTAAAACCATTGTCTGTAGAAGAGTTTGTTGGAAACAGCTCGACTCCTTTTTCATTGATTTTCCTGTGACACCCATTTCAAGTCTCTTTCCTCTCCCCCCCCCCGTTGCTCTGTAATTGCACCTTCAGCTTTTATTTCTGGATCAGTTTTCATGGAATTCTCTGACTCACAACCTTTTGCATTATTTTGTGTTTCTGCCTCCAGATTCTTCAAACCAGCTGCCTTGCAGTGCTGATATCATTTATAAGGCAAACAACTCTGTTTCAACTCTCCAAGCCTTGTTCTTGCCATCCACGTAGCCTGCCCTTATCTTGATTATGGTTTAAAGTTTTACAGTGTGCCAATAGAACTTGGAATGCTTTCTATTTGTATCAGTCTAAAGCCCGGTTTAGACATGTGGACTTCAATTCCCAGAATTCCCCAAGTTAAAGTCTTAAAAGTTGCCAGCTTTGGAGATTGTGGTCTAAAGGTTTGCATGCTATAAATACTTTGCTGAAGTCAAGGCTTCTTACGTCCACAACTTTCCCTCTGTCTGTTAAGAAAATTAGCTGGATGGATGTACATAAAATTCAGAGATTCATTAGAGGATTCCATGTTATGCAGACTCCATGCAAGCTTCGTATGCCATTGTTGATCTTGGTATGACATTGTTGAAGGTGTAATATGGTTACATACCATCTTCACGAAGCGGATGGAGAGATTTGCAAGATTATTCAAATTTACCGTTATCCTTTCCTCTTAATCCATTTGAGATAGATCCAGAAGAGATCTTAAAAGAATCTCTGGAGACTACAAAGTGTAGGAATGTGAAGGGAGGAGGAGCACAGATAGGGTGGTTTCACCCCCACCCCCAAATCAGGGGTTTTTAGAAGAAAACAAAAGCCTAGAAGTCAGCAAATGGCTATGCAAATAAGGTCATTGAGAAGGACTTAAAGTCTATTATGGTGGTTTATTTCCTTGGAAGAGGTGAGATGTATCTTGTAAAAACAGGAAAGAAAGTGTTTGGCAGCGTTTTATCAGTCTCATCAGGAGAGATTTAAACTAGAAACAAAGAGACGGAGTGGCAGGACCCAGGACCAGCAATGCAGCCAAGTGCTGGGAGCATAAAAGTGCATCATAAATGGAGAAACGGGGAGCCAGGACATCCCTTAATAACTAAAAACTCAGATTTATTTTTAAATCCAGTAAAAGTAAATCTTTTTCCATATCACTCTTGTAAGTTGCCATTTTTAATCCAAATCCCAAACAGATTAATTCTCAGTTATATCCTCTTTTATCTACTCTTTTAAAGCCATTTTTATGGTATCCGAAAATCTTAAGGGAAGTTTATTAGTGTGTTCCCAAATGTCCCTGGATTTTTCCCAAGTTAAAATACTTTATTCTGTGTTAGTAGGTCTTTCTTTAATTATATTCTTTAGTTCTTTCTGCTTGCCTCTAGTGTCCAGCCTTCAACATTTGCTCTTATCATGTTTTTCTCTAATCCACAAAAAATTTCCCACAGGAAGATTTCTTATACTTAGATTCAAAATCTTCGTATATTTTAATGGGATTTTAAACAACCTGCAGGAAGGATTTTTATAATTAATTTCAAAATCTTATTTCTAAGCCATCTGCCCTTTACTCCAAAATCAATGTTCTAATCATCCATTTGCTGTTTATTTCACAATATTATTTTAAGTTTTAAAGTTCTATAAAACTTTTTTTTGCTGAGGAATAGAAGGAAAATCACCCAGTGATGGAATGCGCAGCTGGAGAAGGAATTTGGGGAGGGGGAAGCATCTCAACAATCCCACCCTGGTTTCCGAGGGAGGTGGCAATACATTCCAGAGACCCAAAGTAAGGGATTGAATTGCCGACCTAACTGGATGGGAAAGGAAGAAGGGTAGCCACGCCTAAATCTCCTAGAATATATCTATTAGATTAGAATGTGATAGCTTTAGTCTGGTGAGATTCTGTCTATTAGGTATAAGCAAAGAAAGAACTGGACTCGATCGGATTTCTCTGTGTCATCTTTGGATTTGGTCTAACATCTGGCGTGATGGAACCTGTCCTTCTGAAGGTTCTTAATATCCAAAAATCAGTTAAGCAATTTCCTGAAGTGAATAAGAAAGGAAATGGGGGAACTCAGTATCCCTTTGAAGTCCCTGAATCAAGACTTGGGCAAAGCTGCCTTTTCCCTTGGCTTCCAAAGCTCTAAAACCCAGCTGTTTTACAGTCTCCTCACAGGGAGCCTGTGTCTGGAACGCTTATGGGTGATCCCAGGCCTCTCTTTGTCCAGAGAGGAATCTCAAGGTGCCTATCCATTCGCCTGGTCCTAATTCTGCTTTGGTTATTGGCTCCACTGAAGATGGAGTGGTCTTCAGCGCACCATTGCGTCCTGGAAATCAGGGAATCTTTTCTATGACTGCAAAAACTAAGGCCAGAAATGACAGGTGTGAGTTATAGCTATCTTGATCTGATTTTCTAACTACCCAGTCCCTTCCTTTTACCGATGGCCCTGCGTTCAGATGCCTCACACAATTTTTTTCTCCTGATACATTTAAGGTAAAAACAAAGACAGATCAGATCTTGGAGAAAGTTTTCTAAGGCATGATGATAATTAGGACAAAGGGCAGTAAAGCTGGTCTAGCGTGAGTTAGAAGGGACAAGAAAACAGTACCTGCCTCTCGTGACTCTTTGGCAGAGCTGGAAGGCTGCCAATTAGGTCGGTGGTTTTATTTCTTTTTCTGAGAAGGGAAAAGAAGGATCCCAAACTGAATCCTGCACTGTGGTCTCCCTCCACCTTCTTTTCCAGTCTAGCAGCTAAAATTCAAGGAACCTGCCTCCTGTGCAGCTTCTGGCCATCTGTTTTTTCCCCCTGGGATGTCTTATAGAGCAGGGGTCCCCAACCCCCAGCAACTAGTCCGCACAAACAAGCAAAGCCCCCTCTGTGGGATACAGGCAGCACACAAAACCACGCATTCTCTGGTCCACGGAAAAACCTCTCTCCCTACGGAACCGGTCCCTGGTGCCCAAAAGGTTGGGGACCTCTGTTATGGAGCAATAGAATAGTTCAGGGGTGGGCAACCTTGGCTCTTTTATAACTCGTGGACTTCAACTCCCAGAATTCCTGAGCCAGCCTGGCTCAGCTTGGAAACCTCCCTGTCCCCTCAGCATGGCTGGCTCAGGAATTCTGGGAGTTGAAGTCCACCAGTCATAAAAGAGCCAAGGTTGCCTACCTCTGGCCTAGGCCTAGGTCGCTTTATGACTCATGGACTTCAACTCCCAGAATTCCTGAGCCAGCCATGCTGAGGGGAAAGGGAGAGGTTTCCAAGCTGAGTCATGCTGACTTAGGAATTCTGGGAGTTGAAGAGCCAAGGTCGCCTATCCCTGATCTAAACTCATCAAATCATGATCTAGATCGGGCTGGTAACCTTGGCTCTTTGATGACTCATGGACTTCAACTCCCAGAATTCCTGAGCCAGCATGGCTCAGCTTGGAAACCTCTCCCTTTCCCTTCAGCATGGCTGGCTCAGGAATTCTGGGAGTTGAAGTCCACGAGTCATGAAGGGGCCATAGTTCCCCCATGTTGGCTCAGGAATTCTGGGAGTTGAAGTCCACGAGTCATAAAGGAGCCAAGGTGGCCTACCCCTGGAATAGGCGAACAGGAAGACTTGACAGTCCCCTCATGGTTCCATTTCTGGAGCACTTTCGAGCTGTCTGGAATTGTTGCTTGGAAACTATCACCGTCTGAGACCATGTGTCCTTTCGACATGTCTTGGGATATCGCTTTTTGAATCTGCTTCTTCTCCCTGTATTGTTCATGGATAAAAAGGAGAAGCGCGTTTTGTGTCCATCACTGTCTTGAAGTAGCAAATGGCTTAATTATTCATGGTGACTGACCTGTTTGAGATCCCTGTAGAAGGCAGAACCAAGTTGCAGTACATGGTGACTGTGGCAATTTGAAAAAAATATCTAGGAAACAAGGCCCACATTTCTGAGATGTGCACTAGTGGAGGCTAGATCTCAGGAAGGCTAATCAAGATCAGAGTTGAGGAGTTGAGGGATCGCCAGCAAATGCCAGGTCCACAGAGTAGACTGGGAAGTGGAAAAAACTCCCCAAAGAAGAAGACTATGGCAGCCACTTCATTGCTGTTGCCAAGAAACAACACAGCCGCAGCCGTATAGTCACCAAGGAGTTAAGGGGCTCTTTGTGTTTGGAAACAGAGCCCCAGAATCTGCAATTCTCACACTTCCCCTTCCCCGACCATTGCAATTAACTTGCTAGGCAAGCTTTGTTTACAGTTTCACCTGTGGTTTACTTAGTGGGGGGTGGGTTACTTTGTCCTAGTGGTATTTGTGTATTGACTGTGCTTGTGTGTAATTAGATTCCCTTGTGCTTGCCTCTCCCTTCTTTTGTGTCTTCCGGTGTGTTTCCCATGCTCACAATCTGCCCACGCAATCGGTGGTTTTGCTTAAGAGAGCCGGTGTGATCTAGTGATGAAGGCTACAGGCTACAGGAGACTGGGAGTTCTAGTTCAGCAACAGGCACAAAAGCTAGCTGGGTGGTTTTGAGTGAGCCCCCCCCAACCTAATTATCGGCCTCAAGTGTCAATTCCTATCACAACCAATGGATCAGTACTCAGTTCATCTGAAAAAAAAAGGGGGTCCCGCACTTGCGGGGCAAAAATGCCAAGCTTAAAAACATCTGTGGCTTTTCTCAGGAGCCATGTGACGACAAGAAGGTTCAATAGAATACGCTCCTTATGTAGCCGTTTGACCTATTTCAGGAGAAAGAGTGGAGGTGGGCTTGGAAAATATGTAGATCATGATTTGCGCGTTGCTGTCATAAAATAGGAGGGTCTTAAAGCAAGTGCTGATAAAGAGTCTTGTTGCCATGCAGGCTGAGCAGGCATGTTACATCTTCATGACCAATTATGAACCACGGGAACGTGTGGATAGAAAAGAGCCTGACAGACAGGGATGTTTTAGGTCTTGACTAGTATATTTGACTAATTGTAATAAATAAATAATAATGGTGAGTTCTGATTCAGATTATGTAACCGCTTGCATCTGCACATATTTATTCCTTTGCAATGTGAATTTGAGTTTCTTTCATTTTAAAATTCCATTTTGTATAATTTATTTTGTTTCTTGTTTAGAAAGCTAAACTTTCTAGCTTTCTAAACAAAACAGCCTAAAAATACTCTGAACAAAGAGTTTACCTTTACCTTTACTCCAACACTGGAAGTTTTTAAGAAGAGACTGGACAGCCATTTGTCTGAAATGGTGTAGGGTTTCCTGCCCGAGCAGGGGGTTGGACTAGATGACCTCCAAGGTCCCTTCCAACTTTACTACTACTACTACTACTACTACTACTACTACTACTATTATTATTATTATTATTATTATTATTATTATTATTATTATTATTATTATTATTATTATTATTATTACCTTATACTGTTCATTCTTTCTATTTTTAACAGTATTTTCCTAATAGGTAATAACTAAGACATGCTAATTTTATTTTAATTTTGAATACAGGTAGTCCTCTACTTAGGACCTCAGTTGCGCCCAAAATTTCTGCTGATAAGTGAAACATTTGTTAAGTGAGTTTTGCTCCATTTTACGGCCTTTCTTGTCTCAGTTGTTAAGTGAATCCTTGCAGTTATTAAGTTAGTAATACAGTTGCTAAGTGAATTTGGTTTTCCCATTGACTTTTCTTGGTCCCAGGACACTGCAGCTGTCACAAGTATGAGTCAGCTGCCAAGTGTCACGTAACCATGGGGATGCTGCAGTGGTCGTAAGTCTGAAAAATGGCCATAAGTCCCATTTTTCAGTGCTGTTGTAACTTCGAACAGTCACTAAATGAACTGTTGTAAGTTGAGGACTACCTGCACCAATTTCCTTGTAATTATTATTTAAATATGTACCTTATTTTCAGTTTATATTCTGTGTACCATTTGGGTAAATCATTTTAATATTTTCGCCCAACCCAGAGCTGTGTAAACCACCATCCCCCATCATGACTCTGATCCCTCTTTGAAAAGCATAAATAAGAAAAATTATTGTTTGTGAATTGGGAGCATTTTCCTAGGATTGTGTAGCAATCGGTATGCAAAAAGCAAAAGCTGACTTGGAGTGAATATGAGGCTCCGTGTCACACTTATTGCACTGCCTTAAATTGGATGAGCCTTTTCTTGAAATCCTGTGACTGCTGCAGTGTAAATCCAGGACAACGAGCAGCATGTTGTTGTGGATGCGACATACATGCACGCTAAATCTCTCTTTCCCTTTTAAATCTGGGTTACTGCAGCCCAATTTCCCATTTTTTTGTCATACAATCAGGTTGTGTTCATAATACTTAAGCGGTATACAACAGGGAAACCTTATTTAGGGCATATATACCCTTTGTTTCTCATATTGCATTTTTCCAGAAGGAAGAATTGTAGGAGCAGCTCTTTTGGAAGTATTCTCCCAATCAGAAGCTTATCCCTTTGGCATGATGGACTGAGCTTTCTCTGTATTGCTCTGAGGCCATGGATGCCTTCAGAGTTGTGTTTGGTATTCTGTTTCCCAAGTTTATTTTATTTGTTTGAGTAAGCGAGTGAGAAAGCTTGTAAAAGCATTTGGTTGACTATGGGCAGAAGCTGAATAAATATTTTTTCTGTTTATACAATCAAATATCCGACATTTTTCCCAAGTTAAAACTAGTATGAACACGTTAATGAGTTTCTTCTCTCAAGAAATTTAATTAAATTTGATTCCATATCTCTTCACAAGAAATTTCTTAGCAGACTCCTGGATTTGGTTCCTTCTGAATTTTGTCAGTGCATTTCATGGATATGAGCCAATTTTGCAGAAAGTTACACAATAATATAACAATGGCATTTATAACCAACACTTTTAATTGAAGGTGACTTAATCAAATTACTTATCTGCAACAGGACTAGTTAGGGTGTTGACAAGGGTAACTGAAGCCACTGAACCCAACTCTCTTTCAGTGCAGAAATCCAATTTGCCTTCCCTCCTTTGTGTGAAACTACCCAGTACTGATAATTATTTGCATTAACTACCAAGGGTATCAGCATACTATATGCATCTCTGAGTTGGGATATGGGCAGTGATATTACAAGCAGTAAGTATATTATGACATTGAAGGTAAACTGCACAGAACAGCAGGAGCGTGCTTGGGTGAAATTCTGCTTTAGTTCCACTAGTGCAGGGGTAGGCAACCTCGGCCCTTTTATGACTCATGGACTTCAACTCCCAGAATTCCTGAGTCAGCTATGCTGACTCAGGAATTCTGGGAGTTGAAGTCCATGAGTCATAAAAGGGCCGAGGTTGCCTACCCCTGCACTAGTGGCATACCGTCTTTTCCCGAAAGTAAGACCTACCCCCCCCAAATAAGCCCTAGCCCAAAAATAAGCCCTAGTTTTGGGGCGAGGCACACACCTAAAAATCAAACTAGGATGGGGGTGTGTGTGGAGCTGCCCCACACACTCCGCACCCACTTACCTTGCAGCCAGGCTTCTCGCCGGCTGACTTCTGCATTTCTCTGTCACAGGCCTTTCCAGAAGGCCACTGCAGCCAAGAACTGAGCTATGGATTCTGCAAGACCTCTGCAGCCGGTACTTGGCTGCATAGGCCTTCCGAAAAGGCCTGACTACAAAATGAAGGCTGTAATGCAGCCACAGAATGAAGCTGCTCCTTCAGGCGCAGAAAAATTGAACTTGCTGGACGGGGCTGTCGTTGGTTGAGGTGAGTATAAAAGACATCCCCTGAAAATAAGACCTGGTGCCTCTTTTGGAGGAATAATAATAATAATAATACCTGCATATAACCTAGTTCACTCTTCTCTATCTCACTAAAATTCATTCTGTGAGGACAAGCATAAGAACGGCCATTAATGGCAATTAAAGAATTAATATAAAATTTGCAGAATGATTTCTTGGTTGTTTATGATCAATTAGTGATGAGTGCATTCTAACAAAGGGAATGTATCTGAATGTGAGACTGACTATTCTTTTGTAATGTCCATTATGAATGAACTTGGAACAAGGAAAACAGTGAAAGAAACAAAAGTGAACGCAGAAGGAATTCAGGAAGAAAAAGAACGAATTCTATATGAGAAATTATTACAATATAATCTCCCAACAGAATGAATTGGAATTGGTAAGGAAAAAGGATAAAAAAAACCCTGCTTAGAACAGCATAAAAAGAACCATGCCACAGAACTGTGGTGGGACTATGATAATGGCATGTTTGAAAAAAAGCTTAATGGAATGATGAAAAGAAAGAGGCAATGGATGATTTAAAAATAATGCTAGAGTGGTGCAGGAAATGTGAATGTAAGGAAAAAATAGTTGTAGAGAATAAAAGAACAAAGTAGAACATAAGGGAGAAAAATATTTGCAAAGTGTAGTCAAAGAGAGCACAGAATGGTTAAAGGGCAAAGAAAATGCAGAATGATTTTGAAAGAGTTTTTAAAAAATGTTCCAGAAATTGGGTGAAGCCACCTAAACAGGAGCCTTCAGCAGAGTGACTAGAATTAAAAAATAAAAGTGAGGAGATTATTAGGGATGAAATTGAAGTGAGGGCATACCAGTATCCTTCTTTGGAAAGGATACTGGTATGCGGAAGAACAGAAATTAATCAAATACTGTACATGTGAACGCCCAAGAAAAAATGATAAGGCGGTCATAGATGCTATATAAATACAGTTTTGAAATATCTGCAACTTCAGGTGAAGATAGTATATCTGGAGAAAAGTGACTGGCTCATAGAATGGCTGTGCAATTTGTTCAGTGTGTGTGTGTGTGTGTGTGTTTGAAAATAATATTGGGAAGAATATTGGTGTTACCTCTCTAGAGCAGTGTTGCTGGCTGTGGAATTCTGGGAGTTGAAGTCCTCATGCCTTAAAATTGTCAAGTTTGGGAAACACTGCTCTAGACAAAAGGAGAGACAGAAGGGTGAATGCAAAAGTTACAGCGGAATTAATTGGTTAAGTATGCCTGTGGAGATTTTTTGGCAAAATTCTCATTGAAAAGTCAGGAAAAATAAAAATCAGAAAACCATTGGGAAGGGCAGCGCCAGGCTGAGAGAGTGTTTTAATTTAATTTAATCTTCAGCAATTGAGAGCTGTGTGAAGATTAAAAAAAAATAAAGTTTATGGTGTGTTTGCGTATTTGAAAAAAAGTATGCTAAAGCGGGGTCAGTGTCAGGCTGCCAGACTGGTGCAGATGGTGTCCTGCTGGGCATGGCGCCTGCAGACTGAACTACGGCAGAGCCTTCCTCTGCCAACCCCAGGTCCCTCCTTGGCTGACCATAGCGACAATTGGTGGGGAGGTCCCCTGGACCAAGAGCCCTGTATCCTGTCAAAGTGAGCACTTTGTGAGTAAGCAGCAAGTTGTTGACCCTGCAAGCGAGCCAAGCACTTACTTGTGGCAGGGACGCTTCAGCTGGGTGCCTTCAGCAGGGAGACGACAGCCTCCCATTGCTGGAAGCAGCTTTGGAATCTGGCTTTGTACTTCAGGTTCTCTTGCTCCTGGCTCTTACCGTATATGCCGGTGTATTAGGCGACCCGACGTATAAGATGACCCCCGTCTTTATCGCTGGGTCGCCTTCCTAGAACGTCGTCTTATACGCCGGAAACTACCAGTATTTCCGGCGTATAAGACGACTCGGCGTATAAGACGACCCCCCCTCTTTGGCGCCAAGTTTAGCGCTTCCAGAAGTCGTCTTATACGCCGGCATATACGGTACATTGTTTCAGCCAAGTCTTGGTCTCTTCCACTGGCACTTTCCAGGACATGGTGCGTTTTCTGATTATGGATCAGTTGGCCTGGTTTATGTCTCTTCTTCAGCCTCCATTAAGCTGAGGTGTGCACACATGCTCCTTCTCAACTCTACTCCTGTTGTCTCATCTGCTGGTAAGGAACCACTGCTGGAATTGGGTATGTCTAGTTTAATGAAGAGAAGGAAGAGGGGGGACATGATAGCAGTGTTCCAATATCTCGGGGGCTGCCACAAAGAAGAGGGAATGAAGCTGTTCTCCAGTACAGGAGATGGATAATCCACCAATGGGTTTTCTCTGTCTGCCTGCTCTTGAGACCAAGTAGCCAAAACTTGACACGCCCCCACTTCCTGTGGAGCCCATTCTTAACTTGGTCTCTGCTCGAGAAGACTTGTTTTGGCGTGGCTCTCAGCTTATCAGGTTAGACAAAGAAATCCATTGATTGATTATCCCTTAATAATTGGCTTCCCCTTCCAAAAAAATTGCCCCCTATAGGAACACTCATGCTCCTTCTCAACTCTACTCCTGTTGTCTCATCTGCTGATAAGGAACCACTGCTGGAATTGGGTATGTCTAGTTTAATGAAGAGAAGGACGAGGGGGGACATGATAGCAGTGTTCCAGTATCTCAGGGGCTGCCACAAAGAATAGGGAATGAAGCTGTTTTCCAAGGCACCTAAAGGCAGGACAAGAAGCAACGGATGGCAACTAATAAAGGATAGAAGCAACCTAGAACTAAGGAGAAACTTCCTGACAGTTAGAACAATTAACCAGTGGAACAATCTGCCTCCAGAAGTGGTGAATGCTCCAACCCGAGGTGGAGGTGGCGCAGCAGTCAGAGTGTAGTACTGCAGGCCACTTTAGCTGACTGTGTTCAGCAGGTCAGCGGTTCAAATCTCACTGGCTCAAGGTTGACTCAGCCTTCCATCCTTCCAGGGTAGGTAAAATGAGGACCCAGATTGTTGGGGGCAATGTAAAAAATATATATACATTGCTTACTGGTGTACACCGCTTGGAGAGTGCTTGCACTTAAAGCGGTATATAAACCTCATAAATAAATAAACAAAACAAACAAACAAACAAACAAACAAACCCTGGAAGTTTTTAAGAAGAGACTGGGCAGCCATTTGTCTGAAATGGTATAGGGTTACCTGCCTGAGCAGGGGGTTGGACCAGATGACCTCCAAGGTCCCTTCCAACTTTATTACTACTACTACTACTACTACTACTACTACTACTACTACTACTACTACTACTATTATTATTATTATTATTATTATTATTATTATCATCATCTTTGCTCTCCTTTGTGGTTCCACCAGCCAGGTTCTCCTGACACCCTCAAAAACCTCGCCGGAAATGCACTGTTCCGATCATGCATATAAGGACTCTCCCCTTGGCTTCTTGTCTCTGCCTCTGCTGGCAAGTTCCCTCTTCGGAGTCTGTTCCCTCCTTAGCCCCTTTGCAAGGCTCACACCTGGCTGCTTACGCTGTGCCTGTATCTTGCCTTCCCATCCTGTGGGTGTTTGCACCTGGCTGAAACTAGGATGGGAAAACGTTCTGAGTAAATAGGGAATTGGGGTGCTTTATTGAACGCAGTAAGAGCAGTATAGGATGGAAGTAGAGCATGCAGGGGATGCTTATTTCAGTACTGAATGGGGAATAAGTCGTGAGAAAGTAGATGAAAGTGGGCTATCCTAAGACTTAATCTTCACCGCCCAGGAGGATTAAGTCAGCTGAAGAAGTAAAGGTAATTGGAACATTGGGTGAAAGTGATCAGGCTGTCCTTGAATTTGTGATGTCCAAGGAGGAGTAATTAAATTTGTATACTGAACTTCAGAAGCACCGTTTTTGATGAACTCCGTGTAGTTTGGATCCCGTAGCTTGAAATCCTGTTTTCAAGGAGAAATATGTCCAGGAAAGATAGAATATCCCATGGAAAGAAATCCTACAACCCCATGGGAAAGCATTATTGCAAACATTCTCTGCAGGAAGGAAAATGGGAGCGCTCAGCATGAAAATAGGCAGAGCATGCAGAAACGATGAAGAGAATAAGGAACAAGAACAGAGAACGGAAGGAGAACATAGCCAAAAAAGACCAGAAGGTCGTCCCCAGAAACCGTAGGAGCTGTGTCTAGGTGTCCATGTTGGTGGTGGGACACAGCTGCTAAAAAGCAAGCGGCAATCTTGGGGTTCATTCCCAGGAGCTCAGTCTTGACCAGAAGAAGTCATTGTTTATTTATTTATTTATGAGACTTATATACCACTTTAAGTGCAAGCACTCTCTAAGCGGTGTACACCAGTAAGCAATGTGTGTGTGTGTGTGTGTGTGTGTGTGTGTGTATGTATGTGTGTGTGTGTGTGTGTGTGTGTGTGTGTGTGTGTGTGTGTGTGTGTGTGTATATATATATAATATATATATATATAATATATATATATATGTTTTTGCTAACAAAGAATAAAGAGAGAAGGTAAATATATATATATTTCAAGGTAAATATATATATATATATATATATATATATATATATATATATATATATATATATATATATATATATATATATATATATATATATATATATATATATATATATATATATATAGATATATATATATATATATTTACATTGCCCCCAACAATCTGGGTCCTCATTTTACCTACCTCGGAAGGATGGAAGGCTGAGTCAACCTTGAGCCAGTGAGATTTGAACCGCTGACCTGCTGAACACAGTCAGCTAAAGTGGCCTGCAGTACTGCACTCTAACTGCTGCGCCACCTCGGCTCTTCCATTGTACTCCATCCTGCTCAGATCCACAAGCTGTACTGGTATGTCGGTTCAAAAAGCATCACGGGAAGTGTTTTTCTCAATAAACCGGTGCATTGCTGAAGCCAAGAGGGTGTACTTGTGCTTGGTGTGGCACCCAGACCTGAATATACGTTATGTATTTATTAATATGAGATATTAATATTAATATCTCATTATCTGAAGCTAAGATGGCCTGTGGACTAACTCCCAGCATTCCTGAGCCAGCTGGAATTTATACCAATTTCCCCTTAAATTATATAAATACATATAAATGATAGTTTTGGAATAAATGTGATATATTTTTTCACATCATTTTTCCCATTGATTCACTGCTTTGAAATTTTGCGCCCGTTTTATCATGCCATTTTTAGTAACAGTTTGTGAATACAACATAATGAATGATCTTAGTCTTATGTGAATGCTCCAAATTCTGTCATTTTTCCTCAAATTCTGATTATTGTTATTTTGCCTCCAAGCATCCATCAGTCAATGTGTCCATGTGTTGGAAGACTTTTTTCGGGAAACCCCCTCCCCTGAAATGGTGTTAGGCAGAGCCCTGCATGATTAAGTACATAAACAAAGCAAAGAAAAGGCCCTGTAAGTGTCCCAGCCTGGATTAACAGCTGACAAATAAGACACTAATGGCTTCATTGGCAATTGCAAACTAAAATAATGCTGTTAATAATAATAATAATAATAATAATAATAATAATAATAATAATAGTAATAGTAATAGTAATAATAGTAATAAAAGTTGGAAGGGACCTTGGAGGTCATCTAGTCCAACTCCCTGCTCAGGCAGGACAGCCTATACCAGTGGTGGCGAACCTTTGGCACGGGTGCCAGAGGCGGCACTCAGAGCCCTCTCTGTGGGCATGCGTGCCATCGCCCCAGTCTTAGGCCTTTAGCTGGGTTTTATAAAACCTTTTCGCTTTAGGCTTCCGCCACCGTGTGCAACAACAACAACAACAAAAGGTTCAATCAATCAGTCAATTTCAACTTCTCGCGGGAAAAAAAAGATCTTGCAAAGTTGAAATTGATTGATTGAACTTTTTAGTCCCACCCAGTCTGCTTGTTACCACCACATCCACACCCACCCAATAGGCCACACCCACCTAATGGACCACACCCACCCGGCATCCGACGATGCATAAGTTCCACTGGTTAATTTTTCTCACTGTCAGGAAATTTCTCCTTAGTTCCAGGTTGCTTCTCTCCTTGATTAGTTTCCACCCGTTGTTTCTTGTCCTCCCTTCAGGCGCTTTGGAGAATAGCTGGACCCCTTCTTCTTTGTGGCAACCTCTGAGATATTGGAAGACTGCTATCATGTCCTCCCTCGTCCTTTTCTTCATTAAACTAGACATACCCAATTCCAGCAACCGTTCCTTATATGTTTTAGCCTCCAGTCTCCTAATCATCTTGGTTGATCTTCTCTGTACTCTTTCTAGAGTCTCAACATCTTTTTTATATCAAGGTAACCAAGTGTGGCCTTACCAAGGCATTGTAAAGTGGTATTAACACTTCGGGTGATCTTCATTCTATCCCTCTGTTAATGCAGCCTAGCACTGTGTTGGCTTTTTTGGCAGCTGCAGCACACTGCTGGCTCATATTTAAGTGATTGTCCACTAGGACTCTGAGATCCCTCTCACAGTTGCTACTATTGACCAAGGTACCACCTATACTATATCTGTGCATGTGGTTTTTCTTGCCTAAATGTAGAATCTTACTTTTTTCACCATTGAATTTCATTTTGTTAGATAGTGCCCAGTGTTCAAGTCTGTCCAGATCCTTCTGTATCTTAAGCCTGTCTTCTGGAGTGTTGGCTATTCCTGCCAGCTTGGTGTCGTCTACAAATTTGATGAGTTCCCCATCTATCCCCTCATCCAAATCGTTGGTGAAGATGTTGAAGAGCACTGGGCCCAGAACAGAGCCCTGGGGCACCCCACTACACACTTCCCTCCATGTAGATGCAGTTCCACTGAGAACCACATGCTGAGTATGGCCAGTCAGCCAGCTAGCTATGAATCCATCTGGTGGTGATGCTGTCTAACCCACATCTAACCTACTTATCAAGTAGTAAGTTGTGGTCTACTTTATCAAATGCCTTACTGAAATCCAAGTAAATTTTGTCACCTGGTCAAAGAATGGAATAAGATTCGTCTGGCATGATCTGTTTTTGACAAACTCATGTTGGCTTTTGGTAATGACATTGTTTGCCTCTAGGTGTTTGCTGATTCGCTGCTTGATTCTCTTTTCCAAGATCTTCCCAGGTATTGCGGTCAGGCTGATAGGTCTGTAGTTTCCTGGATCCATTTTTTTCCCCTTTTTTGAGGGTGGGAACTACTTTAGCTTTTTTCCAGTCCTCTGGTAATTCCCCAGTGCTCCAGAATCTTTGAAAGATATAGTTCAGTGGTTCTGAGATCACATCTGCCAGTTCCTTTAGAACCTTGGGGTGTAATCCATCTGTTCCTGGTGATTTGAACTCATCTAGGGTGGACAGGTGCTCACTTACCATTTTCTTGCCTATCCTAAAGTTGTGTTTCTAATCTGTTTTTTGAAGTACTGTTTTTGATAGGCTGGACTGTTTTTTCCCTTTGTGTAAATACGAATGCAAAAAACAAATTGAGTAGTTCTGCTTTCTCCCTGTTGCTTGTCACCTTCTTGTCACTTTCTCCCACTAATGGACCAATCATTTCCTTAACTTTTTTCCTGTTTTTTTACATGTTGAAATAAACTTTTTGTTGTTGTTGTTGTTATTTTTGACTTTTGTTGCAAGCCTTAGTTCATTTTGAGCCTTAGCTTTCCTCACTTCATCTTTGCAGGTTCAGGCTATTTGCTGATATTCTACCTTAGTTATGTGCCCCTCTTTCCACTTTTTATATTTGTCCTTTTTGTCTTTAGAGAGTTCTTTATGCAACCATGCTGGTTTCTTTTGAAAGCTATTATTTTTCTTCTCCATTGTATTGTGGTAACCTGGGCTTTTATAATCTCACTTTTCAAAATTTCCCAAGCTTCTTGAGTTGTTTTCTCCTTGAGGATTCTCATCCATGGAATCCTTCCGAAGCTAATTGAAATTAGCTCTCTTAAAGTCCAAGACTCTAGTTTGACTGTGTTCTATTGCTTGTGCTTGCATAATGTTGAATTCCAATATTGCATGGTCACTCCCCCCCCCCCCAAGGTTCCTGTGGTTTCAACACCTTTTATCATTTCATCTTGTTAGTGAGAATTAAGTCCAATATGGCTGATCCCCTAGATCCCTTCTCTATTTTTTGGCACACAAAGTTGTCTGCTAGGTTTGTCAGGAATCTGTTTCATCTTCATTTGAATCAGAACCCCACACATATAAGCCTTACTAGCATCCCAAACCATTGCCATTGAGGTTCCCTTATACATATTTAAAATAAAATATTCCTTTAAATACTCTAAGTTTCTGAACATTCGCCTCTTGTCTAAATAAATTTTCATTCAACCTCCAAGATCTTCTCTCCTCTTTCTCAGCAACCAATTCCATCCATACAGGACTATGATCTGTCAATGTCCTTGGAAAAATCTTTACATTTTTTACCCTAAAATATAAATCCGTTGTAATCAGAAAAAAGTCAATTCTTGAAAACGATTGATGTCTGTCAGTTTGTCTCCCAGTTGATGTCAGGGTAATTAAACTCCCCCATTACTATGGTGATGTGCTTCCTACATACCTTGGTTAGCTGACTAGCAAAAAGTGCATCTATTTCCTCTGTTTGGTTTGGTGGCCTATAGTATACACCTATAGCAATGTCATCCCTCCCTTTTGTTGTTGTTAGTTGCGAAGTCGTGTCCGACCCATCGCGACCCTATGGACAACGTTGCTCCAGACCTCCCTGTCCTCTATCATCTTCTGGAGTCCATTGAAGCTCATGCCTCCTGCTTCAGTGACTCCATCCAGCCCCCTCATTCTCTGTCGTCCCCTTCTTCTCTTGCCCTCCATCTTTCCCAGCATCAGGTCCTTCTCCCGTTTCCCCTTTTAATTGACCCAAATGCCTTCAAGACAGTTTTCATCTTTGTTGTGCTCTCTTTCTGTAGAGATGTAGTTATTTCTTATATATAGCAACTCCACTTCCTCTTTTATTTGGCCTGTTTCTTTTAAATAATTTAAATCCCTCTAGCTGTGTGTTCTATTTGTGGGTTTCATCCCACCAAGTTTCCATAATGGCAACCATATCATGTCTGCCCTCATTTGCCTGAATTTCTAATTCACCCTGTTTGTTGCTCATGCTCTGTGTGTTGGTGTATAGCAGTGGTTCTCAACCTTTCTAATGCCACGACCCCATAATACAGTTCCCCATGTTGTGGTGACCCCCAACCACTTATACATCACTGGGTGCCAGGGGCGTGGCCAAAGAAAAGGGGAAAAAAATGGCGGACAGCCTTGTTTGGCGACCCCCGTGAAATGGTCGTTCGACCCCAAATGGGGTCCCGACCCAAAGGTTGAGAACCACTGGTGTATAGACATTTGAGTCCTTTATGACTAACCCTGTGTTTACTTTCTACGTAACCTGTGTGGTGCCTGAGTTCCCCTATTTTCTTACCACCTGTTTGATCAGTGCACTTTGTGTGGCACTCGCTATAAAAAACTTGATTTTGCTTGACAGCTAGGTTGATATTCTTGTCCACATACACATCTATGTTACATGCACAGATAACCCTATAATTTTTAGATTGCCGGGGACAGGAATGTTCTGTATCAATTAACTCACTGTCCCCTCATGGTGAATCAAAGTTTTCTAGAGGCAGAATTTTGAGAATCGCCTGTTTCATACTTACTGCTAAGTTATGGTGAGGTTTGCTTGTTTTTTATGTAGCATTGTGAGAAATGTTCTTCTCTTCCCACAATCAACCTGTGGTTTAATATGATGTGCGAATCAGGTTAGAAGTCAACCCATGGCTTAAATGATTCTGATTTAGCATGACATGTGAATTAGTCTGGTTTTTTCAGGCTTGTTTTGATTGCAGCTTTAGTTTCCTGTGGTTGCAGTTGCTTTGTCATCTTTGTTGTACCTACTTCTTCATGCACAGCCCTGTGTTTCTCAATCTTAGCGACTTTTAAGTGAAGTGTGGATTTCAACCCTGGGAGTTAAAAAGTCCACACTTTGTGGAATTGACTATCGTAAGTTGAGAGACACCGACTTAGCCAGCCTTTAATTGATATGCAGCCCAGGATCAGGGCAATTGCTTCGCTTACAGTAAGCTGTCTATTTCCAGGAATTTGGCCGTTTCTTAATGCCTCCCGGCTGCAGACAGATAAAAATGAGTTATGCCACCTTTTCATCTACTCTAGGCCCTCCCAGGTAAACCAGCAGGAAACAAGACCAGATGAGCTAATTTTATTTTATTGTAAGCGCACATTAACAGAATCTTGCGAATCTGAGGTCCCGCTGTCCCTTTCAACTGTCTGATCCATTAGGGCAGGCCCTGAAGTACAAATAAATAAACTTCGGACTTCTGATCTGAGTTACACTTTTCACAGTGCAGAAGGATGCCGGCTGTTTCAGAAGGAAGGATTGCTAGAATTCGGTTTGAGCAGTTCCACCTGAAACTAGATCAGTGGTTCTCCCCCTGTGGGTCGGGACCCCATTTGGGGTCGAATGACCATTTGACAGGGGTTGCCAAACAACGCAGTCCGCTATTTCCCCCCCCTTTTCCTTAGCTGTGCTACTCCCTTTTATTCTATTGGCTTTTGAAAGCCAATAGAATAGACTCTCTTGAATAGAGTCTAATTCTATTGGCTTTCAAAAGCCAATAGGAATTGTCCAGGCTGTCTCTGCCCTACTGAGCCCGCCAAAAGTCCCATTCTGTAAACGGTGCTGCACCAGTTGAGTAGTCCTCGACTTACGACCGGTTGAGTAATCCTCGACTTACGACCGGTTGGGGGTCGCGGCATTAAAAAGGTTGAGAACCACTGAACTAGATTGACAAATTAATACTGCACAGACAGCAAATTAGGATACCGGCATTTTGTGGTTAGGGCATACAGTGCTTTAATGAGTAATTTCACTTCTGGGATAAGGCCACTAGAAGAAAATATGAAAATAATTACAATATTTTTTACATATCCTTCTTAAGTTTATTTTGAAACATAAAGTGCAGATTTACTTACATTTAACAAATGGTTTGACATTATTCTAGAATTCCAAGCACCGTTAATTTTTTATACTGTGTCGTAAGAATTGGTGGTGTGAACAAAACCTGCGGCAGTAATATACGTTAATTGAGGCAAATAAACGTTTCTCCACAAGGGAAACCGAGCAAAAGACAGTACTAAGCTGCCTGACACTTGTAATAAAAAATGCTCACCTCATAAAAGTCAAACTGTGCAACAAAAGTTTGCAAGTCTGACTTGTTCCAGGATCACTTCACTGCTTTTGAAACTGGTCACCTCCAACCGAGCGTTCATTTCACAGCAAACAAACCATTAATTTCCCCAAATCATTTGGAAATTAATTTATCTCAAATGAATTGTTCTTCAAATTAATTTCCCACACATTCATTACCCAAATAACTTACTATTTAGCTATCTCTCAATACAATCATTTTCTTTGTGGCTGCCAGCTCATCTTCATCTCTCTCTCTCTCTCTCTCTCTCTCTCTCTCTCTCTCTCTCTCTCTCTCTCTCTCTCTCTCTCTCCCTCTTCTTCCTCATTCCTCTCTCCTCTTTCTCTCTCAGTGTGTGTACGTAAAGATATGCAAGTATATTTCATCCTAATTCATTTCACCCTCCTCACCCAAAAACATGAACTAACAAAAAAAAAAAACCAGAGAAGTTCATGCTCATCGGGTGCATCGGGTGTCTGCAGCCACCTCGTCATCTGTGGGGTTCCACCCCTGCATCGGGAGTTGAGCGGAAGGGCCGTTTGCAATTTAGGAGACTATATACAGTAACGTTCATCTCTGTTCTGAGAACTTAAAGAAGGAAGTGGGCTGTATATATATATATATATATATATATATATATATATACCATTTAAAACTTCTCCCATAAAATGATCTGTGTACATTTCCTCTGTTATTGAGCAGATGCTTTAAAAGAACTATGCTCTTTTGATGTGAAACTTTTATGGTCTGCTTTTATTCTTGGCAAGGAATCCATCAGTTTTCTGCAGCCCAGCTAAGTATTCACATATGCTCTACAATGCCAAACAACCTTGCCCAATGGGCGCTCATTAAATACACTGAAGTGCAACTTTATCCATAGTGGGAACAGTGGCTGAGTTTGATGGGAATTAAGTTCCCACCCAGCTGGATGTTGTGAGCTTGGGAAAATCTGATTAAACCAGCACGAACTCTTCTTCTACTGCCTCGTCCGCACAGCAACATCTTGTCTAGTTGGTGAGACACTTGTAAGCAAGAGCTTCACAGGGCTGGAAGGCTGAAAATGTAAACAAGCAACTGCCACGAGCACGTAGTGTGAGGAGTGGAAAGCAGGATTCCTATTAAGAGATGGGAAGGACAACATACTTGGAATTTATAAAGATATTTAGCTGTGGATTTTTCAGGAATAAATCTGGCCAAAAGGTTTTGTATGCAATACAGGAAAGAGTAGTAGTTGATCTGCAGAAACAGGTTGGTGATATCTTGATGAAGATCCTCAGCCAGCCAAGTAAAGTTGTCTGAAGGTTGAGTCTGGACTTATTTTTCTTCTTAGGTTGAGACATTGCTCATCCAAACAGCAGCTTCATCAATCAGAGCTACTTAGTTGGGCAGAGAGTCCTTAGATGTACTAACAACTCGCGCACCAACCTCAGGGGTTTCTTCCCCAAAGTGCATTGAAATATGATGATTGGAGAGGAAACCTGAAGTTGACCCACCAAACATCTCAAACTAAGAAGAAAAATAAGTTCAGTTGCCATGACTCAACCTTCAGACTGGTTGCTGATATGTGTCAGGGTTTGATTAGCCTTTTCTGGGGGGTGGGGCATCTGATCAAAGATTTGGGACTTCTCTGTATAACATATTTTTTCCCCTTTTTTCTTTCCTTGTTGCTAATTTTATGACTCTTGATTTTGCTGATGCATGCATTTGTACTTTATTAGTTTGCATTGTATTTGTACAATAGGGTACTTTTAATAAATCTCTACGTGGACGCCTGTTGCTGATGCCACGTAGCTAATTCATTTTATTCTGGGTCAGAGCTCACATCATTTAAAAAAAAAATCACTGCTGAAACTAAAACCTGGGCTCTCCCACAAAGAGAGGGGTTGAAAGATGTATTTTCCACATTATTATTTTAGCTTATAAGTTTTATAGTTCTTGTCGTTCTGCTGTGAATACATTTTCTTAATAAATATTGTGCTTTAATGAGTTAATGAGAATCACCCTGATGATATTAAGTTGAAGAGCCAAACAAAAATATTACCTGGCACAAGTAAGAATTAATTTTTTCAGCACTATTTCTGTCAAGCTACAAAGATTTATTGTTATTAGGACTGCCATATTGCTTCTAGCTTGTCTACAGTTGCAAGGGGGGAGGGAAGCGCTTGGGATCCACAGGTGCTCCCTATCAGCGTAAGAGCCGAAGCCGCTGAGGAGATGTTTTGGCCAACCAAAGTTTCCTTCTCATAAGAATTGCTGGGAGATTAATTGGCCTTTTAATTATCTGTTTCCCGCCATATTGCCAGAGCTAGCTTTCCTTCTATTATTTATTTATTTATTTATTTATGAGACTTATATACCGCTTTAAGTGCAAGCACTCTCTAAGTGGTGTACACCAGTAAGCAGTGTGTGTGTGTGTGTGTGTGTGTGTGTGTGTGTGTGTGTGTGTGTGTGTACATATAATATATATATATATATATATATATTATGTAGGTCTTTTGGTTGTTCGGGTTTTTCTCCCGCGTAAAATTGGAAGTGTCTTGGCGATGTTTCGACGAAGTCCCAATTCGTCATCTTCAGGCTGGTGTTTTTCAGCTCGTGCTTCGACAGCAAATTTGCTGCTCGAAGCACGAAGCTGAAAAACACCAGCCTGAAGATGACGAATGGGACTTCGTCGAAACGTCGCCAAGACACTTCCAATTTTACGCGGGAGAAAACCCGAAACACCAAAGACCTACATACAACACCCGCGAAAACCTCAGAAAACAAATATATATATATATATATATATATATATATATATATATATATATATATATAGGTTATATATAGGTTTTTTAGGTTTTGCTAACAAAGAATAAAGAGAGAATGGTATAGCTATTTCGGGTTCCTTTAACCCTCATCAGCCAAACTTACTCTTCTGAGATTCGAACCTGGGCTATCTGCATGTTAGGCAGATGTTATAACCTCTGAGCCACGGGTTCTCTCCCACTTTGTTAGCTACCAGGAGAGAGACAGGGGGAGGAGATTTTTACCTTGAATGAACACCCTGTCAGCCCAGATATGGGAGAAAGAAATCTTCTTTCTTTTTTTTTGCCTGTATCAGCTCAATCTAGAGCCATCCACAAGCAGCAGTCACTAACTGCGACATCATTTTACATTTTTAGGTTTTTAGATTTTTAGGTTTTGCTAACAAAGAATAAAGAGTAAGTTTGGCTGATGAGGGTTAAAGGAACCCGAAATAGCTATACCATTCTCTCTTTATTCTTTGTTAGCAAAACCTAAAAACCTAAAAATGTAAAATGATGTCGCAGTTAGTGACTGCTGCTTGTGGATGGCTCTAGATTGAGCTGATACAGGCAAAAGAAAAGAAAAGAAAGATTTCTTTCTCCCATATCTGGGCTGACAGGGTGTTCATTCAAGGTGTATATATATATATATATATATATATATATATATATATATATATATATATATATATTTATATATATATATATATATATATATATATGTAGGTCTTTGGTTGTTCGGGTTTTTTTCTCCCACGTAAAATTGCCTGAAGATGACGAATGACTCGTCGAAACGTCGCCAAGACACTTCCAATTTACGTGGGAGAAAACCCGAACAACAAAGACCTACATACAAAATACCCGCGAAAACCTCAGAAAACCATATATATATATATATTATATATATATTATAGATATATATATATTATATATATATATGATATATAATATATATATATATATATACATTGCCCCCAACAATCTGGGTCCTCATTTTACCTACCCCGGAAGGATGGAAGGCTGAGTCAACCTTGAGCCGGTGAGATTTGAACCGCTGACCTGCTGAACACAGTCAGCTAAAGTGGCCTGCAGTACTGCACTCTAACTGCTGCGCCACCTCGGCTCCTATCTTACCGGTACGCTATGCCTAATAAAGTTTACATTAGAGATCGCCCATGTCTCTGTTGTTTTACTTCGTTGGGCTTTTCTGCCGGACATGGACACGTTCCTTTTATGATTGAAAATGCTGGAGAAGTGGGTCTTGTGCTGTGAAGTTCAACCTGAAGCCGATTGCATAAATCCTCTGTATTGTGACCCAATTTATATTCTGAATCATGAAGCTGGGAAAAGGTCACTTTTGTAGCGTTGTTTTTGGTGTAGGATTTCAAATGACAGCATCTGCAGTGTTGAGCCTCGGCTTCAACAGACAAAGGTGAAGCCTTTG
This sequence comes from Crotalus tigris, assembly GCF_016545835.1. Taxonomy (NCBI): domain Eukaryota; kingdom Metazoa; phylum Chordata; class Lepidosauria; order Squamata; family Viperidae; genus Crotalus; species Crotalus tigris. The sequence continues at coordinate 408,360 of NW_024100139.1, read as the reverse complement.
TCCTGGAATGTGAATCATCCTTGTAGCCCATCTGTTCCAGCAATAGGGCGCTTAGTTCTCCCAGAATGCCCGCCTTTGGGGTCCTGGGGTCCTGTAAATGGGTGAATGTTGAGTGGGTGAGCAAATAGACAAGTTGGACATTGCCACCGGTACTTTTAGGCTTATTCTGAATTTTAGATAAACCTCGTGCCCAATTTTGGAATGATCCAAATTTTAAATTGGACTGGTTCATTGTTATAATGCGCTGTTTCTCTCTTGCCTTCCAGGGCGTATTCCCTTGTGGACTCTAGTCAAGTATCCACGTTCCTAATTTCCATTCTTCTCATTGTTTACGGCAGCTTCAGGTAAGGTCATTGCCTTTTGTGTAACGACACACGCGCACACACACACACACACACACAGCAAGTCCAGTCTGTTGAATGTATATTGATGCTGTTTCCCTGAAATGTAGAATTGCAAAGCAGGCCAGAATTGAAGAGCCAGTCATTTAGCATGTAACTTGTTCCTGGAAGCTTTCATGGAAGATTAAAAAAAAAAAAAAAAAGGTTTTGAAGAAGCCATTACTTTTATTGTGACTTATTTAAAGGTGAAAATTGAAGCATTTGTCAATTTATTCTTAAGGCTCATTTATAATCCAACTTGTAATAAAAATTGCAATCTGACTCTTTTATCTGAAATGCACCAGATGAATTCAGGGAACACATTCCTTCAATTTCTAAGAAAAAAATAAGCAAAGACTCCAGAGCTATTGCAGAAGCCTGGGAAATCTCAAAATAACACAGCATTGTGCAGTTGCTGCTCTTCTTCAGTGTTGCTTTTGTTAAATTCACAGAGATTAGATACTTTGGGGAAGAACTGAAATGTTCTAAAATTGCTATTCTTGATGTACTGAAGAGGAAGTTTACAGGAAAGATACGCAGGTAGCTAGGTAGATAATTTATTGATTGATTAGTTTTATGACCAGTTAAAAAAATAAAGATTAAATACAAGTTAGGCTTCCAAGTTAAAATAGGTAAAAGAAAAAGTTAAAATAGGTAAAAGAAAATACAATGATAAAATATGTGCTAAACACAAAGAATCAACATTCAAGCATAGTAGTTTAATTTAATATAATTTAAATGCTGCCCATCTCACTCTGCAAAGCGACTTAACCACTTTTACATGATACTCTGATCAGTTTTATTTTTATTTTATTTATCACAATTTAGAAACCACCCATCTCCCTCACAGAGGCCTCCGGGCAGCGTATGAGTAAAATATTAAAACCTTTAAAAAGTATATAGTCTGATCTGTTCATTATAAGAGTTCTTAGCTGAACTGCCTTGTCTGTAAACTTAGCAGATCTGCTCACTATGTATACATTAGAGCCCCAGAGGAAATAGGGCTGTCTACAATTCAGGCCCCAGTGGGCTGTTCTTTCAAGTAGGAATTTTAAATATCTAAGCCTAAAAAGGCATACAGTTGATAATCAAATAAATGTGGGGCAACACATATACACATTTTCTCATGATATCACAAGTAACGGAAATGCTCGTATTTGGCAATGGAATCCAACAACTCAAATCTTGTTCTTCTTAGGTATTGTGTCAAACTTATTGACTGGTGTTTTTTGGTTTGGAAAGCAGTTTTGTTTTTAGCCAACCAATTTAAAAATCATTTTTCCCCCAATAACTCCATGTCTGTTTAGAAACTGATAACTAGGACTCTGCATGGGAGGCAGTTGAGATAGCATTGGGTGGAAAACCCGTGCTGTAAAATAAGTTTAGTACAGATAATCCCTGAGTTACAAGTGTTCACTTAACACTTGTTCAAAGTTACACGACTTTTCACTCGGACAGAGTGAAGGATTTATAGTTTTTGCAGTCATTTACCCAACACAGAGGCATGGGCAGATAAATCATTTTTAAAAAAAACTCAATGAAGGCTGGTAGCAAAAAAATTATCTATGGAAATTCTCAGTCATCCAAGGACGTGGTTGTTCCAAAGGTGCCTTATCTGTACTGGGTAAAGACTATTCCTAAATAGGTGAAAGAATTTACTTATCCAAGATGTTTCTCATCCAGCAGCCAGTTATATGTCACACTTTTATTTTTGCTGAATACCACCACTTTAGATTTTGTTTTAGTGATGTTTAAAGAGCACATGGTAGGTTTTTTAGCTTTTGCAGCATTCTTCTCAGGACTACTTGGGAATCTGCCATCAAAACCGTACTGTCAGCATATAAGAGTATATTAATACATTTATCATGCATCTTTGACATTTGAGTGTCTAGAGCATCTTGGGATGTTGTTGTCATAGGGCTAGAACACTAACTTGTCTTATATCTTTATTAGAGTAAGCATTACTCTAATAAAGAGAACCATTTACACCAATACATACTGGATGTTTGAATACAGAGCCTTAAACAAGAGTAAAAGTAAACTCCAATTTTTATGACTTGATTGATTGGCTGATTATGGGCCATTGTGTCAGTTCTTAGTAACCACATTCAGAGCTTCTCTCCAGGAAGGTCTGTACATGCTGGTTGTCCTCTCTATTCCTTCCACCTTTCCAAGTATTATAGACTACTCCAGAGATCTAGGTCTTCACACAATGTGTTCAAAGTGTAATAATTTGAACTTGGTCATTTGTGCCTCAAGTAAAAACTTCGGATTGAAAATTAATTTGTTTCCTAGGCCAGAAGGTAGGGCTAAAACTTGTCATCCAGAGGAGGCTAACCCCTCCTTTTCAGCCTTCCTCTTACTTCTGCAGAAAAGGAAGAACTTCTTCTCATTATAGATCATGTGGTTTTTTTTAAAAAAAAAAGACAGGAAAAAGAGGGGGGAAACGTTTAGACAAAGAGGAAGAAAAGAAACCCCCAAACTGTGCAGATGTACAGGGATGCCTTGTAGGGACAGACAGATCATCTCCTTTGTTTCTCGTCAGCTGGCCAGACAGATTAGTAGAAAGCAGCTTTTTACCATGCTGGGGGGGGGGTTCTGGGTGGGTGCAACTCCCCACTTCTGCCCTCAGATGAGTAAAAGGTGAATGAGGTCAGCAGAGAGTTCCAGATTGGATTCTTCCATTCTCTCTACTGAACTCAGTGAACTTCAGGCATCCCTACTAGGAGACCCAGGGAAGGCCAGGCTTCTTACGGGGACGAAGTGCACTCTCCCTACCTCCAGGTCAAAAGGAATAGCCAGGTGAAAAGGACAGTGTTATGACGAGGAGAATGGAGACAGCATTCAGGTACATAACTTCCATAAACTGTTCAACTTGGATTCCTACAACATGGAGATGGAAAACCCAACAAGAACCTTAAACATGGATTCTGCGAACACTTACTAGTAGCACCAGAAGGAACAGGGGAAAGTCAGTTGCTTTCCCTGTCTGGTCTAAACTGGATCTGAAATTTCTTGATGATGATGATGATGATGATTTGGACAGAACCCATTTCTATTTGGGAATAAGTGGATAGCTATCCTAGCGTTGACAATCCCATTAGAACCTTGGTTGGTCTCCAAGTCAGTCAGTCATCCAAAGATGGTCCCACCCTCCCAATAGAGTGCAAAGCTTACTTAGGTGGATACATGAGGCACCATCACTAGCTATTAGGGCAGTGCTTCTCAACGTTTGTGTGACGGCGACCCCCGTCACACAAACGTTCTGCGCATGCGCAGCGCCGCACGCATGGGGGCGGGGCCCCAATGCGCGGTGTGCATGGGCGGCACCCCCCATGTGCGACGCGCATGCACGACGGCCCCCCATGCGCGACGTGCGTGCACGGCGCCGCCCCGACGCGCGTGCACAGCGCTGCCCCCACGCGCGACACGCATGCGTGGGGCCACCCCCGTGCGCAGCGCACGTGCGCGGCGGCGCCCCCCGTGCACGGCGCCACAGAAAATGGCGGATCGCCACCTTTGGCGACTCCCGAAAAATGGTCAATCGACCCCAAATGGGGTCGCGACCCATAGGTTGAGAACCGCTGTATTAGGGCAATGACCATGTGGGATTTAAAAAACTGCTTAAGATGGCTCCAAGCAAACCAAAACACTTAAGAGAGGAGGTGTCTCTCAAACCCTCACGTCAGAGGAAATGGTAACAGATTTGGCTTTGACTCCCCAGCACTGTACAGCCAGAGCCATGACCACCAGAATAGCAGTGCAACATGGGTTATGGTCAAGTGGGAGATAGATCACCACCCTACTTGTGGATAAGCCCTATATGTTAAAAAAGCTGTGGACCATATCCATTTTGAAAACAAAGGCAAGAAGGTGCCTTGCCTTCAGAAGTTGTGGGTGCTCCATCACTGGAGGTTTTTAAGAAGAGACTGGACAGCCACTTGTCTGAAATGGCATAGGGCAGTGGTTCTCAACCTGTGGGTTGGGACCCCATTTGGGTTCGAACGACCATTTCACGGGGGTCGCCAAACAACGCAGTCCGCCATTTTTTTCTCCTTTTCCTTAGCTGTGGCTACTCCCTTTTATTCTATTGGCTTTTGAAAGCCAATAGAATAGACTCTCTCTTTCAAAAGCCAATAGGAATTGTCCAGGCTGTCTCTGCCCTGCTGAGCCCGTCAGAAGTCCGCTTCTGCAAACGGTGCTGCACCAGTTGAGTAGTCCTCGACTTACGACCGGTTGAGTAGTCCTCAACTTATGACCGGTTGGGGGTTGCGGCTTTAAAAAGGTTGAGAACCACTGGCATAGGGTCTCCTGCATGAGCAGGGGGTTTGACTGGAAGACCTCCAAGGTCCCAACTCTTATTATTCTGTGTTCTATGTTTTAAGAGCAGTTGCTGCTTTCTATAGGATTAGGGGTTAGGCATTATGTTTCTTTCCTCCTTTGAAGAGAGTGAAGCTGGCTGGGGAATTCTGGGAGTTGAAGTCCACAAGTCTTAAAGTTGGCAAGGTTGGAGACCCCTGCTTTAGAGAAGATCAAATACAATGGCTGTCCGATTTGATTTGATACTAAATCTTAATTATAAACTCCAGTTTAGTATAAAATTCAACTGTGTGCGTTTAAGGGCGTTGACTTGGCCAAATATTTAAGACTAACTTCAGATGTCTCTTCAGACCTTAGAGTCTAGTGAGTCTATATAGGTGGGCACTAGATCTGTTGAAAATCTTCTTGGATTCCATTATCTGTTAAGAGGTTGTGTCTCACCATCTGAGATGATTTTGTCTTGCAAGTGTCCTGAGAAGAAGTATGTTTTTTATTAGTGTTGCTCAGCTGCAGAATGATCTCCCTAGGAATGTACAGGTGATCCTAACTAAATCTGAAAATTGAAACTGGCTTCATATTGCTTTTATATTGCTATTATGATTGATATAGTTATAATATTATATTTTAGTTCATTGTTTTGCTTCCCTTTCTATATAGCAAACCTAGAAAAAATGTCTTTGGAAGGGTACAAATTCTGAATAAAAACAAAAATAACTCTTGTGCATAAGAGTTGTGCATAATTTGATGAATTATGCTACTAAATTTGATTCCGTGATTGCTAGCATTTACATTGCTAGAATTTCATAATTTTCTGCATAATTGATTTTTGTTAATACATTTACTATTTGCGTAAGGTGTTTGGAAAATTCTACCAAAATGTGGGTACAAATTAAAAAAAAATGTTTTGATAGTACAGATATTCCATCTAAGGCAGTGTTTCTCAACCTGTGGGTCGGGACCCCATTTGGGGTCGAATGACCATTTCACGGGGGTCGCCAAACAACGCAGTCCGCCATTTCCCCTCCCCCTTTTCCTTAGCTGTGCTACTCCCTTTTATTCTATTGGCTTTTGAAAGCCAATCGAATAGACCCTCTTGAATAGAGTCTAATTCTATTGGCTTTCAAAAGCCAATGGGAATTGTCCAGGCTGTCTCTGCCCTGTTGAGCCCGCCAAAAGTCCCATTCTGCAAACGGTGCTGCACCAGTTGAGTAGTCCTCGACTTACGACCGGTTGGGGGTCACGGCATTAAAAAGGTTGAGAACCACTGATCTAAGGACACCAATGTCATGGCCCTTTCAGGTGTAAAGCAGATATATTTTGCATGTGCTCCTTCTCCACAGGTCCCTGAACATGGACTTTGAGAATCAAGACAAGGAAAAGGACAGCAACAGCTCGGCTGGAGCCTTCAATGGCAGCAGCGCCAATAACAGTAAGATGGTTCCTTCAAAGGCCAGCTTTCAGCAGAGATAACAACGCTGCTTTTGGGGGTAGACTGCGACTAGCACTGGCCGCTTCCCACAATCCGCCAATCCAGCTTCCAGGGTAGCCCTACTGAAAGAAATGGGACAGAGGGCCTTTCTGCAAAACTGGGATGTTTAAAAATCTGTTAATGGAAAGGGGCGGGGCTTTCCCGATAGGAATTAAGGTTAGGCTCCCCCAAAAGATATTTTTCGACTGCAGCCAGTCTGTTCAGCTGGGTCAGGAGGGCCCAGGCCTGTGTCCAAGCAGCCTTCCGCGTTGCCCAGCTCTACAAAAAGTGTATAAAAAGGAAAGGACTCCAGATTTTTTTTTTTTTTTTTTTGCCCAAAGTGAGAAACACAGAAAACAAGGAACAGCTTAGTTGAATGTTTCTTTTTAAATAGTGCTGGTGTATGCAAGATACAAAAACGAGCTGCTTTGTGAAAAGGGGAAGATAATAAAAGGAAGGCCACAATGACACACTCCAAATAAAAGTCAGAGAGGTGATCACACGTTGTGTAAGGTTCAGCATTGGCAGAAGCAACCAGAGTGCCGGTGAGTCCCAGAAGCTGCTGATGAGATGTTTTTAGGAGGATCCAGATTCTGAGTTAAGCCATCTGGCAGAGTGAGGTCAGTGAAAGCTTAGCGCTTAGTCCTGTGGGGAGAGTAACTGGTTTGTCCAGTTTTGTCCTCTTGTTTCCCATGTTAGTGGTCTAGACCAGGGGTAGGCAACCTTGGCTCTTTTATGACTCGTGGACTTCAACTCCCAGAATTCCTGAGCCGGCATGGCTCAGCTTGGAAACCTCTCCCTGTCCCCTCAGCATGGCTGCCTCAGGAATTCTGGGAGTTGAAGTCCACGAGTCATAAAAGCCAAGGTTGCCTGCCCCTGCCCTAGGGCCTAGAGCAGGGGTAGGCAACCTTGGCTCTTTTATGACTCGTGGACTTCAATTCCCAGAATTCCTGAGCCAGCATGAGGGAAACTGGCCCCTTCATGACTCGTGGACTTCAACTCCCAGAATCCCTGAGCCAGCATGGTTCAGCTTGGAAACCTCTCCCTGTCCCCTCAGCATGGCTGGCTCAGGAATTCTGGGAGTTGAAGTCCATGAGTCATAAAAGAGCCAAGGCTGCCTACCCTGGTCTAGACAGTAAAAATGACTGCATGATTGGGCCCACCTATAATAAATCACACATTTTAGGAGCATGTTGAGGAATTAAAATGAAATTTAGCCCATCCGGGTTACCTTGCATGAACTAGACATGTAGAACAATATTAAGGTTTTATAAATCTTTTACTACCTTTCCTGGTAACAATTACATTCGTCCGGCACTAATACAATCGATCTAAAATTATGCATTTCTAACAGATGTTAATAATGGTTATTTCATTTTGAAGTAGCAGTTCAGTTGTCTATAAAATATAGATGAAATGTTTTCAAGAACAGTATCCTGTTCTTGGAAACTACAAGTAATACAATACAATGCATCGTTACTTCGAAGAAAGGCCTATGAAATGTACTGGGGTTCATTCCAGTTTTAATAATTTTAGTTTAAGACAGTGGCCCCCAACCTTTTGGGCACCAGGGACCGGTTCAGTGGAGAAAGGTTTTTCCGTGGACTGGAGAGTGCGTGTTTTCGGGTGCTGCCTGCATCCTGCTTGCTTGCACAGCCCGGTTTCTGCCATGCTGTGGTCCAGTGCTGGTTCACGGACTGGGGATTGGGGACTCCTGGTTTAAGAGATGTTAGTATATAAATAGGTCAGTGCAAAGTATTGAACTGTCTCCTATTGGACTGCAACTTTTTTAGTTATTAGAATTTTAAATAAAAACGTTGAAACTATAATATTAACAATTAACAGATTTAGAATAAAAATAATCATGAACTTCAAAGTGAATAAGACCTTCTCAGGCTGGATTAAAAAATCAATTGACAAAGCCGGATTTGCTTAATGATCCCAGCGATTCAACTTCATTGTGAAAATGGACACCATAAATGAAGTTTACGAAAACAGCCATAAAATTGGGTCTGGTCATGTGAGATGTCACCTAACGACCACATTGCTTAGTGACTGAATTTCTGCTCCTGATGGTGGCCATAAGTCAAGGACTATCTGTATTATATTTCTTGTTTCTCTCCTCTTCTGAATATTTCCTATTTGCATTTTAAAAATATGCATATCTAGTTGCCACTTTAGCTTTATTTGTTTGTGTGGCATCAAGAGGATTGTGGCTCTTGTGAGATGCCAAATAATCGTTGCCTTTCCTCCTATTACCCTGCAGGTATCCAGACCATTGATTCGACCCAGGCGCTTTTCCTGCCCATTGGGGCATCGGTGTCTCTCCTGGTTATGTTCTTCTTCTTTGACTCGGTTCAGGTGGTTTTTACAATATGCACAGCAGGTGAGGCTGGTTGTCTGAAGGAGAGGTTTCCCGCCTTTTTCATGATCCAGAAGCTGGAAGCCCTCATCAAGAAATGCAGTGCTGGTGATAGAAATTGGTTGCATTTGAGGAAACTGATTTGATAGATTTGATATTTTATTTCTATTCTGTTCTGTTCTATTCTCTGTTCTATTCTATTTGCAATAAAGGTTCTGTTCTATTCTACTCTACTCTACTCTACTCTGTTCTATTTGCAATAAAGATTCTACTCTACTGTACTCTCTATTCTATTCGCAATAAGATTCTACATTCTACTCTATTCTGCTGTGCTCTGCTCTGCTCCACTCCACTCCATTCATTCTGAATTCTATTCTATTCTATTCTATTCTATTCTATTCTATTCTATTCTATTCTATTCTATTCTATTCTATTCTATTCTATTCTATTCTATTCTATTTTTTTATTATTTCACATTCGTGGCTTCCCAACTCACAATGACTTTAGGCAGCTTACAGAAATAAATTCCCAGTACAAAACCCAATAAACCTCCACCTACCCTGGTGACAACTGTCAAACCAACCACTTGATGGATTCTGCGTCCCCAGGCTTGTTGGCAAAATCATGCTTTTTTCACCCTTAACCTCTCACAGAAACTTGGGGTTCCAAGGATCAGTTGGAAAAACTTGGTCTAATAGTTGCCAAAAGTCTAGTTAGCCTTGTGTGTGTATCCAAGGGAGCTGAACAAACATATTTACTTTGTCCACCCCAGCCGGCGTGAACAGAAGTGAGTTGCACGCTGGGAGTTGCAGCATAAACGATTTGGGCACAATGAATTTGTCAAGCCTTGATTTTTGCTTGATTTTTGGAACTACTTAACAAGGCTGTGATGCTGCCATGCGCCCCCCTCTCCATCCCCCGGGGCAAATGCCTGATCTCACCTATTTCTGCTATTTTTAAGATCATTTTGTGTTTATTATACATCTGATGTTTTTATGCTGCTTTTTACACATTGCTCTGATTCTGTTTTACCTTTTTACTGTAGTAATGTTTTTTTTTTTGTAAACCACCATGAAATTGAAGGGTGGGCATAAACCTGTAGAATAAAACAGCTAAAATGAAACACATAACAGTACAACTTAATGCACTGGAGACACTTTTTCCAAAACTATATTTAAGTGGTTAGAAACTCCGCAAGAGCCCCAGGTGCCTATCTCTTTCAGTGGAGCTGCGGAGAAGAACTTGGAAGATTAGGATCAAAATGTGCTGATGACAATGCTAAACTTTCCCAGTTGCATCTTAGTCACCCTGAGTCTGTGGGCTGAAACTTGGGGCCAGTCACAAAAAGGCAGCCTCTGATGCACTGTGCAGGGTTTTTGGTCTTCTGCCAAATGTCACATATGTTTCTCCATTTGAGAAAGTATTTGTTTCATGGGTCCAAAACACTGAATAGCAAGTCCTGAGGATACGGATATTGTTTCTCAAAAAAAACAACAACAGGACTCTAAAAACAAAATTGTTTGAGTTAATTATGGATGTCTGCTTTTCATGGATTTTTTTTTTCAATAATGGCATTCCTCCCCCCCCCTTTTTGTTTCTCTGCAGTCCTTGCAACAATCGCCTTTGCTTTCCTCCTGCTCCCGATGTGTCAGTATTTAACACGACCTTGTTCACCTCAAAACAAGTAAGAAGGACGTTTGCTCGTCTTCTGTGTCATTAAGCGATCCTGTTGCACTGGTAGTGGAATATCTTAGCGATGAATTCAGGGGCTTTTCATGCATGCAGAGCAGGTACCATGGGTGGTCTTTCTTTTTGGGTGTCAGACAAGAAAACCCAAACCGCCTTTTCCCTGGCAATGTGGGACACTGCTGGTGTGCAGATAATCCTGAAACAAGGGGTCCTTGGTGCCCCTGAGCTTGGTTGTTTTCTTGCAGATGTTTCATTACTCAAACTAGGCAACATCAGCTTGATGTTAACTGTGACCATCCTCGACAAAAAGACCTAAACCCCTCCCCACCAGTAGTCAATACCCAGATGAGCATTGATTGACCCCAAGATTAACATCAGACCAACAGTCAAGAAGTAAAGAATACCCCAACCAAGAAACTGCCAAAAAAAAAGCTAACAGTGAACAGCCCACCCAAAGATCTTCTAAGACCACCCCCACCAACACCGACAGGGAAGCCACTAGAACAGGGGTAGGCAACCTTGGCTCTTTTATGACTCGTGGACTTCCAAGTCCCAGAATTCCTGAGCCTGCACTAGAACATCAACTGGGAGCAAACCCCTCTCCTTACTAGAACTGATGATGTTGCATAGTTTGGGTAACAAAATGGCTGTCAGAAAAGATAAAGATAAAAGATAAAAAATAAAATGGCTGCCAAGCTCAGAGAGCACCAAGACCCCTCATTTCATCCTTGAGCTACAAAATATTCTCCTTTATCAGTACTGAAACAAACATCTGTCTGTCAGTCATATGCTGGCCCAATCCCACAACGTTGTTTTGTAAAAACATCTTTATAAAACAATTACAATATAACCGCATAAGTAAAAATTGTTAACTACTCGGATAAAAAAATGGCCAGACACCAAAGGCCTGCTTGAAGGAGAAGGAACTTCCTGGAGTCCAGGGGAAAGAGATGAACAAGGCCTGGGGGGGGCATACTCAACTGTGTCAGGCCACGATCCCAGTCCACCCCCCACCCCCATTTCACAAGCAGACCCTTCCCATGCGATGGGCCATCTTCTGTTGGTTGCCATGCCCTCAGGGAGAGAAGAACTGCTACAGTTCTACACCATCATTTAGCATTGGCTTTTCAATTTGGGCAGGGCCATGGGAAAATTGCCCCAGCGTACACGACCGATTGGATCCATGCTCTCCTCTGAAACGGTGTTCTTCATGAATAGAAGAAGAAGAAAAAAAAGAAATAAGAAAGAATAAATAATAAATTTAAAAGTAGGAAAGGCCAGCTGGGTGATCTTTGGCCATTCACATTCTCAGCCTAACCCACAACCCGCTGTGAAGGAAATAGGAGAAGGATAGAGTGTTAGATCTGTTCACTGCTCTGAGTTATTTAATAAAGATAATGAAGCCAAGATAAGAATCTAATAATAAATAGAAGATCATCCTGAAGTGGGAGATGCATGACAGATTCTCTGGGCCTGCTTATAAAACTACAAACATTCTCCCAAGAGAAAAAGGCTCAGGGATGGCGCCTTTGAGAGGCCCTTTCCTTTGGCAGCACACGGAGCCAGCCCCCTTGCACAGGGATGCCCACCAGGAGCCTTTGAGCACTCTCCTCATCTGCCCAGCTAATGGGGACAACCCTTATGCACCTCGGACTTGTAAAGTCAGCAGTAGCAATAGCACGTAGACTCAGATACTGCCCCATCGGCCTTTACAATAGCAATAGCACTTAAGACTTAGATCAGTGGTTCTCAACCTTTTTAATGCCGCAACCCCCCCCCCAAACCGGTCGTAAGTCGAGGACTACTCAACCGGTCGTAAGTCGAGGACTACTCAACTGGTGCAACACCGTTTGCAGAATGGGACTTTTGGCGGGCTCAGCAGGGCAGAGACAGCCTGGACAATTCCTATTGGCTTTTGAAAGCCAATAGAATTAGACTCTATTCGAGAGAGTCTATTCTATTGGCTTTCAAAAGCCAACAGAATAAAAGGGAGTAGCACAGCTAAGGAAAAGGGGGAAAAAAATGGCGGACTGCGTTGTTTGGCGACCCCCGTGAAATGGTCGTTCGGCCCCAAATGGGGTCCCGACCTACAGGTTGAGAACCACTGACTTAGATACTGTTCCATAGGGCTTTGCAGCAGGAGTCCCCAACCTCTGGGCTGTGGCCCCATTGCCGGGCTTTTGCTTTGGAAAGTAGGTCTGATACCCTCATGCTATCGTGTTTATTACATGCCTTCTATTACATGGACACCTTCTGAAAGGCAGAACTGTACTGGCTGATCTGAAAAGAGCTTTTGGGGTTCCCTTTAGTGCTTTTTGGAGGACTGGCCTTTCTGAGTGACGCTTTTCTTGTGCTCTGGTGCCCTTGGAGTGCATTGCAGTGGGCGTTGGAGATGTTTTCTCTCTTTTCGTCGAGAGGACCTTAAACCTGTGTCCATATTTTCCAGGATTTCCTTTGGATGCTGTGGGCGTTTCACTGCTGCTGAGCTGCTCTCTTTCTCGCTCTCGGTGTTGCTCGTCCTTATCTGGGTCTTAACTGGGCATTGGCTCCTCATGGATGGTAAGTGCAGAAGATGCAAACTGGGTCGCTTGAGAAGAGCCAGGCCTTCCTGAATTTCCCCCCCCCCAAAGGCCTTGCCTCTCTTGTGGAAGGGAGTATTTTATACAGCATTCATTCCTGAATTGGAATAACATCCTTGGGTTCAAAGAAGTTCAGAATCGTTACACAGACTTGCTTTCACTTGTTTTGCTTGTTTGTTCTATCTTAAGTTTGATGGGTCACCTAGATCCAGTATTTCTCAACCTCAATAACTTTAAGATATGTGGACTTTAATTCCCAGGGCAGGCTGGGGAATTCTGGGCGGGCGTTAAAGTCCACGGACTTAAAAATTGCCGAGGTTGAGAATCTCCGATCTGGAGATAGGCAGGTGTCTTGAATGCAACCTATTTCAAACTTGAAATGCCCCAATTCAGCTCTTCCAAGCAGGAAACGGTTGCTTGTCTCATGCTTGAGAGTATTTCAAAAACGGACCTGTTTCGAATCTGAGACACGCTACTCTGAACTCAAAACACTTGCAGACTTTAAAAAAAAGGATATTTTTAATCTGAAACACTTCTAATATTGACTAAGGGTACAACCCCTAGATTACTATGCCATAAAGATGCCATAAAGATGCCATAAAGAAGAGGGAATCAAGCTATTTTCCAAAGCCCCCAAAGGCAGGACAAGAAGCAACGGGTGGAAACTAATCAAGGAGAGAAGCAACCTAGAACTAAGGAGAAACTTCCTGACAGTGAGAACAATTAACCAGTGGAACAACCTGCCTCCAGAAGCAGTAAATGCTCCAACACTGGAAGTTTTTAAGAAGAGACTGGACAGTCATTTGTCCGAAATGGTGTAGGGTTTCCTGCCTGAGCAGGGGGTTGGACTAGATGACCTCCAAGGTCCCTTCCAATTCTGTTATTCTGTCCTTCCTTCCTTCCTTCTTTCCTTCCCCTCCCCTTCTTCCCTCCATCCCTCCCTCCCTCCCTTCATTCCTTCCTTCCTTCCTCTCCCCTCCTTCCCTCCCTCCCTCCATCCCTCCCTCCCTCCAACACTGGAAGTTTTTAAGAAGAGACTGGACAGCCATTTGTCCGAAATGGTGTAGGGTTTCCTGCCTGAGCAGGGGGTTGGACTAGATGACCTCCAAGGTCCCTTCCAACTTTACTACTATTACTAGATGCAGAGGGGCAGCCAGCATCTCCTCCCAAGAGGCACCTTCGCTCCAGTCACCATTCAGAGTGCAAAAAGTGCCCTTCTAGCTCATACAGGCAAAAGTCGCTGTGTTTGCATTCTTCATTTTTAGAAGAGAAAGATGAAGCGTGCCTGCCTTTTCAGTGCAGGAAAAGCCACGGCTCAGCTTTCAGAAATTTGGGAAACATGGCATGTTATCATCTATACTTCTGTACTACCCCAAGCATTTGGTGACTTTGTGTTCCAAACTGGGTTTGGAGTGTTAGTTCTGACTTGAACTGGGGTACAAGTAGTATCCTGTCCAGTGATCAGGATCACCTATAGAGAGTCTTTCTCTCCTCTGGGCCCGGCATAAGGAACAAGTGGGCGCCATGTTTCTTCATCCCTCATCTGCCATATCTCAGCTAGCTAGTAAAATTGTTTTTATAGCAAATAGTTTGGGAGTTCTTGTGGTATAACATCCTGATCAAATAAGCAGTGGCCTTTTGCACAGCATACTTCAGTATTCCTTTGGGGGTTGGTTCTTTATCAGTTCTTCAGCCTGGTTCTTTCATCAGAGAATTAACAATTTCAGGTATGGAGAGCTACCCACTGTTTTGCTCTGCAAATACTGCTGTTTTATTGTACACTTGTACCTCATCTAATACCTGCATTGTGTGACAAAGCCTGTAGGGTCTGTACACACAGTACTTGGTAGCAGAAGCACTGGGTGTGAATAGAAAGCTGCTCTTAGCACTTTCAGTGAAGCATCACCTTTTAGTAAACATACTATTGTAGAATGATAGAACATCAGGGTTGGTGGGGCCTTCGAGGTCATTTAGTTCATCTGGCTGCCCAAGCGGTAACCTGCTCTTACAGTATTGTCAAGAGATGGCTGGCCGGCCGGCCTATGTTGAAAACAGCTCCAGCAAAAGAAAGTCCATCAGCTCTCAAGGCAGCCCATTCCATTGTTAAACAACTCTTAAGGTTAGGATAGTCTTCTTGAGGTTCAAACTACATCTACTCCCTTGCAGTTGGAACCCCTTGTTTCTTGTCTTGTATTCCGGACAACTCCGAATATTACTTCTGCACCTTGTTTGTGGCAGCTTTTCAGAGACTTGAAGATAGTGATTCTATTTCCCTTTAATCTTTTCTTCTCCAGACGCTGCGTGGTGTCTCCAAACATTCCCCATCCGTTTGGTTTTGTATGCCTCTTGTAGACTTGTTTTCCAAAAGCACTCGAGTGTCCTTCTCAAAAAAATGCCCAGAATAGAATTTAATGTTCTAGAGCAGTCTAGCCAATGGATAACAGAAAGAAAACCTGACTTAAAACCTCTATCACTGGAGGCTTTTAACAGGAGATTGGATGGCCATTTGTCTGGTACAGGTTCTCCTGCTTGAGCAGGGGGTTGGACTAGAAGACCTCCAAGGGTCCTTCCAACCCTGCTTTTCTGTACTCTGATGTTGACACTGTATTTCTGGAAGATACCCAGATCCTTTTGCATGAACAGCTATTAATTGGGAGTCCCTTCTCCTTTATATATTTAGTTTTTCATACAAGAATTTGAGGCTCTTCATTTGTAGTAGTAGTAGTAGTAGTAGTAGTAGTAGTAGTAGTAGTAGTAATAGTAATAATAATAATAATAATAATAATAATAATAATAATAATAATAATAATATGGTGCACTGGAAGATCTGCAAGAAATATCATTTGTCTGTAAGCAAAAACTGGTGGGATCATAAAATAGAGAAAGTCATAGAAAATGATAAAATTAAACTGCTCTGGGACTTCACAATTCAAACAGACAAGCACCTGCAACATAACACCCCAGACTTAACAATTGTCGATAAAGAAGACAAAAAAGTCTGGATAGTGGACGTGGCAGTGCCTGGAGACAGCAGAATAGACGAGAAAGAACTGGAGAAGATAACAAAATACAAAGACCTACAAATAGAAATAGAAAGACTGTGGCAAAAGCAAGCAAGGGTAGTACCAATAGTCATAGGCTCCTTGGGTGCAATCCCAAAACAACTGGAGCACCACTTGAACACCATTGGCATTGACAAATTCGCTATTAGTCAATTGCAAAAGGCGGCCTTACTAGGAACTGCTTCCATCCTGCGACGATACCTGTAATACCATCAAACATCCACATCTGCCTATCCCAGGTCCTGGGTAAGGACTCGATAGGTAGACAAAATGCCAAATCCAGTCTGAACATCTGGCTGATTGTGCGATGATCCATAATAATAATAATAATAATAATCTTTATTGATTAGCCTGTGGGCCATATCAAGGTGCAGAGTTCCAAACACACGTTATACTAAAATGCTGTAAAAACAATTTAAAATGGAATTAGTTAAAATATAATTTAGGATAAAATAGAAATAAAATACAATTTAAAATGAAATTGGGATAAAATACATTGTTAAAGTGAAATTAGAATCAAATATGGCAATTTAATATGTAGATAGATAAAATGTGATAAAATTATACTTCACTATCCCCCCTACAATCTACCCCAGTCAGTCTCACATATGCCGATCTCAGCCGAACCATTTTGCTCAGGTATTGTGCTGTGTTAAATGTAATTTTCAAGTTCTGGCCGTACATAAGGTAAGTTATTTTGATATGGGGGTCCCAATGGGTCATCCGTTTAGAGTATAGGCCAGTGGTGGTGAACCTATGACACACGTGGCAGAGGTGGCACTCAGAGCCCTCTCTGTGGGCACGCGTGCCGTGCCCCGGAGATGGCAACCGTCCTCTTCAACCAGCTACCTGCTAACTCGCCGAGGTCCCACGTGATCGGATGCATCCTAGCACCCATGTGCTTGCTGGCCTGTGTGTGCGGGGGCCGATGGTGTCAGGCAGCAGCCACCCCCGCCCTGCCTCGCCTTGCCTCACCTCACCCCACAGACCCAGCCTCCTGCCCACTGCCCCACCCGTCAGAGACCTTTGCCCGGCCCTCACAGGTGTCCCTCCCCACAAGCAACATCGGGCTGGGCACGCCCACCCTGGCCACACCCACCCATCTGCCATGACCACTGTAGCCACGCCCACTCGGCACCCGGCAATACATAAGTGGATTTTGGGTTGAAGTTTGGGCACTCGGTCTCTAAAAGATTCGCCATCACTGAGGTATAGAGTGGAATCTCTCTTATCTGACCATTGCGTCAAGCTGTTCAAATCTCACTTGCGTGAATATTTCCCTAAGATGTTTGGGCAGTTGTAACTTCAAATAGGTGTCTGCTTGAAAAGTGTGTTTGTATTTGCTCAGCCATTTCAAGTTATCCACCTTACTAAGGATGGCTATGTCGTTTTGTGCTTCAATATTCTTAATTCTTTGGGCAGCTTTATTTTTAGATCCTTCCCCTGTTACGCAAGAGACAGGAAGGCCACAGCTTCTTACAAAATTTATCAGTTTAGTAAACCAGGAAGTTTGTGATTGTAATTTTATCTGCTCTAGTAGACATAACTTGGGGAGTCTATCACTCTCCATTTCATTAGTTTTATGCCAGTAATTATATGTCCTGATTTTGGATAGAGCATGAATTGTACGAATTTCCAGTGCAGCAGATGTTCTTGGATCTACGCCCAAAATACAATTCAGATGCTGGGACTATGTTTGTTCTAGTGTTGTAATTGGGTATATACCCCAAACCTCTGCTCCATAGAAAAGCATAGGAGTAACCTTAGCTTCGTATCATTTGTCCTTGTTGAAATTGATCTGGTTTCTGTTTGCCCAGTGTTCCAACTGATTGTTCTCTAAGGTATTTTCCATCTTTCTATTGCTGCAAATCTAATACAGGTAGTCCTCCACTTACAACAATTCGTTTAGTGACCAAAGTTACAGAGGCACTAAAACAGTGACTTACAACCTTTTTTCACACTTACGAGCATTGCCGCATCTCCGTGCTCATGTGATCAAAATTCAAACACTTGGCAACCGTCTTGTATTTATGACAGTTGCAGCGTCCTGGGGTCACGTGACTCCCTTTTGTGATCTTCTGGCAAGCAAAGTTAAGTGGGGAAGTCGGATTCACTGAGCAGCCGTGTCGTTATGGTTCCGGCTAATGAAACATTTCAAAGAACTTCCAGGCATTATTTTCCTAAAAGTCTTTTATTGTTACAAAATGTCGGCACAGGCACAACGGAGGGATGCTAGGATCTAAGTTCTCGTCCTCTGAGCAGTTAAATGATCAGCATGTTCCCTCCCTAAATTAGCCGTCATATATATCACATTATCCAATTAGTGTGAAGGTCAAAGGTTTCCTTCCTCTCTCTTTCCCCGGGCTTTACCCCCAACCCCCCTTCTGCTCTGTATTAACCCCATAATTACCAGACAATTCTGCATGTTGTCAAAAGCAAGAATATACAATATTTGCAGCGTTGACATTAACAGCTGCAGCAATTCCCTTAACGACTGTGGCAAGAAAGGTCTTAAAACGTGGCAAAGCTCAGTTAACAAATTTCTCGCTTAACAATGGAAATTTTGGGCTCCATTGTGGTCGTAAGTCAGGGACTACCTGTGGTCCTCTTCTCTAACCTCTCGCCTGGGTCATTTATAAATAAGTCCATTAAGGGGACCAGGCCAGGAAATCAACTCCGTGGGAAGACTAAAACTACTTTTACTGGGAATGGCTATAAAAGTCTACAATAAAATTTTAATATTCAAAAAGGGACAAGACAAGGATGTCCATTATCCCCATTGTTATTTGTTTTAACGCTGGAAATCTTATTGATTCAGATTTGAGAATCAAAGCTAATCAAGGGTGTAAAGATAAGGAAGAATGAGTATAAATTGCAGGCTTTCGCAGATGATTTGGTTTTAATTTTGGAACAACCGAATCAAGCGATTGACTGTTTATTAGAACTTATAACACAGTATGGGAATGTTTCTGGTTTTAAAGTTAACAATTACAAGACCAAGATATTATCTAAGAATATGTCAGTTAAGGATAGGAAAAGTTTGATTAAAGCCACAGGTTTTCAGATGGTAAAAAAGGTTAAATATCTGGGAGTATATTTAACTGCTTCAAATGGAAAATTGTATAAGAATAATTATGAACCATTATGGGTAAAAGTACAAAAGGACTTAAAAGACTGGAAAAAATTGCAATTGTCATTGTTGGGGAGAATCTCAGTCTGTGCCGTGCACTTTCTCCATCCTGTTCTAGTTCAGCGAATTAGGGAAGTGTGTCCCTGAGCTGCTTCCAAATGTTGCCCCGTCGCTTCGGGCTCTAGGCCGGAGTTACCAGGGCTCCTCCACTCTTTCCGGCTTGACCTGGGCCCACTGATCTAGACTTGCACGAGGTATTGTGGTCCTGCTCCATCTTCTGATAGGCTAGTCCAGCCTGCATTTACAATCGTCTTTAAAAGTAAAAGTTAAAAGTAAAACACAGTTGCCCGTGCTGCATTCCGGGGTTAGCTAAAGTGGTCACTATCAGGGAAGGAGATCAGGTTGGTTTGGCAGGATTTACTCTTGGTAAACCTTCACTGGCTTTAGGCAAACCATGCATTCTTCTCTCAGTGCACACAATCCTACTGCTTAGTCATCGGATCCAGAGTTTTGGCCAGGAATCACATCGAGCTGGATGGTGCTTTGCTCTCCGTGCTTTCCCCCTCCCCCTTTTTTGAAAGTGGGGCAGCTTTCGCCTTCTCCGAACCTCTGATGCTCCAGTCTTCCATGCTTCCTCAGATGCCACCAAAAAGTCCTCCAAGAGAACCCCCACGGGTCCTTGTGCCTCTTGAACGATCTGATTTTGGAGCCCTAACTAAGCCCATTTGCAGCAGTCGGGACACCACAACCTCCCTTTACTGCCTTTTCTTTCCCACTCCCTCCTTTTCTCCACCTTCCTACTTCGAGCCCTTTGAATGCAATCCCCCCAGAGGAGAAGCCAGAAGCCAGGTAGGAATTGTGCCCTCTCCCCACCTTGCTTTCCCCTCTTAGCAGCCGCCCCTCCCTCCCTCCCTCCCTCCTGGTGTTACCCCCTTCGAGCCAAAAGGGGCTTTTATTGCTTTCGGCTTCCCTTGTGAGCTCTGCTCCTTTGGCCTTTCAGGGGCTCCGACTTCCTGCCTTAGCTGCTGCCTGACAGGCTTCCTCGGGGTTTACAGCCGTCTCCTTGTCCCTTCGGCCTCTTGGGTGGGTTCCTCAGCTGCCTGCTAGTTTCTCCCTCATTGGTCGGCATCTTCCTTTTGAGAGGCTCTCTTGCGCTCCCTTTATCTGAGAAATTGTGTCCATGGGATCCTGCCTGGGATTTCTCTAAGCTTGTTTTTTTCCTCCGCCTTAGTGTTTTCCCCACAAGTGCAGGGTCTGCCTTTTGTTTGTCTGTTTGCTTGACCAATCAAATATTGATCCATTGGTTGAGTAAGGAGGAGGATTGACTGGCGTCATCTGAGCCTGATGTCTTGGGCTAAGGGAGAGGGTCTGGCACAGGGTCACCCAACTGGCTAAGGCAGGACCAGGACGCTCCCTCTCCCAGTTTCTATCTGCGTCCTTGACTGCTAGCTAGGGGTGGGCAACCAGAGCAACTCCACGACCTGTGGACTTCAGCCCCCAGAATTCCTGCGCCAGCATGGCCAATTGCACAAGTCTTAAGGTTGCCAAGCCTGGAGATTGCTGACCTTGAGGAACGGGAGGAAGAGTTGTCAACAAGACAATGGTCAGAGAGAAGAAATCTGAGTCTGGGCTGGAACTGAAACCTGCAAAAGGTCTCAGAGAAGACCCTCCTTGGTTCTCTTGAACATAATGGGAGGGAGGGTTGAAAGAAGGGGCTTCAGACTTGCAGGGTTCTGTCCAAAGTTCCTTCGGCCTCTTGGGTGGGTTCCTGAGCTGCCTGCTAGTTTCTCCCTCATTGGTCGGCATCTTCCTTTTGAGAGGTTCTCTTGTGCTCCCTTTATCTGAGAAATTTTGTCCATGGGATCCTGCCTGGGATTTCTCTAAAGTTGTTGGTCTCCCGCAATCTAATGTGCAGGTACATGGCTGTGCTCCATTTTCTCACTGTATAATATCTTGAACCCTAAGATGATGTCACTGTTTTTTCTTCTTCTGCCAACTCTTCCTTTTGATTAGGATCAGACTGAGGAGAAGCAATACCCTTGTTTTCTCTCTGGCCTTCTGGAAAACAAAAGCCCGTTTAAGGACTTCGCAATCATGCATGAGCTGGTTTTTGAGCAGATGTGCAAATAATTGAAATCTCCTTTAACACCCCCCCTCCTGAAAGTTTTGTCTTTTGTCCATTATGCAGGTCTTTGCTAGGCCAGACATGTCAAACATGTCTGGTTTTTCTACTTGGAAGTGCCGAAATGCCGTGGGGAATGGCTTGGGTGCAAAGACTATAGATTTAAATGTTCGGCTTGCAAAGTAGCAGAACACAGAAGATTTGTGTGCAAGAACTGCTAACACTAGCGGTGGGATTTAAAATTCATTTTGAAAGTGTTGAACCAGCAGCTTTCCTTATTCTTTGGGGATTCTAGAAGGCTGGTTCTTAATTGAAATATTTAAGGGCGTTTAAAACATCATCCAGAGCAGCACTCTTGACTGATTTGAGGAAAGCCTCTGTGACTT
Organism: Crotalus tigris; assembly: GCF_016545835.1. Classification (NCBI taxonomy): domain Eukaryota; kingdom Metazoa; phylum Chordata; class Lepidosauria; order Squamata; family Viperidae; genus Crotalus; species Crotalus tigris. The sequence continues at coordinate 386,862 of NW_024100139.1, read as the reverse complement.
AATAAGTAATGAAAAAGTGCGTTTTCCACAAGCCGTTTGCACAAATGGAAAGCTTCCAAAATTGACAAATTATTAAAATAAGGTTGCACGAAGGCATGTGGGGTGTTCTCCAGCATGATGACTGAAGAATCCACCAATGGGTTTTTTCTGTCCTCCTGCCCAATCAGACTAAGTTGTCAGGTTGTCACGCCCCTCTTTGACCGGGACCTCCCAGTTTCATCTTAGACCAGGGGTAGGCAACCCAAAACACTCAAAGAGCCACTTGGACCCGTTTCCCACCAAAAACAAAACACTGGGAGCCACAAAACCCTTTTGATATCTAAAATGAAGATAACACTGCATATATCCTTTTTTACCTTTATTATAGGTGTGTGTGTGTGTGTACACACACACACACATTAAAAATAAAAGTAAAAATATGACTTGGGAATATCCATACTATTAAAACAATGATCACCAAGAGAATGCTTTAAGAGAATAAAATTACATACACACATAGGTAAAAAAAGGATATATGCAGTCTTATCTTCATTTTAGATGTCAAAAGGATCTCTCTCTCTGTCTCTCTCCCTCTCTATCTGCCCTTGGTCTGCCACTCCTCTTCCCCCACTCTCTTTCTTTCTCTCTCTCTTCCCCCCCCCTCTCTCCCCCTCCCCCCCTCTCTCTTTCTCTCTCTCTCTTTCTCCCCCCCCTCCTATCTGCTGTTCACCTGGCAAGCTTCAAGCTGTTGTCCAACAAGCTCAGGGGTAAGCAACCTCGTCTCTTTTATGACTCATGGACTTCAACTCCCAGAATTCCTGAGTCAGCCTAGCTGGGCTAGCTCGCTCTCTCCTGCCCTTCCTGCTTCCTGCAGAGACGCAGCAAAGGGAGGAGCTCCGCCCAGTAAGCTTTTCAGCTCCTCGGAGAACACTGTGAGTGCACTCTGTTTTACACACACACACGCACACAAAAACACAAACACACACACACACACAGAGAGAGAGAGAGAGAGAGAGAGAGAGAGAGAGAGAGAGAGAGAGAGAGAGAGAGAGAGAAGCAGGAAAGTGTAATTGCCTTTCTCTGTCTCTGTCTCTCTCTGCAAAGGCAGAGGAAGCTGGGAGCCACAGGGGAAGGCTCAAAGAGCCGCATGTGGCTCCGGAGCCGCAGGTTGCCGACCTGTGTCTTAGACTTTCGCCCATGAGGACGTGATAACCTGACTCTCAGTTCGTTTGGATAGCAGGTCAGACTAGAAATTATCAATCCATTGGTGGATTCTTCTTGAGATTGGGAGAATTAGTGGTGATTATTCCCTTCTCTGGGAGATCTGATTCCTTTTTCCCTTTCCCTTCAGGGCTAGAGTAACATTCCTCTCCAGGATAGGGGGGGTGGTTTCTTTTCATTGAATTCAGCAGTCTGCTGACTAAACTATGTTTGATACAAGTCAGGACAAGTCTCTTTCTCTCCCCCCCCCCCAAAGATTAATGGCACCACCAAAGGAAGGACAGAATTAAAGCCTCTAGAAAATAAGCAGGGGAATAGTTTGGTACCCAAAGCTTTTCAAAGTAGCTGCCAGGCAAGATGGACATCAGAGCACCAGGAATGTTCTCCCGAGAAGGTCCTCTCCAGATGCTTCCTCTTGCAGAGTTGGGATACCTGGGAAGGCGATGAAGCTTTTAAGAAGAGGTTGGACAGCCATGTGTTTCAAATGGTATATAGAACAGGGGTGTCCAGACTTGGGAACTTTAAAACCTGTGGACTTCAACTCCCAGAATTCCCCAGCCAGCCAGAGGAATTCTGGGAGTTGAAGTCCATAGGTTTTAAAGTTCCCAAGGTTGGACACGCCTGGTGTGGGGGCTCCTGCCTGAGTAGGGAATTGGACTAGAAGACCTCCAAGGTCTGTTCCAACTCTGTTGTTCTGTAATTCTGGGCTCTCACAGCTGCCCTTTCCTCACCTCAAACCCTCCGCTCTGTCCGCGTGCAGAGCAGCGATGCTCCCTCGGGTTGGGCTGATGAGAAGAGCCAGTGAAATGGAGGAGGTCTGGCCTGGGCCCAGAGAAGGCTGGGGGGGGGGGCTTTCAGTTGAATCTCCTTTTGGCAGCACTGATTGGGAAGATACACTTTGGCCTAATACAGCGGTTCTCAACCTATGGGTCGCGACCCCACTTGGGCTCGATCGACCATTTCACGGGGGTCGCCAAGCAAGGCTGTCCGCCATTTTTTCCCCCTTTTCCGGCGGGTGCCTTACCTCCCTTGGGCTGGGTCAGCTGGTGGCCTAGCCAGTGGTCGGCCTGCTCCCTCTCTGCCGCTTGCCAGCTACATCTCGGCCGGCGCAGGGGGTGGCACCACGCATGCGCGGCGCTCCCGGGCAGGGAAAGTCCTCAACCTACGACCGGTTTAGTCCTTGACTTACTGGTTGGGGGTTGCGGCATTACAAAGGTTGAGAACCACTGGCCTAATATTTGGCATTGAAATTTTGAAGGGTCAAACAGCCGCAGCACTAAACGAGATGACGAGTAGATCCTGGTGAATTTCCCCAGTTCTGAGCTGGATGTCTTAGTTGTTGCTTTAATTTGAAGTTTGTTTCCCATACTGTATGCAAGTAGCCCTCGACTTAATGACCGGTCACCAAATGACCATTCAAAACCAGAGTGGACTTATGATCCAGATCCAAAGTTCCAACAACACGTAACTGCATTTATGTGACTGTGGTTTGTAATGGTGGTTTGTTTTTGTTTTGTTTTTTGGTTTTTTTTTAAGAAACTGGCTTTTACTTCTTATTGTACTTCTGAACCATGATCTCAGTCAACAATTGCAACCATGTGTTCGCTTAATGACCGTTCAAGTATAAGTTCAGTTGTGGACATAGGTTGCACCTCGTGTTTCATACAGGAGCGGAAGGCATCACAGTTCCTTCTAAGCTACCTCTTTCCCCTGACCCTGGGCCCCCTGGCAGGTGGGTTGATCTGGGAGAAGCTGCCTGCTCAAAGCCCCCCAGAAGCTTCTGGGCTTCCCTGCACCTGGCCCAGCAACCAGACAACCCCCCCTCCGCCCCCCGGCCTTCTTGGCGTATGTCTGCCCTGCACCAGCTGGCTTCTTTCTCCACTGAAGATTTTTCTTTTCACCAGTGCCTTTGTTCTGCCTGATAATGCAGATCTGATTTCTTTCTTTCTTTTCATAGCTCTGGCCATGGGCCTCTGTGTTGCAATGATTGCCTTCGTCCGGCTGCCGAGCCTTAAGGTCTCCTGTCTGCTGCTATCGGGGCTATTAATTTATGATGTCTTTTGGGTGAGTTTTTGAATACATATCTGCATTTATATATATATCTGTTACCACAAGCACAATATTCGTCCAGCATTACAAATTGGAGTGTGTGTGTGTTAGAAATTGGCTTTTGGAATTTGTCCTCACAAGCTACCGTAAATGCTGGCGTATAAGACGACTTCCGCGAGCGCTGAAATCGACGCCAAAGACGGGGGTCGTCTTATACGCTGAGTCGTCTTATAAGCCGGAAATACTGGTAGTTTCCGGCGTATAAGACAACGTTCTAGGAATGCGGCCCGGCTATAAAGACGGGGGTCGTCTTATACGCCGGGTCGCCTAATATGCCGGCATATACGGTACTTTTATTGAGTGTAATGCAATGCCTCTAGAGGCATTATATTTCAGGATGTTTTGCATTTATCCACTGTCAAAAGGCCTTTTCTTTTATATAAAATGTATGTTCACTTTTCCCCGTACATATTACTCTGAGGCCCTCATGTTTACTTCAGTTGGGAAAAAGTATGGAAGGATCTGCAATTTTCATTAAGGGAGCTAAATATATTTATTTATTTATGAGACTTATATACCGCTTTAAGTGCGAGCACTCTCTAAGCGGTGTACACCAGTAAGCAATGTATATATATATTTACATTGCCCCCAACAATCTGAGTCCTTATTTTACCTACCCCGGAAGGATGGAAGGCTGAGTCAACCTTGAGCCGGTGAGATTTGAACCGCTGACCTGCTGAACACAGTCAGCTAAAGTGGCCTGCAGTACTGCACTCTTAACTGCTGCGCCACCTCGGCTCTTATGTATATATCTTAATACACTTCAGAGTTTGGGAAATAAAAAGCTGCTCTAAGATTTGCAACATAAACTAGGCTAACATAAAAATCTAAAATATTTTAATTTTAAACATTTGCTCATTCATTCATTCTTTCCTTTGAACTTGAAAGACCGTTCTAGGCATACAATATCAACAATTGTGACTTCATGGAAAGCAAAGCTGCTGGAGTTTCTGGGATGGGAGCACAGTTTCTGGGATGTTTCTGGGATGGGAGCACAGTCACACTTAAAAAACATCCCTTGACCAGCTCTTTGGTAGCTGCTACTTTTTGGGGCTTGCGGGCACTGAGAGGCATTCCCAGCACGTCATTTTCCTTCTGTCTTTCCTAGACCTCAGGGGCAGATGAGGTGGGCAGGCCTCATCTTCCCAGAACCAAATCTCCAGGCTGAAGCAACATCGGCGATGAATGCCCAAGGAGGGCGGGTGCCCCTTATTACCTGGGCAGATCTTCAGGGGGTTATTTGGGGGGTGAAACATTTGGCACAGTCTCTAGTTTGCGGGTTGACCTTTGCAGAGTTGCCTCGCTGTGAAGACCTGCCTTCTTGAAAGCTGGGCTGAGAGGGGGAGGAAGGGGTGGAAGGAGGAAGGGATGGAAGGAGGTAGGATGGGAGGAAGGGGGAGAGAGGTGAAGAGAGGAGAGAGGGAGGAGGGAAGTAGGGAAGGAAGGTAGAGAGGGCGGATGCAGTTGGGGGGGGGGAGATGGACAAGCAACACCTAAGGTCATATGTATGAATTTATTTTAAAGGTATTTTTTATAACGTATTGAAAGTATTAAATGTATTGAAAAATGAAGAATTCAAAAAAAAATTCAAAAAATAAAAAAAAGAAAGCTGGGCTGTTCTTCAGAGTCCCCCAGAGAAGAAGGATAGTTAAACTGGAGACGCCTCCCGCTTCCTTGTTCACGGCTGTCTAATTAAGCTCTTTTATTTAAGGAAGGGCTGCCAAGTCATAGAGCAGTGGTTCTCAGCCTGTGGGTCGGGACCCCATTTGGGGTCGAAGGACCATTTCACGGGGGTCGCCAAACAACGCAGTCCGTCATTTTTTTCCCTTTTCCTTAGCTGTGCTACTCCCTTTTATTCTATTGGCTTTTGAAAGCCAATAGAATAGATTCTCTTGAACAGAGTCTAATTCTATTGGCTTTCAAAAGCCAATAGGAATCGTCCAGGCTGTCTCTGCCCTGCTGAGCCCGCCAAAAGTCCCATTCCGCAAACGGTGCTGCACCAGTTGAGTGGTCCTCGACTTACGACCGGTCAGGGGTCGCGGCATTAAAAAGGTTGAGAACCACTGTCATAGATAGAGCTGAACGGTGCAAAGAGGACAAAGGTTTAATCTGCCCACAAAATATTTCTGTACGTCTTTCACACCAGCGACAAGGCTGCTAAGTCTGGTCACTGAGATCTGGTGGATGCATCTGCCAGCCCCTTTTTGCTTCCTTGCCGCAGGTCCCAATTTGGGTCGTGGGCAGTTCAATCTCGCTCTTTCCCCTCTCCAGGTCTTCTTCTCTGCCTACATCTTCAACAGCAATGTGATGGTGAAAGTGGCCACACAGCCGGCAGACAACCCCCTGGATGTTTTATCTCGGAAGCTTCACCTGGGGCCCAGCGTTGGCCGGGACGTCCCACGCCTGTCGCTGCCTGGAAAACTGGTCTTTCCAAGGTAGGATTGGTCTTCTTGGCTTCCCGTCCATGACTTCTCCAGTTTGGAAGCTGTTTGCAGGACATGATTGCCCTTACAAAAGAGAGACCCAAGCGGGGTGGGTGGGTGGGTGGAGGGGGGGGGGGCATAGCCTTCCATTCACCAACCTGGGTTACCTGGCCAGTTTGTGGCTGATGCTGGCCAAGAAGGAAGGGCTGGTGCTGGGGGCGTTAACATCGCCGGCTCTTTTGCAGTTCCACAGGCAGCCATTTTTCCATGCTGGGGATCGGAGATATCGTGATGCCAGGCCTGCTGCTTTGCTTTGTTCTGCGTTACGACAACTACAAAAAACAAGCAAACGGAGAGTCTTGTGGCACAGCAGGACCCGGGAACATTTCTGGCCGTATGCAAAAAGTCTCCTATTTCCATTGCACTCTCATCGGATACTTCGTAGGTAAGAGGGAAGGACAGCTGGAAAGGGCTGTGACAACTGTGAAACGTTTCCCTTACACAACTCTTTAACAGCAGTCTTTGTAGGATTTTCCTGAATGTGTGTGTGTGTGTGTGTGTGTGTGTGTGTGTGAGAAGGTTGCTGGAATTGGGTATGTCTAGTTTAGTGAAGAGAAGGACGAGGGGGGGACATGATAGCAGTCTTCCAGTATCTCAGGGGTTGCCCCAAAGAAGAGGGAGTCAAGCTATTCTCCAAAGTGCCTGAAGGCAGGAGGAGAAGCAACGGATGGAAACTAATCAAGGAGAGAAGCAACCTAGAACTAAGGAGAAACTTCCTGACAGTGAGAACAATTAACCAGTGGAACTACCTGCCTCCAGAAGCGGTGAATGCTCCAACACTGGAAGTTTTTAAGAAGAGACTGGACAGCCATTTGTCCGAAATGGTATAGGGTTACCTGCCTGAGCAGGGGGTTGGACCAGATGACCTCCAAGGTACACACACACACACACACACACACACACACACACACAGTGCTTTTTTTCTAAAAAAAAAAAAGTGGCGGAACTCACACACGTCATACAACCCGCCTTGCCTACCCTACAAAGTTCCATCCAAAAAAGGTGCCAGAACTCCGTTCTGGGCGTTCTATGAGAAAAAAAGCCCTGCATATACATGCGCGCGCGCGCACACGCACACACACACACACACACACACACACACACACAAAATTTGGAGGGGTTTATGGTACTTTTCCAAGTGCAAAACAAAAAAGTTAAGTGCAAATTCTTAAAACTCTTATATGTTGATCCAAACGTAACTTACACACATAGGTTGTTCTCGACTAACATCCACAATTGGGTATGGGATATCGGTTGTTGGGAGAATAGTCATTGAGACATCACATGACTGCTTCGCTTAACAACCACGATCCTGGCTCTCTCAGTTGCTGTTAGCGATCTTATGGGTCATTAAGTGGATGGAGTTCCAGGTAAGGAACGTGGGATGCCTCCAGGTGTGGGAGACCCTGGGCGACACACAGGTTGGGGAACTGCTGGGGACAGGTTTCTCCACTCAGACTGAAAGTATTCCCTGCTGAAATCCAAGCAGGATTTCATTAAAACGACACCATTTATGTAGAAGTATGGAGAAATAAGGAAATAGATGTATAAACTAGTTATGTATGTATGTAGTTTTGTTCCTTTGAGTCAGCTTCTGAGAGGAGAGAGAGAGAGAGAGAGAGAGAGAGAGAGAGAGAGAGAGAGAGAGAGAGAGAGAGAGAGAGAGAGAGAGATGTATCACTGTGTAGTTGGCAGATAACAACTTTGTCATTGTCAAACCCCGGGGCTTGCCACTTCCTGCCAGCCTCCCCAGTGACTTGATTGTAGGGAGGCAGCAGGAAATGGCGTGGTCTAATGGCCTTCACTTAACAATGGCACACAGACGGCCTGGATGGCCATTGCTAAGCAAAGCGGTCACACTTTATGACCGCATTGCTTAGTGACGGCATTCCCGGGCTCGATTGCCCTTGTAGGTTGAGGAGTACTGTAGACCTTTTAACCAAACTTAGAAAACAGTTTATGCTGGACGGTACCTTGAAGTTTTTTGCTAAGCTTTTTATTAAACAAGGTTTTCTAAAATATAGCCCTAATTTTTAATCCGTTTTAAACACACACATACAGGCTAACTAGCTAACAGTATGACTAGCTGAGAGGTGTACAGTCTTTGAGCCATTATTAACTCTCAGAAGCTTTTTAGTTTTTAATTGGCAGCAATGCTGGCTGGGGAATTCTGTGAGTTGATGATGTCCACAAATCTTAAAGTTGCCAAGGTTGGAAATGGGTAGCAAAGCAGAGCCAGCAAAGGTCAGTGCAAAGACAAATCTCATCTTCTGTCCCAGGCCTTCTAGGGATAGTAGATTTCTCCAGGGGCTGCATCTGCTGAGTAAAAACGAGCACCTTCTAGCAGTGAATTTTCTTGCCTCCTTCGCAGGGCTCTTAACAGCCACCGTGGCGTCTCGCATCCACCGAGCAGCCCAGCCGGCTCTGCTGTACCTGGTGCCCTTCACCTTGCTGCCACTCCTCACTATGGCCTACTTGAAGGTAAGTGGGCCAGGATGGAGACCAGCTCCTGGTTGCACCCTTTGGAGAATCCAACTTGTAGCCTAGAAGGGCCAGCAGCTAGGCCTCTCTCGATTCCTGACTAACTCTATAGCTCCTGCTCAGAAAAGGAAAAAGGAACTCGTGCCTTGAAAGGGCTGTGATCTTAGATCAGCTTTTGCTTTTATTTTAAGTTTTAAATATCTGCCTGCATTTCCTTGATACTGCCCGCTGCCTGAAAACGTAATGCGTGCATGTTAAAAATATCTTTACTCCCTTCTTGAATCGTCAGGAAGACTTGGCAGCAACACTACAGTGAACAGGTAGTCCTCAGGTTACACCTGCTCGTTTAATGACCATTCGGTTGGCCTTAGCCTAGCAGTGAAGTACCGTGTGACAGAGCGAGCTCCCGTTACTTGCCCCAGCTCTTGCTAGCAGTTTGAAAGCATGCAAATGCGAGTAGATCAGTGGTTCTCAACCTGTGGGTCGGGACCCCATTTGGGGTCGAACGACCATTTCACGGGGGTCGCCAAACAACGCAGTCCGCCATTTTTTCCCCCTTTTCCTTAGCTGTGCTACTCCCTTTTCTTCTATTGGCTTTTGAAAGCCAATCGAATAGACTCTCTTGAATAGAGTCTAATTCTATTGGCTTTCAAAAGCCAATAGGAATTGTCCAGACTGTCTCTGCCCTGCTGAGCCCGCCAAAAGTCTCATTCTGCACCAGTTGAGTAGTCCTCGACTTATGACCGGTTGAGTAGTCCTCGACTTACGACCGGTTGGGGGGCGTTGCGCCATTAAAAAGGTTGAGAACCACTGGAGTAGATAAACAGGTACCCCTTCGGTGGGCAGGTAACAGCGTTGCGTGCGCCTCAGTGTTTAGTCATGCTGGCAACATGACCACGGAAGCGTGTTCGGACAACACCAGCTCCCTCAGCTAGGAAACGGAGAGGAGCACCATGCTCCAGAGTCGGACACAACTGGACAGGGGACACTTTTACCTTTTTTTTTTTTTTTAAACTTTGGAAAGGGTGCTTCCTTGCATTCTTAGATGAGAGGGAATCTCTTTGGGTGTCCATAATGTTTTCCCAAGATACCCCTCAGTCCATTTTCTTCTTTGAAATAGGGCGCCGTTCTACTGTGATCCTAGTTTCGACAAGGCTTCTCTTCCCTTCACAGCCGGCTGCTCTGTGCTTTTCTGCCTTCTCAGCCAGGTCCTTTCACAGGAAGGAATAAAATAAAGTTCCCTCGGCCTTCACCTCCTGCTCAGAATAATCGCTTGCAGGGCCTTCAGTTCAGTATCGTTGGTTTCCTGCGAAGGACGGGTAACAGCCACCTGTTGGCTCCAGCCACTGCAGCAACCCTCTCCCCAGTCACCCGATCATGATCAGTGCACTTGGTAACCACGCTTACGATGGTTGCAGCGTCCCACGGTTACGTGATCGCCATGGGCACCTTTCCCTGCTGGCTTCCCACAGGCAGAGTCAAGGGGAAGGTCGCAGGTCATTTTGAGGTAGATGGAAAATTGCCATTAAGAGAAATGGTAAAGTACTTTTGAATTATATTTTAATTAACAGAGGTGATGTTTTGAAAGCATTAACTAATACTATAAACTGGCTGAGTGGGATGACCTGTGTGCAATTCTATGAAGAATTGCACACAGGTCATCAGACTTGCCCTCCAATGGATCCTCGTTAAAGGATTTAAAGTGGACTCATTCCAATTACAGGGCCTCGAAAGAGTCCTGTATTGTTATTTTTCGTCACTACCTCCCCGCGTCGGGAGTGGGTAATTTGCGCGCCTGCTGCCTTCCTTGGATGTGGTAGCCGTTTCTCAGGCTCCCTCTCCGGAATCGAACCCTGATTCCCCGTTACCCGTGGTCACCATGGTAGGCGCAGAAAGTACCATCGAAAGTGGATAGGGCAGACGTTCGAATGCGTCGTCGCCGCCACGTGGGCGTGCGATCGGCCCGAGAAGTGTCAACTGAAAGTCACAGATGGTGTGAGATATTACCCGTGTAGAGAGGTGTGGTAAGACAACCGTTTGTGTGAACTTCTCCTTTTTCCTGGTGTAGCCTCAAGATATAAACTTCTCTGTTTTAGTGTGTTAAAGGTAGATAAGAAGTCATCCCTTGGGTAAAAGCGTGGGCGGCAAGCTGTATAAAAATGACACCCTGGGAGTAACTCAGGGTTCAGAATTTGTCATGAGAATGCTCTGAACCATTGTGCACAAATAAAGCCTGTTTTCTCCAACCCTTCGTGGTCTTGTCTTCTGATATAAGTATTGTGGTTTTTCCACAACAATTTGGTTAAATCTCCCCCACCCAGCAGTATCCATCCCAAGCCCCGCCATACTTGGGCCGCACCGGACCCTCGTGCACCCCTACTGACCCTCCTGCCTGCCCGTCTGCGTTCCGTGGAGAGAGGTTTTTCCGCAGACCGGAGGGGGCCTAGTTTTGTGTGCCGCCTCCATCCCGCGGACGGGGCTTTGCTTGTTTGTGCAGACCGGGTGCTGGCATGCCACAGTACTGCTCCATGGGCCAGGTGTTGGCCTTGTGACACTGGTATTTGAACATAGATCTTTTTAACGTGTATTTTTTTATTGGGTTCTGTTAACCTAGGTGAAATATTAATGGACTGTATATGGCTAGTCCCTGTATGATACGCCCTACTGTGCTAATTAACTGACCCGGTCTCTCTCCCAGGGCGACCTGCGCCGCATGTGGTCGGAGCCATTCCATTCGAAGTCCAGCAGCTCACGGTTCTTGGAGGTATGATGGAGCCGGCGGTCAGCGGCCAAACTTCTGCCTGGATCTTTTTTCACTCACACAGCTTGCTTGCCGGTGTCTGAGGCAGGGCTGGTACTCCGGGGCATTGCCAGTTTGTGGAACTTGTACAGACCGACTCGCTGTATTTCCAGGAGGAGGAAAGGGCAGAGTCGCCGGGCTTGCTCTCCAGCCTCTTCCTTGTGACTGGAGACCCCCTGCCCCAGCTCCCTTCTCCTCCCGGCCCCCCTCCTGTTTACAAACCAGTGCAGACCGTCGGCTGCTCCTGGGGGGGGGGAGGAGGAGGAGGAGGCAGCAGCTAGGTCAGAAAACGGCACACTGAGTCGTTGAGGAACTTGTGAACACTACAAGGAAAAATGGCCACAGCACTTGGAGTTTCCTGGACAACCCCACCCGTACTTTGGATCCTGTTTTTCCGTTGGACTCCAGTTTTGGAACGAACTGAATTTCTTCGCTCCCTGTACTCTTTCTCTCTCCCCCCTTTCCGTTTATTTTCTCCTGTGGTGTGAGGTGACCTATGAAATCCACAGACATTGATTGACTTATCGCAGTATACCAGATTAAAAACTTTGTTGTAACAAGTTACATTTCCACCCTGATATCATAATGCAGTGAATAAGAGCATCATACACACACACACACACACACACAGAGTCAGACAAACACACACACACATACACACACACACGTTCCTACACTCCTCCTTTTATACATCCCTTCAGGCATGCACATATAGCATTGTATATGTGTGTGAACCAACACACAAAACACAGACCCCCACCCACACTGCAAGGGCAAACTCTGCTAGGATCATGCTTTGTAGCTGAGAGGGGCTTGCTGTAATTTTGAGCATGTAGAGCAGTTGACAATGGCTTTCTTGTATATGGATCTGCAAATAGCCCGATGCCACTCCCTGTCCCTTCCCACCAGTGAAGCTTCCAGTTCTGTTTTCTTTTAAAGGTGTCGTATGTCGTACTGAATGTCCTTCTGGATGTTAGGGGATTTTGTTTGTTTTGTTTTTTGATTTGCAATCAATGTAGCAAACTTAGGGGGGGAAGAAAGACGAAGCCTTTTCCTTCCTGCCCTGTTTTGTTTGTGGGTTTGTTTTTTACAACTTGTCCATAACAGTTTTTAGTAGCTCTCTTCTCTTGACCTAATGCATGTATTATAGCAGCTGTTGTCTTCGTGTGTTCTGATCATAGTAATGTATGACTTGTAAATACATTTTTTTCTATTTTCTATTTTTGGGTAATTTCTTTTGCATTGTTTCATTAGTGTGTTGTATTTCTCCCCATTACCCAGTGTTTAAAAAGTGGGGACTCCACCCTCTGCTGTTGTGATGGTCAACGTTTATGATGACTACTTTGTACCTGGGAGTCTCTTAAAAACAAGGACTTTTCTAAACAAAGTGTCCAGGTTCTGTTGTGTTAACTGTGACAGATCAACTGTTTTAAAGTTTCCCAGCATCATGATCTCTTTTTGATCAAAAGAAAAGTTTCTGGCTTTCTATTTAAAGGTCTGTGCTTGTAAAATCTCAAACCCCAGGACATTACAGGCCTTTCCTAGGCTGGCTTCAAAGAGCTTGGAGCTGAGATGGTTTATTGCCCTTCAGTCATACGTGGACAGTCATCTCCTGACATGCAACCATCCCTCATTGTTTCCTTTTTGTGTTCCTCAGCAGGTTTCACGTTGCCTTCGTGTCCAGTTTGAGAGCTTCCTGGAAGCATCTAGTTAGGTGTTTGCAGGAGGTGGTGTTGTGGACACCCCTCGTCTGAGCCAAGGGACCTCCTTTGTGCATACAGTTTAGGAGGCACTTTGAGAAAAGGGGCACAGGAACACAATTCTTAAATTAAGGGAACCCCTCAGCTTGCCTTCAGAGGTTGTGGGTACTCCATCCCTGGAGGTTTTTAAAGAAGAGATTGACCAGCCATTGGTCTGGAATGGAGAGGGTAAAGGTGTCCAGCCTTGGGAACTTTAAGACTTATGGACTTCAACTCCCAGAATTCCTCAGCCAGCATAGTCTTAAAGTTCCAAGGTTCGACACCCCAGTATAGGGTCTCCTGCTTAAGCAGGGGTTGAACTGGAAGACCTCCAGCTCTGTTATTCTGTATGTATATTTCATCTTTTCTCATCATGAAAATACAGGTCACCCTACTTCCATCCAGGCCCTGACCACACAAAGAGCTGCTTGGCTTCTAAAGATGGCTGGTTTTGTTGTCTTTACAGATGGCCCTGGTGACGCAGTCTATCTGAAGCATGTTGAATTTTTTTTGTTGTATTTTATTTGCAAACAAATTCAGGACTTTGGTAATTTCCAAACAAATCTAGCTTTGGTACCCTGTATTGAAGACTCAAGAGTTTAGCTTGGCTTAGTTGACTAATTGGAGCTGATCCTAAGGACCCCGGCCCGTTTCTCACACTCGACTCATCAGACCCACGTCTGCTGTATCCTGATGTTTGGTTGCCCTAAACCTGTTCTCCAGAGCACAGATCTTTGGGAAAGGAGTCACCGTGGAACGAAAGTGTATTTTGCATTGGTTCGAATCATAGGGCAGGAATTCACTTCCAAAAGCTTTCGTTAGCAGCCGGTGTGCATTTCCATATGTGATAACAATGAAGATGCTTGCAGGGAGACAAGAATTTTTTTTTTTATTACGGGAACAAAATGCTTCTCCTGTTTCCAGTCCACTCATTTTGCATACTGGGTGTTTGCAACCCCTCCTCCCTTACCCCCCACAACCCACAAAAGAGTGGAGAGTCCAACTCTCGGGGGTTCTGGGCTTGAATTTTGAAAATCCTAACTGAAATCGCCAGCTTTTGCAGTTGAAAGTTGTTGTCACTTTCAATCAATTAAATTTCAATTCTCAGAGATTATTTTCTTAGTTCTCAACTAAGCGATAGGGATGTAATCAGTCGTCTTAAAATAATTGTCGTTGCTCCTGGGAGAATTTATCCATTTGCATGGAGAATTGATGTGCAATGTGGGTTATGGGAGAATGTGAGGAACTTTCTGAAGCGTTGATAACTGTTTGTTGGGCTCTTCTTCTCCAGTTTCAGTGGGCAGGGAATTGGCAGGCAGGCAGCACATCTGGCCACATGAGGCAGGACCTGTTCGAAGGGCCTGGAAGCAGCTGGGAAGCCTGTGCATAACTGGGGTCCCGTGGTGTCCATCCACCTTCCCCCTGGAGGGTCTCTCAATGCGCTGCATTGCGTTAACAGTGACTGGGATTTTCAGCTGCGCAAGAAGCGCATATGTGGTGTTTATTTTGCTCTGCTCAGACCATGCCTTTCTATAAAATATTCCCAATGTATGCATATTTTTAAACCATACTTTTTAGAAGTCATATTTTTACAAGTCCGTTCAAAAGCAGCTCCAAAGTGGATGCTATACCTGTACTATAATTAACATCCCGGCATCTTATAAAGTATATATTAATTTGTGCTTGTGGTTTTAATTTATTTAATGAGATGCGTTGAAATTCTATGTAATTGAGGCACTGATGATCAGTGTCTGGTTTTTTTTCAAATCCATTTAAAAAATGTTTTGGTTTTTGATCCCTTAAGAGAGAAAAAAGAGGGAAGTAAAATTACTATGCAGGCAGTTGATGCTGGGTTGTGTTGTATCAAATTGCTCGTTTTACTTCCCATTTAAAACTTCCACCTTTTTTCTTTTGAATTGGCTCATGGAAGGAAACAATGGCTCCCTTCACGTTCTCCCACCGTTGCTGCAAAATGACTAGAAACTGGTGGAGTTCTTGTGACTTAAATCCCCCAACCCTCTAGACAGGATCTATGACTTTTTCGACCATACTTTCAGCAGGCGCTTCCGTTTGTACAGAGGCCCCGAGGAGCAGAAAAGCTGACCAAGGCCACGTGCAGATGCCAGCTGGGGTGAGCCGCTGGAGATGGCTCTGCTAAGCCCTGCCAGTCGGAGGCATCTTAGTAGCCAGAAACCTCAGTCTGGATTGAGTCTCCGTTTGTTGGCTCTTTCCCAATCCGTCGCCCTGCCCAAGCACGGCTTCAGATGCCCGCTCTGGCAACCTCCGCGGAAGGTTTCTGTGGCGGCTGGACCGATGGCCACCGAGAGGCCCACACGGTCCTCTCCCAGTCTCCCTTTTTCCCCCAGCACGAGTTGTCCCCCAAGACTTTGTGGCATAGCTGGGCCTCCCAAAAACCAGGGAGAGTTTTAAGTTCAGCAGCTCTCCCAACTCTTGGTAACCCCACCCTTGTGTGTTCTAAGACTGGCTGTACAAGGTAAGGTGATATATCTGGGCGCTGATATATCAGGAACCCAGGAAGCAGCTGGCAGAGTCTAAAGAGGATCCAGGCAGCCACACCTGAAAAGCTTCTGAGGAGCAGCAGATGCACCTTCTGTTGACTTGCTTCAGCATTTTAAAATAAAATAGTTTTGTTAAAATAGTTTTGATTCAGAAGCACAAACACTTTTTTTCCCTGTGCCGTAACTGTACGGGTGGCCCTCAACTGAATTTGGGTTGCTAAGCCATGCAGTCATTGAGCAATCATTGTGTGACCAGACCCAGTTTTATGACCATTTTTACCAGTTAAGTGAATCACCGTGGCCATTAAGCAAATCAAGTGGCCGTTAAGTGGATCACATGGTTGTTAAGCGAATCCACCTTCCCCAGTTGACTGCTTCCCAGAAGCCGCCTGGGAAGGTCACAGCCTGAAGTCATCTGACTGCAAGACGCTGCAACTGTCATAATGCGAGCCGACTACCCAGCGCCCAAGCTGTGATCACGAGACCGCAGAGTTGATGTAACAGTTGTAACTTCAAAGTAAGTCACTTTTCTGAGGCGTTGTAACTGTGAATCATTGTTAAGTGAACAGTCATAAGTTGAGGACTAGCTGTAGCTGTACAGTTATGTTCTTGGTGTGAAAGGGCAGACACAGATATGACGAGACCGGAAGAGAGGTGATCCTCAACTGCCTGAGAGACCCTGTAGGACAGTGGTTCTCAACCTTTTTAATGCCGCGACCCCCAACCAGTCGTTAATTGAGGACTACTCAACCGGTTGTAAGTAGAGGACTACTCAACTGGTGCAGCACCGTTTGCAGAATGGGACTTTTGGCGGGCTCAGCAGGGCAGAGACAGCCTGGACAATTCCTATTGGCTTTTGAAAGCCAATAGAACTAGACTCTATACAAGAGAGTCTATTCTATTGGTTTTCAAAAGCCAATAGAATAAGAGGGAGTCGCACAGCTAAGGAAAAGGGGGAAAAAATGGCGGACTGCGTTGTTTGGCGACCCCCGTGAAATGGTCGTTTGACCCCAAATGGGATCCCGACCCACAGGTTGAGAACCACTGCTGTAGGATCACCTCCACCTGCTGTCTTCAACTTGCGGTGGGCAAAAAGGAGATCACACACTTGTTCTACTTCTCTAGTTATTCATCCTGGAACGGTGCATTTTTAAACTTTCTTTTTATCCCTACCTTAAAGACTAATTTTATACCTGGAATATCTTCATCATGTTTTAAACAGTTGTTATGTGAGTTGAATACTGCTTCAGTGGCAACCTTTTCCAAGAAATATATAGTTAACAAAAGTTAAAAGACTAATCTTACTGCACCGAGGAAGCACTCTAAAAACATCCAGACCTATTTAAGCCATTTGCATTCAGAACCGCCTTCAGCTTCTGGATGGCCTTCTAGGGCAGCCCCATATAGGGTGTATTGCAGTAACCCAACCAAGGGAGAATTAAGGCATGATGACAGAGCACCAGGTTTCCTGGTGCAGAAACAGGATGCAGTTGTGCAAGAGCCCTCTTAGCTGCCGTTGGCACCTCTCCCTCGTGCAGCAGAAGCCGTGAGTCCAAGGAGATTCTCCTTCACCAGTTCCGAATGAAGGCATGCGGCCTTTCCATGATCAAGGATGGACTCTCCCTGGACTCAGTCTTGGGATCCAAAGCAATTCCATCTTGCTGGATTCTGACTTCCGGTCACTCCTTTGTGGCTTGATGCAAGCTGAATATTGGCATACTGATAACTAATCCTGGGTCAAGAAATAACCTACCATCTGAATCCAATATTCATATGGACATTAAACAGTAGTGGAAAGGAGTCAAACATTGCAGCCACCCACAACTAAAAGACCTTGCAACCCCACTTCTCCCACTACCGTTTGCTGGAGTCAGCTTAGAGGAAGGACAAGCACACTAAAAATGTACCACCAATTCCCAAACACAGCAGACGGCCCAGACCGAGCCTGTGATTTGATCAACCACTTGAAAATCTATTTCCTCCAGGGCCCTCCAGAGTTACAGACCTACTTGAGAACTTTCACCATGAATGAAGCATTAGAGACTGGTTGGTAATTCTCCAAATCAGACTGAGTGATGTCTAATTAAGGAGAGCACTTCCACTAATCAGAAAAGGCAGGGATCCAACCCACAAGAGGCGGTGGAGTTGGTGTCCCAGAGGATGGAGATCCACTTCCTCAGACCAACAGTTGCAGGCTCATCCCAGGTAGCTTCACAAGAGTCTTTCTTCACCACAACTGGTGTCTCAGATGGCATCTTAATTCTGAATGCCAGATGCACAACAGATGTTCCTCATGACCATCTTTCTCCTTTGGAAAATGAAATGAACTGACCAACTTTAATCAGACTATGATATCAGACTTCTTAACATTCCCCAAATTCAAACCACGCTGCCTCTGCTGCAAGAACACGGGCGGTCAAGGCTCCCGAGTTGGGGGCCTGTGACAAGCCCATGATTATCATGGTGACTATAAAACCTTGAAACTGAATCCAACCCTGGAAAAGGCAAACTGAAGTTGTCCAAGTCACCAGCCTGGGAAGGACCTGTGCTGACTTGGAGATGAGGTAGAGCATGTTTGTCAGCCTTGGCAACTACCCTGTGGACTTCAACTTCCAGAACGTGGTGGGGAAGCAAATTTAAAATTAAAAAAATGAAAGCACTCCAAGCTGGAGACGAGACTGAGTTCTCGTCCTGCCTTAGGCATGAAAGCCAGCTGGGTGAGTCTGGGCCACTTAAATTTCAGTTAAATGTTCAGACAAAAATACCTGACTTTGAGGGGGGCGCCAAGGCCCAGCTAAGTCTCCCCTTTCTCTGGGAAGCTGCAAGGGACCCTCTTCCAGCTCCAGGGTTTTAGCACGCAGAAGGCCGGACCCTTGAACATGTATTCAAAAAAGGACGGCAATTAAACCCAAAGCTGTCAGTGCTCAAATTTAATCGCCGATTCTGATTGCATCAAGGCGGGCATCTGCCTCTGGGGTGGAGGAAACTTGGCTTTGGGGCACAAACAAGGCACTTGGGAGTCTTACGGCTACGGTTTGCTCTCTGCCACCAACACCAGCAGCTTTTCAGGGTTTGTTGATTTGGGTCGCTTCCCAATCCCCGGTTAATGTCTCACTGATCTGTTTCCCGACAACCTGCTTTCTTGCAGCTGTCACTGAAGACAAAGAGAAACTGCACCTGGACAGATCTCGCCCCACTGGAATCCGCGTGGTCCATGATGGAGTAGATCTTAGCTAGAGACTAGAGAACTTTGCCAAGGCTGGGATAGGAGGCACTTGTGCACCCATGTCCAAGGTCCTTGTTCCCGATGATTCAAGGTGCCTCTTCTCTACCTCCATCGGCGACGTGGTCATCAAAGGAGTCGGGTGCCTGGCCTGCCAAGGGGTGGATGCCCGCCATTTAAGCCAGCTCCTGACCTAAGGGGGGCCCCGTGACCCTCATCTTCCATAGCAGTCCTCTTCAGCTTCGATAGGCCTTCAGCAGCTGCCCGGCAATCACCAGCCTCTGGATTTCGCTGGTTCCCTCGTAGATCTCCGTGATGCGGGCATCTCGGTAGTGGCGCTCGGCCGGCATCTCCGTCACATAGCCCATCCCGCCCAGGATCTGGATCGCCTGAAGGAAAAGCAGCGGTTCTGGCACGGGTGGAATGGAGGCAGCCCTCCGCAAACTGGGCCAGCCTCCCGGCCATCTAATCCTCAAGCTTTGCAAGGATCGTCTGTCCTTACAAGACGAAGCGCAACTCACCTGCGGCCTTTCCCTGGTGAAGCTTACCTGGTGGGAGATGAAAGTCGCTGCCTCGGACGCCGAGAGCTTGGCCATGGCTGCCTCCTGGGGGGGGGGGAAGCAGAGAAGCTACCTGGCACGGTCCTCTCTCAGAGGCTCAGGTTACACCTATGGCACGCGTGTCGCCAGTAACATGCCAGGCCCCAGACCCTCTGGAGGTCATGCGAGAGGGCCTTGCTCTCGCAGCACCTCCGGGGCTTCCAAAAATCCTGCAACGTCCTCTTTTTTCCAGGGAGGGGAAATGGGGAAATGTCTGTGTGTGTGTGTGTGAGAGAGATGCCAAGAGATGCCAGAGCCAAGGTAGGCATTTTTCTGAATTTTCAACAAGTCAAGCTCAAAGGATATCAGT
Source organism: Crotalus tigris (assembly GCF_016545835.1). Lineage (NCBI taxonomy): Eukaryota > Metazoa > Chordata > Lepidosauria > Squamata > Viperidae > Crotalus > Crotalus tigris. The sequence continues at coordinate 367,399 of NW_024100139.1, read as the reverse complement.
AGCCAAGGAGGGTTTGCTGCTTATCCCACTTATTCCTTTGTATATAACCTTGTAAAATGCTGGCATTCTCATGAGATGCTTTTTTTTTTTTTTTTTTAAGAAATGAACTTTAATTCTGAAGTCTGCCCCAGCAAGGATGGCCAGGGAATCCTGGGAATTGAAGTCCACAAGTCTTCAATTCTGCCAAGTTACGGCACTCCTGCTAAAGAGGCTAATTAGGCCCTAGTTGGTAGAGAGGGAGATTACCTTTGTGTAGGGCTTTCCGTGGTCAGTCAACGTGGCTGCTCTCCAGGTGAGCAGGCGAGCCCCCTCCAGCGCCACTGCCATGTCAGCCAGCTTGAACTAGACACAGAACACCCCCAGGGCGGATCGTCAGCACCCCTAAACTACGGGAGGAGTCTAAACCAGCATTATTGCCGGTTAGCAGACGACCCTGGCTTAGCCGAAGGGAAGAGGGTGCCCGAGGGCTGCAGACTGGATGCCACAAAGGAAAGCCAAGCAGCCCTTGCAAGGCCCAGGGGTGGAGCAGGCCATTCCCCATGAAGTGTGTGTGTGGGGGGGGGAAGGTCACATGTGAATGGTACAGGGCAGAGGGGGCAACTATGGCAATTTTATGATCTGTGGACTTCAACTCCCAGAATTCCTGAACTGAGGTCCAGAGGTCATAAGATTGCCATAGTTGCTCCCCAGCCCCATACTTATAAGCTTTGGTTTAGTGACCATCACTGAAAACAGTGACTTGTGACCAGGTTTCACAGTTATGACCGCTGCCGCCTCCCCTTGGCCACTTGGCAGCTGGCCTGCATTTAGGAAGACTGCAGTGTCCTGGGGTCACGTGATCCCTTTTTGCGATCTTTTGGCAAGCCACTTAACTCAGTGGCTCTCAACCTTTCTAATGCCGTGACCCCATAATACAGTTCCCCATGTTGTGGTGACCCCCCAAGTGGGTGTGGCCACCAATAAGAGGGAGTAGGACAGCTAGGGAAAAGGGAAAAAAATGGTGGGCAGCGTGGTTTGGCGACCCCCGTGAAATGGTCATTCGACCCCAAATGGGGTCCCGACCCACAGGTTGAGAACCACTGCCTTAACTGCTGTGTTACTGTGTTCATTTAACAACTGCGGGGACAAAACTCATTTAACAGCTGTCTCGCTTAGCAACAGAAGTTTTGGGGTCAATTGTGGTCACAGATCGAGGACTTACCCATATAAGCGTCTCCTGCTTGAGCAGGGGGTTGGACTAGAGAGCCTCCAAGGTCCCTCCCTCCCTCCTCTGCTGTTCTGCATTCCAGGGGGACCTGGGCTGGAGCACCCAATGGGGCAGGGGGAGGCCTGTCTTTTTGTCATTTGGGCCCCAGAAGTGCTCTTAATGCCCACCCTGACCTGGGCAGTATCTGGGGCTCAGAAAGAGGCCCTTGAAGCAGAGCAGCAGCAGGGAAAGCGGGGGGAGGGCTGCCCCCCCTACCTGAATGGCCTGCAGCTGGGTGAGGGGGTGCCCAAATGCCAGCCTCTTCTCGGCGTAACCCACGGCGCAATCCAGAGCGGCCTGGCCAATCCCCAAGGCCTGGGAAGCAATTCCAATCCGGCCGGAGTCCAAGGTTTGCTGCAGAGAGGACAAGGAGGCACTGGGGGAGGGCCTCGTGGGGGGCAGGGGGTCCAGGCAAGGGGCCCCCTTCCCTCCACCACTCACCATGGCGATCTTGAAGCCCATCCCCTGCGCGCCCAGCAGGTTCTCCTTGGGGATGCGGCAGTCTTCGAAAATGAGGTTGGCGGTGGAGGAAGCCCTGATGCCCAGCTTGTCCTCCTTCTTGCCCAATGAAAGGCCCGGGCACGGCATGGGCACCAGGAAGGCGCTGATGCCCTGCAAGGAACAGCAGCCTTTCCCAGCGGCTCTCCAGAAGCCCCGAAGCCCCAGCTGACTTCTTCTGCCCAGCAGGACTTGGGGAACAGGGGAGGACGCAGCTTCCCCTCCTCCCATGGGAGCCAAGCAGGTGGAGCAGCCCTCAAAGAAGGGCGCCCGCTCGGTTTCTGGAGCCAGGGCCCCCCCGTTCTGGAGGGGGACGCGTCCCAGAGATCAGGATGTGCACCGTCTCTCCTTCCTTTGGATGCCCGATGGCCACTGTGGTCTTCTCTTCAGCTTCTGGGCCAGACTCGGCTGTCCCAGGCCCCCCTGGAGACGGTTCCCAGGACCCTTTCTCCTCCTGCAGAGACCACCCGCTTGCCCGGCACAGCCGAGGTCAGAGCCTACCTTGTGCTTCAGGGCTTTGTCTGTGGTGGCGAAGACCACGGCGGCCGAGGCCTCCCAGGCGTTGGTGATCCAGGCCTTGGTTCCATTCAGCACCCACTCGTCCCCAGCCAGCTGAGCCACGGTGGATGCCGCTCCGGCGTCGCTGCCGTTTCCTTGGCGAGAGAAAGACCGTGCATGCAGCCAAGAGGTGCTGCAGCTGCTGCCGGGGCACGTGCATCAGGTGGCCGGAGGAGAATGTTGCCTTTTGCTCTTTTCCAGCAGCGCTGCCTGGCTGGCTGGCTGCAGCAGGTGTCAGACCTACCCCAATCTGATCCCTTAGGAAAGAAAGACCCTCGACTCCACTTGGTTACAGCAAGGGCTTCTTTTGCTAAAGGTGTTGGCTGCAGTGACGTCAGGCTAGCTCTGATACAAGAGATCTCTTGCTCAAGAGATACAAAAAAGGTTTGCCCCCCCATCCCATCCCCCCCCCCCGGTGTCCAGTCTCTTTCCAAACAACCGGAGCTCACCAAATTGTTTTGAGAATTCTTGAGATGTTTGGGGGTGGCAGCCTCCCCCATGGTTATCTGGTCACCACTGGGATGCTTGGTCAACCGGCAGGTGTTTTTGATGGTTGCCGTGTCCTGGGGGGGGGTCACAAGATCCCCTTTTGTGACCTTCTGACAAGCAATGTCAATGGGGAAGGTAGATTCACTTAACAACTCTGCAGTGATTCGCAATTGCGGCACGAAAAGTTGTAAAAATGGGGCAAAACCCGCTCAACCGTCTCGCTTAGCGATGGAAATTTTGGGCTCAGTCGTGGTCCTAAGTTGAGGACGGCTTGTAGAATCTAAAAGGAATGGACCGCCGGGGGAAAATCCCAAGCGCCCAAGTTACCTGGCTCGCTCAGGGCAAAGCACCCCACTTTCTCCCCACTGGTGAAAGGAGGGATCCACTCCTGTTTCTGCTCTTCAGACCCAAACTTCAAAACTGGTCCTAGATAGAGCGACTGAAGGAGGAAAAAAAAAGGGTCCCTGTAAATCTGCTTTTGGGACTGTGCCACAGGGGGTGAGGTGGGCTGTCGGAGAAGGACCATCCGTGGTACCCACGTTGTTGACGCTCATGATGACGCCGGTGGACGCGCAGCCGCGGCTGATCTCCTCCAGGGCGACGGTGTAGGCCAAGCAATCCAAGCCAGCTCCTGCGTATTTTTCGGGCACAGCCATCGCTAGGAGCCCCAGGGCCCCCATTTTCTTAATCTAGAAACAGGAGAAATGAGGTTACAAAAGGTAAAAGGTCATTAGTCCCCCGTGGTGGAAACCCAGCAAAGCTTTGTTGATCACATTAGTGGCAGTTGCTGGTGGCACCAATCCAGGATCTACCCTCCAGCTAGAACAGTGTTTCTCAACCTTGACCATTTTAAGGCATGTGGACTTCAATGCTGGCTGTGGAATTCTGGGAGTTGAAGTCCACATGCCTTAAAATTGTCAAGGTTGAGAAACACTGAGCTAGAACATTTATGTCAGGGATGGGCAACTATGGCAACTTTAGGACCTGTGGACTACAACTCCCAGAATTCCTGAGCCAGCCATGCTGGGAGTTGAAGTCCACAGGTCGTAAAATTGCCATAGTCGGCCCAGTTCTGATTTATGCCCTTCCTCGCTTCTCAGAAAGGCTTAGCTCAGATCAAGGACATGCCATGCCAACAAAAATCAGTGCAAAGGGGACACACCTACACCAGCTTCAGAGACAGAAAACAGCCAGTGGCGGCTGGAGAGTTGAGTTCTTCTGTGTAGTTGGGTTTTTCACTTTTAGAAATAAAATGCCTACAGCTCTCAAGGTTAATCGATTAGAAATGTGGAGGGGGGGAAGTGGGGGGGGGGCGGCGGAAAGAGCAGTTAGTCCAGGTGGGGCTCCTGTACCGGAGGGGCCAAGATGCCCAAAGTGTGTTGCAAAATGGAAGGAAGTTTGTCCACAGGAAGCAAATAGAGCTGAAACAAGGGGGAGTCCTCAACTTAACAATCCAAAAGGTCCACTGCTGTGTGAGACGGTTGCTGAGTGTTTGGGCCCCGTTTCACCACCTTCCTTGCCACGATCGTTCAGTGCAATCACTGCAGTTGTTAAGTTGGGTCACAGGGCTTGGAAGGTTGGAAGGTCACAAGAGGGGATCGCGTGACCCCCCACACACCACCCCCACCCCCGGGACGCCGCAGCCCTCCTAAATCTGAACGAAGCCCCTGGACTTGGGGACAAACTCCCCATAACTCCCCTTTTTTTTCCAGTGCCCTTCGACTGGTCACTAAACGAACGGTCGTAAGTCGAGGATTCCAGTCCCTCCGGGCCGAATCCGCACCCGCCCTCCGGAAGCCCCTCGGGGGCGCCGAGAGCGGCCCCCGCGGAGGGTCTGCAGCCGCCCCTTCCCCGCCCGCCCCGCCTGACCTGCTGGTCGGGGAAGCGGTGCTCGCGGTCGAGGCGGGCGGCGAGCGGCGCCAGCTCCTTCGCGGCGAAGTCCCGGCAGGTCTCCCGCAGCATCCGGTGCGTCTCCGGCAGCCCCGCGTGCAGCAGCCGCGCTGGAGGGGAGAGAACGGGAGGAGAGGGGCTCAGAGGCCGCCCGCCGCCCCTGCCAGGTGGGCCGCCCCGGAGCGGAGCAGCGGAGGGCCCCTCCCCGAAGCCCCGCCGACCTCCGCGGGCGGCAAGGACGCCCCGCCGCCCCGCCGAAGCCACCGCCGCCGCCGCCATCGCCGCCTCCGTCGCCGCCCACGGGAGGGCGGGGCCACGGGGACGCGGGGCGGGGCGCTTCCCTAGCCCGGGGCAGGAGGGGCGGGGCCACGGGGGGCTCCTCCTCCGCCTCCCGCGGGGGAGGATTTGCTTCTGTTCCCCCTCCCCTCGGCCTTGAGGGCCGGCTGCTTCTCTCGCTCCAGGGACGGCCTGGAAGGGACCTTGGAGGTCTTCTAGTCCAGCCCCTGCCCTGCCCTAGTAGGAGAATCTACCATCTCAGACAGTGATTGTCTAGCCCAGGGGTAGGCAATCTCGGCTCTTTTAGGACTCGTGGACTTCAACTCCCAGAATTCCCAAGTCAGCACAGCTGACTCGGGAATTCTGGGAGTTGAAGTCCATGAGTCCTAAAAGAGCCGAGGTTGCCTATCCCTGGGCTAGCCTCTTGTTAAAAGCCTCCAGTGACGGAGCGCCTGCAACTTCTGTTCCACTGGTTGATTGTCTTCACTGTCAGGAAGTTTCTCCTTAATTCCAGGTTGCTTCTCTCCTTGATTAGTTTCCAACCATTGTTTCTTCTCCTGCCTTCTGGTGCTTTGGAGAATAGCTTGACCCCTCTTCTTTGTGGCAGCCCCTCAAATACTGGAACACTGCTCTCATGTCTCCCCTGTTTCTTCTTTTCTCTAGAGCAGTGTTTCTCAACCTTGACCATTTTAAGGCATGTGGACTTCAACTCCCAGAATTCCACAGCCAGCAATGCTGGCTGTGGAATTCTGGGAGTTGAAGTCCACATGCCTTAAAATGGTCAAGGTTGAGAAACACTGCGTCTAGAGTCTAGGCTAAGCCAAAACTAATTCCTGCAACCGTTCTTCATATAATGTTGTCTCCAGACCCTTAATCATAGTCGCTCTTCTGCACTCTTTCCAGAATTTCCACATCTTGTTTTATATTGTGGTGACCAAACCTAGATGCAGTGTTCCCAGTGTGGTCTTACTCAGGGTTTATAATGCAGTACTAATACTTCACGTGATTTTGATTCGATGCCTCTGTTACTGCAGCCTAGGATTGTGTTGATGTTTTGGGCTGCCGCCACCCACGGCTGACTCATATTTAACTGATTGTCCACTAGGACCAAAGTCCCTCTCACAGTTACTGTTTTTAAGCCAGGCCTCACCCAATCTGTACTTGTACCTTGAACTTTTCCTGCCTAAATGTAAAACTTTGCTTTTCTCCACATTAAAGTTCATTTTGTTGGATAAGGCCCATTGTTCACGTTTGTCAAGATCTTTTTCAATCCTAAACTTGTCTTCTGGGGTGATGACTATTCCTGCCAATTTGGTATCATCTGCAAACTTGATGAGCTCTCCTTCTATTCCATCTAAGTCATTGATGAAGATGTTGAAGAGTCCTGGGCCTAAGACGGAACCTTGTGGTACCCCACTGCTTACTTCTCTCCATGTGGATGTGGTTTCATTGAGGACTACTCGTTGAGTAGTTTGCCAGCCAGCTACAAATCCATCAGGTGGTGATGCTGTCTATCACACATTTTTTCTAGCCAAGGAATAGGTTGTGGTCTACTTTGTCCAATGCCTTGCTGAAGTCTAAGTACACTACGTCCACAGCATTTCACTGGTCTGCTAATTTAGTCACTTGGCCAAAGAATGAAATAGGATTGGTTTGGCACGATCTGTTTTTAACAGCCCTGTGCTGGCTACTAGTTATGACTTAGTTTCTATTTATAGGAGCATTATTAACTGCTTATTGAGAAAGGCTCCTCTCCCAAGTGATGTGGGATGCTGACATCCTTAGGCTGCATTTCAAAACGCCCCCCTTTCTAGGCTGACAATCCGAATTTACTAAATTCACACCCACTTTATGACACAACACCAGAGTGGAATGTAGGTTTCTTTTTTAATTACTATTGCTTGAGACAAAATAACACTTTATACAAACAAGTCGGCTAGATTACTGCAGATCAAGGAGATATAAAAATGATAGCATGATGGAGCCGATAGTTAAGGAAACCACATGGGGGGGGGCGGGGAAGGGGACTTTCGGAACTTCTGCCATTCTCTGTGGAAAAATACCTCGGCAGAAAATTAGAAAAACTAGGAACCGTTTCCTGTGCATTTCACATTTGCCACACCACGATTCTGTGGGACGGAAGAGCCCCTTTCATGGACACTCTCATGAAGTTTCCATGGCCACAAGATAGGGGTGTGTGTGTGTGCATGTGTGCGTGTGGGGCTTTTGGCCACAGTGCTCAATCCTCTTCCTCCCTTGGAAAATTCATTGCACTGTTGCTCTAAAACCAGTGTTTCTCAACCTTGACCATTTTAAGGCATGTGGACTTCAACTCCCAGAATTCCACAGCCAGCATTGCTGGCTGTGGAATTCTGGGAGTTGAAGTCCACATGCCTTAAAATGGTCAAGGTTGAGAAACACTGCGAGTCTAAACACCCATCTCGTAAGATCATTGCATGCAGAATTCCAGACCCTCCGTGCTGTGGGGAATGCAATTCCCAGACCCTGAATCTGAGGATCAGTCCACATAACTGGAAACTGCCAGCTGTGTGTTGGCCACGAAGGTGGCCGAGGCCACTGCTGAGGGCTGAACGCAGGCAGGTCTCCCCAGAGCTGCTCTTCGCTTTCAAGGGCGGGAGGTGTCGAAAGGGGAGGGGGGCCCCCTTTGGCTTTTCTCCTGAGCTGAAAAAGGAGGAAACGGCCCCACCTCAATTTCATGCCCGTTTTTCCAGCCAGGGGGCAGGTTTAGAAGCCACCCGCTTTCCCACGTCTCCAGTCCCTTTGCAGGGCTCCCGCCTGGATTTCTGATCACGTCCTGCTTTCCCCACTCTTTGCACGCCCCCTTAGTCAGCGTGGCAGAAACACCCACACCCACCCACCCACACTGACCCCTGCATGCCCAACGAGAGTGGCAGAAACATGGCCATGGCACAGCAGAACAGCTCGAGAACTGCAGGGAGGCGCAGAGGCAGCTCCTGTAGGAGCCGAGGGCACGAGAGGGTGACTTTGGATCCTGCACTTTGGCGGCTGGCAATTGCCCAGTGAAGCGCCCCATTTTTCCCCCCACGCCGTTTCCCGCTTATTGCTGGGCAGTCAGTGGCAAGGAAGGCACAGCGGAAAAGTTGCTGGGAGGATGGCAGGGGGAACCGGTTATTGCAAACGGCCCCTGCTTCGGGGCCAGCCCTTCCGAGGCTTCCAGGGCAGAGGAGCTGCCTGGGGACTCCGTGCAGCAGAGGGTAGTTCCAAAGGCACCTGGATTTGACCGTGAGGGATCGGGAAAAGAAAGCCCTTGGAGAAAGGCACTTTGCCAGAGACAGCCCGGGAAGCGTCAACCCACCATTCCCACCACCAGCCCTTCCCCAGACGGCCACGAGAATCTACCCTTTCAAAAAAAAAAAAAAACGGAACTGAATCCTGCACCTGAAGCTCCTCCCAACTAGGAGGTTTAAGCATTGCTCTTTTGGGACTATTCCGTTGCCCCCTGGAGCCCCCCCTTTGGAGACGGACTGCCGTGGGGGGACCCAGGTCCCTCCAGAGAGGCTCCAGCCCTTCTGCCAAAGCAGCATCTAGAGCTGCTTGCCAGAGAAGCCAGCCAGATGTAGCGGAGTCAATTCTCACCTGCAGCCTATTAACCAGAAGCAGGCAATGTTGAGAGGTGGGGCAGGGAAGAGAAAGACTAGGATGGCCCCCACTCCCCAGGGAGAGCTGCTAGGAGAAGCCAGGGGGGCCCCCTTCTGCTCCTCTGGCTGGAGGGCACCACTAATTTTCACCCTACAGATCAGACCTTTAGGGGTTGCGGTTGCTCTAACAGGCCCAGAATAAAACACACTGCGAAGTCCTGCCCTCCCCCCTCCCTCCCCCAGGAGCCTTCTGCAGGCACCTCCCACCTCAGAGATAGAGAAGCAACCTCGATGAACAGGAACATCAGCTCAGGTGCAAAGCAGACCCGGAGGCAGCAGAAGGAGCAGCCGGCACTTGCACAGCTCTCTGGGCTGCAGGATGTGTTAGGGAGGGGATGCTAGCCAAGCTTCATCCATTGGAAGGGCCGCTGCTGGGCTCGTCACCAGACCAGGATGCCAATGGAAGCCAATCACGATGGAGCAAGGAATCGGCGGCCCAGAGAATTCCTTTACTGTCCCAGGAGAGACCCCCCCCCTCCCGCTTTGCATGCCGCTTCCTGAGTCTCGTGGGAAGGAGGAGCAGGACTAGGGCTGCCTCTGGCCTGTGCAACGTCCGCAGGCGGTCATGGAATGGCTACTGCCCGCCATTGTAGGCGTAATCGGCCTTGTTGTGCATGATCAGCTTGTTGTCCACAAAGTAGAAGCTGTCTGAGCGAGTCTCGTAGGGGTTCTCGACCATCAAGTGTACTGCATGGGCAAAAGAGGGGGCAGATGGTCAGCCACAGCCCAGAAACAGCCTGCAGAGGCCACTGACGCCGCCTCTGCAGTGCACACAGCGACCACTCCACACAGCAGCCTGAAAAACTCTGGGGGGTGAGAAACAGTGAGAGGATCTGGGGGTTTCAGGGAAATTAAAGTACGACCGTTTATCTCCCTCAAAACACTGACAGTGGGGTCAATAATGACACCGAAGCAGAGTGCTGTGGAAGAACCATCCAAAGGGCAGAATTTTCTAACTGCTGCTGAGGAATCCGGTGCTCACAGGGAGTCTGTTAGGGAAGGCTGAAGATAGCCCTGCCTCCCTGGGCTGTGGGATTCACCACCTGGTTCAAAGCCTCCCATCCGTGGACGGTCCACCCGACCAGGCCCAAGCGGTACTCACTGAGATCCTCTGAAAGCTGAGGGAACTCGTATATGTGCTCACAGGTGTTCCTGCTGCAGGGGATGCAGAAGCCAAAGTCAAAGTCAAAGTTCTTCAGAAGACGGTCTCTGAAGTAATGCCTCTCGATCATACGGAAGTTGGATACGGGCTTGTCTCCCACGGTGAACTCCACCCTGCGGGGAGGGAAAAGGGCAGGATAAATCCAGCTGGCCTCCTCTAACGTGTCCGGGACAGGAAGGGCCGCTCCAGAGGTCTATCCTGAAGCTATTGAGGCAGCACAAGCCCCCTCAAAGGGCCCAGCTGTCAGCTGACAGGAACACGCAGGCATCGTAACTAGGGTTTCTCTCCTGGTTGTAAAGAAATGTTGGCCTAGGGAAGAGAGACCAAGCATTCCGGTGCAGTTCAACTAAGAATTCAAATTAGTGGAATGATTTTAAAAAAAAAAAAGAATAAACACAGCAGACCTGCATCAAGCAACAGATTTTTTGTCTTTTGATTTTTACAAACTGCAAAATTACAGACTTGGATTTTGAAAGTGTCTTTCATTTTTCAAATACTCGTTTAACATGCTTTTCACCGAGCCTGACTGCGCTTCTGTGACTGGTGCTGAGCAGCCACAGCAGCACCGGGGTCCCTCCCGTCCCCCGAGCTTCTGCCCAGACTCACGTTGCCCCAACAGTCCGTAGGCGCAGGAAGGCCGGCGTGAACTGATAGCGCACAAAACGCCCGGCGCTGCTGTCCATCTCCCCAAGGTCACATTCGTAGTCCTCTTGCTCTGCAGGAATTAACAGTTAAAGAATTCAGCAGGTCAGCTGTGTGGGGCCTCTCACTGGCCTGCCCTTCTGGAAGTGGGGCCACTCCAGGAAGCCCTGCAGCCACAGCCTGCACTTCCAGGTCTCAGCTTTTGCGGCTGCGTCTGCAATACGGCCAGAACCCAGGTCAGGAGCAGGAACCGCAGAACGAGCAACCGAGACAGAATTTCTGAGGCAGCCTATCTGGACCGAGCCAACAAACCATACTTGACTTAGCTTAGGTGGGTGAAGTGTTCGGACCGATGCCTTGGTGGCACCTGGAATAACGGATGGAACCCCTGTTGAAACAGAAGGGACTCCCAGAGAAACCCACTCAAGGAAAAAGATCGTCCCAAGAAGGGTGACAGAGTAAGAGGAAGCACAGATTTGGGGGTTCCACCTTCTAAGTGCAGTTGGAAGCAAAACATCCTTCCTGGAGTTTTTAACTGGTCGTTGGGTCCTGCGTTTCAGAACAGACCCCGTCACTTTACTCCAAAAGCTTACCTAACGTTGAAGGTTTGGCGATTTCAAACAGCACCGTCCCAGTTTCCAGGTCCCGGATTTTAAACTTGGTGAAGTCGATATTGTAGATGTTGTCTTCCGGTCGGCAAAGGTAATCTGGAACAGAGGAAGACAGAAGTGATGCTGAAATGCAATCCTAAAGATTCGGCTAGCAATGCGGAGGCAGCCTGGCCCTGCCCACCAAAAGGGCCTTGGCACACAGGGCAAGCAGGCGCGTTCCCAGCCGCAGCAGACAATAGTAGGAAGTCTCTCCCCAAGACGCCTGGCAAACTCCGTGGCCAAGAGAGGCACCCGATTAAAGGAGAAGAATCCGTGGAAGCATGTAAGACACGGAGACACGCAAGCACTGCAGCAGGAATTCCACTTCCCCCCCCCCAAAAAAATGGATTTAGAACTGAGCAATGTAATTATCAAGCTTGTTAATGGCACCAAATGATTTAGCTAAGACGGGAGAAATTACAACCGGTTGCAACTGGTCAAGAGGGAATTAACCCAAGCAGTCTACCTAAATCTAAGTAAGTGAAACCTAGCTCATGTCAGGACAAAAAAGGCCTGATTTTAAGTACAAAGAATTGTAGATCATAATCTACTTTATCTGACTTTTTTTTTTAGCAGCCTTGTAGTGGAAGAAAAAAAGAGGGAAATAGTAAAACAGAGGACATGTAAGCCAAACTCATTACATAAAAGTCAGGACAAGTATTTTTATGCCTTGTGCCTTTGTAAAGATCAGGAGCCCTTTGTACCAGATAAATCTATCTACTATTCAGATTTACGATCCTTGCTTTAAAGACCATTCGACTTGCAATAGATCTGGAAAAAAGTGAGCTACGACTGCTCCTTGCACCTATGACTGAAGTGTCCCCATGATCATAACCACTTAATGACCATGGCAAAGAAAGGTCATACAATCAGGGACAGCCCACTTAGCAACTGACGTCCTAGTTCCAATTGTGGTCTTGAACATGCAGGCTCTGCCTTCACGATACCACAAAAAGCCTAGTCAGCAGCCTCCCGGCGGGTCTTGTCAACTGACATTCATCGGATCCTTCCTAAACAATAACTACTATTTAGGAAGGATCCAATGAATATCTTTCTTTTCCAATTTTATTTTTATTTATTTATTTACAGGGCTTGTATGGCCACCTACCTTATGCAATGTTTTTAGGCAATCCATAAAACCAAACGTAAAAACACAAGTCTCTTCCCACCCCCCTCCAGCATCTGACCAAACAATCCCCCAGCTCAACCCCAATCGTAGCCTAATGCTGGGACAAGAGCCAGGCCTTCAAAAACTAAAAGGCTTAGGGTGTCTCAGATTGGAGACTATTCAAAAGAGCCACAATGATTAACAGTGAAACTGCGTTGTGGCAGTTGTCACAAAGGTGCTTCCAAAGTCTCTCGTGCACTTGAAACGGTTGGAGTGGCTGAGCTCAGCTCTGTAGCTGCTGGATGGGTGACACCCGATACAAATAATCATATCATGGAATTGAATTTAAAACACTGTTCCAGCAGGGGAGGCAAGAGAAATGGCTACTCAGCCAAACTGTCCATTTAATAACATTTCCGTTCTGGGCACAATCCTGTAGGGGTCCCCCTAGTAATTCAACCAGGCTCTTTGCTGGTGACATCACATTGCAAGATGATATTATGATGGTTACCGTAGGAAGTAATATCGGTATGTTAGATATTGCTGGGGTGGTGGTAGTCAGAACCTCGTTGCCATCAACACCAGCAAGACAGAACAACAGAATAAAGGAGTTGGAAGGACTTTGGAGGTCTTCTAGTCCAACCCCCTGCTTAAGCAGGAGACTCTATCCCATTTCAGACAAATGGTTGTCCAGGGTCTTCTTAACAACCTCCAGTGATGGAGTACCCAGAGCTTCTGGAGGCAAGCCGTTCCATTGATTGTTCTCGCTGTTAGGAAATTTCTCTCCTTGATTAGTTTCCACCCATTCCTTCTTGTCTTGCCTTCAGGTGCTCTGGAGAATAGACTGACGTCCTCTTCTTTGTGGTAGCCCTTCCAATGCTGGCAATCCAGACTGACATGCAAAACCAGGAAGTCTTCATGCAGCTGTCTACCTGCTTGTTTTACGTCAACCAGCAACGAAGCATTATGCAGCAGCAACGGTTGCCGGGGCTCATTAAGAACCCCATCCCTTTCGTGTTCAATCTTGTGAATAAAGCTGAGATCAAGAATATTACAAATCTCAAAGAGGCCACAGTGATGAAACACAGACCTATGGCAATGACTTCTTAAAGGTGTAAGGTTTCAACATGTGCCAGAAAAAAGGTACAGTTGCTGTGGCCAGGCTGCACACTTCTTCAAAGCCTGAAGACAGCTGGTTATCACATTGTCTTCCATGGCCTCGTTGAGACACCTTTTCAGCTTCTGCAAACACTACACAAAGGTTGTGTACAGAATCAAGCGGTCCCTCCTGCTAAGTCGAAAGGCTGATGCAGATGCCACTTCCAGTGCACTAGAAGCGGCATCACAGGTGATGAATGGCTGAGTTATGCTCACTCAGCCATCTTGGTTTCAGGGCGCAGGTTATACCACCCCTGGTATACCTCAAGATCCTTCTGATGAAGCAGACTGAAAGCAAGATGGAGATGCCACTAGCATCTCGTGCCATGTAGTGCAACACCTATGCCATACCATTAATTGCCTCTCTCTCATGGAATTTGAAAACCTTTGTTTTGGATGTGCACAAGGAGTCCAAATGTTTCAAGATGATGACTATTGGCAAGGCAGACTTTGATGCCATTGTGTTGGCGAACAGAACTACATATGGCCCCCCAATTAGCGGCAGGTCATGTACCTTGAATCTGATGGGAACAAATGCAACAGTGTATTGACTGAAGGGAGTTTTACCCCCTCCCCCTTTTAGAGCTCAACTATTTTTGGCTCATTATGATTGCCAAAATAGATCCAGGAAACGGAAAGAGCAGCAAAATGAAAAAAAAAAAAATACAATGCCTTTGGTGTAACACTAAGCAATGGGAAAAAAGAGATACTAGCCAAAGCTGCAATGGATGTCCTATGATCAATTCCCTGGAATTGACAAGTTTGTGCTAATGCAACAGCAGATTGCCTATTGAGACCTTGGAAAAAGTTCAGAGAAGAGCAACTAAGATGATCAAAGGCCTGGAAACGGCTGTAGGACTTGGGTTTAGCTAGTTTAAAGAAAATAAGAAATAGGGGTGACATGATAGCAGTGTTCTAGTATTTGAGCGGCTGCCACAAAGAAGAGGGGGTCAAACTATTCTCCAAAGCACCAGAAGGCAGGATAAGAAACAATGATTGGAAACTGATCAAAGAGAGAAGCAACCTGGAATTAAGGAGAAACTTCCTGACAGTGAGGACAATTTACCAGTGGAACAGATTACCCCCAGAAATCGTGGGCGCTCCATCACTGGAGATTTTAAAAAAGAGACTGGACAGCCATCTGTCTGAGATGATATAGGTTCTCCTGCTTGAGCAGGGGGCTGGACTAGAAGACCTCCAAGGTCCCTTCCAGCTCTGCTCTATTCCCATTTACATCAGGAAAAGGCCAGGAGAGCTGGAACAGACCTGAAGTCGAGCAAGATCCAGCTGAAGCGGATGACCATGGCGGGCAGCATCCTTCGGTTACTAGCCTTAGTGCGGTGGCTGCCCTGACTGGTGGGTGCTGCTGGCATTGCCCCCGTTGTGCAGGACTAGCAAGCAAGGAATGCCGCCAAACTCAATCTTAAATGACACCACTGTGAGTCTGAAGCACAACTGTGCGGGACCCTCAGTCTCCGGGCTGTGGCTAGAGCAGGGAGTCTCCAACCTGGGCCCCCTTTAAGGCTTGTGGACTTCCAACTCCCAGAATTCCCAGACCAGGTCAGGGGTCAAAGGGAACTCACCCTGGTCGAAACCACCTTTCCCTGAAAGATGTGGGGCAGAAGTACCCAACCTGGGCCCCCTTTAAGGCTTGTGGACTTCAACTCCCAGAATTCCCCAGCCAGCGTTGCTGGCTGGGGAATTCTGGGAGTTGAAGTCCACAAGCCTTAAAGGGGCCAAGGCCGGGGAGAGCGCTGGGCCTGAGTGCGAGCCTCGGGGCGGCCTCCATCTTTCCCCACAGAGCGCGAAGGGAAGAAGGGACCCTCCCCCCGTTTCTCGGCGGAGACCACCGCCCGAAGGCCCCGCCCGCCTTCAGGCCCGGAGGGCGCCCCGACGGACTCTAACGCCGACCCTTCGTCGCCCCCAGGGCCCCGGGACGCTCCGGGCGGAGGGCGGCTACTCACGCTCCGTGACGCGGCCGAGTCCCAGGACGTGCTCGGGCCGCACCGCCTCCAGCGCCAGCAGCTCCGCCTCCGTCCGCGGCGGGGCGGCCCGGGACAGCGGTGGCGCCGCGGCGGGAGAGGCCGTCCCGGAGCTCCTCTGCCCGCGCAGGCGGCTCAGCGCCCCGCCGGGCCCGGCCGCCGCCAACCTGGGCTTGGAGCCGCTCATCGCCGGCCCGGCCCCGCCGCCGCCGCTAAGATGGCCGCCGCCTCCTCCTCTCGCTCGGCCCCGCCGGTCGCCATGGCAGCCGAGGGGCGGGGCGCGCGGCCTAGCAACGAGAGGGCGCCGCCCCCAGAAACGGGAGGGCGGGCACGTGGACACGCGCTGTCGCGGTTTGCGGCCACGCCCCCTTTCTCGCGCGGAG
Organism: Crotalus tigris; assembly: GCF_016545835.1. Taxonomy (NCBI): domain Eukaryota; kingdom Metazoa; phylum Chordata; class Lepidosauria; order Squamata; family Viperidae; genus Crotalus; species Crotalus tigris. The sequence continues at coordinate 351,677 of NW_024100139.1, read as the reverse complement.
CCCGGCCGTCCCGCGCCCGTTGCGTCTCCCGCGTGAGGAAGGGGCGTGGCCGAGGAGCGCCTCGGGCGGGCAACATGCCGCTTGGACAGGGGTAGGCAACCTTGGCTCTTTTGTGACTGGTGGACTTCAACTCCCAGAATTCCTGAGCCAGCATGGCTCAGCTTGAAAACCTCTCCCTTTCCCCTCAGCATGGCTGGCTTAGGAATTCTGGGTATTGAAGTCCATAAGTCCTAAAATTGCCAAGGTCGCCTACCCCAGGTCTACACCTAGGCCGCTTTCTAACTCGTGGACTTCAACTCCCAGAATTCCTGAGCCAGCATGGCTCAGCTTGGAAACCTCTTTCCCCTCAACTGTGGCTGGCTCAGGAATTCTGGGAGTTGAAGTCCACAAGTCATAAAAGAGCCAAGGTTGCCTACCCTTGATCTAAACTCATCAAATCATGATCTAGATCAGGGGTAAGCAACCTTGGCTCTTTTGTGACTCGTGAACTTCAACTCCCAGAATTCCTGAGCCAGCTTGGAAACCTCAGCATGGCTGGCTCAGGAATTCTGGGAGTTGAAGTCCATGAGTCATAAAAGAACCAAGGTTGCCTACCCCTGTGCTTGGAGCCATTTTCTTTGGAGCAGAGTTGCTCTGAAGCGCCTCCCGGAGAAACCAGCCCGGCTGCCTCCGGGGACCGCTGCAACTTGGGCGACCGAGAGCCTCCAGGGACCTTCTGAGCGGCCTCCGACTCCCCGGGTTCCCGACCCGCACGGTGGCTGGGGCATTCTGGGAGTTGAAGTCTGCACAGGTTAAAAGTTGACGAGCCCGAGACTGTGCTAAGTGGGTCCGAGAAGAGAATTTCGCAGAAGGCAGAGCTGCGTGAGTTAAAACACGCCTTGCCAGAAGAGTTTTTTTTAATCCAGGGGTCTTTAAACCTGGCCCTTTTATGACTTGTGGACTTCAATTCCCAGAATTCCTCAGCCAGCATGCCTGCTGAGGAATTCTGGGAGTTGAAGTCCACAAGTCATCAAAGGGCCAAGTTCGAAGACCCCAGTTTTAAACCATTCACCCTGATTTTTGCACTTGGAGGCAACACTATAACTGCCCGCGTGGGAAGGATTCTTTGTTGTTTGTTCCAGGATTTTCACTTAGGTATGAGTTAAAGAGTTTCAAACTGGGACCTTCATCTTTCCACTTTAAAAATAAATACACGGGTTCGTTTAAGTGACAATATAATTTTTATTTTTTTTTAACACACTGCTGGTTAAAACTGCCAGGCAGTAGATTTCAGAATATTTCCCTCAACCAGACATCCTGAGAGAAAAAAAAAAAGAAAAACCAACAAAATTTAAAACAAAAAACAAGTAAATGTACCAAAAATGGGGTGGAGGGAATAATTAATGCAGAACTCATTCATACCTATTTCACTTCCCCAGGGGAAAAAAAATCTTTTGCAAAGCCAATGTAGTTAGACGAAAGTCCTATGTGCTTTTTACCCTTTGCCCAAGCTCAATATTAAGTGCACACCTACACACATCCCAATAACAAAAAGAACCAATGCAAAATATTAAAGACACAGAAGTAAAGGACTTGCACACACCACCCTGCTTCAGAATTATGTATTGAGTTTTAAAGTTATGAATGGCAAACCAGCGTTAAGGACAGATTCCACCCAGCCCTGGAAGCTTGTAACCTGGCAGCATAGGCTGTCGTAGGAGGCCACGTCAATGCCTCTCTAGCAAGCAGGGACACAAACAGAAAAGATAAACATACACAACAGTACAATAAAGGGTGGGGCCTCAATCTTCCGATAGCTGAGACTGCAGCCCTCAAAACCTGCATCTGCCTTGTTAAGTAATAACAAGGATTGTCTCCACTTAAACTTTGATCGTGATTGGGTGACTCCTATTTGCTTAGGACAGTGTTTCTCAACCTTGACCATTTTAAGGCAGGTGGACTTCAACTCCCAGAATTCCACAGCCAGCGATGCTGGCTGTGGAATTCTGGGAGTTGAAGTCCACCTGCCTTAAAATGGTCAAGGTTGAGAAACACTGGCTTAGGAAGTGAAGTTTAAGAGAGGGAGGAAAAAAGTCAGGCCCTTTCCCTGGGGGAATTCAAACATCTCTCAAGGCACTCCCAAAGGCACGCCAAATAATTTCCCACATCTTTAACCAGAGAGTGATCTCTTGGTTCAAGAAACCAACCCAGCCCTGGTCAAATAACAACTTGGAAGCTAAGCACCATTCTCAGATCCCCATCGAGCACAGCTTTGGCGGGGGGGAGGGGGGCAGCCCAAAGGAACACTTCCCTCCTACCTTCCTGGGCTCTTCTGCTTGGAAGAAAGAGGCATTAGGGGCTAGCAGGCGTGGGGTGCCACCAGCTAAGCTCCTGAAGGAAGACGGCATTCCAAGGCCCAGCAGAGATTTTTACCGTTGTGTTGTCTTTGGGGCTTTTCAAAAGCAAGCTACAGTCTAGTGGTGGCAGGGGTAGGCAACCTCGGCTCTTTTATGACTCGTGGCTCAGGAATTCTGGGAGTTGAAGTCCACTTTGAGTCATGAAAGAGCCGAGGTTGCCTACGCCTAGTCTGTTCTAGCGACCTGAAGGTGTTTAGGATAAACACAGTTCTGCACAGCAACAGCCCCAACTCAACAGCCCAACCGTATCAGTTTACTTAGGCTTTCTTTTGGGCAAATTCCAACACCTGATCTTTCCAACTTATACGGGACACGTCGTTCGCGGGTCTTGGCTACCATCCAACGGAATTTTCACCCAATTCATTCCAAGCAGAGCTTTTACCTTTGGAATTCATTGATGAGCCCCCGCCCAACTGTCCAGCCAAAGACCTTTCCCAAGGGTGCTCAAATGGCCTTTTCAAGCTCTTCAAGGTATTTAATCGATGATATCTGATTCATGGGCTTCCTCTTCTAAAGGGCTGCAGTGAAATAGGAGCATTTCTCAACACTGTGTATCTGATGGGACCTCAGGAATTATGAAGCAGCCATTTATTCCCCCTACTGGCTAAGGGAGAGGGCATTATATTTGTGCAAGCAAGATGTAAATGTAGTTCAAAAAAAAAAAAAAAAAAAGGCAGCCGGATACCACTGTGCCCAACCACATAACTAAAGCATGCATCAGCATAAATGAACCCAGAACACTGACCCTTCTCACAACAGGCAGTGGTGGGAACCTTCAGCACCTTTTGGCATCTGGCAGGCAAAGCTTAAACTGCCATTCACTTGCAAGAGATCTCCAGCTTAGGCAGAAGAGCCTCAAGGACCACAGTCCCTAAATGAAGTTGCCACGTTGACCCCAACCCTCTGAATCAAACTGGGCAGCTCACAGCAGTCTTAATATTTTTATAGATCCTAAAAGGGGTAGATGCCCCTCACAAACACAACCAGAGAGCTGTAAAAGCAAAATCTGTGGAAGAGGAGGAGGAGGAAGAAGAAGAGAACAGCTTCTGTTCTGATGTCGAGATGTGCTTTGTGGAAGGCAACTCTGCAAGGATCTTGACAGATCACCTGTTTTTGTTTTTTTTTAATTTTCAGAGTATAGAGGAGGGGTAGGCAACCTCGGCTCTTTTATGACTCGTGGACTTCAACTCCCAGAATTCCTGAGCCAGCTGGGAGTTGAAGTCCATGAGTCACAAAAGAGCCGAGGTTGCCTACCCCTGGTATAGAGGAATGAAAGACCGAACCCTGGCACATGCTCATAGTGTTAAGGGTATCTCAGAGCAGGAAGTGAAGTGTAAAGGGTGACCTTTTCCACTTGCTGCAAGGACTCCAAGGGCCTTCCTCGTGCAAGGTTTCCACAAAACAAAGTCACATTAAAAAAAAAAAGACCTCTTGACACACAAAGCCTGCCAACTCATATCTGAAAAAGTTTAAAAGGCAGAAGCAACAAATACAGATTCAAATGCTGACTTGCCTGCAGTTTCCTTTAAGAAAGAAAATACTAAAATGTCTTGTCACACTCAACATATTCAAATTCTAAGGGAAAACTAGGGCCATGTTCTCTCTGTATAAAAAACCAGGGATAAAGCTGCTCTTATTAGTGAATGACTGGAGCCAAACATTCTTATGATAAAGTAAATTGCCCTTTTTACACTCCAAGACCCAGAAATGCAGAATTTCAGTCATGTTAACCCTATCCACCCATAGCAGAAACAAACCATCTCTTCCTTTAGGAATTTTGAGCTTTCTGAATTGGACAAGATAACCGTAGCAAGTACAATTGTTCAGGAAGGTAATCAGTAACCGTTAGCTTCCTCTGGCCCTGGAGAAAAAAGGGGAATGGGAATGAGGTTGCAATAGCTCACTTGGTCTTCCTCCATCTTCAATTTGTTTGTGGAGGAAACAACACAGTTTTACAATCAAGTGGGACAAATTAGGATATGGGTGAGGCAAGCAGCCTATATGCTGTTCACTTGCAAAATATAAATAAACAGCTACAAGGGCTTTCATTTGAAGATTAAGGATTCAAAAAATGAACAAGATAAAAGCAGCCCCTTGCCCTCATGGCTACGTACCTGAGCTCACGACATCTGCCTGCTTTGAAAAACGGATTCATCTGTCTGGACCTGCAACATCAATAGCTTCCGAATCGAATTCTTCCAAGTTGAAATTCGAAGAATATAAAACTTGGTGATATTACTTCTGGGTAATGTGTGTGAGATAACACAGGTGTGAAATTTCCCTAGCTGTTGCCTTTGCCATATTCTGACAGTGTTTCTCAACCTTGACAATTTTAAGGCATGTGGACTTCAACTCCCAGAATTCCACAGCCAGCATTGCTGGCTGTGGAATTCTGGGAGTTGAAGTCCACATGCCTTAAAATTGTCAAGGTTGAGAAACACTGTGCTAGCAGGTATCAACCATCTCACAGGGCATAACTCAGAAGTCACTTCACCAACGGCAGCCGTGAAAATGGGGACTTTCATCAAACAAAGTTTAGAGCCACGATGAGGAAGAGCAAAGGGGAGCTTTCAGACAGGACTCTTGCAAATCCCTGCCAGCGTTTTCAGCCAAATGGGGTTTATTCTTAATAATAAATTGGGGGGGGGGCATATTACTGTCTAGTAGAAATATATATAAATAAATAAAAAGAATTTACTTTGGGGTGAGATGTCCAAAAAGAAGCCAAATCTGGTCAGGAAGACGATTTTCTGAGCCAGCTGGAGAAAGAGAGCAGCTGACTAAGTTTAATATGTTTACTTGCAGTATGAAAAGAAAAAGCAAACAGTCATTTCCCTGTTGAGATTATAGCTGGAAGGAAACTGGGCAAGTGCCTTAAAATTAAGCACACGGACTGGGAAAACGGGACAGATGACAGGAACACAAACATTAAATATGGCGGCACATCCTGGGCGCAGCGGGGCTCAAGCTGAATATATCAACTGACTGGTTGACAAGTGCAGCCATCTTGCTCTGTGTGCAAAGGCCACTGAGGAAAAATGTCTTCGGCTCTGCCTTTGTTTTGCCCTGATTCCACGATGTAATTATAGCAATGGACAACCAGAAAGCCACATCAAAAGAGACAGAGAGAAATATTCCTTAGAAAGCAGTAAATACTTAGGGAAGATAACAACAGCAGTTTCTGAAGGTTATAGAACAGGGGTTCTCAACCTGGGCAACTTTAAGACTTGTGTGGACTTCAACTCCCAGAATTCCTCAGCCAGCTGTGCTGGCTGAGGAATTCTGGGAGTTGAAGTCCACAAGTCTTAAAGTTGCCCAGGTTGAGAACCCCTGTTATAGATACTCAAGCAACCCTCCTGCCTTCGCTGCAATACAATCTGTGCTCCACGGCAGGAAGCACCGTTTGAGGTCCAGACTGTGCCCACAACAAGAACTGAGAAAGGAATGGCCAGCAGGATCCCTTCGCAGGGCACGCGCCTCTTTCAAAAGTGGCCTTGAAGCTGAGCCTGACAGAACGTTAATGACCGAAGAAGCTCAAAGACAAAACCCCTTTTGAGATTTCCTAGCTCTGGACCTCTTAAGCAGAAAAAAGGAGACGCCACCTTGGACTGTGGGAAGTCTCCAGGCACAAGAAAAATGGAAGGCCAACAAGGAAGCTTCCGACATGCCTATTGGGAGTGCCAGCTTCTACCAGTCAGATTTTAGCCACCTAACGTGGAATGGGAAGAGGAGTTAAGAGTGGAATCATAGCATTTGGGAGGATGGGATGGGGGAGAGAAACTAGATTAAAGTTACACCGGGGGTGGGGGGGGGATGAGAGGGAATGCTCCAAAGACAACTCAACACTTGCCAGAATTGTCACGACCAGGGGAAGCACTTGCCTGAAAGTAAAATCTTCTCAGAACGCCTGGCAGAGCAGGTGACCTAGGTTACCTGCTCAACCTGTCCCATAACCAAAAAGCAGGTTGACCAAAGATCAATCCGTAAAGGTGAGTCTCCTCATTCAGGGGAGAAAAGAAGTACCGTGTGTTCAGCTACAAATGTTCTAGCGGATGTCTACCCAACCCCCACCTCCACACCCGTGAATCCTTCCAGCAAGGTTGCTCAGTGGCCGCTTTCCTTTCCAGGCAACCTTTGGATCGCGTGTCTCTCCTCCCGCCCCTTTGGACTCCATCTTGCTCGTCACAGGAATCACTGCCCCCAAGATCCAGGTTCTGCTTCAAGACCTTCTGGACAGGAAAGGTGCCTGTTGCTGGCCCACAGCTGGCCAAGACCCAAAGTTCTGCTGAGGGGGATGCAAACTCTCCCTTAATTGTACCTGCTGCTCCTTAAGAAGCCATTATTTTCCTTAAATACGGAGAAGCCAGGACTGACTCCACATTCGGCCCAACTCCTCGTCCCTGGCTTGCAGGCCACTGTGCTTGCTGTCTTTTTTCACAACCTGCAAAGGCAGAATAGGGTTGGAATGAAGACGCCAAAGGCCACTAAGATTGGGAACATGAGGCTGCTGTTGTCCGAGGCATAGGGGTTTGGTGTGCGGGGGCCTGACTGGACCCGGTTCTTATTGGCCTGCTTTTTAGGGCTGGACCCGTCTTCGTACTCCTCTTCATCTTCCTCCTCCTCTTTCTTCTCCAGGCCTGGGTGAGGCTGAAGCTTTGGAACATCTGTAGAAAGAAGAAAAACAATGTCTACACCATGGTGTAAAGTAGAGAGACTGCAGGGAGGCAAGGAGCATTTTCCTAAATCCTAAAACCAGGAATAGGCATCCTTGGCTCTTTTATGACTCGTGGACTTCAACTCCCAGAATTCCTGAGCCAGCCACGCTGAGGGGAAAGGGAGAGGTTTCCAAGGTGAGCCATGCTGGCTCAGGAATTCTGGGAGTTGAAGTCCACGAGTCATAAAAGAGCCAAGGTTGTCTACCCCTGCCCTAAACCATTACGATTCAAAGCTGTAGGTAAGATGCTTAATGCACATACAAAACCTTATCCAGGCCAATGTAGAATCACACCAAGGCTACACATGAACATGTTGGCCTCTCCATAAGATGCAACAGGTTAGCATTTTCAGCCCATTACAAACTCCCCATTTTTTTTTTTCCCTGGAGGGCAAGACTGGGGCAGCAGCCCAGGGCATAGAGAAACCTGACCCCATGTGGCCCTATTCCCTCCCATTTCCTGTGGATGTTCCCAACAGTCAAGTGGGCTGACACAGGTCAGAACAGTCAGAGTACTGCAGCCAGACCCCTGCCCACGCGATCTCCTCTACAATCCAAAATAGATCAGCCAATTGGGAATGACACCACGACCCCCAGATGGCAACCCCCAACTTCCCTGCTCCAGAAGTTCTCTGGCTCAGCATGGCGACACATTCAGTTTGTCTACAGACTGTTGTCTCCTGCAGCCGGGCTTGACCGCAGCTGGAGAAACTTAGTAAAACTGTTGCAGGTAAGGTAAGAGGAGTTCCTTTCTGCTCAACTGGACTGAGAATACGGGGTTACATCCACCTCTTCAGCCAGAAGGCTTGAGACATTTTCCTTACTCCTGTGGGAAAACCCTTCCTTAGGTTTTCAGCACTGGCTGAGCCTAGTTTACTAAACAGTTACTAAGAAGAAGAAAAAAACCTTTCCACTGGCCGGAAACACAGGCAAAAGGAAGAACAACACGTAGCACCTACAAAGGAAAAGTTAATGTTTAAACCCTTAAAACCTCCTAGAACCATTTCTGATGCTATTTTTTTGTTTAGCAGTGCGGGACTCTGTCAATGCTGCTAACATCGGATGTTCTTGCTTGACAATATCTAAAGATGCAGACATTTCCTATTTAACCTGTGTATTACTTTTAGAGTTAAAAGAGATGGTGTTGGAGGGGAAGAATGTGCTGGGGACTAGTTAGCCATAACAATATCTCAGTAGGGTATTCTTCAAGGTTAGTTGTAATAAGAGGAGGTAACCAGAGGGAAAGTTCACACTTCAAACTAATTGGAGAATGTGATTAATGACTGTTAAATGAAGGAGTGAGTTATGCTTTGGTTCTGTGTGTTAGGGGAGGAGAATTCAGATTTTGGCTTCTCTATGTACGTGCTGAAGCTTCGCTGCAAATTAAAGGTTCTTTGAGGTAAAACAATGCCTCAAGGTTCTTTGAACAGCTTCTTCTTTCGGAACCATGACAGACTAATTCCTACCTTCTGGGGACCCTGAAGGTATTGAAAGATAACTCCAGTTACTGTTATCAGAATTGTATTGTCACTCAGCCCACACTTGGGCCCGCTTTGCTCTCTAGGGGGTGGGGGTGGAGGGGAGAGACCAATAATTACTATTGGTAGCAATATGAAAATAATTCAATCCTTAAGTTTTAATCACCATATGAAGACATTACTTCATCTTTTCTTTTTCAGAACAGAGACTCTCAAAAACAAGTAACAATGACCAACCTGTCTCTTAAAATCAGGTTTTCCATTTAGACAATATTATTTCTCTGCTGCGCTCCAGGCTTGACAGAACTAAAAGCCCTTCCTGAGGTGACAAATCCTACGTTTTAACCAACTGAGTTCAATATCACCTTCAGCTCCTTAAATTATGATAGTGCTGGGTGATCTAAGCTGCCCTTTGGACAGGATCGCTGTCCTTCGCCTGGGTGTTCAAAGAGGAAAAGGGGAGACAAAGGAATTACTCACCATCCGCTGTTCCTGCCAGGACATACAGCGCACAGATTTTTGGATTATCATAGTACCCCTGTGGGAAGCAACAGAGAGTTGAATTCCTTCGTTATCATTTGCTTCTTTGGAAGAGCCCATTTCTAACAACTGTTCAGGTTCGGGGTTGCCCCTTATGGCAGCTCTGGAGAAAAAGTCCCCAGCTTAGGCTCTCAGTGGTTGTTGCCAGCCCACACAGTTGCCCAGAAGTGAGCAACTGTGGAAGAAAGTGAATTGGGATTCCCACCCAGCTGCCTGTTGCACTTTTTTAAGTACATGCTGCTGGACTGCAAGACGATCCAACCGGTCAATCCTGGAGGAGATCAACCCCGACTGCTCTTTAGAAGGCCAGATCCTGAAGTTGAAACTCAAGTCCTTTGGCCACCTAATGAGAAGGAAGGACTCCCTGGAGAAGAGCCTGATGTTGGGAAAGATGGAGGGCAAGAGAAGAAGGGGACGAGAGAGAAGGAGGGGGCTGGATGGAATCACGGAAGCAGTAGGCATGAGCTTCTATGGACTCCAGAAGATGGTAGAGGACAGGAAGGCCTGGAGGAACGTTGTCCATGGGGTCGCGATGGGTCGGACACGACTTCGCAATAAATAACAAGTCCTTGACTTACAACCATTTGTTTAGTGACCATTTGAAGTTACAATGGCACCAATGGTGGGATTCAGCCGGTTCGCACCAGTTTGGCAGAACCGGTAGCTAATTCTTTGGTGCCCAGGCCCAGAATGGACTTCCTGAAGCGGCATCCACACAGAGAACCGGTTGTTCACATATTTGATGGCAGTGAAAAAAGTAACTTATGACCGGTATATGCACGCTGAGAACGTCTGCACCAGAGACAACTTCCTTGTGTGTCCAACCGCTTTTGGCCAACAAAGAACCCTATTCTGTTGTATTCTATTTTCACACTTACCACAACTGCGGCATCCCCGTGGCCAGGTGGTCAAAATCCAGGCGCTTGGCAATTGGCATGCATCCATGGCAGCCACACAGTCCCAGGGTCATATGATCATCACTTCCAACCTTCCCATCCAAGAAAGTCAATGGGGGGGGGGAAGCCTGATTTGCTTAATGACCAAATGATTCACTTAACAACTCTGGCAAAAAGTTTGTAAAATGGGACAAAACACACTTTCTGTTGCTTCGCCACAGAAACTTTGGGCTCAGCTGTGGCCATAAACCGAGGAACACCTGTACTAAACTGACCTCCCAGGCTTCCCTCAGGCCAAGCCCGCAAATATTTCACCCTCCATGGAGTGAGATTCAGGCTGGATGTGCGTTTAGCTGTCCCGTTAGTGCAAAATAAATAAGTAAAATTGATGCACCCAAGCAAACCCCACTGTTTTATTAAAAGAGCTGCAGTCTGCTTTTCAACTGGATGATTATCAAGAAAACTGACAATATATCATGACCTTCATGTGTGCGTGTGCTCGTCCACGTTCATCCACATACCCAGGAGACCATAATGTCTTGGCCATCCCAGGAACAAAGTTAGTCTTAATGCAGCTTTGCCATCTCAGTAGACTTAACAGAGATGGGTGTTCTTTGGGCCAACAGACGAAGGCCAACGGTAGCCTTTGTATGGGACAGAGGGTGCAACTTCTCGTCTGATGTCACTGGCCAAAACATGCTGCCCTTGGCTCGGCAGTTCCAAGGCAAGCCTTGGAAGGTGTAATTCTGTCAGACCTGGTTGAAGGTTCTTTTACTAAAGGATACTGGTTGCAGCAAAGTCAGGCTAGAACCAAGTTTCCCGTGCGTCTCCCCCCCCCCATGACCAGTCCGTCTTCAGCCTGGGTGTTTTGAGAAGTCTGAGATGTTCGGGTTAATCCACATTCTTTCTCAGAGTGCCTGGCCTTGGGTGCCAACACAAACTGGTCTGAGCTTTTCTGTTCTTCGTCAAGCTGTCATCCCCCACTTCCTAATTCCACATACACGTACCTGTTTATTGCCCATTTGTTCCCCCCCCCCCCCATGGCCTGCCTCCTTCCTAGCCTTTGAAGGTAGGATGAATCTGTGAAGACACACATCAGGGCTGCCATTCTGCTTCTAGTTTTGCATCACATCTTGCCAGCCTGACATTAGTGTGTGTGTGTGTGGGGGGAGAGATTGGAATGCGGGTGGACAAAGACAAGGGGGGGTTGGGATGAAGCCACGCCAGCCCTGACAGTGAGTTGCACCCATCCAGCACAAGGTTAGCCAAAAGAATTTGGAGATGGAGAAGGCTGAACACAGGATCCATTTCCTAAACAATCTGAGAACTTCTAATTGGACACGGATTGATAACAGGGAGTGGCCAGGGAAAAATGGAACTTAACTGCATCTTTTTTGTGCCAAGCCTCTGCCTTGCTAGGTCTGTAATCGCAAAGAAATACTCCTGGCTCATTGTTTTTCCAAGAATATACTTTACTAAGAATAAAGTTGGCATGGCTTCATTCAACCCCCCCTTGTCTTGTCCACCCACATTCCAATCTCTCCCCCCCTCCCACCAATGTCAGGCTGGCAAGAGGTGATGCAAAGCTAGAAGCAGAATGGCAGCCCTGATGTGTGTCTTCACAGATTTTGTCAAGTCCGCCATTTTTGGTTGGTGCCTCACTGGCATCCTACCTTCAAAGGCTAGGAGGGAGGTGGGCCATGGGAGGGGGGGAAACAAGTGGGCAATAAACAGGTATGTTTATAGGAATTAACTTAAATGGGATGGATGACAACACCATATTTTGGAAGTGGAGTGCCCAAAATATTTTGGAAGCACAAGTGATGGGTCACCATCAAACCTGCCTAGAGATGATTATATTAGGACCACATATCTTATATTATTTGATTAGGAGAGAGAAGACGCTTGAGACTTTGAATCTGAATTTGGAAGAATCGCTGATAAAACATTCAACCTCCAAAAAGTTTTGAATTATTTTAAAAACCGAGTATGAATGGTCTGAAAAATCCCAGTCCTGACACAGCCGAGGAGCAGGACGACCAGTGACAGCAGACGCGCATCATTAAGGCACCCATGTCTACAAAGACGCTTGTTCCGCCCTTCCCAAAAGGAACAGTAGCAGCTCATGGCTGAAGAAAACCCTGTACAGGTAGTCCTTGACTTACGACCACAATTGAGCCAAAATTTATGTTGCTAAGTGAGAAATTTGTTAAGTGAGTTTCACCCCATTCATTTTACAACTTTTCTTGCCACATTTGTTAAGTGAATCGCTGCAGTTGTTATGTCAGCACCACGGTGGTTAAGCGAACCTGCCTTTGCTTGTCAGAAGGTGATCACGTGACCCCAGGACACTGCAACCATCATAGATAGGAGTCAACTGTGAGGCATCCGAATGTACATCATGTGACCCACGTGGGGTCATAAGTACGAAAAATGGTCCCAAGTTACTTTTTTCGGTGCTTTTAAAATTTCAAGCAGTCACTAAGCCAGTGGTTCTCAACCTGTGGGTTGGGACCCCATTTGTGGTCGAACGACCATTTCACAGGGGTTGCCAAACAACGTAGTCCACCATTTCCCCCCCCCTTTTCCTTAGCTGTGCTACTCTCTTTTGTTCTATTGGCTTTTGAAAGCCAATAGAATAGACTCTCTTGAATTCTTTCAAAAGCCAATAAGAATTGTCCAGGCTGTCTCTGCCCTGTTGAGTCTGCCAAAAGTCCCAGTCTGCAAACGGTGCTGCTGCACCAGTTGAGCAGTCCTTGACTTATGACCGGTTGAGTAGTCCTCGACTTACGACCGGTTGGGGGTCGCGGCATTAAAAAGGTTGAGAACCACTGCACTAAGCGAATCGTAAGTGGAGGACTCCCTGCACCGCTTTCCTGCTCTAAGCACCCCTCCTTCTTGAGGCAAGGCTGGCCCCTGAGTGAAACAGACAGGCAGTTCCTTAGGCTCCTCTGCCTGCCCAGGAGAGTGGCACGGCCCATCTCCCAAAGGGGGAAAAAGCGCTTAGCACATTTTGCTTCACGGCAGCTGGTTTTCTTTTTTTACCTTGACAAACTCAATGTTCAGCTTTCCTGTGAAGGTAGAAACCTCTCCTTGTACACTCAGCTTCCCCTTCTTGATGCTGATGGGGATAATCTCATCGTGGGCAGTGCTGTGTCCCACTCTGTCAAAGATGTCCAAGTCCTTCACCACCATGTGGCCGTTCAAACGCACGTCAAAAACCTGCGAGTTGAAAAGAAGACAGAATTGCTGTCAGCATGTAGGAAAACAGGCCCGGCCCGGCCCAGGCAAGTTTTCAAGCTACTCAAAATTCTCCTTGTGAAGAACAGAACAGCCACCCATCTACACTCCTTGAGGAGGAATCCTGCGTAACTCGGTTGTTTTCAATAAATGTTGCACCAATAGAAATATTATTTTATTAATGCTGTGCCTCATCTTGAGATGATGCCAACATCTGGAGCGGCTTATTGGACAAAACGGTATACCCAATCACTGGTAAAATAAAGCAGACAAATTACCTTTAGATAGACGGTCAAAACTAATGTTTAAGGTTGTTCCCCCTCCACAGTCCTGGGGAAAACGTCAAGGATGGTAGCCCAATTCACACCCCTTGGGATGCACCCTTCAGCTCCACCAACCTTTAGCTCAGGGATGTCAAACTGCTGGCCCGGGGGCCAGATGCGTCATGCTGAAACCACGCCAACCCCAGCTCCGTCAACGGGGGAAAAGTCGCCATACGTCATGACATGTCACGTGACATTGCCAAGTTTGACACCCGTTTTAGCTGATGCCTTTCATGTGGCGCTTTTGTTCATTCACAAAAAGGCCCAACTGCTGCTAGGAACCCCTCCCAGGAGCACTTTTTCTTTTTACCTTCTGCTGCGATTGTGCAAAATAGACTTCAGCAAACTTCAGCACAAGGACGTAGTCGCCCTCTTCCTTGATTGGGACCTCGTAGCCAAAGGTTTCCTCATTGTAGCGTTCCGTTTGGTAGAGAATCTGATCCTCGGGGTTGGATCGCAAGATTGGCAATTTCATGCCATAGTCGGAAGCTGTATTGCAATAAATAAATATTTTTTTCTCAGCATAATGTCGTTTACCTTTGCCCCTGTGGATGCGGCGCCTACATTTAAGGGTTTAGCTTCCCCTTCCCTCCATTTCTTCTTCTCCTAGACCAGGGGTAGGCAACCTTGGCTCTTTTATGACTGGTGGACTTCAACTCCCAGAATTCCTGAGCTAGCCATGCTGAGGGGGAAGGGAGAGGTTTCCAAGCTGAGCCATGCTGGCTCAGGAATTCTGGGAGTTGAAGTCCACGAGTCATAAAAGAGCCAGGGTTGCCTACCCTTGGTCTAGGAGGCTCACAGCTTAGAACAGGAGGATTTAGGTCAGGGGTAGGCAACCTTGGCTCTTTTATGACTTGTGGACTTCAACTCCCAGAATTCCTGAGCCAGCATGGCTCAGCTTGGAAACCTCTCCCTTTCCCCTCAGCATGGCTGGCTCAGGAATTCTGGGACTTGAAGTCCACCAGTCATAAAAGAGCCAAGGTTGCCTACCCCTGTCCTAGACCTCAAGGCATGGATGTTGAACCTTTCGGCTTGCCTGGGCCGCATTAAGCCTCTTAGGCTGCATACAGTGTAAACTATACAGTACAGTTAATGTATATAAACAGCAAACTTCCTTTTTACTTTTTTTATACAATCTCACGGAGCCGCATTACTAGCTGTTCAGGGCTTCATGCGACCTGTAGGCTGCACTCCTCTGCAAAGCTTAAGGAAACGATACACGCACAGAGGCTACCAATACACAGAGCGAACCTGAAAGCCCTCTGCAGGCTCAAACTAAGCGGGCCACAAGGTATCCCGAGAGTTCTGCCAGCGACATTTGGTTTACGTTGGCTCAGAATCTACTGGCCTATTTCCCAGTGCTATGTGGCAGATCAACAACAAGGACTTTTGGTAGCTTAACAAAAACAGAGGAGCCGTTTTCTTCCCCCCTAAATTAAGCTGCTAAATCAAGAACTCTTTGACAAGGCCAGGAAGTGATTGGTGGGGAGGGAGCTTCAGACTCTGGTGCAGTACTGAAAACACAATCCCGTGCTGAGTACATCTTCAGCTGCATCTTTCTCAGGGACGCTATGTCCACGTTTGTGAGCTACCACTTTCCCCCAGAATTCAGCTGGTGAATCTTGGAATGGTAACCAAGAAATAAGAAGCTTTCGGCTTCATCTCTGGATGTAAGGACCCACCCCACTTTGCATCTTAAGAAGACAGAACTCTTGGAATAATTCTTCCAACAGGCATCCTTTATTAAGAGAAAATGGTTGCAGGCGTTCTAGACAGGATTTGGGGTCCAAGCTCTCTCATCCAAGGTTTTAAGGGGTTCCCCAGTAGCCTCACCCAATCACCCCCCTCTTCCAGCGACAGTCTCAGGCATTACACTCCCACCCCCTTTTCCTTACTGCCGGCTGGGTGGAGACTTCAGAGAGAACTACATGAAGGTAATAGCCCCTTTGTTATGGTTAGTCCTTTGGCGATATCCACATCCAGTCCCTTTGAAGTATACTGAAGGAAGTGAGGGCCATAAAGCCCCTTTGTTCACCCCCTTCCCTTCATCGTATGGCAGAATCCAGAGAAGGCAGAAATGGGGTTTTCTATAGTTGATAACTAGAGATGAAATATAATTGGATTCTGACACTGGATAAGAGGCAGCTACACTTCTCTCTGCAATGCAAAGCATTCTGCTTACAAAACTAAGATCCTGAATTAGTAATACAGGCAGTCTTTGAGTTACGACCAATCACTGTTCAAAGTTATGACGGGCATCCCTAGAGATACTTACAAGCCAGATTTGAAGTTCCGACACCTGCAGTCACATAACGCTATTCTGGGTGCTCAGCCACCCCCACCCCCCCGCATTCACAGCCCTCCCGTGGTCACCTCACTGCGATTTAGGTTTTATGCTGATACTCAGCATTATTTCTGGCTTCCGGCAAACAAAGTCCATGGCAGACAATGGATTTGCTTAATGTCCATAGGTCTGCTTAATGAATGCAATGATTCTCTTAATGACCGCTGCAAAAAAGATCGTAAAATCGGGCAGTCACATAGTGACCCACTAATGATTGGCAAGATTTATGACTGTCATTCATATGGTCATTAAGTCAAGTACTACCTGTACATTAGTAGCAGACTATATATTTTCAAACCACTTTGATACTGTAATTCCCTTCATTAGGTTATTTTCATGGTGTTTATGTTATGTTTTCTTATGGTTTATGCCAGTGATGGCGAACCTTTTAGAGACCGAGTGCCCAAAACCCACTTATGCATCGTCGGGTGCTGGGTGGGTGTGGCCCATTGGGTGGGTGTGGCTGCGGTGGTAACGGCAGACTGGGTGGGACTAAAAAGTTCAATCAATCCCAACTTTGCAAGATTTTTTTTTTCCCGCGAGAAGTTGAAATTGATTGATTGAACCTTTTTTTTTTTTGCACACCGCGGCGGAGACCTAAAGTGAAAAGGTTTTATAAAATCCAGCTGAAGGCCTAGGATTGGGGCAATGGCACATGTGCTCACAGAGAGGGCTCTGAGTGCCGCCTCTGGCACCCGCGCCATAGGTTCGCCACCACTGGTTTATGCATTCCATGGTTTAAATTCTAAGATGAGAACTTCTCAAGAGTTCTTTTGGCAGATGGACAGAGCAGATCTGCAAGGAAGCCTAAGTGCCATTTTACACAGCTGATTTCTGCTGTGTCCTTGGGTAGCTCTCCTCCCTCTTTTGTTCTGCATGTGGGAGGGAGGAGAAAGGAGCCACAAAATAAACAAAAGGAACTTCAGCCACCCATAGCCCAGAAGACAATGCTTGAAGAAATAATATTAAGACTGTGTAAAGGTTATGACTTTTATGACAAAATGTCTAACCTCAGCCTTATTACAGCCAAGCAGAAGCCTTCCATTAGCTATTTTTGGCATAAAAACCGTGGCAACTCCTGTGAGAAATGATAAGTACATTCAGTGACTCAATGACAGAAGTTGTGTCTCCTTTCCATGGACTCCTGCTAAAGGCAAATCATTCCATGTAGGCCCCCATTTGGGAATGCTTAGCCCTCCTCCCTGAAAGAGCCCAGAATAAAGTCAAGGCAAAATTCAAGAAGGCACTAAGCAAAAGTGGAGTTCCTCTGTGTAAACTCTTAAGCAAGCCCTTTCCAGACACAGGGCTTTTTCCATGTAAGCGCGGGGGAGTTTCCTTCCATTTTCCAACTTTTTTTTTTTAAAAAAGTCTACAATTTAGCCATTCAAAGTTTAGAAACACAGCAAGGAGTTTTTTTCCCAGTAAGAACCAGCTGAAAAGAGAACCGGACAATCACAAGCCACAAACCAGCCAGAAGCCCTGAAGCTAAATACTTCCTCAAAGCAGCCAAAGAGAAGGCATGCAGGGAAAGATATCTCCCTGTACCCCAGCACCCCCTCCTGCTCTTACAGACAGCAAAGGGTGAAAGACTCCGCGCTCAGAGGAGGCACAAAACCTTATTCTCCTTCTTTCAGAAGCAAATGTGGATTAACTTGAAGACCACAAGCGAAAAAGAACTCCACTAAAACACACACCGAAGATTAAAGAAAAAGGAGACGCAGGATATTTACAAATATGGGATGTATTTCGTCAAAGGCTGGAAAAACGGGGTAGGAGTTTAATGTGCATTGTCAAGTAAAATAAATGGACCCAGACAACGCGTTGTTTACCAAGCATTTATGAATTGTAAATGTAAAAAGCTAATAAAATGTTATATAAAAAAGAGTAGCCACACCCTATAATCCAGTGGTTCTCAACCTTTTTAATGCCGCGACCCCCAACTGGTTGTAAGTCGAGGACTACTCAACTGGTGCAGCACCGTTTGCAGAATGGGACTTTTGGCGGGCTCAGCAGGGCAGAGACAGCCTGGACAATTCCTATTGGCTTTGAAAGCCAATAGAATAAAAGGGAGTAGCACAGCTAAGGAAAAGGGGAAAAAATGGCGGACTGCGTTGTTTGGCGACCCCCGTGAAATGGTCGTTCGACCCCAAATGGGGTCCCGACCCACAGGTTGAGAACCACTGCTATAATCCATCTAGCAACTTAGAAGGTTATAACTTTAGCTGGGCAAGATTCTGTCTATGAGGCATAGGCAAATAAAGGATTAGATTCAATTGGGAAAGAAAAAAAAAACTCTGCTGAAACAGCCGTTCCATCATTGGGCTACCTATGTTGATTGTGTTTATACTCCTCTCAAAATACTGTGGCGCTCACAAGGGAGCTAGAGTTGTGTTGTGTTGTATTTGACTGCGCAAATGTCTGAAACTATATCATGTAGTCCTTGACTCGCAATCATTGGAAGTTACAACGGCACTGAGAAAAGTGACTTACAACTCGGTCCTCGCACTTACAACCGTTGCGGCATCCCTGTGGTCGCAAAATTCAGGCACCTGGCGACTGTCCTGTATTTAGGCTGGCTGCCGTGTCCCAGGGCCCCGTGAATGACACCTGTGACTTTTCCAGCTAGCAAAGAGGGAAGCCAGTTTTGCTTAACAATCTGCGTGGTTCACTTATCCAGCGATCTGCATAACCTGGGCAAAACAGAAAGGTTGAAAAATCAGACCTGGCTCACTTAACAACCTTTCGGCTTAACCATGGAAATACTGGTCCCCATTTTGTGGCCGTCAGCTGAGGACCAGCCGTAGGGCTAGATCGTGGGGGTGTCATTTGGAGAGGCCCTGTCAGAGCTGCCACCCGAGGCTTGAACTTGGCATTTGCTGTCAGCCAGCCATGAACTAGGGGAGGGAGGCAGCCGGACCGGGGTGTGTGTGTGTGTGTTACTGACTCATCATACCTTCCAGAGACAAAGATCTAAGGCAGAGGTCTGCAACCTTGACAACTTTAAGACTTGTGGACTTCAGCTCCCAGAATTCGTCAGCCAGCTATGCTGGCTGAGGAATTCTGGGAACTGAAGTCCACAAGTCTTAAAGAGTTGCAGACCCCTGGTCTGAGCCTGGGCATGGGATGCAGCAGCTCACCAACCAGCCCGCCATTGAAGAGACAATTATTTCAAATATAACTGGACAATCAGGACCAGGGGAGGGGAGGAGCTGGTCAGGGGAAGTTAACTGAGAAATTTTAGCCCATGAAGTTCAGTTCTGGCTTTGCTATACCGTAATCCAGTTGGCTTTTAGGTAGGTATACCTTTCACTACAAATGGAGTTTCTTAGCTAAAGGGCCAAGTCAGGGCAGGTCTGACAGACACCTGCTTCAATTTAGTTGTAGAACCTGGATATCCTTATTCAGGGCAAAGTCATTCCGATTCCAGGAAAGAAAACGTCACTCCTAGGCACCAATAAGAGAAGTTATTTAGCACTGAAGTCAGTGCACTCCCGGCCTGCTCGAGCAACACAATCCCAGACTGCAATGGAAGTGCAAATGGCTGATGAGCACCTTTGTTTGAAGGACGGCTACGGGACTTTCATCTCATTACAATATCAGTTGATAACAGAGCATTTCCCATTAACCATGAAGCAGAGCTCTGCTTTGATCTACAAAGCCACTCTTCCTTCTCACACACGTATCATGAGAACATCTCTTCAAAGACAATGCAGCTTTTATAAGACACGGAGGTCCGTCAGCCAAAAGCAATAGCTGGTTTATATTTATATTTAAGCATCCATCATTGGAAGATCAACAGCTTTAGCAACTCATCACCGAAGGTTCTCTCGCCCACTGTAGAGCACGCAACACTCTCTATTCAAGAAGTTGCACAACTGGATCTGAAGAATAGATAATTACTAGGAGTTAAGCTTGCCTGGACCTTCCTGGAGCCAAAAATTCTCAGTACTGCAGCACGCTACAGATTAAAAACAAAGTGTACTGCAAGCATAAAGTCCCCAGTTAAGAGAAAGGGTTATTCTACTCGTTTGGCAGATTCAGCCCTGGGATCCTCCTATGATCCTGAGGGTCCTCTGTCTGCCTGGCTTTTGCCATGAGAGGAATTGCAGATTCTCAGTGCGCTTGCCAAGACTCAGAAAAATCTGCCTAGAAACTCTTGCAAATAAATGGCTCTGGAAATATCTGAAAGCAGGGAACCCTCTCATCTGTGATTCTGAATGCCTACATCTCTACCCACAAGGCAGAAAGACATCCAATCTAATGGAGGAGGAAGCTGATGTAAATCATTATGAAGTGTGATGACTCTCCCTGAAGGCTTCCCCAGATACCTCTTCAGATGTAAAGTCGGGGGAGGATGAATCAGTTCCTGGCACATCAGGAGGGGAGTTGGTCAAGGGCTCTGAGCAATTGTCTGAGAGTGATTTGGCTGAAGCACAGCTGCAGCAAGACAGCCCTGAGGCTTCAGGTGGGGAAAGCATGCAGCTGCATCCGGTCAGGGATGAGAAAGAGGAACTGCCTTCTGCACCTGATCCAAGAAACATAGGGCAGAGAAAAGCCAGGCGCAGAGAAGGTCAGTCAGATTACTCACGGGGAGAAAGCCTCGCCCTTCTTGATGGGCTGCTTCAGAAGCTGGCTATTTAGCCCAGCAGACAGATAGAGGCGATGCTGGGAATGTGTTCACCTCCTAGCTGTGTGTTTCCTGGTGGTTGTGATTCCTGCCTTGCTTTGGAATGGACACTGTGCCTTGACTCAGATCGTGCCTTGTGAACTCTGGACTTCTCTTGCCTCATGAACCCTCTTTTATTGTGGATTTAATTTTGCCTGGTGGGTTTATCTTGCTTGGGAAATTTTCAAGTGCCTTGTGGACTCATTGGCCATTTCTCTGTGGACTAGCACAGGCCTGCTTGTGGCTGGACTTAATTGGGACAGTTCTGGGTTTTTGGTGAAAGGAATTGCTGGGGAATATCAATAAACCCAGTAAACCACCATTATATGTGTGTGTGAGTGAGCGGAACAGCCCATGAAGTAATAAAAACTACCTGCATGGTTGAAGATGACCTCTTTATCCAATAGCTTATAGCTAAAATATTAAAACAATTTATAACAACAAAGATTAAACAACTTTTGTTGATCGTTTAGATTTGAATTGTAGAGTTCTTAACGTAAGACCTATACTTACTTTTAAAACAAGGGAAGGAAGGAAGACTGTTTACCAGTGCACAGAGTGCAGGGCATGGGAAGCAACTGTCTCCCTCCCTCTGACATGCTCAAACCTCCCCCCCCCCAAATTGTGTGTCCAGTTCTGGCACCACCACCCAAGCAGGAGGTTGACAAACTGCAGTGTGCTCGGAGGACAGCTACCAATGCGGTGAAGGCTCTGGAAACCAAACCTGGCAAAGACTGGATGAAGGGTATATTTAGCGTGCGGCATAGAAGGCTGGGGAGAGTTACAATAGCGCTGTTCAGAGATCCAAGACCAGAACCAACAGATTGAAGCGGGCAGATTCGGGTTAGATAGGATGGTAAAAGAGGTAACAGAGGAATGAGCTGCCTCATGAAATGGTGTATTCCTTTCAGTGAAAGATGTTCAAACCGCAAAACTGTATTGAATCTGTGTCAAATGCAAATAGCAGATAGCAGACTCCTATATTTGCATTTGACACAGATTCCATTTGTTTTGCCAAGAGTATACTTTACTGAAGCTTAAGTGGTTACCAAGTAGAGAAGCTGAATCTGAGGTTTTCCCGTGTAAACAATACAAAGTACATTTTCTTCTCTCCCCCCCCCATCTGAAAATGTCCAATCGGGGGGCTTGTATATTGTTCAAGAAACAGGTTCTTGGTTCCCAGCTCTGCATATCGATAGTTGACCTTGGCTGGCTGAAGCTTCTCACAAGGAGCAGCTGGGCTTCCATCGCCCCCTTCTTCCTTACAGTCCAATCCCCCCCCCTGCTAATGTCAGGCTGTCAACTCATGAAGCTTAGACAGCAGAGATACGGTCATACCATGACACACACATATAAAATAAATTTATATGACTGCCAACTCCCATAATGATATTAAAAACGAACAGTATAAAAACCCAACCCAACCAACCCCACTATATATTATTTTAGATTTAGAGTGTAATAGACACAATCATTGGCTGGTCAGGATACAATTTTAAAGCCCTCTTCCTTTCCCAACTAAACGGTGTTCTGAAATAGGCTGAGAAGACTTTTCTGGGTTTTCATTTGGAATCCAATGCAGAATGCCAACCACAAGTCCCTACTTGGCGTGTGTGCATAGCTCCAGCCTCAGACTGCAGCTTTGTCTGGGCTTCCTCTCAGAAAAGCCTTGGCCAGCCCCACAGTCAATACTGTCTCCAGTTGAGGAGTATCTGAAAGAGGAAGGGAGCTGCAAAGCTCTGCTGACAGACCTGAAGGGCCCCAAAGCCATCTCTTTATTGGCACCGAGATGGCACTGCCACAAGGAGCCTTCCCACCTGGGGGCATCTGAGGAAACATGGCCAACTCTTGGCCTGAGCACAACCCCTTCCGCACCTCCTGGTCTATCCCTGCTCTCTCCAGGGTACTTTGCACGGTCATTGCATAACAGCGCTGAAGAGTTGCCATTTCCCCCCCAATTTTACTTTCTCGCTTTCACTACTCCAGATTACAAACCAAAGAAAAGTAGCACAGAAACGCAGGAAACAAAGCAACTGAAAATTCCCTTTTCTCACACCTAGAATCCCAGAAAACACACTGGACTTCCAAACCTTGATGCTAAAATGAAGCAGAGAGTGAGAAGCAAACTAAGGGCCTGCATGGAGCTGCAGCAGTCACCTGGGAAGAGGCAACTGGTATGGACTGTAGAGTACACAACCAGATCTTCTCCCACAGCCTCCCTTTGCAAAAGCCAAACTCCTTGAGGGTTTGACTGAGACGAGACACAGACCACAGGCACAAGATGGCAGAATATTGCAGCAAGCTTGAGCCTGAAATATTTTTTATAGACTTGTGGCAAAGTCCAGATTTTGCAAGCCAAAGTTTCCCAACCTGGTAACTTTCAAATGTGCTGATGATACCTTAGAGCAGTGGTTCTTAACCTGGGCGATATTGCCCCCCAGGAGGCGATTTCATTTTTCTGGGGGGCGATGGAGTGAAAAGGGGCAACGCGGGGGCGAAGGAACAAAAAGGGAGCTATATGGGGGCGATGGAGCGAGACGTTTTGGGGACACTTTTGAGACTTTTTTTGTACAGTGAATTGCTGCATATCTGTCGTACAAAAACATCAGATTGCTCACTATTAGTGGATCGAATTGTGTTTTCAAATGTTCTTCTAGCTAGCTTCAGTACAGAATGCTGTACATATGTGAATACGCATCGCTTATCTTCGTGCTCATTACAGTTTGTTCTTATGCCCTTTTTATATTTCTTTTTGCGTCTTAAATTTCACTTGTAATTCAATCATTAAATGTTACTGTTTTTCTTTTCGGGCATTTCAATTTCTTGCAACTGAATTTTGTTTTCAGTGGTCATTACATTGAAGTGTCTTGAATAAATAAGATAATAATGAAATAAAGGTATCACAAAGTTTGGGAATAAAGTGACAGGTGGCACCAAAATTTTTCACACAGTTGAGATATGGGAAAAAGACTGGAAATAAATTATTTGCACCGATATGTCCAGATGACAATTTTAAAGAAAACAAAAAAAGTGTCTGCATAAATTGAAGAATTATTTCTTATGTTGTGACTGAGAGGGGGGGCGATGACAACTTCCTCATTGGCTCAAGGGGGTGATTCGTTCAAAAAGGTTAAGGAGTACAGCTAACATAGAGAAGACAATCTAAATACTTGTGTGAGAGCTGAACACCGGAAGAATCTTTGTTTTGACATCAAAGTGCAATTTGGGAATATGATGGCAATACAGAAAATGTGAGAAATGGAGGTTTGGTTTAATATATCTCACATATTGATTCTGAATGAGAAATCTGGGATTTGTTTAGTATAATTAAGTCTGATGATAGCTCAGTTACATGGTCAGAAAATGTCTGCAGCATGATCACAGGGGCAAGATCAGAGAATCGAAATGTTAAAGGAGCCTAAGACCACCGAATCCAACTTCCTATTCAGGACAGGAACCCAAATTAATACATCCCCAAAGACTAATGTTTGTTTCAATACAGCCAGAGAAAGGAAGCCCATCACCTTTCTTGGGCTTAACTTTACTGTCAAACTGTTACTTTTTTTCTAACATAATTCTTCCACATTCTTCCTATCATTTAAATCCATTATTTCACATCCCAGACCCTAATAAGACAAGATTGTGCTTGGTCTAGAGATGAAGGCTTCAGGCTACAAAGCAGGAGACCCTGAGTTTAAGCCCCTCCTTAGCCATGAAAGCCAACTGGGTGACTTTGGGCCAGTCCCCATCTCAGTCCAACCCACTTCACAGGGCTGTTGTTGTGGGGAAAATAGGGGAGGAAGGAATGTTGGATATATTTGCCACCTTGAGTTATCAGTAAAAATATTAAAAGCAGGATACCAACTAACCAACATGACATGATTACAGGTATTTGAAGAGGGCTCGGTCTTCTGTCTTCCCTTCTGAAAGTTAATCCTCCAAGTTCCTTCAATCTCTCATTATGGGAATTATTTATTTTCATACTATTTCTCTAATGTACCATGATAATTTTAAATTTTGCTTTTACCTTTTGGGATATCAACAATCCCAACTACGTCTGTCAACCGCAAATCTGTTAAGCGTTTGTCTTCTCTATGCAAATGGTTAATAAACTATAGTTTTTACAAACTACAGAGTCCTGGGCTGAAACTTCCAACAACCACTGAATCTACAGTGCTTCAGTTTATGCAGCAAAATCACATTCCATATCTGTAAACACCCCGGAAGACAACAGGCATCACTAAAGATTATGATCTGTTTTGCAAAACCACACAATCATACTAAGGTTTTACTCATCAAGCCTTCTTCTCCTAGCAGTGAAAGTACTACCGGACATGTGCAAGCAGGAACTGCAGCATTGTGTCAAAGTGTTGTCTCCTTCCAATATAACCCTCTAGAATTCCGTCAAACTGCTTAACAATTAACAGGCCTGGAAATGAGAATTGGGAAGACGCCGAGAGAGTTGAGCTAAACTTAGGAAGAAAACGATTGGAAGGAACCACTGGAGCACAAAGTGATGAAACTGTCAAGCAACTGTGCAATGGCTTAACATTTTCCACTTTTCCCCAGCCCAGCACAGCACAGAAAGAAAAAAAACAAAACACAATGTTCTTTCTACACAATGTAGAAACAATAAGCAGCAAAAATTATTGTAGCATTTTATAAGCAAAGAAGGTAGAAAAGAGGCAGTTTCTGGTTTACTAAAACCGCAAAGAAGTTCCTTAAAGAGGCACCTGGAACTGGTGTGGTTATTTTTTTGAGCAGAAACCACAGCTATCTCCATCAGACCTACACATATGACAGGCTGTCCCCACCCCATCCGATGTGAATCAAAAGAAGAACAGACCATATGCTCAACCTTTGCAGTTTATCATTCATAAAAGGAGAGCAGATTATGATGACTTGTCAAAAGAATTCAGAAATTCTGGTTTGTCACTGAAGCCACAAAATCCAGCCACAATAAGCCAATATTGAAAGGGAGAGAGAAAGAGATCACAAGGAGAAGTGTGGAAACCAAGATGTTGGGAAATGGTGAAAAAAACGAGAAGCGGATCAGGGAGGGCAACTCTGAAGAAAGAGGACAGGCCACTGCAGTGAGGAGAAGGGGAAGCCCAGCAAAGTCAGAACTGGGTCTATCCCCCCCCCCACATACCTTCTGTATCTCAGCTGCAAAGAATATTTCCCTGCTTAAATTGCTGCCTGCATGCAGAGGATGCATTGAAATACACACCAAGGCAGCAAGACAGAAGCCTCACGTGAGATCAAGCCATGATTTCCCTACAGCAGAAGCAGGGATAAGGAGGACAGAATCCACAAAAGGAAGGAAGAGGGCTGGGACCTACCCTATGCATAGGAGTTGTGGTCCGACACATCTGGGAGCCCCAGAGCCTAGGAATGGATGTTCTGGGTAATGAGATCTGCCTTACTCCTGGCCAATAACATCCACCTAATGCAGTGGTTCTCAACCTGTGGGTTGGGACCCCATTTGGGGTTGAACGACCATTTCACGGGGGTCGCCAAACAACGCAGTCTGCCATTTTTTTCCCCTTTTCTTTGGCCATGCCCCTGGCATCCGGTGATGTATAAGTGGTTGGGGGTCACCACAACATGGGGAACTGTATTATGGGGTCGCAGCATTAGAAAGGTTGAGAACCACTGACCTAATGCCTTGGACTCATCTACCCACGTGGGCGACCCATGCTCTTCCACACCAGCTCAGCATCCACAGCTCCAAGATCTGCAGTCGGGGCGAGGGGCTAATCCTTCACCTGAGGCGCCTCTGCCATGCATTGCTCTGGGTGCAGGCCCACCCAAAACCCAGCCTGGACCCTGGGACAGCAACAGTGCAGAGCCGGGGGGGGGGGTCCTTCTGGAGCAGCGAAGGGGGAGTGACGGGCTTCCCAGTCTACTTCCTCGGCCCCAGCTGTGGCACCTGTCACTGTGCCACAATATGGGACGCCGCCGCCCCTGCCGCCCCCTCGCCCCTCTTCCCCCAGCTTGGGGAAAGGAGGGCAGCTGCTCCCGGCTGAGCCCCTGGCAAGCAGCGCTGTCCAACTCGGAGCCCGACCCAAGGCCTCCCGGGGCCCCCGTCTCCTCTCCCCACAAAACGCGCCTCCGCAGTCCGCAGGCCCAGATAGGCTGCCTCGACACATGGCGGCTCCATCGCGGGGGCCCACGTCGCCCGGCCAGCCGCCACGACTTCCGAGGCCGACGCAGCCTCCCCCGCGCCCCCCCTCAGGTAGACCCTCCACCTGGGGCTGGGGGGCGGCCGGGGAAGGGGGGGGGGTCTCCGGCGGGGAGGCGCGCTCACCTCTTCCCACCCGTCCCTCGAGGGGGTCCTTTCGGAAGTGGATGCCGTGGACGTCCACATGGGCCTCCCCGCCCGCGTTCACGGCCCAGATCACGCTCTCGGCCAGGCTGGCCCCGGCCACGCTGCCCGGCGGCGGCAGCAGCAGCGCCAGCAGCGCCGCGGCCAAGAGCGAGGCGACGCGGAGCTGCGGCCCCCCGCCCGCGGCCCCCATCTCCGGCTCCTTCCGCGCTGCCGCCTCAGCTCGGCAACGGCTCCGCCCCGCCGTTGCCGCCGCCGCCGCCGCTGCCCCTCTCGCACATGCCTCCCGCCGCCTCAGCCGCAAGGGGGCATCCCACCGTGCTGGCCGTGCCGGCTACCCAGACGCCGGCCAATCGCCGCGCGGCTTGGCGGGGTCGCGCCGCCTCGTTGGCTGCTGGAGTCCCGCTATTTGCATATCGGCACGGCCGCCGGCCCATAGGTGCGCGGCGACGGGAGGGCAGCAAGGTACGTTGAGAGCGCAAGTAGACGAAGCCGATTGGGGGACCGTTTCGCCTATTGGCAAACGCTTCCCGCCTTTTTGGGGGCAGAGCGTGGCCGTGGACCACACCACCTGATGGGGGTGCGAATATTCCACGGCCACCTGATGGGGGTGCGAATATTCGCTTCTGTTTGGGCAGCCTCTGCTCTCTGCGGCTTATTACCACAGAGAGAAGGGAAACGGAGGAACTGCGCTGTCTCTATTTTCCCCGGCAAACGTTTCCCTACATTTCCCCCGCCGGGATATCCCCCGACCTAGTGGTAGAGCCCAAACATGGCTGTCCAATTAGAAAGCTACAGCGCGGCTCCCGAGCGCGGTGGATTATGGAGTCGTGCTGGCAGGAAACCGGAAGTTGATCCACGGGTGCTCAAAGGCCTGCTGTTGCCATGGCAACGCACGCCTGTCCTCGAGTAGCGGTCCCCTCGTGGGAACAGCACTGAGTTCGCGCTCCTGACTGAACCCGGGTTAACGGGGCATTCAAGCGAAGCATCTTATTGCTTCCCGTGACGAAGTAGCGGCTGTTTAGCCACATGGTTTATTCGCAACCATTGCCATTAAGTCTTAAATGCCCGTGGAGTTGATTTCAAATAGCTATAATTAATGTGTAAAGCAGGGGTAGTCAACCTTGGCTCTTTTATGACTCGTGGACTTCAACTCCCAGAATTCCTGAGCCAGCTAAGCTGGCTCAGGAATTCTGGGAGTTGAAGTCCACAAGTCATAAAAGAGCCAAGGTTGACTACCCCTGGTGTAAAGCAATGTTTTTTCCAACTTGGTAACTTTAGGATGTGGGGACGTCAATGTTTTGCTGTTGTAATAAGTTACTATTCATTGTGTGTCTGCACTTTGCCTAGAAATAAGAGCGTAATAAACAGAATCGCTATTGCCGCTGGCATTTGCACATGTGCAGAGTGCATTTTCTTCGCTCCTGCTCGCAGGCTCTTGGCTCCCTGCTTTTCCCCGCGTCTGGACTTCAGCGGCTGCAGCTCACAACCAGCAGCCCCGGGGATCATGGGGGAATCCAGCCCTGGTGCTTGAAGGGGTCGTTGAAAGACCATCTATTCGGGCTCATCAGGAATCCAAATTGAAGCATCCCTGAGGATTGTCATCAAACTATTCTTGCTTATTGGAGCAATGTCTTTTTTTATGGTTCAAAATCAGAATCCCTGGTTTTGTCCTTGCAATCGGCCCCCCCCGCACAGCATCCTTCAAGCATCCTTTGAAGAGGGTCGCTAAGTTGTGCTCAGAAGTTGAGGGGGATTTCATCAAAGCAGGACGGTGCCTAATGCTTGCCCTCTGTGGTTCGAAAATTACACTTTTGATGAGGCAGCTCGAAACTGCATCTGACTTTATTTTACAGCCACATCACCCTGCTGGCACAAATTGTTTACTGTTCCAAAGTCCTTTTCCTGTGGGCTGTTATCAAGCCTGGGATCTCCCATCCCATCATTATAAATTTGAACTGTTTCCTCTTTAAAGAGTGTGTTGCCTTTGCCAAATTGATTCTATTATTTCCAGTCTAAATCTCTCTTCTATCCTTTCTGACTTCTTCTTCCAAAGT
Organism: Crotalus tigris; assembly: GCF_016545835.1. NCBI lineage: Eukaryota > Metazoa > Chordata > Lepidosauria > Squamata > Viperidae > Crotalus > Crotalus tigris. The sequence continues at coordinate 322,695 of NW_024100139.1, read as the reverse complement.
GGAGCTCTCCATACTGGGCAACTTTTAAGACTTGGGGGCTTCAGTGACCAGCCATGGGACCTGAGCATTGAAGTCCAAAAGTTGCCAAGTTTGGAGATCCCTCTTAAAGAATATGTTAACCTACTGATCTGCATTTTTGATAAACTTTCTTTCCTTCCTCTTACTCTGGCTCCTCCTCTTCCTCGTCTTCAAAACATTGGATTGCTGGCTCTGCACATTTGTTACTTCCTATCAATTGCCCTTGATGTCAAGTCATACATGTCCAGCTGGAAAAATTGTCTGGCATTCCGAGCTCTATCCTGCAGCAAGAATCAACCATCAGAAAGTTTGTGGTGATCACCCTTTCTTTGCTTTCAGCCCAGCTTTTTTTCTGTGTGACAGATTTCAATACATTTGTGAAGATTTTTTGGTATAGTTTTTCTATGATAAGATACTTTCAAGTGGGTGGGAAACTATACATCAGGGGTGTCAAACTGCTGGCCCACGGGCCGGATGCGTCACACAGAAGCCATGCCCACCCCAGCTCCAGCAAGGGGAAAAAAGTCTCAATATGTTGTGACACGTCACATGACGTGGCCATTACAACCACCAATTGGAACCAGAATTTCTGCTGCAAAGCAAGGCAGTTGTTAAGTGGGCCATGCCCAATTTTACAACCTTTTTTGTGAAGGATGTTAGGCAATACCTGCAGTTGTTAAGTGAATCATGCAGTCTTTAAGCAAATTCGGCTTCCCCCATTGACTCTGCTTGTAGGAAGCTGGGACACTGCAACTGTTATAAACACAGACCAATTGCCAAGTGGCATAATTTTGATCACCTTGACCAGTGGGGATGCTGAGAGAGTTGTAAGTACAAGGAGTCATCATAAATCTCTTTTTTCGGTGCTGTTGTAATTTACAATGGTCATAAAAATGAATGGCTATAAATTGAGAACTTCATGTAGTAACCATGTTAACTTGGTTAAAGTCTGTTCTATGTCCTGCTGGCATGACTTGATTTTGAACTATTGTTTATTTAGCATTTGGTCATGCAATCACTGGTATAAAATGTACAAACACAAATGTTAAGTTTAAGCAGAACATCAGCAAACGTGTGTGTATGTGTGTGTGTGCGTGTGTGCATTCAGAAAGAATTCAGACTCCCTTCACTTTTGTCAGTTTTGTTTTGCTGCAGCCTGATTCTACAGTTGTTGAAATTCATTTTTTTTCTCATTAATCTACACTCTAATGACAAAGTGAAAACAGAATTTTACAAATGTCTATAAATTTATTAAAAAGAAAAAAAAACAAAATATCACATTGGCACAAGTATTCAGACCCTTTGCAACAATACTTGTAATTTAGCTCAGCTGCCTCCCATTTCTCTTGATCATTGCTGACATGTTTTTATACCTTGATTAGAGTTGACCTGTGGTAAATTAAATTGATGGGACGTAATTTGGAAAGGCACACACCTCTCTATAGAAGGCCTCACAGCTGACAATGCATACTGTAGCAGAGCAAAAGCCATGAGGTCAAAGGAACTGCCTGCAGAGCTCAGAGACAGGCTTATTACAAGACACAGATCTGGGGAAGACTACAATAAAATTTCTGCTGCACTGAAGGTTCCTAAGAGCACAGTGGCCTCCATAATTCTCAAATAAAAGAATTTTTGCACAACCAGGACTCTTCCAAGAGCTGGTCGCCTGGTCAAACTGAACAATCAGGGGAGAAGGGCCTTAGTAAGAGAGGTGACCAAGAATCTGATGGTCACTCTGACTGAGCTCCAGAGATCCTGTGTGGAGATGGGACAGAGTTCCAGAAGATCAACCATCACTGCAGCTCTCCACTGATCTGGGCTTTATGGCCAAGTGGCTAGATGGAAGCCTGAGTGCAAAACACATGAAAGCCAGCTTGGAGTTTGCAAAAAAAGCACCTGAAGGACTCTCAAACTGTGAGGAACAAGGTTCTCTGATTGGATGAAACCAAGATTGAACTGTTTGGCCTCAATTCTAAACGTTATGTCTGGAGGAAACTAGGCACCACTCATCACCTGCTCAGTATCATCCCAGCATGGTGATAACAGTATCATGCTGTAGGGGTGTTTTTCAGCAGCACGGACTGGGAGACTGGACAGGTTTGAGGGAAAGCTGAATGGAACAAAGTACAGGGATGTCCTCAATGAAAACCTGTTCCATAGGGCTCAGGATCTCGGACTGGGCTAAAGGTTCACTTTCCAAGGGGACAACAATCCTAAGTTCACAGCCAAGACAACACAGGAATGGCTTAGGGACAACTCTGAATGTCCTAGTGTGGCCCAACCAGAGCCCTGAGTTGAATCCTGTTAAACATCTCTGGAGAGACCTGAAAATGGTTGTCCATCAACGGTTACCCTCATCGACGGTCAACCTGACTGAGCTTGAGAGGATTTGCAAAGAAGAAGGGCAGAAAATCCCCCAATCCAGGTGTCCAAAGCTTGCCGCGTCACACCCAAAAAGACTCGAGGCTGTAATTGCTGCCAAAGGTGCTTCAGCAAAGTACTAAGTGAAGGGTCTGAATACTTATGCCAATGTGATATTTTAGTTTCTTTCCTTTTAATACATTTACAGACATTTCTAAAATTCTGTTTTCACTTTGTCATTATGAGGTACTGTGTAGATCACAGGTGTCAAACTCACCACATCAAGTGACATGTCACGGCGTATCGTGTCTTTTTTTGCATTACCGAAGCTGGGGTGGGCGCAGCCGCCGTATGACGCAACTGGCCCACGGGCTAGCAGTTTGATACCCCTGGTGTAGATTAATAAAAAAAATAATGAATTTCAACAACTGTAGAATCGGGCTGCAGTGTAACTAAATTGACAACAGTGAAGGGGGTCTGAATACTTTCTTAATGCACATATATAAATATGTGGACGTTACAATATATGAGATAAAATTACATTAAGATAAAACCTTGATACTGTCACCATAATATAGCGCCATAGAGTCACAATAGGATAGATGCTATAATTTGCCATCCCTTGGACTGCAAGGCATTCAAACCAGTCAGTCCTAGAAGAGATCAACCCCGACTGCTTTTTAGAAGGCCAGATCCTGAAGTTGAAACTCAAGTACTTTGGCCACCTAATGAGAAGGAAGGACTCACTGGAGAAGAGCCTGATGCTGGGAAAGATTGAGGGCAATAGGGACGACAGAGAATGAGATGGCTGGATGGAGTCACTGAACCAGTAGGTGTGAACTTAAATGGACTCCAGAAGATGGGAGAGGACAGGAAGACCTGGAGGAACATTGTCCATGGGGTCGCGATGGGTCGGACACGACTTCGCAATTAACAACAACAACAAAGGAAGCTAACCATTTAGCTGCTTCTGGTGTGGCTGCAAAGAGATCATCCAAGATGCCTCGAAATTTCCTGAGGGGACATTCTCAAACTATATATGTTATTGATTATTCCAATGCACCAGCCCAATGTGGGCTTTGGGCCATTCCCCACTTAAAGAGTTTTGTCTTAGTCCTGGCATTGCCTGGCCTGATTCTATTCAAGTAGCTCCATATTTTTCAGGGCAGCTGCATTCCTGGAAGTGGTTTTGTTGAACCTGCATGATCTGTTGGGTTATAGTTATTAAAGGTTACCCATTTTAATCGCCCTTCTTCATCTAGATCAGGGCTTTCCAAACTTGGCAACTTTAAGATTTGTTGACATGCTGGCTGAGGAATTCTGGGAGTTAGTCCACAAATCTTAAAAGTTACCAAGTTTTGGAAAGCCCTGACCTAGATCATAACACGGTGGTTCTGTATATTATCCCAAATTGGTTTCTTAGACTTAAGCCTGGTGGAAAGTAGAGAGTCTTAATATTTTATGTATCAGTAGATCTCTAGGATAGGATGGCCTGTTGATCTTATTCTTCTTTCCAGCTGTCTGTTTGTGTCACCTGAGATCCGGAGGGGCCGTGTTAGAAAGAACACGGAGCCAGAGTGGTGTGGATTTGGGGATTCAGATATTAGCCTCATTGTGTCATTAAGATGAACATCAGTCTTTTGAATTAACAGATCCTGAAGAGGATGACAGTGTCAAAGAAGAACCATCTTCAGAGCTGAGTCAAAGCTTTGGCATCTTTCTCTCAAGTTTTTGGCATCTTTCTGCAAGTTTTTCATTGGGGGAGATGGTAGCAGAGGGCTCCTTCCACAACAGGAAAGCATTGCCTCCTTTCCATTTTTGTTCCTGCTGGCTCTCATTCTTTCATGGTTCCTTCAAAAAAGAAGAAGCTTCTGGATACTTCCAAGAACATCTCAGACAGCTGCAGCTGGACTCTCTGAAGAGGTGACCCTCTTACACGAGGGCTCTCCCTCTGTGCTCTTTCAGGAGACCTCAACAACTTGGCCAAAGCTGAGACAGGTCTTTGGTCTCTGGCAGGTTTTCTTTGGCATTTACACAGCATCTTTAAAAGCCGAGTTTCCCCCGTTGAACTGCTCTGAGCAGTCAGACGTATTCATGAAAGCAGTTCCAGTGTTTCTCAACCTTGACAATTTTAAGGCATGTGGACTTCAACTCCCAGAATTCCACAGCCAGCATTGCTGAGTTAGGCAGTTAGATGGAGGCACTAGGTGGAGCTGTTCACCTGCAAGAATCGTGCTCAGAATTCCTCCCGTGACAGTTTTTAAACCAGCCTCATCATCAGATTACAGAAGTAGAAGGGATTTGGGACGCCACCGCTACCTAGCCCCAGCCCAGTGCTTGGTGCAAGGCCTGCAAATTCGGACAGTGGTACAATATAGCATCCCACTTTAGAAGATCTACCATAGAAGATCTCCTTCCACCAAAGGAGAGCCTCCGAATCGTCTGCCAAAGAGATCTTTCTCTTGGGGAGTTTGCTGACATTCAGGCACCTTCCGTCTCCTCTCTCTCTAGTTTGGAGCAGCAGAGCAAGCTTGTTCCGACTTCGGCAAGACGACATTTCTTGAAGGCTACTTGTATGTCTCTCCAATTTAAGGATAACCATTTGACTGGGGTGGTATAAAGCTCCTGCCTTGAGCAGAAGGCTGCAGTACAAGATCTCCAAGGTCTCTTTCTTCCTATGAAGCTATGTTCTACATTGCTTCAGCTTTTTTCCCACTGATTGCAAGGGGACTTGGTTTACATACTCTTTACTATCATTGCTTTCTTCGGTGCACACTCTAGCCTAGAGCCAGATCTGGACAGAGTCCAGATGCAACGCAAGCAGTGCAAATATTGGGAAACCGTTCTGATGATCTTTAACTCGTGGGTTTCAACATAGCCACGAAGGCTGGAAACAACATCAGTACAGCCCATCTATAAGGCACCAGGAGGGAAAGGAAGACTACACTAACCAGTAGGCTTCACTGTGGTTGCACAGTAAAACAAAGAAACAAAACCAAAGGGCTGAAAGGGACTGTGTGGGTCTTCCAATCCAGTGGTTCTTAACCTGGGCGATATTGCCCCCCAGGGGGCGATTTTGTTTTTCAGGGGGGCGATGCAACGAAAAGGGGCGATGCGGGGGCGATGGAGCGAGAAGTTTTGGGGACACTTTTGAGACTTTTTCGTACAGTGAATCGCTGTATATCTGATGGAGGGGGGAGTGCTTCTTTCGAAACATCGCATGCTGAGTGGCTCTGTAAAACATTTTGTATTGTACTTTTTTAGCATGCACTCCAGTTCGATATTATATTTTCTTCGTGTCTTTTTAATCCTTTTTACAGTGTGCGTGACTATATATACTTTCCTCGAATCTTAATTTAGTTTCAGAGTTTTCGTCTCGAAATTCTTAGTTCCTCCCTTGCGGTTTGTTCTTATACCCTTTTTATATTTCTTTTTGCGTCTTAAATTTCACCTGTAATTCAATCATTAAATGTTACTGTTTTTCTTTTGGGGCATTTCACTTTCTTGCAATTGAATTTTGTTTTCAGTGGTCATTACATTTAAGTGTCTTGAATAAATAAGATAATAATGAAATACATATATCACGAAGTTTGGGAATAAAGTGGCGGGTGGGACCAAAATTTTTCACACAGTTGAGATATGGAAAAAAGACTGGAAATAAATTATTTGCATCGCTATGTCCTGATGACAATTTTAAAGAAAACAAAACAAGGGTTTGCATAAATTGAGGAATTATTTCCTACGTTGTGATTGAGAGGTTGTGTTGGGGGAGGGGGGCGATGACAACTTCCTCATTGGCTCAAGGGGGCAATTCGTTCAAAAAGGTTAAGAACCACTGTTCCAATCCACCCCCTGTCCAAGTCTCTGGACTCAGCTCCCAGCTTTGTCAGCCCCTTCCTCATGTACACGTAGCACCACGCGATACTCATTTTTTAAAAAGATCTGCACCTGCTTAAAACCAATTAACCCATTATTTACTGGAGGTTTGGACTTCGGAAATATTTGAGTGAAGCACAAGAGCCGAATATAATTTCAGTGCTCTGATTGCCCTTTAAAAAAATTACTCTCAAAAATCAAGGAGAAAGATTATGACTAAGATTATTTCTGTATCAAAATCCTTCTAATTCCACTTCTTAGAAATTGGAACATTATGAGGATGTAGTATTTAAATTTGGGGAACTGTCATCCAGGCACCATCTGCTGTTAGTCAGAAGTGTTGCCCCATCCTGGTTCATCCAGTTTTGGTCACCATATCACAAAAAAAGATGTTGGGAGTTGGGAAAAGAATTCAGAGAAGAGCAACTAAGATGATCAAAGGCCTGGAGGCTAAAACATACGAAGAACGGCTGCGGGACTTGGGTTTGGCTAATCTAAAGAAAAGAAGAAATAGGGGGGTACATGATAGCAGCATTCCAGTATTTGAGGGGCTGCCACAATGAAGAAGGGGTCACATTATTCACCAGAGCACCAGAGGGAAGGATGAGAAACAACGGATGGAAACTACTCAAGGAGAGAACCAACCTGGAATTAAGGAGAAACTTCCTGACAGTGAGGACAATTAACCAGTGGAACAACCTGCTTCCAGAAATCGTGGGCGCTCCATCACTGGAGATTTTTAAGAAGAGACTGGACAGTCACTTGTCTGAAATGATATAGGGATTCCTGCTTGAGCGTGGGGCTGGACTAGAAGACCTCCAAGGTCCCTTCCAGCTCTATTCTATTCTAATCCTGAAATCTATTCTCCTTTCGCCTTTTTCAAAAAAAAGGAAACATATTTTCTTTTATATAGCACTGTACAATTTTCTGCTTTGTACCCCTCTGAGGTTCGCTTTAGTTCTTGACTAAGGCCAGAAGCTGCTGTTGGGACCTGAGTGGCCTGCAGGACATTACAGCCGCTCCACACCCCATCCTGAAGCAGTAGGCGTGAACTTAAATGGACTCCAGAAGATGGTAGAGGACAGGAAGTCCTGGAGGAACATTATCCATGGGGTCACGATGGGTCTGACACGACCTCGCAATTAACAACAACAACAACAACACCCCATCCAGAGAAAGGAAGAGCACTTTGAGGAAATGTTGTCAAGATTGTTCTGAGAAGAAGGAAATGAGAAGGAGTTGTTTATGCAAAATGCCAGTAACGATGCCATCTCCTGGGGGTGGCGAGAGGTTGAAATCGTGGCTGCCAGGCCCAGCCCTCATCTGGAAGGGCCCTCAGTCTCAACAGGCTCCTGGCTGGTGATTTTCGTCTTGCAGAGGAATTGAACTCTCTGCTGTCAGCTTTCCTACTGGACCCTTGCAGGAAAAAGGAAGACACAGGAACACCTTCATCCAATCAACTCCGGTTTACTTGAGGTAAAGCGATGATGTTCACACAGACCTTAGAACTCAGGCTCTATGCTTTACAAAGTTTGCGCTGGGAGCAATCGCCTCCCAGCGCTGTTTAAATACATTTGCCAAAACCGTCCCCACCCTTCACCTAATTAGTTACCAACCATACCCCTGCCCAACAAACCACAATCCCACCCATCCATCATCCTACGACCCCACCCTCCTAACACCCAACCAGCACCAGTCACCAATCAGGGAAAACAGCAAATCTGTCTGAAGCTTTTCTGCGATGCCCTGCCCGGCAATGCAATCTTTGGGCTACTGCCCATCAGCTGTTCGTCGGCACGCCACTCATCAGCTGTTTGGTGGCTTAACTGTATTCTGCGCAGGCATGGCAGCCTATCTGCGCAGGCGTGGCGTCCCATACTCTCTGGAACCACCCGTTGCTCGCCGGAGGATCCGCGGCTCGTGCTTCTTTCTCAGGATGGTGAGCTGCTTTGTGCTGGTTCTCCTTCTCTGTCACCAGGCTGTCCCCCCCCCCTTCTTTGTGTGTCGAGCCCGGGAGGGCTGGACATCTGCATTCTGCAGAAACGGCTTCTTCAGGCTGACACGGCCAACCTTCTCAGCTCCTCGTTCTGCCACAGGAACACTGCGCTTCTCCGATTGTCTGCTAAAGAGTAAGTCCACTCCACAGGGCATCGAGAGGTAAGTGGAGACAGGAAGCAAAAACAGCTCACCTTCCGTTGGCCGAGAATCCATTCTGGCACACGTGTCCGTGGGAAGCCATGCCTTCACACAAAGGATGTCAATTGCCTAACATGCATCACTCGTGTGAGTGGTGCAGTCTGCCTCTTGCACAAGGACATCAGGACACGGGTCACTTTTTTGGCTCTTTGCCTGGCAGGATCCAGGGATGGGGAGGGGTTGTGTCTGTTACCTTGTTCTCTGTTCTGCCCTATCATGAGTTAAAATGGAACACTGGCATAGAAATGTTTAAAATAAACATATCTTCCCTGAATTCTTCCACGTTTCAGTTCCTTTTTCTGGCAAAATGCTGCTGGCAGCAGGAAAAATGTATGAAGGTTGAACGAAAGGCCACAAGAATATACTGTTGGAGCCCAACCTCAACATCACCAGCTGGGCCTTTCTGTGCCTGTGTCCATCCTTGACAGAGAGTTCTGGCCAGTTTCATACATCCCTCTAAGGCAGTGGTTCTCAACCTGTGGGTCAGGACCCCATTTGGGGTCGAACGACCATTTCACGGGGGTCGCCAAACAATGCAGTCCGCCATTTTTTTCCCCCTTTTCCTTAGCTGTGCTACTCCCTTTTATTCTCTTGGCTTTTGAAAGCCAATAGAATATTTATTTATTTTATTTATTTATGAGACTTATATACCGCTTTAAGTGTAAGCACTCTCCAAGCGGTGTACACCAGTAAGCAATGTATATATATATATATATATTTACATTGCCCCCAACAATCTGGGTCCTCATTTTACCTACCCCGGAAGGATGGAAGGCTGAGTCAACCTTGAGCCGGTGAGATTTGAACCGCTGACCTGCTGAACACAGTCAGCTAAAGTGGCCTGCAGTACTGCACTCTAACTGCTGCGCCACCTCGGCTCATAATGAATAGACTCTTGAATAGGGTCTAATTCTATTGGCTTTCAAAAGCCAATAGGAATTGTCCAGGCTGTCTCTGCCCTGCTGAGCCCGCCAAAAGTCCCCTTCTGCAAAAGGTGCTGCACCAGTTGAGTAGTCCTCGACTTACGACCGGTTGAGTAGTCCTCGACTTACAACCGGTTGGGGGTCGCAGCATTAAAAAGGTTGAGAACCACTGCTCTAAGTCCTCAACACTGATTACCAAAACACAACCGCCATGATTACAGAACATGTTACGTTCAACCCAATAAACCAGTGGAACATCCAGATCAGGGGGTCTCCCAACTTGGCAACTTTAAGACTTGTGGACTTCAACTCCCAGAATACCCCAGCTGGCATGGCTGCCTACGGAATTCTGGGAATTGAGGTCCACAGTCTTAAAGTTGCCAAGTTGGGAGACCCCTGATCTAGGCGGAAGGGATCTTACACATCGTTGTTTATCATGGTTTGAAGAGATGGCCCACCCAATATGCAGGAACAACGAGCAAGCTTATCACAAACTGCCTGTTTAGTCCCGACAAGCAGGTTGGGCAAATCCAGGCTGAGAATGGATGGGCATAACTACAGTTATCCATACAGAAATGTCTGCTACACTTCACCAGTGTGCTGGGTTTGCTCTGCTCCTACTTTGGAAGGGCAGAAAAATCCTGGTTTAGGCTGCAAAGTGATGCAGCCCTTTGTTTCCAGTTCATATCCAACAATGTGCTCTCAGTTGCATTTAAATACTTTGAAGAAGGATTGCTGATCTGGACAAATCAGATCTTAAGCTAAGTGCCGAATCATAGGAGATTAATGAGCATCATCTGTCATCATTGTAAATGAGCTTCAACTAGGTTTGGCCTACCCAGTGGAGAGGAATAGAATTGCCATGTTTCAATTTATGAAGCAAAGGAGACTGGAAGGGGGCGGGTTTATGTGGCACACAGTGCAGTGTGTGGGACGCAAAATCTAGTTCATTCTTTGGCAACTGGGCAACTGCAAATGGCTCCTAACTTCAGCTCTTTGTGGCAGTTTCCATCAACGCTAATAGTGTTCAAAATCAAAAGTTTATGCTGCTTAAAAATCTCTCCCCGTGGCAGATATATCATTTTATGTCCATGACCATGTTCCCTCCTGGGGACGCCCTGGCCCCTTGTCTTTCTGAATGCTGCATTCTGGAGATGGCTGCCTGCAGCTGCTCCATCTTGGAAGGTCTGGAATTGGGGTTCTAATCCCAAACATTTCAGGGTACTTTCTCTTCCCGAGCAAAGCAAGGGCAAATGAGGACCAGCTGAGAGACCCGGCTGTTTGGTGATGCTGCTGTCTAAGAGCAGTTTGGCCAGTGGGAGGGTCTTTGTTGCTGTGGGAAGTCAGCCCCCCCAGAGAAGGAAATATTAAAAGGGCAGAATATTATATTTCCTCAAAGGATCTTAAAGAGGCAGAAAATCATGCCCAGTTTTTCTTAATAGCCCCAAGTCTCCCTCCCCCAAGCAGAAACCAGCTCTGTAGAAATGCAGATGTAATAATCCATTCAGGAAGGTGGAGCCCTCCAGCTAGAAGCTTAGGAAGACAAAGACCCTTAAAATCTACATACCCCACCCAAATTCTAGGACAGATGCCAAAAGGGCACACTCAGACACTGGTCAGAGTACATGACACAGGAAATACAAAGCCTCAAACAGGAACAGGAAACAACTCCAAACAAAAGCCCAAGAGGGTATAAAACCCACCCCCTACTACATGTGGTCACTTTTTTCTTCCAGAGCCATCTTTCTGTCTGGCTCTCCTCTTCAATAAACTGCAACCTTCTTTCTAAAGCAGTCACCATGTTGTTTATTCCCGACTTGGACTGAACCCTGATGAAGACTTTCCCTTCTACATTGCTTTCTAAGTTTGGATGTTTTCTTGCAAAAGTTTCATTACCAACTAGGTGACATAATCGGTGCTAATGATGTTACCTAGTTGGGTAATGAAAAGTCTGCAAGAAAACAGCCATGAAGGACCCCTCATTTCAACCCTGAGCTACCAATATTCTCCTTTATTGGTAGAGAGGAGTGAGCTGCACTTCAACCTTGCATGGAGTCTTTCCAAGCACCATCTGCCCTCCGCCTCCTCTTTGAGGCTTCCTAACCAGAAAGGCTTCAAGACGGTTCCTAGACTCCCGGAGTACATGAGGCTGGAAAGGCTTCTGCAGAGAGAGGGAGGTCCAGTTCCTCTCTCAGATGTCTCATGCGAGAAAAACAGCTGCCCAAAAGAGCGGCGATGCTGACCAACAAAGCTGCTCTGTTGGGAGCCCCCTCTGGGCTGGCTGGGAGATGAAAGGAGTAATCTCTTCAATGAGATTATTAGATTGAAGACTTAATCCCCAAATCCGTCTGTACATGAAAACTACTCCCCCAATCCTCCCCCTGCCTCCATGAGTGTTGTTTGGCAGAGAACGAGAGAAGCAGGAGAGCCCCTCTTACGGGAGGAGCAGGAGGGTGGAAGGACTGGATCCTGACACCCCCCCACCCCTCCAAGATTTCATGAGAAGTGCTGAGGGACAAGGCCAAGCCACCAGAGCTGAGAGCGGGACTAATTTTTGTTAGGGCAAGTGCGGTCCACACAATGTGGGAGAAGAAGCCAATGGTTTATGCATCCTTGCGGTTCAGCCTGTTGTGGAAACCAGAGCTTCCCGTGAAACTATAATCCGCTTATTGATGGGTCTAGCACAGGGGTCCTCAACCTTGGCAACTTTAAGGCTTGTGGACTTCAACTCCCAGAATTCCTCAGCAAGCTGGCTGAGGAATTCTGGGAGTTGAAGTCCACAAGTCTTAAAGTTGCCAAGATTGAGGACCCCTGGTCTAGCATACGACCTGAATGCAGCCATGTTCTCTTAGCCTGCAATTACGACTCCAGTTTAGCATGTGTGCAAGGACTACCAGGTTTCTTTACAGCCACCTCTCTATAAGCTGTGATTTTCCTTCTGTAGGCACGTGAGACCTGAATGGTAGTCACCCCCTTGGCTGAGCCTCCCAGAGGCCTATTCAATGGCAACGCCATGAAAGCCTCCCATCCCCCCCCTTACTTCTCAGCCAACAGTCACCAAATTCTGCCATGGAATGTCCTTCTCTTCTAAGCAGCCTCAGTGTTTATCTAACACTGTTTCTCAAACTGGGCCTCTTTTAAGTAAGGTGCACCTACTCCCAGAATCCCTCAGCTGGCATGTGTTGGCTAGGGAATTCTGGGAACTGAAATCTGCGCATCCGAAAGTTGCTGAGGTTGATCTAAATTAATCATGTTGTGTTGTACTGAGTGATTTCAGTGTTTAGTTTTGTATTTAGTCATCCAGAGGAAGGATATTCCTGCTGATTGCCTTGTGAACCTCTATTCATATTTCACTTAATGTGCTTGGTCTATGCTGAAGGGCATATGCAGGCAATATAGTGAAACATCCACGAACACTTAATAGGGTTGTGTGTGTTTGTGCATGTGCAAGCTTTTTATAAAGACACAGTCTCCCGTGCTCCTTCATAGATGCATGACCCACCATGTTTTCTTAGCACCAATGTGGATTTCCTTGTATACCTATCCTCGCTAGATATCAGCCTGGTTGGCTGTTTAAGATACTGCCCCTCACTGAATTTAATTTTGCCTGTCGGTAAAAGCCTGTTTTGATTCTTTAATGCACTAGGTGTATTGCCTGCCATTCTGAGCACAAGGGCACAAAAGCGCCCGGTTGCTGCAGCCACATTGGCTGACCGTGTCCCATCTGCATAAAAGGCTCCATTTTGGAGCCTCCAAAAGGGCTCCATTTCAGGACGTCTGCAGTGTTTGGTCGAAAAGGTCAAGATGGTGGTCACAGCAGTGTGATCCAAGCTCTGCCTGCTTTCCCGTGCACTGCATGTGCCTCGGGGACTTGGCACCCGGCTGGCTCAGATTAATGGCCAGCCCAGTCAGGTGAGAGATTGACCTTCCTCCTTCAGCAGCTGGCATCTCTGGATTCAGGTCAAAATGGCAGCACTGCACATAAGAAATAGACAGCTTCAACTGCTGGGCTGCAGCCGCCATCGTGACCTTTTCGACCTTAACCTGCAGACGTTCCATTTGTGTAGAATAAAAGGCCACACAAAATTCAAGCAAGAGCCTTAGACTTGGACGACCAGAGGGTGAGTGTGGGGTGTTGATAGGGCGTTGACTCACAATGTGGCTTCTTGAATGAGATTGTTTGTTTGCAGACCGGCTGGCGTAATACATGTGACCAGATGCAAATTGGCAAGGTGCGTCTAAACTGCAGACTGGAGTCTCCTCAGCAATCCAGGAGGCCAACCTAGCTGACATCCAGAGACCAGGCTGGGCTGAGCCTCCTGCCAGCTTCACCTCCCCCCACTTTGACTTCTTGCAAAAGAAGGAAGAGGAAGGCCATGTGGTTGGGCAGAACCAGGGGCGCCCCTGGACCTGTGGGCAAGGGGATGCCTTCTATTGTTTCCTCTGAGCCAGTGGTGGGATTCAGCCAGTTTGCACCCCTTCGGCAGAACCGGTAGCTAATTTTTCATGGCCCAGGCCCAGAATGGACTTCCGGAAGTGGCATCCACACAGAGAACCAGTTGTACACCTATTTGAATCCCACCCCTGCTCTGAGCCATTGGGGGGGGGGGAATGGAGAAAAGCAGCAAGTTTGGAGCTTAAAGAAGACACCATAGCAGCTGAGACTGGACACTGGTGGACAGTCAGGCCCAAAGAGCCATTCTTTCTTGCTAGTGAAGTGTAGGGTGGTCTAGAACAGGGTTTCTCAGCCTTGGTAATTTTAATTTCAACTCCCAATATTCCACAGCCAGTATGATGGCTAGGGAATTCTGGGAATTGGATGTCCACAGATTAAGTTGCCAAGGTTGAATAACACTAGGCTAGAGTAAACCAGGCAAACATTACTTGTCTCCAAAGGCAAGGGCAGTCTGCAGCGTTGTGCCAGCATAAAATGTGGGATGTCTCCAACGGTATCAAGAGGAGAAAATGGACAATGCCTTGCCTATTCACTGAAGAGCAAGGGAAAAGGAAGGGAAGCCGGGCTCCTGGGTATATCCATGCTGCACAGCTGCAATGTTTACAGGCCTCTGGTGGTGGACCCCAGTGCTGGCCCCTTCCCCTTGAAAAGGGCTTGCCTTCGTTATGGCAAGGTGGCCGTGACAATGGACAATGATTGCCAGCTCCAGCTTTGAGGGGTCCTTGGTGCTCTCTGAGCTTGGTTGTTTTCTTGCAGATGTTTCATTACCCAAAGTAGATAATGTCATCAGTGTAGGTCAGTGCTAGGCCAGCCCTGATGATGTTACCTAGTTTAGGTCATAAAACATTTGCAAGAAATCGATCAAGTTCAGAGAACACCAAGGACCCCTCAGTTCAACCCTGCTACAACTGTCCTTGTTTATTATTGAATATTATCCTATTATGTTTTCCTATTATATAGACCAGTGATGGCAAACCTTTTAGAGACCGAGTGCCCAAACTGCAACCCAAAACCCACTTATGTATTGTCAGGTGCTGGGTGGGCGTGGCCCATTGGGTGGGTGTGGCCCATTGGGTGGGCGTGGCTGTGGTGGTAACGGCAGACTGGGTGGGACTAAAAAGTTCAATCAATCAATTCCGACTCTGCAAGATCTTTTTTTTTTCCCCTGAGAAGTTGAAATTGATTGATTGAATGAACCTTTTTTTTTTTTTTGCAAATGGCGGTGGAGGCCTAAAGTGAAAAGGTTTTATAAAACCCAGCTGAAGGCCTAGGACTGGGGCGATGGTGCGCGTGCCCACAGAGAGGGCTCTGTGTGCCATAGGTTCGCCACCACGGATATAGACTACCACTGTGTTGTATCTTATGATTTATGATTATTGTATTTTATGATTATGATTGTGATTCATCCCTTCTTGCTTGTATGTACACTGAGAGGTTATGCACTGGAGATAAATTCCTTGTGTGTCCAATCACACTTGGACAATAAAAATTCTATTCTATTCTAAGCTCCAGTCTTTTAGGGGCTCTTAGTAGCCTCTCATAACAGAGTTGTGGGCCTTAATCCCCAGTTGCCCCACAACAGCCCCCTCCTCCCCTGGCCAATAAGAGCCAGCCTCACCGAGAGTATTTGCTCAATATTATTTCTTTGTTTTTCTGCACAAACATATATCGGCATCCCTTAACATGACCATAGAGAGACAGAAGAAAAATTTCCAGAGGCAAAAATCAAGGCGACACATAGGAGACGGAAGGAGGCATTCGTACAAGGCGCCTTGGCCAAGGAACAGAAGTGCAGAGCACAGTCTATGTCAGGCACTGGTCCCGGGGACCCCCCACATCCAGGAGCCCCCCTCTTTCTCATTGCTTTGCAGGGTTGGCCGGAAGAACAAAAGCAGGCAAGGCGTTGGAAAAGGAGACCTCTATGACGTCCAGCCCTCCGTGGCTGCTTCGGGCACGGGCACCGCTGCCCCCCCCATGAGGTTGCCTCCCCCCAGCAGCGCTTCCGATGCAGGAGACCCCAAGTCGTTCACAGTGTGGAGAGGGAAGAAGTGTCAGGCCAGGTGGAGTAGGAGGCAGGTCACCGCAGCACACCGTCGATGGGGCAGCCGGCATTGCATAGGAGCTCAGGGCATGGCACGCCACACAGGCCCTTTTGCACTCTCTGGGGCTGGGTCACTGCTCAGCTCGAGAGCCGTCTTCAGCGAGACATCATCCTGACAAACTCTGTAGAAAAGGGATGGAGGCAGTGAGACGGTGCTGCACAGGGCCTTCCCCCACCGGGCCAGGCTCCTTCTAGACCCGTGTTTTTCATAGTTGGCAATGTTACGATGTGTGGACTCCCAACTCCCAGAATTTCCCAGCCAGCTTCGAAGTTTTAACGTTGCCAGCTTTGAAAAAACACCGATTTAAATCTCATTGCCGATTCGGTTTTACACAGTTTTCCGGAAACAGAGAGTGTTTCTGTAAAGGAATTTAGGGAAAGGCGTGACAAAAGACATCCAAGGAAGACCTGGAAAAGCGTTTATGTGCTCAGAGATAGAAGGAAGCAAGGAAAAGAAACTCAAACTAGTTCACCTTGACTTTGCTTAGTATAAGAAGGGACAGACAGAAACCTGGGCAGGCCTTCAAGATGGATGTCAGGTCAGGTCAAGAAATTGACTGGGGGGAGGGGGGAATCCCAGGAATTCATGCATTTATTGCATTGATTTGATTCTAGCTGCCCAACAAAAATGGACTCTGGATGGCCAACATAACTGCAAAATAATTGAAAAAAGAGATTATACCAATAAATGGATGCTTCTGTACTATTGTGGGATATGGGATTAAATAACATAATCTTGGAAGCCTGTTCAGCTATCTGGTTGTTCTTTCTTGTAGTAACTTGAGCTTCTCCTTTCTTCTGTCCATCCTAAACAGTCCTTCCCTCCTCTGCCCTCCCCTTCCTTTCCCTCCCTCCCTCCCCTCCCCTCCCCTTTCCTTCCTTCTTCTCTCTTTAATAGCTCTTTCCTAACTTCCCCATGTTCAGTTCAGAATTTCTTCACTTTCTCAGCCCCAATTTCCTAACACTGAGAACAATTAACCAGAGGAACGACTTGCTCCCAGAAGTTGGGACTGCTCCATCACTGCAGGCTTTTAAGAAGAGACTGGACAGCCACCTGTCTTGAAATGGTCTAGGGCAGAGGTAGGCCACCTGGGCTCTTTTATGACTCGTGGACTTCAACTCCCAGAATTCCTGAGCCAGACATGATGAGAGGAAAGGGAGAGGTTTCCAAGCTGAGCCATGCTGGCTCAGGAATTCTGGGAGTTGAAGTCCACAAGTCATGAAGGGGCCAAAGTTTCCCCCTTGCTGGCTCAGGAATTCTGGGAGTTGAAGTCCACAAGTCATGAAGGGGCCAAAGTTTCCCCCTTGCTGGCTCAGGAATTCTGGGAGTTGAAGTCCACGAGTCATAAAAGAGCCAAGGTTGCCTACCCCTGATCTAAGGTCTCCTGCTTGAGCAGGGGGGTGGACTAAAAGTCCCTTCCAACTCTGACATTCTGTATTCTATATAATTGGAGATGGTGCTGGGGGATGGGAAATCTGCCATTTTTTTTTTTTTTGCTTTCTAAATAAAAAATCCATCTTAAATTTAAGAATTTTATTATGTTCGTGATTAAGGATTCTAGGAGTTATTTCAGGCTGGGCTGGAAATGCTGCAAGTAACTGTATTAGCAGGTCAGAAGGCATCTTGAGAGCATTTCCCGGGGGGGGGGTAGCAGTCCTTCTGATCCCCCACATTGGCCAGGAAAGCCTATTTTCTTTTCGCTTGGCTGCCCCAAACCAGAAATGGTAGAACATCCAGGTTTGTGTCTGGAGACCCGTTTGAGTCGGGGGGTGAGAAGAATCCCCCCCCCAGCACCTGGCTCTGAGTCTCCCGAACTCTTGGCTGCAATAGGTGCAGAGGCCTCTTACAGCCAGGGCAGTTTCCCTTTTGTAACCTACTAAAGTCGGGAGGTGAGGGGTGGGAGCTGACCAGAGGCCCCTTTCTGCTTCAGAGGCGTGTGTGTGTGTGTGTGTGTGTGTGTGTGTGCGCGTGTGCAGATCATCCCTGCCATTTTCACAATAGCTGGCTGAAGTTAGTCATGAGAGGAGTTGTGAGATCCGTAGACTCATGGTGAGCCTTTATTAAGCGCCTCTTAAGAGTCTCTACATGCTGCAGTAAACAAGACACAGGGAAGAGACCCTTGGTCAGAATCCATTTATATTTCCTTTCTATCTATCTCCTCTGATCTAAAACCAAATCTCACCTTTCCCTGGATTCTGCCATACTCCTAAGGGGGAGGGGGGATATGCCTGTGGGTTTATGACTTTCACTTCCTCTATTGGCTACAATGTAACCTTTTATTTATTGCTGCTGGGTCTGCTGTCCATTACAATGTAACAAACTGCCCCCTGCCCCATGCATCTCTCTCTGAACTTTCTTCTCCCTAATCTGGCAGCTAGGAAAAGTGGGGGAGAAAGAAATACAAACCTCCGGGACCTGGCTTATTTCTCCGGTCTCAAAAGGAGGTGTGAATCTTACTACAATCTTACTACAAACGGAGAAGGATCTTCCCTTTGCCACGATGAACTTAACACCTGGGGATTGGCCGGTCTGAACTGTCCGGATGAATTGTGGGGTGGGGTTTGCTTAGGGACCCTTTAAAGTATCGATCTGTAAAGAATCCCTCAGATCCTGTATATTATGCCTGCTATCAACTACTCTTAATAAAAGTTCCTGTTGGAAGAAATTGTTTCCAAGAGTTCTGCTTTCTTAAGATATGGGGTTGAAGTGGGTCCTTACACCCTTCCCCAAACAGCCACATCTCCCAGCCAGCTCTGTGGCTGCTTCCCTCCCTGGACAGGCCATCCCTCTGCTCACCTTCAAAGTCTACTCGCCCATCTCCGTTCAGATCAACATCCCGTATGATGTCCTCAATGTCTCGATGTCCCACCTGCTGTCCGAGGAGCTTCTTCATAGCTTCTCGCAGTTCATTGGTGCTGATTTCCCCGTCTCCATTGGTATCAAACTGCACAAAGCACACCAGGAGGAACCACAGAGTTGGTGGCTTTCCAAAGGCTTTCCATGGACCTCTCAAAGCTGCACCTTGAGCCAACCTAGCTCGTTGCGTGGCAACACTTTGGTTTTACATCTCAACGCTTTGAGAGTTTCCCTTGAAAGCCCTTGGCAAATAGCAGCATCAAGTGCAATTAAATGCACAGGAAAATATTCTACAGTCATGGTTTCAATATTTACAAATAGTGGACAGATGGACTGTAGATAAGAAAGAGGGAATAACATTAGAAGATAGACAATTGGTTATTCAGATTAAAAATCAAAGTCCGGCTCATATAAAAAGAATATACAATGTCTTATTAGAGTTAGACTCGGAAACAGAATTGGTTAAAGATTGTATGATTAAATGGGCTCAGAATATACGGGAACCGATCTCATTGGATTTATGGGAGACAATTTGGACAAGAAATGTTAAATTTACACAAGCTCAAAATTTGAGAGAAAATTTCTATAAAATGTTTTATAGATGGCATTTAGATCCTAAAAAATTATCTTGTATGTACTCCAACATACAGCCCAAATGTTGGAGATGTGGCAATAATGATGCGACATACTTTCATATTTGGTGGAATTGTAAAAAAGTAAAGGCTTTTTGGCGCAGCAGTCAGAGTGCAGTATTGCAGGCCACTTTAGCTGACTGTGTTCAGCAGGTCAGCGGTTCAAATCTCACCGGCTCAAGGTTGACTCAGCCTTCCATCCTTCCGGGGTAGGTAAAATGAGGACCCAGATTGTTGGGGGCAATGTAAATATATATATACATTGCTTACTGGTGTACACCTCTTAGAGAGTGCTTGCACTTAAAGTGGTATATAAGTCTCATAAATAAATAAATAAATAAATAAATTTTTAGAAGAAAGATAAAGTTTACTCCTCAACTATTTTTACTTGGTATTTTCGTTGACTTAAATGAAAAAGAAACTACTTTGATGTTGAATTTATTAACTGCAGCAAGGTTATTAGTAGGTTTATACTGGAAGAAAGATTCTTTGCCTACTTTAGAAGAATGGATATTTAAAGTATCTAGTTTTGCAGAAATGGCAAAAATTTCTGCTTATTTAAAGGATCATACACAAGAAAGATATATTATTGTATGGAGAAGGTGGATAGATTATATTCAGAAAAAGTATGGAATTAAAAAGTTTCATTTATTTTATGAATGAATATTAAATATTATAGAGAATTGTTTTATAGGTTATGGAGTTAAAGGTTAATTATGACATTTTTTTTCTTTTCTTTTCTTTTTTCTTTTCTTTTTTTTCTTTTTTTTATTATTATAAATTTTGTTATTATTAACCCTGTATTCTGCTCTGGGAAGTGAAGGGAGGGGGGTTGGGGATGGGAGGGAGGGTAAGGGGGGGGGCAAAGGTAGTATAGACAATGGTTGCTTATGAATTTATTTTACTTTAAAATTTTATTGTATTTTTATAATGTTTGTATGTTAAAAAATAAAAAAATTTCAATAAAAATAATAATAATAATAATAAAGTGCAATTAAATGCAAGTGTGAAGAAGAATCAAGATGAAGCCATTCCCAATGGGAGGATTAGGAGGGAATTCTCCTTATCTTCAGAGCCACAACTTTGGCAGCTAGAACGCAGGACTGCGTAGCTCTTCAGCTGTGGCCTCCAGAAAGTGTTTTGGCGTGTGCAGGAAAGTGAACCTGACACCTGTCTCCAGCAATTTCTATCAACCCCCTGTTCTCAAGAGCTGCAGACAGGTGTGACTTGCATATTCCACGTGCCACAAAGCACTTTTGGAGACTCAGTCTGAAGCACACCTACTCCAAGTAGGGAGGAAGCAGCGATGGAAAAGAAAACAAGGAGAACAGCAGCAGCAGCACCATCACATCCAACCATCAAGTAAGGGGGGAAAAAACCACCAAGAGAATCGGGAAAGAGACTTTTGAGCCCCCCCCCCCAAGAAGAAGGCAGAACAACACAAGCCTCCCTCTGGGAGGAAGGCAAAAAAACAACAACCACAAGGCAGATTTTGGAACGGGTGACAGCGCAACTGGTTTCTCACCTCCCTGAAGGCATCCCGCAGCTCCTTCACCCCAATCATGTCGGCCGTCTCTGCCAGCAGCTTGGGCCCCATCAGTTCCACAAAGTCGTCAAAGTCTACATGGCCGCCCACTGAGGACACAAGGAGGGAGAATGTGCAGAAGGTGGTTACAGCCGAGCACCCCCATCCGAGCCCAGACTCCGGCCACACCGTCTGGACGCCAGGGAATGAGCCCAGGTGGCCCCACACCGGGTTGAGAAGGCAGCATGCGCTGGGGGACTCCATGCAGCTGGGTCTGTGCCTAAAAGGGCACAGAAACAATGGACATCTCAAAAGGAGAAGAACCCCCCATGCCAGCCAGGGATGCCACCCACTGCCTCCCCCTCACCCAGTTTTGCAACTGCTGGAGGAGGCAATGGAGTCTGCACGTACAGAAGAAAAATAAGTATTTTCAAATGCAAACTTCCTACTGAAACAAAATGTATAAAGGCTTATTATGAGTTCATGGCAGAATGTCACAGCACAAATGTGCACTTAAAATAAACTCATGAGCTGTAGACCTGAAATTGCAAGGATCTGAAATTGCAAGGATTATATTTTCAGTCTGAATTTCCTAATTTAAATAGACTTGGCATCCTTTTTTCTATCTGACACTGCACACTTTTATGCAACCGACATTCTCGGCACACCAGTTCAGTGGGATAAATCGAGGCTGATGTATGTTCACAGCTTGGCATGGAATAAAAGCAAGCAGCTCTGTGTTCAGACTGACTCCTGACCCAAAATATTCCCAGGACGGGGATTTACAGCACATTTGTGGCTGTTACAGACACGGGGAACCCTGGCGTGGCCTCCCTTAACAAAGTGTGGAAAACACTTTTCTCCAGTGAGACTGGAAATATCCTCATAAATACTTGACAAACAGGCAGAACAATGTTTCTCAACCGTGGCCACTTTAAGATGTCTGGACTTTAACTCCCAGAATTTCCCAGTCTCCCATGAATTCTGGGAGCTGAAGTCCAAAGTTGCCAAAGTTGAGAAACACTGAGAAAGTCTGTCTACAGCACTGGTTGCCTTTTTTTTTATAGCTGATCGCTAAGGTTTTCAAAACAAGATTGGACAACTATTAGTCCAAGAAGGTATGGAGAGGGCTGTCCTGAGCAGGGGTTGGATTAGAAGACCTCCAAGTTCCCTTCCAGTCCTTTAACTCTATGCTTGGTGTAAAAAGAGCTGCTAACAGGACAGAGTGCAGGGCTTGGTGACCAAGAGGGCGTAAATGGGGCAGGAGTAGATCGGCTCAGCCTTGATATTCAGGTTTATACATGCATGCATGTGCATACATGCAAAAACACACACACACACACACACAGACATACAGGCAAGCACAGCCACTGCCTGGGGACCGCTGCAGCTCTTGGCACAGGATTTTTTTTTCTCTTACATTTCAAGATGGCAGCCTGACTGGACACACACACAAGGATGTCATTTTCTTCTTTTTCATAACTTCCAAAGAGTCGCTTATTTCCCAAAACAAAGTGATGCTTCGTCTTGAATGAGGCATCCGGTGGTTCAAGGCAACAGCAAGTCCCCTGATTAAGTCAGCCTCCAACTCTCTAGCTGCCCGGCTGCTGCTAATTCACCGCAACATAATTGCTGCCGCCCTTCTCGGAGGAAAGGGCAAGACCAGAACCGAACAGTCTTGCCAGGCCAGCTGGAACTGATTTAAACCAACAGGGACTGGTTTCTGTGCCCCCAGCAAGGCTGGTCTCCAGCAGCTGGGGGCACGGATGCAGCAACCCTGGAGGGAACGGATGCAGCAAAGCGAGAAGGGGATTGTGCATCTGGGAGTCACGTTCCCATCTCCATCTGGCCTTGCGATGGGAACTGTGCTTGAGGGACAGTCCTTCTGCTTGCCTTGTTCTGAGCGAGTGGGAGGATGTGCGAGTGGGAGGATGTGCAAGCCGCTGAGCAGAACCCTTCCCCACCTTCATCCCCCTAGACCAGGGGTAGGCAACCTTGGCTCTTTTATGATTCGTGGACTTCAACTCCCAGAATTCCTGAGCCAGCATAGCTGGCTCAGGAATTCTGGGAGTTGAAGTCCACGAGTCATAAAAGAGCCAAGGTTGCCTACCCCTGCCCTAGACTGCAAGGGAATCCTCAGTCTGACCCCCCTCAGGGTGTGGGCCAAGGAGAAGCCCCTGGGCGTCCAGCCTTTGCTCAAGCAGATTGCGTGAGGGGAGCCAGCCCCTCTCCAGGTCAGCTCTTCAAGGTCTTGTGGGAAGTCAGCCCCAGAGAAGGAAATATTGAAAAGGGCAGAAAAATATATTTCCTCAGAGGATCTTAAAGAGGCAGAAAAGCATGCCCAGTTTTTCTTAATAGCCCCAGGTCTGCCTCCCCCAAGCAGAAACCAGCCCTGGTTGGAACCAGAAGCTGAAGAAGACAAAGACCTAAAATCTGCATACCCCACCTGGGACAGGACATGGTAGGATTAACTCACAAAGGCCAAAGGGCACACCCAGACTTAGGTCAGAATACGTGACACAGGAAATAGCCTCAAAGTTCATGGAAACTATTCCAAACAAAAGGCTAGAGAGGGTATAAAAACCTACTACCCATGTGCTCACCCCTTCTTTTCTCTGGCCTTTCCTGCATCTTTCCATCTTTCTGGCTCTTCAATAAACTGCAACCTTCTTCCCAAAGCAGTTGCTGTGTTGTTTATTTATTCCCGGCTTGAATGAACCAGGATGAAGACTTTTCTTTCCACAGTCTTAAACCCATTTTTCTGCTTTCTCTTCTCTAAAGCAGTGTTTCCCAGCGCTGAAGAGGTGTGGACTTCATTTCCCAGAATTCCCCATTCAGCATGCTTTAAGACCTGTGGACTTCAACTCCCAGAATAAGCTTGCTGTTGCTCTTTCGGTTGTGCTACATTCTCCTTAAAATGTAGGATAAAATAATAATAACAACAGATACTACACCATTATGGCCTCCCAGGTTCTTGAGAACTATAGTGTGTGAAGGCCAGCACCAGCTGAAGAACCAGCAGCTGTGACCTCACATTTTAATGTATATAATAATAATAATAATAATAATATGGTTCCAGAAATTGAACACAGAACTTGTGGCAAGTCTACCAGTGCAGTAAAATGCAAATGCTCCCTTCCCATGACTTCAAAATGATGCTTTGAGGGATGCCATCAAAAATTCGCAGTCTGTGATTATAACTAAACAGGAACTGGGTACTTTGGGGCTTCTGTGCACTGCAGGAATTGAATTATTTTAATGTGCCTCACACAAACCCGTCCGCCTCCTTAAAGCTGCATGCAAGTTTTGGAACGATATTCTGCTAACTTGGCTTTAGGTTGAGTGTATTGTGTGAACCAAGCCAGGGAGTCCTCCTATCCTTGCAGCAGCAGCTGAGCTGGCCGAGGAAAGAACTGTGAAGATGCACAACAAGGGACCCTCTGAGGCAGCCATACAGGGGAATGGAGGGCGGCGGACCCTCGGAAAGGAAACGTGGTCTCTTGTGGAGTAGCAGGCTGCCCCTCCTCCACATGATGGCTGAGCATTCAGGTGTGCAGATCTCACCTGTGGCCATGCAGGGATCATGCTTGGTGCAAGGCTGGGGCAATGGGGGAGCAGGAGGACTGGGACAGAGAGAGAACAGCATCAGGAGAGGCGGTGGCTGGGGGGAGGGCCAGCACACACCCCCCACCGCGGCAGCAGGCGGGTGGGTGGCTGCCACTCACAGTTCATGTTGATCTGCTGTGACAGCTCGATCAGCTCCATCTCGGTGGGCATGTAACCCATGGTCCGCATGCAGTTCCCCAGGTCTCGGCAGTTGATGTAGCCGTCTCGGTCTCGGTCAAACTCTCTGAAGGCTTCTCGCAGCTCTGTGGGGGCAAATCCAGGTGAGGGAAGGGGGACAGGGCTTTCGCCCTCGCCTCCTGCAAAGCCTGGCCCTGGAGGGTCTTTCCTCTAGGGCGGGGGTCCCCAACCTTGGCCACTTTAAGACTTGTGGACTTCAACTCCCAGAATTCCTCAGCAAAGCTGGCTGAGGAATTCTGGGAGTTGAAGTCCACAAGTCTTAAAGTGGCCAAGGTTGAGGACCCCTGCTCTAGGGTCTGGGAGGGGCTCTTTGCCTCCCACTGCTGGCCGGCGCTCAGAGAGTGCCTGGGAAGCCAACACGGCAACACGCGTGTTCCTGCAGACCCCGCTTCCTGCCATCTCTGAGATCTCACATCAGCTTGCAGTGAAGCCAAGACCTTCCCCCGGATCTTCCAAGGGGGAGCAATTCCCCAAAAGGACAAATTTGGTGCTTAGCAGCAGCCCAGGAGTGTCATGCAGAGCAAGTGCAAAAACTGCCAGTGGATTCTGCAAGGTGGACAGAGGTCCTGAAAAGAAGGTGATAGGAAAGGCAGTCCCAGGACTCTCGGCCTTGGAGCAAGACGCCCACCACGTATCGTCCACCCCAGCAGGGTAAAGAAGCTCACGATTTAGCTGTAGGCGCCTTTTGGGGACCAGAGAAGGAGGGGCTGAGTGACAAACTCCCCCCCACACCTCAAATGTCTTTTCAGTCATTCCCAGTGTCCCCCAAAAGAGCTACAGGCATGAATGTCTGTGGAGATTCTCCATCATCCAGGTCACGGTTGTCCCAAAGATGTTTTTCCAAAACGCAACTGGCCTTCCTTGTTTGTTCTTTGAAAAGGTTTTGCTTCTCTATGAGTAATGATTTTGTTTATAAACTTATGCTGTCAAAGTTTAAAGAGAGTTAAGGGTTTTTATGATTTTGTTCATTGTATAATTAGTAAACTTAAATAGATTATGTTTAATATGTTTGCATAATCCTGTATTTTGCTCTGGGAAGTTGGAGGGGAGGGGAGCGGGGGGCGGGGGTTGATGGGTTGAAGTTTAAGTAGTTCAGATAAAGTAGAAATAGTCTTATTGTATATAATATTAATGTTTTAATTTTGAGAGAGGAACTGCTCGGGCATTTTCCCTGGACCGCATCAAGAGGGAGGAGAAGAAGGTGAGAAGTATGTAGGAAGGTGGAGGTGAAGGAGGAGAGAGGGTGAGTGAAGAAAAAGAGGGAAAGAAGTAAGTTGGTTTGAGGTGGGATGCGGTTTGGGGAGAAATGGGCAGGCAAGACTGAATGTGGCGTGTATCAATTTGTTTTATTTTTTATCTGAAGTATTTGTAAGATTGTTATGTATTGTAAAGTTGAAAATAAAAATTTTTACAAAAAAAAAGAAAAGGTTTTGCTTCTCCTCCATTTCTTCATTTCTAACCGACTGGTGGAGGATGGAAGGATTTATATTCTTTGCACTTTTCTCGTTGTTAGCCCAATGAGGCTCAGTCAGAACAAAACATTTTTCAAAGAAAAAAGAACCAAGAAAGTCCAGTTGCCTTTTGGGAAAAGCACCTTTTGGGGTAAAGCCACGTCTGATTCCACTCAAAGCATCTCAGAGGATCATGGTTTAAACCAGGGGTCCCCAACCCCAAGGCCGTGGCCCACTACCGGCCTGCAGCCTGTTTGGAACCGGGCCATGCAAGCGGCAGGCAGACACATGTGAAAAGGTCCACGTGTGAGTGCGGCGGGCACTCACGTTTGCATGCGCGCCTGCCACTCATACAGAACCATTCCCTCTCCCCCACCCTCTCCCCCAGATCAGCAAGCCGGAAAGGTTGGGGGGGAGCGCTGGTTTAAACGAAGAACCTCTCCCCCAGCCAGGGACTGAAAGCTTCTTGGACCACAGACCATCTTTGGTGAATCCAAAGTCCAAGACCCTCATTCTGGCACCTCAGGCAGATGCTTCTCTGCTGCCAGTTCAAATCCCCACTTCCAAATCCATCTGCCACCCAAAGCTATTTCTCCAGTTTTCACACTTGTCAGCATGTATGTAAGGATGCAAGTTTTCACACAAAGTATAATCTAATCTGTGTACATTTGTGGGTGGGAAGTACAGAATAACCGCTTGCAAAGATAGATTGGTCGACAGATGAAAAAGAGAGAGACAGAGAACATGTATAAATAAGGTGACCAACTGTCCTCCTTTAGGGAGGACAGTCCTCCTTTTGTAAGTTCTGTCCTCCCTCGAAAAGTGTCCTTCTACATGTCCTCCTTTTCGATATTTGAAGACTAATCTGCAGGGCTTTTTTTTTCTCGTAGAACGCTCAGAACGGTGTTCCGGCACCTTTTTTTGATGGTTTTTTTTTCAACTTTTGCATGAGCTGTGCTACTCCCACTATTGGTTTTCGAAAGCCAATAGGAATTGCTGCTGAGTGTATGAAAAAACCCAGCCGGCAAACTTTGCACATATAAGTTGTCTGCAGTGAAGGCGAATTGGCAGGAACTTTGCACCCCTCCCGACTACCCAACTACACCATCTCCTAGTTAGTCCCGAAGATACCTGGAGGAAACTGGAGTGGCGACGCCACGGTAACTTTCTCTTGATCTTCGGCCCTGCTAGGGCAATAATGGCCGCGGGCGCAAGAGGCAGGGGTGACAGGGCTGCTGCAGGTGGGGGTGTAAGGGCAGCGGTGGCCGGCTGCCCCCTGTGTTGTGGGAGCCGTGGGGCCTGCTCTACACGGGGCTGCGCAGGGTGGGCAGTGGTGCTGGAGAGGTGGCTGCAGGCGGGGTGTGTTGATGGCGGGCTGTATCCTGGGGCCGGAGCCGGCACAGCTGGTGCTTTGGGAGCCGTGGGGCCTGCTCTACACATGCAGGCGGGGGCGCGGCATGTAAGCATAATTACAATATAAAATGTTATTGTTACAAATGTTTTTTATTATGCATTTATCATATTATAATGTATTGTGTATTATTGTTGCAATGAATAACATGTTTCTTTTATTTATGATATTTTTTTCTTCAATTTATTTGTGTCCTCCTTTTTATTGTAAAAAAAAGTTGGTCACCTTAGCATAAATGCAGATGAATTTTCATGATTTTTTTTTTTTTGTTTGTTTAAGTTGCCAGTTGCTGGAGAAGTGGGAAAGAACTAAAGACTGGAAAAAATGAGAACTGGAGACTCCCTTTCCCCTTCACAGCCCTCTCTAAACTTTAAGACTTGTGGTTGGGGAATTCTGGGAGCTGATCCACAAGTCTTCAAGTTGCCCAATGTGGAGATCTCCACTCTAAACAGTAGAAAAGAAAAAAATATCTCACCGTCAATTTCTTCTGGACGCAGCTGTCTGTCCTGCAGGAGAAAAGTTATGTTAAAGTTAAAGTTCCTGGCTCTTCCTCAGAGCATACACTGAGTGCACTGACATGGGAAGCAAAGAGAAGGAATGACGGGCCATGGGGTGGGGTGTCATCAGGCCCAGCAGGCAATCCGGCCAAGAGCGCTTTCAGCGAGACCCTCCCTCCCTCCTGTGGCTCAGCCATGTAATTCAAGTGGACCCACAGAAAAAGCATCCCTGCCAAGGACAGAGCATAGCAGGGGTGGGGAGGAAGGGCCCCTATCTTGGGGGGGGGGGGTTGGACTGGAGGACCTCTGTTATTCTGTTCTGTTACTCTTCTTTCTATGATCACGTGTAACCATCCCAAGAAGCCCAAAGAAAATTTGGAATGCTCTAGGCCAGGGATAGGCAACCTTGGCTCTTTTATGACTCATGGACTTCAACTCCCAGAATTCCTGAGCCAGCCATGCTGAGGGGAAAGGGAGAGGTTTCCAAGCTGAGCCAGACTGGCTCAGGAATTCTGGGAGTTGAAGTCCACGAGTTAGAAAGCGGCCTAGGTGTAGACCTGGGGTAGGCGACCTTGGCAATTTTAGGACTTATGGACTTCAATACCCAGAATTCCTGAGCCAGCCATGCTGAGGGGAAAGGGAGAGGTTTCCAAGCTGAGCCAGGCTGGCTCAGGAATTCTGGGAGTTGAAGTCCACCAGTCATGAAGGGGCCATAATTCCCCCATGCTGGCTCAGGAATTCTGGGAGTTGAAGTCCATCAATCATGAAAGAGCCAAGGTTGCCTACCCCTGGAGGCTCACTGCTTAGAACAGGAGGATTTAGGACAGGGGTAGGCAACCTTGGCTCTTTTATGACTCGTGGACCAACTCCCAGAATTCCCGAGCCAGCCAAGCTGAGGGGAAAGGGAGAGGTTTCCAAGCTGAGCCATGCTGGCTCAGGAATTCTGGGAGTTGAAGTCCACCAGTCATGAAAGAGCCAAGGTTGCCTACCTCTGGTCTAGGGTTTCCTGCCTGAGCAGGGGGTTGGACTAGAAGACCTCCAAGCCCCCCCCCAGCCCTATTATTGTATGTTCTATGTTCCTTCCGCCCTGTTTCAGCTGCAGCCTCCCTCCTCCTGCTGTTTAGGGCAGCAACAATGGCCCAGCCTTAGCCCGGATTCTGGTGCCCAACATTAAGGGGTACTGGTGGGGGGGAGGAAGGAGGAGGGGGTCAACCAAGCTGTGAAGCAGCCAAGATGGGCCTTGCGGTTCAGAGGTGGACGATGGGGAGGGAAGGAAGCTTGTCTGGAGCAGTCTGGAAAACTCTGTGGCTGCCATGAATGGAAGCAAGCCCAGGTGGAAATGCGCTGCTTAAGGGGGGGGGGGGAATCTCTTGTTCCATAGGATGCTGCTGGCTCCCAGGCAGTAGGTCCTTCCCAGCCACCACCCCCCTTCCCCACCCCAATCTCCTTGTCTGACAAAGCCAGGGCACTGCCCCCAAATGTAGGCCTGCTACTCCACCTACCATGCTTCTGCGCAGAGCCTGGGGTGGTTCCAAAAGGCTGAACTAGACAGTAAATCCCTTTCAGATGCCCCCTGCCTGTCTTCCCACCTTCTTTCCAGAAGCCCCCCCCCTTTCTTTTGCCAGGCTGGGGGGTGGGTGGGTGAGTGGGAGGCTGCGAAGGAGAGAAGGCAGCTTCCTTGCTTATGGGCAATACCTGTGGGAGATCAGTTGCAGCCATTGGCTAGTTTGGGGCAAGGATCAACGATGCTGAGAGCAATAAGGCAACAACAGGAATAATCACCCAGAGAGCTGGAGCTGAACAGAGCAAGATGCCCTGGCAGAGCAGCACCGTGTGTGTGTGTGTGTGTGTGTGTGTGTGTGTGTGTGTGTGTGTGAGAGAGAGAGAGAGAGAGAGAGAGAGAGAGAGAGAGAGAGAGAGAGAGAAATATCTTTTAGGGTACCCTGAAGAGAGCTCTGGGGAAGGATGATCCCCTAACAGGCATCCTGGTGCAACTGTGGGCTTGCCATGTTCCCTGGTGGGGTGGGGGGGAGAGGCACACATAGGAGATGGCTCAAGCGTCAGCTGTTTCTCTCCTCTGCCATTCCATCAGCCCCCGTGCCCCCCACGACATGAGCTTAGCGGAGCATCGCTTTTCACGCCCCCCTCCTTGCTGCAGTTCAGGTCTCCGTGTTGTGTTCCTGCAACTAAGTGGGTGTTCAGGGCATGGGACTCTCCCGAGCACGGCAAGGGCCAGGGAGGGGAGGAGGAGAGGTCTGTGGGGTCTTGGAGCAGCCCTGGGCACAGGTGATTCCTGTGCCAAGAGGGTGCTGTAACGTACATACCGGCTGCCTGTTCTCCGCGAATCCCTTCCTCAGGAAGATGCAGGCTGGCCCCAGCAGGTTGTGCATCACGGCGCAGTTCTGGGCCAGCGCCATGAGGGAGCCCTCCTCACTCAGTTGGACCGCCTTATAGCAGGCCTTCTCCTCCTGGTGGATCTTCTTGGCCAGTCCATCAGCAAGCAAACAACACAACAGAGGAAGTTACCTCTCTGCGCCTCCCGGCTCATGTGGGCACCCTGAGAATCACTCCTGCCTCTGGGACTCCCCCCCCGACCCCCACCCCACAATCTCAGTCTCAGCTGAGGTTGGTTTCAGAGGACCGGCGGTGAGATTCTAGGAGACAAGCTCTGCCTTCAGCCACGTCTTTCAGGCACAGAACGTTCTACCTCCAAGAAATTTCATAACCATCATGTTTTCCTGAAAATAAGACCTACCCTGATTTTTTTGGGGGGTGGGTGGGCCTAATATAAGCCCTATCCCCAAAATAAGCCCTGGTTAGGACCCCACCCACTCCGTCCCACCTTGCTGCCACAATGGGGCAGGAGAGCACGGCCCCAGGAGGTGTCACAAAAAATATAAGACACCCCCCGAAAATCAGACCTAATGCCTCTTTTGGAGGCAAAAATAATATAAGACCGGGTCTTATTTTGGGGGAAACACGGGAGCTATCATTCCACAATCTTTCCCGTCCCCCTGCAGTTTGGCCTCACTGTGAGCAGACAAAACACAAGTTCACTTCGAAGAGGAGGTGCAAGTTTACATGATTCTGTGAACCGCTTAGATGACTCTGTAAACCGCTTAGAGCAGGGGTAGACAACCTTGGCTCTTTTATGAGTCCTGGACTTCAACTCCCAGAATTCCAAGGTTGCCTACCCCTGATGTAGAGAGTGCTGTAAAGCACTATGAAGCGGTATATAAGTCTAAGTCAGTGATTCTCAACCTGTGGGTCGGGACCCCATTCGGGGTTGAACAACCATTTCACAGGGGTCGCCAAACAACGCAGTCCACCATTTTTCCCCCCTTTTCCTTAGCTGTGCTACTCCCTTTTATTCTATTGGCTTTTGAAAGCCAATAGAATAGACTCTCTTGAATAGAGTCTAATTCTATTGGCTTTCAAAAGCCAATAGGAATTGTCCAGGCTGTCTCTGCCCTGCTGAGCCGCCAAAAGTCCCATTCTGCAAACGGTGCTGCACCAGTTGAGTAGTCCTCGACTTACGACCGGTTGAATAGTCCTCGACTTACGACAGGTTGGGGGTCACAGCATTAAAAAGGTTGAGAACCACTGGTCTAGGTGCTATTGCAAGTCAAGCAGCCCCCCCTCCCCTCCCTGGACTTTATTTTTGTGATGACATCAAAAGCCCACACAGTCCTTCCAACAGACAACAGACACAGCATGGAAGAAGGGCTGCTGCATCCACTTTGTCCCTGGCCCTAAGCAAGAAGGCTTGGAGAAGCCAGGACAATCCAGCGAGAAGGCAACTGGCAACTGCTTGGTCCCAACAAATTGCTATCCACAAGGACAGGACCCAAGAAACCAGCATGTCTCAACCCCGATAACTATTGAGGTGGGATATAGATAAGAATGTTCACATCTCCAGATGTCTGGGGCCCAGCAGCTCCCAGCAAGCCAGATGTGGAGAGGTAATGGACTGTGTGGATGACCTTGGGGGACGTGGGGAAGAGACGCTGCCTAAGAAACAATCAGAGAAGAGAGGAGAAGCCCCCAGTTGCTTAATGGTCAGAGGGAAGAAACATAGGAAGGACCTGCCTTAATTGGACTACTGCAACCCGCTCTACATGGGGCTACCCTTGAAAAGTATTCGGAGACTACAGTTGGTCCAGAATGCAGCCGCGCGAGTGATAGTGGGTGCTCCTCGGTACACCCACGTTACACCTATCCTCCGTGAGCTGCACTGGTTGCCTATTGGTCTCCGGGTCCAATTCAAGGTGTCGGTCATTACCTTTAAAGCCCTATATGGCTCAGGGCCAGGCTATTTGCGAGACCACCTACTACCTCATAGTTCCCTACGTCCGGTTAGATCCCACAGGCTGGGCCTCCTTCAGGCCCCATCGGCCAAGCAGTGCCATTTGGTGGGGCTGCGGAGGAGAGCCTTCTCTGTGATGGCACCCACGCTTTGGAACCAGCTCCCCCCGGAAATTAGGACCGCTCCCACCCTGTTGGTCTTCCGTAAGCTACTTAAGACCTGGCTTTTCCGGCAGGCCTGGGGTTTATAAAACCTGACCCCTGGATGATTGTTTTTGTATTGTTGTTTTGTTATGTTTCATGTGTTTTTTATTGTTAGCCGCCCAGAGTCCTTCGGGAATGGGGCGGCTTATAAATTTTAAAAATAAATAATAAATAAATAATAAATTGATCAAGGATTTCAAAGGGGTGGCAGGAAGTTTGTACCTGCAAGATTCTTTTAATGCAACCTTACAATAAAGTAGATTTATCTCATCTGGTCTTATCTCCTGTCTGGTTCATGTGGCATGGCTGACATGAGGGGGATCCCCCTTCCCAAGAGTGTACATTGCTATTTTTAAGGCCAAGACAGTAGCAAAAATAATAAAGGAGGGATAAAAAAATCTAAAAATATGAATAAAAAATCTTTCAGAGAAGGTAAAGCTGCAGTCCCTCTAGCACAAGGCTTTTCAACCAGTGGTATGGGTACCACCTGTGGTACATTGGCACCTGGCAGGTGGTACGTGACCATCCTAGAAAAGTGGTAGCGGGGGAGGGGAATGAGCTGAACTGGTGGCAACACCGCATAAGCCTGAGCGAGGGACGGCTGGAGCTGCAGGGCTGTCAGGGCTCAGCGGAAGCGCCAGGATCAGTGCCGCTTTCCAGCTGATCGGCACTTCTTCGGGGCTGTCAGGGCTCAGTGGAAGCACCAGGATCAGCGCCAGGCTCCAGCTGGAGCTCAATGCTGATCCTGGTGCTTCTGCTGAGCCCAGAAGAAGCGCCGATCAGCTGGAATGTTGCAGCATCTCTAGGGTTTTGTGATTTACATTCAGATGCTTGGCAACTGATTCATATTTATAATGGTCACAGTGTCCCAGGGTCATGTGAAGTGACCAAAATCTGCTGCAACCACAATCAACAGAAATGCTCACAGCAATGAAAATTTCGAACAGGAGGAAGAGCGCCGCTGGGTGGGCAGGCAGGTGTCTTGCTCAGCTGTGGCTTGGGGGGCACTTTTTTCAGTGCCATTGTAACTACGAACAGTCACTAAGCGAACTCTTGTAAGTCGAGGACTACTTGTACTTTACCCCTTTTTTCCTTTTCTTTTTTGGTCATCAAGTTTTTGACATCTTGCTAGGCGACTGGTGGTACTCGGATGTTGCCATAGCCTAAAAGTGGTACAAGGGGTGAAAAGGTTGAAAAGCCTTGCTCTAGCAGACGCTCACCTTTAGGGCAAAGCCTGCTTTCAGTGTTCGGGGATGGTTCCTTCTCTGCCTCGGATAGCATTGGCTAAAATCTCCCACGAGGTTTTTGAAGAAGGATGGAGCCATAGTTGCTTGCCTTCCTTTAGAGCAGTGTTTTTCAACCATGGCTGCTTTAAGATGTGTGGACTTCAACTCCCAGAATTCCCCAAGCAGCATGGCTGGCTGGGGCATTCTGGGAATTGAAGTCCACACATCTTAAAGCGGTCACAGTTGAGAAACACAGCTCTAGAGCAGAGCTCTCCAACCTTTCTCAGTTGGCGGCCTGGAGGGAAAAGGACTGGGAAGCATTTTACGCACGCGCATGTGCGCACACACAAATGGGGCTGCAAGCACGTGTGACGCAAGTGAGGTGGTGCTAGCACCCGCATGACACTCGCCAGCGGTGCCCCATTTTCGGCTCGCAGCGCTCCGTTTTCACCATGCGGTGCCATTTTTGCCACACGGTGTTTTATTTTTGCCGCACGCCATGCGCGGCGCCCCATTTGCATAGCAGCAGCACTAGCATGAGTGGGTGTGAGTGCGCAGAGTGGCCAGCCAGTCCCGTGGCCCACTGGCCAGCAGGCCATGGCCCAATAGTTGGCAACCCCTGCTCTAGAGTCTTCACCTGCCCCCTCTCTGCAAATAGGGGAGACTGCCCCTTTGATTCTCCTCAGAAAAGCAGACTGAACCCCTGTGGGGACAGACGTCTGCACCAAGCCAAAAAAACGCAAACCGCTTTTGGGTCTGCTCCCTCCCCCACTTCCATAAAAGCCCCCCCCCCGAATCTGTTCTCCGACCCACCTACTGAGTTCTTTCATTAGGGCTGCATTCCGTGCATGCACAGAAAACCTTGCACAGATTGACCAACCATTCAGAATCCCTCAAATTTCTGCTGTGGAGGTTTTATTTCAAGGCGAGCAGCTTGTGCAAAGGAGAAACGGGAGTCCTGTCCC
Organism: Crotalus tigris; assembly: GCF_016545835.1. Classification (NCBI taxonomy): domain Eukaryota; kingdom Metazoa; phylum Chordata; class Lepidosauria; order Squamata; family Viperidae; genus Crotalus; species Crotalus tigris. The sequence goes on along the minus strand of NW_024100139.1, from coordinate 287,887 downwards.
GCTGAAAATTCCAGAGCTTTCCTTTGCAACAAGGGAGCCTTGCATTCTACGTATAGAGCTGACCACTGGTGCCAATGTGTGTCAATCATGGGCATGACACAGAGGGAAACAGAAGAAAAATTCAGCAGCAGCAGCAGCCAGCTTTGACCTGATATAGCTCCACAGGAATCAGTTGCAGCCCGGGCTTTAACCCACTGGATGCAGCACAGCTCCTATCTGACTTTCTCTCTGGGGGCGAGACCCATTCCCCCTGCCCCCCCCCCCGGGATCCAGCTGGAATCCTGTCTGAGAGCTTCCAGGCCCAAGGGAGAGTCAGTGGCTCACCTTATATAGCCATGCGCCTCCCCCGCCCCAAGCTCTGGCGGAAACGCTCCTTCCTGACATTCCCATGCAGCTATAAAAAGCAGCGGTGCTCAAAAGGACCTCTGCATTTGATGCAATAAACCTTCACAATCCGATTCATGAGAAGCCGAGAGCGTTTTTTCCCTCAAAGTTCCATTTGAGAGCTGCTGTGAAGACGCTGCCACCCCATCACGCCGCACGGCAGAATGCTTTCTGGCAGGGCTGAGAATATGGACGCAAGGAGTGCCTGCACCGCCACGTGGAATGGCCACGGAGGTTTATGGCAGGACACACACCCTGCCTGGTGTGGCTGCCTTTTTAGCTGTTTGGCATGCAGCCTGAATGGACCTGCTTCGGTCAGATGCCGCTGGCACTGGGGGTGGGGCCAGGAGCAGCATCACAACCAAGAGGCCCCCATGAAATAAGGTGGGCACTGTTCCCCAATAATCGGGCATCCTATTGGCCCAAGGTGAGCGACTGGAGGGGATTTCTGGCATGGGCAGAGGTCCACATCCAGCTGGACAACACCCTTTGGAAGAGGAGGAAGAAAGCCTGGACCGAGAAGGTCTCAATACTATGAAGGGGCTACTTGGGTCTGAAGGCCGAGGGCAGATATCGGCTACTTGGTCATGGGAAGGGGCAGCTAGGAGCATGGCTGGCCGGGGAATTCAGGGAGGTGAAACCCACAAGTTGCCAAGTTTGGAGAACCCTGCTCTAAGCTGGGGCCTTCAACTCAAGATAAGTTTTTTCTAAGGACCCACAACACCATCGTCTTATCCTGCTAATGGGAAAGCAGGGAGGGTGGGACATAGCCCCCAAATCACCATCCACTCCCATTTCAGGTCACCTACTGGTTTCTCAGCCTCCCCACCCCCCAACCACCAAAAAAAGTCTGTCACTGGGTTGTAGACTTGACGCTGCAGACAAAACACAATACATTAACCAGTTCTGGTGGCCACAATACAAAAAGATTGCAGAGAAACCAGAAATAGAGCAAAGAAAAGCAACAAAGATGGTGAGGGGCCAGGGAGATAAACCTTACGGAAGATGGGTAAAGGAATACAGTATAACAGATTTGGAAGGGATCCTGGAGGTCATCTAGTCCAACCCCCTGCTCAAGCAGGAAACCCTATGCCATTCCAGACAAACGGTTGTCCAATCTCTTCTTTAAAAAATCTCCAGTGTTGGAGCACCCACAATTGGGTGAGTTTAGCCTCAAGAAAAGTAGGCCAAGGGGAGACAGGCTAGCTATCTTTCAAGAGATGAAGGGATGTCACAGAGAAGAGAGGGTGGATTTATTCTGGAGAGGGTGAAGGCATGGATGGAGGATGGGTGGAAGAGGATCCATATTTAGAATAAGGAGGAACTTCCTAACTGGGAGAACTTTGGAGTAGTGGAAGAGCCAGTCTCCTTGAGCAAGGGTAGGCAACCTTGGCTCTTTTATGACTCATGGACTTCAACTCCCAGAATTCCTGAGCCATCTTGGCTGGCTCATGAATTCTGGGAGTTGAAGTCCACAAGTCATAAAAGAGCCAAAGTTGTCCTAGAGTTATGGAGGCTCCATCACTGGAAGCTTTCAAATACAGGCATTTCTCTGGAGGAGTTTAAGACTTTCTGCCCAAGGCAGGGGTGAAACTGCAGGACTGCCAAGGTCCCCTTCAAACTCCCGATGTTCTACGGTCCTATCGTTTGGTCCGTTGAATTCACTCCGAACTCACAGGTGGGCCATCTGGATTTGCTTATAGCTCTCATAACATTAGAGAGCCAGTATGGTGTAGTAGTTGAGGCAGCAGTCTGGAAGCTGGGAGATGGTGAGTTCTAGTCCCACTCTGGGCATGGTCAGTTGGGTGACCTTGGGCCGGTCGCTCTCTCTCTCAGCCCTAGAAAGCAGGCAATGAAAACCACTTCTGAAAACTTGCTAAGAAAAGTGTCCAGGCAATCACCAGGAGCCAAAACTCACCCACACACAAACACACACACACATCTATCAATGTGCCTTCTTCCCTTTCTTTCCCATTCAGTGCTCTGCTGGTCTACTCCGTAAAGCCAAAGCATCAGGAGCTTCTCTGGCCCCTGCCAAGCAAGATTGCCAAAACTGCAGTGGGGCAGATGGTGCCTGGGGTTGGGCATTTTGAAGACCTGGGTGCCATCAAACACAGGCTTACCTCTCGTGAACGGGGCCCCCAATGAGACCTAGCTCCCTGATCAGTGTGCCAAGATGAGGCACATGGCTGTATGTTTGCACAGACGTCCTTGTGGTGGTGGGGGGGTGTCCTTAAGGCTTCTCTGGGAGGGATGTGGAGGAAGAGACAATTAGAGTTTATGTGAGGTTTAGAGTCCTAAATTATATTTATCCTCTTTTGGAGCATAATCTCTCAAGCTAATTCTTTCTGAAACTTTATCTTGGGTGACTCAGAAGGTGGACAGAGAGATCAAAAGCCCTGCAATTGAGCGGAAGCCCCAGCCAATAAACCTAGTTAAGGTGCTGCATCAGCAGAGCTGAATGTTACAGTGTACCAGCATAATTACAGGACAGATACTTCAGCCTCCTTCAAATGGTGCCTGTCTTGGCACTGGAGCCAACTCTTCCCATCATCTCTCTTGATCCGAGATTCACCTGAGTGAACAATGAAGTCTCTGTGGCTGGAGGTCCTAGGTGATGCTCTGGCCCAGTGGTTCTCAACCTGTGGGTTGGGACCCCATTTGGGGTCGAACGACCATTTCACGGGGGTCGCCAAACAACGCAGTCCACCATTTTCCCCCCCTTTTCCTTAGCTGTGCTCCTCCCTTTTATTCTATTGGCTTTTGAAAGCCAATAGAATAGACTCTCTTGAATAGAGTCTAATTCTATTGGCTTTCAAAAGCCAATAGGAATTGTCCAGGCTGTCTCTGCCCTGCTGAGCCGGCCAAAGGTCCCATTCTGCAAACGGTGCTGCACCAGTTGAGTAGTCCTCGACTTACGACCGGTTGAGTAGTCCTCGACTTAAGACCAGTTGGGGGGTCGTGGCATTAAAAAGGTTGAGAACCACTGCTCTGGCCCATCGGCCCAGCTGGGGATGGGCCAGAGCATTGCCCAAAAAGACCTCCAGCCACCCCACGCTGCCTCCATCCCCCAGCAACACCCCCACTATAGACACCTCATTGTTGGGATCAAAGAGACCTCATCTAAGTCCTTCTCCTGAAGGCACATTGGGCCTTTGGTAGCCACATTCTCTCCTCCTCACTGCTGGGATGTGTCCCTTCCCACACTGCGTTGACATCCACCCTTGGAGCCACTTTCTCTTACGATGGCGCCCTTGGTTGGCCACGATGGAGAAACCAACTCAATATCAAAACCATCTTAGCATTTCTGTCTCACACCCAGATACAAACACACACACCCCTGCATGGGCACAGATACTTAGAGCAATATTCTGCCTGAGGGCTTGCACACACAATAACCAGTGGTTTCAGAGTCTCAGCTTCTGCTAGTTCAGACAAGTAGAACCTCAAAACACACAGGAAAAGTGAGTCTCTGATCAGCCTATGTCCACAGTGGGAAACGCCCCACTGGGCATTGGGGTGCCTAGGAACATTGGTCAATACCTTGCTATTACACACACAGACATACACACTCATTAGCATCACACACATTTGCATTAACATGTTCACTTTCCTCTAGAATTCTTGCCTGTAAATTCATACCTTGCCAGCCTTCCCCAGTTCAAGCCCCAGTTCCTCCAAAGATCAGGCTCCCCAGGCCCAAAGTAAGCCCCTATCTCTGCCCACCTTGAGGGCCACCAGCTAAGGCAAGAACAAGGGATTATTTCTCCTTGCAGGGGACAACCCAATTCCGGGTTCCACTGAAAGATACCAGAATAACAAGTTTCTAGGAAAGCTCTGATGACTCATGATCATTAATCAATTATCTTTAGCTTTGGACTGGACTGGATAGTTTTTCTTTTCTTGATGCTCATTGCATAGATTGATGTTCACCAATGTAGGGCAAGAAAGCAACTTGGGAAGCTGTTTGCCTGCACAACAGCCTAGATTTAAAAAAAGAAAAAGTGCCCAAACAAAAGATTTAATCTACAGGGACCAGGGACCCCCAAGCCTGTGGCCAAAAAGTTGAGATGTTGGTTTAGGAAAGAGCAATGGAAGCCGAGTGGCAGACGTTCAGTCACATTGTTCTGATTGTTCTAATCCAGTGGTTCTCAACCTTTTTAATGCCACGACCCCCAACCGGTCGTAAGTAGAGGACTACTCAACCGGTCGTAAGTCGAGGACTACTCAACTGGTGCAGCACCGTTTGCAGACTGGGACTTTTGGCGGGCTCAGCAGGGCAGAGACAGCCTGGACCATTCCTATTGGCTTTTGAAAGCCAATAGAATAGACTCTCTTGAATAGAGTCTAATTCTATTGGCTTTCAAAAGCCAATAGAATAAAAGGGAGTAGCCCAGCTAAGGAAAAGGGGGTTAAAAATGGCGGACTGCGTTGTTTGGCGACCCCCGTGAAATGGTCGTTCGACCCCAAATGGGGTCCCGACCCACAGGTTGAGAACCGCTGTTCTAATCACTCTGGGGAGTCATAACCAAGACCCTTCCACTGCTGAGCCACAGACTGAACAGGTCCACTTGTTTCAGAAATTACCTCCGTTCAAAGCTTTGACTCTTTTCAGAAAAAAAAAGGGCCTTTGGTGAAAACCAGTAAACATCGTAGCGTTCCTTTACATGGCCGAGTTTCTTGGTTAAACTTCTCTGTAGCTAAAATGATTTCTTGCAAAGAAGGTGCCAGGAAAAGTGAAGCAATTATCAAGCTCCATAAAGCAGCTAAAAGTTCTCAAGTGCCACTTTGGCTGGGAATTCTGGAGCTGCCCTCCTAAAGGATCACCGAATGACAGCCTAGCAAAAACTTCCGTAAAGCCCTTTTATAAATCTGCAAGATAAGACCTGTTGGTTCAATACAAATAATTTAGAAACAGTTTGGAGCATGAATCTACCAAGGAAGCTGCATTGAACACGGAGCAAAAATATTGATCTCCTGTGGAAAATTCTCCCTCAGCAGACTTTTGGAGTTGAAGATGTTTACACACATACACACAGACATACCCTCACACAAACTGTCTCACCTGGAACTCTCCCAAAAAAAGGGGGGGCAGGGACGAAGGAAAGGGGAGTTCCTTCAGGTACTTCCTTCTTTACATCACTTTTCACACACATACACTTCTAGCAGCGGATTGTGAGAAAACAAACGCACATCTTGGGGGGGGGGAACTAAATAGCGATGCAACTGTGTGCCAAAAGCCTGGCACGGTGGCCCCGTAGTATTATTTCCAACGGTGCCTAACCCTAGAGGAGCTACCCACCCCTGCAAAAGTCATGCTTTACGGCCCTCGGAGGTTGGTGTTGCAGAAACTACGGCCAACTACGGCCAGAAGGGAGAGGGCGACCCCCGACGCCCTCCTTAGCGGCCGCCTGCCCACTTGCGGAGGCCCCAAGAGACCCGCAATTCCAGCGGAGCTCATTGGAACGCGCATCCGCTACCCACCGATTGCAAACGCTCACACGTAGCGCGACCCCCTGCCCCGGATACGAGTCTGCGTGGCCGGAGCCCTCCCGCCTGCGACCCCCCCCCGCCACCCGGCGCCAGAGGCTCCTTTGCCCGCTGCCCGAGATCCACCTGCGCCCCCTCCCCGCTTTGGGGAAGGGTCCCCGCCGCCCTGGGGGGGGGGTCCTACCTTCCGCGAGAGGCTTCTCAGCGGAGACTTCACGCAGTTGCCCATCCCGGAGGCAGCCTGCCCGGCTCAGGAGGGGCAGCCGGCAGCCGAGCCCATCGAAGCAGAGGGCGCCCCCCCCGGTTGCCCCCGAGCCCTCTGGCTGCCGCGGGCGGGGCCTCCCCCTCCGTCCCCCTCCCTCCCTCCGTCCCTTCTGCCTTTCTCCCAACTTTGAGCCCGCTTTCTCCACCCAGAAGGAAAGGCGAGGTGGGGGGGGGGGAGAACGAGATGAATTATCTAATCTACCTCGGCTTAAAGCCCGATCCCTCCCTCCCCCCTCTCCCCCCCCCGCCTGACAGGCAGGGAGCCGCTCCGGCGCTGAAAGGGAGCGGAGATTAAGGGCAGAGCCCCCCCCCCATTCTCCTGCTCAGGATCGGGCTTCTCTCTGCCTCCCCGTTCGCCGCCAGCTGAAGGGGGGGGGGCTCCCGGCTTGAAGGAAAGCCGCCCCCCCCAATGGGGAGCCGCCGTGCCTGGAGGCAGGTGGGCTCCTGCGGGCAGCGAGTCGGGTCGCCGCCGAGCATTCCGACGTTCGGGTCTGCACTGAGAGGGAAGCAACGGCTAAAGAGCGGGCAGAGCAAACGACTCTGAACGAAGAGGAGGGCAGGTTGCCGGGAGAAGGAGCCGGACAGCAAGGAAAAGACGCCCCCGGAGCCCCGGTGGAGGTCCCGCTTCCTCCCCCGCCCATTGGACGTCTTCACCTGGAACATATTAAACTGCCTCGGGGTTGAAATCCGGGGTGCTGAAGACTTCCGAGGGAGACCTGTGCTTCAGAGGCTCCCAGCTCCCCCCCCCCAAGTCAAGTCAGCCCCACAGCACCGCCGAGATGCCCCCCCCCAGAAGCCCCCCAGGAGAGGCTGAGTGTCAGAATCCAATTATATTTCATCTCTAGTGATGGACTATGGCAAACCCCATTTCTGCCCTCTCTGGATTCTGTCATAGATGAAGAGGAAGGGGGGTGAACAAAGGGGTTTTATGGCCCTCACTTCCTTTGGTAGAACTTCAAAGGACTTGAACATGGATACCACCAAAAGGACTAACCATAACAATGGGACCATCAGCTTTCATCTACTCCTCTCTGAAGTCTCCCTTCCACCCGCAGTGAGGAAAAAGGGGGTGGAAATGTAACGCCTGGGATTGTCGCTGGAAAGATGGTGGGGTGGGGCTGCTGGGGACCCCTTAAAACCTTGAACCGTAGGGCTTGGGCCCCAGGTCCTGTCTAGCACACCTGCAACCATTTTCTCTTAATAAAGGATGTCTGTTAGAAGAAATATTCCAAGAGTTCTGTCTCCTTAAGATGCAAAGTGGGGTGGGTCCTTACACTGAGCTTTCCAGGCAGCAGCTGAAGGGAGAGAACAGAATAACAAGAGTTGGAAGGGACCTTGGAGGTCTTCTAGTCCAACCCCTTGCTCAGGCAGGAGACCCTATACCATTCCAGGCAAATGGCAGTCCACTCTCTAGTTAAAAGCCTCCCGTGATGGAGCTTTTGTTCTTGTCCTCCACTTGAAAACAGGCGTTTGTGGGCAGCTGAGGCCCCCTTGGCTCCCACAGGGACGTTGTCTGAAATGAGAGGAGGCAGCTCGGCTGAGTTTTCTTGCAGCTGGAGCCCTTCCCGTCCTCGGGCACTTCGAAAAGGAATGGAGGAGAGGAAACTCAAGGAGCAGACATTCCGGGGTCAGGTAGCTCATCCTTCAGAGCACAGACCCAGGTTTATGAAGCTGAGCGTCCAGCATATACAAAGTGGAGGAAAAGAGAAAGGAATGGGCCGTGGACCATGGTGGGGCCTCACATTGTTTGGCCAGAGGCAGAGGTATCCGGGCACAACATAGCTGGCTGCGGAATTCTGAGAGCTGAAGTCCACACATCTTGAAGTTGCCACAGTTGAGTAACATGGGTCTAAGGAGATGCAAGCAGATTTTCTCTCCACACCCAGTTTGGGGCAGCTCCAAAATCAGCCCTTCTACAATATTGCACCGCTGTCATTACTGAGAGTCAGCTTGGTGTGGCAATGAAGGTGCTGGTCTACAAACCAGGCACAGTGAATTCTAGGCAAGGAAAGGCTGCTGGAATTGGGTCTGTCTAGTTTAATGAAGAGAAGGACGAGGGGGGACATGATAGCAGTCTTCCGATGTCTCGGGGGCTGCCCCAAAGAAGAGGGAGTCAAGCTATTCTCCAAAGCGCCTGAAGGTAGGACAAGAAGCAACGGATGGAAACTAATCAAGGAGAGAAGCAATCTAGAACTAAGGAAAAACTTCCTGACAGTGAGAACAATTAACCAGCGGAACAACCTGCCCCCAGAAGCTGTGAATGCTCCAACACTGGAAGTTTTAAAGAAGAGACTGGACAGCCATTTGTTTGAAATGGTATAGGGTTTCCTGCCTGAGCAGGGGGTTGGACTAGATGACCTCCAAGGTCCCTTCCAATCTTATTATTATTATTATTACATGATTTGGGGGCAGTTTCGCTGTCTCAGCCCAATTCACCTCACAGGTTGTTGTAGAAGACAAGCAGGGGTATTAGGTATGTTTGCCGCCTTGAGTTGATCATAAAAGGATGGATAAACCCTCAATAATTATTATCAGTGTTTGTAGTTAGGCTGTTTTAATTTAAGGCTGAATTGTGGTGTATCTACCATAAAAGCATTTTATGACGGGGAGATTTTTCAGATTTTGGTGAAGTGGGGCCTTCCCCCCACTGGGCCTGGCTCCTGAGTTCAAGCATCTTTCTTCATCCTTTCCGTGTTCCTCCTCCCAAACTGTCCTCTTTTGGAAATGACTGAGCAAGTGCATGTAGAGAGCTTGAACTGAAGGGACACCAGTTGGGTGCCCATTCTTTGCCTCTTGCCGAAGAACTGGAGAGAAGAATGGATGGTTTCATGCCAGTCTTCCCTGTTTTGAAAATCCCCACAGCTCAATTCAACCCCTCTTTGAGGACGGGGAGGGGGTCACTGCGTAGTATTTGCTAGAGCAGCGGTTCTCAACCTGTGGGTCGGGACCCCATTTGGGGTCGAACGACCATTTCACGGGGGTCGCCAAACAACGCAGTCCGCCATTTCCCCCCCCCTTTTCCTTAGCTGTGCTCCTCCCTTTTATTCTATTGGCTTTTGAAAGCAAATAGAATAGACTCTCTTGAATAGAGTCTAATTCTATTGGCTTTCAAAAGCCAATAGGAATTGTCCAGGCTGTCTCTGCCCTGCTGAGCCCGCCAAAAGTCCCATTCTGCAAACGGTGCTGCACCAGTTGAGTAGTCCTCGACTTATGACCAGTTGAGTAGTCCTCGACTTACGACCGGTTGGGGGTCGCGGCATTAAAAAGGTTGAGAACCACTGTGCTAGAGGCTGAGCAGGGACCAAGGCTGCTGCTTTTTTTTTTCATTTTTAAAGAGGGCCTCTCCTGCCTCTCTGCCCTGCATAGTGCGGTAGGGGAGCCTTCGCTCCTGACTCACAGGGCATCAATTTCAGGCCGCAGACTGAGCTGTCCCCGAGCCAAGATGGATCCATGTCATCTTGAGTGCTGCTGGGAGTTGAAGTCCACACATCTTAAAGTTGCCAAGGTTGACAAACGCACTTCTCTTCCAGGGGAACAGGAACACAGTGGGAGATGAGATGAGAGCGCTTGCTCTCATTTAGTGGTCTAAGACAGTGTTTCTCAACCTTGACCATTTTAAGGCATGTGGACTTCAACTCCCAGAATTCCACAGCCAGCAACGCTGGCTGTGGAATTCTGGGAGTTGAAGTCCACATGCCTTAAAATTGTCAAGTTTGGGAAACACTGGTCTAAGAGAAGACTGTTTATCGTGGGGAGGTCATGCGTCATCGCCCACTTTCCACAGTGCTTCTTTTCTAAGCACGGATGTCCTGATCAGACCCACAGGACTGTTTTTCGGATGGCCGCTTAGCCCGTTTTGGGCTTCGCAATATCCTTTCACCCAAAGCAGGTTTCTTCCAGCCAACGGCTTATTGGAAGCAAATAACTCTAATTCAAAACACCTTTTGCCCCCACTGAGGATGAGTCTCCTACTCGAAATTGCCTCATAGGAATCTCAGTTATTCGGCAGAGAACGGCATCGCCGCCTGGCTGCTAGAGAGCTCGTGGCTGACGGGGCAAGCCATATGTCAGAATCCAATTATACTTCATCTCCAGTTATCAAATATAGAAAACCCCAATTCTGCCTTCTCTGGATTCTGCCATAAGAGGGAGAGAAGGGGGAGAACAAAGGGGCTTTATGGCCCTCACTTCCTTCAGTACACTTCAAAGAGACTGGATGTGTGTATCACCAAAAGGACTAACCATAACAATGGGGCTATTACCTTTCATGTAATTCTCTCTGAAGTCTCCATCCAGCCGGGCAGTAAGGAAAAGGGGGTGGGAGTGTAATGCCTGAGACTGTCGCTGGAAGAAGGGGGTGATTGGGTGGGGCTACTGGGGAACCCCTTAAAACCTTGAATGGGAGAGCTTGGACCCCAAGTCTGTCTAGAACGCCTGCAACCATTTTCTCTTAATAAAGGATGCCTGTTGGAAGAATTATTCCAAGAGTTCTGTTTTCTTAAGATGCAAAGTGGGGTGGGTCCTTACACCATATGTGCTGCCACTGTGTCACCTCCTCCTCCTCCTCCTCCTCCTCCTCCTCCTCCTCCTCCTCCATCCACCACAGAGGCCGGATGGAGCTTCCTTCCCTGAAGTGGCTCCTTATCTTATCAAGGCAGTGACAAGGCTGAGCCTGCTGGGAAGCAGAGGGAAGATGCCAGGGTCCCGTGGCTGGGTCAACCTGCAGCCTGGCTGAGAATGCCTTCTTCAAGGATCCCCAAAGAAACAGCTGCTCAGATCCACCTCAGATCTTCCTCGCTGTGTTAAAGGGTCTTTGGAGCGATGTGCAAGTAGGTGTGGTTGCCGGACACCCAGGAGGCTGCAGGGAGGGCCTTTCCGGCCTTGCAGGATCTCCAGGGCAAACGAGCAGAGGAGGAGCTCAAGGCCTGCCCCAAGAGTCAGCTGCTGGTCTACTATCTTCTTTCTTTGCCAACCAACAGCTTGACTCTGCCCCCTGGCCCCCCAGCTTGGAGTTTTGCTCCACCTGACAGACTTCTGTGAACAGGAAAAAAGGTTCCAAAGTGGAGTTGGCTGAAGAGCAAAGTTTCAGTGGAACAGCTTGCCTTCAGAGATCATGGATGCTCCATCACTGGAGGTTTTTAAGAAGAGACTAGACAGTCACCTGAGATGGTATAGTTCTCCTGCTTGAGCCGGGGGGGGGGGCTGGACTAGAAGATCTCCACGCTCCCTTCCAGCTCTCTATTCTATTCTATTCTATTCTATTCTATTCTATTCTATTCTGTTCTGTTCTGTTCTGTTCTGTTCTGTTCTGTTCTGTTCTGCTCTGCTCTGCTCTGCTCTACTCCATTCTACAATCTGTCTCTTCTCTTCTCTTCTCTTCTCTTCTCCAATCTCTTCTCTTCTTTTCTACAATCTCTTCTCTTCTACAATCTCTTCTCTTCTACAATCTCTTCTCTTCTACAGTCTCTTCTCTTCTACTGTCTCTTCTCTTCTCTTCTACAGTCTCTTCTCTTCTCTTCTACAGTCTCTTCTCTTCTACAATCTCTTCTCTTCTACAATCTCTTCTCTTCTCTTCTACAGTCTCTTCTCTTCTCTTCTACAATCTCTTCTCTTCTCTTCTACAGTCTCTTCTCTTCTCTTCTACAATCTCTTCTCTTCTACAATCTCTTCTCTTCTACAGTCTCTTCTCTTCTACAATCTCTTCTCTTCTACAGTCTCTTCTCTTCTACAGTCTCTTCTCTTCTACTGTCTCTTCTCTTCTACAATCTCTTCTCTTCTCTTCTACAGTCTCTTCTCTTCTCTTCTACAATCTCTTCTCTTCTACAGTCTCTTCTCTTCTACAGTCTCTTCTCTTCTACAGTCTCTTCTCTTCTACAATCTCTTCTCTTCTCTTCTACAGTCTCTTCTCTTCTCTTCTACAATCTCTTCTCTTCTACAGTCTCTTCTCTTCTACAGTCTCTTCTCTTCTACAGTCTTCTCTTCTCTTCTCTTCTACAATCTCTTCTCTTCTACAATCTCTTCTCTTCTCTTCTACAGTCTCTTATCTTCTCTTCTACAATCTCTTCTCTTCTACAGTCTCTTCTCTTCTCTTCTACAATCTCTTCTCTTCTACAGTCTCTTCTCTTCTCTTCTACAATCTCTTCTCTTCTACAATCTCTTCTCTTCTCTTCTACAGTCTCTTCTCTTCTCTTCTCTTCTCTTCTACAGTCTCTTCTCTTCTACAGTCTCTTCTCTTCTACAGTCTCTTCTCTTCTCTTCTCTTCTACAATCTCTTCTCTTCTACAATCTCTTCTCTTCTCTTCTACAGTCTCTTCTCTTCTCTTCTCTTCTACAGTCTCTTCTCTTCTACAGTCTCTTCTCTTCTACAGTCTCTTCTCTTCTACTGTCTCTTCTCTTCTACAGTCTCTTCTCTTCTACAGTCTCTTCTCGTCTCTTCTCTTCTACAATCTCTTCTCTTCTACAATCTCTTCTCTTCTCTTCTACAGTCTCTTCTCTTCTCTTCTACAATCTCTTCTCTTCTACAGTCTCTTCTCTTCTACAGTCTCTTCTCTTCTACAGTCTCTTCTCTTCTCTTCTCTTCTCTTCTCTTCTCTTCTCCAATCTCTTCCCTTCTCTTCTACAGTCTCTTCTCTTCTCTTCTCTTCTCTTATGGCAAGAGCTGCAGTGTCGAACACTGGGTTTGAAGGCTCGCCTTTCCTGCCACTAGGTGGGGCTGCGTCCTCAGTTCTCAGCCGGTCCTCTGATTTGACCAGTTTTGCTGAGGGAGGATGCCCACAGCTGGCAGCAAGAGACAGGCAGGTGTTTCTGCTGCCACCCTTAGCAAAGCTTTCTTGTGTGATCTCACTGCCACTGTCCGACAACCACCTCACGCAGCCCTTGCCTCCAAAAGTCCAGACTGTTGACAATCCCCCCCCCCCCGTTCTTAAAGGAGTCCTATGGCTCGGGTGGGTTTTCACTGCAAAGGGCCACCATGGGGGTCTCCAAGCTTGTCAACTTTACGACTTGAGGACTTCTATTCCCAAACTTCTGGGAATTGAGTTCTATGTTGGCTGAGGAATTCTGGGAATTGAAGTCCACTTAAAAGTTGCCAAGTTTAAAGACCGCTGGGCTAAGACAACGTCATTTCAGAGGAGATGTCGGTGCTTTGACATATATTCAGCCACAACTTCAGCTACAAACAAGTATGCTTAAGATCTGGTTTCAGTCCAAACAGAAACACTAATCACGGTCTAAGTACTGTGGTTGTCATCGAAATGCTGGCTATGCCTTTCACTGAATTAAAATAATTAGAATTATTAGTTTCATATTATAAGCAGATGCATATTGTTCTTTCATCATTAACAAACTCTATTTTTGTTTGGGGGTTTGCACTGTAGTGTGTTCAGTAGTGTTTGGAGAAGCCTCAGAAGCATATAAAATATTCTTTCCCAGTAAGAATATCTTAGCTACTTCTTTTTTTTTATTTTATTAAAAAATTTTAAGCTACTTCTTAACAATGTAAATATAAAGTTACCATTTTGCTTCTTTTTAAGGTTTTAAGGGGAGGAAAGCTATGGCAAATCTAGACAGCATACTAAAAAGCAGAGACATCACCCTGCCAACAAAAGTCCGTATAGCCAAGGCCATGGTTTTCCCAGTTGGAATGTATGGCTGTGAAAGCTGGACCATAAGAAAGGCTGAGTGCCAAAGAATGGAGGCCTTTGAACTCTGGTGCTGGAGAAGACTCCTGTGAGTGCCCTGGACTGCAAGGCGTTCAAACCGGTCAGTCCTAGAGGAGATCAACCCCGACTGCTCTTTAGAAGGCCAGATCCTGAAGTTGAAACTCAAGTACTTTGGCCACCTAATGAGAAGGAAGGACTCCCTGGAGAAGAGCCTGACACTGGGAAAGATTGGGCTCAGTTGAGGACCACCCATGACGTATGTGAATTTCGGCTCCTGGACCGATGCCTGAGGGGAAGAGTCGTCTTTTATTTGGGCCAGGGTTGACTCACTGCTCCTCCCCGCAACTCCATCATGAAAGCTGCTCTTTGTTCTTGCTCCTTCTAAGCTGAGGAGAATGCAAAGGGCCCTTGTGGACCCCCCCAGTCAGAAAGGTCTTGGGGAACCCCAAAACTGGGGTTCGGTGCCCTTGTAACCCTTCACTGGCAGAAGTGCTGCTGGCAGACTGACAGGCCGATTGCAGCTGTCCAGTCACTGTCAGCTCTTAGCAGGATCCCATTGCCGTAAGGTGACCAACCGTCCTCCTTTAGGGAGGACAGTCCTCCTTTTGTAAGTTCTGTCCTCCCTCAAAAAGCGTCCTCCTACATGTCCTCCTTTTCGATATTTGAAGACTAATCTGCAAGGCTTTTTTTTTTCCTCATAGAACACTCAGAACGGCGTTCGGGCACCTTTTTTTTAATGTTTTTTTTCCCAACTTTTGCATGAGCTGTGCTACTCCCGCTATTGGCTTTCGAAAGCCAATAGGAATTGTTGCTGAGCGCACCAAAACACCCGGCTGGCAAGCTTTGCACGTGCAAGTTGTCTGTATTATTGTTGCAATGAATAAAATGTTTCTTTTATTTACGATATTTTTTTCTTCAATTTATTTGTGTCCTCCTTTTCATTGTTAAAAAGTTGGTCACCTTAATTGCCGGAAAGCTAGGCGAGGCCACCCAGGTCAACTCTGGCAGCGTATCAGGGGAACAAACATCTGCAGATACATATTTTTGATTGCAGCAGGGCAATCCAAACCTGGCAACGTTAAGACTTGTGGACTTCAACTCCTAGAATTCACTGGCTGAGGAATTCTGGGAGTTGAAGTCCAGAAGTCCTAAAGTTGCCAGGTAAGGGATGATAGACAACTTATTACAGTCCAACTAATAAATGATTGCGTGTCCCAGGAAATGAAGCTACTGAGAATCTGCGCCATCTCCTCCTCTCCCCCCATCAACCCATCTGGACGAAGGAAAAGAGAAATTTCAAGACAAGCATTTGCAAGGGCTCCGATACTCAGGCTAGTTACTAGTAGAATTCTTAAGATTTTTGATGGCTCCATATAAGACTCGTGTCTCTTATTTTATGAGCTATATTAATGGCTGAGATTTGGGTGGGACAAATACCATGCGAACGAAGGAAGGGAACTTTATTTATACCGAGGACTGGATTCCCTCTGAGGAATTGTTGGAGGAGTTGCAGGCTCACTGGGGGGAAGAGGGGAGCGAAGGGAAACTGTCAGATCAAAGTTTTGGTCCTGCTTTCTGCTCAGCGGCTCGTTTCCCACCATGTGGAGCTACTGTATAATGGGGTAGTTTGGTGTGGCTCACTGAGTGGTACAACTCAGCCGCAGGGGCTTGTAAACCATGGATGACGGCTCACCAACTTGTCTGAACCCAGCCAGTTGTAGTTAATTCACTGATGTGCAGTTAAACAGATCCCATTATGGGTTTATTGGCCATCTGCTTTCCTTTCTTGCTAAACAAGGGAGAAAGAAAGATGTGCTGGGTTATTTGGTTGCAGATGTTTCATCACCTCACTAGGTAACATCATCAGTGCTATTAGGTGTGGGGTTTTCTCCCTGTTTCTATGCAAAGCATAATATTTGTATATATAAAAGGAGTGTTAAACCCCACAATAAAATTTATAATGCTACCTAATAATAATAATAATAATAGTTGGAAGGGACATTGGAAGTCATCAAGTCCAACCCCCTGCTCAGGCAGGAAACCTTACACCTCTTTGGACAAATGGCTGTCCAGTTTCTTCTTAAAAACTTCCAGTGTTGGAGCATTCACCGCTTCTGGAGACAAGTTGTTCCATTGGTTAATTGTTCTCACTGTCAGGAAGTTTCTCCTTAGTTCTAGGTTGCTTCTCTCCCTGAGGAGTTTCCATCCGTTGCTTCTTGTCCTGCCTTCAGGTGCTTTGGAGAATAGCTTGACTCCCTCTTCTTTGGGGCAGCTCCTGAGATATTGGAACACTGCTATCATGTCCCCCCTCGTCCTTCTCTTCATTAAACTAGACATACTCAATTCCAGCAACTGTTCCTTATATGCTTTAGCCTCCAGTCCCCTAATCATCTTTGTTGCTCTTCTCTGTACTCTTTCTAGAGTCTTAGCATCAAACAACCAAGCTCAGAATGTATCAAGGACCCCAGAGTTATCCTTCTCCTCCTCCTCCTCCTCCTCCTCCTCCTCCTCCTCCACTTCTCACCCCCCCTTCTAGCACTGATGCTGTTCCCTAGTTGGATGATCAAACGACCAAGTTCAGAGAGCATCTGGTCCTACCCTGAGCTACAAATATTCTTTTCTAAGCAAAGGAGTGTCTGGGTGGCTAGATCCATACAGAGGAGACACAGCTGAGTAACTGGGGTAGACCATGAAGCCTAGCTGGGAGTAACCCCTTGCTTGAGGAAGGGAGGGGGAGTCTCCAGGCCGAATTGGCTTGAGGATCAACTCAACCACCCAAGAGTTCTCCCTTTGATGGGAATGGGGCCAGTGACATTTCCAAAGAGGCACCAGCAAGCAGATATTGCATCCCTCTTTCTTCGAGACAGACGGGGTTGGAATGATGCTAAGAGCGGCTGGAAAGAGCTGTCGTGCCAGGCTGGGGAAGAGCATCATTGCAAACAGAAAAGCAGACAAGCAGAGCACCAGGCGGCTCGCTTGGACTGGTCCAGGGGGACAAAGAGCAATAAATGTTCCCTGTCAAGGCCAAGAGAAGCAGCACGGAAGAAACAGGGCCCCAGGGAAGCCTTGCTGGGAATGAATCTGGAGCACTTTGCTGTTGCCATAGAACGCAGAAGTGGTCTTCCCGTTGCAGGGTCCAGATGCAGTTCTTAACTACATCCACTCGGTTGTTAATGCAGAGAAAGGAGTTTCATATCTTGGATGGCTTCAGAATTGGATCTCTTTACTGGTACATGCATGTATAAGCATGTAAGCCTCGGCATCTCATGTCTCCCTGAAATCTTGCATCCCCGGCCCATCTGTCTTTACGCCTCGCGTGCTGTGAGTGTCTTGAGAAAAACAAACTGTCAGTCTAGGCAGTACAATGGTACTAATGGAACTCCCCAGCTTATGCTCCATTGAAGGGTCCTGCTCGGCTGATCAAAGCTATTACCCGCCAATTGCAGAGCTGCAAAAGAAAACAGCGTGTTGTCTAACTCAAGGGGTAAACAAAGATAATTGTGTACCAGGATTCCTGAAGTATGTGGAAATGATGAAAATTTAAGTTTGGATTGGGTACAATTAAACCAAATTTGAACTCTGGTGCTGGAGAAGATTCCTGCGAGTCCCCTGGACTGCAAGGCTTTCAAACCGGTCAGTCCTGGGGGAGATCAACCCCGACTGCTCTTTAGAAGGCCAGATCCTGAAGTTGAAACTCAAGTACTTTGGCCATCTAATGAGAAGGAAGGTCTCACTGGAGAAGAGCCTGATGCTGGGAAAGATGGAGGGCAAGAGAAGAAGGGGATGACGGAGAATGAGGTGGCTGGATGGAGTCACTAAAGCAGGAGGCGTGAGCTTCAATGGACTCCAGAAGATGATAGAGGACAGGAAGGCCTGGAAGAACGTTGTCCATGGGGTCGTGATGGGTCGGACACGACTTTGCAATTAACAACAACAACAACAAACCAAATTATTTTGGTTCAGTCTGGGGAGATGCAAAGAGCTATGCAATAGCACGTGAAGATGCTTGACTCCTTCATTTCAGCAGGAAAAATCATAGTCAAGGCGGGGAAGACCTCCTTGGGAATCAGGCCACAGGGCTCCATGTGGATCACCCTCTAAAGATGAGCTGACAGAGTCAGGCAGCTGCAAAAACCCCAAATGCAATCCTAGATGACGTTCACAGAAGTATAGAGTCAAGATCGTTGGTCTTCTCCATTGGTCAGACCATACCTAGAATATTTTCTCACAATATCTACTCACATGTGCATGCTTTCAAACTGCCAGGTGGGCAGGAGCTGGGGCAAGTAATGGGAGCTCACCCTGTTGCGCAGAGCTGGGGTCTTGAACCTGGCCTGTCAGCTTTCCAGCTGACAAGTTCAGTGTCTTTAACTGCTGAGCCATCGCATCCCTTTTCTCTATCCCTATCCATAAATCTATATCTGTATCTATCTATCTACAGGTAGTCCTGGATTTACAATCAGGCCATAAAATGGGGCAAAACTCACTTAACAACTTGTTTAGCAATGGAAATTTTGAGCTCAATTGTGGTCATAAATCAAGGATTACCTGTGTGTGTATATATATGTTTGTGTGTGTGATAGATATAGATAGATAGATAGATAGATAGATAGATAGATAGATAGATAGATGGATGGATGGATGGATGGATGGATGGATGGATGGATGGATGGATGGATAGATAGATAGATAGATAGATAGATAGATAGATAGATAGATAGACACATACATATAGAGACTATTTTAGATAGATAGATGATAGATAGATAGATAGATAGATAGATAGATAGATAGATAGATAGATGGATGGATGGATGGATGGATGGATGGATGGATGGATGGATGGATAGATAGATAGACAGATGAGAGAGAGAGAGAGAGAGAGAGAGAGAGAGAGAGAGAGAGAGAGAGAGAGAGAGAGAGAGAGAGAGAGAGAGAGAGAGAGCTGCACATGGATTAGAGAACAAATGAAAGAATCAAAGAATTGAAATGGAAATGAGTGGGTCACATAGCAAGAAGAACTGAGGGCAGATGGATCAAGGTGATCCTAGAATGGATCCCACTTGATAAAAAGCATCCAGGAAAGAGACCCAAAACAAGATGGAGTGACGACATCAGCAAGTATTGTGGGCCCAACTGGCAAAAGGAAGCTTAGGATCATATAGGTTGGAAACAGGCAGGAGAAGACTTCATCCTGCACTGGATGGACAATGACTAGAATGATTATGATGATGGTGATGTTTGTGTGTGTGTGTGTAAAATACATATATAAAAAATAAAACCAGAGTAAAATATATATCACAAAAGCAGGGTGAAAGTCTAAAACAGACATGTCAAACACAAGGCCCGGGGGCCAGATGTGACCCGTGAAGTGGTTTCATGTGGCCCACGAAACCATCCTGGAAGCAGTGAGGGAATGGCCCCCGCTGCCTTGGCCCTGGCTGGCTGGGAGCCAATGTACAATTTTGTGGTGACCATCTATGCTGAAACGCATTCAGTCTTAGCTCCACAAGGCCGTCTGGAAACAGCGAGGAACCGGCCCCTGTAGGTTGGAGGCTGGGCGGCATTGAGCAGGTAACGTTGACTCTCACGCTGCTCATGGCATCCCCTCCCCCAGAGCCCACCAAGCCAGATATGCGAAGTAGGTGAGGGCCATGTGCTGGCCACTTCCAGGCGATGGTGCATTTCTTCCTTCCTCACGAAGGGTGACACCTCCCCAGCTGCCTTTCTTGCCTGTTTTTCTCCCTCCCTCATCTCAAATATTTTCCCACCACTCTGTACTTAGGAAGGAAGGAAGGAAGGAAGGAAGGAAGGAAGGAAGGAAGGAAGGAAGGAAAGAAGGAGAGGGAGGGTCTGAGGGAAGCCCTGCCATAGTCCTGCCCTGCTGCCCTTTCACCATCCCCTTGCCCCCTCCTCCTGGCCTATCCTGGGGGTCTCCCATCCTATTGCTAAGGAAGCTTTGGATACAAAGCCGGGTCTCCTCCCATGGAGAGGGAATGGGCCTCCTCTGACTTTGCCCTCGTACCCATCATGAGCAACCTGGGTAAGGAGAGCAAGTACAGCAGCAGCAACCTTGAGGAGGAGGTAAGTGCAGCTGGGCACCCCCTTGGGGAAGTGGAGCTGGGCTTGGTGCCACAGGTGCTCGAGGGCCAGGCTGAGCGTTTGACCTCTGCTGCCCAGGGCTCCAGGCAGCCCACACCATCATCCAGTCCTCCCTGCATGGCCTGAGAGGAACAGTGAGGCTCCTCCAGTGGATCATGCCTTGGCACTTGCCCTAGTCCCACCCCCTTCTGCCAGACACCCTCAGATCTATCCCACTCCTGCCCAAGCCCCCACAGGCCCCCTTGATGCGAACGATGTAGACCTGGCCATGCCCACCCAGTAGGCCACACCCACTCCATCCACACCCACCCAGTAGGCCGCAACCACACTAGTCACACACACCCTCCCCCAGGGCAGCCGTAATGCTGATGCGGCCCTCAGTGAAATTGAGTTTGACACCCCTGGTCTAAAAGAAGAGAAAAGAAAGACATTGACTGCAGGATGTCCAGAAGTGATAATCAAGGTGATAAAAAAGCCTTGAAGAAAATCTTTGTGAAGAAAAGATTTACTCTGCAGAAGAGAAGACATAGTAGAGCAGTGGTTCTCAACCTGTGGGTCGGGACCCCATTTGGGGTTGAATGACCATTTCACGGGGGTCGCCAAACAACGCAGTCTGCCATTTTTTCCCCCTTTTCCTTAGCTGTGCTACTCCCTTTTATTCTATTGTCTTCTGAAAGCCAATAGAATAGACTCTCTTGAATAGAGTCTAATTCTATTGGCTTTCAAAAGCCAATAGGAATGGTCCAGGCTGTCTCTGCCCTGCTGAGCCTGCCAAAAGTCCCATTCTGCAAACGGTGCTGCACCAGTTGAGTAGTCCTCGACTTACGACCGGTTGAGTAGTCCTCGACTTACGACCGGTTGGGGGGTCACGGCATTAAAAAGGTTGAGAACCACTGTAGTAGAGGAAAGGCAATATGACGGTGTCTGGAGAGCTATTTGGAAGATAGGCAGAATTTTTCAGGAGACGGATTTTGGACAGCACCAGGAAAAAAAAAATCCCTAGCGCAGTGTTTCTCAACCTTGACCATTTTAAGGCATGTGAACTTCAACTCCCAGAATTCAACCTTGACCATTTTAAGGCATGTGAACTTCAACTCCCAGAACTTCAACTCCCAGAATTCCACAGCCAGCAATGCTGGCTGTGGAATTCTGGGAGTTGAAGTCCACATGCCTTAAAATGGTCAAGGTTGAAAAACACTGCGCCTAGCGAGACCTGCTCAGCAGTAAAGCTTCTTGCCAGAGGAGGCTGCGGTGGACTCTGCTTTCCTGGGGGTGTTTCACAGAGGCTGGATGGGCACCTGCTGCTGGGGTGGTGATGGATTTGAGTGGGAGGCAGAGCTCTGGGTTCCACATACACACCCCCAGCCCTCTTTATGCTGTACAATTCTCTTCAGTCTCGACTCTTTCGACATGCATTGCCTGCCCACTTCTGCAGCCAGAACATGGGACTTGGGAAAACAAGAAGATGGGATTCTGAAAAATCCAGTTCAAAGTTCTGGGCATCCACTCCCAGGGCTTGCTGGAGTTTAAGGGAATGTACAACAGCTGCACACAGAGGCTTTCCTTGCCTCGGCCTACTGTTTCTCGCATTTCTCATTGTCTAGACTCTAGACTGTAATCTCCTCGGAAGAGGAACTTGCTTGCACTTGATTTACAAAGTGACGCATTCTGGAATGTCGCGCTTCTAATAAATTAACCGCAGCCAAAGACTACTGCAATCTACCTCCTAAACGCCTCCAGCAAATTGTATTTAATAAGCCGCAGACACAAACACACACAAACACCCAATTCCCTTGGAGACTTCCTGGGCTATCGCAGGAGTGCTATTTAGGGGTGGGGGCTGACCTGACATGCTAGCCAAAGATGATCCTGTCTATATATCCTGGGCAGGCAGCCAGGGATGAACACTAACAAGAGCAACATTTTCACAGTCTCATTGAAACAGCTGTAAGGACCGAGGCCAGTCCCCATTGCCATCCGACAGGAAGGGTCCACTGGCGTGAAAAGCTGAGCATTGCAAACCTGCGCAGCTTCCTCAGCGTCATTGGAAATGCTGATCTTTTACAAGGAGACCAGCAAGTTTAAAGAGGGTCTCAGTCTCCTGAGAGGCTGCGTTTCAGATAGAGGAACCCCCCCCCCAAACAGGAGCTGATCTACTCCAAGCATCAGCAATGCTCTCATTGCAGGCAGAGTGCGTAATTCCGACTTGAGAGGAAGCATACCTGGTCTTGGGCTCACAACAGCCCTGGGGGACATTGCTGGCTGGAGGTGATGGAAGAGGAGGACAAGCAGCCTCCGTTGAAGGGGTGCTGGGGGTTCCACTTCTCCCGGTGCTCCAGCGGCTTCAGCTTTACCTTGGCTCCCACTGGCCAACTCAGCCAGCCGGCTGCACTTGGCTCTGGGCCCCGTTCCCGCAGAGAACTAAGCTTGGCTAAGATTTAGCAATTACTCCACCAGACACGTGCGCTAACCGGTCATTAGTCTAATGTGACACCTCAGCTTGAGCGCAGAGTCAGTGACACTGAACACCGAGCACACTGTGCCAGAAGCACCAGGAGCCCAAATGCCAAACCTGACTGTGCCTTTTCCGAGCAGGCTGCCTTTCCTTACATGCCCCGTTGCCCAGATGCAGAGCCAAAGTCACTCCTGCAGCCAGGAGGGGAGCATCCGACGGGAGAAAGTTGCCCGCTAGCGAAGAACAACTGATCATTCCCTGGAACCCCACAACCTGTCATAAAAACGGGAGGCTCAAGGCAACAGGCAGCTTCTCACCTTGAAACCACACAACCTGTAAAGAAGCGGCAACTTTGCCCCCGAAACTCTGCAGCCTGATCAACGAAGGCCTCCTTTGCAACACCTCCCAGAAAGGGTTTGCAGATTCCACAGACTCTCTCTCCCATGCAGAAGCCGAGGAAAGCGCTGACCCCCTTCTCTTCCAGCCTCCCGCAGTTTCTTGTAATCCAGGCAAGGAGAGCAGCCCCACATCGCTCCACGAGATTTCCTGCCTTCTGTGCCCTGCAATGCAAGCTGTCCGTGTGACTCCCCTTGACGCAAAACGAGAACAGGGGACTCTAGTTTTTGGCCCTTTCCCAACTGAGGATCCTACATTTCTTTCTCCCCCCCCCCCAAGATTCGGTATAACCAGATACCAGCCGCATTCAACCCTCAGAAGCAACGTGCAGATGCAGCCTTCTCCGACTTCAACACCTGCCCTAATTTCCAAAGGTGTTTTCAGATTTCTTGTCTGATGGAAAATCCTGAGAGATTTCTACTGCTCAGGCTTCTTCTGTCGTTTTGATTGAGTCTATAAAAATCTTGCCCAACCGTGGATTTTTAGGTGCCATTTTTTGATTAGCAATGCCAAACTGTTACTTTGAAATCTTCCTGGTCACCATGGCTACCTTTTTCAATTGGGTTCCCCCCCCCCAGATAATGTTAGAGTATAGCCACGTTATCTCTGGGCAAGTCCAGAAATGATGGCATTTGTAGTCCAATCCATTGGAAGGGCTACAGGGATGAAGAGAAACTACCCTTAACAGTTGGAAAATAATAAATAATCAAATAACATTTTCCAACTTCTGGATTAAGTTTTAAGCTGTCTTTTTATTAAGAAAGGAATAAAAAGAGATGAATTTGAGCAGAGCCCACATTCCTCCTGCAATGAAGTTGAAAGCAAACTTACGGGCTCTCCCTGGCTTTGGCGAATCTTTTGGGGCTTCTGGGAGCAGCCAAAACAGCCTCGCCTGGATCAGCTCTCGGTCTCCAGAGACTTTTGCTTCCTCTTCAGGAGCTCTCCTGGGAAAGAACTGCCTTCTGGATCACCTACTACTCCTTCCTTTTAATGTTAATTTAATTTTAATTTCTTTTTAATAATTAAATTTCCTTTTAATCAGAAATCATGATGAAGCATGCCTGGGACAACCTGTAGCAATTAGTTGAAGCATGCCTGAAGCATGCCTGTAGCAATCAGTTGTGTGCTTTGTTGCAACGCAACAAAGCACACAACTAATTGCTACAGGATTGCGACTTGCGCCCCATTCCTGCAAAATATGAATGAGAAACAAGAACTGCCTCCAGAAGCAGTAAATACTCCAACACTGGAAGTTTTTAAGAAGAGACTGGACAGCCATTTGTCCGAAATGGTGTAGGGTTTCCTGCCTGAGCAGGAGGTTGGACTAGATGACCTCCAAGATCCCTTCCAACTTTACTACTATTACTATTCTCGGCTCTTACACTCTGATGTCAGCGGTTGCCACTACATTATCCTGAAAGAGACTGGGATGTAAAAGAGAAACTTCAGAATTACGACTTGCAATTTACTTTGCTAGCTGGTGTATGGCAGAATTTTCAACTCCAGCACCTTTAAGATGTGCAGGCTTCAAACATGCTGAGGGATTCTGGGAGTTGAAGTCCACATGTTTCAAAGCTCATGTGATTGAGAAACATGGGTCTGTTGGACAGCCTTCCTTTGGGAAGCATCTTCTTGAAACCCTGCAAAGCACGGCTGTAGGTCTTAATGCGCCAGTGTAGGGAAAGAAACTGGGTTCTAGATCACAGGAGGACATTCTCTCCCACCCAGTTGTTTTTAGCCCATCCCACTTCATTTTTATAAACACTCCCCTGGGTGTCCAGAATCTTGCCCTATCATTACTCCTACCCTTTTAGCCAAAAAGGACCATGATATGCCAACTACCGGAATTTGTGCTTGAGCTTGCAGAGCCAATCTAGATATTCTAAAGAACTTTTGACTTTAAATGGCCTGCTTTATTTTATTACGTTTCTGCCGCTTTCTAAGTATGCCCCCTTTATGCGATGGTTGTGATTGTAAAAAGCAGATATATTATGCAGAGGCCACGATTCCTGAGGTTCATAGCCTCTCATCTCACTTTTCCCAGCTGTCTGGAAAAGGTATCGAGCAAAGTTGAGCCTTCCCCCAAGGATTTCAAGGGCCCCCCCCAGCCAGAGGACAGCAATGGTTGGGGACTATTTTGAACTCATGAGGGAGGAAATGGCCAGAGTTTTCTTTTGAGGACCCTTTTTTCCGACCTCTTTGGCTTCTATCACAATTTTAGTGTGTGCACAGCACCAGGAGTCTGTCTTTTTGCTTGTCCTCCATGTGGGAAATTTTAGCCAGCCCCTCTTCCTCGATCTCCTCTCCAAGCTGGGAGGGCAACCCCGTCTCTGCCTTCCCTTTTGCCCAGGCGTCTTCCAGCTCTCTTCCTCCTGCCTTTCAGAAGGCCTCAGAACTGGGTCAGAAAGACATTGGATGAAGCTTACACGCCATCAATCTCCCCCCGATTGTTCCCTCATCCACATTTTTGTGACTAATTGCATGCACAGAATTAGACCAAGGGCACAATTCAGGAAACGTAGCAAGGATGGCTAATGTCTCTCTTGCCCTCTGCCAAGTGGACACTGAACCTTCAGGAGACACAGCAGAACGAAAAAGAAAAACAATGTTGAAAGATATTCCCTCTTCTGCCACTGAGCAGCAGAGCAACGGGTGGCAGACTGGCACACTTGTTGGGATGAAGGCCTTGTGGGAATGGAGGTGCGCTGAGCAAGCAGCATCCCAGCAGCTGGGCAGGGATGGCAAGATTGCACATCTATGACTGTAGGCTGCATTTATACAATGTGATTAAGAGGATGACTTAATTAACCCACAGTCTGAAAGTCTAGCATAACAAATGGACTGGGTTCACGGGACAAACTTGCATAAAATTAGCCAAGCTTAAGTGTAACCACGTTTATCATGCCAGGCCAATGGTACTGTAAATGGTTTGTAACTGAGTAATTGATCTGAGTACTTGTGTGAATACCGACTCTGTGTGTGTGTGTGTGTGTGTGTGTGTGTGTGTGTGTGTGTGTGTGTATGAGTGGAGTCTCTACTTTCACAGGTAGCAGACCACACTGTCCCTAGGAGACACAAGAAGGCAACACCAAGACCAGCCCTGCAGGTACACAAAGCCTAGCCTGGCCAATCCCAGACAATGTGGTAGGTCAAACCTTTGTTGCACCAGGTGCGCAAGTTTCTAAATAGAAGGCGAGAAAGGAGCATGGAGTTCCAAGGCGGTGCCCACACTCAGTCAACGGGAACACCTAACATCCTACCTAGGTGCCCCTCCCCCTGCCATTTTGACTGGATGTAGACCTGGAGGACAAGTGTGCTTTTCCATTTCCACCCTCTGTCTTTTCCGCAGTTGAATTTCAGTCACCCCAGTACACAAACACTCCCCCAAGCTGGCCCAAGGCTGGCCCTGAGAACTCAGAGAAGTTTTATGCCCGTCAGCCCTGAAGCAGCGCATTTCCAGAACAGAGTTTTCGACCCCGGGGAGAAAGGCGAGGGGCGAGCGCCTACCTGGCCGAAGACGGCGCTCAGGACAGGGCGCAGCCGATGGACCAGCGGGTCGCCGTCGATGCCGGGCTTGGCCGCGGGGCTCTTGCCGTTAGCCGGCAGCAACGCTTCGGGCGTGGCCCGTGGACTGCCCGCGGAGGTTCCCCAGTCGGAGCGCCGCGCGGGCCAGTCCTGCTCCCCCTCCGGGCGGGGGGCCGCCTGCGCGGGCTCCTGGGGGCGTGGGCGCCCCCGCCGCGGCGCTGCCGGCTGCTGCTGCTGCTGCTGCTGTTGGCGCCGCCGCAGGCTCCCGTTGGCCGCGGCGTCGGGCTGGCAGAGGGGCCTCCTGGCGCTGGGCTCGGCGACGAGCGGCGGGCAGGGGCTGCTTTCTGCTTCTGCCGCGGCCGCGATGCGCCCGATCCGCCTCTGGCTCCGCGGCGGGGGCGGCGGCTGGCCGGGTGCCCGCCTGCCGCTCCCGCCGCGCGCCGCTCGCCGCAGGGGCGCCTTGGAGTCGCTCTGGTGCGGTGCTGAGCTCATGGTCGGCACGGCCGCGGAGCGGAGCGGCTCTTAAGGCGGGAAGGCGGAGGGCGGGGCGCTGTGGCCGCCGCCGAAGCGATCTCTCTTTTCCACCCCAGTACCCCGCGCGCGGGAAGCGGCTCCGGGGGCGCCGCGCTTCAGCACCGCGGCCGTGGACAGCGCCAACGGGCAGGCGGGCGCGCCGGGCAGCTGCGCGCCGCTCGAGCAGCTCAGAGCGGAGTCGCTGGGCTGCCTCGACGCGCAGCTGCCGCCTGGCCCGCTGGCGCTGTCCGCAGCCGTGGGTGCTGAAGCGCCGCGCCTCCGGAGCTCGGGACATCCGCGGGCGCCCCGCGCCGCGCTGCCCACTGAAAGGGTGCCGGCCAGGCGAACGGCCCGAGGCTGACGGGGGCGTTGACGCCTGGGGCTGTAGTCTGCCTGACCTGCCTGCCTGACCACCCGATTCGTCCTGGTGTTCCTCTTCTATCATCTGCTGAAGCCAGTAATTTCTAGGGGAGCTGGCTGGCAACATCAAGAACATCAAATTCAGTTATAGTCACGTAAGGATAAAATCTCGTCCCAATCAAGTTCAAGTCCTGATGCTAGTTCTCAACTACTCTCGGCATCAATGCAGGAGCGGCTGGTCATTGCCCTTTCCCAGGCTTTCTCGCAGTCATGGGATTTCCTGGGGGCCTCTCATCCAATTACTAACCAGAACTAATCCTACTTTATTTCTCAAGTTCCACTTGGTTAGCAGGTGGCTAGTCATCCTCCCTCCCTCCCTCTCTCCCTCCCTCCCTCCCTCTCCCTATCTACTATTAACACTGGCCAAAGTTTGGGGTCATCTGCTGTTGGATTTTGCAAGGTTTCAGATATTTTAAGAAATAATCTTATTAAAATCTGATGACTCCTTCAGAGGAATCCAATGATGTTGTAGTGCCTTTATTGGCCACCACTATTTAATTCATATGAGTTGTACAATGTGGCCATGCTGTCAAAACGCGGTTGACCCGATTTGCTGCTGCTGCAGTTAATGAAATCATCTTTGTGTGATGATCCTCAGCTCAGAGTCTCTATTGACTCTAATAACTGGTGAGTGGCCATTTTCACAAAAAAGCTGCATTACTGTCACTGTCAAATTTTCTCTCCTCTCGCCAGATAGAGGAAAGTTAATATTAAATGGGGTTGGTTTGGGAGAAGCCTACCCTCCCACACCCCTTTGGGGCCCACCCTCCAAGTGGTGGCAAGGGGGAGGAACTAAAAAGTAGGAGTCTCTATTGGACTTTGTTTCAGAAGTGAAAAGGGACCGTTAGCCCTCCCTGAAGCTCTTTGGATGGAGTAGCTACTCAGGAAAAATTTTTTTACCTCCAAACAGCCTAGAAGCCAAAAGGGGCTAAAACAAAGTTTTTCTGGGTTGCCTATTTGCATGCCTGTTATCTCCTTCATGACCTAGTTAAATTGGCAGGCAGATTGAGTTCTGCCTAGATTTGATGGAGAACTCGTGATCTACCAGTAAAGTGTTGGGTGCCAAGTTGAGTGCCAACTTTTTTCTGCACAAGGATGGTTGGCGCATCCTTCTGGGGTAGGTAAAATAAGGACCCAGATTGTTGGGGGCAATGTAAATATATATATATATATATATATATATATATATATATATATATATATATATATACACACACACACACACACACACACACACACACACACACACACACACACATTGCTTACTGGTGTACACCGCTTAGAGAGTGCTTGCACTTAAAGCGGTATATAAGTCTCATAAATAAATAAATAAATAAATAAATAAATAAAATTTGTCTTCATTTTGGACAGGCCCATGCCGGAGCCACAAAGACACAAAGGTTGTGTGAACTGATCTCACCATCTCAGGTTCTGAAGTGTAATCTATCTTGGGTTCATTATCCCTTAGAACTTGGCCATGGCACCAAATTCTCTCTTGCAAAGGTAACTAAGAGAATTACTTTCCTGGGCCAAAGAGACACAGTGAATCAGCAGCCAAACATTCTCTCCTCAGTTTTCTCAGGTGCCCACTTGACACCTGAGGTCACAGCAGGCTATTTTTATGCCCAGTAACCCTCTGCAATATATTTCCACAGGTAACCAGAGACCATCTTACAGTTGGATTGGAAAAGAAACATGCACGAGCACCAGATTGTCTGATAACAAGTAACCCAATAGACACTCTTTATGAAGTCTTAAAGCTTTACATTAAAAAAATGACATTAAATATAACACTTCCTTAATCACCAAACATTTTCAGTTATATTTTTCTTAGTTGTTTCAAGGCCTCCTACAGCACAAGCATAACATTTCCTTAATAAATTTTTTTGACAAAACACCATTTGACTCTTGCAATGTGTGAATAGTAGCTATTGTTTCATTCAACTGAACTCTGCAGAGCTAGTTTATGAATGGAGCAAAGCTGGTTAATGGAGGAAGCCCTAATTCTGGAGGAGCAATTGATTTGATGAAGAAAGTCAATTGTTCACGATTAGTTATGAAATGGTTTTTTCTACGGTCTGATTAAAATGGCCTAACCAGGCTAGGATTGTGGTTCCACATTAACTGAGAAAGAATGCCTATGTCTTGTGATGTGATAGTTCTTTCCCTATTTTCCCAAAGCTACTTTAATCAAAGTTTGGAGGTGCCTTTCTTGAGTCAACGGACCCTGGATTCTGCAATAATTTGATTGACTCCCTCCATAATGTATGTCTGTGCTTGTCTCAGGCCCTAAAAGCTAACAGTTGGAAGTGTTTGCATAATTGTGGATTGGGAGAAACCACCCATTTTGCACTGTCTAATCAGTGTTTCTCAACCTTGGCAACTTTAAGATGTGTGGACTTCATTCCCAGAATTTTCCAGCTAGCATTCCACTCACATAGTGACAGACAACCCTTCCCCACACATATGCATTACAGTTGGACTGCAATAACTAAAAGTCCTCTAACCATATAACAAAGTGCATTTTCTTCCACTGAAAGGAGACACTGTTATTTTAAAACCAGCCAAAGAACAAAGTATTCTTGGGAATGTGCAGAGTACGATTCTGGTCCAGGAAAGAGTTATAGAAACATCTCTTGGAAAGGAGGGAGGAAGGAAGGAAGGAAGGAAGGAAGGAAGGAAGGAAGGAAGGAAGGAAGGAAGGAAGGAAGGAGGGAAGGAGGGAATATTGTTGGACTGGAAGCTAGGAGGTTCAAGCAACAACTGACTTTGAGAAACGTTCATTCAGTCCATATTTGCTTGAGAAACTCCACATGTTCCTCCTGCTATGCCCAGCTCTTCATCCTGGGGCCATCTGCAGATGGGCACAAAAGACCTGTAAAGCTGCCCTGGGTAAAAAAAACACAAACCCATCCCAACAAAGATCTCTTGTGATTCAACTGTGAGCTACGTAAACAGCCTCTTGAGAGAGGGTGGATTATTTGCCATCTGGCAGTACTGAATTGTCAAGACACTTAATATTTTACATAATATGTTTATTCACTGCTTCTGAAGCAAGCCCAGCCTTGGCATCCACCTGTTTTTCAAGGCAAGAAAAGGCCTCTTAATACAGTAGTGCAGCAAGGTACCTGAAGCAACCACAATTGTGAACACTACATCTGAGGACTTGGACAAATTGGAGGTGCTCAGAGCCAGCAAGACAATAAATAGCCAGGAAGAAAAAAAAAATGAGTAGGAAGAATTAAAGGCATCCGTATTTTTTAGTCTGGAGATAAGAGAAGTTGTGATGCCGGAAGAAAGGCATGACAGTGCTCTTCAAGTATCTGAAGGGCTATCATGTACGAGATGGGCAAAATTGCTCAGAATGGTTTAGGTCAGTGGTTCTCAACCTTTCTAATGCCGTGACCCCATAATACAGTTCCCCATGTTGTGGTGACCCCCAAGTGGGTGTGGCCACCAATAAGAGGGAGTAGGACAGCTAGGGAAAAGGGAAAAAATGGCGGACAGCATGGTTTGGCGACCCCCATGAAATGGTCATTCGATCCCAAATGGGGTCCCGACCCACAGGTTGAGAACCACTGGTTTAGGTTACAAGGTGGTAGGCTTTGGATGGGCAGTAGGAATAATTTCTTAATGGAAAAAGCTTTTTAACAGTGGAAAGCTTTGAATCTGGGAGATGATGGACCCTCAAGGGAGGTGTTTACACAGGCTAGAGATGTCTCTGGAAATTGCTGTAGGAGTGGATTCTTGCACGGAACTCCTTGGTTCCTTCCAACTTTAGGTTCTACAATTCTGCAATTGATCTGGAAAGAGAACTTAAAACAATGTCAGCCAAAGGATGAGATGTGGATGGGGTGGTACCCAGATGCATCAACAGTCAAGCCTTTTGGTTCAGCAAACTGGAACAATTTTTTCTTGGCTTCAGAATCAGATTGTTCTCCCAGTGAGGAGCGGATTCTTCCATTGACGGTACCAGGAGACACAAGTCACATGAGTTTGTCTTTATCAGATGATTCTGTCCCCCAAACAAATGGTGCTTGCCTGAAGCACATCCATGCAACCTCCAAGACACACCAGTTGGCTTGCTTATAGAAATGCCTTAGGCAGGGGTGGGGAACCTTTTTTTCTTAATCAAAAACATTCATCATAACTTCCTCCTTTTTTCTATATCATGCAGTTTATAAAGGGATCCCTTACAGCAGGGGTGGGGGACCATGGCCCTTTTGTGACTTGTGGACTTTAACTCCCAGAATTTCTGAGTCAGCATGGCCCTTTTATAGCTGGCTCAGGAATTCTGGGAGTTGAAGTCCACATAAAAGGGCCATGGTCCCCCACCCCTGCTGTAAGGGATCCCTTTATAGACTGCATGATACAGAAAAAAAAGAGGAAGTTCTGATGAATGTTTTTAACAGGAAAAATAGTGTCAACGTTCCAACTGACAAACCCAACAAAGTAAGCATAGCTGGGACGATGCAATTTCTAATGCAAAACTTTATTGAGCAAATCATATCGGCACAGATGAAAGCAAAACCAGTTCTGATTTCTTGGTGCCAAAAATCAGTATATTAAAGTATAGAACCTCCCTCCCTCCCAAATGTGCAGGTCACATTGTCCAATAAGACGTTAGATAATTGTTAAGAGAAAGTTTATCAGTCTTTTTGGATGACTCAGATTCCCATGGCTTGGCAGTCCGATGACTGAAGCCTACATTCCATTCTTTCCTCCCCTTCCCAGTCTGTAAGAAGCTAAGAAGCAGAAAATGGCTTCAGCAGCGTAAGCATTCTTTGTAGCTTGACAAACAAATAATAGATAACAGAAAAAAAAGACAGTTTTTGTAACCATAGAGTAAGAGGTAGGTTTTTTATTTGTATTTATAATTGTGGTAAAGAAAATTGAAGCTACTTCTTTCTCTTTCTTTTTGTACTTTTTTCCTTTTGTTGTTTCCTTTATATTACTTCTTATTAGCTTTTATCTTTTTAAAAAAATTCTTAATAAAAAATAGATGACAAAAAGAAATGCTGAAGGGATGTTGTTCCATGTGAATAACCTTGAGAGAGAACAGGCCACGTGGGTTTTTTTCTGCCTCCAGGGAAACATCTGCCGTGAATCAAATGCTTCCTCACCCATTCACAAGTTCTTCTGCTCATTTGGGCTGAAAAGAGCTGGGGGAGGGAAGTGGAGAATTGGCCCAACTTCCATATATGAAGGGGGCTCAGTTCGAAGTTTTGAGGGATCAGATGGACAGATTTAAAGCAGTAAAAGTAATGAATACAGGCCCAATTCATCTGATAATGTTTTCTGGGTGGAACATCCAGTGTCTGGTGCCCAGTTTAGTCCCTATATTTGAAAAAGAATATAACAGAACTGCAAACATGCAGAAGACGGCAATGTCTCCTGAGGAGGGGAGGCTAGGCCAGATCAAAGGCATGTGCAGGTATGGTTAGAAAATCAAGATGATGACTGCACTAAAAATGGATGGAGCTTATATTGTTCCATTGTGGCTGCCATCTTGACTGTTTGGTCATATGCTGCAGATATACCTCGGCTACAAAATGTGGGACCCGTTTGCTTAGAAAAAAAGGAGACTGCGGGAGGCAGTATAAAATCATACACAGTGAATGGAGAGTAGCTTTTTTCCCTTTGCCAAAATACTAATTAGGGGTCACCCACTGAAGCCGATTGGAAAGAGATTTAGGGGAGATCAAAGAAGATACTTTTTAAAGCCAACACAGTGTTGGGCTGCATCAACAGAGGGATAGAACCAAGATCACGTGAAATATTAATACCACTTTATAATGCCTTGGATTGTAAATGCTTGGAATACAGCATCCAGTTTTGGTCACCACGATGTAAAAAAGATGCTGAGACTCTAGAAAGAGTGCAGAGAAGAGCAACAAAGATGATTAGGGGACTGGAGGCTAAAACATATAAGGAACGGTTGCTGGAATTGGGCATGTCTAGTTTAATGAAGAGAAGGATGAGGGAGGACATGGTAGCAGTTTTCCAATATCTCAGGGGCTGCCCCAAAGAAGAGGGAGTCAAGCTATTCTCCAAAGTGCCTGAAGGCAGGACAAGAAGCAATAGATGGAAACTAATCAAGGAGAGAAGCAACCTAGAACTAAGGAGAAACTTCCTGACAGGGAGAACAATTAACCAATGGAACAACCTGCCTCCAGAAGTGGTGAATGCTCCAACACTGGAAGTTTTTAAGAAGATATTGGACAGCCATTTGTCTGAAATGGTATAGGGTCTCCTGCCTGAGCAGGGGGTTGGAGTAGAAGATCTCCAAGATCCCTTCCAACTTCATTATTATTATTATTATTATTGTTGTTGTTGTTGATCATCGCACAGTCAGCCAGATGTTCAGACTGGATTTGGCATTTTGTCTACCTATCGAGTCCTTACCCAGGACCTGGGATAGGCAGATGTGGATGTTTGATGGTATTACAGATTATTATTATTATTATTATTATTATTATTATTATTATGCTGTGGAATCCATTATCATAAGGCACAGTGACTGTCACCAGCATGGATAGCTTCCAGTGGAGGAGATGTCTATTGAAGGCTTTTTGAAGCAATGCTCTTCTAGGTTGGGAGCACAGATAGAACTTCCATTTCTAGTTGAATCACATCTGATTTTGGGATCATTTTCCTCACAGTCATTAAGCAAATCTGGTATCCCCCATTATCTTTGTAGCAAATAGCAATCACATGATTGCGGGACATTGCAACTATGGGGGTTGCCAAATACCAGACTTTGGGTCACATGACTGTGGGGACACTGTGTTGGTCATAAGTTTGAAGACTAGTTTGAAGTTTGAAGACTTAGATTTCAGTAAGGCATTTGACAATGTGGACCACAACTACTCCTTGGTAAGCTAGGAAATGGTGGTATAGACAACATCACCACCAGATGGATCTGTAGCTGGCTGACAAATCGTACTCAGCGAGTAATCCTCAACAGCACTACATCCACATGGAGAGAAGTAAGCAGTGGGGTACCACAAGGTTCCGTCTTAGGCCCAGGACTCTTCAATATCTTCATCAATGACTTAGATGAGGGAATTGAAGGGGAACTCATCAAATTTGCAGATGACACCAAACTAGCAGGAGTAGCCAACACCCCAGAAGACAAACTCAGGATCCAAAAAGATCTTGACCAACTTGAACAATCAGCCCTGTCCAACAAAATGAGTTTCAATGTGGAGAAAAGCAAAGTCTTACATTTAGGCAGGAAAAACCAAAGGCACAAATATAGATTGGGTGAAACCTGGCTCAAAAACAGCAACTGTGAGAGGGACCTTGGAGTCCTAGTGGATGATCACTTGACCATGAGCCAGCAGTGTGCAGCAGCAACCAAAAAAGCTAATACAATCCTTGGTTGTACAAACAGAGGCATAGAATCAAGATCACGCAAAGTATTATTACAGCTTTATAAAACCCTAGTAAGACCACACCTCAAATACCGCAGCCAATTTTGGTCATCATATCACAAAAAAGATGTTGAGAGTTTGGAAAAAAATTCAGAGAAGAGCAACTAAGATGATCAAAGGCCTGGAGACTAAAACATACGAAGAACGGCTGCGGGACTTGGGTTTGGCTAGCCTAAAGAAAAGAAGAAATAGCAGAGACATGATAGCAGTGTTCCAGTATCTGAGGGGCTGCC
The DNA here is from genome assembly GCF_016545835.1 of Crotalus tigris. Classification (NCBI taxonomy): domain Eukaryota; kingdom Metazoa; phylum Chordata; class Lepidosauria; order Squamata; family Viperidae; genus Crotalus; species Crotalus tigris. The sequence goes on along the minus strand of NW_024100139.1, from coordinate 253,008 downwards.
ACAAGGCAGAGGGGCCAGTTGTTTACCAGAGCACCAGAGGGCAGGAGGAGAAACAATGGTTGGAAACTGATCAAAGAGAGAGGCAACCTAGAATTAAGGAGAAACTTCCTGACAGTGAGGACAATCAATCAGTGAAACAGATTGCCCCCAAAATCACTGGAGATTTTAAAGAAGAGACTAGATGTTCATCTGCCTGAGATGGTATAGGTATAGGGGGCTGGACTAGAAGACCTCCAAGGTCCCTTCTAGCTCTATTCTATTCTAGTCTAGTCTAGTCTAGTCTAGTCTAGTCTAGTCTAGTCTAGTCTAGTCTAGTCATAATCTCTTTTTCCTGCACCACTGTACTTCAAACATTTTTAACATGCTTCCAGTTGCAGGAGAACATTTGTGGAAGAGACAAAGTCTTTTCTCCATCTTCTTCTTGTGAGAAGCTTAAAGAAATCTGGACATCTTGCCTAGGATTTGCCTGATCCAGCAGAGTTGAGGATAATTTTTATGTTCAGTGCCTGTATTGAAAGATCTATACTAATAGCTCACCAAACCATAATTCCGTGTGTTACTCATTTGCCAAGTGTTTGACTAAGAGTCAAGTTTGATTTGACTCAAGAACAATGCCACCTTTGCCCATTTTTAACTTCATATTCTACATTTAATTATTATTCAAAGTGTTGAATGTTTGAAAATAGAAAGCCAGCTAAAATAAAACAATGCAATGCATGCGTATTTAGCATATGTAAGGATGTCATTGGACTACAGCTGTTCAGCTCACTGTGTAATGCAACTGCTAAAAAAAGGCAAATAAGACCCAGTTCAATGCAACTGTTATGTGATGCTTTCCTGGATCTTGGATTGCTTTGCATGGAGCTTCTGCTTCTGAAGTGGCCTTTATTGTTTTTTCTGAGCTCTCATATTCCTATACCAGAATGCGCTCAATAGCTGCCATAAATCACTCTGATCTAAGTCTGATCTCTGTCAGGTGCAAGAAACCAGGAGCGCTGCAAATTCATTTCATGCAACCGATACACAAGAAGCTGAACTACTAATGGTCAATGCAAAATGGTGCCAAATAAAAGTCAACGGACTTGGGGGGGCTTATTTCAGAGACAGAGGGACTCCAGACTGATGGTGGGTTTGACCCCACCCTCAGGCTCAGCTTGGTCATCTCTTACAATCAATTATGATTGTGTACAATCAAAAATGTAAATTTCTGCACAGGAGAGCCAGCAGGATGGGAAAGCTGCAAAAAAAGGCAAATACTATCTTGAGATGCGTCTGTTCTGCCTTACTTGGACCACATTTGGAATCCTGTGCCCAGTTCTGAGTACCCTTGTTCAAAAGGAAAATGACAAACTGAAGCCAGTCCAGAGGAGGGCTGTCAACAATGGTGAAGTCCTAAGCAGAAAGGTTGAAAAAATTGGGTCCATGTAGTCTACAGAAGGGAAGACTGAGGTCAGACAAGAGAACTTTTGCTAAATAGAAGAGGAAGTGGAGCCATTCCATGTGGCTCAGAGGTTAGGATTGGACTCGGTGGGAGAAAATTGCAAGCAAAGGACTTCTGGAGTGGATGAACTTTTATGGGTGTCTTTCCAAGCCAGGTGCATCCGACAACCTGGAGTGACAAACAACAATGGTGTTCTTTTTCTACTGCAGAGTGAGAGATGGACAATGCTGGTTTTCTCTTGAGGGACAGGACTTCTTATCCCAGAATGCTGGGCAAAGCAACACTGGCCTCCATTCTCCCCTTCAAACTCAAGAACTGTGTTCGCTCTTTACTCAGAGCTCAGTATGAATTATATATGTAGAGTAACTTTGCATAATTTCTCACTTTGGGTGTAATTTACTCACCTCCTTAATCTTCAGAAGCTGTTAGAGTTGTAGCAAATCATGAGAACAGGATACCCTGTTCTCAGCACATGATAAAATTTTATGCAGGATCTCTTCTTCCGTTGGAGTTCCCTTATTCCTCCAATTTTGAAATGCAGTTATAACTAGATGAAAGGCAGTATGAAAAATTAATACAATTCATTACAGGTAGTTTTTGACTTACAACTGGCTGCTTGTTGACCGTTTGAAGTTACAACAGCCCCGTCCCCCAAAAAGTACTTAATTCCAAAGTTCTGATGGTTGCTCCCCTCTCCAATCACTGACCATATTTATAGCTCTTTGCAGCCTCCCACAATCGTTTGACCACAATTTACGATGTTTCTATTGAAAACCAGCATTTACTTCTGGTTTTCGGCAAACATGCCCCATAGTGAACAATGGGTTCGCTTAAGAACCTGCAGAATTCGCTTAACCATGTGAGTGACTTGTTTTATGATCATCCTGGCTTATGACCATAATAGGCAGGCTCCATTGCAGTCATAAGTCAAGGACTATGGTACCTTAGAATCCAATCTATCAGAATTAAAATTCCAAATGCCCCCTAGAATTTAAAACGGTATCTATTTTTTTATTAGTTATATCCCAGTTTTAGTATGGTAACTTATTGCAGAATGCATAATGTTCCCCCTTCCTCTTTGGCCCCACAACAACCCCCCCCCCATTGAGGTAGGATGAGCTGCAGGAGAGTGTCTGGCCCAAGTACACACAAACACACCCCGCGCAGGGTGTGCATCCCTGTGTGGAGACTGGTTCTAGCCTAGCCTGAGCCGGCCTGCCCAGCTCCTTCAGCCCCATTTGCGCTGCCTCTCCCTGGATCCAAATAACAATACATTTCTGCATAAGGAACATAGGCTTAACCTCTGAAGAAGACCCCTGAAAAAGTTAACCATTTTTAGTTTGGAACATTTAATTCCAAAATATTAATAAACCTGTTTTCCTTCCCTTCTGTGAAGGGAAACAGAAAAATGCTAAGAAGTTTGAATAAGGGAAGATTTTGGTTACCCAAAATATAACTTACTTTGAAATTATAAACAACAGAGACATTTTGAACACTGATGGGAAATTAAAATTTAAAAAAAAAGTGAAAACAGGATTGAACATTTGGATATTAAGTGCAAAGGCAATTAAGATATGTTTTGGTTAGAACAGTTATCTAAAACGGACATTATTGACATTATGAGAAAAATGTAACAAAGATGTTGATATTCAATGGTGTATTTATTAATAACAATAAGAATTGTATTTGCCTAGGATGGGAAAACAGGTTCTACTGGAAGGAGATGTTTGATGGTATAATATTGGATCTAGATTGAAGAAGTTAATATATACCACTGAATTACTAAAGGACTCAGACAACACGTTGTCTATTAAGTAGTTGACTGTAAAACTAGAAAATTAATAAAATATTTATATTAAAAAAATGTTAATAAACCAAGCGTAATTCTGGTGGAATTTCATTCCAGAGGAGCAGCCCTAGGTATGAAAAAGATCTTAACAGCAATGTGGCCATTTTAATAGGAGAAATACTAGTTGTCCTGGCTAGAAGAATAAACCAGTAGATCAGTGTTTCTCAAAGCTGGCAACTTTACGATGTGTGGACTTCAATTCCGATGCTGGCTGGGGAATTCTGGACATTGAAATCCACATGTCTTAAAGTTGCCAACTTTGAGAAGCTTGACAATTTGCCAAAGGACTGGTTTGTCCAGACAGTCTGGTGAATGAACCCAGCAACTTAAACCGGCATCTTTTTATGAATACCCAGAGTAGGTGACAAAGAGAGAGAAGCTGGCAAGAAGTCCAGGAGAGTGGAAGCTGTGCAGCTCTGGAACCAGATCACAGGATGGACCTGCATTATAGAACTCTTAAAAACCACTGGTTAAAAATGCACGGCTGCTGAAAAGAATGCTGACTGCACAGGGCCACGAACACTGCCTTGATCTCAATGGAAGAATAGTGGGACGTAAAGCTGCCAGGACAGTCTAAGCACATGGAAAATGTCATCCAGCCTCTGGGAAAGTCAGTTGCAACAGCCCTGGTAGCTTTCAGCAGAAGAACCATCAATTATTCATGCTGGAGACCAGCACTGGGCAGCCTGAGAAATGCTCAGGTCAGTAATTGCAGCCTGTGTGTATTTGTGACCTCCAACAAGGTGTGTACACAATGCACATAAAAACAAAAAGGTGAAGCTTCCAGCTGTTGTAGCTGCCACCTTGCCTTTTTTTAACCCTCTCCTGCAGACATCTTTGGTCAAGCTCCAGAGAACTCATGCTCCTTTTTCTTCTGCACTGGATACATCAACCCTCGAATGTGGCAACTTTAAGGCACGTGGACTTAGAATTTAGAATAATAGAGTTAGAAGGGATCTTGAAGGTCTTCTAGTCCAGGGCTTTTCAACCAGTGGTACGGGTACCACCTGTGGTACATTGGCATCTAGCAGGTGGTATGCGACCATCCTAGAAAAGGGGTAGCAGGGGAAGGGAATGAGCTGAATCGGTGGCAGCACCGCACAAGCCTGAGTGAGAGACAGCTGGAGCTGCAGGGCTGTCAGGGCTCAGCGGAAGCACCAGGATCAGCGCCAGGCTCCAGCTGGAGCTCGGCGCTGATCCTGGTGCTTCTGCTGAGCCCAGAAGAAGTGCTGATCAGCTGGAATGTTGCAGCATCTCCAGGGTCTTGTGATTTACATTCAGATGCTTGGCAACTGATTCATATTTATGACGGTCACAGTGTCCCAGGGTCATGTGAAGTGACCAAAACCTGCTGCAACCACCCAGCAGACAGGGGGAATAAAAACCAAACACCCCCCCATCCCACCCCCACTGCCAATCCTCAACAGAAATGCTCAGAGCAATGAAAACCTCAGACAAGAGGAAGAGTGCCGCTGTGTGGGCAGGCAGGTGTCTTGCTCGGCTGTGGCGTGGGGGGGGCACTTTTTTCAGGGCCATTGTAACATTCGAACAGTCACTAAGCAAACTGTTGTAAGTCAAGGACTACTTGTACTTTATCGCTTTTTTCCTTTTTTTTTTTTTTTTTTGGTCATCAAGTTTTTGACCCCTTGCTAGGTGACTGGTAGTACTCGGATGTTGCCATATCCTAAAAGTGGTACAATGGGTGAAAAGGTTGAAAAGCCCTGGACTAGAACACCTCCAGAGTCCCTTTCAACTCTGTTAGTCTGTTATTAAAACACAAAGGAGAATTTCTAGAACAGCATCTCTCAACCTTGGCAACTTTATGAGGTCTGGACGGCAACTCCCAGAATTCCCCAGTCAGCAAAATAGAAATAGGAGAGTACTAGAAAAGCCACATATTTGGGGCAGCCCTGCTGAATTTAGGCTTCAAGACCACTGCCTGGGTTGGGCTGGTAGTCCTTCCTTTCTGTACTTTTAGCTGTTCATCAGCTGTTGTTGCTTAGCTGTTTTCTTGGGGAAATGAGATTCCCCACGCTAATAGATTATTTCCCCCCCCCTCCCATGCTGTTATGTATTTATTTAGAACAATATCAGAGAGAGAAAGCACAAATTCTAGAACTGTTTCTCAACCCTGAAATCCAAATTTGGAGTTCAAATCCGAGAATTTCCCAGCCAGCAAACCCTTGATGGACTGGTTACAGAGAAGAGGGGATCAATGCTGGCAAGACAAGAAGTCTTGTCTGGAAGTTTTTAAGAAGAGACTGGACAGCCATTTGTCCGAAATGGTATAGGGTTTCCTGCCTGAGCAGAGGGTTGGACTAGATGACTTCCAAGGTCCCTTCCAACTTTACTGTTGTTGTTGTTGTTGTTATTATTATTATTATTATTATTATTATTATAACAGATAATAATAGTAACAGATGGAGGTTGGTCAAAGAGAGATCTCACCTAGAATGAAGGAGAAATTTCCTGACAGAACAATTAATCAGTGGAATGGCTAGTTGTGGGTACTCCATTACTGGAGGTTTTCACGAACAGACTGGACAGCCATTTGTCCGGAATGGTGTAAAGCAGTGATGGCGAAACTTTTAGAGACCGAGTGCCCAAACCGCAACCCAAACAAAACCCACTTTTTTATTGCAAAGTGCCAGGGCCGCATCAGCATTGTGGTGCCCTCATGGGGGGGGGCAGGGAGGCACCTCTGAGTGCCACCTCTGGCACACAAACACCGGGGGTGTGTGTGCAAAAATGGGCCACCGTGCTGCAAGGTGCAAAAACGGCCATGCCGTGGGGTGCAGATACAAGGCACTGCACCATGCAAGAACGGGACAGGGCTAGAAGAGACTGTGTGTGCTCGCTGCCCCGTGCATGCATGCACGCATGTAAAATGCTTCCCCCTCCCTTTTCTTCCAGTCCACCAATCAACAAGGGTTGGTGACCTCTGCTCTACCACCTCTATTCGAGCTTGCTACTTGGCCCCTTCGCCTCCTTTGTGCTGGGCGGGGCTCCTGCTCTGGGTGGCAATGGTGGCCTGATGTACCTGCTGTTGGCAGCAGTGGCGTGTGTGCCAACAGAGAGGGCTCAGTGCCGCCTCTGGCACGTGTGCCATAGGTTTGCCACCACTGGTGTAAAGTCTCCTTCTTGAGCAGGGGACTGGACTAGAACAGGGCTTTTCAACCTTTTCACCCATTGTACCACTTTTAGGATTGGCACTTCTACTGCGCTCAGCAGAAGCACCAGGATCAGCTGGAGCCTGGTGCTGATCCTGGCACTTCCGCTGAGCCCTGACAGCCCTGCAGCTCCAACCGTCTCTCACTCAGGCTTGTGCAGTGCTGCCACCGGTTCAGCTCATTCCCCTCCCCCACTACCACTTTTCTAGGATGGTCGTGTACCACCTGCCAGGTGCCAATGTACCACAGGTGGTACCCGTACCACTGGTTGAAAAGCCATGCTCTATGGTCCCTTCCAGCCCTATGATTATATTATATTTCATTCCAGCTGATCGGCGCTTCTTCTGGGCTCAGCAGAAGTGCCAGGATCAGCGCTGAGCTCCAGCTGGAGCCTGGCACTGATCCTGGTGCTTCCGCTGAGTCCTGACAGCCCTGAAGTTCCAGCCATCTCTCTCTCAGGCTTGTGCGGTGCTGCCACCAGTTCAGCTCATTTCCCTCCCCCACTACCACTTTTCTAGGATGGTCGTGTACCACCTGCCAGGTGCCAATGTACCACAGGTGGTACCCGTACCACTGGTTGAAAAGCCTGGACTCCAAGAGCCCTCTCACAGTTACTGCTATTGAACCAGGTTTCACCTAATCTGTATCCATACATTTGATTTTTCTTACCTAAACCTCATTTCTGATCTTGTCAACCCAGCTTCTATGTAACAGCTGCCTGTAAATCTACATTTCAAATGCTTCTAGTCTCTTCAGGTGGCCTTCTGTCAGAGACCAACTCTCTACTCCGTAGAGCAGGATAGAAAAAAATATAGCATCTCACAAGCCGGGTTTTCAGTCTTAGGCTTCTGTCGTGACTGCAGAAGACCTTTTTCATTTTGAAGAATGCTGTTCGGGCTTTCTCCAGTGGTCCTCTTAGTAAGAGACAGTTCAGGGAAAGGTACAAGAAAGCCCCGGGTGGCTGTATTAATTCAGACCCCTGATTAAAAGAAAAAAAAGTATTCAGCCAGATGGGCAAATGGCCTTGCCACCCTTTGTCGCAACTTTCCTGACCCAGAAACCGATTCCATTGCATAACAAGTCAGGACAATTTCTCTTTTCTGCTAAGCCGCTGCCATATTTGCAATGCAAAACATGATGGTTCTAAGCATAATCAACATGAGAGGAAGAGATTTGCCTTAAGCAGACATTGAAATAGGCCTTTAAGCCTTTCATTTTCCTTGCACATTTTCAAAGGCTCTGTTTATAATGAAAGCGCTGGAGATCAGGCTGTTCGGAGTGAAATCTATTCGTGGGGACTTGACTTGACAAGCCCGGTACGGATAAGAAGGTTATATAAGATATGTTGTCAGATATCACTGAAGCATATCAAAATTAAGACAGGACATTAAAAAAAAATAAGAATCAAATAAGAAAAGTCTCCAGCTATTAAATAGATTAATTTTTTCTTTTTTTTAATTCATATATTTTATTAATAATACAAAATTAAAAGCACATTGGACATAGATATGACGTCACTGGTTCCATACATCTTCTGTCACTTTACAGTAATATTAGTACTCATATAGACATATAGTTCTTGAGCTTGCTCGCTATTTATAATATATTAACACTTTTTCCCTTATTTCTGTATACTTGTTTATCTTTTAAATATACATTTGTCTATAATCTATATTTTATTCTAACACTATACATTTGTCTTGGCTACCCTCTTGTTATCTATCCAATCATAAAATTGTTCCCAGATTTTTTAGTACTTAGTTTCACTTTTATCCTTGAGTTCCCATGTAAGTCTATCCATTTCTGCGCAATTGAAAATTTTCAGTAATATTTCCTCTTCTGTTGGAATATCTTTCTCTTTCCATTTTTGAGCAAAGGCTATTCGTGCCACTGTTACTATATGCAGTAATAAATAATTTGTATCTTTCTTATATTTTCTTTCTATAATTCCCAATAAAAAAAATTCCAGTTTGGCCTCTATATCTATTAGCAAAATTTCTTCCAGCCATTTCTTTAATAAATTCCAATTTTTTGGTGCCTTTGGGCATTCCCACCACATGTGGTAGTAATTCCCAACGGTCTCTCCAGCATATTGAGGATTTCCCCTTATTCATTCGTGCTAATCTTGTGGGAGGGAGGTGCCACCTATAAAACATCTTATAGAGCAGTGGTTCTCAACCTTTTTAATGCCACGACCCCCGACCGGTCGTAAGTCAAAGACTACTCAACCGGTCGTAAGTCGAGGACTACTCAATTGGTGCAGCACCGTTTGCAGAATGGGACTTTTGGCGGGCTCAGCAGGACAGAGACAGCCTGGACAATTCCTATTGGCTTTTGAAAGCCAATAGAATTAGACTCTATTCAAGAGAGTCTCTTCGATTGGCTTTCAAAAGCCAATAGAATAAAAGAGAGTAGCACAGCTAAGGAAAAGGGGGGGAAAATGGCAGACTGCGTTGTTTGGCGACCCCCATGAAATGGTCGTTCAACCCCAAATGGGGTCCCGACCTACAGATTGAGAACCACTATTTTAGAGGTTTTCCTTATAAGAGGTTGCTAAAGTTAATTTTTAGGTTTAGGATTAATTTTTTCATTGGTGTAAGCAGCCTTCCCCAGTTCAAGCCTTCCAGATGTGTTGCGCATAATCTCTCATTCGGCAAGACCCCTGGATTATGAAACTTGACACTCCGCACATCTGGAGGGCACTGCTTGGGGGAAGTGGCTGTAGGGTTGAGGGTGGGAAAAGGCCTGTATTTCTTCTGAACTGAAGTGGGAAGATAGCACTTGCTCCAGAAAGGAGAAGTGGCCATGGGTCAGAAATGGGGCTGTGATCACTTGCACATCGCTTGCACATAAGAAGTGCACAGATGTTGGTGAGAATTTTAGTGATTAAGATGAATGGTTTGCTGAAACTTCTTAAGCAGGAGGGTACTAATAGATTTTCTTAGGGGTAAAAAGCAAAGAGCCAAGTTTATTGAATGTAAGTTTGTTGGTTGGGTTATATTGGAGGGAAATTTTTGTGTTTATTATGGACGAATGGTTGTTTAAAAGAAATATACACCTCAGCGGGGAGAAGATGGATAAATTACATGTAGAGTAAATATGGGCTAGAGTTGATATGGGCTTAAAAAGTATTATGTAGATTATGAATAATTTTTAGTTTTCAATTTGGAAATATTGTTGTTTTTTTAATTTGCTTAAATTTGTTTTGTATTCGAGTTAAAGTACATTATTGATTTTATTATTTGTATAGTTGGATAAGTTTATTTAGAATTTGCTTGTTTATTTGTAACCCTGTAACCAGCTCTGGGAAGTGAGGGGGGGAGGGAGGGACGGGGTTATTTTAGGGGGGGGGATATTGTTAAAAACTTGTATAAAACTTTTCAATTAAAAAACAAAGAAGTGCAACAGGTGTTAGGAGTGCCAGGGAAGCAGCCACATGGCTTTCTCCCGGGTCCAGAAGGAGACCTACTGGATCAAGCTGAAAAAGTATTTTAGCAGCCGGCATTTCCCAAGCAGAATCATAATGGATGGCTTGGTTAACTTCACAGCAATACTCTTTCAGCCTTGGAGACTCCATGGGCACAGCTGGCTAAATCAGGTCCTCTGCCAAGTTGCATTGACGGCAGAAAAAGTGGAGCACCACGGAGAGAAGTAGCCTAGGACCACGTTACCTGCAGGGCTGCCTTTCCCAGGACTTATCTGGCCATCCCACCCTTTCCAACAGGGAAGGCCCACTCAGGGTCCCTTCTTTGAAACAGAGGAGGGACACCTACTTGGAGGTGGCCCTTGTGGTTTGGAATGACACCCCACCCTGCCAATTAGCGCAGTTAAACCCTCGGATGCTTGGATCAGGATGAGTTCTGATATCGGATGGTGAGTCTTAATTGTTATTTTAAATCTAATCACCATTGAATGGTTTTGCTTTACTGGTATGTGTTATTTTCCTTTCATAATTTTGTTTAATGGTTTGTTGTGTACTGGCCAGAGTCACTGTCTGGCCCAGCCCAAGAACCACAGAGGACAATCCAGCCAGAGTTTTTTTTTAAAATTTGCTCATACCAAATAACAGACAGAATCTTGCTAGGCTAAACCTTTACTATTCTCACCTGAACAGATGTACCTGGGAGATTCTAGGGAGTGGCTACTTCCTGATTCTCTTCCTCTGTCTCGTATCCAGCTCAGCTCTGGGCTGTGTTGCCTCCTGCCTCTCTCTCTCTCTCTCTCTCTCTCTCTCTCTCTCTCTCTTTTTCTTTCTCCTTCTCTCTCTGTCTCTCTTTCTTTCTCTTTCTCTCTCTTTCTCTCTCTCTCTCTCTCTCTCTCTCTCTCTCTCTTTCTCTTTCTCCCTCCCTCTCTCTTTCTCTTTCTCTCTCTCTCTCTCTCTCTCTCTCTCTCTCTCTCTCTCTCTCTCTCTCTCTCTTTCTCTTTCTCCTCTCTCTCTCTCTCTCTCTCTCTCTCTCTCTCTCTCTCTCTCTCTCTCTCTCTCTCTCTCTTTCTTTCTCACACACACACACACACACACACACACCTTGAGATGTGCTCCTTCCTACCTGGCAAACTGCTGCTTCACTATGGTTCCTCACAGCCACATTCTTACAACTGGGTGGCCATATTTATTTCTAAATCAATGTTCCTCAATTCGGGGAACTTTAAGAAGTGTGGACGCCAACTCCAAGAATTAAATTAATTCTAGATTTCTGAGAGTTGAAGTCCACACTTCCAAGGTTGAGAAACACTGCTCTTAATAAGTAGTAGCCCAGGAAAGGGAGGGGGGGGAATCATCTAATCCTGGGGACTCTAATTTCCCCAAGAAACAGCTAAGCAACAACAGCTGATGAGCAGCTAAACCACAGTACAGAAAGGAAGGAAGGAAGGACTATCAGCCCAGAAGACGCAGTGGTCTTCAAGCCTAAATTCAGCTGGACTTTTCTAGTACTCTCCTCTTTCTCCCCCAATTATCAGGGGACGCTCTAAGATTGGAACTCTAGATTTTTTACTAGTTTAGTCACCATGTGGCAGACAGGAAGGTGTTGGGGAAATTGCCATTGCTGCAGACCAAGGAGGAGGTTTGGGTTGTGGCAAGGTTTCCCAAACTGGGCATCTTTAAGATGGGGCAGAGTTCAAAAATCCCTAAGAGAGAAGATGGAGTTTTCAACAGGAAACTTCGAAGCCCTGATTGTAGTGCGGGAGGAGTTGGAGAGGGACAACAATCAGAAATAAAATACAAACAAGCCTCTTGTCCTTCCCGTCACACACACACACACACACACACACACACACACACACACACAGACCTCGGAGGATTTCGCAAAGCCACAGGAACCAAAATAATTTACTTTGAATGCATCAAGCATTAAAATCCTTTCCCCGAGGGATTGAACTGACAAATGAGCTGCAGACCGAAATTAGAAGCTCTCTACCCAAGCTGTCAGAAAGGATTTTCCTCAGATGGAACATAAGCAAAACTGAAAATGCAGGAAGCAAATTCTTCATGCGTTTCTGCTGGTGCGCAAGTAGGACCTGTTCTGGTGGATCTCATTCTAGTGGGACCGTGATCCATGTCGCTGTAGCAACGGGATGTGCCAATGGAACCACAAACACCTCTGGTAGGGCTAGACCAGTGGTTCTCAACCTTTTTAATGCCGCGACCCCAACCGATTGTAAGTCAAGGACTACTCAACCGGTCGTAAGTCGAGGACTACTCAACGGGTGCAGCACCGTTTGCAGAATGGGGCTTTTGGCAGGCTCAGCAGGGCAGAGACAGCCTGGACAATTCCTATTGGCTTTGAAAAGCCAATAGAATTAGACTCTGTTCAAGAGAGTCTATTCTATTGGCTTTCAAAAGCCAATAGAATACAAGGGAGTAGCACAGCTAAGGAAAAGGGGGAAAAAATGGCGGACTGCGTTATTTGGTGACCCTCGTGAAATGGTCGTTCGACCCCAAATGGGGTCCCGACCCACAGATTGAGAACCACTGGGCTAGACGAGCTCCCTGGTGCATAAAGGTGTCCACAGGACCTGGTTGGAGAAGGTCAGTCAAGATGGTGCCCACGGTGGTGCAATTGAAGCCCTGCCTTTGATAACCTTTAACCACACATCACTGCCAACATCGTGGCCTTTTTTAACCATACTGTAAGGACCCACCTCGGCTAACCACCCAAGGAAGCAGAACTCTTGAAACAGGCATTGTCTCAAAAAGAAACTTTTATTAGGGTTAGTGACAGTAATATTAATATTAATAATAATAATAATAATAATAATAATAATAATAATAATAATAATAATAATAAACTTGGAAGGGGCCTTGGAGGTCATCTAGTCCAACCCCCTGCTCAGGCAGGAAACCCTACACCATTTCGGACAAATGGCTGTCCAGTCTCTTCTTAAAAACTTCCAGTGTTGGAGCATTCACAGTTTCTGGAGGCAGGTTGTTCCACTAGTTAATTGTTCTAACTGTCAAGAAGTTTCTCCTTAGTTCTACTTGATTAGTTTCCATCCATTGCTTCTTGTCCTGCCTTCAGGCGCTTTGGAGGATAGCTTGACTCCCTCTTCTTTGTGGCAGCCCCTGAGATACTGGAACACTGCTATCATGTCCCCCCTCGTCCTTCTCTTCATTAAACTAGACATCCCCAATTCCAGCAACCGTTCCTTATAGGCTTTAGCCTCCAGTCCCCTATTCATCTTTGTTGCTCTTCTCTGTACTCTTTCTAGAGTCTCAGCATCTTTTTTACATTGTGGTGACCAAAACTAGATGTGTGTGTGTGTGTATGTGTGTGTGTGTGTGTGTGTTTGAAAGAGAGAGAGGGAGAGGGAGAGGGAGAGAAAGAGAGAGAGAGAGAGATCTGACACATTTTGTCTTGGTCTTGTTTCCCCCCCCCCAATCCATCTTCTTTTTTAATTTATCCCTCCTTAACTGTGTCTATTCCTCTGACTTGTAGTCTAATCAGTCCTGTTAATCTCCAGCCAATTAGTTACTGTCAGTATCCAGCCGGTTAGCTCTGTTAGTCGGTCCTCCCACCCTGCTTTCTGTTCATCCTCTGTCTATCTTGTCATCTTCACTGCATGAGGGAAATAAGGTTTCTGATGTTAGGCAGTTGATACATGCAGTGCAGAAAACATTGCATAACAACACACAAACATCTAAGACTTTTTTTTTTAATTATTGCCATTTCCAGAAGAGGCTCCTGCTGCCACCTATAAGATATACAAGAAAACCTTCTAATTTACAAATGAAAGAGGTTGGCAGATGCGGAGTTTTTGATTTTTAGAGAAAGTACTCTTTTTAAACAGCTTTTGGATGGCTTTGAACTTTTTTTTATATATGCCGTCCTGGATTCTTGAGAGACTGCTCTGGCACCCTTCCTTTCTCCCTTTTATCTCTATTCTGAAAAAAATTGTTTTCTTAAAAGTACTCGGCTGCAATCTGGCAGGGCAAACATTATCTGAAGGGCCTACTGCCCTTGCAATTTTCATTCCTCCCCCCCCCAAATAATAAAATAAAATATAAATAAATAAAATAAAATAAAACAAAAAAATGTATAACATTCAATTCAACTAGTCATGGAAGATCTGCCAAAATAAAAAAATAAACAACTACAGCTGTTTCAATGCACCCTCTTGGTAATCTGTAGTTGATTCTTTTATCAGATTGAGTTGTAAATTGGTTTGAATTGAATCTTAGCATTTCTTATTTTCTTTGAATCTTGTATCTCAGCCCCAAATTGAACCGTGGTTGATGCACACCTTCCTCAGAAGCGGACTTGAAGAGTATTTGCCACCATGAGAGCAGAATTCTCTTAAGAGTGGGGAAAAAAAGAAAATGCCTTATAATGAAAGCTAAATAGCTATGGTACCAATCCCTGAAACTGTCAATCACTACAAATACCAAGTTCTGTTGAAGTAAAAGATAAAAATAGTTTTGCCTTTCCTCTGTCTGTTACTTTGTGTGGGTTGAAAAAAGAGTTGGTCTGTACCGGAGGAGATTTTATATTCTCAGTTTTTCACATGTTCTCTGTTTGACCAAATCCATATGCTGCCTTATAACTTGAATCTCTCAATGCGATCTTGAGAACATGCAAGTAAAAGTTGGACAAAACTCACTCCTTTCACCGAGTAGTTTTATAAAGAACCATCCCGTCACTCTGGTTATTGTAGCATTGAAAGACTCTGCCTTAGTTTGTGTCCAAATGAGTGTGTGTGTGTGTGTGTGTGTGTGTGTGTGTGAAGGCCTCCACGTGTGCAATCACCTAGGACAGGGGTAGGCAACCTTGGCTCTTTTATGACTGGTAGACTTCAACTCCCAGAATTCCTGAGCCAGCATGGGGGAACTGTGGCCCCCTTCATGACTTGTGGACTTCAACTCCCAGAATTCCTGAGCCAGCCATGCTGAGGGGAAAAGGCCGGACGGGGTGGGGGTTCATTTTGATCTCCGAAGGGGATCAAAATGTTTTTCCCCATTGAGCTTCTAGAATTGGCTCTTCCTTGAATTATGTTGACTCTCATCGTGAATAGTGAGATGGGCAGCATATAAGTCTACTAAAGAAATAAATATAGTATAGGTGGTACCTTGCTCAATAATAGTAACTGTGAGAGGGATCTCGAAGTCCTAGTGGACAATCCCTTAAATAAGAGCCAGCCGTGTGCTGCAGCTGCCAAAAAAGCCAACACAACGCTGGGCTGCATGAACAGAGGGATAGAATCAAGATCACGTGAAGTGTTAATACCACTCTTCAATGCCTTGGTAAGGCCACACTTGGAACACTGCATTCCAGTTTTGGTCACTGCGATGTAAAAAAGAGGTTGAGATTCTAGAAAGAGTACAGAGAAAAGCAACAAAGATGATTAGGGGACTGGAGGCTAAAGCATATAATGAACGGTTGCTGGAATTGGGTATGTCTAGTTTAATTGAAGAGAAGGACGAGGGGGGACATGAAAGCAGTGTTCCAATATCTCAGGGGCTGCCCCAAAGAAGAGGGAGTCAAGCTATTTTCCAAAGCACCTGAAGGCAGGACAAGAAGCAACGGATGGAAACTCATCAAGGAGAGAAGCAACCTAGAACTAAGGAGAAACTTCCTGACAGTGAGAACAATTAACCAGTGGAACACCCTGCCTCCAGAAGCGGTGAATGCTCCAACACCGGAAGTTTTTAAGAAGAGACTGGACAGCCATTTGTCCGAAATGGTGTAGGGTTTCCTGCCTGAGCAGGGGGTTGGACTGGATGATCTCCAAGGTCCCTTCCAACTTTATTATTATTATTGTTGTTGTTGTTGTTGTTGTTGTTGAATGTTCAACAAAATTGCTGAGGTTTAAAAAGACCCTTCAGAGTCTTTTTGCAGGAGCTCTATGAAGCCAGAACGTCTTTTGTTATTGTGCTAGAACACTATTGTGTCACAGTTGTGATGTGAGCACACTACGTTTTATGCTGATTACTGCATTGTTTTATGGCTAATATTGGTTTAGGCTCTGTTATATTTTACTATGCTTAGTGACAAGCACACATGAAATGATACTGCTATTACTGCAATCACCGCAAAGCTCTCAGGAATCACAATTGTCCACAATCTCTCCTTCTCAGAGTGAGACGGTCTCAGGGAATGAGCTTGGAAGGGGGGGGGGTGAGAGCCACAGCCAGGATGATGGTCATATAAGAGGCAGCTGAGCCCACAGAAGGAATGGGGGTGTGGCAAATGTCTCAGAAGAGACCCTCCTTTCAGGGGTTGTAAAGGTGAGGGGGGAGAGACTTGCAAGATTTTTAGACTTGCAAGATTCTGTTAATGTAATTTTTATCCTAAAGATAGAGATACTCTTTCTTGACTGGACTAAAAGGCTGACAGGTATTCACGGGGTATGGTCCAAAGCGTCAAGATAGTGATGGAATCCCCACTTATTTTTTTATTGATTGATCCTTCCCACCATACCCTTTAGACCAGCGGTTCTCAACCTGTGGGTCGGGACCCCATTTGGGGTCGAATGACCATTTCACGGGGGTCGCCAAACAACGCAGTCCGCCATTTTTTCCCCCTTTTCCTTAGCTGTGCTACTCCCTTTTATTCTATTGGCTTTTGAAAGCCAATAGAATAGACTCTCTTGAATAGAGTCTAATTCTATTGGCTTTCAAAAGCCAATAGGAATGGTCCAGGCTGTCTCTGCCCTGCTGAGCCCGCCAAAAGTCCCATTCTGCAAACGGTGCTGCAAGTTGTCTGCAGCGAAGGCGAGCTGTCTGGAAGTTTCCACCCCTCCCTGCTGAGCAACTACTAAAAATGGAAGTAAAAGAGGACCAGGGGTGGGAGGTGGGAGGCCGGTGGGCGCAGGGAGGGTTGCTGGCGCGCGTGGGGCCCGGCAGGTGCCTTACCTCCCTTGGGCTGGGTCAGCTGGTGGCCCAGCCGGTGGTCGGCCTGCGCCGTCTCTGCTGCTTGCCAGCTATGCCTCGGCCGGCGCAGGGGGCGGCACCACGCATGCACAGCGCTCCCGGGCAGGGAAAATCCTCGACTTACGACCGGTTGGGTAGTCCTCAACTTACGACCGGTTGGGGTCGCAGCATTAAAAAGGTTGAGAACCACTGCTTTAGACCCTCTGCTTCTCCTTGTCCCTTCCACTCTTGTCTGTTCTCCCTGTTCACCAGTCAGTAAAAACAGAAACACCAAGATAAAGTTGTGTCTATCAAGGTTTGCAGTGAGATCTGGGCAGAAAGCTAAGAAGTGTGGCTGTCAGATTGTCTGGAGGTCACAAGAGATAGCTGGAATCAAAAGGTCGCTAGGAGATTCCCCCAACTTGGAGGAAGGACATCACTGGTTACGGAAGTGCTGCTTGGAACCTCCGTGTTAATTCTGCTTCTAAAGTAGTGTGTCAAAGGAAGAACATCCAATGTTAGCAGCGTTGACATCTTTGAAGTGTTTTGTTAATCGGAACCTTGACACGGTGTTTCATCAGTTCTCAGATGTTCTAGCAGGGGCTCATGAGGCAGCCTGGAGGACACCAGACTTTGAAGTGTTGTTTTTAAACCCTCAAATAGGGTTATGTTGTTAGCAAGGAAGCAAGAGGCTGGCTGGAATGAGATGTCACTGGAGCCAACCTTTTGGGCACCAGGGACAGTTCCATGGAGACAGGTTTTTCCATGAACTGGAAAGAGCGTGTTTTCTTGTGCTGCCTGCATCCCATGGATGGGGCTTTGCTTGTTTGTGCGGCCCAGTTACTGGCATGCTGTGGTCCAGTGCTGATCCACAGACCGGGGGTTGGGGACCCCTGCTCTAGAGCTTTGCTAGCTGGGGAATTCTGGGAGTTGAAGTCCACCCCTCTTAAAGCCACTGCAGTTGAAAAACAGTGCCCCCTAGAGAAATGTAGAAGGCCTGGCTTCTATCATTTTGCAGCAAGGATATTTCCGCCTTGGAATTCTACTTCTCTTGGATTTGGAGTTTTTTGGATTGAGGAGGTAGGAGGGGGGGGGGTTATGTTTTCTGTACACAGCATTGAAGAGGCAGCAGGTGAAAAACTACTGTATTTTCCGGCGTATAAGACGACCCCCGACTTCGGAGAAGATTTGCATGGTTAGAAAGTCGTCTTATATGCCGGAAAATATCGTATTTTCCAGCGTATAAGATGACTCAGCGTATAAGACGACCCCCATCTTCGGCGCCGATTTCAACGCTTTCAAAAGTCGTCTTATACGCTGAAAATACTGTATTTTCCGGCATATAAGACAACTCGGCGTATAAGACGACCCCCGACTTCGGAGAAGATTTGCATGGTAGAAAGTCATCTTATACGCCGGAAAATACGGTACTTTATTGAAGGTCAAAACAGAAACTAACAAGCATATGCTCCACCCATACTTATACACTCAGCCTAAAGGCAGCAGCCAATAGGAACACAGTATTTTCCCGCTTAAATGCATACTAAGTAGTCTGCAGACAGAAAGTCTGGCTTGTTGGCCACGTGGCCTGCTAACCATTATTACACAGTTTTAAGCAACTCAATTCTCCGATTTTAACTCAATACGTTACAGGGGGAATTGGGGCTTCTTCCTTACAGGTGTGTGAAAGTGGACCAGTGCCCACAGTAAACTGCCAAGATGCCCAAATGTCACCCTGCACACGTGTGCACCAATCATTTACTCCACCTCTTCAAACCCGGGTGGGCTGCTGGACCCGAGTGACGGCATTAATGGCTGTTTGCAGTAATTCAGTCACTTTTCCTGCCAGTGTTTTGGCATCTCAGCGCCTCGCTCCGCCTGTGCTGGCATATGAGTGAAAGCAAACAGCAGGGAAATGCCAGTTGCTGTGGCTGTGAATGCAGGGAGGAACATCCCCTTGGCAGGCAAGTTGCTTGTTTATTCAGGAATAATAGGCCATCTTTAGAGCACAGTCTTGGATTGTCCTGGAGGACGAATAGAAACTTGCCTAGTTTTTACTTAGAGCTATGACACCCCTCCAGCTTGGGGGGGGAGGGTCTGGTGGTTTATTAGCTAATTAACAAGTAATTAGATGTTTTTGTAAGCTATGAATTAACTTTAGCCAGAGGTATTAGTTGTATCTTTGTTTGCTAGTGTGGGAAGTCAGAGCCCCAGAGAAGGAAATATTAAAAAGGCAGAAAAATATATTTCCTCAAAAGTATTTTAAAAGCAGAAACCAACATTGCCCCCAAGTCTCTGTCCCAAGCAGAAGCTAACCCTATACAAATACAAATGTAAAACCATCAGAAAGTTGGAGCCAGAGAATTCAAGAAGACAAAGAAACTTAAAATCTGCACACCCCACCCAAACTCTAGGAGTCATTAGCCCCATCACCAGGGAAGCAGGATATGATAATAGGATTAAACCACAGATATCAAGGCCTATAAAAACACTCAGATTCAGTTCAAAGTTCATGCCACAGGAAAAGGAAACTATTCCAAACAAGACTAGAGAGGGTATAAAAACCTACTGCCCATGTGCTCATCCCTTCTTCTTTTCTCTGCTCTTTCCTGCAAGAACCATCTTTCTGCCTCTTCAATAAACTGTAATCTTCTTCCCAAAGCAGTCGCCATGTTGTTTATTTATTCCCGGCTTGGATGAACCAGGATGAAGACTTTTCTTTCTACACTAGAAATAATATTTCTGTTAGCAGGAGCCAGTGGGTTCAACAAAAACACTCCATAGGCTGATTACAAAATCTCCTATATCAGTGATGGCGAACCTTTTAGAGACCGAGTGCCCAAACTGCAACCCAAAACCCACTTATGCATCGTCGGGTGCTGGGTGGGTGTGACCCATTGGATGGGTGTGGCCCATTGGGTGGGCATGGCTGCAGTCTTTTTAAAAGACTCCACCATGGGTGTGAGCATGGTGCCTGACTTTTTCATCTCCCAGTCTTCAAATCCGTGGGAGACCACTGCCTTGCTGTTTTGTCATGAGGAGCAGCTGTCTGGAGCATATGTGGGCGATTTTCCACTCTCCCCTTATCTGGAAAAGTCTTGAACTGGTGTACTCACCAGTTCTTCGGTCTTTGCTACGGTCAACATATTCACCCTTTCAAAGACAGGGTTTACTAGTTTACTAGGCCTCCCCTGGATATCAGGGAAATGGCAGTTCTTAAACAACTGCTCTTATAATTACTATCTGGAATGAATTAGGAGTATATAATCTCTTATTTAGCCAGGGTGACAATAGGATGTAGTCCAAAAAGTCAAGATGGTGGCCTCATTGGTGAAGTTGAAGTTCCACCTGTTTTTTTGTGGGTATCACACACAAAAACAGGCAGACCTTCTATCACATTTTTGCAACTGCTATTGTGATGTTTTCAATGACACTGTGCAGATCCCTCTGCATCTGTTAGTTCCTTCATGACGGGATTGGGGAGCAGATGTGCAGAGTTGGGGACCTCTGATCAAGCTTGCCACATTTTCAAGGATTTGAAATGTAGTGCGTAACCTATGAAATGAATCTCAGTCTCCAGAAAAACTCCTGAGCTGATGAGGCAAAAATGATCACCAAGCCTTTGTGCATTGTAGGGCTTCTTCAGAGCTATGTCCTCTCCTGCTTTTTGAGGCACATCAAGAGTACAGTAGTTGGAGAAGGAGGAAATGATTAGGAATGGCCATGATCATATTGGGCGTTTATTGAGGCCTAAGTCGGTCCTCCCATAGACCTCCAACTCAGGTAGGGGCCTTTGGTAAAGAGGAGAGATAGTTCCATTCAACTCCTTCGAAATACCTCTGTCACTGGCTTCAAAAGAGGCCCTTCCTAACAGCAGACAACTCCTGTTCTGCTTTTCAGTTTATATCAGAGAGCAACTGGATGAGCCGGTGAGAGGAGTCAAGTGGGGAAGTAGTCTGGAATAGTTACATAGGCACAAAATGGCGAGGTCTGACCCTGCTTGAATGCCATTGAACCTTCTCTAGTTTTGCCCGGGTGCAAACTGCCACTCTGGGAAGATTGCGATGAAGTAGGCACTGAGCAACAAAATAGCTATTCTGAACATTTCGTGTGTGGGTCTGGTTGCTCGTACCTGACATTTTAGGAACTTATCTTCTTTCCCAAATAGCTGAAGATTTGTTCCTGAGGGTGGGTCATAAATAGGATTCCTATGCAGAGGGTTTTCAAGAATGCTTTGTTGCCAGTGTGTTACATTGCAACATCCATTCTCCCAGACAACCAATAGAAAGTGATGGGTTTTCTAGTGTAGCATCTCTCTCTCTCTCTCTCTCTCTCTCTCTCTCTCTCTCTCTCTCTCTCTCTTTCTTTCTTTCTCTCTCTTTCTCTCTCTCTCTCTCTCTCTCTGTGTGTGTGTGTGTGTTTGTGTGTATTATTTCTTTTGCATACTCAGTAGACTGTCTTTGGCTCTGTTACCTGAGTCTCACAGGCTCGTTCTGTGAGGATGATATTTAGACTCACCTTTTATTGTTTCTTCCTGCTCTGTCCTCTTGGCCAACCTCCAGTTTGGTTTTCACTTGGAGATGCTAGAATATTCTTCAGTAAGAAGCAAAGAAGGAGGGGAGAGAAAGTGGCGCAGCTTGTGCTGTGTCCTCATTGCTTATTAATGATGGCAGAAAAGGCTTTGCATTATGGGAATTATGCAAAGTGAGGCTCAGTGGCACTTATCTCAATTTGTATGCAAGGAACTTTGGTGCAGAAGGATTTGTGTGTCCTGCCAGACACAGGAGTTGCGACAAGACAGCTCTGCACCCTTGAAACACCCTGGACAAATGTCCAGGTTTTTTTCAGGGGGGGAGGGTGGATGTAATTAGCTGCAAGAGTCTTTTGGAGAACAAAAAGTGCAAGGCAAAATTGCTCCAGCTACTTAGGAAATGTGATAATCCTGCCCAAAGCGAAAAGCACAAAAGGGTTTGATTGCCCTTAAGAAGAGACATTATGAGTCACAGGAAAAAATAACAAGTTGCATCCAACTGGACAGAGGATCCCACTGGAGTGTTCATTCCAACAAAACAGGGAGCAGTTTGCGTCCAGATGACCAACATTTAGATATACGATCACAGAAAAGAATAACAGAACGACAGAGTTAGAAGTGTGCTTGAAGGTCTTCTAGCCCAGAGGTCCCCAAACATTTGGGCACCAGGGATCGGGTCTGTGGAGAAAGGTTTTTCCATGGACCGGAGAGTGCCTGGTTTTGTCGGCTGCCTGCATCCCACGGATGAGGCTTTGCTTGTTTGTGCACACCGGTTGCTAGCATGCCAGGGCCTGGTACTGGTCCATGGCTCAGGGATTGGGGACCCCTGTTCTAGTCCAACCCCCTGCTCAGGTAGGTGAGCCTATATCACCCTAACCCCAAGAAGAAATTTTCCAACAGTGAGAACAATTAATCAGTGGAACGACTTGCCTCCAGAAGCTGTGAACGCTCCAACACTGGAAGTTTTGAAGAAGAGATTGGACAGCCATTTGTCTGAAATGGTATAGGGCAGGGGTAGGCAACCTTGGCTCTTTTATGACTGGTGGACTTCAACTCCCAGAATTCCTACTATGGCTCAGCTTGGAAACCTCTCCCTTTCCCCTCAGCATGGCTGGCTCAGGAATTCTGGGAGTTGAAGTCCACGAGTCATAAAAGAGCCAAGGTTGCCTACTCCTGATCTAAACTCATCAAATCATGATCTAGATCGGGGTAGGCAACCTTGGCTCTTTTATGACTGGTGGACTTCAACTCCCAGAATTCCTACTATGGCTCAGCTTGGAAACCTCTCCCTTTCCCCTCTGCGTGGCTGGCTCAGGAATTCTGGGAGTTGAAGTCCACGAGACATAAAAGAGCCCAGGTTGCCTACCACTAGTATAGGGTTTCCTATCTGAGCAAGGGGTTGAACTAGAAGACCTCCAAGGTCCCTTCCAATTCTCTACTTTAAGGACCAAAACTGGATGCCGTATTCCAAGTGTGCTCTTACCAAGGAATTATAAAATGGTACTAACACTTCATGTGATCTTGATTCTATCCCTCTATTAATGCAACCTAGGATTGTGTTGGCTTTTTTAGCAGCCGCAGCACACAGCTAGCTCATATTTAAGTGATTGTCCACTGAGACTCTAAGATCTCCCTTGCACTTACTGCTTTTGAGCCAAGTACCATCTATTCTATACCTGCACATTTGGTTTTTCTTGCCTTAACACACTATCTTTATCTTTTAGGGTCTCATCTCAAAATAGGATAGAATAGAGCTGGAAGGAACCTTGGAGGTCTTCCAGTC
Source organism: Crotalus tigris (assembly GCF_016545835.1). NCBI lineage: Eukaryota > Metazoa > Chordata > Lepidosauria > Squamata > Viperidae > Crotalus > Crotalus tigris. The sequence goes on along the minus strand of NW_024100139.1, from coordinate 229,889 downwards.
CAGCCCCCTGCTCAAGCAGGAGATACCATCTCAGACAAGTGACTGTCCAGTCTCTTCTTAAAAACCTCCAGTGATGGAGCACCCATGATTTCTGGAGGCCAGCTGTTCCACTGGTTGATTGTCCTCACTGTTAGGAAGTTTCTCCTCAATTCCAGCTTGCTTGTTCCTTGCCCTGCCCTCTGGTGCTTGGAAGAATAATTTGACCTCCCAAAATAGAAGAATGAGACTTCCCCATAGGGAAAAAAACATTTGGGGCTTCCAGTGAGGAGTAAGCTAAGAGAAGATGTAGGAAGAACCCGATAGAAATGGGATGTTTGCATGGAGACCGGTGATGTGGAGACACATTTGGCCATCTCCTTTAATCCTTCAAAAGGCTCAAACACCCCACTTGTCCCAAAGGTGCTTTTCCCCCCCAAAAGGCATCTGGAATTTCTTGGGTTTTTTTCCTTTAAAAATGTTTCACTTCTCATCCAAGAAGCTTCTTCAGTTCTGTGGGATTCCTGACAACATGGAAATCCTTCTTCAGAAGCAATGTGCCTCTGGGAGATAGCAAGAGAGGCTGGGGGGGGGGGATTTATGGGGAAAAGGAGGCTGGTCTGGGTGCACCCTTTATCTGATACAGAAATATTTTTCTCCTGGAGTTTTATTTTGCCCCAAATTTCCTGGTTTGCCTAGCAACCCAGAGGAAGCAGATGGCTGGTTTTGTCAGAGTTGTTGCAAAGTAAGAAGTTGTCAGGATTCTGAGCAAGGCCAAACCCGGGGCTGCTGGCTGAAATCTCTTCTTGCAGGGGGACCTGTTGTCCCAGCAAAGGACAGCATGTGACTGATGTCCTCGGGTCCAAAAATCTTTCAGAAGCTTTCACTCCCTGTCAAGTGTTGTCATGTTATTCTTCAAGAGCCCATGGCTATTTCAGTCGTCTAATGCACTTAAGAGAGCCGGTTTGGTGCAGTGGTTAAAGGTTTTTGACTAGAAGCTGGGAGATGGTGAGCACAGCCTAAAAAACTATGAATCAAGATTGACTCAAAGACACTTTAGATCACACCCGTCTCAGGCTGATGAGAAACAAAATGTGAAGGAGCATTTTCAGAAGCTGAGATTTAGAGGGGGGGGGGCGTGACTATTCCAAAGAAGGCAGATGGACAGTGGATTCTGTTCCCCAGAAAAAAGAGGATCTTACTGGTTGGGTTGAATCAGAGGGCAGAGAGCCAGCTGTGTGAGGTGCTTGATTTGGGAGCTCTCTCCTGTGCTAATAAATAAGCAAGTAATTGAAGAAGTATAAAGAAAACGGTTTTGCAATCTGTCCGATACTGGGATATTGTACAGATACAAATTGAAATATGCCATCTGGAGTTGCAGTTTTTATGGGCAGCCACACAAATCCATAAATAAAATGAAATAACGTTAAAAACGGAAGAAAGGAGAATGGAACACGCACCCAGGTGCCTCCAAGAAGCAGAGAAGCAACCCAGGCCCCAATCACGGTTGTTAGGAATGGTTGCTAGAATTGGGTATGTCTAGTTTAACGAAGAGAAGGACAAGGGGGGACACGATAGCAGTCTTCCAGTATCTCGGGGGCTGCCATAAAGAAGAGGGAATCAAGCTATTTTCCAAAGCACCTGAAGGCAGGACAAGAAGCAATGGATGGAAACTAATCAAGGAGAGAAGCAACCTAGAACTAAGGAGAAACTTCCTGACGGTGAGAACAATTAATCAGTGGAACAGCCTGCCTCCAGAAGCGGTGAATGCTCCAACACTGGAAGTTTTTAAGAAGAGACTGGACAGCCATTTGTCTGAAATGGTGTAGGGTTTCCTGCCTGAGCAGGGGGTTGGACTAGATGACCCCCAAGATCCCTTCCAACTTTACTACTATTACTATTACCAGGGTTGACTCACTGCCCAGTCAGCCAGCAGCACCAAGACAACTGTCAAGGTTGAATTGCTAAGATGCCTGATAACTTCTGTCACTGCTCAACTTGCCGTAGAAACAGGGAGGAGGAGTGGAAAACATGGGGAGGAAACAGGAGTCTAAGAAGCCGTCCATGACTGTGAGAACCTACAAGAATGCCAAGGTCACTAAAGCAGGTGTTTGACAGAGAAGTAGACTCTTCTCATAACAAACCAAAGACGTATGATTAGGCAACAGGAACACTCAGTGGGTGGGGCTTATGGAAGCTATTGTTAACTAGGCAGATTTTCATGCGGGGAAAACCAGAGCTGGTTTTGCTTCTTCAGTTCCGAGATGTGTATTCAATAAAGTTTATTTTTTTATGGTGCTTCAAAGCCTTGTAGATTCCTTGATTTTGAGTTTGCTAGTTTATCAAACTGACAGGTTCCTCACAGAGGCTTAATTCTGGGTTCCATCCGAGTACTAATGGATCAGCCGAGAGACTAACTCAATGATAGAGCAATACTTGCATTGCTATGTTATGTGAACTACCAACAGACCAATTGGGCGGAACTTCTGCCTTTTGCAGAAGTAGCATACAATAATTCTGCACATAGTAGCACTGGGTTCACCCCATTCAAAATAGCTACGGGAGTGGATTTTGTGCCAATGCCAGAGCTACTGAGGGAATCTCCCTCCTTGTTGTCCTTAGCTGATTGGATGGATAATCTGAAAATTACATGGGGGGGAAGTACAGAAGGCATTGGATAAGGGTAGGAAATCGTATAAGAAGCAAGCTGATCAGAAGAGGGCTCCCCAAGAGAATTAGAGCATTGGAGACCATGTGTACCTATCTATCAAGTATCTCAAACTGAGGCAACCTTATAAAAAACAGAGTCCTATGTACATAGGACTTTTCTCAGTTGTGAAAGTCATTAATCCAGTAACTGTTGAACTACGGTTGCCAAAAGAATTGAAGTGAGTTCACCCGGTGTTCCATTGCAGCTCTTGGTCACCTGGTCTCAAGCTGTAATGGAGGGACCAACCAAGGCTTAGTATATATGAAAAAGGCAAGTAGAACTGGGCCTAGAATGGGAATCCTCCAGAGAACTGGAGATCTGCAAACTAGTACCAGGAAATTGGAAAAAAAAAACTACATCCCAGGGGTGGTCAGAAAAATCAGAATGGCAACTAGGATGATGCTGTCAAAGATGTGTCTTCGCAACACACAATAAAAATGGGTGAAGCATCAGTCACACAGTTGTTCCGGCCATCTTGACTTTTTTGACTGCACCACGTAGATACCCCTGCCAATGCCATATTTCACTCACGGAATCAATATGAACATCACAAAGTGAAGCTCAGCTTGACGAAGGTCACCTTTAAGTGAACTTACCAGAATAGGGATGATAGTCTATCAAAGGCCATCCTTCATTTCAATTCAGCCAGCCATGAAGTCTGAGCATGCGACGGAAGCAAGGCAAACGTTAGTCCTACCAGTTTCCACCTCAAAGGGCTCTGGAGGACTGCACAAACTCAGGTCTGTAACCTTTGTGCCTTTCCCCAAGTCAAGGTGGTGGCTATGTGGGTGTGATTGAAGCTCTCCCATTTTTCATGTGCAACATGGATCTTCAACTGCACTACTGTAGCCACCTACTCTCACTGTTTTTCAGGGAGTTTCTGTTCTGGGTGGTGTGTAAGAGCTAAAATTTACCTGAGATTGACAGATTTTGGTTAAGGCTGATGAGTTGTAAATGTAATATTTATGCCTCTTGGGCTGTCAAGGATTGACATCCAAGATGCATTGTGTTGCTGGCTGCACAAGATGTTGTACGGTACTATGGCTACTTATCATGGACGCCACATACATCATTCTCCCCTCAGTTGGCTGTTTGTAACTGGCTGACAAATCATACTCCATGTGTAATCCTCAACAGAACTACTTCCACATGGAGAGAAGTAAGCAGTGGGGTACCACAAGGCTCCGTCTTAGGCCCAGTGCCCTTCAACATCTTCATCAATGACTTAGTTGAGTGAATTGAAGGGGAACTCATCAAATTTGCAGATGACACAAAGCTGGCAGGAATAGCCAATGTCTCAGAAAACAAGTTCAGGATTCAAAAAGAGTTTGACAGACTTGAAAAATGGGCCCTATCTAACAAAATGAAATTCAACGCAGATAAAAGTAAGGTTTTACACTTAGCCAAGAAAAACCAACTGTACAGGTACAGACTAGGTCAAATTTGGCTCAGTGCCAATCATTGTAAGAGGGAACTTAGAGTCCAAGTAGACAATCACTTAAACATGAGCCAATCATGTGCGACAGCAGCCAAAAAAGCCAATGCAGTCCTAAGCTGTATTAACAGAGGGATAGAATCAAGACAACAGGAAATATTACTACTGCTTTATTCATTCATTGGCAGTTTTAAAGCTTTTTAATGGCACTCCCTACCATTTTCCATGCTTATGAAAGATCTCATAACGGTTGTCTGCATGCATGGTCAAAAAAAAAAGTCAAGATGGCTTCAACCGCCCTGTTGTGGCTGCCACCTGGACTGCTTTGGCCATCCTCAGAGACACCCCTGGACATCTTGATTGGATATTATATCTTGACTATTAATACTACTAGTAATTTGAAGGTATGGGCTGCCTTTAAACATTTTCTCGGAGATGACATTGGTTAGCCCAGAATCAGGGCAGATGTCAGAAAAAATCCCTCCCAAGGTATAGTTTGAGCGCAGCACCAACAGAAGCTCAAATCCCCAAATGGCTTTTGCAGGAGATTCACTCCATGCACTAAAATCCTTTTGGGGCAAGCTGGGACAGCTGGCAGAATTGATCCTCGTAAGCGCCGATGGCAGAGGCTCTTTCGATAGAAAACCCTCAAGAATTGTGGCTGGCCATAAACAGAGGAGCCCCTCCCTTGTTCAGATGGCCCTGAATTATTTTGGTTTAATGAGCAAGTGGTTTGGAAAGGCATTGGCTGCTTGTGTAACTCTTGGCAAAATGCGGATACTCAGCTGTGTGTTCCAGAGGGAGCTTTGGAGGGGGGGTTCACCTTGTACAAGTGGCCTTCTCGTTGCTCTGAGCTCTAGGCCATTGTGCCAAAAATGCTCATTTCTGTTTCAGTGACTTTGTAAAATGAAGGAAAGATTGGGGGGAGGGGGGGAGCTGAGAACAGAAAGCCCCAGGCAGGAGCAGCCAAACATTCAAATGGCTGTTTTAATTTTAGCCAGATTGTTTTGTACATTCAGCGGAGGAGGTTATTTTAGGATGAAAATATGCTTTTCATAGGCAAGTGCAACAGAAGGATGCTGGCTGCCTTGTCACATCACCAGGTTTATGTAAGTCTGAATTCCAACTCCTCTAACAGGCCCTGTCTGTGTGCCCAGGTGGGGAGAAAGTGAGTTAGCTGCCTCTTCTGGCAACTGGACACCACCATCCCCAGTGCCAGGTCCTCCAGGCCTTGGGGGAAGGGGTGACCAATTTCCACACCAGGGCCCCCTTCCTATTCATTTTAATAGTTAATATGGGTCTCAGATTGTCATTATTAGTTTTGTACACTGGTTAACCTGAGAGCAAGCTCCTTCGTCCCAAATCCATGGGCATATTTACTGGATATTTTGCAATGTGAATGTTGAAAGAAAAATCATCAGGTCCAGTCCAAGCCAGGAATAAATCAAATGGAGGCTGCTTTTGAAAGGAGATCTCTTTATTGATGAACAGAACCAGCAGCATGCGGTTCTGGGACAGCTGACAAAATGGAGTTGGGAGTGAGCGGGTTTTTATACCTTTTTGGGCTTTGTATTTGAGGTTGTTCCTGTTCCTGTGCAATGTACTTTGCCCTGAGCTCGAGTGTGCCCTTTTGGCAGTTTTAAAGCTTTTTAACGGCACTACCTACCATTTTCCATGCTAATGAACGATCTCATCACAGTTGTCTGCATGCATGGTCAAAAAAAGTCAAGATGGCTTCAACTGCCCTGTTGTGGCTGCCACCTGGACTGCTTTGGCCATCCTCAGAGACACCCCTGGACCTCTTGATTGGATTAATCCTATTACGTCCTAAAAGTCATGTTCCTGTCCTTAGAGTCTTTGTTTTTCTAATCCCATCAGCTCAAACCTTCTCTGGGGTGTGGCTTAAGGCATTTTGCTTATGAATAGGGGCCCCCAAATCTGCATTTCTAAAAGCTGGCCTGCTTGGGGGAAGGAGACAGGGGGGCTGGTTTCTGCCTAAGATTTTTCTCCATTATTCCTTTGGGGAAATATAATATTCTTCCTTTTTTAAATATCCTCCCAAAATATTTTCTTCTCCAGAAGGGTGGTTGGGTGCTGATTTCCAACATGGGTTATAGAATGACTTTAAAAAAAAATGCCACTTTTATTTAAAAAAAAAACAATTGATAGCTGGGAAGTTATGAGAGACAGCAGGTCTTTTGAGAATGAGGCAGGGGCCCTCCGGCCCCTTCAGCCCACTGGCTATAATTGAGGCTGTGCAAGAGTGAGCAAAATCAGAAGGGAAGAGCGGCTTCAAAGAAATTCTGTAGATCACTGAATGTACAATCAGGCAGCAAACAGTTCTGCCTGTGTGAAGCTGTGCATGCTTTGAAAACGAGTTTGAGAGATGCTTCAGCATACACCCAAATGCAGGTGGTGTGTGTATGTGTGTGTGTGGGAGGGTGTCGAGGTATTTCTGTGAAGCCTGAAACAAGTTATAGATGCTGTGCTTATATTCTGGCTGGTGAGAAAGGAAAATATTTGTAGCTCAGGGTTGTATTGAGGGGTCTCTGGTTGTTTTCTTATATGTGTTTCCTTAGCCAAAGTAGTATGGAAAGACAGCACTCCCCCAGAAAAAGAAATAGTTTGGGGGATATTGAAAAAAGCAGAATATATTTCCCCAAAGGAATAGAAAATCTTAAGCAGAACGCCCCTTCCCCCAAGTCTCTCTGCCCCAAGCAGAAACCAGCTCTGTAGAAATGCAGATTTGATCATCCTTTCAGAAAGACTGGAGCCAGGAAGCTCGGAGCTGATGGGTTTGAAAAGACAAAGGCCCCTAGAACCAGAAGCCCCTCACCCAAAAATCCAACACAGCACACAGCCATCAGCCCCAGCACCAGAGAAGCAGGACATGATCTGTAGGACATAATAGAATTAACCCATCACCATCAGAATACGAAAAGGGCACACTGAACCTCAGGTCAAAGGTCATGCCACAACAGGAACAACTCCAAACACAAAAGCCCAAGAAGGTATAAAAGCCCACCGCTCCCAGCACCATGTGGTCAGCTGCCCCAGAGCCCCATGCTGTTGTGGTTCTGCTCTTCAATAAACAAGAACCTTGTTTTTCTAAAGCAGACTCCATTTTGTTTATTCCCAGCTTGGACTGGACCCTGATGAAGGTAACATTATCAGTGTGAGACACTGACTAGCACTGATGAGATAACCTCCCTGCAAACTCCACTTCCTTCTAACATTGATGATATTACCTAGTTTGGGTAATGAAACGTCTGCAAGAAAACAATCAACCTCAGAGAGCACCAAGGATCCTTCATTCTAGTTTGTTCCAAAGCATCTCCTGCAAAGAAAAAACTGAAAAATAACTCAAGAGAATGCCAAGAGTTTATGGGCTGGGATGGGAGAGGAATAATTAAGGAATGGCAGGAATCCAGTGCAAGGCAGTCTCTGGTTTTGCCCAGTTTAAGATTATTTGCAGGTGCTGTGCCTGTAGACCAGTGGTTCTCAACCTGTGGGTCGGGACCCCATTTGGGGTCGAATGACCATTTCACGGGGGTCGCCAAACAACGCAGTCTGCCATTTTTTCCCCCCTTTTCCTTAGCTGTGCTCCTCCCTTTTATTCTATTGGCTTTTGAAAGCCAGTAGAATAGACTCTCTTGAATAGAGTCTAAGGTTTCTTGAATTCCCTGGCTCCAACCTTCCTAATGGTCTTATATCTGCATTTCTATGAGGTTAGCTCTTGCTTGGGGCAAAGAAATTTGGGGCCAGGTTTGGTTTCTGCTTTTCAAAAAAAATACTTTTGGTGAAAAATATATTTTCCTTTTTAATATTTCCTTCTGGGGGAGGGGGGGGGGCTAACTTCCATCAGTCCATTTTGTGATCTCAGACAAAAGCCATGTTTTAGTTCCTTTTTGGGGTTGCTAATTCATGCCACTGAGGGCTGATCTGCTTTCCTGCCCCACCTTCAGTGAGGCATCAGCTCCATGCCAGGTCTTCTTTCTCTCTATTATCTGAAAGGTTAAGTGATGTTAAGTACTCCGGGGAAGCCAAAAAGCTGAGCCTCCATTCTTGGCTCTCAGTGGGTGGTGACTGACGAGGATGTGGAAAAAAATCAGGCACCAACTCAATGGGAGAGCTTGGCTGCCTGAAGGACAATAGTGGGACACACAGTGGCTGATAGAAAGCCACAGAACATACAGAATAACAGAGGTGGAAGGGACCTTGGAGGTCTTCTAGTCCAACCTATGGGTCGCGACCCCATTTGGGGTCGATCGACCATTTCACGGGGGTCGCCAAGCAAGGCTGTCCGCCATTTTTTTCCCCTTTTCCAGCGGGTGCCTTACCTCCCTTGGGCTGGGCCAGCTGGTGACCCAGCTGGTGGCCGGCCTGCTCCGTCTCTGCCAGCTACGCCTCGGCCGGTGCAGGGGGCAGCACCACGCATGCGCGGCACTCCCGGGCAGGGAAAGTCCTCAACTTACGACCGGTTGGGTAGTCCTCGACTTACGACTGGTTTAATCCTCAACTTACGACCGGTTTAGTCCTTGACTTACGACCAGTTGGGGGTCGCAGCATTAAAAAGGTTGAGAACCACTGTTCTAGTCCAACCTCCGGCTCAAGCAGAAGACCCTATATCAGGGGTTCTCAACCTTGGCAACTTTAAGACTTGTGGACTTCAACTCTCAGAATTCCTCAGCCAGCTTTGCTGAATTCTGGGAGTTGAAGTCCACAAGTCTTAAAGTTGCCAAGGTTGAGAACCTCTGCCCTATATCATTTCAGACAAATGGTGTCTACTCTTTTTGAAAGCCTCCAGTGATGGAGCACCCACCACTTCTGAAGGCAAGTCGTTCCATTGATCCAACTCCTTCATTCCAGATTGCTTCTCTCCTTGATTAGTTTCCATCCATTCTTTCTTGCTTTGCCTTCTGGGGCTTTGGAAAATAAGTTGACCCCCTCCTCTTTGTAGCCAGAAACTGCATCCAGTTTATCATTTTAAAAGTATAATATCAGATGCCCTCAATGGTCTTCGGAACAAACACATTCCAATGACTGAACAAAATATTTGTTTGGTCAAAACATTTGGTCAAAACCATTGAGCCAAGGTGGCGGAGCAGTTAGAGTGCAGTACTGCAGGCCACTTTAGCTGACTGTGTTCAGCAGGTCAGCGGTTCAAATCTCACCGGCTCAAGGTTGACTCAGCCTTCCATCCTTCCGGGGTAGGTAAAATGAGGACCCAGATTGTTGGGGGCAATGTAAATATATATATATACATTGCTTACTGGTGTACACCACTTAGAGAGTGCTTGCACTTAAAGCGGTATATAAGTCTCATAAATAAATAAATAATTCAAGATTTAATTTCTGTATATTGGAAATGCTAATAAGCGGCGGAACTTTCTAAGCAAGTAATTGTGCATTTTTGTGAAATTTAAATAACTAATAGGTATATTTGCACAAATAACAAGCCGAAGGTTCATTTTGTTGGCCATTTTCTATCTCTAAAATTTGCCTCTTGACTAGGGCTTCTGGGATTTTTAATTTTTTAGTTTTTCAAGTTCCACAGCCTGAAATAATTTGAAAGCCTCTTCTATAGAGAACAATTACTGGCAATCCCCATTCCAGTAGTATAGAAAATACATAGCTCTGAGTTGAACTATTATGTGCTCAGTGGTATTCCCTAGCTTGGTGAAGGAAGACCAGGAGCCACAATCCCCATTCCTGCAAGGGGGGAGGGGAGGAGAGCAATCTCTTCTGGAAGAGCTCTGTCCTTTGCAATGTCCCCCTCCCAGAAGGAAAATTTGTGCCCTCACTTGTAAAATCCTGACATTTCCACCTGTAGAATTAGCTCATGTTTCCTATCTGGTCTGTCCGACACCCTTAACATTTTTTCTTTGATAATTTTTTGTGCATTTGTAAGTTGCAGCTTGTCATCTGCAAGCTGAATAGCATTTACAATAACTAAATAATAATAGTAATAATAATAATAATAATGAAGAACAGAATAGAGGCATGGGAAGACAAAGCACTACATGGCCAATACATTAAAAAAAAGCTGGGAAAGCAGATAATAACAAGACCTGGCAATGGCTAAGAGCAGGAAAATTGAAGAAAGAGACCGAGGGACTAATTCTGGCTGCACAAGACCAAGCCTTAAGGACAAATGCATACAAAGTCAAAATTGAGAAGACAGCAACAGACAGTAAGTGCCGCCTATGCAAGAAGCTGAAGAAACAGTGGACCACTTGGTAAGCTGTTGCAAGAAGATTGCACAAACTGATTACAAGCAGCGGCATGACAAAGTAGCAACAATGGTGCATTGGAAGATCTGCAAAAAATATCATTTGCCTGTAAGCGAAAACTGGTGGGATCATAAAATAGAGAAAGTCATAGAAAATGATAAAATTAAACTGCTCTGGGACTTCAGAATTCAAACAGACGAGCACCTGCAACATAACACCCCAGACTTAACAATTGTCGATAAGAAAGACAAAAAAGTCTTGATAGTGGATGTGGCAGTGCCTGGAGATAGCAGAATAGACGAGAAAGAACTGGAGAAGATAACAAAATACAAAGACCTACAAATAGAAATAGAAAGACTGTGGCAAAAGCAAGCAAGAGTAGTACCAATAGTAATAGGCTCCTTGGATGCAATCCCAAAACAACTGGAGCACCACTTGGACACCATTGGCATTGACAAATTCGCTATTAGTCAATTGCAAAAAGCGGCCTTACTAGGAACTGCTTCCATCCTGCGACGATATCTGTAATACCATCAAACATCCACATCTGCCTATCTCAGGTCCTGGGTAAGGACTCGATAGGTAGACAAAGTGCCAAATCCAGTCTGAACATCTGGCTGACTGTGCGATGATCCATAATAATGTCTGTGTATAATATCGTAACTATCAATGCTGGCATGAATACCGGATCTGAACACCAAAAATCTGGATGATCATTAGGGAGCAGCAATGAGCTAGATCTTGCTGTGTCCTTTGCTGTCCTCTGATGGTCTATCCAGTCAGCGCCCACTAAGTTATTGGGTCACACTGGTCCTTACCTAGTGTGTCGCCCAAGCAGCTTTATGGGCGTGCATCAACCGCTCTGGCTATTTTAACGAGTGAAAGCCTGGCTGAGTCTTCTCTGTCTACAGGCTCAGAGTAGATTAGGCCAAGGCTTTCCAACCAGCAGTATGGGTATCACCTGTGGTATATTGGCACCTGGCAGGTGGTACGCGACCATCCTAGAAAAGTGGTAGTGGGGGAGGGGAATGAGTAGAACCGGTGGCAGCACTGCACAAGCCTGAGCGAGAGACGGCTGGAGCTGCAGGGCTGTCAGGGCTCAGCGGAAGCGGCAGGATCAGCACTTCTTCGGGGCTGTCAGGGCTCAGTGGAAGCGCCAGGATCAGTGCCAGGCTCCAGATGGAGCTCGGCGCTGATCCTGGCGCTTCTACTGAGGCCAGAAGAAGCGCCAATCAGCTGGAATGTTGCAGCATCTCCAGGGTCTTGTGATTTACATTCAGATGCTTGGCAACTGATTCATATTTATGATGGTCACAGTGTCCCAGGGTCATGTGAAGTGACCAAAACCTGCTGCAACCACCCAGCAGACGGGGGGAATAAAAACCAAACACCCCCCTCCCCGCTGCCAATTCTAAACAGAAATGCTCACAACAATGAAAACCTCAGATAGGAGGAAGAGCACCACCGGGTGGGCAGGCAGGTGTCTTGCTCGGCTGTGGCTTGGGGGGCACTTTTTTCAGTGCCATTGTAACTTCATCAGTCACTAAGCGAACTGTTGTAAGTCGAGGACTACCTGTACTTTATCCCTTTTTTTCCTTTTTTTTTTTTTTGGTCATCAAGTTTTTGACACCTTACTAGGCGACTGGTGGTACTCGGATATTGCCGTATCCTAAAAGTGGTAGAATGGGTGAAAAGGTTGAAAAGCCCTGGTTTAGGCTGTTTTATGCCCAGCATTCTTGAACAAAAGAGAACAGATCTTGGCTTCTTCCTGCACGAGATGCTTTCAGATATTGAATGGTCTCCCTGCTCTCTTCTCAAAGCTCTTATGTAACCACTCCCCTCCCTGCTTAGTTTTATAGCCTGGATCCTCCTTTAAATGCAGCTCTGTTCCAAGAATTGAATAGCATATGCAAAGTGCGCCCTGACCAATGGACTGCAAGTCGAACCATTAGCTTCTTGTGATTTGAAAATGAAATATCTATGGATGTGGCTGAAATTTTCTATTGTTTTGTTTCACACCCACAACTCACTGTTGATTCATGTACATAGTTGCAATCTACTGTTCCAAAATCCTTTTCACAAAAACCATTGTCAAGCCAGGAACTGTACATCTTGTAGCTGACAATCTGATTGGTTTCCCCTTCATCCAAACTGTCATTTTCAACCCTTCCACTAATCTATTAACACTGGTTTGAATTTTTATTTTATACTATCTATCCCATGCATTTTTTCCATGATATTTATTTATGAGACTTATATTTATTTATTTATGAGACTTATATACCGCTTTAAGTGCAAGCACTCTCTAAGCGGTGTACACCAGTAAGCAATGTATATATATATTTACATTGCCCCCAACAATCTGGGTCCTCATTTTACCTCATTTATATGCAAATCAGATGAAGTATTCTTTCCACCTTCTTACCCAAGTCATGAATAAAGGCGCTCAAAGTCGAGCTAAAACTGCACTTGATACCTCCTCCAGTTTGAATACTCTTTGCAAACCAGCTCTGCCTCCCCAGGAGAGTTTCAGTTATGGCACAACAGCGCCCTCTAGAGCATAAGCGGAGCCCCTGCAGAGGGGCTGAATACAGGGCATTCTCTCCCCCCCCCCCCAATCTTCTCCTGTAATAATACAATAATTCAAGTGGTGAAAGTAGATTATGCTTTCATCCGTCCATCTAGCACCATTAGCCACTAGATTTTGGATCTCTAAATTTCTGATTTCTGGGTAGACATCAAAGATGGAAAAGTTTCCTTCACAGGACAAAGAAGAAAAAAAAAGCTGTTTTTATCCTCTGTATTCTGTAAAATTGTGGGGATGGGAGGGAGGGAGGAAGGGAGGAAGGAAAAAGACAGACAGAGGAAAAGGGAAGGAAGAAGGGAGAAAAGAAGGAGGAAAAGAGGAGGAGGGACAGATGGATGGAGAGAGGGAGGGAAAGGAAGACAGGAAAAGAAGGGAGTAAGGAAGGAAAACAGAGGGAGGGAGGGCGGAAGAGCCTAACTAAATCAAACCTCAACAGCATGAATTCTGAGCACATGTTAAACTCCAAGAGGCTTGGAAGGAAAAATTTGGGAGGAACAATTAGAGGAGTCGGTTATGGATTGCCTGAGGATTACATGGAAATACAATAACTGATATCATACAGAAGATGGGCCAAAAGACACATCAAGATAGCAAGGATTTAAATTACAAGAAAGCAGCTTTGGTCTGGGCATCCCTAAGAACTTACTACAGTAATGTTAAGAGCTCTTCAACAACAGAACACACTTATTTGTGCATATATTATGTTGACACCCCTCTCTTATCTCCCTTCATTTGATTCCACAACCGCAACTCCGTTAAAAAAAAATTGAGCTGAGAGAATTATCCTGTCAGTCAAGGAGGGACAAATCTGATCCAAATGAAACATAGAACCACCTCAGTACCCTGTCAGAAGTAAGTCTTCATCCTGGTTCATCCAAGCCGGGGATAAATAAGCAACGTGCCGACTGCTTTGGGAAGAAGGTTACAGTTTATTGAAGAAGCAGAAAGATGGTCCTTGCAAGAAAGAGCAGAGGAGAGGAAAGAGGAGTTGAGCACGTGGGCAGTAGGTTTTTATACCCCCTCTAGCCTTGTTTGGAATAGTTTCCTGTTCTTGTGGGATGAACCTTGAGGCTATTTCTGAGTGTTTTTCTAGCCCTTGATATCTGTGGTTTAATCCTATTATCATATCCTGCTTCCCAGGTGATGGGGCTAATGACTCCTAGAGTTTAGGTGGGGCATGCAGATTTTCTCTTTGTCTTCTTGAATGCTCTGGCTTCAACTTTCTGATGGTTTTACATCTGCATTTGTATGGGGCTAGCTCTTGCTTGGGGCAGAGAGATAGATTTGGGGCCAGCTTTGGTTTTAAAACATCCTTTTGAGGAAAAATATATTTTTCTGCCCTTTTTAATATTTCCTTCTCTGGGCTAACTTCCCTCAACCCATTTTCTGATTTGAAACAAAGAGGCGCTAAGCGTTGAGGTTTGCAAAGAGACCGTGACTCCATCTGTCAGACCTGCCCCAAAACAATCCCTTAGGAAAGCAGACTCTCGGCTCCACTTGACTGAAGTGAAAAGGACTTTTACTAAAGAGGTTGGTTGCAGGAAGGTGAGACAGGATCTGAAGTTCCCGCTCACTGATACAAAGAGCCAAACCCACCGTTCCCCATCCTGCCCCCCCAATGTCCAGTTCTTTGCCCCCCAATCCGGGATCGCCGTGATGTTGTGGGAAACTCTGGCTTGTTTAGGTTGCTGGAATTTCACACTCAGGGCCAGCGGCCTTGAAGATGCCCGGTGTAACTGGTACAAATAGCTCTGGTCTTCTTCACATGTCAGCTCCCCCTCCCCAGTCCCCACCATTAGATACACAGGTGTGGATTGCCCCAAATGCCTCCCCTCCTCCCGTCCCCTTTGATGGCAAGATGCTAGCAAGGCGCCAGGCCGATGATGGAGCTCCTGACACCATCCCTCTATTGCAGTGGTTCTCAACCTTTTTAATGCTGCGACCCCCAACTGGTCGTAAGTCGAGGACTACTCAACCAGTCGTAAGTCGAGGACTACTCAACTGGTGCAGCACCGTTTGCAGAATGGGACTTTTGGCGGGCTCAGCAGGGCAGAGACAGCCTGGACAATTCCTATTGGCTTTTGAAAGCCAATAGAATTAGACTCTATTCAGGAGAGTCTATTCTATTGGCTTTCAAAAGCCAATAGAACAAAAGGGAGTAGCACAGCTAAGGAAAAGGGGGGAAAAAATGGCGGACTGCGTTGTTTGGCGACCCCCGTGAAATGGTCGTTCGACCCCAAATGGGGTCCTGACCCACAGGTTGAGAACCACTGCTCTATTGAATCAGAAATCTAAATTACAGCTTCTTGGGCAAAGCCACTTTCGTTACTCCAGTGGGAGGTTCCTCCCAAGATCAAAACCCCTCTTCAGTCTAAGTCTTCTCTTCATTAATTATTATAAAAAGCTCCCTCTACTGTATTGATAATATCATTAAGACCTCCACTAGTTTGTTGGTCTAGAACAGCGGTGTCAGAATCCAATTATATTTCATCTCTAGTTATCAACTATAGAAAACCCCATTTCTGCCTTCCCTGGATTCTGCCATACGGTGAAGGGAAGGGGGTGAACAAAGGGGCTTTGTGGCCCTCACTTCCTTCAGTACACTTCAAAGGGACTGGATGTGGATAGCACCAAAAGGACTAACCATAAGAATGGGGCTATCACCTTTCATGTACTCCTCTCTGAAGTCTCCCTCCAGCTGGCAGTAAGGAAAAGGGGGTGGGAGTGTAATGCCTGAGACTGTCGCTGGAAGAAGGGGGTGATTGGGTGAGGCTACTGGGGAACCCCTTAAAACCTTGAATGGGAGAGCTTGGACCCTAAGTCCTGTCTAGAACGCCTGCAACCATTTTCTCTTAATAAAGGATGCCTGTTGGAAGAACTATTCCAAGAGTTCTGTCGTCTTAAGATGCAAAGTGGGGTGGGTCCTTACAAGCGGCCCCCAACCATTTGGGCACCAGGGACCGGTTCTGTGGAGAGAGTTTTTCCCACGGACCAGAGGGGGCCTGGTTTCATGTGTGCCTGACATCCCGCGGATGGTGGTTTGCTTATTTGTGCAGTCCGGTTTCTGACATGCCGTGGCCCGGGGCAGGTCCACAGACTGGGGGTTGGAGACTCGTGGTCTAGAATGCTAGAGGGGAAAAAATCTTTTACTTAGAGCAGTGGTTCTCAACCTTGGCAACTTTAAGACTTGTGGACTTCAACTCCCAGAATTCCTCAGCCAGCTTTGCTGGCTGAGGAATTCTGGGAATTGAAGTCCACAAGTCTTAAAGTTGCCAAGGTTGAGAACCGCTGACTTAGAGCCATCAGAATGGTTCCCCTTCCAGAATTCCTAAAGATTCTGAAGCTCCATTTTCCCTGTTGAGCACCAGGGACCCCCGTTCCCTCTCACCTGAATTTATTTACTTATTTATAGAATAGAATTCTTTATTGGCCAAGTATGATTGGACACACAAGAAATTTGTCTCCAGGGCAGAAGCTCTCAGTGTACATACAAACAATAGCTATACAGGCAAGTTATTAGATTTATATCCTGTCGGCCTCACTATCAGGTGACTCTGGGCAGCTTACAATATTTTGTATTTGTCCATGATCCAGCGCTTAGATCAGTGATGGCGAACCTTTTAGAGACCGAGTGCCCCAAAACCGCCCCTTGCCCCTGCTCTGCCCTCGCCCACCTGCAGGGCCACGCACTGCCTCCATGGCCCACCGCAGCAGATCGCCCAGGCAGCCCTGCAGCACCATGGCAGCCACGCCCTCCGCCCACAGCCCTCAGCATCATCTGCATGCTATGGGGTGCAAGGGCAGAGTCTTGTCCCGCTGCCTGGCTATGTCCTTGGCTGTGCTGCTCCGTGCAGGCCGTGCCTTGGGGCGACTCCCCCCAAGGGGGGCTGCTGGTCAAGAGGGGGCCATGGGGGGAGGCGCGGCTGGAGCGATGGCGCGTGTGCCCACAGAGAGGGCTCCGAGTGCCGCCTCTGGCACGGGTGCCATAGGTTCGCCCCCACTGGCTTAGATGATATGCGCTCGATATGCTCTTGTGCTACAGAGCATGGACAATACGAGACTACAGGTAGTCCTCTACTTACAACAATTCATTTAGTGACCATTCGAATTTACAACGGCCCTGAAAAAAGTGACTTATGACCATTTTTCACACTCGTGGCTTGCAACTCTCCCATGGTCACAGGATCAAAATTCAGATGCTTGGCAACTGACTCATATATACGACGGTCACGGGGTCCCGGGGTCACAGGATCCCCTTTTGCGACCGTCTGACAAGCAAAGTCCATGGGGGGGGAGCCGGATTCACTTAACAGCCTTGTTACTAATTTAACAACTGCAGTGATTCACTTAACAACTGCGGCAAAAAAAAAGTTCATAAAAGGAGGCAAAATTCACTGAACTGTCTCCCTTAGTAACAGAAATGTTGGGCTACCCGTATCAGTTCCCTTTTTTCTAGATCACTGGTTCTCAACCTGTGGGTCGGGACCCCATTTGGGGTCGAACGACCATTTCACGGGGGTCGCCAAACAACGCAGTCCGCCATTTTGTTTTCCCCTTTTCCTTAGCTGTGCTACTCCCTTTTATTCTCCTGGCTTTTGAAAGCCAATAGAATAGACTCTCTTGAATAGAGTCTAATTCTATTGGCTTTCAAAAGCCAATAGGAATTGTCCAGGCTGTCTCTGCCCTGCTGAGCCTGCCAAAAGTCCCATTCTGCAAACAGTGCTGCACCAGTTGAGTAGTCCTCGACTTACGACAGGTTGAGTAGTCCTCGACTTACAACCGGTTGGGGGTCGCGGCATTAAAAAGGTTGAGAACCACTGTTCTAGATGAAGAAATTAAGGAAGGTGGCATTGATGGCAATACGTCTGTGGGACTTCCAGAGGGGTAGCAGCTACCCCAGGTGAAGGCAGCTGAAGTGGTCTTTTCCTGCTTAAAAAACAAAGCAAACGGGTCTGTTTGCACACTCTGTCTTTGTGATGCCCGGGTTCTGCCTTCCATGTCACCCCTAATCAGACTCCTGAGCCAATAATAGAAGGCCTTTGCTATTCCCTGGACCTGGCTCAGTGCACCCTTCCTATCCGATTACCCGACCAAGCGCACTGAGGCAGACAGGGTACCAAAGCCTCAGCTGCACTTTGTCACATGGAAAAACGCAACCTGTGTTCAGGGTTTCGTAAGGCGCAAGACAGCCTTACATATCTGGAGAAATGTCCATGCAGCGGAAAGCCTGTTGGGATCCTGAGCGGGAAGGCTAAGCAATCTCTGGGAGGGAATGCAGCCAGAATGCAACCAGATTAAATACACATTAATCACAAAGCTTAGAGCCAGGAAAGGAAAAGAAGGTTGAAGCAGGAGTGCTGTGCTGAGACTCCAGTAGACTCAAACAGGTACAAACCTCTCCACAGTTTGAATTGAATTGAATACTTTATATAATAATAATAATAATAATAATAATAATAATAATAATAATAATAATAATGATGATGATGATGATGATGATGATGATGATGGAATGATGATGATGATGATGATGATGTTGGAAGGGACCTTGGAGGTCATCTAGTCCAACCCCCTGCTCAGGCAGGAAACCCTATACCATTTCAGACAAATGGCTGTCCAGTTTCTTCTTAAAAACTTCCAGTGTTGGAGCATTCGCCACTTCTGGAGGCAGGTCGTTCCATTGGTTGATTGTTCTCACTGTCAGGAAGTTTCTCCTTAGTTCTAGGTTGCTTCTCTCCTTGATTAGTTTCCATCCATTGCTTCTTGTCCTGCCTTCAGGTGCCTTGGAAAACAGCTTCATTCCCTCTTCTTTGTGGCAGCCCCTGAGATACTGGAACACTGCTATCATGTCCCCCCTCATCCTTCTCTTCATTAAACTAGACCAGGGGTAGGCAACCCAAAACACTCAAAGAGCCACTTGGACCCGTTTCCCACCGAAAACAAAACACCAGGAGCCACAACCCCCTGCTCAGGCAGGAAACCGTACACCATTTCGGACAAATGGCTGTCCAGTCTCTTCTTAAAAACTTCCAAACGTGATCGGACACATAAGGAATTTGTCTCCGATACAGAAGCTCTCAGCAAAGCAACAGAATAATAATAATAATAATAATAATAATAATAATAATAATAATAATAATACCTGGAGACAGCAGAATAGACGAGAAAGAACTGGAGAAGATAACAAAATACAAAGACCTACAAATAGAAATAGAAAGACTGTGGCAAAAGCAAGCAAGGGTATTACCAATAGTAATAGGCTCCTTGGGTGCAATCCCAAAACAACTGGAGCACCACTTGAACACCATTGGCATTGACAAATTCGCTATTAGTCAATTGCAAAGGCGGCCTTACTAGGAACTGCTTCCATCCTGCGACGATACCTGTAATACCATCAAACATCCACATCTGCCTATGGGTTATCTGGCACTGTGGCACGCAAGAGTCTTTCACCCCCCCAAAACAGGGATGTGATTAGTTTATGAATTTAATATTGGACACTGTTAAGTCCTCGAAGCGATGGCGAAGAAGGACGACACATTTCTTCAGAACAATTCTTTATTGTGCTTTCAGTCAAAACTCCAACAACGAGTAAAGGCACGCAGGCCTCCTTTTATATTCCCAGATCCCCGGACACAATGGCAACAAACCGCAGGCACTTTCCCGCCTTGCGCATGTATGCAAGCCAGCACCACTCAGTCTGGTCCCGGGCAGCTTCTGCAAAGCCCGGGACCCTTGCAACATCCCGAGCCTGTAACTGCAGGCTCAGGACACAACAGACATGTTAACATACATGTTAAATAAGTAAAAGAGAAATGTTTAAATAGACGATATATATATATTATAGTAACTTGGGCTGCACCATGTTTTGGCATGGGAAGGTCCCACCATATAGGAAGCTGGATAGTGAGGTCAAGTGGGCAAGGCTGCATTATCACATAAAAGGGTGCATATGGAGAATTACAATTTCCCTTTGTTTTTGAAGGGCAGAGCCTTTTTTGTAAAGAGCATTTAGTTGCTTCCTTCTATAGTATTACAGGAAATTGCTGTTAAGTCTTGGCAAACACTAGCAAATTTGGCAATGCGGTCAGAGGACACTCATAACCATAAAAAGGTTTTTGAGAGATTACATGGAGGCAGTTATGTAAATTTCCTGCAGCACAATGCAATTTGAGCCAAGTTTTTAAAAAATGTTTGTTAGAAAAGGAAGTGGCATTTCAAAGAGATTGAGAGTTAAAAGGGCAGTCATTTTTTTTCCATAAGCATTCCCACATTTTTACAAATACTCACCCCCCCACACATTGTTATTGTGCAATCAATATTTACTGTACTGTTGAAGTTGAAAGAGAAAAAAGAGAGGCCGTTGATTCCCAGTTTGGAAGAGCCTTGGGCCCATCACTCACCCAAGTCTTCAAGCATGAGAGTAGTTAGTTTTGTTCACATTTAAAGGAATGTGCAAGGGATAAAATTTAATCCTTATCTCCTTCCCACCTGAGCTCTGCATTACATCTGTTTTGGCCATTTTCTCTCTGACCTTGTCAAATCTAGTCTCTTCTGTTTGCTGGACATGTGGATTTTCTAGCAAGGCATCAACGTGGAAGGGGCTGGTCTGTTTCTCTCCAACAAAGTTAGACAGTCCTTGAGGGGGCAGGATGGTCCAACATCCTAGAAATGTTCTAATCCTTTGACATTTCCAATATTTGAACAAGCTCACCAAGATGAGGATTATGCCCAAGTGGCAGCGTAATATCTTTTGCATTCGTGATGTTCTCCCACAAGTGCTGGCAGGCCAGGATTTGAAGTGTAAATGAGATTTCCAGAGAGCAGAAAATAGAAAGCCACAGTCACATTCATTGTATTCCTTTAATTTCTCCAATTTCCACTGGGTGGAGGGTGGATCTTACAGCAGTGGGGACTGCCAGCGCAGAAAATTTATCAGTAGAAATTTTATCTTCTCTTGTCTCAGGAAAAAAAAAAAGAACACTTGAATAAATTATAGCTATATACACTCTGTGGCCAAAGAATCCTTGTGCTTGTTTTTTAACCTTTTGGAATCATGAACTGAAAAGCCTCAAAATTTTGAGTTTATTAGAAAAAACATTAATTGAATCAGCTGAAGTACAATTCTACAGAAAGATCAATCAGAGAATGTCATTATCTGTCAGTCTTAATCTACTTATCCAGTGGTTTACAATAACATAAATGTGTCTTTCAGACTGATTTTATTTCTTTTAAATTATATACTCCATCTTTCTGCTTACATAACATTCCAGATGGCTATTTAATTTTGAGGCACAATTGCCTCCTAATAATATGCACACTGCTGGAACATTAAAGGCACAAATTGGTATACTCAGTTTAACGCCATATTTACACACATTATTTTGTGCTGTTTAACATTAAAAGCAAAGCAATTCGGAAGGGCGGTAAAGATTTCACCGATGTTTCTTCTTGATTCCACTGCAAAGAAGGGACAGTATAGCATGAAGACGCTTCAGTGTTTCCAACTGCTTTTTCATACCTTAGCACAGTGTTTCCCAAACTTGACAATTTTAAGGCATGTGGACTTCAACTCCCAGAATTCCACAGCCAGCATTGCTGGCTGTGGAATTCTGGGAGTTGAAGTCCTCATGCCTTAAAATTGTCAAGTTTGGGAAACACTGCCTTAGCAGTATCAACTTTCTCCTCAAAGTCCCTCAATAGCAATGCATCAACAAGTAAATCACACACGTGGTAAAGCCTTCAATTTTCCGCCTGCTTTGCCTTGGTCTGTGTCTTTCTTTTGGGCTGCTTCACCTTCCACTACCATCAACTCAGCATTTTAGCTTTACTTTCACAAAATTCACTGTTTCTTTTACATACAACAGTGCTTGCATTGCACTGATTTTTTTTCCCCCAGAACTTGGAAGAAGACAGGATAAGAAGTAATTGCTAAAAGCTCATTAAACTAAGATCCAATAAAATGGAAATAAGATAACCTTTATTGTCATTTTCCTGCATGCACAATGGCACACATTAAAAAGAAATTCCAATGTGGGAGGAGGAATTTCCTGGCAGGGAAGAACAATTAATCAATGGAACAGCTTCAGAAGTTGTGGGTGCTCCATCACTGGAAGTTTTTAAGAAGAAATTGGGCAGCCATTTGTCTGAAATGGTTTCCTGCTTGAGAAGGGGGTTGGACTAGAAGACCTCCAAGGTCCCTTCCAACTCTTGTTATTCTGTGTATAATTATAATTAGCTGAATAAATTACCATAAATTGTGATAAATTGTGGGCACTCCATCACTGGAGGCCATGGTTTTCCCAGTTGCAATGTATGGCTGTGAAAGTTGAACCGTAAAGAAAGGCTGAGCCCCAAAGAATGGAGGCCTTTGAACTCTGGTGCTGGAGAAGACTCCTGCGAGTCCCCTGGACTGCAAGGCGATCAAATCGGTCAGTCCTGGAGGAGATCAACCTTGACTGCTCTTTAGAAGACCAGATCCTGAAGTTGAAACTCAAGTACTTTGGCCACCTAATGAGAAGGAAGGACTCACTGGAGAAGGGCCTAATGCTGGGAAAGATGGAGGGCAAGAGAAGAAGGGGACGACAGAGAAGGAGGTGGCTGGATGGAGTCACTGAAGCAGGAGGCGTGAGCTTCAGTGGACTCCAGAAGATGGTAGAGGACAGGAAGGCCTGGAGGAATGTGGTCCATGGAGTCACAGTGGGTCAGACACAACTTCGCAACTAACAACAACTCTTGCTGAGACTAGAGCAGGGGTAGGCGACCTTGGCAATTTTAGGACTTATGGACTTCAATACCCAGAATTCCTGAGCCAGCCATGCTGAGGGGAAAGGGAGAGGTTTCCAAGCTGAGCCATAGTAGGAATTCTGGGAGTTGAAGTCCACGAGTCATAAAAGAGCCAAGGTTGCCTACCCCTGGACCAGAGGGTTGGACTAGAAGACCTCCAAGGATCCCTTCCAGCCCTGATTCTATATTCATGATTGAGCACTTCAATCTCTTCATAGAATCCTCTTTCCTAGTGACACACATCCTTGCAAGAACCCCAAAATTATCATGGTTTCCAACTTCATTCAGCCCTGGGCTTTCCTGGTGGTCTCTCATCCAAGACTGACCCACTCTACATGTTTAGTGCTGTTACTCTGCTGACAGTTAGCCAAGCCAATCCCAAATCTGCAAGTTAGGATCTGGCTTGGCTGCACCGCCTTCTCGGTGGGGATGAGGGGTATTGTTATCCCAACCATCCTCAGAAGGCTCTTCCTGTCCGCGGAACTATCCGCTGGCGGATTGTGTGTTGAGGTGACAATGGGCATGCCGCTTGCAGACATCCGAGTCTCTTATTTGCATTTATTTACAAAAGGGAGACGTTGCTTCAACGAACTCATCTCCACAGACAGTTTAAAAAAAGCAAAAACTATTCCTAAAAAAGGGCGGGAAAAAAAAAAGCAACGGCTTTTATAGACTCCGTCTTTGTCCTCTCCCCGCCTCTCCCTCTCAAACAGCCAATGAAAGAGCGGGATACATTATAGACAGGGAAGGTAAACCATTTGTGGGAGGGGAAAAAGGAAAGGAGGACGCCTGGCAGCGCTGATTGGTCCCCTGAAGAAAAAAAAAACAGAACGAAAACGAACTTTCCAACGGCAAACGCGATAGAGAAGGCGAGAGAGAGAGAGAAAACCAAAACATCTGCACGTGACTTCAGGGGTGGGGCCAATGGGAAAGCGAGTCTCCTCTTGCCACCGCGCCCCCTTCTCGGTTGATCAGGATACCTCAGATAAACGAAAAAGAGAAGAGTCGTCCTCCGCCCAGAATGGGCCCGCCCGATTTCTCTCTATTCCAGAGCAAAACAAGGGAGTGCAAATGTCCGTAGACGCCCCTGTGAGCTTAAAAATCATGAAAAGTCAAGATTTCTCCAGTGATTCCAGTGAAAGCGGACGAACAGGAAAAAAAAATGCCCGTTCCTTTTCTTATCTCTGTGGTCGAGGGCGCTTCCGCGATAGAGTTGCCGCGGGCTAGAGCGGCCCCACCTGCATGCGGCTCGGCTCTTCTTCCGGAGCGACTGGCGCCATGGTGCGGTTTAAGAACCGGTGAGGCTTCGACGGGCAGCGGGGACGGGCTGGCCGCTTCGCCCGGGAGCTGGGGAAGCGCGACGGCGACGACGGGCAGGCGGCGCCCACGTCCGGCCGAGACAGCGGCTGCCTTCCCACGACGCGTGCAAACGCGGGTCGTGCGGATTGTGCGAATTCTCTTGGCCATCTGGGCCAAGCCGAAGGCCAGGCGGGCACCTCGTGTGAACGCAGCCAGTCCGACCTGAGGCTTGGCAGGGAGTTTCAGGCAGGACTTGGGAAGTAGTGGAAAAGTCCGGGCTGTAGATGCAGAGCTGGGGAGTCGTGGAGAGAAAGAGCGCTTTGCTTTATTGGGATTAATGTTTATATGTGAGGTTTACCCCTGAATTGTATCTGAAGAGGGATGAGAGGGACGAAAGGAGAGGAGAGAGAAAAGAGTAAAAGAGGGGAGAAGGAAGTAGGAAGGTTGGAGGAGAAGTGGGGAGAAAGGGGAGGAGAGTGCTGAAGGAAAGAGAAGAGGAGAGGAAGAAGAAGGAAGTAGGGAAGAGAAGAAAGGGAGAAAGAAAGTAGAGAAGAAGGAGTGTGGATACAGTGAAAGGGGAAATGGGCGAGCAACACCAAAAGTCATGTGTATGTATTTATTTCATTTTATTAAAAGTATCTTACATATGAATGTAAAAAGAATGTATGTTAACATCTGATAAATATCACGGTATATGTATGGGGGAGAGTTTGGAAAAATAAAAAATAATTTAAATATATATATATATCTGAGGGTGTAGGTTTATAGAATAGAATATCTTTTTTGTCATTGTGTAACTCGCAATGAAATTAAGTAGTATAGTATATACATGTATGTAGTTATATGCAGGTATATACAACATGTTGTGTATACTACAGCATGTTTATATTTATGCTGTGTATGTGTACACTTTGAGAGCAGGCAATAGAATTCCATTTTTAATGTGTGCCAGTGTGCGAACTAAAAAAATGACAATAAAAGTTATCTGTTTAACTAATTGATCCTGCTGGAAAAGTGCTTATTTTTGTTTGAACCGTCTGCAAAAGAGTTTGAGGATGGAACTGGATGCATTGGCAAATAAAGCACATTTGGAAAACTTAAGCAGAATACTTTTGTAAAAAAAATTTTTTTTGCTTCTAGGCTTTTAATTATTATGTGTAAAGGAGAGGGTTGTATTTGCTCTGGTTTAGCCACTAAATTCTCTTGTTGCTGTAATGGGAAGCTTTTACTGTTGCAGCTCTGAGATCCCTTTACTGGAAAATAGTATAGAATGTTTCAAATAAATAATTTTGCTGGCCAAATGAAGAAGCCCTGGTCGACTTGATCTCAAAGGTCCCGAATCGGTCCTTGCATGGCTTTAACCTGACAAGGGCAGGAATTGGTGCTACTGTCTGTGGTTATCACTTTCTCAACTATTAAAACATCTGTTTTCATGTGTCTATCTAAGTATAGAAAGAACACAGTGCATGTGTGCGCCTAGGCCACCCTGCTCTTTGTCTGATCTGGAAGTTATGAAGGTCTGCTGCTGCCCAGCTGCATAAAGCTGGTGGTGCACGATGGGTAGCTTTAAGAGTCCTTTCTTTGATCTTCTGCTCTGCTTTTCCAGGTACTTCCTCTGCGAGATCATCTCAGAAGACCCTCGCTGTCGGCAGTTCATTGAGGAGCGCATAGTGCACAGTGCGGTGAAGAATGCAGTTGCAAGAATACATGGAGACTTTGGAGTCGCCTGTTGCTCGATTGCTTTTTCAGGTCTGGTTTCCAGAGTTTTGGTAGTGCACCGTGCAGGTTCTCCTTGACCAGGGCTAGGCAACCTGGGCTCTTTTATGACTCGTGGACTTCAACTCCCAGAATTCCTGAGCCAGCATAGCTGGGAGTTGAAGTCCATGAGTCACAAAAGAGCCAAGGTTGCCTACCCCTGTCCTTGACTAAGGGCTGTGACGGAACCTGTTCATTGCAGTTGTGATGGTTGTAAAATAAGTCATTGTGTCACCGACCTAATTTTATGACTTGCAATGGTTGTTAAACAAGTCACCATGGTCATTGAGCAAATCCGTTGTTTGCTGTGGTTCATTTTTCCTGAGGTTTTTGGCAATGCTGGCTGGGGAATTCTAGGAGTTGAACTCCACAAGTCTTAAAGTTGTCAATTTTGAAAACCCTTGCTGTAAACTAAAGGAAGCACATTTTGCATGCTGCCCAGGTCCCACTATTTCCCCTGACAAGTTTCTCTGGTTTCTCTCTTCAGTAAGATATGTGAATGCCTACACAGGAGTGGTTCTCTTCTGCTGCCGGAAAGATTTTTATCGACTTCTGTGGTCGTCTCTTCCCTTTATTAGTCACTTAGAAAATAGGAGCCAACACTGCCCCTGCTCTTTTAACACCCTTCATGTTGGAGGTAAGCTTTCTCTTGTAAGAGTCTGCATTTAACATATTTTTTTTTAAAAAAACCTCTCCCTTGTGCATTGCAGTAGAAATTGAGAGGAAGTGAGTTTTAGTCCTCCTTTAGGCACAAAGACACCTGGGTGACTTTGGGCCTGCCACACAGACAGACCAGGAAAAGGACAAAGCAAACCAATAAAACTGCAGAGGTTTTACTTGTTCAGCAGCCTCTGGGAATCAGACATGATTGAACAGGAGGGGGGGGGGAATCAAAAGGATAAATATGGGGGGGGGGGAGTTTCCCAACATTACCTCCTTAGATGTAGCCATCTGAGATGGGCATCAGTCTAAGCAACTCAAAAGGATTCTGTGATCTGGATATATTAAATCAATATCAAAAGAGTTTTTTCATAGGCACAAATTGTCCACAAGTGCTGTTAGTGTAGTTGGGGGTCCATCCAGAAATCATGCTGGAAGCTGTTCGGAAAATGTATTTTCTTTTGCACCAGTATTAGGTACAGGTGTACATGACTTAGGGCAACAAGCCAGTCAGTCAATTTCTTTCACAACCAGTGGATCAGTGCTTGGTTGATCTGAAAATAGAGGACCCTGCTTTTGAGAGAAAGCACTAGTTATGCGTACATGTTATTTCTCTGCTAAAATAGAATGCACTTTAAATATTTCTGGATTTCGTAAATAGTAAATACAGTGTTCCAAGTCATCAAATGGCAGCAGAGATAAAGAGCAGTAGTGTTTTGCTGTCCTCTAGTGGTTATCTGGATTGTTGCAGCTTGCATATTGTACTAGCCCAGTGATGGCAAACCTTTTAGAGCAGCGGTTCTCAACCTATGGGTCGCGACCCCATTTGGGGTCGATCGACCATTTTACGGGGGTCGTCAAACAATGCGATCTGCCATTTTCCCCCCTCGGGGCCACGCCGCGCATGGGGGCGCCACCGCGCATGGGGGTGGTGCCATGCATGCACGCCGCGCATGGGGGCGGCCCCCACATGCGTGCCGCACATGGGGGTGGCCCCCCGCATGCGCGCCGCTCATGCGCGGCGCGTTTGTGTGACGGGGGTTGCCGTCACACAAACGTTGAGAAACGCTGTTTTAGAGACTGAGTGCCCAAACTACAACCCCAAACCCACTTATGTATCATCGGGTCCCGGGTGGGCGTGGCCCATTGGGTGGCCGTGGCTGCAGTGGTAACGGCAGACTGGATGGGACTAAAAAGTTCAATCAATCAATTCCAACTTTGCGAGATCTTTTTTTTCCCGCGAGAAGTTGAAATTGACTGATTTAACTTTTTTTTTTTTGCACATGGCGGAGGCCTAAAGCGAAAAGGTTTTATAAAACCCAGCTGAAGGCCTAGGATTGGGGCGACGGTGCACATGCCCACAGAGAGGGCTCTGAGTGCTGCCTCTGGCACCCGTGCCATAGGTTCGCCACCACTGTACTAGCCTAATCTTCAAGAGTCTTTGATGTATAGTCTTCATTTCTTGCTGTTAAAAATGGGCAACAAGAATATCTCATTGTGGTTTACTCTGTTACTTTTTCCATTGTGTCTCCTTCCATATATTTGGTGCCCACAAGATTTTTATTTGACGAATATTTTTGACCTCTCCTGCTACAATCTGTTTCCTGGCTTTTTAAAAAATCCATTACTCTGAGTGAATATTTAGGCTGCAAGTATTTCCTTGCCTGCAGAGTCCTGATGTCTTCCTTCTCTGCTTCTAGCAACAATCCGCACGTGTCAGAAATTCCTCATTCAGTACAACAGGGACCAGCTACTGCTGCTCTTACGGAACTGTACCAGTGAAGGTAATTAATCATAATCTGGAATGTTGGCCTAGCCCTGAGCAAAGTGCTGCAGCCTCTAACTTAGAACAGAATAATAGAGTGGGAAGGGACCTTGGAGGTCATCTAGTCCAACCCTCTCCTTGAGCAGGAGACCCTTTACCACTTGGATAAATGGCTGTCCAATCTCTTCTCGAAAACCTCCAGTGATGGAATTCCCACAACTTAACCTTCCTTTCTAAAAAATCTCTCTGAAACCCAAGTAAGACCTATACGCTTTCAGTAAAATGAGGAATGAGGCAGTGGCAGGCCACAGCTTGATAAATCAGTTCTTTAGAGCTGTGTTGTTTGTAGTGGTTGCTTTAAAAAAAAAAAAAAAAACATGAACTGCAGCCTCCAACCCAGGAATTATGCAGGTCCCTGTTATAGGAAGACAAATCCTTGTATATCTCCTCGATTATATCTCCTGAAAATATATGGACTTCAATTCCAGTTGCCAAGATAGAGAAACACTGTCCTAGCTAGTCTGAGATCAGAATGCCTTTTAAAAAGAGATTGAATCTAACATTACCAAGAATTGGTTACTAATTACCTAATTGCGTAAGCACTGGGGTTCCCTTGGCCTTCTTCCTCCCCCCCCCCCTTTTTGGCTACTTTTTTTTCTTTAAATCAAATCCCCTATATATTTTTCACAAAGAATGACTATCACCCATAAGTACAGTACAGTGGGAGTACTGAAAACCTGTGCAGAATACCAGCTTCCTGGAAGTCTGAACTTGCTTCTTCTAATTTCTAATTCCTAATGGTCAAAAAGTGAAATCTGGATGGTGTATGAATAGTCAAAGCCATGGTAAAGCAAAAGGTGGGTGGTAGCCATTTGCTGTTGCTCCAGATGCTTGAACTCAAGACCAACAGGGTTAGATAATCAAGAACGGCCATTCGTTGGGTGGGGAATTCTGGGTGCTGCAGTCCCAGTTGGGGGAAGTATTTCTCAACCTTGGTTAACTGTAAGACTTCAGCTTCCAGACTTCCTCGGCCAGCAGAAAGTGAGTGGCTAGGGAATTCTGGGATTTGAAGTCCACAAGACTTGTTGAAGTTGCCAGGATTGAAAAACACTAGAGACACCCCATTGCCATTACTTCAACTGAATGAGGGCCACTGGAAGAGGGTGAGGCCTTTATTAACATGCCAGTGAGGGTGTCTTGCAAATTCCTTTCACCTGTTTTAACAGCTGATAGAGAAGCTATCCGGAAGTCGGTCCAGAGCTGTGCGCTTGTGGGAGTGGAGCAGTTCCAGAGCAAAGATGAAGAGAGTGAGGAGAACACGGACTGAATCACATCACCCCTGAAGTGCTTAGGCAAGGAGAAGGATTGTGTGCTTCTCATGGGCAAAGATCAGCACTTTCCCCCCCCCCCTTCTATTTTTATTTTTACACATCTGTTTATAAAACTAGCTGAAGCTGTGTGTATCCGCCAAGGGCCTCTGCTCCTGTTTGCTCAAGGGCAGAGGAGGGGAGGGAAGCTTTTTGACCCATAGGAAAACCACAAAGAGCTGGACACTGGTTGGAAATTATGGTGCAGCATGATGCCTGTTTTCTAAGCGTGGCTTTAGTGCATTTCCTAGAAAACTAAGACCATGAATTCACACGGGGTCCACTGGTGGATTTGCAGAGTGCAGTTCGCAAGTCTGCAAAGATGGCAGCCTGAGCAGCAAGTAGGCGTGGTTGGCAGCACCCAACAGCCCACAGAGCAGGCAAAATGGTGTCCTTCCATCTCAGATAGGAACAGCAAAAGGCTACCCAAGTGAAACCCAGTTGACGAGCAGTAGCAAATCTAGAAGATTGTTTGGGATGTAATTAGCAACAGTTAACAAGATCTGAATTTGGAAGATGCGCACGTTCTTGGTACATTTTCCTTTTTTGAATCATTCTGATAATTTCATATTGTAGTTAGGTTTATTATGTTGAAGGCATACCATTAATGGAGACTAGAGTACTGTTCTAAGGGGCTAAACAATGAAATAAAAAACCAAAATTTCATGAGTGTATTATTTTCAAGGGTGTGTGTGTGTGTGTGTGTGTATGTGTTGGTGGATGAAGTGAGCCATCCAGACACTCAGGATCAGAGGGCTGTTTAAGGACCCACCCCACTTTGCATCTTAAGAAGACAGAACTCTTGGAATATTTCTTCCAACAGACACCCTTTATTAAGAGAAAATGGTTGCAGGCGTTCTAGACAGGACCTGGGGCCCAAGCCCTACGGTTCAAGGTTTTAAGGGGTCCCCAGCAGCCCCACCCTACCATCTTTCCAGTGACAATCCCAGGTCTTACATTCCGCGGGCGGGAGACTTCAGAGGGGAGTAGATGAAAGCTGATGGCCCCATTGTTATGCTTTAGTCCTTTTGGTGGTATCCACATTCAATCCCTTTGAAGTTGTACTGAAGGAAGTGAGGGCCATAAAGCCCCTTTGTTCACACCCCTTCCCCTTCATTGGATGACAGAATCCAGAGAGGGCAGAAATGGGGTTTTCCATAGTCGATAACGAGATATGAAACATAATTGGATTCTGACAAGGGCATTCAAATGTGTATGTATCTATCATGCCTCTGTTTATACAACCCAGGATTGTATTGGCTGTTTTTGGTTGCTGCTGCACACAGCTGGCTCATGGTCAAGTGATCGTCCACTTGGACTCCAAGGTCCCTCTCACAGTTACTGTTTTTGAGCCAAGTTTGAGCTTTTGGGGGCATGGCGTGTCATATATATACGGACAGCGTGGTCTGTGAATCTTGGATTTAGCACACAGAAAGTCATTAGACATCCTGCTGGCTGAAGTACTAATAGTTGTACTATTTTGTATCTGAAGCCAAAGCAGCATCTACAGGGAGCCCTAGACCATTCATTTAATAAAGGTTCAAAACTTATAACGGCCTCGAAAAAGTGACGTAATGGCCCATCCCATCCTTGAAGTTACGTCACGTGACCCTCGTCATGAGATGAGAAGCTGGGTGCTTGGCAGCCAACTTCATCTGTGATTGTTGCAGGAGTCTTGCAGTCACACGATCGTGACCCGAGACCTTCCCAATCGTCTTCTGACAAGTCAAGTGAATCAAGAGAAACCAGGTTTACTTAAGTGCACGATTCACTTAATGACGTGACTCACTTAGCAATTGCGGTCATAATTTATTCATTAAACTTCTATGCCACCCATCTTCTCCAAAGATGACTCTAGGCAGCTTACAATCAATAAAAACAAGATAAACCGTTAGGACAGTATTAACACTAAAACTGATTTAAAAATCGACAAAAAAGGAAGGAGGGGAGCAAGGTACACACTGAGAGGAAGGGGGGTGTCTTAGCTTAAGAACCAGAGTAAAACTGGTTATAAAATTGGACTCAGTCCCCTGGTGACTCACTTAACTACTATACTGCTTAGTGACTGAAATTGGTCAAGTCGAGGGCCACTGGTATTAACCAAAAACAAGTTTCTACAATCCCACCATATACCGAGGGAAGATTCTCAGGGAGGAACATATACAGTCTTTCAGGTATGATTTAAGAAAGGTTATTCCAGGCATCTACTACTAAAAGAGATCACACAGATCATTGGTCTGTTAGTCTTAAGTTGCTGCCTGATGCGTTACTGGTTTGGTCTGCAACGGAGTAACAAAGCCACAGCTTCCTGTTCTGGAAGATCAGCTACATGTTTTTCACCCGGGTAATGTCTGATCATAACGAAGCAAACTGATTGCAAAGGAGTCTGACTCAATCAAAAATAGAACGAGGGGAAAAAGAAAAAAGAAACCCTTGTGCATATGGTTTATTGCAACTATTTACCTTTGCTGGTAGATTACACTGAATTTTATCATAGTCAATGGAAATGACACTTTAGTACGAATTTAATTTCAGATCAAGCCAAAAGCAACGCGGGAGGAGAGCTTTTCTCAAAACAGAAGAAACGAAAGTGGGGAAAGAACACACGTACTCCTATCCAACTGGATTTGGGCACCCAGCAAATGCCAGGCTCCTCTGGGTTGCCCCTTCTGTGCAAAGCGAAATGCTGCTCCCCATCCCTCCCCCCCCCCAGGAATTAGCACCTTCACCCCAAAAGCAGCCACTGCACACGGATTGACCAGGGTAGCTTTCATCCAACAAAACGTCTGCACACACCGGTCTTGGCAGAAAGACAAAGAATAGCAAGGGGAGGCAGGAACTGAGTTGCGTGCACCACCACCTACTGCTCATCCAAATGCTAAGTAAGTGGGCACAGCAAGTATTGGTTGGTGTCTTCCCCATGTCCAGCAACTTGGTTGCGCTTAGCCCACTGCAGCCCCAGGCTGATTGCACTCAACCCCTCACCCAAATGGCAAAAGCAGCTGTGCACCCTCCACCCAGATGTTGTACTTCCACAGCCCAACGGCAAGCCAGGTAAACAGCCTGGCATATAACACACATCCTTTTGGCCAGGGGTGTGTGTTGCAATACTTCAGTTTGGTATCAACAAGCAACCAACATATGCCCATTTTTAATCATCCCTAGCCCTCTCCTCCGCCCCCCCCCCCGCTTCTCAGAAACAGATTGTGTCCCGACTAAAATAATTTATCTATAGCAGCAAAAACACAAAAGCAAACCAAATAAATCAAAAGGAGGAAGAATTTGCCCATTAATAAAATCACTTTGTGTGAACCACTGAAGTACTGAACAGGAGTTTTTGCTTCTGCTTCTTTTTCTTGCCTCGCTTTTCCTCTGCAAAAAAAAAAGAAAAGAAAAACAGCCATCAGGGCCTTTCGGGGCAATTTTCATTTGTGCAACTTTCATTTCATTTGCTGAACTATTTGCAAGGGGAGGGTAGCCCTAACTGGGGAGGAATCTCCTCTCAAGCCTGGCGGCAGTGCTGACCGGTGCCCCGTCTGTCCCCAAGCCAACATTCCTAGGCAGCTGTGCTTGAGGAGCAAAGAAGCTGCAGCTTCTGCCATATCTGCCTACGGTGTGATGCATAACAATTTTATTTTGTTAAAAAATCCACTCTTGCCAGCAGACATGTAGAGTTGGCTAAATATTATTTCCTGGCACTTTTTTTTTTAAAAAAAAATATTTATTTAGTAGTAGTAGTAGTAGTAGTAAAGTTGGAAGGGACCTTGGAGGTCATCTAGTCCAACCCCCTGCTCAGGCGGGAAACCCTACACCATTTCGGACAAATGGCTATCCAGTCTCTTCTTAAAAACTTCCAATGTTGGAGCATTTACTGCTTCTGGAGGCAGGTTGTTCCACTGGTTAATTGTTCTAACTGTCAGGAAGTTTCTCCTTAGTTCTAGGTTGCTTCTCTCCTTGATGAGTTTCCACCCGTTGCTTCTTGTCCTGCCTTCAGGTGCTTTGGAAAATAGCTTAATTCCCTCGTCTTTATGGCAGCCCCTGAGATATTGGAATACTGCTATCATGTCCCCCCTTGTCCTTCTCTTCGTTAAACTAGACATACCCAATTCTAGCAACCGTTCCTTATATGTTTTAGCCTCCAGTCCCCTAATCATCTTTGTTGCTCTTCTCTGCCCTCTTTCTAGAGTCTCAACATCTTTTTTACATCATGGTAACCAAAACTGGATACAGTATTCCAAGTGTGGCTTTACCAAGGCATTGTAGAGTGGCATTAATACTTCACGTGATCTTGATTCTATCCCTCTGTTAATGCAGCATTTGTTGATTGGTTGATTGATTGGTTTAATGTACTGCCCAAGGCAGCTTACAACTCATGATCTCAGCGAGACTAGTGCAAGTTGGCATTATCACCCCATCTAAAAAGATTATGACTCGTACACTGTACGGGTAACCCTCGACTTCCATTTAGGGATCGTTCAAAGTTTCAACAGCACTGAAAAACGTGGCTTGACCATTTTTCGCCCTTAACGGCCATTTCAGCACGACCACAGTCATGTGATCAAAATTCAGATACTTGGCACCGTAACATACGACGGTCGCAGCGTCCCGGGGGTCATGTAAGAAATCCCCCTTTGCAACTGTTTGACAAGCAAAGTCCACGGGGAAGCCAGATTCACTTAACAACTGTGGCAAGAAAAGTCGTAAAATGGAGCAAAACTCACTCAACAAATATCTCACTTAGCAACAGAAAGTTCGGGCTCAACTGTGGTCATAAGTGGCAAATAGATGGGGAAGAAATGGAGGTCGTGACAGATTTTATCTTCCTGGGCTCCAAGATCACCTCAGATGGGGACTACAGACAAGAAATTAAAAGACGCTTGCTCCTGGGGAGGAAAGCTATGGCAAATCTAGACAGCATACTAAAAAACAGAGACATCACCCTGCCAACAAAAGTGCAAATAGTCAAGGCCATGGTTTTCCCAGTTGCAATATATGGCTGTGAAAGTTGGACCGTAAAGAAAGGCTGAGCGCCAAAGAATGGAGGCCTTTGAACTCTGGTGCTGGAGAAGACTCCTGCGAGTCCCCTGGACTGCAAGGCGATCAAACCGGTCAGTCCTGGAGGAGATCAACCCCGACTGCTCTTTAGAAGGCCAGATCCTGAAGTTGAAACTCAAGTTCTTTGGCCACCTAATGAGAAGGAAGGACTCCCTGGAGAAGGGCCTAATGCTGGGAAAATTGAGGACAATAGAAGAAGGGGACAACAGAGAATGAGGTGGCTGGATGGAGTCACTGACGCAGTAGGCATGAGCTTAAATGGACTCCAGAGGATGGTAGAGGACAGGAAGGCCTGGAGGAACATTGTCCATGGGGTCGCGATGGGTCAGACACAACTTCGCAATTAACAACAGCAACACTTGTATTAAGCTGGAGAAATTTAAGACAGGAATGACCACGATGGGGCAAATGTCCTGGGGATGACTAAAGAAACGGGTAGCCCAGCTGCACCTGCATTTGCACAGAATTAAGGGCTAACAACGCCCTTTTCCTTGACTTACCTAAGAGGTGGTCAGAAGTGGACGGTGTGTCCAGTTTGAGGAAGGCTGCCTCGATAGCTTTACTGAACGAGTTCTGGAAACTAGGCACAGGCACACGGTCCGAGCTGTCACTCTCCGCATCGCTGTCTCCTGGAGCCGGAGGTGCCCCAGTGGGGGTCTCTTCTGAAAAATGAGTGGGGGTCTCTTCTGAAAAATGTGGCTTTGAGATTCCTGGAAAGGCTAAACAGGCTCTCACCATCATCACGAGCTCTTCTCGGGTGGCTCTCCCTTTGTCAGGAAAAGATTGAGGCCTTGGGCCTTCCAGGTGGTCATGGGTTAAAATGTACAACTCATCTGAATATTACAAGAGTGCTTTAGGGCTTTCCTTGGCTCATTTTACGCTTAATCTTATTGACAGAGGCTCACTTTTAGTGCATTTCATCACTGTTGTTGGCCATTTCAAATGTGAGGCCCAAGGAAGATAGGATCATCAACTGAGACCTTCACCGCACGATTATTTAGAAAGGACTACTGTAAAAAACTGCTGAATATAAACAGCAGCTCCCTCACATTGATGATCTTACTAGATGATGAAACATCTTTGGGCAAATGAACCACCACCAGGAGTAGGCAACCTCGACTCTTTTATGATCATGGACTTCAATTCCCAGAATTCTAGAATCAGCATAAAAGAGCCGAGGTTGCCTATCCCTGGACTAGCCCAACAGAATAATCCCGCTTACCTTTCTTCTTTGGCTGAGAACCATTCCACAGTTCTGGTTTGGCTTTTCCAGCCCTCAGCATCTGAAAAGTTGCAAGATGGGACTCAGAAACCAGATTATTCGCCTCACATGCTGACTTTTTATTGATTTGGGAGTCAAGCTGGATCATCTGTTTACCAAGTGATTACCAATAAAACGGCTTGTAACAAATGAGAAAGGGAATAGCAATTTCTACAATTCAGATTTATTCAGCAGTGGAGGCCAAGTTCAGGCTCAACTTCTGCTCTCCAGAAAATGAGAAGGTCTTGCAAACAGCCGCACCCACCTGGGCAAATGAGGGGAAGGCAGGGTCCTCCTCCAGGCTTCCAATAAGGAACGGGGGACTGCCAAGGCTGGAAGAGGACAGCGGAGTCAGCAAGGACTCTGGAAGACACAAAGCCAAATATTGAGTATGAGAATGAAGACTCGTTACTAAAGAGGCAGGGAACGTAAGTTACAGGCTTTTGATACTGTGCCCCCCAAATTCCACTTTTATTACTGTATTAACCCTCGTTTTTCAGACATGGGCATCCTGTAATTGATTTTCAGTTCTCTTAGAGTTCCAGCTTGCAAACGTCTATCGCTGTCAAAATCCAATTAGATTTCATCTCTAGTGATCGACTATGGAAAACCCCATTTCTGCCCTCTCTGGATTCTGTCATACGATGAAGGGGAAGGGGGGTGAACAAAGGGGCTTTATGGCCCTCACTTCCTTTGGTACAACTTCAAAGGGACTGAATGTGGGTACCACCAAAAGGACTAAACATAATAATGGTGCCATCAGCTTTCATCTACTCCTCTCTGAAGTCTCCCTTCCACCAGCAGTGAGGAAAAAGGGGTGAAAATGTAACGCCTGGGATTGTCGCAGGAAAGATGGTGGGGTGGGGCTACTGGGGCCCCTTAAAACCTTGAACCGTAGGGCTTGGGCCCCAGGTCCTATCTAGCACGCCTGCAACCATTTTCCCTTAATAAAGGATGCCTGTTGGAAGAAATATTCCAAGAGTTCTGTCTTCTTAAGGTGCAAAGTGGGGTGGGTCCTTACAATCGCTTTGCTTTTGGAAGCATCTGGCAGGCCTGCAGCTGCATTACGATCCCCCTGGACTGAGTTATGCAAATGTTAAGTGTCACCACTGACTGGTGCAGGAAACGGAATTGAATAAGCCTTTACACAAGTGTTTCTCAACCACAGCAAGTGTAAGATGTGTGGACTTCAACTCCTAGCATGCTGGCTGGAGAATTCTGGAAGCTGAAGTCTGCACATCTTCCAGCTGCCAAGGTCCAGAAATGCTGCTTTAGAAGACGCTGCTGATGGCTGACGTTGCTTTGGCTGCTCACCTGACTGGGAAGTGGGACTTCCTCCAACACAAGCTGGCAGCAGGTGACTCTCATCCTCAGGACCAGCAGGCTCTCCGGAGCCAGCGCTGAAGGCCGGAAACTGCTGCAGGTTCTCTAACGCAATCCGGACCTCTGGATCTAGACGTAAAAGCAGAAGTTGCACTTCCATAGCGAACTCAATAGTTTTCTCTTCAAGTACCCTGGTCAACTGAAGTTAGGCTCCTTCCTTTTCTTCCCAGGAGCACTGTGGCTTCTCTACTTGGTTTGTTCCATTTTTGCACTAGGCAAGCAAACTTTGCCAAAGTATGGTGCAAATGATCCCTTACTACAGACTTTGCTTCCCATCTCTGCCAAACTAGGCCTAGACGTGCGCCTTTCCCCCTTCCATTCAATTGTGTCTGATTGGACAAGCACCCTGCAGTTTTCTTGGCAAGGTTTTCACAAGTGGTTTGCCACTGCCTCCTTCCCAGGGAAGGGAGAATGTGCCTAGACACTTGGCTTTGTGCCCATGGCAGGATTAGAACACACAGTCTTCCTGAGGTAGCTGGATGCCTTCGCCACTACACCCAACTGGCTGACTCTGCCTGCATACTGGGTAATAAAAGACACACAGATGTACTGGCGTATGGTCTGGGATTGGGCAATAGAAATGACTAGGCAAAACATTCAATACAAACCGGAGACATTACTATTAGGAATACTAGAGAAAAATGTAAATAAAGAGGACACATATTTAATTATCCTTGTGGTCACAGCAGCAAGGATACTATTTGCTCAAAAGTGGAAAGCAATGGAAGTACTGAATGGGGAAGCACTAATAAAGAAAATTATGTACTGCGCAGAACTAGGTAGGATAACTAAAAGATTAAAAAATCAGGAAGAAACAGAATTTTATCGAATATGGAATAAATTTTATAGATGGAGGGAAAAAAATGGAGGTCACAGTAAAGAGATAAACTGAGATAGAGACTAGAAATGTTTAGGGGACTGGAGGCTAAAACATATAAGGAATGGTTGCTAGAATTGGGTATGTCTAGTTTAACGAAGAGAAGGACGAGGGGGGACATGAGAGCAGTATTCCAATATCTCAGGGGCTGCCATAAAGAAGAGGGAATTAAGCTATTCTCCAAAGCACCTGAAGGCAGGACAAGAAGCAACGGGTGGAAATTAATCAAGGAGAGAAGCAACCTAGAACTAAGGAGAAACTTCCTGACAGTGAGAACAATTAATCAGTGGAACAGCCTGCCTCCAGAAGCAGTAAATGTTCCAACACTGGAAGTTTTTAAGAAGAGACTGGACAGCCCTTTGTCCGAAATGGTGTAGGGTTTCCTGCCTGAGCAGGGGGTTGGACTCGATGACCTCCAAGGTCCCTTCCAACTTTACTACTATTCGTTGTATATAAGTATATTATATGTAATTCATGTACAATATGGACTGAGATGTCAGTCAAAGACGATTTACCATGTTCAATGTTTTTAATCCTTTTTTTTTCTTTGTACTTAATAATTTTTTTTTTAAACAAAAAGACACACAGATGAGCTGTGCTCAGGACCGCCACTCACATTTGCCCTGCTTCTTGTTTTCCTCCATCTCAATTCTGCGTTCCCGACGTCGTTCATCGCGCGCTTTCTTCTGCCTAAGCCGCTTTCGTTTTTCAATGTCATCTGGGGGCCATTGGAAGAGAGTCTGGGTGAGGTGGGCTACTGTGGGCAACCAAATCTCCCGTTCAGGTTCCTCTCCCCTATCCCTCAGAAGCCCAATCCAGCGCCCGGACTTCAGATTTCACTGACTACTGAAGTCATTCATGGATCCAGTCTCTCATTTCCAAATTCAATACTTCCATTAACTGCCTTTCTTTTTTCAGCCCAAATCTCAAATACTAGGTGTAACGCTAGGGATGGTGCTCCTCGATACACCCACGTTACACCTATCCTCCGTGAGCTGCACTGGTTGCCTATTGGTCTCCGGGTCCAATTCAAGGTGTTGGTCATTACCTTTAAAGCCCTATATGGCTCAGGGCCAGGCTATTTGCGAGACCGCCTACTACCTCATAGTTCCCTACGTCCGGTTAGATCCCACAGGCTGGGCCTCCTTCGGGCCCCGTCGGCCAAGCAGTGCCATTGGGCGGGGCCGCGGAGGAAGGCCTTCTCTGTGATGGCGCCCACGCTTTGGAATCAGCTCCCCCCGGAGATTAGGACCGCTCCCACCGTTGGTCTTCCATAAGCTACTTAAGACCTGGCTTTTCCGGCAGGCCTGGGGTTTATAAAACCTTACCCCTGGATGATTGTTTGTGTATTGTTGTTTTGTTATGTTTTATGTTTTTTTTTTATTGTTAGCCGCCCAGAGTCCTTCGGGAGTGGGGCAGCTTATAAATTTTAAAAATAAATAAATACTAGATTTGGGCTAAAAACATTCAGAAAAACAAGCAGAACATTCGTTTTTCCTCACTGGTTTAATTTAAAAATGAGAGGATATGTTGTCTAAGCTGTTTTTTAGGTAGTGTTTCTTGTGGGTAATGTAAGTTGGAACTTGAAAGTAAAGCTGTTGACTAAATCCCTGGGGATTTCACGGCCACGTCCGTCAAGCTTCCTTAGGCCCAACAGGAACACGCCTGGACCTTTTCTCTCCTGTCCCAGAACAGCCTCCAGCTGCAGCATCCCTAGCGGTCTTCCAACTAAAAAAAACTAAGCGTGGCTCAACTCTGAACTCCTGTGGGTTTGTCAGGTGCTGCCACCTGCTAAATAGAGGATTAACTTTTTCTTGAAATCCCTTTTTTATAGCAGAAAGCAGAACTCCTAGAGATCTGCTTTTCTGATCTCACCTGAAAACATCTGCAGGGTTTCCTTCGAAACGACAGGAGACTTCAAAGCTAATTCGCAGATACTGAACTCACAGGTGAGGGGCAAATGGCAGAGGTAGCGATGACGCTGACGCACATCCTGCAGGCGGGAGTTGTGGTTTAGAGAAGAGAAACGGACCCCCAACTCTTCTCCCCCCAACTGTGGGGGAATTTGCACGCGCAGCAAACTGCCATGCTTTCCCCCCCACAAACCTCATAACCTTTTGATACCCTTCGTCCCAAGGAAGCAGCCAAAAGATCACCCCCTTTTGATTTAATATCTTACCTACCTAAACAGATAATATGCTTAGTTCCTTCCCTTATCTCTTTCCATCTTTATCTCTTCTTGTCTTTCATCTACCTGTATTTGTCTTTACCTGATCTCTGACCATGTAATATGTTACTAGAAAATAATTGCTTATATGAAGGAATTTTTCAATTACTTTATGTCAACAGCTAAAGGTTAAACTTCTAACTGTAAAATGTCAGCAGTTAATGGCAAAGCCTATGTATGTAAAAAGTATATAAGAAAGAATAAACTCAGAGTTTGTCAAGCTGTATCCTGCAGCTTCAAACCTCTGCTCAAGACATACCTGTGTCTTTTTCTTAGCATCCTACACCCAACTCCGCTCTTCCGATTGCCAGCATGCAAAACAGGCAATCCCAAAAGGCTCCCAGAAAGAGTTTGAGCAAGGACTGAACTGAAACATCTCCTAGCAGACGACAGCTCCGATGCTCCTCCCAGAGCAGGAGTAGGCAACCTTGGCTCTTTCATGACTCGTGGACTTCAGCTCCCAGAATTCCTGAGCCAGAAGAGCCAAGATGTTGCCTACCCCTGTCCCAGAGGCAACGTCTGGCCATCCACAAGGGCCCCAGGCCCACTCGTTACCTCCGTCATTGAGTGGCCAGATATCTCCACCACAGTAGCTGTGATCTTCTGTGGGCTCTTCTCAAGGCTCCCATATTCATGCACGAGGCAACGGACGTTCACTGGGTGCAGATACAGACACTGCCCGTCTTCAGCTGCACCATCAGAAAAAACAAAACAGTTGCAGGACAGTGATTT
Organism: Crotalus tigris; assembly: GCF_016545835.1. Lineage (NCBI taxonomy): Eukaryota > Metazoa > Chordata > Lepidosauria > Squamata > Viperidae > Crotalus > Crotalus tigris. The sequence goes on along the minus strand of NW_024100139.1, from coordinate 188,781 downwards.
AAGATTAGGAACTTAAAATTCTAAGGATCTCTGTTGGTGAGAATTTTAGCAATTAAGATGAACGGTTTGCTGAAACTTTTTAAGTAGGAGGGTATTAATAGATTTACTTAGGGGTGGGAAAAAGAAAAGAAAAGAAGAAGGGAAAGGAAAAAAAAAAAGCAAAGAGCCAAGTTTGTCGAATGTAAGTTTGTTGGTTGGGTTATATTGGAGGGAAAATTTTGTGTTTATTATGGATGAATGGTTGTTTAAAAGAAATATACACCTCAGCGTGGAGAAGATGGATAAATTACATGTAGAGTAAATATGGGTTAGAGTTGATATGGGATTAAAAAGTATTATTTAGATTATGAATAATTGTTAGTTTTTAATTTGGAATCGCTTATATTGTTGTTGTTGTTTTGCTTAAATTTGTTTTGTATTCGAGTTAAAGCACATTATTGATTTTGTTATTTGTATAGTTGGAGAAGTTTATTTAGAATTTGCTTGTTTATTTGTAACCCTGTAACCAGCTCTGGGAAGTGAGGGGGGGGAGGGAGGGAGGAGGTTATTTCAGGGGGGGGATATTGTTAAAAACTTGTATAAAACTTTTCAATTAAAAAAAAAAGGTTAGGAACTTAGAACAACCCCTCGGGGTAAGACAGCAGGTAGTTCTTGACTTAGGACGACCATTAGGACCAGGATTCCCTTTGCTAAGCAAGGCAGTCATTAATGAGTCGTTTCTGATCTTACTGCTTTTGACTCGGCTGTTAAGTGAACCCCTGCAGTCGTTAACTCTGAACCATCACTGAACAAGTGGCCGAGTCGAGGACCCCCGTGTGCTCCTGCTCCATATCTAGCAAAGTAAATGAAAGTGCTTTGAAGAGCAGACTACACTCTCGCCAAGGCCACGGAGCTTTTTCTGGAGGGCTATCTGGGCAGCTGCAGAAAAGGGAAACTCTGTGTGTGTGTGTGTGTGTGTGTGTGTGTGTGTGTGTGTGTGTGTTAGATTCTGGAGCAGAAAGGTGCACTGAGCGATTCTGACGAGGCATCTAAGCCAACTCAACTTCCGCCTGACAGTGTTATCGATACACTCCGTGTCAAGAAGCAGCAACCGACTCTTCTTCTAACCGGCAAAAGCAGGATTTCAACTCTACTGCCGACCTGCTGAGGACTGTTTACCAAATTAAACACACAGCAAGGTAGCACTGATCTCAGCTTCGGAAGCTGCAGCCCGTCCTACAATAGGAGCCAGCATCTGGAGAGCCCTCAAGGTTCCTGCAGGGCCTGAGTATTCAATGAAAAGCTGAGATAATCGGGGAGCGGGTGGAAACATCAGCTACTTCTGCTCTGACACTCCCTCCCACTTGTCTCCCTTTTATGCTACAATTGTTTGACATCCACCTTAAAACACAAAGCTTCTCCCCAACACCCAGCACTACGGGACTGACCTTGGTAGAAGTAATAGGATGGAGGACTCTGTGTGTGTCCACTGGCAAACTCAGCCTTAGGTTTTCCAGAGGCAGGGGCACTCAGAATGGCTTCCCCTGCTTCGCTTGGGCTTGCCGCATCCGTGTTCCTCTCCATGCCGTTATCCGCCGCTGCCTCTGCACTGTCCAAAGCAGGGGGACTTCCATTCGCGGGACCCACGGGGGGAGATTCCAGCAATTCATCATTGAAAGCAGAAAGATATTCTAGCACGCACTGCAACAATAAAAAAAAAGCAGTTAGTACCCACTGGTCCTGTCCCAGTCCCTCCGTCAAGACAGCAGAGGCCAGCACAAAGACAAAGAAGGGAAACAATGGCCGGGAAGAGAAAATTGGAGAATCGTACTCCAGAATAATGGCCAAGTTTGTCTTTATTTTAAAACTCGGTAGAAACGGATCGCCAAATGGGCAGCCTCGGGAGACAAAGGGTTCTCTGGGAATCTCTGGGCCGACACGAGCAAGGGCCTCGGGTTCTCACTCCTGGGCACTCTCAAACTCTCAACACTGCCTTCAGGCAACCCACAAACAAGCCCACAAGAAGATGAGCCGAGGTGGCGCCCCATTTTGCCCCATTTTACGAACTTTCTTGCCACAGTTGCTAAGTGAATCTCTGCAGTTATTAATGACCATGTTACTAACTTAAGTCAATCTGACCCCGGAACACTGCGACCGTCGTAAATAGGTGAACTAATGGCCGAGCATCCAAATTCTGATCACATGATCATGGGGATGCTGCAATGGTCGTAAGTATGGAAAACGGTCATAATTCACTTTTTTTCAGTCATGCTGTAACTTTCCACAGTCACTAAATGGACTGTGAATGTCGAGGACTAGCTGCATTAGCAACCTTAAATCTTGTAAGATGTAAAATTTAAAATGTTGTCATATAAATTCCCTCAGTTGGAAACAGATTTCCTGCATGTGTGAAAAGATTATATATACAAATGACAGATACTACTACAGAGGGAGAGCAGGTATTTGTAGTTTCCTACTTATAAGGTGGCGCAGCAGTTGCAGTGCAGTACTGCAGGCCACTTTAGCTGACTGTGTTCAGCAGGTCAGCGGTTCAAATCTCACCGGCTCAAGGTTGACTCAGCCTTCCATCCTTCCGCGGTAGGTAAAATGAGGACCCAGATTGATGGGGGCAATGTAAATATATATATATATATATATATATTGTCCAAATAATAATGATCACCAAGAGAATATCTATCAAAAATAGAATTTAATCCACCGAGCTTTCGTCAAATACACTTGACATCGTCAGGGTTAAAAGGCAAACGCCGGGGGGGAGTCTTATATACAGTTCTTTAATGCCTGTTTCCGGCTCCTGGAGCGCGTCATAGGCCCCAGCTGATCGGGTTGAGTCCTAAGCATACGCCCCACATCAGCATCTGTCCCCGTTCCATTGCTGGTTTGCGTTCGATTATATGTTGCTTCGTTAGCTGTTACCGGGTTGGGGGTCCAGATCCTTTTACCTTCCCTGCTCATAACCCCTCCACCATCCCACACACAATTTCCCTTTGTGAGCGGGGGTGGGCAATTATCTGCACTGCTTTCAATACCCCTGCAAGCCCCAAGGCTGCTTTGATCTTGTTTTCCTATCCCTCGAGATTGTAACACGGGCTCATAGTCCCCACCCATACTATTCCTCCTCCCCTCCTTCTTCCCGTAGGTTCTCCTGAGCGGTCTGCTGTTCGTTTCCACGCTCTCTCTCTTGCGCACAGTCACGATGTTTCTTGCCGTTGTTCCGCTGTCAGTGCCTCGTTGTTCCATCCATTGTCGATGAGCACCATTGCCGTTCATCCCCAATTCTCCGCTCCCACTCCGTACGGTGCTCTTCCCCTTTAATTGCAGTCGCTGTTTCATCTCGCAACTTTGTGTTGAGAGTATCCGAGGGGGGTGCATTCTTCTACTCGACTGTGATCGGGTTGTCATGGTGTGCGTGGTAATATCCTCAGAGGGGGATTCGTCCTCGGTCTCATCGTCTTGGTTGGACTTAGTTGTATTCCGTTTTTCTTTCGGTTCCTCGGGCTCCACTCCGTCTCCATTCCATCCCACCGGTGATCCGTTCCCTACGGATCGTGGCGCACCCAGCCGCAGTTGCCTGCTAGAGTTAATCTGTTGTTGATCCGGGAGGGGGGAGCTGTCAATGGAGACTCCATTGCTGTAATTGCGTAGGGAGGGGGGCCGGGCGATGTTCTTTTGATTATAAGTTTTTTGATTGGGTCCCCTCCCCACATTAGTACAATTACCGGCACTCCATATTTTTAGAGCTTGGTGCGCTGCACACAAATCTACACGCCGATTAATGGATTCCGTTCCTGAGAACCATGCCTCTTTCAATAGGCGACCTCTTTTTGTCGTATCATTGGCCAAGATTTGGGCGTTCTCAAAATCGAAGCGATGATCGTATTCTGCTACATGGGCCCAGATCTGCGAATGTTGCTCGCCTCGTCTAATAGCCAGCTTATGCTCGTGTAAACGAGTCTTAAGTCTTTTCGAGGTCTCGCCTATATAATTACTCTGGCAGTCTGTGCAATTGATTCTATAAACTACGGCTGACCTCTCGGCGGTAGGGAGCTGGTCCTTGGGGCGCATCACTTTAGCCCGTAGGGTCTGGGTAGGTTTGTGAGCTACCTGTATGTTGTGGGGTGCCAGGAGCCTGGCAGTGGCTTCTGACACATTGCTGATGTACGGTAGCGACACTCGTACGGTTCGTGTCCAGGTTCCTCTCTTTGTTGTCCATTTCGAGGTCCTGATGCCATACTGTGTCGCTTAATAAACCTTGGGGGGTACCCATTCATCCGGCATATACGGAACAGATGTTTTCTTTCTTCTGCCTTAGACTCCATGGTGCTACAGTGTGATTGCACCCGTTTAAACAAGGTCTTAATGCAGCTGGCCTTATGGGAGGCCGGATGGTTGCTATAAAAATGGAGGATTCGATCCGTGTGGGTGGGCTTCCGATAGACCTTGGTGTTCAGGGTTCCATCTAAGGAACGTTGGACCAATACGTCCAAGAAGGCTATCGAGCCCCGGATCTCCTCCTCCATCGTAAATTTAATGTCCGGGTATATTGAATTTAATACTCCCATAAAGCCAGCTAGATGGCATCGTTTGACGACAGCAAAAGTGTCGTCAACATACCGTGCCCAAAACTTGGGCTGTTGACGGGTCATGGCCTCGTGTTCCAATTGTTGTAGAACCGCTTCCGCCACCACGCTGGATATTGGGGAGCCCATCGGTGTGCCCTTGACTTGTTCGTATATACTGTCTTGAAAGGAGAAGTAAGTTGTAAGGCATAGCTCAATGAGTTGCGCTAGATCCCCCGGTTGCAGGGAATCCCGGTGTCCGGTTTTTCCTAGTTTTTCTAATCTATCCCTTAGGACTCTCAGGGCCAGGTCTTGGGGGATGGAGGTGAAGAGTGAGGTGACGTCAAAAGAGACCATCACCTCATCCTCCTCCACCCTAAGGGTCCTGATCCTCTCCAGGAACTCCTCCGCGGATCTAACTGTAGTAGGGCTGCCATCGACCAGGTAGGATATGCGATCACTAAGCCACTTCGCCAACCCCGAAATGGGAGTGCCTCTAAACGACATCTGTTCCGCATATGCCGGATGAATGGGTACCCCCCAAGGTTTATTAAGCGACACAGTATGGCATCAGGACCTCGAAATGGACAACAAAGAGAGGAACCCCGGACACGAACCGTACGAGTGTCGCTACCGTACATCAGCAATGTGTCAGAAGCCACTGCTAGGCTCCTGGCACCCCACAACATACAGGTAGCTCACAAACCTACCCAGACCCTACGGGCTAAAGTGATGCGCCCCAAAGACCAGCTCCCTACCGCCGAGAGATCAGCCGTGGTTTATAGAATCAATTGCACAGACTGTCAGAGCAATTATATAGGCGAGACCTCGAAAAGACTTAAGACTCGTTTACACGAGCATAAGCTGGCTGTTAGACGAGGCGAGCAACATTCGCAGATCTGGGCCCATGTAGCAGAATACGATCATCGCTTCGATCTTGAGAACGCCCAAATCTTGGCCAATGATACGACAAAAAGAGGCCGCCTATTGAAAGAGGCATGGTTCTCAGGAACGGAATCCATTAATCGGCGTGTAGATTTGTGTGCAGCGCACCAAGCTCTAAAAATATGGAGTGCCGGTAATTGTACTAATGTGGGGAGGGGACCCAATCAAAAAACTTATAATCAAAAGAACATCGCCCAGCCCCCCTCCCTACGCAATTACAGCAATGGAGTCTCCATTGACAGCTCCCCCCTCCCGGATCAACAACAGATTAACTCTAGCAGGCAACTGCGGCTGGGTGCGCCACGATCCGTAGGGAACGGATCACCGGTGGGATGGAATGGAGACGGAGTGGAGCCCGAGGAACCGAAAGAAAAATGGAATACAACTAAGTCCAACCAAGACGATGAGACCGAGGACGAATCCCCCTCTGAGGATATTACCACGCACACCATGACAACCCGGTCACAGTCGAGTAGAAGAATGCACCCCCCTTGGATACTCTCAACACAAAGTTGCGAGATGAAACAGCGACTGCAATTAAAGGGGAAGAGCACCGTACGGAGTGGGAGCGGAGAATTGGGGATGAACGGCAATGGTGCTCATCGACAATGGATGGAACAACGAGGCACTGACAGCGGAACAACGGCAAGAAACATCGTGACTGTGCGCAAGAGAGAGAGCGTGGAAACGAACAGCAGACCGCTCAGGAGAACCTACGGGAAGAAGGAGGGGAGGAGGAATAGTATGGGTGGGGACTATGAGCCCGTGTTACAATCTCGAGGGATAGGAAAACAAGATCAAAGCAGCCTTGGGGCTTGCAGGGGTATTGAAAGCAGTGCAGATAATTGCCCACCCCCGCTCACAAAGGGAAATTGTGTGTGGGATGGTGGAGGGGTTATGAGCAGGGAAGGTAAAAGGATCTGGACCCCCAACCCGGTAACAGCTAACGAAGCAACATATAATCGAACGCAAACCAGCAATGGAACGGGGACAGATGCTGATGTGGGGCGTGTGCTTAGGACTCAACCCGATCAGCTGGGGCCTATGACGCGCTCCAGGAGCCGGAAACAGGCATTAAACAACTGTATATAAGACTCCCCCCCGGCGTTTGCCTTTTAACCCTGACGATGTCAAGTGTATTTGACGAAAGCTCGGTGGATTAAATTTCTATTTTTATAGATATTCTCTTGGTGATCATTATTATTTGGACAATATGAATATTCCCAAGAGTCGCATTTTTGTTTTTATTTCTAATATATATATATATATATATATATATATATATATATATATATATATATATATATATATATATATATATATATATATAAATAAATAAATGGAATGAATAAAGCGCGTTCACCAGGAAAGTTTAAAGTTAAAATACTTTAATTAAAGTATTTTACTATATTAAAAAGTTGCCAAGCTTTCGTTGGGAAAACTCCCCAACATCTTCAGGGCTGAGAGACCGTTTCTAACAAGGTGGTTTAAACGGGTTCCATAGACGTCTGCGCTTGGTTCCTAGACTGTACCAGCATTCCCGGCTGAACAGCTGATAGGTGGGAGGGGGAATCAGAGTAAAGATTTCTTCCATCATTCTCTCGAGCACTTGTGTTCATATCTCCGTTTGAATCATCCTCCTCCATTATGGTGTCCTCCATGCTCATCTTCCCTCCTAGGTCAATATTTAAGTTAAATCCCCCCCATTTCTGTGAGCAATACACACACACACACACACACACACACTGCTTACTGGGGTACACCGCTTAGTGCTCGCACTTAAAGCGGTATATAAGTCTCATAAATAAATAAATACTGGAGATCCTTCCTCCAGCTTCCAGCTCATTGGGCTGCTCAGAGCTTACCAAAACAGCAGAAAAGATCACCCACCCATGTTTTTAAAAAACCCGCTTCTGTCAATGCTGCTAACATCGGATGTTCTTGCTTGACAAAATATGAAGATGCAGACATTTTCTATTTAACCTGTGTATTACTTTTAGAGTTAAAATTAGATAGTTGATGGAAGGGAGGGGGGGGGGGAAGAATGTACTTGCAGATTAGTTAGCCATAATAATATCTCAGTAGGGTATTTTCAAGGTTAGTTGTAATGAGAGCAGATAACACGGGAGAGAAAGTTCCCACTTCAAACTAATTGGAGAACGTGACTGATGACTGTTAAATGAAGGAGTGAGTTTATTTATTTATTTATTTATTTATGAATGAGACTTATATACCGCTTTAAGTGCGAGCACTCTCTAAGCGGTGTACACCAGTAAGCAATGTATATATATATATATATTTACATTGCCCCCAACAATCTGGGTCCTCATTTACCTACCCCGGAAGGATGGAAGGTGAGTCAACCTTGAGCCGGTGAGATTTGAACCGCTGACCTGCTGAACACAGTCAGCTAAAGTGGCCTGCAGTACTGCACTCTAACTGCTGCGCCACCTCGGCTCATATGTTATGCTTTGTTACAGGTGCGTTGGGGGAGGAGAATTCAGATTTTGGCTTCACTATGTACCTGCCGAAGCTACGTAGCAATTAAAAAGATTCTTTAAGGTAAACAATGCCTCAAAGGTCTTTGAAAAGCTTCTTCTTTCGGAACCATGACAGCTTCTTTGTGAGCAGGGAACTCTCCAATGTCTGGCACGAAATGGAAGAGGCAGATATTTACAGTGGTCGCCCTGGAAAGCATCTAATTTAGGGATCACGGACCTGGCCCCCATCTCAAGATGAACTGCAGCTGACAGAATTTCCCTCCGTTGGCCAGGCCCATTAGGCCTTGGTTGATCTTTTCCAGACATGCTCTAGATGTGAACTTCTTCACTGTGAATACCTCCATGCTGATAATCAGTAATCTTTCAAAATGCAGCATCCAGAAGTGGGTGGAACGCCCAAGAGCTGTTACCCTCAAGTGCAAGGCCAGAGAAAGCTGGTCTGGTCCCAATTCATTCTAGGACAGTGTTTCTCAACCTTGACAATTTTAAGGCATGTGGACTTCAACTCCCAGAATTCCACAGCCAGCAATGCCAAAACACTGTTCTAGGAAGTCCTCTTCCCATCCCCCTGGCCTCCTCTGAAGGCAGATGAAGCGTGATCTAAGACTATGCACGTACTCACCTTTTTCTCCTGAGGTACTGCTGCAGTTTCTTTCTTTGATGCTTCTGTCACGACTAATTTTTCCACAGCTGCAGCGACACCAGGAACATCACTGTCACACATCAAGTTGCCTTCACGATCCTAGAAGGAAAACCAGTTATGTGACTCTTAGAACCGTATAATATAAACCTACTTATTTCTTCTATTACTGGGTTAGGAATGTGGTCTTGCAATGTAATAATAATAATAATAATAATAATAATAATAATAATAATGATGATGATGATGATGATGTTGGAAGGGACCTTGGAGGTCATCTAGTCCTACCCCCTGCTCAGGCAGGAAACCCTACACTATTTCAGACAAATGGCTGTCCAGCCTCTTCTTAAAAACTTCCAGTGTTGGCGCATTCACCGCTTCTGGAGGCAGGTTGTTCCACTAGTTAATTGTTCTCACTGTCAGGAAGTTTCTCCTTAGTTCCAGGTTGCTTCTCTCCTTGATGGGTTTCCATAAATCCAGCATTACACAGCATTTTCAGCATAGCTGCTTCTTCCACTTTCTGGATTAACATTTCTGTTTCGTTTAGCGCAGTGGTTCTCAACCTTTCTAATGCCGCGACCCCATAATACAGTTCCCCATGTTGTGGTGGCCCCCAACCACTTATTCATCACCGGGTGCCAGGGATGTGGCCAAAGAAAAGGGGGAAAAAATGGCAGACAGCCTTGTTTGGTGACCCCCATGAAATGGTCATTCGACCCCCAAATGGGGTCCCAACCCACAGGTTGAGAACCACTGGTTTAGCGGGTCCTCTCCCCGCTGAAGGCGAAAGTTGCCAGAGAGGAAAGTCGGGAAATTCTTGGCAGACTCACTCCTGGCAGTTGTTTCCCAATATGCTAACTGTAATTAAAGTCCCCCATGTGCTTATTTCAAAGATCTGCAAATGCCTTCTGGAATGCTTCGTTCACAGCAGCTTAGGTGGGTGAGTGATAATACACCCTATCAAGGATGATGCTTTTATTCATCTTTATCGCCTATATATTCCATCTTTTTAATAGTTAAAATCATATGGGGTCATTTCTAATTTTTATTTTTAGACTCATCATATTGTGGGGCAGATTGGAGTAACCCAGTACGTGTCCTGACCCAGCAAAGAACTAAAGGTGGGTTTATCTCAAATCATCCCAATCCTTGTAAAATAAACCACACGGTGTAAACTGGAAACAAACAGGCTATTCTAAAAAAAAAAAAAAAAAAAAACAGACCACATTAGCCCATCCATTAAAACAGAGGCCTGTACAAGAAAAGTGTTCCAAGCCAATGGCTGCCATTCTGCAAGCCAGTACATCACACAGATGTCCATCCCACTCCACACATTATCTCCAAAGTGTTAGGGTTCTCCACCTTCAGTTCCTGCAGGGCTGCTTCAATGAAACATGCTTCAGGGGTATGCTTTTCCTCCTGATATTGATGAAGAAGGGCCATCTTTTCTTCCAGGATCACTTGCTGAAGGACCTGACCCTCCGAGGCCAGAAGCAGCTTTGAATACTGGCTGTGTGGCTTATCTGGAGGAAGAAACAACGCAACAAAGGTTACCATCACATTTGGATGTATTGCACACCAACCCCCCCCCCCCGCAATGCACTTCAGATTCTTAAAGCAGCTTCTTTAAGAGTTCCATTCAAGCTTTTGTCTTCAATGACAAAATAATTAAGATTTATAATGAGGAAGACAATCTGCATGATTAGAAATAACTTCTAGTTGCTTCAGGCTGTCTAATCAGAGTCTGTGTGGTGCCTTTAGAGCAGTGGTTCTCAATCTTTTTAATGCCGCGACCCCCAACCGGTCGTAAGTCGAGGACTACTCAACCGGTCGTAAGTCGAGGACTACTCAACTGGTGCAGCACCGTTTGCAGAATGGGACTTTTGGCGGGCTCAGCAGGGCAGAGACAGCCTGGACAATTCCTATTGGCTTTTGAAAGCCAATAGAATTAGACTCTATTCAAGAGAGTCTATTCTATTGGCTTTCAAAAGCCAATAGAATAAAAGGGAGTAGCACAGCTAAGGAAAAGGGAAAAAAATGGCGGACTGCGTTGTTTGGCGACCCCCGTGAAATGGTCGTTCGACCCCAAATGGGGTCCCGACCCACAGGTTGAGAACCACTGCTTCAGAGAGCAGAGGTTGATTTTTCAGTAATGTATAGACTGAACCACTGCAGAGCATCAGTTCTTAAGGGAATTAAGAGCTGTCCCTTTCAATAAGGTTCACATGACATAACTCTGAAAGCCATTGGGCTTCACTCTGCACACGGCTCACGGTTTGCAGAAATCAAAGCAATCCCAATTCACAAGACCACTGAACCCTCAACACTTACCCCCCAGGTGAACAGGCTGCTCCACGTGAGCGAGCGCTGACTTTGGCAGTGCTATCAAGGCCCCTTTCTTCCGCTGCATGAGGTGCATTGTAATTGTATCACCAATTGCATACTGACGGGTTTCTAGTGCCACAACACTGCAAAAAAAAAGAGAGAAGCGGTCCATGACAACTGACTTAGTGCAGGAGGAAAAGATCACCTCCCTCAGGGAACCTGTCAGAACCCATTCCTATTTCATTTCTACCTATCCCCTATGACCTAAAGACAAATCTCACCTTTCCCTGGGTTCTGCCATAATCCCAAAGGGGAGGGTGTGTGTGCTTGCGGGGTTATTGCTTTTCTTTCCTCTATTTGCTACAATGTAACCTTTTTCTTGCTTTTCTGCTGCCCCACTACAATGTAACAATCTGCTTCCTGCAGTGTATCTCTCTCTGAACTTTCTTCTCCCTAACCTGTCAGCTACGAAAAGGGGGGGGGGGGAGAGAAAGAAATACAACCTCCGGAGCCTGGCTTATCTCTCCAAGTTTCTCAAAAGAAGGTGCGAAGAGCCACTTGAACATTGCAGCTGCACCCAGAGCCGGACTGATGTTATCTCTCCTTTCTCACGATGGACTTAACACCTGGGGATTGGCCGGTTTTGAACCCGGCCGGATGAACTGTGGGGTGTGGTTTGCTTGGGGACACTTTAAAGTACTGATCTGTAAGGGAATTCCTCAGATCCTGTCTATTATGCCTGCTATCAACTACTCTTAATAAAAGTTCCTGTTGGAGGAAACCGTCTGCAAGAGTTCTGCTTTCTTAAGATGTGGGATTGAAGTGGTTCCTTACAGAACCTCTGTACCTTTTGAGGTCCTTCTTGTGAATGGAGCCGTAACAGATGGGGCACTTGCTCCAGGTCTTCTCACTCAGGGAGAGATAGTGCAGGATACAGGCCCAGCAGAAGATGTGCCCGCAGCGAGTGATCTTGGCAGCAGTGGGTGGGTATAAGCATATTGGGCAGGAGGGCACTTCATGGCTGTAAATCCGCTAGAAATGTGCAACAGAATCCCATTGATAAAATTAAACTCTCAAAAGGTATTTTTCTTTAAAGAGCGGAATATATTAAACACAGTGTGGGGAGCTGACTATTCAAAACCCCAGCCACCAACACAATAAAGCAGGTGGCCATCTGATTTATAGTTATTTAAAAAAACATGCTTCTCTCAAGAGCATTGAGGACTGTCATCCCAGCACCTGCACAATTTAGGAATTTCTATGGAGGACATAAGAACAACATCCCTGAGAAGTGACTGTCCAGATTTTACAGGATGTTTTCTAGAGAAAAGCAGCTCTGCAATCTGAGACTTTTGCTTCCACTATCAACTCGCTTGTACCATACTGAAAAATTTAAATTTGCTCCCCTGCAATTTCCATTCTAGTTCTACATGGCATAAAGCAGAGAGCAGGGTTTTACTAAACCCGATTCCACTGTAGAATATGTTAACAACATGTGGATACCATTTCTTGACTCTGGTCACAAGAGTTTGCTGCCCGATGATTTTAGGCCAATAAAATTTAAGCAAGTGATTGGTTAGTTCAGAAATAAGAAATGACCAATTTACATGGGGCAGAAACATAGAACCATAGAGCTGGGACCTTAGATGTCTTCTAGTACAACACCCTGCCCACCCCCTGGCTGGAATCCTTATCCTAGCTGTCCAATCTTTTCTTGAAAACCTCTAGCAATGGAACGCCCACAACTCCAGAAGGCAAGCTGCTCCACCGTTTAATTCTTCTCACTATTAGGAAGTTTCTCCTTAGTTCCATGTTGGATCTCTCTAATGAGTTTCCGCCCATTGCTCCTTGTCCTGCCCCCCTCATCTCTTTGACAGCCCTTCAAGTATTAGAAGATTGCTATCATGTTATTCCTAATCCTTCTTTTCCTTAGGCTAAACATACCTAATTCCCTTAACTATTCATCATATGGTTTAGCTTCCAGTCCCCTAATCATCTTTGTTGCTCTTCTCTGCACTCTTTCTAGGGTCTCGGCATCTTTTTTTGTCTCATGTTGACTAGAACTGGACATAGTATTCCAAGTGTGGCCTCACTAGTGCAGTATAGAGTGGTACTATCATTTCTCGTGAGTTTGATGCTATCCCACTGTTGATGTAGTCTAGGACTGCATTGGTTTTTTGGCAGCTGCAGCACTTTGCTGACTCATACTTAAGTGATGATTCACTAGGACACCCAGATCTCTCTCACAGTTACTTGTTGAGCAAGGGGCTGCTTATTCTATACCTGTGCATTTGGTTTTTTCTTGCCTAAGTGCGGGACTTTAACTTTTCTTGTTGGATGGGCCCCAGTGCTGAAGTCTGTCAAGATCCTTTTGAATCTTGAGTCTATCTTCCAAAGTGTTGGCAATTCCCCTCAGTTTGATGTTGTCTGCAAATCTGAGTGATAAGGGCCTCCAGCAGTGAAATAATAATATTTTAGCCCTATCGTTTTGTAAATAGTTCAATTACTCCCTGTTTAACATCAATCACAACTTTTTCTAAACTCGGCATAAATAAGTGTGGACTGAGAGTCTGCACTGAGCCAAACTGACAGGAATTTGTTCTTCCAAGAGAAGCTGAACAGATCAGCCAGGGTGAGCTGGGCTTTGTCCTCAGATGCCATTTCAATCAATATTTAGTTGACAGAACTTATCTGGTGGGCACAACCAAGTTAAGCCACCAGGTGGGGGAGGAAACACTACAGGCCTCAGAAATGGTGACTGAATTGATTCTACTGCAGAGGTGTCCTTCTATGCACAGAAGACTTACCATTGGCTTTAAACTGCTTAATTGCTGCCAGGAGAATGACTACCATCACAGCTGGAATTATAGCTGTATTGGACTTTTGTACTCCAGCTGAGATGTCCTAACTTTTCTGTTTGCAAGTGGTGGAAAACTAGAATTAAATACCTAGATATTTAAAAAACCTGACCTGCTTAATTTGGTTAGCCCTGATTGTCCACTTATAGAACCTGTGTATTGTGATGCTTTGTGAATACAGTCACCCAGAGTTTGGAATGGCTGATTTCGAGCTTGTTGTCTTGACAGTATGACAACAATGCATGTAGGCTTTGTCACGGTGTTCCCTTGGACATGGGTGACTGCATTATCAGCATACAGAAGGATGGAAGTTGGTTCGTGAGCCCAGGGGAGAATCATGTTTGGCAGAAGCCTGTATCAATAACATAAGTGTTTAACTCAGGGGTAGTCAACCTTGGCTCTTTTATGACTGGTGGACTTCAACTCCCAGAATTCCTGAGCCAGCTGTGCTGGCTCAGGAATTCTGGGAGTTGAAGTCCACCAGTCATAAAAGAGCCAAGGTTGACTACCCCTGGTTTAACTAATGAAGGGGTCAGAGTGCAATTTGACTCCTTTAAAGCGGGAAATAAAGCTTGTCAGTTTGACACTGGGCAAGCCTTTGGGATATACGTTTATGTATACACACTCACACACATATATAGGGCGTTTTCATATGGCATCTTTATCAGCTAGCAAAATGAGGGGGGTAATTTCCTGTCTGGCTTCTTTTGGGGAACTGTAGTTTTGAATTCACAAGTTACCTAATATGCTGTGTGGAGAACTTCCTTTTCCTTCCTGAATCTCTCCCACCATCCCGATTCCCGGGCTGACCACAGTATTTATTGTCTGAGAGAGAGAGAGAGGACGAAGAATACTAACCACTTGTTGCACAAAATCCCAGTTGACCAAGGTATCTGGGTCAGTGAAGTGAACCGTGTAGTCCTGATCATCACGCACCACAAACTGGCAGCTGCAAAGAATACGAGGGATTTAAAACTAAAAACCCGTAATAACAACCACCTGAAACTGATTATATAGAAATGATCCAGGCAGACAGATATTCAGATTAAGTAACTGCTGAATTATCTACAACAATCTTAAAACAAAATTACTTTATCTTTTCCATTAGTCTAACTGTAATCCAACGACATATAGCGCTCTCAGAAATCAAATATATCGAGAGAAAATCGGAAAGTATCTGCTTTTTAACCTTTCAAGGAATGCTCTCAATTCACAAAACAATGCATGTTAGATCTTGGCATTAACAATTTCATAAAGCTATGTTGTATAAAACTGATCTTTTATAGTCATATCACTGATACTTTTCTTTTCTTTTGTTTTGAATAAATTCAAATGCAAACAGCAATTTTAATGCATTTCAAATACAACAGGGCAATGAGAGTCAAATTATCAAAATACCGTATATTCCGCCATATAAGGCGACCCGACGTATAAGACGACCCCCGTCTTTGGCGCCAAGTCACATGCCTAGAAAGTCGTCTTATACGCCGGAAACTACCGTAATTTCCGGCATATAAGACGACTCGGCGTATAAGACGACCCCCGACTTCGGCACCGATTTCAAAAGTTGTCTTATACGCAGGAAAGTACGGTAGCTTCAAATGTAAAATATAAATGGAAAATAAAAACTATAAAACAGCTGCTGAAAGCAACAGATGGGAACAGGACAGAGTAAATTCTCCCTCAGACACTGATGATCCAGACAGAGCTCACACTCACTTGGCCTGAAGAAAAAGTTCCTTGTTGAAAGGTTTGTTTTCCCATCTGTTTCTTTTTCCCCAAGTGCCATGGCTGCTCCCGTCAAAATGGCTAGTGTGGCCACGAGGTTCAAATGTAAAATTCAACAAATGGTTCAGGTTAATCTTCTTGGGGCCAGAGAATTGGGCAGGGCTAAACTCTGCCCGCTGAGTTTCTGCTACCTGAGAAAACAGATAAATTAGTTTGCCAGAGTTGCAATTAAAAAAAAAAAAATTATGCCATATAAAGACCATTATTTTTATCAGGAAGATGAATGTTAGGCCAGAACTTTGGAACAATCTCTTGGGAGGACGGGAAAAGCAAACGACGTTACTTTTGCTAAAAATATCGCATGGCTGTCCCATCTAGGAACAGAGCTCAAACCAAAGGAAGCTATATTCTCCTTATAAACCAAGAGCTTTTTTTCTCAGCTCTTTACATCAGGCAGCAGATGATTCACGTGCAAAACAACACTTGGTTTTCCTCTGACATTTTTTTCTATATGATCATCAAAAATCTTTTTAAATATACTTTGCTTTCAAAGATCACGATCTGGAAAACTGCTTATACATCCCTCAAAGTACAGGTTAAGAAGGATTTGCTAGTCACTGTAATATTTTAAAATATGCAAATGGAAGCAACATCAACAGTCAACCCTCAAGTTTTAATTGGTTCTTTCAAGAATTAAACATTTGAGGTAGCACTTCAATGAGGTGCATGTTTTGATAATGAGCCTCCATCATCCTTGAATGTCAGCTAGCCTAGACATAAAGCAAAGCCTTAAACATCGACAGTTTGTATACTTGGGAAATGCTGAACATTTATCTTTCTTGCACTTCCTGCCAGAGGCTGGACAGGGACAGCCAAAGGACCAGATGTGACGCACAAATGCCCAGACCTGCCATGTTTATAGAACTATGAAAAAAATGTACATGCTAATGCCAACAATCCTTTCTGTACACATTTGGAAGCAAAGAATCTGTAGTAACCTCTTGCTATTATGAGAAGTAATTTGGCCATTATTTTTCCATGATAGGGCATTATTGTTTGATTTTTTTCCCCCCACAAGCGTGAAGGTAAGAACATACAGTTCAATTAGATTCTTATTCTTAATCTGTATTTCACATTTTTTAATGAGAGAAGAAAGATAGAAGTTTCTATTTTGTCAGGAAAGAGAGAGAAGACAGAATATTTGCTTAACGAAGGCATGTCAATTGTCCCGGTAAGGGCAAATCTCACCTCATCTCGTCTTCCACCATTAGAAGAAAGGCTAAAAGATTTGCCACCGCTGTTCTGTTCCCCCCTCTGAGGGGGCATCTTGTTAAAAGTTTTGCTTTTCTGTGGAAAGGAGCGACGGGACTGGCTGGGGAAAGTTTCATTTTTGGGATATGAAGTTTCTCTCTTACGATTATAACGCTGTCTGGATCCACTTGCATTTTTCCCTTCTAAAATAAACATTAAAGGAATCATGTTCAGCATTAGGTCAAAAGCAATTCCTAGCAGAGCACTTATATCAGCGGTTCTCAACCTGTGGGTCGGGACCCCATTTGGGGTCGAACGACCATTTCACAGGGGTCGCCAAACAATGCAGTCCGCCATTTCCCCCCCCTTTTCCTTAGCTGTGCTACTCCCTTTTATTCTATTGGCTTTTGAAAGCCAATAGAATAGACTCTCTTGAATAGAGTTTAATTCTATTGGCTTTCAAAAACCAATAGGAATTGTCCAGGCTGTCTCTGCCCTTCTGAGCCCACCAAAAGTCCCATTCTGCAAACGGTGCTGCACCAGTTGAGTAGTCCTCGACTTACGACCGGTTGAGTAGTCCTCGACTTACGACCGGTTGGGGGGGGTCGCGGCATTAAAAAGGCTGAGAACCACTGACTTATATCATACCAAAGTGACAGCCAGACCGGTAACACAAGCAAAAGCTTATCTAGAGAACCCTACCGCATGGAACTCTCATGACTTGCGGGTGAAATCAAACATCTTTATTTAAAGATCTTGCTAACTGAAGGTATTTTGATCTTAAAACTATATTTTTCTGACCCTTGTGCTGGCATAAACAAATATTGAACTAATAGAAATGTTTCTATGTTTACTTATAACAGGAAAGGATTACTCTTTATTACTACTGATCCTCAGAATCACTTAAGAAGAAAGCCGTGTTAGTCTATGGTGGCCCAAAATCAGAAGGATTGATAGCGCCTTTCCACACTAACAAAATTTTATTAACATTGGGTACATGATTACTTGCTCAGCTGCCTAATTTCATTATTCTATTTCTTTGAATCACCCCAAGGGAAATAGACAAATAAACACAAATGCTTTACCTATAATCATTTTTTTTTTCAAATACTTCTGACAAAGAAAGTATTTTACATTTGAGTTTGTACACTCAAGCTCTTCCCTCCAGCAAAATTCAGTTTAGCACACATCCAAACTGTTTTCAATAAAATAATACTCTGCATGCAATCCAAAGTTAACAGTGATTACTATCCAATGCAGGCAATACATTTCCATTATCGTACGTTCTGTTATAATTAGAACAGTAAATCAAGAAAAAACTGCTACTAGGATAGGAAACTTGGGAGTACAGGTAATCCTCAACTTACGACCACAACTGAGCCCAAAATTTCTGTTGCTAAGTGAAACAGTGACGTGTATTTTGCCCCATTTTACAAACTTTCTTGCCACAGTTGCTAAGTGAATCACTGCAGTTATTAATGACCATGTTACTAACTTAAGTCAATCTGACCCCGGAACACTGCGACTGTCGTAAATATGTGAACTAATGGCCAAGCATCCAAATTCTGATCACATGATCATGGGGATGCTGCAATGGTCGTAAGTATGGAAAACGGTCATAATTCACTTTTTTTCAGTCATGCTGTAACTTTCCACAGTCACTAAATGGACTGTGAATGTCGAGGACTAGCTGCATTAGCAACCTTAAATCTCGTAAAATGTAAAATTTAAAACGTTGTCATATAAATTCCTTCAGTTGGAAACAGATTTCCTACATGTGTGAAAAGATTATATATACAAATGACAGATACTACCACAAAAGGAGAACAGGTATTTGTAGCTTCCGACTTATAAACTTTACGAACGTTCAAGGAACTTCTCCCTTTAACAGAGCTAATTATTGACTGGAAATTATCAGAACTTAGGAAGTACTGTACTATACTGAATTTTTGCAACTTGGCTCTTGTATAGAAAGGCCTTTGGAAGAACAAGTAAAAGGTACAATGTTAATTTTGGAGTAAAAATTTCAGTTATGGTATTGACTTAGATCAGTGTTTCCCAAACTTGACAATTTTAAGGCATGTGGACTTCAACTCCCAGAATTCCACAGCCAGCGTTGCTGGCTGTGGAATTCTGGGAGTTGAAGTCCACATGCCTTAAAATTGTCAAGTTTGGGAAACACTGACTTAGATAATTGGCAGGATTTATGGGAAAGGAATAGGAAGCTCACACTAGCTACTGCGTCCAAAGAAAATTTATACAAGATGTTTTATAGGTGGCACCTTCCTCCTGTGACATTAGCCAAAATGGACAAAAGGACCTCACCAAAATGTTGGAAATGTAAAGAATCACTAGGGACCTATTCCCATATGTGGTGGGAATGTTCAAAAGCACAAAATTTTTGGCATTTAATAAAACAGTGATTAAAAGAAATACTAATACAGAACGTTGAGCTAAAACCAGAACTCTTTTTGCTGGGTATCACTAAAGATAGATACAATAAAGGATCCTTATACCTATTATTACACATGCTAACAGCAGCAAGATTAGTCTTTGCACAGAGATGGAAAGACAGTGAGACACCCTCAGAAGAAGAGGTAATGAATAAGATTTTATCCTGTGCTGAAATGGATAGGTTGATGTTAGAACTTAAGGATAAGAATGAAACAGATTACTACGAAATCTGGAACAAATTGTATGATTGGTTGGGGGAAAATAGAGGGAAAAACACTCCGATTCAGTGAAACACATTGATCAAGCATGATACTGAATAAAGGGAAAATATTTAAATATTAAAGTGAAAATTAAAAAAAAAAGGCCTTTTTTCTAAAACATTTGTCATATATACTTTTAAGAACTGTACTTGAAAATAAATCATTTGATAACTGCTAGGCAATTCTGTTGCTGCAGGACTGCTACCCCAGGCTTTGCAGAATGTGATGGGTAGTATCAGCACCCCCAGCTATTTGCACTATGGCCTGTTCAGATTAGAACATAATCAATGTCTGCACACACAGCTGTCGTAAGCTAAAAGCAGAATTTTCTAAACATGAACCTTTTATCTACAGAGAGCCTCCAGTTGCTACACTGAAAAATTAGTTGAAAATAGTTGGTCAATATGAAAGCTTGTAGCGATGGAAAGCTTGTGGACTCTACAGAAACATTCTGCATTGTTGTGACCTGCAATGTCATCAAAACCTCATCTAAGAGCTGTTAGTAAAGATATTCTATAGGTCGGTCTGGTGCAGTGGGTAAAGCAACAAGCAAGAAACCGGGAGACTGGGAGTCAAGTAAAGCTATACATAATTAGTATATTCTTTCATATCTTCTTGGTGGTGGCCTCTTCCTTTTGGAGTGATCTTCTCTCCAGATACAATTGACCCCAATCCTGCAGGCTTTTAGATGTTTTCCAAGCTTTTGGATCAGGATGAATAAAGTCCCATTTGGATGAACTGCAGTCCATTTAGTCCTGATAGCTGCCCAGTTAGTTGTTAGTTGGCAGAGATACCCAACCCCGCAGAAGATAGGATGAAGATCCAGATGGATTTCTAAAGAATATTGGCCCCTATGTAATAAAATGAAATTAAATAGAGAGAAAAGTAAGGTTTTGCACTTAAGCAAGAAAAAGGAAATGTTGATTATGTACAGATTAGGTGAAGCCTGGCTCTATAGCAGTAACTATGAAAGGGATCTTGGAATCCAAGTGGACAATCACTTAAAAATGAGCTGGCAGTCTGTAGCAGTGGCCAAAAAAAAGCCAACACAGTCCTAGGCTGCATTGATTAGAGCAGTGTTTCTCAACCTTGACAATTTTAAGGCATGTGGACTTCAACTCCCAGAATTCCACAGCCAGCATTGCTGGCTGTGGAATTCTGGGAGTTGAAGTCCACATGCCTTAAAATTGTCAAGGTTGAGAAACACTGGATTAGAGGGATAGAATCAAGATTACATGAACTATTAGTACCCCTTTATAAAGCCTTAGTAAGACTACACTTAGAATATGGCATCCAGTTTTGGTCACCATATTATCAAAAAAGATGTAGAGACTTTGGAAACAGTGCAGAAAAAAAGCAACAATGATGATTAGGGAGCTGAAGAACGGTTGCAGAAACTGCATTTGTCTAGTTTAGTGAAAAGAAAGAGTAGGGATTACATGATAGCAGTGTTTCAGTATTTGAGGGGCTGCCACAAAGAGGGGGTCAACCTATTCTCCAAAGCACCAGAAGGCAAGACAAGAATCAGTGGATGGAAACTAATCTAGGAGAGAAGCAACCTGGAATTAAGGAGAAATTTCCTAATAGTGAGAACAATTAACCAGTGAAGAAGCTTGCCTCCAGAAGTTGTGGGTGCTCCATCAATGGAGGCTTTCTTACACCAGGCAGTTGAGTCGGATGTTCAAAGCAACGAGATGACACTCAGGTATGAGTTTAAGTGGCATTCTTCATTAAAAAACAAACCACTTGAGCCTGCCTTCATGAATCTTCTCTGTGGAAATGAATACCACTCCAGTCAAAAGAACTTTCTGAATAACTCAGAAAAAAAGACTTCAAGAGGCAGAAGAACTTACATAATCATTGTCAAAGACGTTGACCTCCACCATCAAGTAGACAGGATACAAATGAAGAAAATGCAACATTATTATTTGTCCAATAATAAATTACCAAATACAAAGCATATTAACACTCCAGGAGGTTTCAAAGAATAATGGCAAAGAAACTGCAGGTATTTTTGTGTTGCCTGATGTCAATCTGTATGAGTCTGCCATAAGGAAAATACTGAATCAGAGCAACATGTACCTGAGAATACCAAGGAAATATCACAGTCTGCAAAATACACACTGCTGCCCATCAAAACTGATGAAGCTTCTTGGATGAGAAACGAAATGTTTTCAAAGAAAAAAACAAACAAGAAAGTTCAATTGCCTTTTGGAAAAAGCACCTTTGGACTACCCATCTCAAGTTTGCCAAAAATCACCTAGATCAGTGGTTCTCAACCTTTTTAATGCCGCGACCCCCAACCGGTCGTAAGTCGAGGACTACTCAACTGGTGCAGCACCGTTTGCAGAATGGGACTTTTGGCAGGCTCAACAGGGCAGAGACAGCCTGGACAATTCCTATTGGCTTTGGAAAGCCAATAGAATTAGACTCTATTCAAGAGAGTCTATTCTATTGGCTTTCAAAAGCCAACAGAATAAACGGGATTAGCACAGCTAAGGAAAAGGGGGAAAAAAATGGTGGACTGCATTGTTTGGCGACCCCCGTGAAATGGTCGTTCAACCCCAAATGGGGTCCCGACCCACAGGTTGAGAACCACTGTCCTAGATGATACAGAAAGCAACAATATTCAAAGGACAAATGAGATAAAAGTGGTTCTTTCAGATAATAATGAGAAAGCTTAGGCTTGGTAAACACAAAACACTGTTCCGCCACATTTCAGATGTGAAGCATGTTTGGATCTGGACAGCTCAATCATTGATAGAACAATGGATTCTCTATTGCACCAGCAAATTCTACAGGTGAACGCCAGGTGAACATGGGACATGCTGTCCAATGATCAACAGGTATATACAGGAAAACATTTGGTTGAAGTCTCTGGTGCTGAAAGAGGCACCACTGTTACCACATCTAAAACGTCACATACTTTTTCCAGTGAGATTGCTGAAATGTTGGCTCAGTGCATGACACAGGCAACTTCTCTGTGTTGTCTTTTCTAGCCAGAATCTCTATTAAAACAACATAGATGACACTCACATTACACTGTAGGTCACAATACTGGACATTTCTCAAGGGCTCACAAACTTTCACCACGGAATCCAGGGTAAAATATTCAGATATTTTAAAAAACCATATTCCTGCCCATGAAGAAAACAGGAGTTAAAGAATGAGCTCCATGTTAACTACCAGATTTGTTTAATTAAGGGGTACCCCTGAATGTAGTTTAATTGATGATTTCATGAACCTGTTGGCTTCCACTGCTTCCTTCCAGGATGTTTATTCAATCTCCTCCTCTAGGGCCCTACACTGACATTTTCTATGGTCTCCAAAAATTAAGCAGGACCAACCTGGCTTAGTGTCAATAGATTCTCAGTTTTCTAGATCACAGTTAGCACCTTTGGGACAACTGACTTAGCTTTTTAAGATAACAAAAATGAGGATGATGCTGTCTAGATTCTGTCTAAATATAGCATCCTTGCTATTTATAGCAGGGATGATCAAAATCTGTTAATATGGGAACAAAATCTGTTAATATGGGAATAAAATATTCCAGAATATTTTAGTTCCCCCCCAGAATATGGCAAACCTCCCCTTAGACATTCCTGGAAGTAAATAGACATGATATTACAGATGAGACCTCTGATTTGAAGCTTAGCTATCCATAAATCACCTCAAATTACTTCCACTGAAACACCAAATTGCTTGTAGATTGGCATGGTCTGATAATCACACAGAGACATTAATTTTATAGTGCCTGCTCCACAGTAAGGCCAGTCTCTGGTATGTCAGTTAAACACTGATGTGCCTAGATATTAGAAACATGGTGAAAATTTGAGAGAGAATTATAGGGGCTAGTATTATTTTCAAAATATTGTGGAATGTATCTAGCATTGCTATTTCAGCAGTGGCAGCACGTAATAGATCTTGGAAAGAAAGAAGAGTTTGTTTAAATAGTCTTCAGATATCTGAAGGTCCCCTGGGCACTACGGGACAGTGGGCTAGCCGCTAGACAAGGGAAGACTAGAAGACATCTTAGATACTGACAAACTACTTCCATACCACTCCCAAGAAAAAAGTATATGGAGGCAGTCACCAGCTCAACTCATGGGTGTCTTGTTTTTCTAGCTCTGCAAAATGATGATGCCTCCAGGGCAAAGGAGTGTTTCTTCTAAGGCAATTGGCACTTTGTCACAGAACAACTGCATCAAGAATAATGGAAACAAGGATGCCTCACTGATCATGAACACTGCCAACAAAAGATATCAAGGTGAAGACTTACAGATGCCATCGGTCTAGTTTCACATTTAAAGGCTGTGAATGTTTAAATATTGGGATTTTTCATTGCAATGCTCAAGTATTCCAAAGAAAATCAAATATAATAAAGCTTGGAAATCCAGCCAGCAGAGTCCCCTCTTTATCAGACAAACAAATGGCAAATTCCATGGGTGCATTGCTTAAGCTTTTCAAGACACTTTATGTTATCTCCACTTTATGTTTGCTAACAGCTGATTACAAAAGTCTTTCCCAAGTAGGCTTTCCCCATGGCCACTATGGAAAGAAGTTCCTATCCTCCCAAATGACATCTACAAAACCCTGCTGAAATTTAGATTCATAAAAAGAACTTGTGGCGCTCCCAGTTGCTTGCTCCAAGAACAAAGCCAAGATCCAACCCAGGGCGGGCAGCAACCTTGCCTGAAAGTGTGTCACCCTCCCTTTAAAGCAGTGTTTCTCAACCTTGACCATTTTAAGGCATGTGGACTTCAACTCCCAGAATTCCACAGCCAGCATTGCTGGCTGTGGAATTCTGGGAGTTGAAGTCCACATGCCTTAAAATGGTCAAGGTTGAGAAACACTGCTTTAAAGAGCAAAGGTCAGCCCCACTGGCTTACGGCAGGAAGTTGTATATCTCGGTGTGCGAGATTTAGACAACCATGTTCGTCCCTGCACTGGCTGGGGTGGGCTCAGCAGGTTGCAACAACCCAGGAAGCTGCTGCACCGGCTGCCTGTAGTTCGCCCTCAGCTACTTTCTCGAACTCAGCACCTCTAAGCGGCGGACTCCAAGGCCCAGCGTTCCCCGCCCAGCCGAGGCGCAGGGGCCTCTCGACACCTCCGCCTCCCCCGCGCAGCCTTACCCCCTTTGGGCTTGGACTCCCCCCCAGCCGGGCCGGCGGAGTTAGAGCGGGGCTGCTGCCCTTTGCCCCCCGTCGCGGAGGAGGAACCGGGCCCGAGGCCGGAGCCGCAGGGGCTGTTCTTGTCCATGGCGCAGGCGGGCGGAATACGAGGAGACGGCGGCGGCGGCGCTACGGAGCGGGCGGGCGGGCGAGGGCGGCTGGCGGCTGGGGCCGAGGCCCAGGCTCATGGCCCGGCGGCGGGGTCGGTGCAGCGCAGTCGTCTCGGCCACCCTCATGGCGACATGTTCCTCACTGCTTCGCCCGGGCGAGGGAAGAAACGGGCCGGTGCGCGGCCACCACAGGCCTCCGGTGCCGAGTCGGAGAGGCCGCCGGGCGCGGCCGGGCCTGCGCCCCGCGGACGGAGGAGCGGCCTCGGGAGAGCGCGGGAGCCCGCGAGGCCTCCGCAGCCAGGCCCGGCCCGCGCCGGCGCTTCGAGAGTGGCGAGGAAGGGAGTTCGCGGCCAAGGGGAGCCGCCCGGTCCGCCTCAGCGCCGCCGCCGCCGCCGCTGCCTGTAATGGCGACGCGTCGCCCACCGCCGTGACGGGAAGGCCCGGATGGAGCCTCTCTGAGGGGGCGGGGCGCGCCTCGCCGCAAAGCATGCTGGTCTTGGTGGTTCCTCCCTCAGCGGCTGGACGGGCCGCGCGCCGGCCTCCTGTCGAAATAAAACTACGCCTCCCGACAGGCTCCGGTTGAGGCTCGCCCAGCGGCGTCGTAGGCAGAGGCGGTTTGGGGCCTGCATTTTGCACGCCGAAACTGTCAGGTGGCTGGATTAACAGGGAGGGCCATTTCCCACATTCCTGCCTTATTCAAATTCTGACTCCGTTGCTGACGTGATGAATGGTGGTTAAACCGGCCAGGGCACATGCTCCAGGTCTTGGCGCAAATGGTTCATTTTGTAAAATGAAAGAGTTAGGAAGGCTGGGTTGTTATCTGTCCCAGCCCCCCTGCTTGGAGCAGAGCTTGCTATAAAACAGGGGTCTTCAAACTTTTATGACTTGTGGACTTCAACTCCCAGAATTCCTCAGCCAGACATGCTGGCTGAGGAATTCTGGGAGTTGAAGTCCACAAGTCATAAAAGGGCCAAGTTGGAAGACCCCTGCTATAAAACATTTCATGCAGATTCCTTGAAGATTCCAATGAAGGGCAATGTTCCTCTTCAAAGGGCCAGCTATCCCACTGATTGACAGCTCTTTCTCTGAAGAAGTTCCTCCTAATAACTTAGCTTCCCTTGCACTTCATCCTATTGCTCTTGATCCCACCCTCTGGGGTAGTATTTTTCAACCTTAGCAACTTTAAGATGAGTGGACTTCAATTCCCAAAGCAAATTACCAGAATTCCATGGCAGCAAAGACCCTCAATCATTCGACCATGCTGACTTTAAATTGGGCTTTGCAACCTACTGACAATAAGTGAAGCTACTGCAAGGTATGTGCTGAAGCACATTTCACCTCCTGTATCTTCAAGTCCAAACCTGTATAGAGCATATTGCAGAAGTCAAGACCCAGTGATGATAGGCATGAATTATTGTCACTGCCTGTTGCTTAACAGGAGCTGGAATTCAGGAGAATCCCTATCACACATCGGCTTAATTAGGGGATGGGCCCTGCCTGGAACAATCACTAAAGCTATTGATCTTGAACTCCCTGATGTGTTTATGAACAAAAGGCATCTCTGCCCTTCTTTGGGTTTAGTCTTAAAATTGCTTCTACCAAATCAGTCCTTCAGACATGGGCTCAATACTTGCACAGCAGCTTTAGTATTGTCAGAAGTAAGTCTTCATCCTGGTTCATCCAAGCCAGGGATAAATAAGCAACATGGCGACTGCTTTGGGAAGAAGGTTACAGTTTATTGAAGAAGCAGAAAGATGGTCCTTGCAAGAAAGAGCAGAGGAGAGGAAAGAGGAATTGAGCACATGGGCAGTAGGTTTTTATATCCCCTCTAGCCTTGTTTGGAATAGTTTCCTGTTCCTGTGGCATGAACCTTGAGGCTATTTCTGAGTGTTTGTCTAGGCCTTGATATCTGTGGTTTAATCCTATTATCCTATCCTGCTTCCCAGGTGATGGGGCTAATGACTCCTAGAGTTTAGGTGGGGGATGCAGATTTTCTCTTTGTCTTCTTGAGTGCTCTGGCTTTAACTTTCTGGTGGTTTTACATCTGCATTTGTATGGGGCTAGCTCTTGCTTGGGGCAGAGAGATAGATTTGGGGCCAGGTTTGGTTTTAAAAAAATCCTTTTGAGGAAAAATATATGTTTCTGCCCTTTTAATATTTCCTTCTCTGGACTAACTTCCCTCAGTATACAGTACCGGAAGCAACACTTTCTTATGGGCCTAGATCAGAATGCGGCTAAAATGATACAGTACATCACCCCAAACTAACAGATGCCTTCACCCAAAGGTTTCATATGGATGTTGCATCCATAGGCTCAATCATTCTTTCCTTATGACTATTCTTTGGAACCTCTCAATCAGGGAGGAACAGAACCACTTTTTTTTCTGTTGGACTAGTGATTTCAGAAACTAGTATTACGCGCTATAACTCTGCAACAAAACCTCTTTAAATATGAAGGGGAAAAAAAGACAGGCATGAACCTGTCTAGCAGGACAGTTGCTGTTAAGAATTTCCTGGTGCATATACAGATTGTTATCTGAAGAGCAGGCAATGGTGAAGTTCTTGGGCACTGCATTCTTCATAGAGCAAAACTGAAGTCCATCTGGTCCAGCTTCCTGCTTTCCAACATCCCTGTTTAGTTGGTTCCCTGGTGGGTTCATTTCCTTAGTCCAATTTCCCAGATTGCTGCAATACACCCAAAGCATAAAGTAACCGTAGGAGTTGAGTTCACACAAATTGCTATGGGTTTAACTGAGCTTGCCCGACTGGTTATTCAGCATTTGACCACAAACCCCATCATTAGTAGCCCTGTTTGGAAAAGGCACATTGCCACATGATGCTAAGCCAATAGGAATGGTCTGCATGTCGCACCAGACCAGAAACGTGGCAATTTTTAAGATGTGAGGGCTTCAACTCCCAGAATTCTCCAGCCAGCCATTTAGGGAATTCTGGGAGATCAACATCCTTAAATTGCCAAGTTTGACAAACAAAGACCGTGGTTTAAATAATACCAAACTGTAAATAATAATAATAATAATCAGAGGACCATTGAGTACCTGCAAAAGGAACAGTCAGGACTGTCACCTAACAGTCGTCCGGAGGTTTGCAACCCATCTTGGCAATGCTGACTAACCAGATTTGCTGTTGGGTTCGCTCAGGCCAGGAACCTCAAAAGCGTCTCCCCCGAACCCCGACTACCATCCACACGACCTCCTGCGGAACTGCAAACGGGAGGAGGCGGGGCCTTTCGCTTACGCGCACGTGACCGCCAGCGCCCCGCCCTTCGGACAGTCTTGGTTGACAGCTGCCTCCGCCCACAGGCGGTGGTGAACCACGCGCGCATGCTCTGTTTCCCCCCCGTCGCCGTTGGGCCGAAAAGGGAGGGGGGAGCGGGCGTGACGTCACGTCGCTGGCCAAGATGGCGGCCTCCGTGCTGGCTATTTCGGGTCGTGGCTGGGTCAGTTGCGGGCCGCGGGGTCTTTGGTGGGGTCTTTCGCGGGGCCTGTGCAGCGGCGGAACCACGCACTTCGGGTTCCAGGAGGTGTCGGAGGAGGAGAAAGGAGAGAAAGGTGAGGGGGCCGAGCAACCCTGGTTGCTCCCGGGATGCCCAAATAATAATAATAATAATAGTAGTAGTAAAGTTGGAAGGGACCTTGGAGGTCATCTAGTCCAACCCCCTGCTCGGGCAGGAAACCCTACACCGTTTCGGACAAATGGCTGTCCAGTTTCTTCTTAAAAACTTAACACTTAAAAAATCCCCTCTTGGCCGAGGTCTAAGATGGAACAGGGCTATATGGGTAATACTTGGGGCCAGGGGAGGTGGTCTTCTGGCACAGCTTCCCCCGGAGGGTCTTTAATTCTCTATTCTGGCAATACATGTTATTTTAGTATTGTATATAAAACTTAGATGCATATGTAGAGATGAAGAATTGATTGTAAAAAGTGGAACAATCTGGTAAGAATGTATATACTGAATGTCACGTTAAATCCAATGTTTGTTTGTTTTTAACTGTATTATAAATAACATTTGTAAAAAAAAATAAAATTCTCTATTCTGGTGTTCTACCACCCCCCACCCCCCCCAACGAGCGAAGGTGTGCCGGGGTGTGTAGCTCCTGTCTGATTCCAAGAGCCTGGAGAACGTATGTAACGACTTGTGACACAAAATGTGTCCCTCTGTCCATATCTAAGACAGCTGGGACCCCCAACCTGGGCACCAAGTCTTTCGGGAGGTGTCTGGCTGTCTCCAGGGCTGTAGTGTGGCCGCAGGGGTATGCTTCCACTCAATGTGTTAATTGGTCCCTGCACACCAAAATATATTGGTAGCCACTAGCTTTTGGGAGCCGTATGTAGTCTAACTGAAGTTTTTCAAAGGGGTGTTGAACCCACAGTCTTCTCCCTTGGTGGGTTGCCTTTTTGGAGGATGAATTGTTTGCTTGGCCTCTTTGACATCCTCTGGCTATCCCAGTGGTTCTCAACCTTTCTAATGCCGCGACCCCATAATACAGTTCTCCATGTTGTGGTGACCCCCAACCACTTATACATCACCAGGTGCCAGGGGCATGGCCAAAGAAAAGGGGGAAAAAATGGCGGACAGCCTTGTTTGGCGACCTCCGTGAAATGGTCGTTCGACCCCAAATGGGGTCCCGACCCACAGGTTGAGAACCACTGGGCTATCCTCACTGTACACTCCCAGAGCATACCACATCCTTATGGCATCCACCATAGCCTGTGTCCCGCAGTGCCCCTTGGAGTGTAATTGTTGGCATATTAGATGTAGCAGACACCTAGGGGCTATGGGTCTCCCATCAGGGACCCACCAAAAAAACCATCACGATAGGTTGCTTCACATTTTTCTTCCCAGATTTTGTTTCCTCTAGCTCTAGTAAGTCCAGGTATTGTATTTTGTTTTCCAAGTGTGTTGCTGGGAAAGTGGTGGACACTGGTACAGGTTGGGTAGCAGTCCATTTGGCTGAAGCATCAGCGAATTGGTTATCCCTGGTGAGGCTGGAGTCATCTTTTTGGTGGGCTCTACAGTGAATGACTGCAAGGGAGGAAGGTAGCTGGATGGCTTTGAGTAGATCAGATATAAGGTCAGCGTGGGCAATTTGGTTGGCCATTTGATGTTAAAAAACCTCTTTGCTTCCACAGAGAACCGGTCGCATGACAGATCCCAAAGACATATCTGGAGCCAGTATATATGTTGGTAGACTGGTTCTTTGCCATTTCGCACACTTTTCTCAATGCGATTAGCTCAGCTGCTTGTACACTGTAGTGCGGCAGCAGCATGGAAGCCCAAACCATTTCATGTAAGGAAATGATGGCTGCTCCCGTTACTCGCTTTCCTTCTTGTAAGTAAGAGGATCATCAGAGGGAGAGAAAGAGAGAGAGAGAGAGAGAGAGAAAGAAATGGAGAGAAAGAGGGAGAGAGAAAGAAAGGGAGAGAGGGAGGGACAGAAAGAGGGAGGGAGAGAAAGGGAGGGAGAGAGGGAGAGAAAAAGGGAGAGGGAGAGAGAAAGAGGGAGAGAGAAAAAAAGGGAGAGGGAGAGGGAGAGAAAGGGGAAGAGAAAGAAAGGGAGAGTGAGAGAAAGAAAGGAAGAGGGAGAGAGAAATAGGGGGAGAGAGGGAGAGAAAGAGGGAGAGAGAAAGAAAGAGGGAGACAGAGAGAGAGGGAGAGAGAAAGAAAGGGAGAGGGAGAGAGAAAGGGGGAGAGAGAAAGAAAGGGAGAGGGAGAGAGAAATAGGGGGAGAGGGAAAGAGAGGGAGAGAGAGAAAGAAAGAGGGAGAGAAAGGGAGAGAGAAAGAAAGAGGGAAAGAGATATTAAATTAATAACATGGTTGTTAACTGAATCTAGTTTCCCCCATTAACACTGCTTGTCAGAAGGTTGCAAAAGGTGATCACATGACCCTGGAACAATGTGATCATCATAAATATGAATCAGTTGCCAAGCATCGAAATGTAAATCACATGACCCTGGGATGCTGCAACGGTCCTAAGTGTGAAAAATGGTCATAAGTCACTTTTTTCAGTGCTGTTGTAACTTTGAACAGTCACTAAGCAAACTGTTGTAAGTCAAGGACTACCTGTATATCGCTTTTTTCCTTTTTTTGGGGGGGGGGTCATCACGTTTTTGACACCTCGCTAGGTGACTGGTGGTACTCGAATGTTGCCATATTCTAAAAGTGGAACAATCGGTGAAAAGGTTGAAAAGCCCTGCACTAATGGACCAATTATTTCCTTCACTTTTTTCTTGTTTTTTACATGTTGAAAGAAGCTTTTTTTGTTATTTTTGACTTTGGTTGCAAGCCTTAGTTCATTTGGGGGAGTTCAAATGGTTGCAAGCCTTAGTTCAAATGGTTGCAAGCCTTAGTTCAAATGGTTGCAAGTCTTAGTTCAAAATGGGGGAGAGGGGATGGTTCCATGGAAGCAGTGGATGCGCGCACTCACCTGCCGTTTGCACGGCCCGGTTTCCATCAGCCGCAGCCCAGTACCAGCCTATGGCCCGGGGTTGGGGACCCCTGATATAGACAACGAAACTTACCTTATTTTGAAAAGGTGAAAATTTCAGTTTACCAGGTGTTTGAAAACGTGGCAAAGAAGTATGATATAATGAATGATTCGATGAGTCTGGGAATCCATCGTATTTGGAAGGACACCCTGCTGCGTCAGATGAACCCTTATCCAGGAGCCCAATTAATTGACGTTGCTGGCGGGACAGGTAAGTGCCATAGAATCCTAGGACCTGAAGGGACCTCAAGAGGTCTTCTAGTCCCACCCCCTGCCCGGGGCAGGCCCCCTTATTCCATCCCAAAGGGTTGTCCAGTCTTTCGCAACGTTCAGCAACCCCATCTAAATCTAGTTTAGCTTGAGAATGTGAAGCACTGAGATGAACCTCAGTAGTAATTACAACAACAGCGACAACAACATTGTAACGTGTGTGTGCATAGACTGTACTTCTCAATCAGCAGGGGTGTCAAACTGGCGGCCTGCGGGCCAGGTGCGTCACGGGCAGGCTACGCCCATCCCGGCTCCACAAAGGCAAAAAAACATCACAATACATCACGCGATGCGATTGAGTTTGACACCCGGGTCAATCAGCAACCCTAAAACTATTGGAAAGAGTGGTTTGAATGATTCCGTCCGCAACACCTTCCTCCCCTACCTTCCTATTACTTAATTTCAGGAAAAAGGAATCTCACGTTTTGAATCTTCTTTTCAAAACAAATTCAGGTGACATCGCCTTTCGATTTATCAATTATGTTCGTTCCCAGCGGGAGCATCGGATCCAGCAGAAGCTGAAAAGCCATCAGGATTTATCATGGCAGGAGATTACCCAGCTCTACCAGGAAGAGGAGAACAGCTCACTAGGAGGGTCCCACGCAGTGATCTGTGACATCAACAAAGAGATGGTGAAGGTTGGGCAGCAGAAATCTCAGCAGCTGGGCTACTCTGAAGGTAATGTTGTTATTTGAACAGTGAGAGTTAAATCAAGACTGGTTGTGTTCATGAACGTGTTTCCTTCTGGTAGGCCGATATTTCCTGGGAAGCAAGGAGTCTGGCCCCACTTCCTTGCGTTGTAGGACAGGGAAGTCTGAGGCCTCGGAACCAAAATGACTCGTGGTGATTCTCCCCAGCTGAGTTCTATATTGTTTTCCACCTATAGACAATTTTTGCCAGACTAAAGACTCCACTATCTGCATCTACCGCAGTGGTTCTCAACCTGTGGGTCGGGACCCCATTTGGGGTCGAACGACCATTTCACGGGGGTCGCCAAACAACGCAGTCCGCCATTTTCCCCCCCTTTTCCTTAGCTGTGCTACTCCCTTTTATTCTATTGGCTCTTGAAAGCCAATAGAATAGACTCTCTTGAATAGAGTCTAATTCTATTGGCTTTCAAAAGCCAATAGGAATTGTCCAGGCTGTCTCTGCCCTGCTGAGCCCGCCAAAAGTCCCAGTCTGCCAACGGTGCTGCACCAGTTGAGTAGTCCTCGACTTACGACCAGTTGAGTAGTCCTCGACTTACGACCGATTGGGGGTCGCGGCATTAAAAAGGTTGAGAACCACTGATCTATTGTATGTTCCTGGAACCATTAGGGAGGGCTGTCTCTTTCTCTCACATGATATATGGGCCGAATGGCTTCTACCTCTAGAACGAACCCTCTTGCCTGGGAATTCATCGTACAATTCTTGCCTTACAACGGTTCATTTAGTGACTGAAGTTATAACGGCATTGAAAAAGTGACGTGACCGTTTTTCACATTTATGACCGTTGCCACATCCTTATAGTTAAACGATCAAAATTCAGATGCTTGGCAACTGGCATGTATTTGTGACAGTTGCAGTGTCCCAGGATCTTGTGATCACTTTTTGTGATCCTCGGACAAGCCAGGTCAGTGGGGAAGCCGGATTCACGTAACAACTGTGTCACTAACATAACAATTGCAATCACTCACTTAGGACTGGGGCAAGAAAGGTCATAAAGTGGCACAAAACTTACCTAACAGATATCTTACTTAGCAGCAGAAATGTTGGGCTGAATTGTAGTCATAAGTCCATTCCATCACAGACCGACCCTTGTAAGCATAAGTGAGCATGTAGATTTGTTGGGTTTTTCTCCTTTTGACTCTGAAACTTTTCAGCTCAATTCACTCAGGAACCAAACGAAGGAACTCGAGGCTCTGGCTCCCACCACGTTTCCCCGAAAATAAGACCCACCCAGAAAATAAATCCTAGCCTGATTTTTTTTAGGATGCGCCTAGTATATGCCCTACCCCAAAAATAAGCCTGGGGGCCACAGCCAGCATAGGAGGTGCCGAGCATCCGGGGACTGGCAGTGTCTGGCAGCAGTTGCAGCCCGCGCAACACAAATCCGAGCGTGGTGGCAGAGGCGGGAGAGAGGCAGGCGATCAGGACGAGCCGTGTGGCCATCTGGCTCGCGGGAGGCTCGTGGGCAAGCTGAGATCACCTGCCTCTCCCCCCCCCCATGCCTCCACCTGCTGCCGGTGCTGCCACACGAGTCTCCCGCAAGCCAGGTGGCTGCACAGTGCATCCAGATTGCCTGCCTTGGCCTCCGTGCTCGGCCTTACCTGCGCTGCGCCAAGGGGTCGGTGGGCTGTGGCTGCTGCCAGACCCCATCGGCTCCCGTTACCCATATATGGCAGATAGTTTGTACATTTTTGCAGGCAGACTTTTCAATACACGCTGTTACTTTGCTTGAGCAGAAATAGCACGGCTAACAATACATCTTCCTATTATAATCATTGACAAGCAGGTCTTATGTATAACCCAGCCAGAATGTAATGTGTGCCATGGTTTCTGAGTAAAATACCCTGTAAGGTAGTGATAGGATAATGTACCGTATATGCCGGCGTATTAGGCGACCCGGCGTATAAGACGACCCCCGTCTTTATAGCCGGGCCGCATTCCTAGAACGTCGTCTTATACGCTGGAAACTACCAGTATTTCCGGCGTATAAGACGACCCCCGTCTTTGGCGCCGATTTCAGCGCTCGCGGAAGTCGTCTTATACGCCGGCATTTACGGTAAATCAAGCATAGGAAGGGTCCAGCCCCTTTCTTCAATAATTAGAATGAGAAATGTGCCCCCTCTCTCCGATTTTAGCTAGCTTAATTGAGAAATAAAGCTGTAAATCATGAGACAGAAGTGGAGAAAATGTATAGTTTGCCTAAATGACACTCAGTTAACCTCTCATAAATTCTTTGGGGGATAAAACGGAGACCCCCACCTAAGCCATGTTTTGTTCTTAGAAGTCTAAAAAAATGCATGTATATATCATGTCATTGATTAGTGATTACTGTTGTTATAGTAACAAAAATTGCATACTTTCATACTGTACTGTTAACTTTACCATTTATACTTTCAACTTCTTATTTTCATAAAATATTGTTGATCTTTAATGAAAGATCTCTTTGGAAGGTCCTTTGAATGGGCACTGACCAATTCCATTCCTCCTTTGAAGGATTGTCCTGGGTGGTGGGGAATGCTGAAGATCTGCCCTTCGACGATGACAAGTTTGATTTTTATACAATTGCTTTTGGTATCCGTAATGTCACTCATATGGAGCAGGTGAGTGAGTGGTCCTCTTGGGACTATTGGGTGGGGGGGGGGTTTGCTAGATTTATATTTGCCTTTTCTCCAGTCACTCAAGGTGGTGGTCTTTCATCTCCTAGTCCAGGGGTAGGCAACCTTGTCTCTTTTACGACTGGTGGACTTCAACTCCCAGAATCCCTCAGCCAGCATGGCTCAGCTTGGAAACCTCTCCCTTTCCCCTCAGCATGGCTGGGTCAGGAATTCTGGGAGTTGAAGTCCACGAGTCATAAAAGAGCCAAGGTGGCCTACCCCTGTCCTATTCCCATCTCACCCACCCACCTTGGGTAACAATAACCTGGTCAGGTAGCTGGAAAAAAAAAGAATGATTGGCCCAAAGTCACCCAGTTAAGTGGCCATTTGCACCTGCATCATCATCATCTTATTCTTTCCCTAACAGTTACACCACTCCAGCATTTTGTATCATCTTCATCGCTCAAACCTGGCAGTTTTTCTTATACTGCCTTTCAGTGGAGAATCTTGAAAAAAGTTTTCCAAAACTTCAAGGAACTAATAGGCTATTGTTTAATCTAGATCAGGGGTAGGCAACCTTGGCTCTTTTATGCCTCATGGACTTCAACTCCCAGAATTCCTGAGCCAGCCATGCTGAGGGGACAGGGAGAGGTTTCCATGCTGAGCCATGCTGGCTCAGGAATTCTGGGAGCTGAAGTCCATGAGTCATAAAGCGGCCTAGGCCAGAGGTAGGCAACCTTGGCTCTTTTATGATTCGTGGACTTCAACTCCCAGAATTCCTAAGTCAGCCATGCTGAGGAGAAAGGGAGAGATTTCCAAGCTGAGCCAGGCAGGCTCAGGAATTCTGGGAGTTGAAGTCCACGAGTTATAAAAGAGACAAGGTTGCCTACCTCTGGTCTAGATGTAACCTCTTCCGCTCCAAACCTCCACCGTATGAGCTCAGAATACAGCCGCGTGAAGGCTCAGAATAGTCCTTCTTACTGTGGGTTTGTTTCCCGTGTGCTTCCAGGCGCTTCAGGAGGCTTATCGAGTCTTGAAACCAGGAGGGCGTTTCCTCTGCCTTGAATTCAGTCACGTGAACAATGCCCTGCTTTCCAGGTTGACATAAAGGATCTTTTTTTCATGTTTTTCGTTCCCCCTTAAGTTAATAAGCACTGTGACGGTGTGAGACATTTCCTGTTTGTTGAATTCAGTGCAGCATGGGTCATTGGACAACTACTCATTCGCCGAGTGGTGGTCAGCTCACAATTATGACATCACACTATCCTGTGGCCATGAGGTTGCCTTTTGCCACCTTCAGTCAGTAGGGAAGTTGGCAGATGACAAATGACAACCACAGGACACCCTTGCTTAATGGCAACTGGTAGTGCTGGAGTTTCTGTTGCTAAACAGTGTGGTCCCGTGATACTTAGGACAATGTCCCTTAGTGATGGACATTCCTGTCCCAATTAAGTGAGATTATCTGTACGTATTTCATTCCAAGGTAGTCCTTTTCAGTGGATGACAACACCTTCCTACCTCCTCCCAGGTTTGGTTTAGGAAAACAGTAAAAAGCAGAAATAGAGTAACAGTATTTTCTTAGCCAAGGTTGAATCATTTAACCGTTTGATCTGAAAAAGTATCTTTAATCAAAATGCATTCCCCAGAAGTGGATGTAATATTCTATGTAGGGAAGAATGACGCCTTACACTGACACTTTATTTTTGATGATGCAAATTTATTAATGACTAGTCCAGGGGTAGGCAACCTTGGCTCTTTTATGACTCGTGGACTTCAACTCCCAGAATTCTTGAGTGAGCATAGCTATGAGCTCAAGAATTCTGGGAGTTGAAGTCCATGAGTCATAAAAGAGCCAAGGTTGCCTACCCCTGGACTAGGAGAAAGAGATGGACAGAATGACTGGTTATCACCTTTGCAGAGGATATACAGGCAGTCCTGTTTGAAGTTACAGTGGCACCAAATGAATGCTACTTATGCCTAGTCCCTAATGTTATGGCTGTAGAAGCACCTCCGTGGCATGCACAGGTAGTCCTCAATTTATGACCATAATAGAGCCTGCCATTATGTTTGTAAGGTGCGATAGTTGTAAAGCAGGTCATCACATGATCAATTTTATGACCGTTTTTACAGTGGCTGTTAAGTGAATCACCATGATTGTTAAAAATGAATCCACAGTTCTTCAGCAAACGCTGCAATCATTAAGCAAACCAATTGTTTGTCATGTGGCATTTCTGCTGAATACCAGAAATGGTGGTTTTCAGCAAAATAGTCCTAAATCAGGGTGACATGACTGCAGGATGTTGCAAATGGCTGTAAATGCGGGATGGTTTGTAAGTAGCTTTTGGGGGCCCATCGTAACTTCAAATAATTGTTAAATGAACAGTGATGAATCGAGGGCTACCTGTACCACCTGTGAAAAACTTTATATACAAAGTTGCTAGAACAGATTAGATCCCTCTGCCCAAGAAAATTCAAAGGCAAACAAAAGCCTATTGGCCCCTATTCAGTTTACTTTCAACACGTGAAAATTTGCCCCTGAAGTCAAACTACTTGTGGAAAGTTTAGTCTAGATAGGTTGCATCCAGTACCTCTGTTAACTTTTTAAAATTTTGTTTTCACAGCCTGTATGATCTCTATAGCTTCCAAGTCATCCCTGTGCTGGGAGAAATTATTGCTGGTGATTGGAAATCCTACCAGTATCTTGTAGAAAGCATAAGGCGCTTTCCAGCTCAGGTAAAACAAGTCCTCCAGATTAATCTAAACCAGTGGTTCTCAACCTTTTTAATGCTGCGACCCCCAACCGGTCGTAAGTCGAGGACTACTCAACCGGTTGTAAGTCGAGGACTACTCAACTGGTGCAGCACCGTTTGCAGAATGGGGCTTTTGGCGGGCTCAGCAGGGCAGAAACAGCCTGGACAATTCCTATTGGCTTTTGAAAGCCAATAGAATTAGACTCTATTCAAGAGAGTCTGTTCTATTGGATTTCAAAAGCCAATAGAATACAAGGGAGTAGCACAGCTAAAAGGGGGAAAAAATGGCGGACTGCGTTGTTTGACGACCCCCGTGAAATGGTCGTTCGACCCCAAATGGGGTCCCAACCCACAGGTTGAGAACCACTGATCTAAACAATAAAATTTCAGACTTATACACTGGAGAGTAAGCTCAGTTGCACTTGCTCCTAAAATGTGTTAAGAACACCAGTAACCCAAGTTTCAGCACTAAAGGCTACATTTACCCTTTCTTTGTTTTAGGAGGAATTCAAGGAAATTATTGAGGAAGCAGGCTTTCTGAAGGTGGACTATCAAAACCTGTTATCTGGCATGGTGGCCATTCATTCTGGCTTCAAGCTGTGATTACCTTTTTTTGTACTGAGGGAAAAACGTTCAACATTAAGTTTCAAGTCAGGACAAAAGAAAGCAACTATTTTCAGCTGTGTTTATTTAAAACTTTTTAAAAAATAGTTTTACTGGATACTATATAGTTCATTTGAAACCTGGCCATTGAAGTACTGTACAGCCTTCAGAAATGTTTCGATCATGTCACCCAACTATGGTGTGGCCAAAGAGATGGAAGAAGTGAATGGAAGCCACGTTTGCTGTTTTAAAGGTCTGGTCTTTTATCAAGAGATGTAGGATTACTTGATGTATTAAAATTAGTATTTAAATTTTCAATTGTTTATCTTTGTTTTCCTGAAATGCAGGATGTTTTATATTATGAGGCGTCTTCAAGAAAAAAATGAAATTTAATTCACATTCTGGTGGTAGTTGTCAGCCAATTTCTGGGATTGCAAACTCCTAAATAGTGTCTCATCATCTACGCAGTTTATAGTATGTTCTAGCTAGTGATTTATCCAGGTGTAATGCTGTTCAGCTTTCACCCAAGCTGAAAAACTAGCTTAGCTCAGTGAGATATGCATTGTTAAAACTCTAGAGGTTTACGATCCAACTGCATGGTACCAAAGCAAGATTAACTTTAACACGCAGAGTCTCCTTCAAGTTGAGGTAATAAATTCCGTGAGTACATCCACGCAGCTTTCTTGCAACAATGCAGATTTGCCATTGCTGCTTTCTGGGGTATTTTTCGCAATTCTCTAGTCTACAACCCTGGAATTCTATCACCCAGGCACAGACCAAGTGTGCTCTTACTTAGCTTCTGGGTAGCAAGCCGAGAGCTGCCGCTTGCTGAGGTCATGCATATACATTTGGTTATAAATCGTGGTTTACAAAAGCTAATTACAAGGTTTGTATGAAGCCTAGAACATAGAGTTTAATAATATGAGAGTGTCATAAATATATCACGCTATACATAAATGCAACACAAGCCTGCTCAGATAGAATACTATGCTCGATAGTCAAAATGCCCAAAGACTATGCATTCCTTAACTCCAGCTATTTTTATTGATAGCCATGAATAGAAGTCAGCCCTGGAGAAAATTAACTCAGATTCTCTTCCTGTCCTGTATGGAGATTGAATCCCTTGCTGTACCACATTGGAAATGACTGGCCAAAGTTATACACCCCAACTTGCTTAGGAAAGATAAAGTTATTAGATACAAAGATACTTTGACGGAAGAAGGTCTTTTAAAATCTAGACATGAGTTAAGACAACAAGGAATAGAGATAGAGTGGTGGTCTTATCTCCAGATCCAAGCAAGATATTCGAAAGATAAACATGATTGGGGTATTTATAGACAAGATACAGGACTAGATAAAATTTTGCTTGGTCCGAAGAAAAAAACAAAGAATATTTATAAACATTTATTGGAACATAGGTTATTTGAAGAACAAGTTAAAGAAACAATGGTGACATGGGATTTAGGACATAATATTAATTTGGATCAATGGCAACAGGTATGGATGCGAAACAAAATTACATTATCCTATAAAGAAAATTTGTATAAGATGATTTATAGATGGCATCTCCCTCCAGCAAGACTAGCCAAAACTGTATAAAGGATACTCAGCCTTATGTTGGAAATGTAAAAAAGGGGCACTTTTTTTCATGTGTGGTCATGTAAGGAAACACAGGGATATTGGCGTATGGTTTGGAAATGGGTAATAGAAATGAGCATACAGAATATTCAATATAAGCCTGAGACATTTTTGTTAGGAATTATTGAAGAAAATGTTAGTAAAGAGGATATGTATTTATTTATTCATGTGGTTACAGCGGCAAGAATAGTATTCGCTCAGAATTGGAAAAATTCAGCTGTACCTAGTGAGGAAATTTTAATTTATAAAATTATGCATTGCGCAGAATTAGATAGGTTAACTAAAAGACTCAAAAATCAGGATGTTATGGATTTTTACCAAATATGGAATAAATTTTATAAATGGTGGGGCAAAAAATTTGGAGGTCACTGTGGTGAGATAAGTTAAGATTGAGTTTAGAGTGATGTTTCTGTATAGAGTTTAATTAATTATGAATAGGAATGAACTGAGATGTTGGTCAAGTCTGATTTACCATGTTCAATGTTTTTAAACTTTTTCTTTTTTTGTTATTTAATAAAAATTAAAAAAAAAATGACTGGCCAACATTTAAATCTTGTTCTATTGTGTTGGGTACTATCATGCACCAAGTTCCTCTAATATAAACTGTTACATTGGTTTAAAAGTGTTAAAAGAGTTTATAGGAAGGGTAACTTGCTTCCAAGCACAATATACCTATGGAGGAAGGAATAAACCAGCAAATCTTTAGGATAAAAAAGCTGTTTTAGTTTGAAAAAACTTTTTAAAACTATTGGGTAATAAATGTCTAGATAATCTAGAAGCTGCCATTGGTAACAAACATTTTTACATTCAAAAGGCATAAAATGTTTCCATGCTTAATTCACTAACAGTGTTATCCCCTCTTTGATACTTAAGGATGTCCCATGTACTATTTGATCTTTATCTAACAAATGCACATTATTTCCATTGGTGCGTCCTTCATACACATTGCTTTTGGACCATAAATTTTCAATGATGAAGAAAAAACTTGGTACTCAATTAAACGTGCCATTTGTCTGTCCCAACTTTATAAAGCAGAGCTGATGCTGCAACATGTCAACCAATCCATTATATACATGTGTAAGCAGGACAATTAGATCCCTCTCTATCAAGAGAGAAGCGCAGTTACACATTTTTCCAAATGTGGGATGCTCTAGTCCTTAAAATGTACTGAAACATTCAGCACTCATTTCCTATGAGATAATCTGCTAGACTTTCAACCTCAGGTCTTTATTAAGTACTGTGTTAATATATACTATTATTGTACTGAGCCAACTAGCACGTAAGGTTAATAATCCTTAAAGCTGAAGCTGTATAACAGAGACAACAAGCTCTGTACAGTTTTGTTTACCTGACATATACAGAGATATTTAACCAAAAATGCTCTAATTAAGCATTCATAAACTGCATATGGAGGATTTCAAATATTTTTTTAAATCATTCCATTACAGGACATTCTCTTGCACAGATGTGCGTCTAAAGAAGTCTGAGTTAGAAGAATTCTATTTTGTGCTCTCTTAACCGCTTTGTTTAAAAAGCATTTGAAGCCAATAAAATTAAATGTAAGAAAGCTGGATATGTTAGCTGATACAAGAAAGCATTTTCAAATTTTAACTCAAATATAATAATCTAGACTGAGCCTACCAAACTTTGGAGTTGAGCTTGGAAAACATGAGTTGATTAGCTAAACAATTTTCAGCTTCAGTGTAATATAGAACTCCACTGGTTCTATGGAAGAGCTACCCCAAATATAGAAATATTAGAGTAAGTTAAAGGATAAATACCCAACGGTTTTATTAGAAAACTTGGATGGATTGTTTTAGAAAAAAAATACATACAAGCTTACTTTTTTGCTATTTTTTATGGCCACAACAAAAACACAAATTGGTACATAGGAGTACCTATCATTAAAACAAAAGGCTTGAAGATCAAAGTATGTTCCCTGGGGAAGGCTGAAGACTTCAGTCTATTTGGAATTAGCGTGCAGTCCTGTAACCGAATGCATATTTGGGTGAAAAGGTCCCATACTTCTAACCAGATTTGAAAAGGAGAATAGCAACTTGACCCAGGTAAAAGTAGATGAAGTGTTTGGTCTCGTGAGTCACATAGCTGCCAAAATTTCTTCCCACAATGCAGTGCCAAGTAGGATTGTATTTCTTGTCAAACTCCTGGAAGAGAGTCCCTTAAAATTTTAGCATCATAGATGTTAATATTTTTATTCACTCTATTATACTGGAAAGCATGACTTATTCAAAGTTAGTGACCTAAGTCTTGAGCAAGTTTTAGTTCCAGAATATCCCAATGTCTTCACCAATTTTTGGGGGGGTGTGTAGACAAAAAGTGACAACCCCAAGCCCTTAAACATTTGAAGTGATAATAAAATGCAAGAACTCATATGACCACGTTAGCCAATTCTGCAGTTTCTAGGGAAACTTTATAAAGGCATCTATGCATTATTTTTTTCCAGTTAATTAAATCAGTATGTGCTACTGATAACGCTTTCAGCTATATGTAAAATATTAGAGATGCAAACTCTTATGGTTCTGGGACATCCTGGTATCTTCCATGCCCCCGGGCCACCCTGATCTAGGAACAACTTTCTGAATTGGAAAGGGCCCATTTGGTTCTGAGGATATGTGTCTGGAAAACCAGGGATCAGTTCTGGAACAGCATAGTTCAGAAGAGCAACTGAATATAGTTGAGTTGAAAAAGTTGTAGTCCCACAATGGCAGGATTTGTATATACCAAAAAAGCATAGTACATAGAGGAATAACAGTAGGAGTAGGCTTTCATTTATCACTGAAAGCCATGATGCAGAGAATTTTGCTTACAACGGACTAGCATCATTAAATTGGTTTTTATGAGTACCCACATACCTTTTCACTCAGTTGATCTTTTACAAAAACCTACTATCTCATATTAACCTATGCATCTTGGGATAATATTACACTGGATAATAAAAAAATATTTACATTGCTACAGTTATTAAGGCATTAAGTGTAAAGATTTTATCAGTATTTTTCTATGCTTAATGTTGACTCTTATTAGTCAGCCAAATGCAGAAGATTGTAGCTGTGGGTCAATTAAAGTTATACAAAACCCACCAATTTGGGAACCGAATTTTCTGAAGAACTCTAGAAACGTCCATCCTCCCTCTGGGTTTATGCCAAACATCCTCAGGACCTTGTCATTCAACAGACAATTTCCAAGTTTCTGGAAGTAAATACCCCAAACTTGAAATATACTGGGAGCAGTCTGGCCTTGAAACAAGCTTGTATGGTCCAGGATAAGAATGCAACAAATAATTTCTGGTGCAGGAATTTTATTTCCTGAAGTCACCAAACCCACCCTGCAAATTCTGGGACACGTCTGGCATGGTCCAGAACAAATTTTCTTTCTATTCGCACAAGTGATATCTTTTTTGCCAGTTAGGACTTGGTATCACTTCAATATTTATAACCTCAGTTTAGATTATATTCTTGTCAGCTTCTTTTCTAAATTAAAATTCTAAGCTAGTAGTATGAGATGATGATTGAGCACTACCTTCTTTATGTGAGCAGCAATATCTTTCTCAATGTTATATTTTTCCAAGGCCTGTGTAGCACACTCCACAGAGTCCTGCTGCATCTCCTCAGACATATCTGCATTTTTGATCACAGCCTTTCGATCACTCATGATTACCTACAAAGAATGATAAATGATTATTTAATTCATCTGTTCTGCAAACAAGAGGTTCAAAAGCTTAATTTTTAGAAGCACCGATAGGGTCTTTTTAAAATACAAACAAAGGTTTAGCCCAAAGATAAAAACAAACCTACTCATATTTAGCTACACAAGCAGTCGTTGTTTAATGATACATGAAGTCACAGGGGTCAAACTCGCCATCCCATATGACGTGTATTGCAACTTTTTTTGCATTGCTGAACTGGGGTGGGCACAGCCTCTGCATGATGAAACCAGCCCGTAGGCTGGCAGTTTGACACCCCTGCACTAAGTGATATGGTCATAAAATATGACATCACATGACTGCCAATTTATGACAACAGTTCGGCAGTTCCCAGTTGTTGTCATTAGGGAATCCAGCACACTTGCAGTGTCCCATGGTCATGATTATCACTTGTGATCTCCTGCTGACTTCCCATTCTATTTGCTCGCCAGAAGCCAGCAGTGAAGGTTGCAAATGGCGATTATGTGAGTACAGAACACTGCAACAATAATTGCTAGCTTATTGCCAAGCACCCAAATAGCGATTATGTGACCACAAGGGCACTGCAATGGCCACAATTACTAGGAACAGTCATAAAACTCTCTTGTTCAGTTCTATCAAAACTTTGAACACCTGCCGTAAGAGTGGCTGTTCGACAAGGACTATCTGTAATTATTTCTGGCAAGTACTCAGAATCCTTCTCCTGGAAAGGATCAATATGCAAAACATTCATTTCAAAAGCTAAACATGGTTGGATTTTATTTCCATGATGGGAGACCACCAGGATATACCACCTGTAGACTAGACTGGCAAGTTTGAAACATGCAAACATTCTGTAAGAAAGCAGACTGTGTATGTCACGGGTGTCAAACTTGCCACGTCACATGACGTGTCACGATCTATCGTGACTCTTTTTGCATTGCCAGCAATGGGGTGGGCGCGGCTTCAGTATGATGAAACTGGCCCGTGGCCGACAGTTTGACACCTCTGGTGTACGTGCTCATGAAGTCAGAGATGTTGAGACTTTACCTCTCCTTGCATCCATAGCTACAACCTATACACTACTAAAATAAGCAGACGTATCTTTATGTTTCATGTATTGCCTTGTAATAAGCAGAATCTGACTGCTCCTGG
Organism: Crotalus tigris; assembly: GCF_016545835.1. Classification (NCBI taxonomy): domain Eukaryota; kingdom Metazoa; phylum Chordata; class Lepidosauria; order Squamata; family Viperidae; genus Crotalus; species Crotalus tigris. Next base: position 144,073 of record NW_024100139.1, on the reverse strand, counting down.
GCGTCTCTTTTTACTCCACCCACTTGCAGGTGCGCAGTTACCTTTTGCACAAAAAAGGCTGGTTGGTCAGGCTCACCAGAGATACCAATGTTACCAAATTCTCCGTTATTTCAATAGCCCCTGCAGTGCTATATCCCAAATGTTAACTCTTTCATACCAAATCCATTGAGCAATGTCTGTCTCCTACCCCAATGGACCTCACTGTTCAACCACTGTTATCCCCCACAAAAAGTATCTTAATTTTCGATGCCACAGACCACCGCCAATACTCCTTGAGCAAGTCCCCTCAAACCCAAATATTCTTTCCTTCTGTAGATAATCAGCATCCACCATTTCCATATTCCCTGAAAGAAGGAAGTGGGGAGAAACCTTGTTATTTTAGTATTAGCAGTAGGATTCCCTCAATAGGATTCCCTCCTCAGCCACCTAACTGGCTCTCAACCCCGATGTTGATTTGGTCCATGATCTGGTCACTGCTTATACCAGTTATTAAACTGTAAACCAGAATGTTGTTATTGAAAAGCTCTAGAATCCTTTAGGCACTATATAAATATTATTTTTATCTTGACACTACGGACCCAGTTTACATAAAACTAATTAAGCTATATTAAGAAAAAAACGACAAAGCCTCAGATTAGACACAAAGGAACACTTCAAAGTTGCCCATCAAAAGCTAGCCATTAGGCCAGGGGTAGGCAACCTTGGCTCTTTTATGACTCATGGACTTCAACTCCCAGAATTCCTGAGCCAGCCATGCTGAGGGGAAAGGGAGAGGTTTCCAAGCTGAGCCAGGCTGGCTCAGGAATTCTGGGAGTTGAAGTCCATGAGTCATAAAGCGACCTAGGCCTAGGCCCGAGGTAGGTAACCTTGGCTCTTTTATGACTCATGGACTTCAACTCCCAGAATTCCTGAGCCAGCCATGCTGGGGGAAAAGGGAGAGGTTTCCAAGCTGAGCCATGCTGGTTCAGGAATTCTGGTAGATGAAGTCCACAAGTCATGAAGGGGCCATAGTTCCCCCATGCTGGCTTAGGAATTCTGGGAGTTGAAGTCCACCAATCATGAAGGGGCCAACGTTTCCTCCATGGTGGCTGAGGAATTCTGGGAGTTGAAGTCCACCAATCATGAAGGGGCCAACGTTTCCTCCATGGTGGCTGAGGAATTCTGGGAGTTGAAGTCCACCAGTGAAGAAGGGGGCCATAGTTCCCTTATGCTGGCTTAGGAATTCTGGGAGTTGAAGTCCACCAATCATGAAGGGGCCAAAGTTTCCTCCATGCTGGCTCAGGAATTCTGGGAGTTGAAGTCCACCAGTGAAGAAGGGGGCCATAGTTCCCCCCCCCCGCATCCTGGCTCAGGGATTCTGGGAGTTGAAGTCCACCAGTCATAAAAGAGCCAAGGCTGCCTACCCCTGCATTAGGCAGAGCAGCTGATAAAATCCAAAATCCCTTCAGATGTTTCCCCCACTGCACCACTTAGCCTCCTTCCCCCTCCGTTTCCCTGCACGACCGTTCTTTGCCTCCGAATTAAATCATCGCCCCCATACTCCCCCCCCCAAAAAAACAAAACCCCTTCGCGCTTCCTCCACGATGCCAACACGCAGGAGAGCCGCAGATGGCTCGCAACCCAAGACGCTTCTCTGGGGAAGCTGCAGGAGGGGATGCCAGGGAAAATAACGCGGCACTCCACCGGGGCGCCTCGGTGCACCTAAAAAATTTTTTTTGGGGGGAAGCCCCAAACCGCCAGGCAAGGAGGCCGAGCTGGAGGCGCTTCTGCCTCTCGGGCGCCCAATTCGGCTGGATTTCGGCGGAGGCCACGCTCGGCAGCCGGGCAGGAGCCCCCCCCCCAAACTCCTCGCAGCGAGCATCCGGCGAAAGCGTCCCACGCGTGTCAAGACGGCCCCGCGGATGCCGGGCCTGAGCGGAGCGACCACCGTCCCCAGAAGTCCGCCCGCGTCCCCGCGGCTGGGAACGTGAGGAGCGGTGTGAGGCCCCGATCGTCGCCCGGCCGAGCCGTCCCGGCTCCCCTCACCGTGCGGTGGTGCGGCCGCTGCTGCCGGGCTGCTTCTGAGGAGAGCGGGAAGGGACGTTGGTGGAGCCGGTGAGCAAGTTGGCACCTGGGCGCTCCGCCGGGTCCCCCGTCGCGTGACGCCCTGAGGAAAAGCCCGCGCGCGCGCTCAGCAGCCCTGCCCGCCTCGAATGCCGCTCGCCCGCCCGGCCGCCGGCCTCGCCCCTCCCTCCCTCCGGCCCACGGCCACGCCCGACGCGCCGCGCTCCGTCCCGCAGGCAACGGTCATTGGCGGCAACAATACACCTGGCAGCTCATTGGCTGGAGCGCCCCCGCCTCCCTCCGGCTTTTATTGTGGCATTTTATTGCGAGCCGGCATGCACCGCGCCGGCGTCCGTTGCCGTGGCGACGGGAGGGGCGGTTTCAGAGCCTGTCCGGGCACGCGACTCGGAGCGAACCGGTTGGGCGAAACGGAACGGAATCCTAAACGAAGCCAATACTTAAAAAAAGAAATTCGGTAGCAGAGGTAGAGTTTCTTCTCAGAGCATGGGCAGAGATTCTCCTCCTCGGAGAAAGGTCTCGCAATGAATTTCGCCCTGTCCTTCTCTAGGGAAGTTTTTAAGAAGAGACTGGACAGCCCTTTGTCCGAAATGGTATAGGGTTTCCTGCCTGGGCAGGGGGTTGGACTAGATGACCTCTAAGGTCCCTTCCAGCTTTATTATTATTTATTATTATTATTATTATTCTCATTATTCTCATTATTATTCTCATTATTAATAATAATAATAATAATTAAAAATAATTAAAAGCTAATAATTATTAATAATTATTTTTATTAAAAAAATTATAAACATTTTACAATAAAATCCCTCCCCATCTCTCTCCCTCCCCCCTCCCATTAGCCCTCCCCCCCCTTCCCAGAGCTGAGTACAGAGCTAAAAACAACAAAAAAAGAACATAAAAAATTAAAGATCAATCAATTATACATAAATCCTAAAAAATTTAAAACCCCTTTAACTCCATTACAATAAAATCAACAAATCTAACCATAACAACTTTATACAATAAGTTATTCAAAGGCTAAATAATACTTTCTAATCCCATCTTTGTTCTGAACAACATTTACCCATCTTTTCCATACAGAGTTGTATCTCTCTTGTGAATGGTCTTTCAGATAAGCCGATATTTTTGCCATTTCTGATAAATAAGAAAGTTTAAAAAACCATTCCTCTATAGTAGGCAAAAAGTCTTTTCTCCAATATTGCCCAATCAATAACCTTGCTGCCGTAATAAAATTCAACATTAAAATAATCTCTTTACTATCACTATCTTCAATAATACCTAACAAAAATAGTTGTGGTGTAAATTTTATCCTTCTATTAAAAATTTTTTGAATATTCCACCAAATCTTAATCCAAAAAGCCTTTATATTTCTACAAGACCACCAAATATGATAGTAGGTTGCATCCATACAACCGCACCTCCAACATTTGGGCTGTAAATTAGAATACATACGAGACATCTTTTGTGGATCAAGGTGCCATCTGTAAAACATTTTATAAAAATTTTCTCGTAAATTTTGAGCTTGGGTAAACTTAACATTCCTTACCCAAATTATCTCCCGTGTAATTATTAATAATAATTATTATTATTACCAGGTCAGTGCTTCTCAACCTCAGCAAGTTAGAGATCTGTGGGTTTCAGTGGAATGTTAGGCTTTATCCTACTGAAAATTAAAGTGATATCGGCATTTTAGCATGAAATTCATGCTTTCTTTTGAACTTCAGAAAAATAGCCAGATCCGTTTTTCTTTAAATGCAAAATTATCCATTCATAAACTAAACCAGCCAGCCCCGTGATGCAGCTGCCAAAAAAGCCAATGTGGTCCTAGACTGCAATAACAGAGGGAGAGTATCAGGACCACATAAATCAGGGGTCTTCAAACTTGGCAACTTTAAGACTTGTGGACTTCAACTCCCAGAATTCCTGAGGTCTTCCACAAGTCTTAAAGTTGCCAAGTTTGAAGACCCCTGACATAAAGTTATTGCAATAACCTATGACCAAAATTCCAGACTCATTTATGGTTGTACGTTGAGGACTAACAGTGGCAGTTTTTGAGCCAAGAAATTAGCAATGCAAAGAAACTATGAATTCTCTCACTGAACTTGGATGATAGCAAGGTTCCCCTTCAACATTGGCACGCAAGCTGGGAGTCTTCCTATAGCAGTGGTGGCGAACCTATGGCACATGTGCCAGAGGCGGCACTCGGAGCCTTCTCTGTGGGCACGCGTGCTGTTGCCCCACCCTCACCTCCCCCCCATGACCCCCTCCTCACCAGCAGCCCCCCTGGAGGAGAGTCGCCCCTGAGCATGGCCCACACGGAGCAGCACAGCCAAAGACATGGCAGCCAGGCAGTATAGACAAGACTCTGCCCTCACGCCCCATCCTGCACAGTTGATGCTGCAGGGTGCGGGCAGAGGGCGTGCTGCCATGGCGCTGCTGGGCTGCCTGGGTGATCTGCGGTGGGCCCTGGAGGCGGTGAGTGGCCCTGAAGGCAGGTGGGTACGGGACAGGGTGGGGGCAGGGCAGGGGATAGGGCCAATTTTGGGGCACTTGGTCTCTAAAAGGTTCACCATCACTGTCCTATAGTCACAGCTGTGGCTTCAATAGCAAATGTTGGTTGTGGTCTGGAAGGCCTTTTGCACAACTCCATCTGGTTGCAAGTTGTGCCCTTTCCTAGATCTGGAGGCTCTTCAGAATGTCACTCATATTCTAGTCACTGAACTACTGCAACACATTCTACGTGGCCTTTTTATGAACGCCTTAGCTTGAATTCCAGAATGCTGTGGTGCGATCTTTGCTGCTGTTCTCTGCACTTTTTTTCTAGAGTCTCAGCATCTTTTTTTGTATTGTAGTGGCCAAAACTGGATTCAGTATTTCAAGTGTGGTATTACCAGTGCAGTATAAAGCGGTACTAACAGTTCATGTGATCTTGATACCATCCTTCTGTTGATGTAGCCTAAGACTGCATTGGCTTTTTTGGAAGTTGCAGCACACTTCTGGCTCATACATAAGTGATTGTCCATTAGGACTCCTAGATGTCTAAATTTAGGTTTATCTAAATCTAGGTCTAGAGTTTATTTAATATGTTTGCCAACCAGAGTTACTCACTGAGATGGGCAGCTACCAGTATATAAACTGATTAAATAAAGCAGATGTTTCCAAATTAATATTTTATTTACAAAGCTATGAACAATTAACTGTGGTTAACTATCTTTCTGGCTATACCAAATCCAAACAAACTACATAATGAGTTGTGTGATCCCATCAGTCATAATGTGGTTTCGAGATTTTGATTCAGAATGCAGTATCAAAATCGCAGTTCTGATTGGTTAGCTATAATTTGTAGCTAACAAATGGTATAAAATATATAGCTCCAGGCCAAAGTTGGGTGTGCTTGTATGTGATTATGAGTCAGAATGGTTTAATTTTAAAAGGTCCAAGATATGCTTTACCCATCCACACATCTCTTCAAAGGGCACAGCTGTCAGAATGTTATACAGTCAAGCCATCAAGCTGCTAATGAAAGCTGTATGTCTTTTATTTACGGTCATACAAACACAACCACTAATTAGCACACCTCTGGTTGTTAAACATTAATCACCTACGCTTCATTTACAGACTGCATAGGATGAAATCCATACAGCCAGTACGTGATTCAAGAACTGCCAAATAGGCTACTTTTGCGACTCTGCATTGTGTGAAGCACACTTTAGTTTGGTGTGTTGCACGAACCAATCCCTTTAAACCACACATTTGGCCACAAGTTAGTGGTTACCTTTGGGCTGCAATTATTGCCATTAAGCTAAGACTGTAATACTCAGTGTTTCTCAACCGTGACAATTTTAAGGCATGTGGACTTCAACTCCCAGAATTCCACAGCCAGACATGCTGGCTGAGGAATTCTGGGAGTTGAAGTCCACATGCCTTAAAATTGTCAAGGTTGAGAAACACTGTGTTAATGGATAAAATGCAGAGAGGACAAAGCCCACGAACAAGTGAGCTGCCTTCCCAGGGATCCCAGGCTGCGTCCCCAAGAGAAGCAGAGCCGGGAAGAGGCAGAACTAAACGCAGGGCTGGTGGAGCGGGTCCAAGGGCATCACCGGAACGCCCTAGATCAGGGGTCTCCAACCTTGGCAACTTTAAGACTTGTGGACCTCAACTCCCAGAATTCCTCAGCCAGCTTTGCTGGGAATTGAAGTCCACAAGTCTTAAAGTTGCTAAGGTTGAGCACCCCTGCCCTAAATCGACGCCGAGCCGCGGTCTCCCACCACCCTGCAATTGGGTGCAATTCCAGGCTGTGGCTTGGCCGGACGGCCCAGCCGGGCCCATCGCGCAATCCCGGCAGCAGAGCAGCCGGGCCCGGAAGTCCCGCCCCGCGGCCGAGCGGGCCCGGCGCCCATTTCCCCCCCGCGTTTTCGGGCGGGATGGGCGCGCGCTCCTCCGAGCATGCGCCCTCCGACCCTGCCTGCCAGGCCGGGCCTGCTTCCGGCGCGCGGCCGCTGCCTCCTCCCCTTTAAGGCGGGCGCCGCGTTCCTCTTTTCTGCCCTCCGTCAGGCGGCTGCGAGGGAAGGCCGCGCGGGAAGCGAGCGGGCGGGCGAGCGAGCGAGCGAGCGAGATGTCCGGGGGCTGGGGCCGGGACATGATGGACTACGGGGGCGGGCCCGGGATGTCCGGCGGCGGGCGCGGGGGAGGCAGCGCCGGGGCGGACGGGCGCATCTACGTGGGCAACCTGCCGCCCGACGTGCGCGAGAAGGACCTGGAGGAGCTCTTCTACAAGTACGGCCGCATCCGCGACATCGAGCTGAAGAGCAAGCGCGGCCTGGTGCCCTTCGCCTTCGTGCGCTTCGAGGACCCGCGGTGCGTGAGGGGGGCGGCCTTTCCCGCCCGGCGCCCGCCCGAGCTGCCCGCCGCAGGGCTGAGGGAGGGAGGGAGGGAGGGGCGGCCCCCGTTGGGCCCGGGCTGCGCCGCCCATCCTCCTCAGCCGGCCGGGCGAATGGGGTGGTAGGGGGGGGGGAGGCCGAGCGGGGTCTGCAGCCGCCTCCTCTGGGCCCCGGGTGAAGCCTCGCACGAGAGTCGGCCGCCAGCCTGGGAACTGAGGGCGGGCAGGCGGGAATCCGCCGGGATCACGTACAAAGGAGCCGCCGAGAAGGCTCAGCGGAGGAGAGGCAGATTTAGCCCGCGTCTAGGGCTGCTCTCGGTCGGGCAGCGTGCATGGAACCGGCTCTGAAAAATGCAGTGAAGTCGGCATTTCAGCTCTGTCCCCAAAGGCAGCGAGGCCATCGGTCCTTTTCCAAATACAGACCGACACAGAGAGTGAGTGTGTGTGTGTGTGTATGCGCGCGCGTCTATATGTGTGTGTGTGTATATGGATATTCAAAATTTTGTGGCTGACAAAGAGTTAGTGGGAGACTAGTATAGCTATTCCAAGCTCATTTGCCCTCATCAGCTAGTCACAGATGAGGGCAAATGAGCCTGAAATAGCTATTCTAGTCTCCCACTAACTCTTTTGTCAGCCACACAATTTTGAATTTATAGTGTTCACAGTATGTGAGGTCTGCCTGCAAAACATTGCGATGAAGTAGGCACTGAGCAACAATTGCGATGAAGTAGGCACTGAGCAACAAAATAGCTATTCTGAACACTTTGTGTGTGGGTCTGGTTGCTCGTACCTGACATTTTAGGAACTTATCTTCTTTCCCAAATAGCTGAAGATTTGTTCCTGAGGGTGGGTCATAAATAGGATTCCTCTCCAGAGTGTTTTCAAGAATGCTTTGTTGCCAGTGTGTTACATTGCAACATCCATTCTCCCAGACAACCAATAGAAAGTGATGGGTATTCTAGTGTAGCAACACACTCTCTCTCTCACTCTCTCACACACACACACACAACAGGTAAGATATATATGTGTATTTATATGTGTGTGTGTGTGTGTGTGTGTGTGTGTGTGTGTGTGTATATATATATATATATATATATATATATATATATATATATATATATATATATATATATATATATCTCACTCACACTGTCGGTCTGTATTTGGAAAAGGATCTGGAAACAGAACTTAAATGCTGGCTTTACTGCATTTTTCAGAGCCGGTTCCATAAATGCACATATACACACACATGTATATCACTTTTCCCATCCCAGGATCCTTCAGGTGATTGACAGGAATTCTACAAGTAGGGAAGCACTAATTCCTTGCGAGGAAATACGGCCTGGCTCCCAAAATAGTTTTGGGATCTTTGCAACTTGTTTGGTCTGTATTGCAATGCTGCAAAAGGCTATTATGGCAGGCAGTCCCTTTTTGATGTATTCTCTCAGTATCTGTGTTTTTAATTGGGTAGGGTGGTTTTTACATACAGTAAATGTGTTAAATATGTTACCTGTCATTCAATATCAGTTTGGCAGGGTGGTTATGAAAAAAAAATAAAACTGTATGTTCAGTCAACCTTCAACAATCAATAGAGATAAAATAAGATGCTAATGGGCATTTGTACTGTGTGATGCAGTGGAATATACAATGTATTTAACCTCAGATTATTTTGCAGTTCTTGGAACAATCTTGAAAAGTAGTGGTGGTAGACAATCTTCCAGGCTAAGCTTGATTAACCTTTTAACCTTTTGGGGGAGTTTTGGGATGGTCTGTCTTCCAAGTACTGAACAGATTTGCTTCCATTGATTCTGCTTACCTTTCTCTGGACCAGCTAGGTGCTTTGACTCTTCTACAGTAATATCGATAATAATGCTGATAATGGTGATGTAGTGGTGTTTTTTTGTTTTACAGGAGCATCTTGCACAAATAAGCAGCTCATGGGTTCAGTCTAGTAAGTCTTGTGCCAGAAGCATGAAGTCTTCTGTGCCCTTTAACAAAGGGACTTCTTTGGCCCATGTGTATAATACAAGCATAGTGATTGTTGTTTTTTTTAAGTTAATTCTGTTGAAATGTACTGCTCATCTGAAATAATAACCTTGGGAATTTTGACACAGTCTTGTGTACATTTATAATGGCTGTGCTATTCTTTTTCCACTATCTTCACAGTTTGATCCAGGCAAGGAAAGCATTCGGTCCCTACAGTCTATTCATTATAAGAGCAGATGTTTTTGCCCATATCCATCTTGCCTCGACATGCCTTCCTCAGAGACACTGAAGTTTCCATTCTTGCATGTCTTAAACCTCCATCCTGCTTGCTTTCCCCAAACCTTAAACACCCCCTCACTTTTTTTCCTTCTGAGATTGCTTAAACAACTCACTCAAAATGGAAACTTCCTATGTGGCTGTCTTCTACTTCTCTGAAAAGGATAATTTTCTTTGTACAGCATGCCTCAGCTTGTTGTTAAAAGCTATATTCTACATAGAAACTAGCTGTACAAAAAAAAGTACCTAGCAGTATAATTTGTATACTGCAGCATTATCTCTTGGCATCTTGTAGTTTTGAAATGAAAGAGCTGCCACTCTTGCACCACTATGATTTTCCATTCAAGAAACTTAAAAATGAGAAGCAGGAGTGTTAGGTATGTTTGCTGCCTTCACTTATATGTAAACAGGTGGGATAAAAGAACTTATAACAACAGTTACCTTACAGAAGTTGCTTCTTTCTATTCCTCATATTCTGAAATACATTCCATAGCTTTTAACTTGCAGTGATAGGAGTGTTAAAATGGTGTTTCCTTTTTAGGCTGCAAGTTAAAATACAGAGTAAATATGTCATTTTCTACCTTGGTCATGGTCAGTCAGAAAAATAAATCTATTATGGCCCATTTGTTGCTATTGCTGTACAGATAGAGGTCAGGATTTAGTTTTGATTCTTGTTTGGAGTGTCTGTAAATCTGGTACATTCTAATCACTTACAGAGTACTTGATAGCAAAATAGGATAATATGATTTGGATTCCACCCAATGAAAAAGTAATGGAAATACTTAACTGTGGCCAATTTTTAATTAAAAAAACTTTTCCCTTTTAAATCTGTGGAAAACAAACTTACGACCACAATTGAGCCCAAAATTTCTGTTGCTAAGCAAGACAGTTAAGTGAATTTTGTCCCATTTTATGGCCTTCCTTGGCATAATTGCAAAGTGAATCGCTGTGCTTGTTAAGTTAGTAACATGATTAAGCAAATTTGGCTTCCCTGTTGACTTTGCTTGTCAGAGGATCGCAAAAAGTGATCACGTGGCCCCAGATACATGACAATTGCCAAGTATCCAAATTTTGATCATGTGACCGAAGGGATGCTGTAATGGTCGTAAGTGTGAGGACGTTCGTAAGTCACTTTTTTCACTGACATTGTAACTTTGAACGGTCACTAAATGAATGGTTGTAAGTTGGGGATTGCCTGTACTGACAAGTTTTGCTATGTAGGCGTAGCAGAAACGTGACCAGTGCATATTAAATTTGCTTTGAAAGATGCACCTTTCTGACTCAAGCTAATTATGTGAATATTTTTTTAGTAGCTAATGCCATTATACTTCAAATGTAGAAGTTTATTCCATTCCATATTAGAATCAAATTCTATATTTGAATAGTTTAAATACCATTTGTTACTCAACACCATAGCACACACACACCCCCCCAGGGGGAGATAGGCCCCTATTCTGGACTTCTAAAAAGGTGTTGAAATGGGGCTCTACAGCAGTGGTTCTCAACCTTTTTAATGCCGCGACCCCCCCCCCAACCGGTCGTAAGTCGAGGACTACTCAACCGGTCGTAAGTCGAGGACTACTCAACTGGTGCAGCACCGTTTGCAGAATGGGACTTTTGGCGGGCTCAGCAGGGCAGAGACAGCCTGGACAATTCCTATTGGCCTTTGAAAGCCAATAGAATTAGACTCTATTCAAGAGAGTCTATTCTAAGCCAATAGAATAAAAGGGAGTAGCACAGCTAAGGAAAAGGGGGGAAAAATGGCGGACTGTGTTGTTTGGTGACCCCCGTGAAATGGTCGTTTGACCCCAAATGGGGTCCGGATCCACAGGTTGAGAACCGCTGGTCTACAGCCTTAAGTGGGGAGTGCAGAGAAGCACACAACTGAGGGGCTGGTTAGTGTCCCCCCCCCTTGACTTTTTAACTCATTTCTAACATTTTAATCATCCTTGCCACTTTTTAAATTCTAAATTTTTAAGTTTTATAGGCTGTTTTTATGTTTTAACATTTTGTTATACGCCGCTCTTCCTGAGGGAGATGGGCAGTTCAGAACTGCAAAAAACAAAAGTTTCTCTGCATATGAAGATCTTGGATTCTCTGAGTGAAGAAATAGAAGGAATGGATGGAGCCAGATAAAAAGCCACTCTATTTATAACCTGGCAAAACTAAGAACAAAGAATGACCAAACATCATTGTAACCCTGAAATTGGAATAAAAATCATACATCTGTTAAAAGTAGCCTTGAAAAATTTGTAGTATTGGCCTCTCAATAAAAAAGTTTAGAATGATTTATAGAACGAGAGTTCAAGGGACCTAGCAGTCCTTTTACTCCAGCTGCCTCCTTGACTGGGCACCCAGAATAAACCTAAATGGATGGCCATCCATCTTGGGCTCAAAAGTCTATGTTCTTAGTATCAAGAAGTCTCTTCTAATTCTTCAGCAAAGTTTACGATTTAGAGAGAATGAAATTGTTAATTGTGCTGCTGACCAACCCAACCCTATGAAAAGGAGAGACTTCTATTCCAGATAGATCGCATAAACTAAAGCAGAATTATTAAATTCGGGCCTTGAGTATTTGGATCTATTAAAGCAGATTGAAATGTGCACTGGCTCTTTTTTTCCATCTCCGTTGTAATTTTGAACTTCGTTAAGCATACATTTAATTATAAGTATTTGATTCTTTTTAATTTATAACTGTATTTAGGTCAATTCATTCCAATTTATGGAATGTATAATCTCCCATTTTTAACTTAAATGATGATGTGGTTATCTCTAGTGAATGTCATTTTTTCTACCCCATCCAGAGGTATATTTGAATATTTTTCTCTGTGGAGGCACTGTTAATTGAGTTGATTGTCTTCTTCATAAATTTGATTATGAATTGTTTCCATGTATTTCTTTTGAAAATGTCATTTTATTTATTAAACATATTTACATAGCCACCCACTCACACACAGCACATTAGATTTATAGAGAAGCTATTGTAATTCCTGAAGCAGTTATACCTTAAATATTACATTTGGCTGAAGTATTATCTTCTTGAATACACAAGAGACAATAGCAACTGCTGATATTCATAAAACTAATAGCAGCATCTGTGATTATGTACTGGTGCTTCTTCTAATGCCCCAAATTTCTCAATTCTCTTCTGAAGAATAATCTGCATTGAGAATGAATAATATTTACAATCCCTCTGTTATGCTATGATTTTTGTTGAAAAAGAGAAGCAGTTCCGTCAATAATCAACTTCACATGTTTGGATTATTTCTAAAATCCTGATAACTCTGAAGTTCATATTTTTGTGATATTTCTAAAACTGCAAACTTTAATCTTAAAACCATTTTAGATTTAATCCGATGAATTTGAGCATTTGCTGATGTCTACCAGCTTAAAAACTACCAGCTTCTAGTTCTTTTAAGCTTGTATTTCAGTATTTTGCATTTTTAAATCTTAAGCTGCAACATTTTCAAAACCCTTCACGGTTTCCTCAGAATGTTTGGATAGTGGTAAACATGGCTACATATTGTTTGTTCACAGAGATGCAGAAGATGCCGTTTATGGAAGGAATGGTTATGATTACGGCGAGTGTCGTCTGCGTGTTGAGTTTCCCAAACCTTCCAGAGGTCGGGGTGGAGGCTTTGGTGGGGGGCCTCGTGGGAGGAATGGCCCTCCCTCACGACGATCTGAATTTCGAGTCCTTGTTTCAGGTATGTTCCCTTCTAAACTTCATATTGACTGGAATCCCTCCGATGCAATCTCCAGTTGTAATTGGAGAGAAGATTATCTTACTGTTACCATATTACATGGTTTCTTTCTTAATATGGAACCTGTCCCTATGGAGGAGCTTTTTAGAACTGCAAAAGGACACTATACTTTTCTGATTCTATCCATGGAGGAAGTCTTGCTTATGGAGTCGTCATGGTGAATGGTGAGCAAAAGCGTCTCCAGATGGAGGCAGGAGTGAACACTGAAATGCAAAAAGGGGTCACCATATGGGCGGGCGAAGGGAAGGAAGAAAAACTAGAGATCAGTTTTATAGTGTTCATGCCAGAAGGAACAGGCCTTAGATGGTGCTGTGCAATCAAAACTATGTCTTATTAAAACCTGTGAATACAGCTGCACAATATTTGTGTCCTTTATGAAAGACAATTGACCCGAAATTAGATCCCCTCTATTCAGAGCCTTATGGATTCCTCCAAACCACCTTGATATCCCTGGAATAGGTGTCTGTGTCTAGTGAGTTGGGAGACAAATGAAAAAGTCCTAAATCACACTGGAAAGGAATGGAAGTATTTTGGAGGTTTTGCCATGGTGATCCAGTCTCTGAAGAAAGTTCAGCCCGCTGTGGCCAGACGTATGGAAGGGCCCACTTAACCCATAAAAATATTCCTAAAAACTAAAATAAAATGCCAAGAAGTCTGCCTGTTACTGTGGCATCGTGGCTAGGAATAGGAGTATTCTCGGTGAGGAAATGGCTGAATGGCAATCTCTTCCATTTTGCGGCAGGACCTGGAGACGAAAAGGTGTGCATCTCCCATACAGAAGCCTGGGAGGGCAGGGAGTATGTCTGGACTGGCTGTTGGCATGAAGGGGAGAAACTTTCCTTACTAGAGAGTGGTGTGGAGCATTCTTGAAAACTGCCAGGACGCAAGCAGCATGCTAGTTTCTTCCGAATATGCTGTGGAACAGGGAACCCACTTCCCTTTATCTTTCTTTATAGCAAACTTGTGGATAGTTAACACAGGTATCCTGGCTTCGCTGCCCAAGGATAAGCTATTGGAATCTAAGGACCCAAACACTCTTAGAGTGGGAACCCTCATTCTTGGATGGGAATCTAATTTGGAGTACACGGAGTACAATCTATCCAGTCAGAGTTAGGGGTAACATTAAGTTTACACTGGACAAATAGGAGGATCCCTGTGACTACCCAGTAATTTGAATCCTAGACCCATCTAGGAGACGGCCTGGCTGACACGGAGGGCTCACCCTTTGGAGTGGAACTTATTGCTGTTCTGTGGACCCTAATTGTAGCACTGACTCTCTGGAATGAACAGGAACTCTGTGGAAATGGTGGAGCACCACCATGCCTGGCGTAGCCTCAGCAACTAGTGACATCTCTTTACACAGTCTCTTGTGTTTTGTGTTCTCACTGCTCAGGTCTTCCTCCATCAGGGAGCTGGCAGGACCTGAAGGATCATATGCGTGAAGCTGGTGATGTATGTTATGCAGATGTTCAGAAAGATGGAATGGGGGTGGTTGAGTTTCTTCGCAAAGAAGATATGGAATACGCACTGCGTAAACTGGATGACACCAAATTCCGATCTCATGAGGTGGGTTCCTGCCTGGGTGAAGAGCATGTGCGTGTGCCAGTCATGGAGGAACATAACGTTTACCTGTCCTTTTGTGATGCTCTCTCAAGAGGCTTCTGAGCACAGTCTAGCGGTAGTCTTGGAGATGGTGGCTTTGTAGGATTAAGGGTTGCCAAGGCTGTCTGAAACCTACCCCATGATGGTATGGTTAAAAACAGTGAGGCAGAAATTAGGCTTTGTGCTTTATTCCTGGAAAATGAGCATTTGGATTACTTGCTTTTAACCTCTGAGCAAGTTGATTTCATTTGTCACTCTCCCATTGACAGCCAGTGGGTGAACAAAGATGGCTATCAGCTGATTGTTTCAATAAGCTTGCCTTCTATTGGCAAGCTGAAATGATATTTCCCAAAGGAGCAGCTGTGTAGCTCTGTGGCTAACTTAATAGTAATCTTCCCCACCCGTGCTTGGATCTTCCTACTTAAGGTGGTTTGATCTCTACTATAAACCAGGTTATTATTCTTGGGGCATTGCCACTACACTTGCAACCACCTTCTCCTAGTGGCTGGCTTGATCTTCCACCACCCAGTCAATCACAGATGGAGGCTGCTTGTTATGGAATTTTCTTCAAGAATCTGAACTGCAGAAACAGAATTAAGTTAAGATGGACTGGTGAGAGTTCACCAAGACCTCTCCTAATGGTGCTGAAGGACTTCACTAGCCTACATCCTCTCCTTCTGATAGCTTAACTTTTGGAACCCGACATCATCACCCTTCTTAGTCACAGGGGGACAAAACATGTCTGGGATGGCCTCCACAGCCTAGCTGTTCCGTAACAAGCTCTTTCTCTGCAGACCTGATGGGCCACATCTGAATTGGCCTACGGCAGCAATAGGATTTAACCTGCCTGTATACAAAACTCTCCACTTCTGAGCCCCTTTGTGCATTGGGTTCTCGTCTTCATTTTTGGCATTCATTTATTCATAACACTTGACCACAGGATGTTGTGCCAACGTTTGGGTTTTCTCTGTTCTGAATTCCAGGGTGAAACAGCCTATATCAGAGTTTGTCCCGAAAGAAGCATCAGCTACGGCTACTCGCGCTCCCGTTCTGGTTCAAGGAGTCGCGATTCTCCTCCGTACCAAAGCAGGGGATCACCGCGCTATTCTTCGCCCTTTAGGCCATTCTGATCGCACCCAATAGGGACTCGTGACAATGTGAACTGAGCGTGTCATTTCTGCTCAAAGAGTTTACATTCCAAAATGGATGGATATAGTCTTTCGTAGGAAACCTTTTGGTTGTTTTTTTTTTCTTTCTATTCAATAAAATCTTTTTTTTATGACAACTGTTTTTACTAGGGAAGTTTGGTAATGAAGTATTATGAACCATTGCCACTTAAAATGCGTTTTATTTGAAAAATGTAAGTTGTTTTTGCTTTCCTTCTCAGCGAAGGGACTCATACATGTTAATAGTTTGTCTGCTGGATGGGCTTTAAAACAGCAGAGCGAGGACTGTTGGTGGTGTTTTGAAATATATTCCAGTGTTTCTGTAACTCATAAGTGGGTGGCTGTCTTTTTGCGCAGTCAGGGTAGAAAGTGGAGATAAAACAGCTGACCCTGGTTTTAAAGTTACTTCCTTATTGCGTTAAAGAAGCTTTTAAAAAGTTTTTGCTCTCTGCAGGTGTCATACTGGAAACATCAAAGAGATGTGTTTAAGCTGTTCTAGTATAACGCCAGTGCAATTAATTTTACTGGTGGTTTTAATATGTAGTTTCACAAATAGCATCCAGAATTTTTTTTATCAAGCCTGGAAGGGTTGAGAGAGCAGGTTTAATACAATTTAATGTCTTAAAAGCAGAAGCTAAAAATTTGGGAAATGTACTGAGGAATGAGTGTTCCATGCTTCTCACTAATTGCAAAATATGTCGAATTTAAGCATCTCTTGGAAGTTTTATGGAAGTCCCATCGTTAATTTGATCCATAAAATAAAATGGATTTCAGTGGTTTTGTGCTTAGTTAACTTGTAAAATGAGATGTTTTATTTGAATTCCGTGTCCGTAACTGTCAACATATTAAGAGCTTATAAGGAAAGATTTGTTTTAGCCAGCTTGCTAGTTTAGGGGAATTGCTGCCCATCTAGGCTTTGAGAATCATATTTTGAGATTTTGCTCACATGAATGGCTGCAAAGATCTAGTCCCAGGTCTTCTATTGAATTAATACCTTATTGCATCATATCAATAGCTGCAGTCATATGAACAGTGGGAAAATAAATGGGAGAATAAAACTAATACCATTTTGGCATAAAATTGATTAAACTGCTTGTGTTGTATATGAAATACAACTTATGTACAATAATAAAATAATTATGTAGCAACATTTGGGTAGAAAAACACAAAGCAGTATATGTCCATTGCAAAATCAAATGTGGCATATTTGTCAGAAAGTCTCCGTGCTTTGCTTACTAAATAGAGGCTGGAGTTCAAAATGCGCCAAGTAGAAAAAAACATAGCTTGTTTGTGGCTTAGTGATTAGATACCTTTAATGTGGTTCGTCTGCACTTATTTTGTATCCTGCAGAATAGCATTACATGGATTTTATTGAGGGGAGGTGAGATTTAAGACTTAAGGTGGTTTAACACGCCTATTTCCTTCTTTTAAAATAAACATCTCTCCTGATTGGACTCTTTTCTGTGCAAGGTTTAAATGCCTCCACCTGTTCTCCATAAAGCACCCCCCAAAAAAATATTAGCTGGCCATTTTTGGGCCTTTAAATGTCATACTAACCATAAAATGCTGTTACTGGGTGCACAAAAAATTGTATGTCTTAGACATGCGTAGAGAGGTTAGCCTAATTATCATCCTTCATCTAAAAAAGGGCTACATTTCTGTAGCAACTAATTTTCTTCTGGAAGACTGCTCTAAAGGCCATGAAAATTGTTCCTCACAAATTTAAATGCCATATCATATCTTAATAAACAGTACACCTTTTCTTCTGCGGTAATTAAAAAAAAGCAAAGTGTAAAAGCAATCGTACTACATTCTATTCAGTTTTCCTGGAAAATATTTTGTTTCATGACTGAACTGTATTTCAATTCATAAAGCAAATTTTTGAATTCCCTTTTGCAGAATGTTCTGCCCTCAATAATACATGGTCCTTTTGTGCTAGCATTTTTGTTCAAAGATAGTACATGTTTCGTTTATTAATGTCTGCCAGCTTATGGATGGCTGGTCTGTAGCTGACTCAGACCTCTGTTTCAATAGTTGTATACTTAAGCTTTAAGCTATAACAGTTCTGGATACTTTTCATGTTCCTCCTGGACTGACTGAGCAGTGCTGATCACTATTCGCTCACAGCAATTCAGTTTATAGAGGAATTGTTGCAGTTATGGCCAGTGTTGCCTCTATATTCGGTTCCCCAAACTTCTAGAGGTTTGGGCCTATGAACGTCCTCATTTCATGACTTTTGATCATGGTCTCTTCACAATTATGTGTTTCTTTTGGGGAATTTGGCGACTTGAGATTCAGTGATTAAAATATTTAAACACCATAAAATGTACCAGTAAACTTGTGCAAAATTTTAATGTGATCAGAATTCTTGTATGGGGTTTAAAAGAAGTTCTAGACATGTTCACACACCATGTTTGTGTTAAACTTAGTGTCAATGATACTCTTTCCTAATTACAGCTTTGTAATTAGTATTTTTGTTTTGGCTAAGCAACACCAGTCATTTCAGTTCCTGTTCCTCCCCCTCCCCTTCACATGAGGTACCCGATATAAAAATTTGATCTAGATAACAATACACAATGTGTCTAAAAGCAGTTGGTGATGGCATTTCAAGTCGAATCTTCTATTAAGAGTCTTCCTTGTGAAGAAAACTATTTCTCTCTTCTACCTTTGGCAGAGGGATGTTACCTAGTACAAACAAAAATTGGCAGGAATAAAATACTTTCGATAGTTTCGGTATTTTCTATTAGAAATAAAAATTGATGGTCATATTATGCGATATATCATTCAGCTACCAAATATATTATTTGATGAAGGAAAAAGGACTTGTTTCCAAAGAAACAAGCTTCAATTGTGCTCTTAATTGTAAAAATAAACTTCAAGGGCAACACCTTACTAATTTTAAACGGAAAATATCAGCTTTCAAGGATGTTCATTACACAGTTCTTTGTGTTGCTTCAAACACACTACTGACCAAATTGTACTCTGCAAAATAACTGAAATTAAGAACATGTAATATTGAATTCAATAATCTAGGCCGGTTCCCAAAAATACCAGAATGGTATTTCTTAGCAGAGATACAATATACCCACCATTACTGCCTCCTATATAATGAAATTAGATGCTAAGTTCTCTTCTGCATTCACATTGTAAACAAAGTGTTTAAAATTCTACAACATGGATTTCCCTGCACGCGCCCTGCAAAATGTTACCTGGTGGAGCTATGAAATATCCTTCAACTGTCTTGGCAGCCTTCTTCAGGAGTTCCTCTGCGCAATTCCCTTCTGAGATATCATCTCCTCTGAGATAGAGATGCCTGAGGAACACAAAATCATTCGCCATCAGCCTGCCGGCAGCTCTCTGCAATGTTTTCCCCTTCAAGGCCAGGAGAAATTATGCAGCTTGCCAAGCCTAGCAAGAGCCCTGGGCGCAAGGCGGCCCCGCTTTTCATCAGAATGGGGAAGGATTCAGCAGGAGCAACAGCTTTGCTTCGCCGGCCTTTTGCCTGCAAAAAGCATATAAGGAACGGCTGCTGGAATTGGGGATGTCTAGCTTAATGAAGAGAAGGACGAGGGGGGACATGATAGCAGTGTTCCAGTATCTCTGGGGCTGGCCCAAAGAAGAGGCAGTCAAGCTATTCTCCAAAGCGCCTGAAGGCAGGACAAGAAGCAACGGCTGGAAACTAATCCAGGAGAGAAGCAACCTGGAACTAAGGAGAAACTTCCTGACAGTGAGAACAATTAATCAGTGGAACAACTTGCCACCAGAAGCAACACTGGAAGTTTTTAAGAAGAGACTGGACAGCCATTTGTCCGAAATGGTGTATAATTTCCTGCCTGAGCAGGGGGTTGGACTAGATGACCTCCAAGGTCCCTTCCAACTTTATTATTATTATTACTACTGTCAGCTGCTTCTGAAGGGGTGATGATGAACAGAACTAAAATCCGCCTGGCTGTCCCGGTGTTGGGGAATCCTGAAAGTCGGAAACCGTCGGGTGTGTGTGGGTGTGTGTGTCCTGATAGTCACCTGCCTTCCAGCACCGACTCCATAGGCTCGACCCCATCGGTGTTCACGGCTTGAAGCTGCTCGGCAAACGCCACCGCGCTCTCCAGGCGGCGGACGCCCTCCCAGTTGCGGAAGTCCACCAGCGCCAGCCGCTCCAGGTGATCCAACAACTCCAAAGTAATTTTGGTCTGCTGGACACACAATTTGTTTGTTGTTCTTCAAATAGCGCAAAGAAATCCCGGCAAGCTACGGTACCGCGCGGCCCCTTGGACCGCTAGGCGCTCAGAAACGGGTCAGAGAGGAAATCGGGGGGACAATGGGGCGATTTTTTCAGGCGCCGCCCGGAGAGCCCCCCCCCCCAGGACAACGGAGAAGCCGGGCTGAAGCCCCGCGGCGGAAAGCGGAGCTGGAGAACGACCCCCCCGGGGGTCCCTCCGCACCCCCAAAGCGGCAGAGCCCGGCGGGCCTAATTGTGCCCACTCACCCGGCCGGACCCGGCGTCCCCCGCCGAAGAGGCGCCCCTCCGCCCGAGCGCAGCGCGCAAGGGGCTCCAGCCCCTCCGGGCCCAACTGCCGGCGAGCATGAGGACGCGCCGCTTCCGCTTCCGGCGCCGACGCGGAAGTGACGTGAGTCCGCGTCCGGCGCGCTGCGTCAGTCCGCCATGAACAGCGTCGGCGAGGCCTGCACGGAGCTGAAGCGCGACTACGACCAGTGCTTCAACCGCTGGTTCGCCGAGAAGTTCCTGAAGGGGGAGGCCGGCGCCGAGGGAGACCCCTGCGTGCAGCTCTTCAAGCGCTACCAGCTCTGCGTCCAGGTGAGGGACGAGAGGCCGGGGCTGCTCCCGGGGGGCTTCCCCGCCAAGGAGAAGGGAGCTTGGTCGCCGGAAGACGGGCGGACTTCAACTCCCAGAATTCCTCGGCCAGCAAGTAACCGAGGCTGGGAGAAACTCCGCCGAGGTTCTTCAGGGTCTTTCAGCGGGCGCCTCCCTTGGAAGCGAGTTGGGGCGCCAGCCTGCAGCCGGGCCCTTTGCCTTGGCTAGGGGGGGGAATCGGACAAGCAGAGGCTGCCCGCTTAGGGGGTGCTGCACTTCGGGCTCCCCTGAGTCACGGCTTCCGGTTTCCTCAGGTGGAGGTTTCTGAAATGTGGTTGCCTTGTGGAAAAAGTAAAAGAACTTTTAAAAAAATACAGGACTTTTACGAATTCCAAGGGTGAAACAGAGAGGTTTTATTTTTGCGCAAAGGTTCAGAAGCGATTAACAGTCAGCAAATTTCTGAACAAGGGAGAGGGTTCAAAACTACAGTTTTTTATAGTTTTCCCTTTCTAAGGAACAAAGGGGGATAGAGTCAGTGTTTCTCAACCTTGACCATTTTAAGGCATGTGGACTTCAATTCCCAGAATTCCACAGCCAGCAATGCTGGCTGTGGAATTCTGGGAGTTGAAGTCCACATGCCTTAAAATGGTCAAGGTTGAGAAACACTGGCATAGATGGAATCTTACACTGTATAATTTTCAGTTAGTTTCTCACAGGCATGCAATGAATAGAAGGTCTCACTTTTGTACAATGTTTTTAAATACGCATTAGGTCATTCACACAGCTTTTTGCTAACACTGCTTTCTTCCGGGAATTATGCTGACACATCATTTTGCTTTTAGTGATTTCTTTCATTATCATCATTATTATACTTCATTTTTATTCTATGTTATTCTATTTCGTTCCACTTTAGTTGGGGGTCGGTGGCTCATCCTGTCCTGCCCACCCAGTATCGGGAGCGGTTATTAAAAGGTTGCCAAATGCCTCGTGGAAACGGGGGGGGGGGGACGAAGGAGGGCTCTGCTTGCAAATCTGAAAACAAATTATGCTCCTTTTCTACAGTTTGGTCATTTATCTTGAGGTTGTCCCGGACTTTTAGTGCTTACGATAGGTTTTTTTTGAACCTCCTTGACATCTTAAGAATATCCTTCGTTTATTTCCCTTTCAGAAAGCTATTAAGGAGAAGGACATACCCATCGAAGGCTTGGAATTCATGGGCTCCAGCAAAGAAAAATCTGAGAACTCCTCATAAATCTGATGACACCTGCAACCCCCCTCCCCCAAAGACAATGAAAAAGGCAAACTAAAATGAACTGGCTGCCAAACAAGGAACTCACACTAATATTGCTAATGTGGGTGGGGAGATACAGGGTGCTGTTTCCTTGCGAGGTTTGTCTCATCAATCTAGTGACAGCTGCTTCATTTCCATTGTTACTGGGAAAGGTTTCATCACCATTGCCTGTGTACAGTCATGTGAGAAAGTAAATGCCCCTATTGAAATTTTTGACTTGTTCAACATAGATACTTGAACTTCCACAATAATGATAAAAAGGACACAATATAACATATCATGCGCTATTTAAATCTTGTGGACCATTGTGAATTTAAATAAACAAATGCAAATTTTGCATGTAGAAAAAATATGCCCGTTTATTTAAGTATGCCTCAAATGCCTAAAAATAGGGTTTTAATTGAGTAGAACATTGTTGGAATCTTGGCGGAAGCTGTCTTTTTAAAACAACACCCTGTGTTGCTGAAATGTGTGGCGTCATCATGCTTAACTTGAAAGAATGCTCGGAGGCTTTCCAAAAAGTTAAAGCCAATGAACCTGGAAAGGGGTTTTCAGAGATCACCAAACAATTGAGCAGCAATCATTCCAATGATTATCCACAAGTGGAGAAGGTTTCAAACAACAGCCAATTTGGCCAGGCATGTGGTGGTCAGTGACCAAATAAAATGACTCATTGTCCATCCTAGGGTGTCCCTTTAGCTTCAGCCCAAGCATAATGCAAGACCCTGAAAGAAATCCCTAAGAACCTCAGAATTTTGACACATGACCCTCTTCACTATTGATGTTAAGGTGTATGACTCTACCATTAGAATGAAGCTGCACAAATTAAATCTATATGGGAAGTATGCCAGGAAACATTTGCCCTCCAGAAACACCATTAGGACAAGACTATTTTCCTAATGAACACCTAGATGTTGTGGCCTGCGACCAGTTCTGTGGACAGAGGTTTTTCTGCGGACCGGAGAGTGTGTGGTTTTGTGTGCTGCCTGCATCCCGCGGATGGGGCTTTGCTTGTTTGCACGGCCTGGTTTCTGGCATACCGCAGCCCGGTGCCAGTCCATGGACCGGGGGGTTGGGGAACCTTGGTATAAAGATCCCTCACACAGGCCAACAATACAGCCACATACTAATACTGCACTTTGGTTATAGTTCAAAAGTTCAAAATGAGTGAAATAAGTATTTGACCCCTTCGCAAAACATGACTAGTACTTGATGGCAAAACCCTTGTTGGCAATTGCAGAGGTCAGACGTTTCTTGTGCTTGGCCACCAGGTTTATACACACCTCAGGAGGGATTTTGTCCCACTCCTCTTTGCAGATTCTCTCCAAGTCATTAAGGTCTTGAGGCTGATGTTTGGCAGCTCAAACCTTCAGCTTCCTCCAGATTTTCTATGAGATTAAGGTCTGGAGATTGGCTAGGCCACCCCAGGACCTTAATGTGCTTCTTCTTGAGCCACTCCTTTGTTGCCTGTTGTCTTGGCCGTGTGTTTTGGGTCATTGTCATGCTAGAATACCCATGCACGACTCATTTTCAATGCCCTAGCTGAGGGAAGGAGGTTCTCACCCAAGATTTGATGGTACATGGCCCTGTCCATTGTCCCTTTGATACGGTGAAGTTGTCCTGTCCCCTTAGAACAGTGATTCTCAACCTTTCTAATGTCGTGACCCCATAATACAGTTCCCCATGTTGTGGTGACCCCCAAGTGGGTGTGGCCACCAATAAGAGGGAGTAGGACAGCTAGGGAAAAGGGAAAAAAATGGCGGACAGCATGGCTTGGTGACCCCCATGAAATGGTCATTTGACCCCAAATGGGATCCCGACCCACAGGTTGAGAACCACTGCCTTAGAAGAACACCCCCAAAGCATAACATTTCCACCTCCATGTGGTGTTCTTGGAGTATGGGCAGCATTCCTCCTCCTCTAAACACGGTGAGTTGATGCCAAAGAGCTCAATTTTGGTTTGACCACAACACTTTCACCCAGTTCTCCTCTGAATCATTCAGGTGTTCATCGGCAAACTTCAGATGGGCCTCTACATGTGCTTTCTTGAGCAGAGGGCTTTGCGGGCACTGCAGGATTTCAGTCCTTCACGGCGTAGTGTGTTACCAATTGTTTTCTCGGTGACTATGGTCCCAGCTGCCTTGAGACCATTGACAAGATGCCCCCTGTAGTTCTCGGCTGATTCCTCACCGTTCTCATGATCATTGAAACTCCGCGAGGTGAGATCTTGCACGGAGCCCCAGACAGAGGGAGATTGACATTTTGTGTTTCTTCCATTTGCAAATAATTGCACCAACTGTTCTCACCTTCTCACCAAGCTACTTGGCGATAGTCTTGTAGCCCATCCCAGCCTTGTGTAAGTCTACAATCTTGTCCCTGAACATCGCTGGGACAGCTTTTTGGTTTTGGCCATGGTGGATAGTTTAGAGTCTGATCGATTGCTTCTGTGGACAGGTGTCTTTTATACAGGTAACAAGCTGAGATTAGGAGCACTCCCTTTAAGAAAGTGCTCCTAATCTCAGCTTGTTACCTGTATAAAAGGCACCTGGGAGCCAGAAACCTTGCTGATTGATAGGGGATCAAATATTTCACTCATTAAAATGCAAATCGATTGATAACTTTTTTGAAATGCGTTTTTCTGGATCTTTTTGTTGTTATTCTGCCTCTCACTGTTAAAACAAACCTGCCATTACAATTACGGACCACCAAGATTACTGTAGGATGCAATCGCATTCCACAGCTATTTATCACATTGTAAATTTTTTCAAGCAGCACTGGATCACAGATTTGAAAGCGACTTCAGGGGTCCTGAAGTTCATCTGCTTGGTACAGGATTTGCAAAACAATTTTGGACAGAGGGTTCTTCACTCTCTGTTAAGACTTCTGGCAAAGGGAAACTTTAAAAAAAACTATTAGATTGGCTGATAGCTGTGATAATCGAGAAATTCCTCCGAATATCTGATCCTCCGAATCTAGTTTCACTGTACTGATTCTGGTTCTGAGCTCAGGGGTATCAAGCTTCAAGTCGGTCCCCTCTTTTATATGACAATGGTTTACAAATCTGAAGCCTCCTATCATATTTTCCCTCAGTTTTTCTTTCTTTCTTTCTTTCTTTCTTTCTTTCTTTCTTTCTTTCTTTCTTTCTTTCTTTCTTTTTTTTGTAAGATAAACTCACCTAGGTCTTTCAACTATTCCAAAGGCTTGGCAGCTCTCCTCTGAATTTATTCCAGTTTTCAGTGTCTGTTTTAAATTGCAGTGCCTAAACTGGGAAGAATATTCTAAGAGAAAAGCAGGGACTTCCGCAATGTGGATTCTATGTTCCTGTTAATGCATCTCAAAACAGCACTTGCCCCTTAATAACTGCACTACCCAAGTCAGGTCTAAATATTGCTGAAAGAATTAACCATGGCAAGATGAATAATGCTGCTTTCTCTAAAATGACAGGTTACTCATTTTCTTGTCAGTTTCCTTACTGGAAACGTACTTCTTCAGAAAACAATTTGTTCTAATTCCAAGCAATCTTGACCAGTATCCGTTTGTATCATTTATCTTAACAAACTGAGCCCATTGCTTTCCTGCAAAAACAGTGCTATTTAATTTTTCATCTACGAAGCTCAACAATGCCCTCCTTTGAGATAGGAAAAAGGCACTGATACAAAGTTTTTGTTAAAAAAAAGAATGAATGGAAGATTTGGCTAGAATATTTTTATTTCAGGAGACTTCTACAGGAAAAACATCAACTGTGAGAAGTCAGAATAAACAATATAGCATATGCAGATTATGGTCCCAGCTTCAATTCTGGTCCAACTACTTTTAATGGTCCATGCTGTGGCTGTGGTCCACTTGCCTAATGGTCACTCTTCATAGCCAGTTGGAAGTGCATTGACATGCGGGTTATGGAAAAGAGTATGGTTCCCATCGCCCCAAGGGAAGGGCTGCAAAGAGAAAAGAGATGGTAGTTTTTAGCTTCCTAAATTACACAAATTAAGATCTCTATAATGGCTTTTTGACCAGTAAAGCGGCAGTAGCTAGCCAATATTATCTCAAAAAGCTAAACCTGGTCAGATGCAGCTCGTACAGAGGTGGGGGACCACTAGAAAAACCCCAGGTTGTAGACTAGACTGAGAAGTCAAAAGGGGGGGGGGAAATATCAGAAGGCAAACTGCTTCCCCAATGCAGCCAAGAAAACTGTATGGATATTTTCAAGAGATTCCAGGGATCAAACTTTATTCCAAGGAGCCTTAAGTATGGTAGGTGATTTTTAAAAATAATTTTCAAACATCAATTCTTGAAGATGTTGGCAAGCTGAATGTGCAGAACAATAGTTTTGTTTGGCAATAATGCAAGGATTTTTTTTTTTAAAGTTGGCATCCACTGTGGTATATCAGAAATAAGTGGACCTTTTTCTCTTTTTGTCAATGTGGCTCAGAGACAGCAATTGGTCCAATGAAGATCATGCACAAGGGCTATATGTACAATAAATCAACAAACTGGATGAGAAACGGATTTTCCTGTAGTTGAAGCTCACTTCTCATCAAAATTTAATTGTGAACTTTATATAATTGCCTCACCCTTAAAATTTGTTGTGATCGATAAGAGTTCAGGATGCTATAAATAACTATAACCAGTTTCCCAATAGGCAGGCAATGTAATTCTCATCCCATTTTAAAACCCAAGTGTAGGAGAGATTGTTATAAGAAGGGAAATACAAAAAGTCCTCCACTTACAACTGTTCATTTAGTGACCATTTGAAGTTACAACAGCACAAAAAAAAGTGACTTAAGTGACAAAGTGACCATTGTTCACACTTATTTTCAGTACCCCCATGGACAGGTGATCACAGTTCAGACACTTGGCAACTTGAGGACCCAGATTGTTGGGGGCAATGTAAATATATATATACATTGCTTACTGGTGTACACCGCTTAGAGAGTGCTTGCACTTAAAGCGGTATATAAGTCTCATAAATAAATAAATAAACTGACTCATGTTTATGACGGTCGCAATGTCCAAGGTTTGATCATGTGATCACCTTTTGTAAACTTATGACCGGATTCATTTAACAAGTTACTAACTTAACTGCAGTGATTCACTTAAGAACTGTGGCAAGAAAGATTTAAAATGGAGCAAAACTCACTTAATAAACATCTCACTTAGCAACAGTAGTCTTGGGCTCAGTTATGGCTGTAAGTCGAGAACTACCTGTATTAGATGAGAAACGATGGACGTCCAGGCCATGCTTTTGGGATCTGAACCTAAACCTCAATTTCCGCATCCGTCTGCAAATGACTCCCAACAGTCAGCACAGAACAAGTCTAGAAACAATGCAAATTCAGTACCTTGGTCCGGATGTAAAGATGCTTGTAAGGAATAAATTCTGGCCTTTCATGATGCTTTTCTTTTTTCAGGTAGCAATTTAGCTGGCAGAGAGCCACGGCAGGAAGAGCAACCACAAAAGACAAAATTTTCCATATACGATCTAATTGATTGAATTCAAACACAAGCAGAAAGTCAAGAAATGTTCTCTCTTTGCAATGAATGAAAACACAGGACCAATAGAATCAACTATCCGAGCCTTTTAATTCAATTTACAGACAGTGCAATGACAAATTGCTGCAGGACAGCTTATAACTGAAATGAAAATGGACCAATAGGAGAAAAAAGTGCAAGGTGCTAATTAGTTTGGAGTTACTTTTTGATTATAGAGTGGCCCAATTCAGAAAAAGATTTTAAGCTAAAATTGGGCTGCTTTGTGCTTTAGCGTTTTCCGCGGCTTGGCCAGGACCTATTTTTAGTTCCTACACGGCAATTCAACAAAAACACATCTGCACTAGGAAGTCCGAAGCTGAAGACTTTCTGCTGCAATAACTTCCTGATGCTTAATGCGAAGATAATTTTTTCTCCACCCCAGCCCCTCCTTTCTACTACCATTTCCGGAATATTATCAGCAAAAGAAAAAGAGCAAGGCCGACACCACGAGAAGAAATTTAGGTAAAGAGTTACGGTTAGTGTCGGTATTTTACAAATAGATGTACTAAAGATCAGTCTCAAAATAGTAATTCCTGGAATAAAGATACTTCTATAACTGGAATCACTACATCTTTATCTGTGTAATTTAGCGTCTCACATTTTTCCCATTTTATGTTAGATTTCTTACAGCCAGCCCACTCCCAAATAGTCTGCAGTGCGTGCTGTGAAATGCTTCCTGTTTTAATGAGGGTTTTTTGGGGGGAGGCCCTAAATAGCTGCGTAAATATAACAGTGAGAGCCTGGAACCCCCACAGAGCGCATCCCTGGATGGCAGATTGGGGGCCCCTAACCATTATGGCTTTTATGCTGTAATGGGTAATGGCAGGTTGGAGGGAATCAAATACCTCCCGTGGACTAATAGGCCTGGTGAGTGGCAGCTGGCTCCCCAGTATCGACTGAAGGCGGAGACCATATTGGTTGGAACGGATTCAGAAGAACAGCACACGGTGTGGTGGCAGCCACTTGAACAGCGTGTGCACAGCGGTGTAGAAAGCAAAGGGAAGACTACTACACTATATATTTCCCAGGAAAATCATGTTACTAGCGGCAAAACCTAACAATGGCCCCGAGTAAGGGCGCCCCTTAAATGGGGCAGGGGTGCTAAGAATCTCCCCGTCTGCTAAAACAGGATAGCCAACATGATCGCCAATGTCCGATAACAGATATGGCACAAGAAGAATATAACACAACAAACGGTACCTGGGAGGCTTGTTTTGGTGCAATGGCTATATTCACATACACACACACAAGAACTGGTTTACTGCATTAACCCATTTCCCAGATTCAATCCACTCAACCTCGGACTAGCTCCTTGGGCTGTTTGCACAACCTGCCAAGTTGTGAAAAGCTCAGTGCACCGTCCAGAGCAGTGATTCTCAACCTGTGGGTCGGGACCCCATTTGGGGTTGAACGACCATTTTACGGGGTCGCCAAACAACGCAGTTCGCCATTTTTTCCCCCTTTTCCTTAGCTGTGCTACTCCCTTTTTTCCTATTGGCTTTTGAAAGCCAATAGAATAGACTCTCTTGAATAGAGTCTAATTCTATTGGCTTTCAAAAGCCAATAGGAATTGTCCGGGCTGTCTCTGCCCTTCTGACCCCACGGTGCTGCACCAGTTGAGTAGTCCTCGACTTACGACCGGTTGAGTAGTCCTCGACTTACGACCGGTCGGGGGTCGCGGCATTAAAAAGGTTGAGAACCACTGGTCCAGAGGCTGACCCAGAGGCGCGTCCGAAGCCCGGCTCCGGAAGGCGCGGTCGAGGGGCAGCGCGGCCCTCGCCCAGGCCTCGAGTCTCAGGCACCCCCGGCCACGCAGGGCGTCGCCCTTGGGCTGCCTCCGGGAGGCGGGGAGCGGAATCTCCGGCCGCGGTTCGCCTAGCGGGGATACTCGGGCGTGCAAATGGGCGTCCCAGCTTCTCTGGGGGGCGCCTGGCCCACCGCGCCCCGCCTGCAAAGGCCCCGATAGGAGGAGGGGGAGCGAGCGCAAGGTCACCCGGTCAACCAGCCCGTCTCCACGCACCGGCCCCGTGGTGCTTCTCCTCCGCCGCCGCCGTCGACAGAGCCCGCTTCCAGCCCCGACCGGCCCCCAGCCGCCGGGAGAGACTGCCGAGCGCCGCCATCGCCTCCTTCTCCTGCGTCCTCAGGAGGGTCGCTCGGAAGCGGAAATAGAGGGGCGGGCGGCGCGGATGGTGACGTCACGGCCCCGCCAAAAAGACGCGCCCTGGAGCTACGTAGACCTTGGGAAGAAGAGTCGCGCGCAAGCGGGCTGCTTCCGGGTTCCTCTCGAGGGCGGCTGGGCGGGGCTCTGAGCGGCAAGAGCCTCCGATTTCAAGCTCGGAAGCTCAGCCGTGAGCCCCGCTGAATAAAACCACGCATGCGCGCGAAGCTACGCAGCTCGGCGAGTCCGTGGCTGCGAAGGCAGCGGCTGCATCCCGCAAAGTGGCCGAGTCGGTCTCCGCTCGGCCAAGCCAGCCGCGGAGCCTGCGGGGCGCTGGAGGTTGGCCTGAGCCTGGGCGGAGAGTCAGGCGTTTATATTTACTTTATTCAGTTTATGTAGCCGCTCATCTCACCTGCGGGACTCGTTTCGGGGGGGGGGCAGCTTTGCAAGAGCAGCCGGGCTGGAGACCTGTGCAGTCCTTGGTGCTCATCCGTCCGTCCGTCCATCCATCCATCCCTGTCTATTTCTCTATCCATCCATATCTATCTATCCATCCATCCATTTCTCCATCCATCCATATCTATCTCTCCATCCATATCTATCTATTCATCCATCCGTCTATCCATCCATCCAGCCCTATCCATCCATTCATCCCCGTCTATTTCTCCATCCATCCATCTCTATCTCTCTATCCATCCATATCAATCTATTCATCCATCTGTCTATCTCTCCATCCATCCAGCCCTATCCATCCATCCATCCCCGTCCCATCCATCCATCTCTATTTCTCCATCTCTATTTCTCCATCCATCCATCCATCCATCCATCCCTGTCTATCTCTCCATCCATCCATTCTATCTATCCATCCATCCGTCTATTTATCCATCCATCCATCCCTATCCATCCATCCATCCATCCCCGTCTATTTATCCATCCATCCATCCATTCTATCCATCCATCCATTTATCCATCCATCCATCCCTATCTCTCCATCCCTATCCATCCGTCTATCCATCCATCCATCCCCATCCATCCATCCATCCCCGTCTATTTCTCCATCCATCCATCCATTCTATTTATCCATCCATCCCTATCTCTCCATCCCTATCCATCCGTCTATTCATCCATCCATCCCCGTCTATTTCTCCATCCATCCATCCATTCTATTTCTCCATCCATCCATCCCTATCTCTCCATCCCTATCCATCCGTCTATCCATTCATCCATCCCCATCCATCTATCCATCCCCGTCTATTTCTCCATCCATCCATCCATTCTATTTATCCATCCATCCATCCCTATCTCTCCATCCGTCTATCCATCCATCCATCCCTATCCCTCCATCCATCCATCCATCTCTTATCTCCCTTCCGTCCATCCGCCCGTCTATCCACTTCAGAAACCGCCCGTCTCCAGGCCGGAGCGACAGTGGCCTCGCAGGCGTCTCCTGACCGAACCAGGAAGGCGGCGGCGCTGACGATGTTCCCCGGCTGGGTGGTGAGACGGCTGCAAGGCAGCAGCCACGACCTTGCCCCGCTCAGCCCGAACCCGGAGAGGCTCCTCGAGTAGCCGAGCTGAGGCGCCTCTCCTCAGCCGCTCCCAACCCCGCCGTTTCTCGGGGGGAAAGGCTGCTTTGCAAAGAACGGGGGGGGGTAACGGGAGCCCCCTGGGTCCCTGGAAGGTGCCGGGCCCAGGGCTCTTGGAGCAACTCCCGGGCCGGCCGGGGGACGGAGGAGCCGCCGAAGACTCTGCTGCTTGAGCAGGGGGGTGGACTAGAAGACCTCCCGGCCCCCTTCAACTCTTCCGTTCGCCTGCTCTTCTGTTATCCCGCTTGTGGGAGTCTTTCCGCACCTGGACGTCGCGCGGAGCTTCGGGCATCCTCGCAGCGAGGTGCCCCCGGCCGCGGCTCCGGGTTGGGGATCGCGGCGGGAGGGGAAGGCCAGGCCAGCTGCAGTCCCCGCAGGCTCCGCGCGATGGCCCGCTCGGCCCGCCCTTCCCGGCCCTCGGACGCGCAGCGCTGCGGGCAGCGGGAAGGCTCGGACCCCGGGCAGCCTCGGGTCAACGGGCAGCGCGGCAGACAGATAAATGACTGATCCGGCAGAGCTCTTTCAGGGGTTCTCAACCTTGGCAACTTTAAGACTTGTGGACTTCAACTCCCAGAATTCCTCAGCTGGCTGAGGAATTCTGGGAATTGAAGTCCACAAGTCTTAAAGTTGCCAAGGTTGAGAACCCCTGTTAGTTGGTGGTGTCGGCCTTTCTCCTCTTGCAGCTGGACTGGGGGGGGGGGGCTTGAGGCTCGCTGGTGCCTTCTTAAGTTTAGCAGGCAGGTCGAGAATCTACTCCAGGGTTTCTCACTCTTGGAGATGTGTGGACGTCAATTCCCAACCTGGCTGGGGCATTCTGGGAGTTGAAGTCCACACATGCTGGCTAGGGCATTCTGGGAGTTGAAATCCACCTATATTCCAAGTTACCAAAGTTTATAAAAAAAAAAACATTGCTCTACAGTTCTGCAGATTAGAAATAATAAATTCAAAGGACTCTGACACTATCAAAAGAAGCTCAAACTTTTTCGTCCCACCAACATTCACGCCGAAGTTGGGAAGATCTTTGAGGCTACCTACGCTTCAATCTTCTTTGCAGTCTATTTCACTTCTGGGGCTGGATAAATTCACCTGGACCTTTTATGGCTCATTGGTCTTAATATCCTATTTTTTATGCAATTCTGGAGTGAAAAACAAACAAACCTTGTTTTATCTCTTTTTGTTTCCAAGAATGTTTGGTGGATAGGGGAAAGTGAAAAAAAGTCAAGATAATGGTTGAAACTGCATATGGAAGAAACATTTTTTCTGTTTCAAACATCATCATGTGTGATAAGTAAAACAAAGGGGAAAGGTTTTCATCACAGTTATATCAAACGTCTTGGTGTTTTCTTCCCTCTCTTTCTTCAGCTACCATGTTCCTTCCACTGTTCTTTATTTATTAATAACTAATCAACCTTGTTTTGGCTTGGATCCTAAATAGGGTTGGGTCCCTTTTATTAAAGCTTATTATAATGCAATGAACAGATATTAAGGGAATAGGGCAAGGAAAAGAGAGGGAAGGGATGCAAGGTAAAATGGAAAGGAATAAATGGAAGTGATTTCCAACTTATAGTATGTATAAAACAGTTACAACCTCAGCTTTTTGCTTTGTGTATTTAGTACGTAATAGCCATTTCTATAACAAATTATTCATCAAAACCTAAGATCAAAGTTTCAATGTTTTCAATGTTTCAAGCATAGAGTTCAGAAGTGGTTTCCAAGCAGAAACAAAACAGAATAAGTTCTTCTTTAATTAGAACAGTTAATTTTGCCATCTCTGCTGACCTAGAAGACTCCTAGGAAAGGGAAAGGAATCCAGCCAGACCTCTAAAGTCCCTTCCAGTCTCGGTATTCTATGATTCTATGGTTAATCCCAGGACAACACCTCAAATTAGTTTCTATATTAGTGCAACAGTGGGAGATAAACAGACAAGCATATAAAAACACAGCCTTTCCAACAAGAGAGATATGGGAAATAAGTAAAAAGATAAACAAAAGAGACTTAGAAAGACCAAAACAGTGTAGAAGAATGCTGAAATATCAGAAGCACAGATCTTTGAGTGTTGAAACGTCCACGGAAAGAGCATTGGATTTGTACCAAGACATCCGTTTTTGCTTCGTTGCAATTTGCTATTTTTGTTGATGTCTCACTTCACCTGCACTCAGTCAAAATGTGCTTTTTTCCTATTTGTACTCTGCGCAGAAAATGTCATTCCTGAGATGTCCTAAAGTGCTGTGAATAAAATATACATTTGGGGTCTGCAGCGCTTCAGGATGAGGCAGGAAGGGGGCTAAGGAAGTGTGGGGATCTGATGGTCCATCCGTCTGCAAGTCCTGAAAGAGCCGCCTTGCCCTTGGTGTCCTGCAGTTTCCCTCCGCAGGTGGACTCTGATCCAACTCGAGGTGGGGGGGGGGCACAGGGTGGCCCAGGCTGCAGAATCCAAAGCACAGACATCTGAGATATTCCAGCTGTTGTCTCCTTCTTCCTACTCTGGGCAGCAGGCAAAGACTGTTTAATTTTGTTTGTTTGTTTGTAAGAATTTAAATAAATGTTTCCCAAACTCTCCCTTCAAGATGGGACAGGCAGCTGGCTGGCATCCCTGTGAGGTTGCCATGGCTTCCGCTTTGCAACTGGAATTTGGTGGGATGGCTTTGGGCAAATTTGAAAGGCAAATTGCTTAGAACAGTGGTTCTCAACCTCTGGGTCGGGACCCCATCGAATGACCATTTCATGAGGGTCGCCAAACAACGCAGTCCGCTATTTTTCCCCCCTTTTCCTTAGCTGTGCTACTCCCTTTTATTCTATTGGCTTTTGAAAGCCAATAGAAGAGATTCTCTTGAATAGAGTCTAATTCTATTGGCTTTCAAAAGCCAATAGGAATTGTCCAGGCTGTCTCTGCCCTGCTGAGCCTGCCAAAAGTCCCATTCTGCAAACGGTGCTGCACCAGTTGAGAAGTCCTCGACTTACGACCGGTCGGGGGTCGCGGCATTAAAAAGGTTGAGAACCACTGGCTTAGAAACAGTTTCTCCCTCTCTCTAAGATTAAGGGTGCAGGTTAAAAAGGAAGAAGCTGATGACTGAACAGATGAAGCGCGTATCAACTTACATTTTATAAATTTTGTTAACAGTAGGATGTTGCTATTAAAGGAAGCTTCTGGGTTAGATTTCAATATCTAAGAGGGGGAATAAGACCTTGACCTTTCATTTCTTGTTACTGAGCCAAGGAAAGGGTTATCAAAGCCAGTTGAAGAAAACATCACACCCATCTTCACATAATTTGCAACACCCAAAGAAATGCACAGTATTGCATTTGATGCACAGGAGCTACCAACTGCTCAGGCTGCTTTCCCACAACAGGTTCCTGGTCCCTCTCATGTTTGTCACCCAGCAAGAATTTATCAGCATCGTCAGAAAAATCTGTCTTGAGTGTTGGGAAACCATAGAAATGAGGGGCCATATTGGAGGTGCATACGTGGGCCAAGAGGCGGTGCAAGAACACCGAACTGCAGAAGCCACAACGGGAGAAGCGCCACGCGAGGCCTTCTGAAGTAAACCCCTAGTTCTGGGTTGACTGTTTTCCAGAACTGGGTTGATTCCTGGAGCCAGGAAAGGAGCTGGGCCCAAGAGCAGAGCAGAACCAGCTTTTCCACGAAGGAGAGACTCAATCAACAGAAGATTCTGCACTTAAGAGAGCAGTTATCCTGCTCCTCCATCCTGGGGGACAATGAGGCAATGTTGTAAAAGTTGTAGAGGGGAGAGGGGATGAGGATAGGAAAGGAGCGGGGATGCAGGAGAGGATAAGGGATGAGAGGAGGGGAGCGGAAGGGAGGGAAGTCCACAAATGTAGTGAGGTGAGTGTAACAGATGGATGAAGGAAGAACTGATATTTCAGTTTATTTTGACTTACCAGAAGTCCGTTGTAATTTGCTTTACATGTTTTTTTCTTATGCGTTGTAGGTTACATCAAAGACAAATGAACAGTCCTCAGGGGTTCATCTGTCTCCCCCTCTTTCCTGAACCTCCTTTTGTTGTTGTTGTTGTTAGTTGGGAAGTCGTATCCGACCCATCGTGACCCCATGGATAACGTTCCTCCAGGCCTTCCTGCCCTCTACCATCTTCTGGAGTCCATTTAAGCTCACGCCTACTGCTTCAGGGACCTACTTTACCGTCACATTTATCGTTGGACTATATAGCTTAGGACTAAGAACATCATTCTTTCTCTTTCTGGACTAAACCTCTTTCCTTGATGCTGTTCTTAGACCAGGGGTAGGCCACCTTGGCTCTTTTATGACTCATGGACTTCAACTCCCAGAATTCCTGAGCCAGGATTGGGGGGGGGAACTATGGCCCCTTCATGACTTGTGGACTTCAACTCCCAGAATTCCTGAGCCAGCCATGCTGAGAGGGAAGGGAGAGGTTTCCAAGCTGAGCCAGGCTGGCTCAGGAATTCTGGGAGTTGAAGTCCACAAGTCCTGAAGGGGCCAAGGTTCCCTACCCCTGATCTAGATCATGATTTGATGAGTTTAGATCAGAGGTAGGCAACCTCGTCTCTTTTATGATTCATGGACTTCAACTCCCAGAATCCCTGAGCCAGCCAAGCTGAGGGAAAAGGAGAGGTTTCCAAGCTGAGCCATGCTGGCTCAGGAATTCTGGGAGTTGAAGTCCATGAGTCCTAAAGCGGCCTAGGCCTAGGCCAGAGGTAGGCAACCTTGGCTCTTTTATGACTGGTGGACTTCAACTCCCAGAATTCCTGAGCCAGCCTGGCTCAGCCTGGAAACCTCTCCCTTTCCCCTCAGCACGGCTGGCTCAGGAATTCTGGGAGTTGAAGTCCACGAGTCATAAAAGAGCCAAGGTTGCCTACCCCTGGTATAAAGTTTCTACCTTCAGCAGGGAGTTGGATCAAAAGACCCCCAAAGTCCCTTCCAGCCCCCCCAATTCTCTGTTCTATTACTTCTCTCTTGCTTTGGAGGTCTCTGGTGCTGAAACAGACCTGGAACACGCAGTGGCTCCCCTCCTTTGCAACTCACATAACAGGCTGCTCTAATTTGCGATGAAGTCACTCTGCATCTTTGCCCGTCCCTTTTGTCTCTCTTCCCCGGGCAGATTTACAAAGCCCAGAAGCAAATCGGGGCGAAATCTTTTGGACGAGTAGAGGTGAGGGTGGTGTGTGTGTGAGAAGACCCCGTGGGGAGGCCTACCTCCCACGCTGCTGCTTTGAACAAGAAACTCAATGGCCCCCATTTGCAGCCATTAATCTGCCTTGCTGCCGAACCGGGCAGAGCAAAGGAGAGCACCAGGCATGGCGGATGGGAGGCATCTCTCTCTCTCCCCCCCCAGCCCCTTTCTCCCCCCCTTGAAAACTCTTGCATGTCTTCCACCTCATTGTGTCCTCTCCCCGCCCGCCCCTCCCCTTCTTTTGACAAGCCTTTGCCAGGGAGAGGAGAGTGGAATGCCATTGTCGCTCTCTAAAGAACAATCTGGGCATCTTATGCAAATCTTTATTGGAAGATCCTGGGAACTGGGTCTCCGGAGAGGAGGGGGAGAGGCCCGGGGGGGGGGGTTAGGCAGGAGGGGAGATATTTGGCAGGCCACTTCAGGAGCAATTCAGGCTGAGCTCTTTGCTTTGCCCTGCTCCCTTTTCAAAGAGAGCACCACCCATGGCGGATGTGTGGGTGTGCGCACTCCTTCTGGTTCCCGGTGTGTCTATTCATCAGGGAATGAAACAAAAGAGGATCAAAGGGGACATTCCGAAGCCTCCTTTACTCTGGGGAAGCCCACTGGCCTGACCTCACTAAGCCTAGAATTGACCCCACACTGTCTGAGCTCCGGTCTTTCTGGTATTCTTAGAATAACTGAGAAACTTAGTCTTTTCTAACCTATTCTGTTTGTTGTTTTTCCTTTACTCCAACGTCAAAATCAGCTACCCAGGTGGGGGCAGAGGCTGGGTGGTGTAGTTAGAACATGTTGGAATTTCCTGACTGACGGTGAGAGCAATTAACCAGTGGAACGGCTTTGCCATCAGATGTTGTGGGTGCTCCATCACGGGAGGTCTTTAACAAGAGATGGGACAACCATTTGTCTGAAATGGTATAGGGCAGGGGTAGGCAACCTTGGCTCTTTTATGACTCGTGGACTTCAACTCCCAGAATTCCTGAGCCAGCCATGCTGAGGGGAAAGGGAGAGCTTTCCAAGCTGAGCCATGCTGGCTCAGGAATTCTGGGAGTTGAAGTCTACGAGTCATAAAGCGGCCTAGGCCTAGGCCATAGGTAGGCAACCTTGGCTTTTTTATGACTGGTGGACTTCAACTCCCAGAATTCCTAAGCCAGCCATGCTGAGGGGAAAGGGAGAGGTTTCCAAGCTGAGCCATGCTGGCTCAGGAATTCTGGGAGTTGAAGTCCACGAGTCATAAAAGGGCTAAGTTTGAAGACCTCTGGTTTAAATATTTAGAAATTTTTCCCTCATGGTCACATGATCAAAATTCAGGCATTTGAACAGGGGTAAGCATCCTTGGCTTTTTTATGACTTCTGGACTTCAACTCCCAGAATTCCTGAGCCAGCCACGCTGAGGGGAAAGGGAGAGGTTTCCAAGCTGAGCCATGCTGGCTCAGGAATTCTGGGAGTTGAAGTCTACAAGTCATGAGGGGGGCCATAGTTCCCCCATGCTGGCTTAGGAATTCTGGGAGTTGAAGTCCACGAGTCATAAAAGAGCCAAGGTTGCCTACCCCTGGTATAGGGTTTCCTGCTTGGTCAAGGGGTTGGACTAGAAGACCTCCAAGGTCCCTTCCAACTCTGTTATTCTTAGATTTGAATTTCAGATTCTTATAAGAGCTCCCTGTGTAGATACACATCTTTATCATTCACTCTGTTTAGGACCTGCTTAGCCCAGCCTGCTTGGATATTTGCCCTGAAGGTTAGAATACCTAGTTAAGCCCAGGAATTTGTTCTCAGAAGGAGAGAGGACACCAAACCTTGACCTATTCATGCAAAAATCCATCGAAAAGTAACTGTCCTCCCGCTTCTCAGTTGCTTTCTTCCCTTCAGTGGCCTCATTTAGCTGAGGAAATTAATGCACTTTAGTAGACAAGTTTGCCAGTCTGCCCTGAAACACACAGAGCCACACAAAGAAGGCTGAATCGGAGATGGTGGAAGTCAACTTTTAAGTCCCAGAGAAGCAGAGGCTGGAAACCTGGTTGATAATGTTGAAGCAGAGAGGCTGCTTTGGAGGCCCTTGCTCTGAGATAACCTTGCTGGTTTTCTCCTTGTAGAATGGCTGATAAGCTCCAGAGCAGTGTCTTGGAATCCTGCATCCAGTTTTGGTCTCCACGATGTAAAAAAGATGCTGAGACTCTAGAAAGAGTGCAGAGAAGAGCAACAAAGATGATCAGGGGACTGGAGACTAAAACATACGAGGAAGGGTTGCTGGAATTGGGTGTGTCTAGTTTAACGAAGAGAAAGACGAGGGGGGACAGGATAGCAGTGTTCCAATATCTCAGGGGCTGCCCCAAAGAAGAGGGAGTCAAGCTGTTCTCCAAAGCGCCTGAAGGCAGGACAAGAAGCAATGGGTGGAAACTGATCAAGGAGAGAAGCAACCTAGAACTAAGGAGAAACTTCCTGACAGTTAGAACAATTAACCAGTGGAACAACCTGCCTCCAGAAGCGGTGAATGCTCCAACACTGGAAGTTTTTAAGAAGAGACTGGACAGCCATTTGTCTGAAATGGTGTAGGGTTTCCTGCCTGAGCAGGGGGTTGGACTAGATGACCTCCAGGGTCCCTTCCAAAGTTATTATTGTTGTTGTTGTTGTCTTAACCTTGGCAACTTTAAGGTGTATAGACTTCAACTCCCTCTCTGGGAGTTGAAGACCATATTTCTTCAAGTCACTAAGGTTGAGAGACCCTAGTCTAAAGGGGGACGATGACATCTGTAATGGCCATTCAGTCACAGGCCACAAACAACTTCCTGGGCAGGCCAATGTGCCACCCACATTCTCCATTTTTTCCACCTGCCTTTCCTTTCCTTCTCTGACAAGCAGTCGGAAAAATAAGAAGGGCAAGCTGTAGTTTCCCTGACCACTTTTTGCAAGAAGTTCATGCCAGGCAGCCTCGTGCGCTGAAAGGAAGCAAATCCTTCCCGTCTCTTGCTTTTCTTAAGGACTGCTGACTTGGGTTTAAAGTAGGCAGACGGAGGCTAAGGACGGCTCTTCTTTGCAAGACCAGAGCTGGTGTTTGGATGGGCTGGTCTGGGAAATGGCTTCATGTTTTGGCTCTAACTGCATTGATAGCCATGAACTCCCTTAAGGCCGTTGGCTGAGATGCTCTAATGCAGTGTTTCTCAACCTTGACCATTTTAAGGCATGTGGACTTCAACTCCCAGAATTCCACAGCCAGCATTGCTGGCTGTGGAATTCTGGGAGTTGAAGTCCACATGCCTTAAAATGGTCAAGGTTGAGAAACACTGGTCTAATGTCAAGGAAGGCCCTTGCCAATGGTTGGCTGAGCTGTTGAGAACAAAGGTGGCAGAAGACTGTTAGGATACAAGGGGAGGGTTATGT
Source organism: Crotalus tigris (assembly GCF_016545835.1). NCBI lineage: Eukaryota > Metazoa > Chordata > Lepidosauria > Squamata > Viperidae > Crotalus > Crotalus tigris. Next base: position 104,415 of record NW_024100139.1, on the reverse strand, counting down.
TGGGGGAAGGCATTGTAGGGCAATGAAGGAGGCACCTTGGACCTCAGGAGGCCTTGCTGGAGGAGAATATGGAAGCAGGTGGCTGTGGGAGAGGTGTGGCCTGGAGACACTTCCCACCATCAGCTTCAAAGCTGCAGGTAAAAGTTTTGCAGGGTGTGGTCCAACCTCTTTGTCAGGCTGTGAGTTGAGAAAGCAGCTTGTGACACATGACACAGACACACAAGAGGGCACTCTTGTGTCAGGCTGGCAGATCTGGTCTGGAGATCTCTGGCTGAAGCTTTGAAGAACATAAAAACTTTAGCCTTTGGGCTTAGCAGTGGTCCACAAATGCTGGTGGAACACAGCTGCCACCACCATGGATGGACTCAACTATCCAAAAATTACAGAAGATGTTGGAAACATCTTCAGAAGAAGTTCTCTTGCAGAAGCAGAGATCTGAAAAAAGCAAACAGCCTTCTCCCCAGTCATAGGATGAACAGTAATCCTGTGTCCGCCATTGTTGTGGCCGTTGCAAAACATTATCTTTCAAGCTGATCTCTTGAGCGAAGAAGGACAAAGGCAGACCATGTTGACGTTAATTCTATCCTGGTTACTTTGAACTCCCCCTTTTTTCCTGTCCAGAGTAAAAGAGAAAACTGACATCGTTGATTGGGCTGTGATGGGACAGCCCCAGTTCCCTCCTGTTCACAGATGGCTGAAGAGACGCAGTAATGGAATTGCAAGACTAGTTTTCTGGGGAAAGTTGGATTGTTTAAAACTTCTTCCGAAAACCCTGTAGTTTGAGGGAAGGGAAGGGAAAGGAAAGGAAAGGAAGGGAAGGGAAGGGAAAGGAAGGGAAGGGAAGGGAAGGGAAGGGAAGGGAAGGGAAGGGAAGGGAGAGAGACGGGAAGAGAAGGGAATGGAAGGGAGAGAGACAGAGGAAAGGAAGGGTTAGGGTTAGGGTTAAGAGGCCTGCTGGAGCACAAAAGGATTGAGTTTGTAGCCAAATGTGATATTTTATAGCCCCTAAAGATTGCTGAGGATGATGAATATCACAGGGTGTAACTACGGTCATGTGGAAGAAAAGATAAATTTTCTTTTCTTTTTTTTTTCTTCCTCTGAAGCTGGTTTGGATTTCCCATGAAATATCTCAATCAGGGTAACTTTAATTCAAAGCCTCAGGAGAAGACGGTTGTGCTCTCTCTCTCTCTCTCTCTCTCTCTCTCTCTCTCTCTCTCTGTGTGTGTGTGTGTGTGTGTGTGTGTGTGAGAGAGAGAGAGAGAGAGAGAGATATGAAACAGCCCATCTCATTTTTGCAGGGAACAGGTTTTCTCCACAACGATAATGTTCTCCAATTGTTTCTTCTTCCTATCTCCTTATGGTTTTTTAAAAAATCCCTTTTTGGCAGGGAAAAAACCCTCTAGACTAAACTATCCAGGGAGAAGTAACAACAACAACCCTCTAGGAAATTGACTTGTTTGTTTGCTTTTTCCTAAAAATAAAAAAACAAAAAACCCAGATCTGTAAAGCAGGAAAACATCACAATTGTGGCACTGTTGTCTTTTGGCCCCAATTATCTCCTGCTGCCCCCCAGGAAACGGCAGCCCCCAAAATGAAGCCAGGGGGTATCTATGAAACTGCTCCTTACAAGTCTGCCGTGATACCCTGCGTGGTGTCCCTCTGCCAGACTGCCAAATTTCTTCTGGGAAATCGGTTCAGCGGGCTAGAAACGTATCCTGTTCAAAGGGCAAAGGCCGCTTGGTCAATTTTGCCTGTCCAAATGCTGGGAAAGGGCGAGAAGAATTTAGAGCCCGCCAAGAATCAGGGATCTGCCTCTTCATTTTTTAGCATTTGTCCCTCAGATTCCCTTATTCATACTTGTTTTTACTGCTAATATTTAGAAGAGTGTCTCTCAACCTTGGCAAGTTTAAGACACGCGGACTTCAACTCCCAGAATTCCCCAGCCTGCATAGAATTCTGGGAGTTGAAGTCCACGTGTCTTAAACTTGCCAAGGCCAAGAGAGCCTGTTTCAGAAGCTGCCCTTTATTCAGTCAGTTTTGTTCCATACAGTATTAACCTTATGAACTCTTCCTCTTTCCGCCACGTATTCAAGATGGGCAGTGATGAATATTTATATGTTATTTATATGTGAGGAATAGGATGTAGGTTTATACATATGTTGTATATAGCATGTTCAAATGTGTGTTGTGTATGTGTACACTTCTGAGAGCAAGCAACACAATTTCATTTTTAATGTGTGCCAGTATGCCCATAGTGAAAAATGACAATAAAGGTTATCTATCTATCTATCTATCTATCTATCTATCTATCTATCTATCTATCTATCTATCTATCTATCTATCTATCTATCTCCTGAAACCAGAGTATGGTGCAGGCCCCCACCACCACACTTCATGGTCTTTTGTGGGAAGAATCCAGAGAAAGAAATATTTTGGGGAATATTAAAAAGGCGGAATATATTTCCCCAAAGGAATAATGGAGAAGATCTTAAAAACAGACAGAAACCAGGCCCTAAGCAGAGGCCAGCTTTTAGAAATGCAAATTCAATAATCCATTCAGGAAGGTTGGGGCCAGGAACAGGAAACAACGTCAACAGACCCAGAACAGTGGTGGTGAACCTATGGCATGCATGCCAGAGGCAGCACTCAGAACTCTCTCTGTGGGCACGCGCGGTGTCGCCCCAGCCCCACCTCCCCCCGCAGCCCCCTCCTCACGACCAGCCCCCTCAGTGGGGAGTTGCCCCCGGGCGTGGCCCATGCAGAGCAGTGCAGCCAAGAACATGGCAGCCAGGCAGCGGGGACATTTTGCCCTCGCGCCCCATCACGCACAGATGATGATGCGAGGAGTGGGCAGAGGGTATGGCCACCATGGCGCTGCTGGGCTGCCTGGGCAATCTGCTGTGGCAGGCCATGGAGGCGGTGGTTGCCCCCCCCGGGCAGGGCGTGGAGTGGGGGTGGGGCAGAGTGGCGGGCAGGGCGGTGTTTGGGCACTTGGTCACTCAAAGGTTCACCATCACTGCCCCAGAAGATATAAAAGCCCACCACTCTGCTCCATGTGGCCAGTTTTTCCAGAGCCATCTATTTGTCTGGCTCTGCTCTTCAATAAACTTCTTTCTAAAGCAATCTACATGTTTGTTTATTCCCGGCTTGGACTGGACCCTGATGAAGATTTTTCCTTCAACAGTTAACTTCTTCTTTTTCTTGACTTCCTCTTTTTAATCCCTTCTGGTGTCGAGGGAATATAAATTTAACAATTAAGTTAAATTACAATCTGGAGCTGCTCCAGTCTGGATTCATTCAACATGGGTGGTCCTCAATTTAGAACCACAACTGAGCCTAAAATTTCCGTTGATAAGCCAGACAGCTGTTAAGTGAGTTTTGCCCCATTTTACAACTTTTCTACCACAGCTATTAAGTGAATCACTGCAGTTGTTAGATTAATAACAACTGCAGGGATTCACTTAACAGCCGTGGTAATGCAGTTGTTAAGTGAATCTGCCTCCCCCATTGATTTTTACTTGTCAGAAGGTCATAAGAGGGCATCCCATGACCCTGGGACATTGCAACTGTCATAAGTGTGAATCAGCTACCCAGCGTCCGAATTTTAAGCATGTGATAATGGGAAATGCGGCAAATGGTCATACATCATTCTATTCAGCTCTGTGGTAACTTCAAACTTAAGCGAAAGGTTGTTAAGTTGAGGTATAGCAACTCCAGATAAACTGATCCATCCACTTTATGGCCACTCAAAGCTAAAGAGGGAGAATTGCACTGCCAGGTTGATTTTTTTGACCATCTCCCACAGACCTCTCCGGAGACAATGAAGAGATGAAATCCCAGACGGAGGAAACAGGTGGAGAGGCTTTTATATCTCGTCTTCCTCGCCTGTCTCTGAGAAGTGCCACGACTGACAGTAAGCAACAAGGAAGAAATTGTTCTGGGCAGCCAAAGAAGAGGTTTAACTTTGCGCACCTGAATGGCACCTTTCATTGATGAGATTATTCATGAGGTCTTGAATTACTTGGCACCACTTTGCTAAAGGTTTGCCATCTTGCTTCCTCCCGATGCCTCTTCTCCGTGCCCCCTGAATCAGCAACCTGGTGAGAACAAGCAGCTGGCCCTCTCAGAGGAAGAAACTTAGGAAGAGGAAGAAACCTGGTTAGTTAAAAGTGGCACTATTCGTACTATTAGACTAGCAAGATTGATGTCCACCCAAGTCAACAAGAGACAGAACCAGAAGCGCTAATTCTACTTTATTGCTAGGCTACATTAACAGAATCTTGCAAATCTGAAGGAACAAACTCAGCCCCCCCCCTCTTTCTACTGATTGCTCCTCTCTTTTCTGATTGTTTCCCACTCAGCTCTTCCCCCTTTGCTCAAGGTCATTCCTGCATTCTGTTAGCTAGGGCAGCCACCAACCAATAGATGGCAGCAGAGTGCTCAGCTGCCTTCCTCTGCCTCTTTGCTGCCCCCTCTGGCCTCCCAGTCTAGCTGCCTTAACAAACTCTGTTAACACATAAAGGCACATAAATATATCTGTGCAATGATGCGTATAGAGCAGTGGTTCTCAACCTGTGGGTCGGGACCCCATTTGGGGTCGAAGGACCATTTCACGGGGGTCACCAAACAATGCAGTCCGCCATTTTTTCCCCCTTTCCCTTAGCTGTGCTACTCCCTTTTATTCTATTGGCTTTTGAAAGCCAATAGAATAGACTCTCTTGAATAGAGTCTAATTGTATTGGCTTTCAAAAGTCAATAGGAATTGTCCAGACTGTCTCTGCCCTGCTGAGCCCACCAAAAGTCCCATTCTGCAAACGGTACTGCACCAGTTGAGTAGTCCTCGACTTACGACCGGTTGAGTAGTCCTCGACTTACGACCGGTTGGAGGTCGCGGCATTAAAAAGGTTGAGAACTACTGGTATAGATTTATAACAGAAGCAATAATAAGATGTATATGCCGATAAATCAAATTCCTCCTGTCCACAGCATGTAACACACATACACACACACACACACACACACACACACACACACACACACACACACACAAACACATTTCATGCACATCATCCCAAACAAACTTTTGATTTTGGATTTCTTGGGATCCATGCAAATGGTGACGCAGCTGCCTCCTTGGACCTTGTGTGTCCGGATTGCACTTTTGAAAGTGTCTCCCCATGAAATGGCAGCAGATGCAGCCCCAAACTGTCTCAGGATTGTCACTTGTCTTCTGCCCTCCCTCCAACTTGTATCTGAAATGGTTTATTTCTAGAAGATGAGGGGGCACTTCCAGGTGAAGAACAGAATTCCAGGCAGACCTTCCGATTTCCTAGAGAAGAGGCTGCGGAAAGACCGGCCATTCAGCTGAACTGCAGGAAATCGCCCCAAAGAAAGAAGAATTAAAGTAAATAGACCGGGATGGCAAACCAGAAATACAGATTGTCCTCTTTGGAGGAGACTGGAAGAAAACAATAGTGGACTGGTCAGCCGCAGAGAGACAACAGGAACCTATTCAGCTTAGGAGGATTTGATTGCTTTAATTTAGCTTTTTAGTTTAGTTATTTAGCTTAGCCGTCCACCAATCTCCTTGTTCCTTTACAATTGGGAATTTCTAGTCTAAAATAAATTGTTCAAGGTGCTCAAACTCATTTGTCCATTGAAGGGATTACGAACAGTTTCAAGTCAGCTTTCTGAGCAGCGAGAAATTACTTCAGCTATTAAAGTGGAAGCACTTTATTATAAAAATAATACATTTTGGGGGGGCTTCAGAGTAGACTTCACTGGCTAGGGCTAGCTTGGCCATGGCTTGCTGCATTAACTGCCTTACTTTTCTAGTCAAAAGGAATAAAACGGGATATAAAAAAAAAATAATTATGGCCAGCACGAAGTTTGTAACTATAGTATTAGCCCAAGCTGGGAAGGGAGGCCGCGGCAAAGACCTCTCAGGGCTGGACAGGGAAGCTCTCTCTTGGCCTGGCGTCCCTCTCAGATCGTGCCCTGGAGAAAAGGGGACGCAAAGTCTCCGGCATGTCGTCTGCAACCCCTGGAGAAAAGATGGCTGGGCAACTAATACAGAAATCAAGTTAAGGAGGACTTGGCTATGTTGGCAAGCTGGAGATGGAACAGAAGCTATCCTTGGAGAGACCCCATTCATTCCAGAGTTACCTGGATGGTCACAAACAGGTCTCTCTCTCCCCCCAGTCCATCCTGATGTTCTCCCCCACCCCAGACAGGGAAAAGTGTCTGTGGGGCTGAAGATCATGGTTCAGGTGGAGAACTGCAGATCATCACCCTTTCTTTTTCTTTCTTTCTTTCTTTCTTTCTTTCTTTCTTTCTTTCTTTCTTTCTTTTTCTTTCTTTCTCTTTCCTTCCTTCCTTTTTCTTTTTTCTTTCTTCCTACCTTTCTTCTTTCTTTTTTCTTTTCTTTCTTTCCTTCCTACCTTCTTTTTTCTTTCTTCCTACCTTTCTTCTTTCTTTCTTTCTTTCTTCCTTTTTCTTTTTCTTTTTCTCTTTCCTTCCTTTTTCTTTCTTCCTACCTTTCTTTCTCTTTTTTCTTTCTTTCTTTCTCTTCCCTTTTTTCTTCTTTTTCTTTCCTTTGTTCCTTCCTTTTTTTCTCCCTACCTTTCTTTCTTTCTTTCTTCCTTCCTTTTTTCTTTTTCTTTCCTTCCTTTTTTCTTTCTTCCTACCTTTCTTTCTCTTTTTTCTTTCTTTCTTTCTCTTTCCTTTTTTCTTCTTTCTTTTCTTTCTTTCTTTTTCTTTCTCTTTCCTTCCTTTTTTCTTTCTTCCTACCTTTCCTTCTTTCTTTTTCCTTTTTTCTTCTTTCTTTTTTCCTTCCTTCCTTTTTTCTTTCTTCCTACCTTTCTTTCTTTCTCTTTTTCTTCCTTCCTTTCTTTTTCTTTTTCTTTCTCTTTTTCTTTCCTTCCTTTTTTCTTTCTTCCTACTTTTCTTTCTCTCTTTCACTTTCCTTTTTTCTTCTTTCTCTTTCTTTCTTTCTTTCTTTCTTTCTTTCTTTCTTTCTTTTTTCTTTCTTTCGTCAGAAGTGCCCATTCTTTAAATTAATAGACCATTCCCAGGAGCCCAAGGCCCAGAATGAGCTTTTGGAGCTCACCAAGGGCCACACTTCAAAAAATGGCCTCTCTGTTTGTGGTTTTTAAGAGAGAGGTTCTGGAGGTTTAATGGTACCTTAAAAATCTGCAACCTGCAAACAGAAATTTGTGTGAGGAGCCAGGACAGTCTATGATGGTGCTTACCTTGCATCATGGAAGGCAGGAGTGAGCATTTGGTGGATGGGATATGCTGGAGATATTTGGTAGGAGGATAGGATAGGATAACCTTTATTGTCATTTTTATACTGTGGGCACAAGGGCACACATCAAAAATGAAATTTAGTTGCCCGCTCTCAAAGTGAAACACATACATGACACACACCTATACATACTATGAACAACATATGTACAGACCCACACCCCTACATATACGTAGCAATAAATATTAAATACTGTCCACCTTGAATATATAACGGAAGGAGGAAGCTTGAGAGTTCGCAAGGTTAATGCTGTATGGAATGAAACTCTGTATGGAATGACACCCAAACTCAGTGAGTGGCTCACAGCAAAGACTTCAAGCACCGTTGCAGAAGAACTTCTCTGCATTTGAGGAGAATAGCAGATTAACAGAGCTGGAAGGGACCTTGGAGGTCATCTAGTCCAACCTCCTGCTCGAGCAGGAGACCCTATAGCATTCCAGACAAGTGGCTGTCCAATCTCTTCTTAAAAACCTCCAGTGTTGGAGCACCCACAACTTCTGGAGGCAAGGAGTTCCACTGGTTAATTGTCCACACTGTCAGGAAATTTCTCCTTAGTTCCAGGTTGCTTCTCTCCTTGATTACTCTCCATCCACTGCTTCTTGTCCTGCCTTCTGGTGCTTTGCAGAATAGACTGAACCCCCGCTTCTTTGTGGCAACCCTCAAATACTGGAACACTGCTATCCCATCAGCCCTAGTCCTTCTTGTCACTAGACGTACCCAATTCCAGCAACCCAATTCTTTATATGTTTTAGCTTCCGGCCGTTAATCATCTTTGCTGCTTTTCTCTGCATACCTTCTAAGGCCCCAGCACCTTTTTTATATTGCAGTGACCCAAAGTGGATGCCATATTCCAAGTGTGGTCTTATCGAGGCATTATAAAGGGCAGTAGAATTTCATGTGATCTTGATTCTATCCATCTGTTAACGCAGCCTAGGACTGCTTTGGCTTTTCTGACTGCTGCCAAAAATATCCTGGCTCATATTTAAGTAACTGTCTACAAGGACTCCATGATACCTCTCACAGTTGGGGTCCAGCAGAATGTGTGTGTATGTATCACATGTGCATTTGTGTGTGTGTGTTTGCTCCTAGTCCATCCACCTCCCCAAAGAGTCCTGCCTGCCTGCCTCTCTCAGCCTCCTGTCTGGCAACCACACTCTTGCTCCTTTATACATTTTTTTTAATGTTGGGTATTTTCCATTAATTTAGGTCCTGATTTACTCAGACGGTATGTTTTAAATTGATTAATGGAGAAGTACACTCTGACGGCATGAAGTCTGCAGTAAATATATCTTGACAATATTTTGACAATTAATTCCGATGAAGCAACCTATTGAGAAAATTCACTGCGACAACATTGACACCCTGGTGAACAGAATTATGTGTTCCTTAGGCCAGAGGTAGGCAACCTTGGCTCTTTTATGACTCGTGGACTTCAACTCCCAGAATCCCTGAGCCAGCCTGGGTCAGCTTGGAAACCTCTCCCTTTCCCCTTAGCGTGGCTGGCTCAGGAATTCTGGGAGTCGAAGTCCACGAGCCATAAAAGAGCCAAGGTTGCCTACCTCTGGCCTAGGCCTAGGCCACTTTATGACTCATGGACTTCAACTTCCAGAATTCTTGAGCCAGCATGGGGGAACTATGGCCCCTTCATGACTGGTGGACTTCAACTCCCAGAATCCCTGAGCCAGCCTGGGTCAGCTTGGAAACCTCTCCCTTTCCCCTCAGCACGGCTGGCTCAGGAATTCTGGGAGTCGAAGTCCACGAGTCATAAAAGGGCCAAGGGTGCCTACCTCTGGCCTAGGCCTAGGCTGCTTTATGACAACTCTCAGAATTCTGCTTCAACTCTCAGAATTCCTGAGCCAGCCATGCTGAGGGGAGAGGTTTCCAAGCTGAGCCATGCTGGCTCAGGGATTCTGGGAATTGAAGTCCACGAGTCATGAAGGGGCCAAAGTTTCCCTCATGCTGGCTCAGGAATTCTGGGAGTTGAAGTCCACGAGTCATCAAAGGGCCAAGGTTGCCTACCCCTGTCCCCCCTCCCCGCCTCGTGTCCCTGCAAACTCCGCCAAGAACGGTAATTGCGGGGTCCGAGCGCGCCCCTCCCTCCGCCTTTCTTCGCCCGACAGGCTTTCAGGGGAAGTTTTTAATTACAGCCCGGGCGGCGCTTTCCCCGCGCAGCTGGGGAAAGGGCCGCGGGAGGAGAGAAAGGGGGCTTCTTTATGCTCACCTGAATGGAAAGCCTTTCAGCAGAACAGAATTGTATGTTGGGGGGGGGGTGTTTCCCTGCTTTTCTACCTGCAACCCCTCCGAGGCTGCCCTTGGCTGCGGGCCTGGGACTCGAACCCACGCGGGCCAAGCGGGAGAGGAGGAGACTGAGGGAAGGAAGGAAGGGGGGGGAGGGGAGGCCAAGGAAGCTGTGTTTATGGGTGGGGGGGGTCTCCCTTGCAAGGCTGTTAACGGGCTGCAGCTTAGATCTACTTGGATGAAAATAATAATAATGATAATAATGATAATAATAATAATAATATCTGGCTGACTGTGATAATGATGATGATAATAATAAAATAATGACAATGAATCATGCCCTTCATCCACACAGTGACATTGACAGACTTTATCTACCAAGGCAAATAGGTGGGCCTGGAATGCTACAAGTACATCAGATGCTTGAAGAAGAAAAAACGGCTTTGGAAGAATATCTGAAGAACAATGATGAAGATGCACTGAAGTTAGTATATCAGGAAGGCTTACTGACTACTGGAGAGACCAAACTGGCCTACAAGAAAGACCAAATGAAGAACAGAATAGAGGCATGGGAAGACAAAGCACTGCATGGCCAATACATTAAAAAAAATAGCTGGGAAAGCAGATAATAACAAGACCTGGCAATGGCTAAGAGCAGGAAAATTGAAGAAAGAGACGGAGGGACTAATTCTGGCTGCACAAGACCAAGCCTTTAGGACAAATGCATATAAAGTCAAAATTGAGAAGGCAGCAACAGACAGTAAGTGCCCCCTATGCAAAGAAGCTGAAGAAACAGTGGACCACCTGGTAAGCTGCTGCAAGAAGATTGTATAGACTGACTACAAGCAGCGGCATGACAAAGTAGCAACAATGGTGCATTGGAAGATCTGCAAGAAATATCATTTGCCTGTAAGCAAGAACTGGTGGGATCATAAAATAGAGAAAGTCATAGAAAATGATAAAATTAAACTGCTCTGGGACTTCAGAATTCAAACAGACAAGCACCTGCAACATAACACCCCAGACTTAACAATTGTCGATAAGAAAGACAAAAAAGTCTGGATAGTGGACGTGGCAGTGCCTGGAGACAGCAGAATAGAAGAGAAAGAACTGGAGAAGATAACAAAATACAAAGACCTACAAATAGAAATAGAAAGACTGTGGCAAAAGCAAGCAAGGGTAGTACCAATAGTAATAGGCTCCTTGGGTGCAATCCCAAAACAACTGGAGCACCACTTGAACACCATTGACATTGACAAATTCGCTATTAGTCAATTGCAAAAGACAGCCTTACTAGGAACTGCTTCCATCCTGCGACGATATCTGTAATACCATCAAACATCCACAACTGCCTATCCCAGGTCCTGGGTAAGGACTCGATAGGTAGACAAAATGCCAAATCCAGTCTGAACATCTGGCTGACTGTGCGATGATCTATAATAATAATAATAATAAAGTTGGAAGGGACCTTGGAGGTCATCAATTCCAACCCCCTGCTCAGGCAGGAAACCCTATACCATTTCAGGCAAATGGCTGTCTAGTTTCTTCTTAAAAACTTCCAGTGTTGGAGCATTCACTGCTTCTGGAGGCAGGTTGTTCCACTGGTTAATTGTTCTCACTGTCAGGAAGTTTCTCCTTAGTTCCAGGTTGCTTCTCTCCTTGATTAGTTGAACTCTGAGCAGGGGGCACCAAGCAAGCGATTTTGCTTGGGCATTTAGGGCTTCCTTCGAAATCGCCCCTCCGTCCCCCCTCCCAATTTCCCTCCAAGAAATCTGGCTGGGCCACCTGCAGCTTTTTATGTCCCTTCTAGCTGCCTGTTTCTCTAGTCTTTGTGATGGAGCCCCTTCCCCAGAGTGGAGGAGTGTCCTGGCTCCAACTAGGCATTCAGGAGAAGCAAGGGGGAGCCGGCTGTTTGTATCCTCTGGGACCCCACCCCAGACCGCAACTCCGACCGCCCTCCTGCAGCAGCCCTGTGGCAGTTCTCGCTTATTTCTGGAGTGCTTTTAGCCCTGTGAGGCTGCCAAGACCAGAAACACGATGGGGAGTACTAATTCCATCTTTATTGTGAAGTGGCAGTCACCATCAATTTCATTTATGACCAAAAGGAATTGGGGATGTCTAGTTTAATGAAGAGAAGGATGAGGGGGGACATGATAGTAGTCTTCCAATATTTGAGGGGCTGCCCCAAAGAAGAGGCAGTCAAGCTATTCTCCAAAACACCTGAAGGCAGGACAAGAAGCAGCGGATGGAAACTCATCAAGGAGAAAAGCAACCTGGAACTAAGGAGAAACTTCCTGACAATGAGAACAATTAACCAGTGGAACAACCTGCGTCCAGAAGCGGTGAATGCTCCAACACTGGAGGTTTTAAAGAAGAGATTGGACAGCCATTTGTCCGAAATGGTATAGGCCCGTGGTGGCGAACCTATGGCATGGGTGCACGTGCTCCATCGCCCCAGTCCTAGGCCTTCAGCTGGCTTTTATAAAATCTTTTCGCTTTAGGCCTCCGCTGCCGTGTGCAAAAAAAAAAGGTTCAATCAATCAATTTCAACTTCTCGCAGGGAAAAAAAAGATCTCTCAAAGTTGGAATTCATTGATTGAACATTTTAATCCCACCCAGACTGCCGTTACCACCAAAGCCATGCCCACCCAATGGGCCATGCCCGCCCGGCACCCGATGATACATAAGTGGGTTTTGGGTTGCAGTCTGGGCACTCTAAAAGGTTCACCATCACTGGTATAGGGTTATCTGCCTGAGCAGGGGGTTGGACTAGATGACCTCCAAGGTCCCATCCATTATTATTATTATTATTATTATTATTATTTATTAGTTACAAAAGTATTCTAAACTGGCATTAAAATAAAACGGTTTAACAAATAGAATATTTGGTAACTGGTTCTCAGCCATCTAGCCAAAATGAAGTGTGGAAGGCTATGGCAGAGGTCTACAACCTTGACCACTTTAAGACTTGTGGACTTCAGTTCCCAGAATTCCTCAGCCAGCATAGCTGGCTAGAGGAATTCTGGGAGCTGAAGTCCACAAGTCTTAAAGTGGTCATGGCTGCAGAGCCCTGGGCTACGGTAATGGATCTCTCTGCAAGTTGGAAAATCCCCTCTTGTCCTCCTCGGGCTCACCTGAAAACCAGGGAGGCCCCTTCCCCAGGCACTTTCCCCACCTTCCTCCTTCGGTTGGGCCTCTGGCTGGACCGTCGCCTGGACTGCCACTCTTCCTCCCGTCTCCCAAGGTCCTTCCCGCATGCAGGCCCTCCTCCACTTACAGCCACAGTTGGAACCAGAATTTCCCAGCAAGGTGGTTGTTAACTGGGTCAGGGGTGATTTCAAGATCTCTTTTTGCCTGAGAATCAACGCAGTTGTTAAGTGAATCACACGTCGTTAAGTGAATTTGGCTTCCCCTCTCCTGTTGACTTTGCTTGACAGAAGCTGGCTGGGAAGATGGTAAATGGTGACCCCCATGACACTGTGGGAGGCTGCAACTGTCATAACCGTATGCTGGTTGCCAAGTCCTCAAATTCTGACCATATGACCGTGGGAATGCTGCAACCGTTATAAGTGCGAGGACCGATTGTAAGTCACTTTTTTCAGTGCCGTTGTAGTGGTGACGAACTAACGGTTGTACTTTGAGAACCAGCTATAACAGTGATGGCGAACCTTTTAGGGACCGAGTGCCCAAACTGCAACCCAAAACCCACTTATGTATCATCGGGTGCTGGGTGGGTGTGGCCCATTGGGTGGGCGTGGCCCATTGGATGGGCGTGGCTTCGGTAGTAACGGCAGACTGGGTGGGACTAAAAAGTTCAATCAATCAATTCCAACTTGGTGAGATCTTTTTTTTCCCGCGAGAAATTGAAATTGACTGATTGAACCTTTTTTTTTTTTGCGCACGGCGGCAGAGGCCTAAAGCGAAAAGGTTTTATAAAACCCAGCTGAAGGCCTAGGTCTGGGGCGACGGCGTGCGTGCCATAGGTTCGCCATCACGGACCTATAAATTATAGACAGGGCTTTTCTGCTCACCGGATCAAAAGAGCCGAGGTGGCGCAGCAGTTAGGGTGCAGTACTGCAGGCCACTTTAGCTGACTGTGTTCAGCAGGTCAGCGGTTCAAATCTCACCGGCTCAAGGTTGACTCAGCCTTCCATCCTTCCGGGGTAGGTAAAATGAGGACCCAGATTGTTGGGGGCAATGTAAATATATATATACATTGCTTACTGGTGTACACCGCTTAGAGAGTGCTTGCACTTAAAGCGGTATATAAGTCTCATAAATAAATAAATAAATAAATAAATAAATAAATAAAAGACAGTAAGTAAGTCAGCTGAGGCGAGGAAAGGGCTGGGAATTTGCAAGGACTCCCAAGAAGAGTTCTCGCGAACTTCTGCCTTTTAATCCGGTTAGTCAGAAAAGGCAATTCCAGACGCTACATGATTTTGTGCTACCCCAGACTGCTTTCCTCCCCTAAGGATGATGGTGATCTGAATAATAGCGTTGGAAGAGACCTTGGAGGTCTTCTAGTCCGACCCCCTGCTCAGACAGGAAGTCCTATACCAGTGATGGCGAACCTTTTAGAGACCGAGTGCCCCAAACCTGCCCCCGCCCCGCCCCCGTCCGCCCACAGGGCCACCCACTGCTTCCATGGCTTGCCACAGCTGATTGCCCAGGTGACCCAGTGGCACCATGGTGGCCACACCCTCCGCCTGCACCCCACAGCATTATCTACAAGCGATGGGGTGCAAGGGTGGAGTCTTGTCCTCACTGCTCAGCTGCCATGTCCTTGGCTACGCTGCTCTGCATGGGCTGCACCTGGAGGTGACTCTCTTCCTTGGGGGGGGGCTGATGGTGAGGAGGGGGCTGCAAGGGGAGGCAGAGCTGGGGTGATGGCTCATGTGCCCACAGAGAGGGCTCTGAGTGCCCCCTCTGGCACGCGTGCTATAGGTTCGCCACCTCTGCCCTATACCATTTCCGACAAATGGTTGTCCAACCTCTTTTTAAAAACCTCCAGTGATGGAGCACCCACAACTTCTGTTCCACTGATTAATTATTCTCACTGTCAGGACATTTGACTTTAGTTCTGTATTGTTTCTCTCTTTGGTTAGTTTCCATCCATTGCTCCTTGTTCTGCCTTCAGGGGCTTTGGAGAATAGCTTTTCTCCCTCTTTAGGTTGACACCCTGGCCTGGGGTGAAAGTCCCAAGGAGAATCCCTGTGACTTAGAACAGATTCCCCCCCACCACCACCACTCTTTGCATGCCAGTGTAAATGGTGTGCACGTGTTTCTTTTAAAAAGGGCTTTTGGTCCTGCAACTTTCCCTAACAATAAACAATTAACCTTTGAAAAGTGTATTAATAGATTGATAAGAAAATGTCATTAAATTCAGTTCAGAATATTTTAAACTGCTCCAAGATTCCAGCCCTAATTGAAGTCATAGGTAACTGTATCCTGCTTTACCCTCGCAGTCAGGGTTAGAGTAACGAAGAGGCGGTTTGGGGGGAGGCGGAATGAGGGAAAACACCAGTCTCACCTGTCGAGGGCTTATAAAAGGGCAGCAGATCAACCCCTCTCACCTGGTGGCAAGTGGAGTTTGGCCCTGCAGCCCAACACAGCCAGCTGGCAGTCAGGGAGGGCCAGGCAAAGCTCTGTCCAGAAAAATGCAGTCTACCTTATTTGTGAAAGATATTTTTTTTTCCATTCCAGATGTCCAAATATTTTGCATGTCTGATGAGTGCTAAGCAGTCCCAAGTTCATATACAGCTCAAATAGAAACTATACACCTTTAGAAGGAGAATCTCAGCAGGTAAGAGTCATGGAGGAAGTAGATCCCCAAGAATTAGCTGTTTGTCATCACTTGGTCCATGGCGAGCTTGACTCTGGCTCTGATTTATCAAGACAGGTGTAAGATGGGAGAAGGAGGAGGAGGAGGAGGAGGAGGAAGTAATTTTTATTGGACCAATTTTCTCCCTCCAATTCCAAAAGATTCTTTAAATCATTTGCTTGGATCACTGCCCAAGATTTCAGCAAATTTGGGACTAGGCAAGAAACTGAATTATTTATTATCAATTAGAACTTTTCAGGGCCCTTGACACGGTGTACAGAGCTAGTATTGTTTGCAATCTGTATTTAAGGCTCTTACAGATAAAAGGATGAAATTATTACTCTGGAAAGCTTTTATTCCAGACCAGCTTACGAGATGGCTTTTTTGCATATTTGGCAAACTCTGACGCCACTTTAGTTTGTTAATGCTAAATCTTGTGGCAGGCTGTAAGGGGAGGAATAAATTTAGAATCATAGACATGTTGAGCCGCATCTGAAGACCATCCACCCACCTCCCCCCCAGCCCCCTTGAGCCTTTCCAGAGCAGGCTGACTGGAAGATAATGGGAGTTATAGGGCCACATGACTGGGAAGACTGTGAGAAGCATCAGGGATGGAAAGGTTATGGGAAGAGTCACCTCAGCGAGAAGGGCATTGTAGAAGTTTATATATACATAGATAGACAGATGATAGATAGGTGTGTGTATGTGTGTGTGAGAGGGAGGGAGGGAGACAAACACACACACACACAAACACACACACACACACACACACAGAAGTAGAGCAGAGGCCAAAGAGCATCATGGTTCCTTATTCAAATGGTAATGCTTGAGCCTGATTGCCTTCTTAGCCAGAAGTTGTGGGTGCTTCATCAGTGGAAGTTTTCAATAAGAGATTGGACAGCTGTTTGAGCAGGGGATGGACTGGAAAACTTCCAAGGCCTCTTCCAGCCCTCTTATTCCATGCTTTATATTCTAGAAGGAAGAAATGGAGAAGAGGTCAACAATCAGAAGGGGCTGGTCACACCTTTGCCTCTGCAGCTCCCCAAAGCTTCTGCCTTCAAACAACATCTGTTTGATGGAAGGGGTGTGTGTGTGTGTGTGTGTGTGTGTGTGTGTGTGTGTGTGTGTGTGTGTTACTGGCTCCTTCTGATTTGGGGCAACCCCAGGCAATCACAGCACAATCTCTACAGCAGGGAGCAGGTGTATCTTATAGTGACCACCCATCCTTTCTTATAAAGCACAGTCCTTTAGATGTGTTTATTTTTCAAAAGCTCACCGATGTCTTTTCCTTTGGTCATTTAATTGCTACCATACCAACTGCTCCCACTTAATGCACAGCCTCCCACAGTCATCTGAAAAATATGGAAATGGGATTGTGTTTTTAAAGCAGACTTAACACACAAGCTGTTTGAATTTAGCTATCTTATTAAAGTAAAGTTAGTCTTGGTTTTGCTTTTGCATTTTACTTGGCCAACAAAGTTATACACATGCAACAGTTTATCCTTCTCGGCCTTCTTCAGATGTGCCTCTTTTCCAAGTTTGTCCTATACTTTCTTCAGGAAAAAGAGTCACTGCAAAGTGGCTGGATGCCAGGGACCTGATCCACAGATCTTCGCTTTTCCCTGCCACACTAGCCAAAGCGGCTTTGGGTTGTCCCGGTTCTGCCTTCCTCCTGCTGCCTGCCCAGTGCCCAGACATTCAGTGCTGCCCAGCAGGTCCTGTGAAGCTGGGCAGCCAAACCTGGGAAGAGGCAATTGTGAAGTTGCGCACCCTGCTGTGTTTGGGCCGCTGGGCTCACAAGTTGTGCCCTGTTTGCAGATCCCAACATTTCCTGATGACCAACAGAAGGAAGAAAGAGATGCAGAGAGCTATCCAATAGCTCCAATTCTCTTGGAGTTTGCCCACCTCGCATCCTCCTGACTATTTTTTAAAAATGTTCTTCCTTCTTGAATGGTTTAGAGCAGTGGTTCTTAACCTGTGGGTCGGGACCCCATTTGGGGTCGAACGACCATTTCACGGGGGTCGCCAAACAACGCAGTCTGCCATTTCCCCCCCCCCCTTTCCTTAGCTGTGCTACTCCCTTTTATTCTATTGGCTTTGGAAAGCCAATAGAATAGATCTCTTGAATAGAATCTAATTCTATTGGCTTTCAAAAGCCAATAGGAATTGTCCAGGCTGTCTCTGCCCTGCTGAGCCCGCCAAAAGTCCCATTCTGCAAAGGGTGCTGCACCAGTTGAGTAGTCCTCGACTTACGACCAGTTGAGTAGTCCTCGACTTACGACCGGTTGGGGGTCGCCGCATTAAAAAGGTTGAGAACCACTGGTTTAGAGAAAATGGCTTTATAAGAATGCCACAT
Source organism: Crotalus tigris (assembly GCF_016545835.1). Classification (NCBI taxonomy): domain Eukaryota; kingdom Metazoa; phylum Chordata; class Lepidosauria; order Squamata; family Viperidae; genus Crotalus; species Crotalus tigris. The sequence goes on along the minus strand of NW_024100139.1, from coordinate 86,691 downwards.
TCACGATGTCAAAACTTGGATGGAACCAGATGCCCCCCTAAACCGTGGCAAAAGTCTTACCCTTTACTGCCTCCTAGTGGCTGTCAGAATGTTTGCACCCCAGGTCTAACCCTGGTTCCATTGGCATTCAGATGACCTGCCCTGAAAAAAAAAATGAAAAAAAGGGAACTGGGGTGGCAGGAGAATAGTTTTGTAAGAATGGGGACCATCCAGGAGATTTCCTTCAGTCAGTGGATGTTTTGGGATTGCCCTCGAGCACAAGGGTAGCCATTTTAGGGTTAGAACAGATCAGGGGTAGGCAACCTCGGCTCTTTTATGACTCATGGACTTCAACTCCCAGAATTCCTGAGCCAGCATGGAGGAACCATGGCCCCCTCATGACTTGTGGACTTCAACTCCCAGAATCCCTGAGCCAGCATGGCTTAGCTTGGAAACCTCTCCTTTCCCCTCAGCATAGCTGGCTCAGGAATTCTGGGAGTTGAAGTCCACGAGTCATAAAAGAGCCGAGGTTGCCTACCCCTGGAATAGATGATGCCCTCTCCCCTTCCCAAGCAGACAATTCCGAGAAGGCTCCTCCCCTCCCTGTCATACCATAGATCTCGACCTGCCTGGTTCAATGCTGTGGATGAACTGCCCAAACCCTGACTGTGAATTTGGGTTTGTCTCCATTGTTGGGTTAATTTTCAGCAAGTGGCCGAGGCCTCCATGATGGGCTCCGGACTCTTTCTTTAGACCTTTGCTGGCCACAGCCCAATACGAGGGAGGGGCTGCCATTTTATCTTCCCAAAATGCCCTTGAGGCAGTGTGGCAGAAAGCCATGATGGGCAATCGGAAGGGCCACATCCTCTTCACAGGGCTAAGCCACGCATCTCCTTCAGGGGACTACCGAGGCTGAGGCTTTGGCAACACCAGCTCCTGGCAGACTTCGCTCCAGCCCTACTTCACCGATGATGGAGATGGAGAAGGGGATCCGGGGACTGGCCAAAGGCAAAGAGCGGGGTGAGTGGATGGGGAGGCCTTGGGGGGGGGGGGGAAGGACTGACTTCTGTGCCCTGCCCACATTTCGCAGCAAAACTGTGAACCATGGCTGGGCGGCAATTCTGTTTCGGTTTGTAAAGAGTTACATTCATCCTTTGAGAGGTTTAACACACCTATTTTATAAAGCCTTTCCAAGCCCTCTAAGATAAAAGAGGACAGCAAAAACTCCAGCCTGGTCTGCCTGGTGCGAGAACTGGGCCATCCCCCTCCCCTCTGTAATCACAGCCCCCCTCCCCAAGTACCCCAGCCAGCACAGGAGTCCGTCTTGTTCCCCACCATCCCCACAAGAGCCAGGCTCCTTTGCCAGCAACTGTGTTGGACATAATTGCATTTGAAGTGAAACAGCTCCTCCTTCCCTCCCTCCCTCCCTCCCTCCCTTCCTTCCTTCCTTCCTTCCTTCCTTCCTTCCTTCCTTCCTTCCTTCCTTCCTTCCTTCCTTCCTTCCTTCCTTCCTTCCTCCCAGATTTCTTTCCTTCTTTCTTTCTTTCTTTCTTTCTTTCTTTCTTTCTTTCTTTTCTTTTTCTTTCTTTCCTTCTTTCCTTCCTTCCTTCCTCCCAGATTTCTTTCTTTCCTTCTTTCTTTCTTTCTTTCTTTCTTTCTTTTTCTTTCTTTCTTTCTTTCTTTCTTTCCTTCTTTCCTTCCTTCCTTCCTCTCAGATTTCTTTCTTTCCTTCTTTCTTTCCTTCCTTCTTTCCTTCCTTCCAGATTTCTTTCTTTCTTTCCTTCCTTCCTCTCAGATTTCTTTCTTTCCTTCTTTCTTTCCTTCCTTCTTTCCTTACTTCCAGATTTCTTTCTTTCCTTCTTTCCTTCTTTCCTTCCACCCAGATTTCTTTCTTTCTTTCTTTCTTTCTTTCTTTCTTTCTTTCTTTCTTTCTTTCTTTCTTTCTTTCTTTCTTTCTTTCTTTCTTTCTGTCTGTCTTTCTTTCTTTCCTTCCTTCCTTCCTTCTTTCCTTCCTCCCAGATTTTTTTATTTATTTATTTATTTATTTATTTATTTATTTATTTATTTATTTCTCTTCCTTCCTTCCCTCCTTCCCTCCCTTTTTTTCTCACTCTCTCTCTCTCCCAAATCAGCAATGAAGGCTCCAAATTGCTGCTCCTTTCTGGGGCTGGGGGGGGGGGAGTGTGCCCTTCCTTGGGCACAAGCCTGGAGGCCTGGATGAGCACAGATGGCCTTGGGGGTTGCCCCCCTTTCCGAGGAGGACAAAAGGCCTCCATTTCATTGGGGAGGGGCCTCTCGCTCTGCCTCCCCCCTGCCCTGTGAGCAGCCTCCCCAGGGCCAGAGTTGTCACCAGCCCCACAAAGCGGGTGATCAATGAAAGGGAGGCAGCCGGGCCTTCCCAGCCCCTGTTTGCTCGGCTGTCTCCCCCTCCCATTGAGCAGGCATGCAGAAACATTCCCCCTCCGGGACACCCATTGTTGCCACCCGGTTGCCAGGCTGCACGGCTTGAATAGCTCTGCTGATCCGGGCTGCTCCCAGACCCTGCCATCCGGTGCTTGGGGGGGGGGAACGGGGGGGGAGCACAGATAGGGCTTGTCCTCCCTCCACCGGGCCCCTTTCCATCTTTTGGGAGGGCCCTGGATCTCGCTGGAAGCCTGGTGGGGCAGGAGCAGAGGGCGTGAGAAGCGGGTCCCCCCCCTCTTCCCCAGAAGGCTCCCAGGGTCTGTGGCTGCTGCTAGCCAGGATTACAGGTGGTGGGTTCTCTTGCAGACGTGGGGTCCCTGGAGACACAAACATCTGCAAGGAGACGGCTGGCACAGAGCTTTTCTGCCAGGCACGCTAGGGCAGTTGTGTTGCTTTCACTTTAAGCGAGCTTTTTTACAGCGGGGGGGGGGGAAGCATCCGAAAGCTCGATGCAGCTGATTCCCTAAAAGTTTTAGGAGGCAGCTGTAGACTTTGAACAGGCCAGATCTGAAGTAAGAGGGTGGAAGATACCATAGAAGGTAGAACATGGGGTGCTCACCCCCATTGTAAAGATCTCTGGAAGAGCAGAGCCCACCGGGGGCTCTGGACTACTCCCTGCCTTTCCTTGAGAAGGATAGCAGACTTTCCCCTGGAGCAAATCAACAACATCAACAACAACAACAACAAAAAACCAAGGCAGCAGGTTCAATCCCAAGGTTGCCACTGCCATCTTGACTTCTTCGACACCCCCTCCCCAAGAGAAGGGAGGGGGAAGCAATCAAAGCAGAAGGATGTGCTGCCCTAAGCCTGGCAGTGGTTAACAACAGATCCCCAAAGTTTTTTGGGGGGGGGGGCGGTTTACTTAATGCAGTGGTTCTCAACCTGTGGGTCGGAACCCCATTTGGGGTCGAACGACCATTTCACGGGGGTCGCCAAACAACGCAGTCCGCCATTTTTTCCCCCTTTTTCTTAGCTGTGCTACTCCCTTTTATTTTATTGGCTTTTGAAAGCCAATAGAATAGACTCTCTTGAACAGAGTCTAATTCTATTGGCTTTCAAAAGCCAATAGGAATTGTCCAGGCTGTCTCTGCCCTGCTGAGCCTACCAAAAGTCCCATTCTGCAAACGGTGCTGCACCCATTGAGTAATCCTCGACTTACGACCGGTTGAGTAGTCCTCGACTTACAACCGGTTGGGGGTCGCGGCATTAAAAAGGTTGAGAACCACTGACTTAATGCCTTGTGTGAACTCACTGCTGCCCCGGTTATCAAACAGGTCTTGGCCTGGTCTTCCTGAGTGGAAACTTCCAAAACTGTGAACAGAAAGCATCTTCTCCATATTGTGCTGCTGAAATAGTTTACACCGAATGCCTCAAATTAATTTTAATTGGGCTTTGATGATTGCTGAGTCTCAGTGTTTTGCCTTTTGTAAAGCAGCACATAGATGCAGTCGATTTGTTTGGGCAGCACGTAAATGCTATGATTTTTTTTAAAGAAATGCTCCCTTGTACATGGTGCTTGATTGACTTTTCACTGGTGTTAGAAATGTGGGGCAGTTTTGGAGTCGAACGACTTGCCTCCAGAAGTTGTGAGTACTCCATCACGGGGGGGTTTTAAGACAAGACTGGACAGTCATTTGTTTGGAGTGCTTTGGGTCTCCTGCTTGAGCAGGGGATTGGACTAGAACAGGGGTAGGCAACCTTGGCTCTTTTATGACTCAGGGACTTCAACTCCCAGAATTCCTGAGCCAGCCTGGCTCAGCTTGGAAACCTCTCCCTGTCCCCTCAGCATGGCTGGCTCAGGAATTCTAGGAGTTGAAGTCCATGAGATATAAAACAGCCAAGGTTGCTTACCTCTGGCCTAGGCCTAGGCCGCTTTATGACCGGTGGACTTCAATTCCCAGAATTCCCGAGCCAGCATGGGGGAACTATGGCCCCCTCATGACTTGTGGACTTCAACTCCCAGAATTCCTGAGCCAGCCTGGCTCAGCTTGGAAACCTCTCCCTTTCCCCTCAGTGTGTCTGGCTCAGGAATTCTGGGAGTTGAAGTCCATGAGTCATAAAAGAGCCAAGATTGCCTACCTCTGGCCTAGGCATAGGCCGCTTTATGGCTCGTGGACTTCAGCTCCCAGAATTCCTGAGCCAGCATGAGGGAACTATGGCCCCCTCATGACTCGTGGACTTCAACTCCCAGAATCCCTGAGCCAGCATAGCTCAGCTTGGAAACCTTTCCCTTTCCTCTCAGCATGGCTGGCTCAGGAATTCTGGGAGTTGAAGTCCACGAGTCATAAAAGAGCCTATCCCGGACTAGAAAATCTCCAAAGTCCCTTCCAACTCTGTTCTACTGTTACTGTACAGATGCTGGAAGAGAATCAAATTGGAGTGATCACACTGTGCCCAGACCCCCCGAGCTACATAACTCTCTTTAAGTTCTAGAATGATACAAGGCTGTAGTGCAGCAGCCCCCTACCTTTTGGGCCCCAGGGACCAATTCCGTGGAGATAGGTTTTTCTGCAGACCAAAGCGGGGCCTGGTTTCGCGTGCCACTGCATCCCGCAGATGGGGCTTGGCTTGTTTGCACAGTTGCTGGCATGCCACAGTCCGGTGCTGGTCCATGGACCGGGTTTGGAGACCCCCTGCAATTGTGTATCTGGAGGGAATGATGACGTTGAGACTCTAGAAAGATGTTGAGACTCTAGAAAGAGTACAGAGAAGAGCAACAAAGATGATTAGGGGACTGGAGGCCAAAGCATATAAGGAAAGGCTGCTGGAATTGGGTATGTCTAGTTTAATGTAGAGAAGGACGAGGGGGGACATGATAGCAGTCTTCCAATATCTCCGGGGCTGCCCCAAAGAAGAGGGAGTCAAGCTATTCTCCAAAGCACCTGAAGGCAGAACAAGAAGCAACGGATGGAAACTCATCAAGGAGAGAAGCAACCTAGAACTAAGGAGAAGCTTCCTGACAGTTAGAACAATTAACCAGTGGAACAACCTGCCTCCAGAAGCGGTGAATGCTCCAACACTGGAAGTTTTTAAGAAGAGACTGGACAGCCATTTTTCTGGGCAGGTAGGGTTTCCTGCCTAAGCAGGGGGTTGGACTAGATGACCTCCAAAGTCCCTTCCAACTTTACTATTATTATTATTACCAAAGGACCATCCATGAGACTTGACTACCTAGCTTGTCTTTAAACTTATTGTATTATAGCATCCTTGCTGCTCTCTGAGGTTGGTTGTTTTCTTGCGGACGTTTCATGAGCCAAGTAGGAACATCTTCAGACATGGGTAATGAAACATCCATAAGAAAAGGACCAAGCTCAAAAAGCACCAAGGACTTTCAACCCGGAGCTAGAAATATTCTTTTCTATCGAGACTCTTGTACGGATCTCTTTGACAAGCAGTGTTTCCTTTCAAACAAAATTCTAAGTAGCTGCAACTTTCACCTGTCTCGTTGGTGTGGTCATGGACATTAGCTCCTATAAAGGAGAATATTTGTAGTTGAAATGAGGTTGAAATCTCAACGTTAGTTCCCTGGAGTTTCCCTTGGCTAGTCTATGCTAATATGGCTATTGTTCCTTCAGGGATCTTTTTCACCCCTAAACTGAACATCCCAAGTTCCTTCAACCTATCCCCAAAGGAAGCGTCCTCAAGTCTCTGTATCATCTTTCTCACCCTGCTCTGAACCCGTTGATATCCTTCTGGAAGTGTGCCCAGTATCCGATGAACTCCAGGTGTGGTCCTGCTGAGTAGAGAGGAATCAAGGCTTCATGTGTCTTGGACAGACTGCTTCTCCTGATGCAGCCACAACCGCTTCCAGTGTTTCTCAACCTTGACCATTTTAAGGCATGTGGACTTCAACTCCCAGAATTCCACAGCCAGCGTTACTGGCTGTGGAATTCTGGGAGTTAAAGTCCACATGCCTTAAAATGGTCAAGGTTGAGAAACACTGGTTTAGGCTTTCTCGCTACTGTTTCCCCTGCTGACTCACACTCAGCCTATGTCACTTTCATATTGCTGCTCAGTTCTTCTCCGATGTAGCACACCCAAGCCACGAATCCCCCATCTTATATTTGTGTCTGACATTTTTTTCTCCCTTAAGCTTCTCCTGATTGAGGAACAGCTTGTTCTTAGTCTCCCAGGCTGTTGGTGGGACTGCAGCCTTGTTCTGCTATGCTGGGTGTTGGCCAGACCTCCCCATTTTGTGTCATCCACAAAGGTGCGGTGAAGGTCAGTTTTGTTGAGGCGGTCATTTTAGTCGGTTTCTGGACTACATTTGCATGACGTGGTACACTACAGCGCATTATCCTCAAGAGAGGCCTTTAGGAAACCATATCGCCAAGTATCACTTTTCTTGAGCTGCAGAAAGTCCCTGAGTCAGTTTGTGTTTCCGGGACACCTGCTAAAAGTGCACGTCCGATAAAAAAAAGTCCATTCTGATAGGTTGGAGGTACAGTAGGAACTGAACATCTAGAGACAACTTCCGTGAAAACTTTGTCTGGTCCAGTAAAGGCTCCCCTTGCATTCTTCGGCAAAAGGGCAGGTTTGGGGTCGTTTATTTCAAAGGATCCTGCCTCTTGCTTTTTTGCACAGGGTATAACCCTGAAATCAGCCTCCCTGTGGTTTCGGCTGCCGAGCCTTTAAAAGCCACAGGGTGAGCAATGCTTTCTGTTCTGCTCAACTGAGAGGCTGGAAAACGCCAAAGTACGTTTCAGGGGCTGAAACTGAAATGTGCAACTGACAGCTGACTTCAGGGAAAGCAGACAGAGAGGCTGATATATACGTTGGCTCCCAACAGCCCCTCCTGCTCCCTCGGTTTAGCCAGAAGCAGGCTGGAGTGCAGCTTTGGGTGATTAGCATAACAATCCTTACAGATCCGGCTTCCTCCAGAGCCCAGGACTTGCTCAATCCAATTTGCAGGCTCTGCTCTTTGTTTAGAAGCCTAATTCCTACCACCAGGATAGTGAAGTGACCTTCTTAAGCTTAAGGAGACGCAGCACTGCCTCACCCACCCCAAGGAACTTGCTGCCACTTTATCACAAACAGGTTGTGGAATTTCCTAGAAGGTTGTGCAGTCCAGATGTATTTAACTGTGGCTGAGATACCTTGAGAAACCCATCAGGGTGAGAATGTTGGCAAAAGGGACATAAATGCCCCTTCGTTTTGCAAGCCAATTCCCCAAAGGTAGCAAAAATAAATGCATGCGGTGCTAATACATAATTTCAACACTTTTCTAAGTGCTTCTTAAAAAGATGAGTTAGTATTATGATAGCACAGAGTGGTCCTGATTTGTTCTTGTATCCTGGGAACAATTTTATTTCCAGAAATTGGCCAATGAAGCTGGTCACAGCACAGAAAACCACGTCACAGCAAGGTAGTGTAAAAACCGTACACGCAGAAGGCCATAACTGGGTCACCAGCAATCCTACTTGCAAGAATTCTGTCAAAGAGACGGATGTTATTGTCCCCATATTAGCAGGCAGCACCTGGCTGACCTTACTGAGACTTGGAAACTGAGTGGAAGCATCCAAGTTAGAACCTGGATAACTGAAAAATCAGGGAATTCAAGGGCTGCTGGATTGGGAAGTTGAAAAAAACTTTCTGGAAAGTTTTGCTGCCCAGCAAAGGAATGTATCTAAATGTACTTAAAGGTGACCTCCACTCAACATTTCAACTAGCAGAATAGCAATAGCACTTATATACCGCTTCATAGTACTTTACAGCCTTCTCTGAGCAGTTTACAGAGTCAGAATATTGCCCCCAACTGTGTTTTACCAACCTTGGAAGGGTGGAAGGGTGAGTCCTCCTTGAGCTGGTCAGAATTGAACTGCTGGCAGTGGGCAGAATTAGCCTGCAATATTGCATTCTAACCACTGCACCATCATGGCTACTGAAGAATTATTCTTTATAAAAAAAAAAAGTGACGTTGCAACTGTACTTCTCTTTGTTATTTGAAGAGGGATTGGACTTTCATATGATAATAGAAGAGAAAAGATAACTTGACAGCTGGGTGGTGACCTTTGGAGGCGGACATTTGTGGATCTTTTTCAAATACAGTCTCTAATAAAGGAACAGGCTAGTCTACCACCAAAATGGAAGAAAGTTACCCACACCTTGACTATGATTTAATACTGGAAAAAAATTTAGAATTCACAGAAGAATTATTCTTAAATTCTCCTCTGTCCTCTGTACACTCTGGCCTCGAGATTCAGTCTGGCCTCTGTCGATCTCTTGGGGAGATTTTGTTCCATTTCACTGATTCCTCTCCTTCAATATAATTTTGGTCAAGACATACACAGGGAGCTTTTGGTAAGAAAGAGGGGATTACTGTGGCTTTCTTAAGATCCCCATTTTAAGGTTGCCAGCTGCTAAAAACTGCTGTTGCTCCTGTGGTCTATGCAACAATGAACATATGAAACCAGCAAACTATTTCCATTACATTCTCCCAATAAAAAAATTGAATGAAGTCATGATCTATTTTAACCATGGTCTGCTGAATATGCCATTTTTACTGGGTCAAAGCTAAAAGGAAATTGTGGGCCAAACCAATAAAGCAAATTATGGACTCCAGAAGATGGTAGAGGACAGGAAGGCCTGGAGGAACATTGTCCATGGGGTCGCAATGGGTCGGACACAACTTTGCAACTAACAACAACAACAACAACAACATGATTAGCACAATGTGGGCAACCAACTTGTGTCTCAGTTCAAGAACAAAAGTATCAAAGGGCAAAAATAAAGTCTCTCTCTGCATTCTTGTTGGTTGCATGGATGATTCTGCAGCTTGCCAACGTCTTGTACAGGGATATATATTTTTTACTTCCTTGTCTAGCTTATCTTGATATTTACTGGTGGTCTTCCACCCACATACAAAAGCAATCCCAGGATGAGTTGTCCATATATAGGGAGTCCTTGTTTAAAGACCGCCTCATTTAGCAACTGTTCTTGGTTACGAAGATGATGAAAACTAATTTTGCAATCAGTCCTCACATTTACAACCTTCAACAGTGCTCTAAAGCAAAGAAGATCATAAGCACAGTCGTGGTTTCATTTAGCAACTGCTTTTTTTAATGACTGAGTTGCTGGTTCCAATTGTAAGACCTAAACAAGGTCTATCTGTAAATGAATTGGGAGGCTGGCTAGGATGCCAAGTTTCAATATAAATAAAGTACAAAAATACAAATATTGTATGATTGTATGGTATGCGCCTAGACCAGGGGTAGGCAACCTTGGCTCTTTGATGACTCGTGGACTTCAACTCCCAGAATTCCTGAGCCAGCCATGCTGAGGGGAAAGGGAGAGGTTTCCAAGCTGAGCCAGGCTGGCTCAGGAATTCTGGGAGCTGAAGTCCACGAGTCATAAAAGAGCCAAGGTTGCCTACCTAGAAGTTGTTGTGAGAGAATAGGGCTGTCACAGCCAGATTCAACCCTATTTGGCTGCTTCAAGATTAGCCAAGGTCACCTTGAAGCTGTCATCTGTTGATCAAAGGCTGCCCTGTGTCTGCCTTCATGGACACATCTATGTTGTTTTCTTCCTGACAATAGCAGGCAGGGATTTTTATAGCTGTCTCACCTTTGCTGAAGTGGTTTTATTTTTCTAACTTCCCAGCACAGACTACGGGATTCCTGATCGCCCTCCATCAAAGTGCAAACCAGATCTGGCTTGGCTTAGCTTCGCTTTGTATGAGATCCGTCCAGATCAGTTCCCTTTGCGTTTTCTCCAGATTCGATGGCTTCCCAATTTGGTAGGATTCCATCTTACTTCTGAAAGGGCAAATGCAATTCTGAGGCAGCGCCACCTTCGTCTCCTACACCAGGCAGAGTGTCTGTAGTGTGTGGTCAACAACGTTAAGATTAGTGGTTGCAACAGTGCAATCTGCTTTGCTCCATTGGGACGTTTTGACCACACCAGGCAAAGAGTCTTCTCGTGACTACTCCCAACTCGGGTACCTGAGATGATACCATATTAACCTTGTTGAGCCACTCTGAACATTGGACCTGACTGGAAGAAACCGGAGACAATGCGCTATTGTGGACTTACTGCAGATGTTTCTGCAACTTCTGGAGAAACAGAAATCTACTCTGTCTGTGGAAAACCTCTTCTTCGGTGTTACTTGAGTAGGACATAGACCAAATGAGGTTTGGGAGCAATATTATTAAAAGGCATCAACCTGGGTCAGCTGCAGTCCCCTTCATCCCAGACATGGATAGCTAAACACCATCCAATGCAACAGGGTAACCGCATATGCCTGGAGATAGCAGAATAGAAGAGAAAGAACTGGAGAAGATAACAAAATACAAAGACCTACAAATAGAAATAGAAAGACTGTGGCAAAAGCAAGCAAGGGTAGTACCAATAGTCATAGGCTCCTTGGGTGCAATCCCAAAACAACTGGAGCACCACTTGAACACCATTGGCATTGACAAATTCGCTATTAGTCAATTGCAAAAGGCGGCCTTATTAGGAACTGCTTCCATCCTGCGACGATATCTGTAATACCATCAAACATCCACATCTGCCTATCCCAGGTCCTGGGTAAGGACTCGATAGGTAGCCAAAATGCCAAATCCAGTCTGAACATCTGGCTGACTGTGCGATGATCGATAATAATAATAATAAAGTTGGAAGGGCCTTAGAGGTCATCTAGTCCAACCCCCCTGCCCATGCAGGAAGCCCTATACCATTTTAGACAAATGGTTGTCCAATCTCTCCTTAAGAACTTCCATTATTGGCGCATGCACAACGCCAACAGTGGAGGTTTTTAAGAAGAGAATTACATAATAAGGGTGTGCGGTGAATTAAAATTAGATTCAGCGGAGCAAATGTAGCTTTCTCCTGGCTGCACCCCTTGTTCTTGCAGAGACCCGAGAGCACCCCATAGAAAAAGTTTCTTGCTCCCACCCCAGAACACGGAGTCCTTTGCAGAGATTTGTGAGTAAAGAGCGAGGGGGGGTCTCCAAACCAGTCTTTCTGCCTTTGGCTATCACTATCCCCAATTCCTTTTTTGCCCCCCCCCAAGCCCCTGGGCCTTTTCCTGTGTCAGGGACTATTTCGCACCCCCACCCCCATTTCCTGGGCTGCTTTGCCTTTGATAGAAGCTTGGAAGGCTGGCCTGCAAGGGGGGGGGAGATTGGGGGAACGCCATCCCTGCGCTGCAGAAAAGCTGCCTCTGGACAGTTGGACGATGGGATGGAGTTGCAGTGGGTCAGAGAGATCCTGATGCAGAGGCTCCATCTGCAGAAATTGGGGTGGGGGTGGGGAGGGCAGGGCAGGGGGACCCTTTCTACTCCTCAAAGGTGCACTTTTGCCCTGGGTGGGGCAGCGCCCCATTCTCCTCTCCTGCAAAAGTTGGCGATTTCTTTTCTGTCGCTGCTGCTGCTGCTGCTACTGGGTGGACTTGGCTTCTCATCCTTTGTGAGACCCTCCCGCTGGACCCCATAATTTTCTTCCTCCACCCCCCCCAGAGGGTCCCCTCCCAGTGTGGGGTGGGTTGGAGAGGGTCTCTTTAAGGAATCCCTCCCTGTGCCAAGCCCCCTCTCCTCCCCCACCTGAGAACCAATTAAAACTCCATGAATTTGGGACGGGGAGGGGGGGGCTTTTGTGCTTCCCATGCGGTGGGCTGACAAAGGCTCGGGGCAGGAATAAAAGCGGCTATTCAGCCGCTCTGCTTGTTCTCATTCAAATCATTTCCACTCCAGCCTTCCCTCTCCGCCGAGTTCCCAGGCCGGCTCCCAGCCTGGATGTACCTCCCCAGCCTCCACGCTCCCCCCTTGCCTCCCTCCCTGCCTGCCCCCAATGGCAGAAGATAGGTCTGGGAGTCTCCAAAGCCTCCCTGGAAGCCGGCTGGCCAGATCGGGAACAGAGGCTTCTATCCCAGCTGGGCACCCAGACGTGGAGCCAAGGAAAAGCAGGGGACGCTTCTCCAGGCAGGGCGGCAGTCAGCGCCACTGTTGAAGTTGCCCTGAAGATTAAAATTCTCTGATTCTGCATTGTCAAACCACTACAGGTCCTCCTCAACATAGAACCGTTCATTTAGTGACCGTTCGAAGTTACAACGGCACTGGAAAAAAGTGACTTAGGACCGCTTTTTGCACTTAGAACTGTAGCAGCCTCCCCAGGGTCAGGTGATCAAAATCCGGACATATTTGGCAACAGGCATGGACTTAGGACGGTTGCAGCGTCCCAGGTCCCACCTTTTGTGACTTTCTCAGAGGGAGAAAGTCCACGGGAAAGCCAGATTCACTTAACAACCGTGTCACTAACATAACAGAGCCGAGTTAGAGTGCAGTACTGCAGGCCACATTAGCTGACTGTATTCAGTAGGTCAGCGGTTCAAATCTCACCGGCTCAAGGTTGACTCAGCCTTCCATCCTTCCAGGGTAGGTAAAATGAGGACCCAGATTGTTGGGGGCAATGTAAATATATATATACATTGCTTACTGGTGTACACCGCTTAGAGAGTGCTTGCACTTAAAGCGGTATATAAGTCTCATAAATAAATAAATAAATAACAACTGCAGTGATTCACTTAACAACTGTGGCAAGAAAGGTTGTAAAGTGGAGCAAAGCTCACAAGAAGTGTCTTGCTTAGCAAGAAAAATTTTGCGCTCACCTATGGTCGTAAGCTGGAGATGATCTCTACGCAGGCTCGACCGCGGTGATCGCCGAAAAGCCAAACTTCTCCAAATTTTGCATTCCTGCTTGCAATTTCTTTCTTTTTTTTTCTAAAAAAAGAATGGCAAATAGTATAAAAATGCATTATTTTTAAATGAAAGTAGTTTGCCTAAAACCATATTAGGCAGAACTTTCAACAGAAGGGCAGAAATACGGTGCAAACTGAGCCAATATGTTCATGGAAACATTTAACAAATGTTAAATTGTGAAGTTTCTCCAGCTAAGCGCCAGAAAAAGTTTAAAAAAAAAAAAGGCAAAATGTTTGCTCATTTTCAGTCTCACCCAGAGGAAGGAAAGGGCACAACTTCCCAGGAAACAATACAGGCCGTCCTCGACAATGGAGTCCACAATTTCCACTGCTTAAGTGAGTTTTGCCCTGTTTTATGACATTCCTTAGCCCGTTGTTAAGTGAAACACTGCAGTTGTTGAATTAGTAATCCGGTTGTTAAGTGAATCGGGCTTCCCCCATTGACTTTGTTTGTCAGAAGGTTGCAAAAGAGGATCATGGGATGCTGCGACCGTCGTAAATGTGAGTCAGTTGCCAAGCGTCCAAATGTAAATCACGTGACCTTGGGGATGCTGCAACGGTCGTAAGTGTGAAAAAGGGTCATAAGTGTTTTTTCCAGTGCCATCATAACTTTGAACAGTCACTGAGTGAACTGTTGTAAGCTGAGGGCTGCCTGCGATTCAGAAAGATGACATGATGTAAGATGGGGCATGGGATACATGAGGCATTATTTGACTCCAACTCCCATCAGCCCCAGCCACAAACGAAGGTGGCTGGGGAATTCTGGGAGTTGAAGTCCACGCATCTTCAAGTTGTCACGGTCGAGAAACACGGCTCTCAGTGGTGGGACCATTCATTCTGATGGCCATTTTTGTCTCACATACAAGTTTTTATTTATTTCTCAGACTGGTTTCTTGGGGTGGAGCCTATCTGGGAATAATCTTTCACGAGACTCTGAAAATAAAAGTAACTTCTGAACTCGGAGGCAGTTTCTGAGCTGCGGGGGGCAACTACGCACTGGTGTCCAGCCCCACCTCATCTCCTGTGCCGCCCTGGAATGAATCTTCGCAACCAAAGTGAGTGAATTGAGCCCCGCCACCAGCTGAGCTGGCAAATATTGACCATGGCTCGCAGCCCTGATTCTCAGAGTGGGGTCTGAGCAAGCCTTTCAGAAGCCCCCCCCCCCAGGTCCCAGCCAGCCTCCCCGGGGTCAAAGTCTGGCATGGAGGAGCCAAGCAGGAGCAGGACCATCTACTACAGTGGTTCTCAACCTTTTTAATGCCGCGATCCCCAACCGGTCGTAAGTCGAGGACTACTCAACCGGTCGTAAGTCGAGGACTACTCAACTGGTGCAGCACCGTTTGCAGAATGGGACTTTTGGCGGGCTCAGCAGGGCAGAGACAGCCTGGACAATTCCTATTGGCTTTTGAAAACCAATAGAATTAGAATTAGAATTAGTCTATTCTATTGGCTTTCAAGAGCCAATAGAATAAAAGGGAGTAGCACAGCTAAGGAAAAGGGGGAAACAAATGGCGGACTGCGTTGTTTGGCGACCCCCGTGAAATGGTTGTTCGACCCCAAATGGGGTCCCGACCCGCAGGTTGAGAACCACTGATCTACTAGGATGGTCCCGGGAGCAAACATTCCACCCAATTGTGTACTGGGAGCCTCGGTTGCGTATCCTTCTGGGATGTCTATCAGATTCTCCAACATCCAGGTCATGGTTGTCCCAAAGGTGTTTTTCCAAAAGGCAACTGGACTTCCTTGTTTGTTTTTTCTCCTTGAAAACATTTCACTTCTCATCCAAGAAGCTAAACAACTGAAGAAGTTTTGTGGGTAAGAAGTTACGAAATATTTTCCAGAAAAGAAAAACCAGGAAAGTCCAATTGCCTTTTGAAAAAAACACCTTTGGGTACACCTGAGATTGTTGTTGTTCGGTAGCTGAGTCATGTCCGGTTCTTTGCAACTGCATGGATCATAGCACACCAGCCCCCCACGTCCTTCATTGTCTCTCAGAGTTTGCCCAGATTCATGTTCATTGCATCCGAGATGCCTTCTGCAGGCCAGGAAGAGTGCAGAGAAGAGCAACAAGGATGATGAGGGGACTGGAGGCTAAAGCATATAAGGAAAGGCTGCTGAAATTGGGTATGTCTAGTTTAACGAAGAGAAGGACAAGGGGGGACATGATAGCAGTCTTCCAGTATCTCAGGGGCTGCCCCAAAGAAGAGGGAGTCAAGCTATTATCCAAAACGCCTGAAGGCAGGAGAAGAAGCAACGGATGGAAACTAACCAAGGAGAGAAGCAACCTAGAACTAAGGAGAAACTTCCTGACAGTTAGAACAATTAGCCAGTGGAACAACCTGCCTCCAGAAGCGGTGAATGCTCCAACACTGGAAGTTTTTAAGAAGAGACTGGACAGCCATTTGTCTGAAATGGTATAGGGTTTCCTGCCTGAGCAGGGGTTTGGGCTAGATGACCTCCAAGGTCCCTTCCAACTTCACTATTATTATTATTATTATTATTATTATTATTATTATTATTATTATTATTATTATTATGGATCATCGCACAGTCTGCCAGATGTTCAGACTGGATTTGGCATTTTGTCTACCTATCGAGTCCTTACCCAGGACCTGGGATAGGCAGATGTGGATGTTTGATGGTATTACAGATATCATCGCAGGATGGAAGCAGTTCCTAGTAAGGCAATTGACTTTTGCAATTGACTAATAGCAAATTTGTATTATCATTATTACTATTATTACTATTATTATTATTATTATTATTATTATTATTATTATTATTATTATTAGACAGATTCTTTTCAGTTGCTACTCTTCTACTTTTAATAATTCTTCTCCTCTTTCTTCCATAGGAAGAGTTTACTCCTAGACTAACTTTGGTGCCTCTGTCCCCCTTTTCCACTACAAAGGGTTCTTTTTACCCCAGAGATATTTCAGACTGAAGGTGAGACTGGCATGCAAAGCATACCCACAAGACAGGGAGCTGGCTTTGCCTTTCTTGGTCTGGGGTCTCCCATAGCATTGGACTGCAGTGCCCATCTTTCCCAGCCAGCGTGGCGGTTCAGACCAAGGCACAGGGGTGCTCGGGCTACTTCGGCTGCAGTCCGGCTGTGCACAGCTGCCATGCCTTGGGTCCTCCAGGGCCCCTCATGAACGAAACACGGTGCCCTTTGTGCTCCTCCTCCTCCTCCTCCCCCTCCTCCTCCTCTCTGTTGACCTTTGGCTCTGGCTGTCCTCCTTACAGGCCGGCTGCTTCTCATCAGGAAGAGAATTTGATGCCGCCAATCTTTTCCGTGTGTGGAGCAGGGCCTCATTCCTGACCGGGAGAGATGCGTTCTAGTCTCAGCTCCTAGATCAGACCTCCAGAGCATGGGGGGCTCCCGGGATCCAGGGCCACCTCCTCCACGGCTGGCCAGTAACCACATGGAGGCTACACCCTGGCCGAGACAGTTGAGGACGGTGGCCAAGCCAACTCCATCCAGAGCAGCCTCTGTATGCCACAGGATCTCGTGGCCCCACATCTGGGGACTTGGGTCAGGATACTAACACGACACCCCCACTGGGCTCCCCCAGATGTCTTGGGCTGCAGGCCCCACAAATGCCTGAGAATCGGGAGATTTGGACTCCAAGGGCACCTTGGATACAGGGATTTTTCCGCCCCTCCAAAGGATGGCAAGCAAGCCAGGGTTTCCTATGATTTCTCCCCCCCCCCACAATTCCTCTGCCTCTCCCCTCTAAAGCAGTGTTTCTCAATCTGGGCAAAATCAGTGTTTTTTTGTTGTTGTTTTTTTTTTAAATTATTTTCCATTTATCCAACATAGTTATACAACAAAATTCACTTTACAAAATAAAATGAATTCATAACCATAACCATAACCATAGGTGCCGCTTGCTCGTTCCCCCCAAGCTGCAGGGAGAGTGGATGCAATTCAGTGTTTCTCTGACCTAGAACTAAGGAGAAACTTCCTGACAGTGAGAACAATTAACCAGTGGAACAACCTGCCTCCAGAAGCAGTAAATGCTCCAACACTGGAAGTTTTTAAGAAGAGACTGGACAGCCATTTGTCCGAAATGGTGTAGGGTTTCCTGTCTGAGCAGGGGGTTGGACTAGATGACCTCCAAGGTCCCTTCCAACTTTACTACTATTATTACAAGTCCACCCAGTTTAAAGCTGCCAAGAGAAAAGTGGACTGAATGGGTAAGTGTGTGTGTGTGTGCAGGGGTGGTCAAAAAGTCAAGGGGGCAGCTGCACAGTAAACCCATCCCCTTTTCTATGTGTGTGCAACACAGGTTAAAAAAGTGAGGGCCTTTACACAGTCCCAATTGTCATCTTACCGTAGTTTTTTTGACATACCTCCCCTTCCAAATGTGCATGAAATGATTTATTTATTCTAAAAACTTCCAGAATGGAACATAGAGAAGATTCTTAAATATATCTAGACCACATAAAGGTAGTTTGTAGGGGATTTTGGAGTTAACCCAATTCCTGTGAAACGTAAACCGTGGTTTATGGTTTAGTGTACAACACTAACTCATCAATTTAGCTGATTTTTTTTTCCAAATCACATCTAATTTATTACAGCCCTAAGGCCAGATACAAACAAAATGTTGAACAAAAGAACTATCACATCCTCCTAAACACAGAGAAAACAATAAGTTTAATGGAATCTAAAAAAATAATTAAGAACATAGTTACTAAAACAAATTCAAATAAACTATTACTGCAAGAAGGTCCAATCCTAAGTAATGATACAGTGTATCTATTGCACAAATGGCAAACACAGAACTGGGCAACGTCAGTGTTTTCAAACTTGGCAACTTTAAGATGTGTGGACTTTCCCACTGGCTGGGGAATTGCGGGAGTTGAAGTTTACACATCTTTCAAGTTGCCAAATTTGAAACACTGATTTCGTTTGGACAGTAAACCATTGTTTTAAAAAAAATCCTGGCTTTGGCAACGTGTGAAATCTTCCAGTGAGTCATGTTTGCTGAATTCTTAGGACTGACGAACCTGGAATCAAGTAGCAACCCAATTTAACATGTAGCTTACAGAAAAAAATTCTGGTAAACAGAAAAGTTGGTTGTGAAGTTGCATGTGATCAATATACGCTAATGCAGTGGTTCTCAACCTTTCTAATGCCGCAACCCCATAATGCAGTTCCCCATGTTGTGGTGACCCCCAACCACTTATACATCACCGGGTGCCAGGGCCGTGGCCAAAGAAAAGTAAGTCGAGGACTACTCAACTGGTGCAGCACCGTTTGCAGAATGGGACTTTTGGCGGGCTCAGCAGGGCAGAGACAGCCTGGACAATTCCTATTGGCTTTTGAAAGCCAATAGAATTAGACTCTATTCAAGAGAGTCTATTCTATTGGCTTTCAAAAGCCAATAGAATAAAAGGGAGTAGCACAGCTAAGGAAAAGGGGGAAAAAATGGCAGACTGCGTTGTTTGGCGACCCCCATGAAATGGTCGTTCGACCCCAAATGGGGTCCCGACCCACAGGTTGAGAACCACTGCTCTAATGCCTACCAGCTCTTTGGGACCCAATTCTTTTTTAAAATAATAATAATAATAAAAATATATAGTTTTTAAAAAGCAAAATGGTGTCCTTTTCACAGCTGCTTCCATCTTTTTTTTTTTTTTTTTTTTAAAAAGAGGCTACTACACTGAATTCCTGGTAACTGACTGTTAGTTCACAGAGGCTGTGAGTCCCACCATGAGCTTTAGCTTCTGCTAAAACAGCTGAGATGGAAAGTTGTCTACTTCTTTGAAGATCTCTGAGAGGATCCTAAGAGGCGGCCCATTCAACTGGTTGACAGCTCCTCCCTGTAGGAATTCCCTCCTTGCATCCAACCTGAATCTGCTTCCCTCTAGTTCCCATCTCTTCATTCTGACCTTGCTTTCTTGGGTGTGGAAGGAGAAGCCTAATGGCAACCCTGTGGAGATCTGAAGGCTTGCTATCAGGCCTCTCTCTTCTGCAAGTTAAATATACCCACTTCCTTCAGTCTTTGCAAAGTGTGGTTTCTTAGAGACTTCGTTGCATGAATAGCTGTCTTCACCTCCTCCAGAGTAAAGTGGAAAATTAATTTCTGTGACCTGAAATGTACACTCTTGCTAGTAGATACCAACCTTTGTAGCAGTGCCCGGTTCATGTTTAATTCGTGATCAGCAAAGACAACCAGGTCCTACAACCAAGCTAGGTCTTCCCCATCCTAGACTTAAGTGTCTTCCTCTTCTGATGCAGGCCTTCACATTTCTCCCTGTTTGTTTTGGTCCACTGTTCGAGCCTAGGCCTAGATCGGGGGTAGGCAACCTTGGCTCTTTTATGACTTGTGGACTTCAACTCCCAGAAATCCTGAGCCAGCCACGCTGAGGGGAAAGGGAGAGATTTCAAAGCTGAGCCCTGCTGGCTCAGGAATTCTGGGAGTTGAAGTCCATGAGTCATAAAGCAACCTAGGCCTAGGCCAGAGGGCCACCTTGGCTCTTTTATGACTTGTGGACTTCAACTCCCAGAATTCCGGAGCCAGCCTGGCTCAGCTTGGAAACCTCCCCCTTTCCCCTCAGCGTGCCTGGCTCAGGAATTCTGGGAGTTGAAGTCCACAAGTCATAAAAGAGCCAAGGTTGCCTACCCCTGGTCTAGATCTTTTTGAATGTTTGTTTCCTTGTAGTTTTGGGACATTTGCGATTTGATAATTGTTGATCATTATTGAATATTGGTTGATACCTTGGAAATCAACCCCAAAGGAGCTGGAAAGGCTGAACCCATACAGTCCATGGGTGCTCTAGTTGTCCAAGAACCACAAAATGAGTGTTCGTGTGTCCTATACTGTATGTTGTGAACCCTCCTTTCAAGAAATTCTAGTGTTCTCCAAAGAATAATGGATGTTCATAAAGCTTTTTAGATCTCTCTAGATTTTATCAGCACTTATTCATTGCTTACCAGAAATCATCCTTGAATTTGATTCAAAGTAAGATTAAGATAAGATTATTTGAAGTTGGAGAGAGTGATCAGGTAGCGCCTTGGCATAATTTTTGATACAGACTCTGAACTTCTATTAATCCTTGGTTCCTAAGTAAACATCTCTATTGAGATAGTTTAGTATTAAGTCCTGGGTTAGAAGCTGAGAGAGGTGCCCAAGAGTCAAAATTGACTTGATGGATCATAACAACATGGTCATCCCAAGCACAGGCCTGTCTACTTGCTATCACCCTTAAGTATTGGGAATACAAGTCCCAGCATGTTGGCAACAGATTCTGGGAATTCAGTCCTGATCCACCTCACTGAAACAAATGCCAGAGTTCAGAGGTCCCCAGCAAATGTGTTGGAAGCCTCTACTAGCCGAGGACATCACAGCTCCAGCCGCTGCAGGTTGGGCTCCACAGCACGGTGTTTTTTAGGCTATGGTGGAACTGTGTCACTTGGATGCTTGCAAATCCCATCAGGGCCTTTATCTTAGTACATTGTGTGAACTTAGCCATCTTAAGATCATTCATTTGAACAAGGCAAAACGCATTGGCTTTTTGTTGATCCGGTTCTGCTCAGCACAGAGGCAATCCACATTTAACAATTAGTAACCATTTGCAGCTAGGATGGAGATGAAAAAGTTGCCATTCCTCACATTTATGACCTTTGCAAGTCTGTAAAGCAAAGAGAAGCTGACGTAAAATCAAAAGGCCGGTCACAGTTTCACTTAGTGACCGCTTTGCTTAGCAACTGAGCTGTCAATGCCAACTGCGGTTATTAAATGATGAGTATCTACATATTGTGAACAGAGCTGTTGAGTCTTGCCAAGACGTCTGCATGGAAAAAACCTTGGGAAGGTTCACAAGAGCTTGCTCTGAAAAGCTCCCCATGCTGAGCTCAGAGTGGAGCAGAGGGCCTGAACTGGTTGGGACTGGACTTGTGCTTGTCCTTCACTCTGGAAACGAGTAGCTCTTCCTGCACCCACACAGGACCTTGTGTGGCTTAGATCAGGGGTCCCCAACCCCTGGTCCATGGACCAGCACTGAGCTGTGGCATGCCAGCAACCGGTCTGCACAAACAAGCAAAGCTCCATCCGTGGGATACAGAGCCAGCCTGTTCCCCCAAATCTGGGTTTTCATTTTACCGACCTTGGAAGGATGGAAGGCTGAGTCAACTTTGAGCCGGTCACGATCGAACTGCTGGCAGTCGGCAGAATTAGCCTGCAATGCTGCATTCTAACTACTGAGCTACCATGGCTCTTAACCGGATCAGCATCAGAATAAAGCTGGAAGGGACCTTAGAGGTCTTCTAGTCCAGCCAAGAAATTAAAAGACGCTTGCTCCTGGGGAGGAAAGCTATGGCAAATCTAGACAGCATTCTAAAAAGCAGAGACATCACCCTGCCAACAAAAGTACGTATAGTCCAGGCCATGGTTTTCCCAGTTGCAATGTATGGCTGTGAAAGTTGGACCATAAGAAAGGCTGAGCGCAAAAGAATTGAGGCCTTTGAACTATGGTGCTGGAGAAGACTCCTGCGAGTCCCTTGGACTGCAAGGCGTTCAAACCGGTCAGTCCTAGAAGAGATCAACCCCGACTGCTCTTTGGAAGGCCAGATCCTGAAGTTGAAACTCAAGTACTTTGGCCACCTAATGAGAAGGAAGGATTCACTGGAGAAGAGCCTAATGCTGGGAAAGATTGAGGGCAATAGAAGAAGGGGACGACAGAGAATGAGATGGCTGGATGGAGTCACTGAAGCAGTAGGTGTGAATTTAAATGGACTCCAGAAGATGGTAGAGGACAGGAAGACCTGGAGGAATGTTGTCCATGGGGTCGCGATGGGTCGGACACGACTTCGCAATTAACAACAACAACAAGTCCAGCCCCCTGCTCAAACAGGAGACCCTATACAATTTCAAACAAATGGTTGTCCAATCTCTTCTTAAAAACCTCCAGTGATGAAAGCACCCACAACTTCTGGTGGCAAGCCGTTCCACTGGTTAATTGTTCTCACTGTTAGGAAGTTTCTCCTTAATTCCAGGTTGCTTCTCTCCTTGATAACAGTTAGAGCAGTGGTTCTCAACCTGTGGGTCGGGACCCCATTTGGGGTCGAACGACCATTTCACGGGGGTCGCCAAACAATGCAGTTTGCCTTTTTTTCCCCCCTTTTCCTTAGCTGTGCTACTCCCTTTTATTCTATTGGCTTTTGAAAGCCAATAGAATAGACTCTCTTGAACAGAGTGTAATTTTATTGGCTTTCAAAAGCCAATAGGAATTGTCCAAGCTGTCTCTGCCCTGCTGAGCCTGCCAAAAGTCCCATTCTGCAAATGGTGCTGCACCAGTTGAGTAGTCCTCGACTTACGACCGGTTGAGTAGTCCTCGACTTACGACCGGTTGGGGGTCGTGGCATTAAAAAGGTTGAGAACCACTGAGTTAGAGTAACTATTTTGGTGTGAGGGGAACAATCAATGTTGACTTTGGGAAGGGAGTGGGTGCTTAGTTTGTCACCTCTGCCAATCCATACCAAGAAAGAGGGGGCCTAGGACTACCATACAAATGCTGGGTAGTAGAAAGATCCTTTTAGCTCCAATTCAGTCTACTAAGCCAAACCTGGGTATCTGTGAAATCTCTCTGTTCACGTCCGTTAGGCGGAAATATTGCCTCTATTTGAAGCTGGTTCTGCCATACTTGGTAAGAATTGTGAGTTTATTGCTTCAGAGCAATTTTCTCCATTGTGGGCTTCAACATCCAGCCCTATACAACTGGGGGTTTTAGAAGTTGGAGACAGCCACACTCGGAGGCCCCCTTTGCTCAAGGCTGCAACAAGCTAGCAGCAACCATCTCTGGATTGTGAAACACCTCTGGAAGGTTGAGGTGAACAGAGGAATGTCTTCTGAGACTAGCCGAAGAATCCTTTGCACACAGGGCTTTTTCTGTGGGCATTTCAGAAGATGGGAGAGAATGGCTCCTTGGAAGTTCTCATCCTGATGAGGAATGTCTGAAAGTCGAGAGAAAGTCCCCCAGCCTCACCAAAATTTCTCTCAACATTCCTCAGATGTTTGAACTAAGAACCTGAAGACTTTAGACAGGGATAGCCCTATAGATGGGAGACTCAAATCCTCTCTCCTTTGTCACTCGATAGGTTTTTTGATACTTGCTCACATGTTGTATCCCAAATCACATTTTAATTCATCAGGTCCACTTGCTGTGCTGTTGGCAGGTCTCCAAAGCTTCTGGGCATCAAGACTATCCCAGTTCTGTCTGGTGTTGCCAAGGGCTGAGCCCCAGGCCTTTCAGTGCCCAGAAATGGCTCTGCATAGATTTTGAAATGTTACCAGCTATTCTATACCTTCTTTGCACAACCATCTGGAAAATGTTTGTGTTGTTATACTGAGGTCGCTCCTTGCAGCAAAGGCTTTTTAACAAAGATTTTCTGCCTAATCTGGATTGCAGATTGCACCAGATTGCAGAACAGCGTGACCGAAGTTTGAACCAGGCACCTGGGTGCGAAGAAGGGCCTTTCGCTCAAAAAGCGCTCAAAAAGCGGGGACTGACCAGCAAGTCAAAATGTGAGAGAAGCGATGCAAAGCACACTTAGGACCCCCTGGATTCAGGCTGCAGTTCCCAGAGATGGAAATGTTACCCTTCCTAGCTTATAACACACAACCCATCAGGACTGTGACCTTCCCTGTATTGGCCAAGGCAGGTGGATCAAGGCTAAGCAACATATTGTGGGGATGTGCTTGTAGACCATTTGCAGCTTGCAATTCCAACATGTTTTTCTGGAAATTAACACTTTGGAGGGGGCAGGTAGAAGTGTTGTGAAGTCCTGCATCAGTTGCCTCTCTTGAAGAATTCTGGCTGTCTGAATGAAAACAGGAGCGCTCCCGTCTGTCTGGCTAAGGCTGTGTGGATGCCCACAGGCCCTCTGAAGGTGCCACAAAGACAAGGTGCCACCTTGCAACCCCAGAATGTTGCCCTTTTGATCTAAGCCTGGGCGGAAGTGATGCCCCTCGGACAGAGGCTGAGTGTGCTGCCTTCAGGGGGCTTGACTGGCGACGGAAGACCGGGGGGGGGGCGCCCTTTGGACAACCCTTTGGTGGGGTTCACGCAGCAGGCAACTCTTAAGTCGTTTGCTTGGCTTCAGGTGAGGGTGGCCTGTGAAGTCACCGGTTTGGGCTTAGTGCGATGTGTGAATCCGGCAATGGTAGCTTATCAAGCGCTTGGTGCCCTCAGACCGACCTTGAACCAACTCAAGCTTGCTGCTGTGGCCCTGGAGGGAGACAGTCCAAGGGTCGGGGGCTCTGGAACTAATTTAGGGGAGAGTAGATTTGTAGGAAGCGGCAGCTGATTGCTCTTCCCAAGGCTGTTCAACAGGCCACCCTCTCCGGTTGGGGCTCTTGTAGTCCGGCCCAGAAGGCAAAAGTCTCTGGCAGCCTCGCCCTTCCTCCTTCCAAACTGGCCCGTGAGGGAAAGGAGTGGAGCCTTCCTCCTCTCCCTTGCCGGCCCATGAAAAGCTCCGGAGGTGACCAGGGCAGCCTTCGGGGCTCTGCCCTCACAAGGCCGTGGCCGGTGTGGCTTCTCTGACCTCCATCATTGGAGAGGCCTGCATCTCATGGGCAGAACCCCCAATTCTGGATCTCCTTGCTGGAGCCGCCTTCTTCCTCTCAAGGTGGGCCGGGCCGCATCGGAGGCCGTTGCCCGACTCCCCCGTCGCGGGAAACCAACCCCCCCTCGCCGGCAGCTCTTCATGCCGGGCGTTCGGCAGGCCGGTGCCAGGCCTGGCCTGGCGCCAAATGCCGGGCACGGACCGCGCGGCGCAGGCCTAGCTGAGCGAGCCTCGGGAGGGGGCGGGCCTGGGCCGGCTCCGAGGGGAGCCCTTCGGGGAGCAGCGGCGGGGCAGCGGCCGGGCCTGGCTGCTGCCCTTGTCCCCGCCGCCGGAGCCCTCCAGCCCGCGCTGCCCGAGTCACATGCTGGGTGTCGCCGGCTGGATGGGCTTTAACCCTTCGCGGCCCGGGCTCCTCCCCCCCGTTCCGGCGAGCCACAGTAATGAAGGCCCGGGCAGGCCCGGGAAGAGCAGGGCGCCCCCCCTCCCGGCGCCCTTGACCATGGAGGCCTCGTCCCGAAGGTAGAGAACAAAGCGGGGAGGCGGCCTGCGGGCCACGCCGCGCCCGGCCCCGCAGCTGGCAGAGCTCGAACTGGCACCTGGGCCGGCCCAGCTCCGCCCGGCCCCGCTTCTAGGGGGAGGCAGGAGCCGGCGGCGAGGCGAGGCGCCTTTGTCTCCCGGCGCACCCAAGGACGGAGCTTCTCCCGCGTGGGTGACGGAAGGGAAGCGGGGCGGCGGCAGGCAGGCTGGCGCGGCGGGCAGAAAGGGAGCCGCCGCGCGCATGGCCGCCTCGCGCGCCACGCCGCCCGCCTCGCCCGGGCGCAGCCACCTTCTGCGCGCTCGCCGGCGGGCCGGCTTTTATGCTCACGCCGGCCACCCGCCTGCCGGGGGTGGGAGGAGCCGGCCAGGTTGTCCCCGCCGGGCCCGTCCCTCCCTTCCCCTCCCCGCCCGGCTGAGAGGGGTCGGGGGAGGGGGCAGCATGGCCTGGCCGTCCGGCCCCTTTTCCAGCGCTCAGCTGCCCCGCGAGTGTGGCGCTGGTCCTCGCCGGGAGAAGTAGCCCGAATGGAGACCGAAGCCAGCCAGCCCGGCCTCGCCTCCCCGGACTCGCCTCACGATCCCTGGTACTCGGCCCGCCCGCCTGCCTCCCTCCGCTCCAGGAGCCGCCGGCGTCCCCGCCTCCCGCGAGGCCCGGGAGCTCGTGGCTGGAGAAGCGCCGGCCGGCCGGCCGGCCGGCCGGGAGGAGCAGCCAACATGGCCGATGCCCGCGCCGCGCTCCTCGCCGCTCCGCTCGCCCGCGCGCCGCCGCCGCCAGCGCTTTTTCGTCGGCCGGCCGGCCGGCTAGGCTGGCAGCCCGCCCCCGCCGCATCTCGGGGCGCCCCGGCCCCCTCCCGCGCCCCCCGCCCGGCGGCCCCGGCGCTCTGGAGCCGCGCCCCCCCTCGCCGGCGTCCCGGAGCTGGGCTTCGGCTTCCCGAGGCTCCCCGCGCGTCGCCCCCGGCCCTGCCCGATCCCGGAGCGGGGCGTCGCTCGGCCCCCGGCCGCGGCTGGTGGGGGCTGCCCGCGCCCGGCGCCCGCCTCACGCGGCTCTCTTTCTTCCCTCGCTAGCAAGATGTTCATCGGGGGACTGAGCTGGCAGACGACGCAAGGTGAGCGGCGCGGGCGGGGAGGGGGTCCCGGGTCCGGGTCTCGCCCGGCGGCACCTGCCGCCCCGAACTTCGCGGCTCCTCCCCCAAAGCCTCCCTCCTGCCCTCCCGCCGCCGCCGCCGCCCCTGCAAGGGAAGCGGGCCGCGGACCAGCCCGCCGCCGGCGCCGGGGCTTCCCGGGCTTTGTGGTCGGGTGCGGGGAGGCCGGGCCGCCCGCGCCCTCCCCAACGCCGGCTGATGGGCCGGGCCCGGACAGGCGGGGTTGGCGCGGGCGAGCCGGTGGGAGCGCCGCTCCGGAGGGGCTCCCGTGGCCCCGGGAGGGTTCAACCCCCGGGCCTCGCTGCTGCCCCGGGTCGGCGGGCTGCGCAGCGGCATCGCCTTGGGACGGCCGGCCGGCCCGCCCGTCGCCGCCTCCTCCCGCCTCGGAGCCCCACGGGTGGCCTTGCGTTGTGCTTGCAGAAGGCTTGCGGGAGTACTTCAGCCAGTTCGGCGAGGTGAAGGAGTGCCTGGTGATGAGGGACCCGCTGACCAAGCGATCCAGGTGAGGCTCCCCGGGGCCCTGTGCCGCCTCCCCCGGCCCTCACTCCCGGGGGAGAGAGGGAGGGAGGGAGGTGCCTGCTGCCCTCCCCCTCCCCCCTAACCGAGTTTCTCCCTTTCTCCGGCTGCCCCCTTCCCTCCCTCCCTCCCTCCCTCCATTCTTCCGGCCCTTCATCCCTTGCAGGGGCTTCGGGTTTGTCACCTTCATGGACCAGGCCGGGGTGGACAAGGTGCTGGCCCAATCCAGGCACGAGCTGGACTCCAAAACGGTGAGTTGCTTCTCTCTTGGCTGGGCCGCTTGGTGCAGTTGAGGCTCCGCAGCCCGCAAGGAAGGTACGGATGGCGGCGGCTGGCTGCAAGAGGCAAAACTTTCTCTGGGTTGCCCGAGTTGAACGGGAGTGTCTTTTGAGCCGAGTCTGGCCGGTTGGCAGAATCTTCGGGAGACTTGGCGTCGTGTGTTTCCCATCCTAACTAGGAATCCTGGGAGTTGTAGTCTCCCTGCTTTCGGGATGCCCCCTCAAGGGAGGGGTGTAGTCAAGACGGGCACCCCGCAGGTGACTGGACTGATGCCAAAGGATGGGGACGTGTGTGGTTATGGGGCCAAGCCCAGACCCTCTAGGACAGTGTTTCCCAAACTTGACAATTTTAAGGCATGAGGACTTCAACTCCCAGAATTCCACAGCCAGCATTGCTGGCTGTGGAATTCTGGGAGTTGAAGTCCTCATGCCTTAAAATTGTCAAGTTTGGGAAACACTGCTCTAGGAGGAGGCTTAGAGGCTCTGAGGCCGTTCATTTGAGGATGGGTAGAAACGTCTGGGGACATGGGTGGGATTTGGTCTGGGCTCCGTTTGGGGATACTGTTCCTTTGGCAGGCCGTCTCGGCCACAAAGTGTGACTTGTAGATCTTCCTCTTGGGTGCCCAAGCTGGGGTACCTCCAAGGCGTCCTTTCCCCCACGTAATCCAAAAAGGAGAGAAAGGACCCTGAGGGGCTTCCCCCCCCCCCCCGGAGAGTGGATTGTGCTGAGACAGATCTTCTCCGAGCATCCTGGATATGGTGACGATGGAGTGTTCAGTATCTGTTTCCAGTCTTGGGGGGCCACCAGATATTCTGGGGGCTTGGCTGACTGGTTAGACTCTCGTCATCCCAATAAAGCTTCTCATTCAGAATTTTATATCCCCATTTTGCTCTCACCGGGAAAGGTGCAGTTTGCCTGTGCCAGCCTTCCCTAGACACCCCATGCCAGCAATATGGGGATATCCCACCCATCATCCCCTCCAGGTTCGCCATGGGGTGCACTGGCTGCCAGCTGGCAGTCTTTTGCGCCTCTTTGGGTCAGGAGAGATTTGCCAGCTTTCCCTACCCCTTTAAGAGCTTGTTGGTGTTCTCCCTCTCTCCGTTCTCCCGTCAAGCTTATTTGCAGGTTTAGCAAGCAGAATCCTTGCTTACAGGAGGTGAGAAAGGCAGCTAAGCTTAATCTGCCTAAACAGCAGTGCAGGTTGGGGGGGGGGGGAAAGGAGCAGGATCCATATCCTGGATATTAATAACAGGGCCCACTTCAGCCCTTCTGGTGGTTTTAAGGTCCAAGGGGCCTGAAAAATCAAGTCCAAATCCACTCGTGCCAAATTTTATTTGGAATTATAACTTGTGTTTTGCCACCTCAGAACCCTAAAATGTCTCAGTCTAGCCCGAGTCTAAGAAGACCTGGAGGTTTAGTGGTTACATCTCACGGATCTTTATTTTAGAAGCTTTTGGTGTGAGATTATGAAGTTATAAATGGTTTTCAGTATTTTATTGTATCAACTGTAGTTTTATTCCTGGTACTATGCTTAGTAATATGTCCATGGTAAATAAAAATACTATTAGTACTAAGATGGCTGAGTAGGGATTTCAGCCCACATCTCCAAAGTGGCCGTAATTAGTCGATTAATTTGTGGACTAATATGTTCGGTATTCTTCTGTGTAACCCGGACTTGTGTATAACTGGGATCGTGATACCGTTAATCCAGATTTGTCTGAGCTACAATTGTTGAGCAAGCCTCAAGTTAATCAGACGTTAAGTATGGCTTAGTTGTGTGATGTGTGAACTCATCCTCGGTGTAATACTGCGTAGGTGCTTGTTGCCTTCCTCTGCATGGAGTGAGCAGGAATTTCTTGTGGATACTTTTAGACACTTTGCTCTCTAGGTTCAAGGCTTGGGCTAGAAAAAGGGAACAATGTTTTTAAAATGTTTTCTCTCCAGCGAAAACAATGCTCCTGGAAGTTCTCCCCCTCTTTTGACGGGGGCTGATGCCCAGTTAACAGCTCCCTCCTCTCCCATTTCTGGTCAAATCCAATTCCTTGTCTAAAGTAGAGAAACAACGAAAGCAAATAATGTTTGCTTGAGCGGCAGGTAAGAGAGCTTCACTGCCTGACCTGTAGGAATCCAGGACCTTGTGATTCTGGTGTTGAGTAAACTTGAGCGCAACAAAAACATTATCCTAAAACTTTGGCCCTTTCTTTGATTAAATTCAGCTTCTCGATTTAGTTTCTTTACAACTTCTCGGGCTGGGCCCGGTGTGGTTGGCATCAGCAAGCAAGCTCTAGGTTGTCTTTGCCACGGCCTTTGGGGCGTTTTTTTCCAGCAGGGGAGGGGGCATTCCCCTCCTCGGGGCTTTGCTATGGGGCTATCATGGCAAAGGGGATGTATTTCGGTGGTCTTGATGTGGGCCTCTGCAGCTGGCCTAATCTCATGGACCCCTCAGATGAAAATCTTTGCTGATCCCTTTTCTTCTCTGCTGCTCTCTCCCCGGCCTTTGAAAACAGGGCTGGGGGCCTCCTTGCAAGGCGGAGCAGGTGGGGGGAGGGGCTGAACAGACCCGAGGAGAACAGAAGGGGTCTCCAGCAAGATAGAAGGCAATGGGAGTGGGCTGCCATGGCAGTCCCCGATGCGTCTGGCGGGCTGGGTGGAAGCAAGAGGTGGCACGGGCAAAAACCTGGCCCCAGAAGGACTTATTTCTCTTTGTTTGGTGCTTAAAAAAAAACACTCCTTCATTCTCGCTCTGTTTCTTCCTGATGCAGAAGCTCTATATGGCACTTCTCTGCTACCTGCTGCACCAGGGCATATTTCTTATGGGGCATAATTTCCCAAGAGTGTCAGGAAAAAACACCCTCTTAGGCTTAAGTGTCGGGAGAAGCGGACTGGGCGTCCTTCGCCACTTTTAAGGGCATCTCAGACCTTCCCCTCACTAGAGAAGCCTTGTTGGATCCTTCCTCGTTTATTTATTTTACCTGCCAATTGGAAGAGGAGGGGGCGTCAGGGTGGGTGTCCGGGGGCTGCTTCAGGGCCCAGGAAAGCCAGCAACACAAAATGCTCACTTGGGGCCATTATGTAGCGCCGGGAGAAGCTGGGTTGAAGAGGCACGCTGGCATCATCTCAAGACCTGCCCGATAAGTGTGGCTGTGCTACAAGAGATCCCTCTGCACATCCTGGTGACATAATGTGTGAGTTGCAATGGGCACCTGGGCAGCGGGAGCCTGCCTACCAATTGTCTAGGCATGTTTCATCTTGGAGACCAGCCCAAAGAAAGGCTTAAGAGAGAGAGAGAAACGTTGCGCCATTTTTGGCCAGGGAGGATTTACAGTAGGCAAGTCTCCTTGGATCTTCTGTCTCCCCCTTGGATTTTCCAGGTCATTTCTCTCAGAAAATGGAGCGGTTTTCCTTGGCTTTCTATTGTACAGAACTCCATTCCTTCCACGGGTTATTACCAACATTTGCTAAACTTGCAAAAAGGGCCCCGGAGGACACGTCTCAAGTGTTGCTTTGCTGGCGCAGTACCTGGGGGGATTTGAACCTGTTTTGGTCTTCCCGGGGTTGGAAAAGACCGCAAGGTTGCCCCATTGTATGCTGCATTGGCCTTGTAAAGATTTAGGCGGGAAACATTTCTCTTTCTTGCTCTGGTGATTGACCTTTGACTGGACCAACCGAATTGTCCTTATGAGCCAAACATTGGTTCACACACGCTAGAACGCCCAGCCAAACACAGGAACTGAGCCTGTAGGGAATTGGTGTGTATCGAGAGCAGAAATGAAGATGTTGCTTTCCTGGTCTGCTTGTTATTTTGCATTCAGACATGTTCTCCATCTGCTTTGCTTCTGCCGTGGGGTGAAAGTCTGCAAGGGCTGCAGGGCTGGGTGATTCTCCCCCCCCCCAAGTGCAAAAGAGTTTCTTCCTCCACCAAAAATGCTTTTTTGAGAACACTCTTTATTTGTAAGGGAGATAACTGCCAGCTAGGCTTTGTTTATGGAAATGTAAGTTTAATAGATACCTTGGCTTGTCTCTGCACATTTCAAAGGCTGGGGAGGCTGGAGTAGTTGGAGGTGTTTGTTGTTCTTCCCAGGCTGGGGGTGGGGTGGGGGCAGTGGGGGCCCTTCAGATTCAGGGTAGAGCAACTTGGCTCTTAGCTTCACTGGGCATCTGCCAGTGTGTCCTCTGAAACAGTATTGGTCTGGGGAAGGGGCTCCCCATTCTCCCCTCTCAACACCCACTGGATATTAATGGTGTACAATCCAAGACAACTGTTGTGAATTGTGGGTGCTGGGATAGCAGTTTGTGTGTCCATTCATTGTGATGCCAGTGTGTCTTAGCATTGTGGCAAAGGGTTGGAGCAAAGGCTGTGAATCCTTGGCCGATGATTGGAGGTGAGACCGTTGTGTGATCTTTACGTGACACAACCTCCACATCCAGAAACCATACAGGTAGTCCTTGACTTACAACCATTATACGTTACAACGGTGCTGAAAAAAGTAATTTATGACTGGACCTCGTATTTACGACTGTCGCAGCCTTCCTGTGGTCACGTGCGGATCAAAATCCGGGCACTTGGCAACTGGCAGGCATTGTTGACGGTTGCAGCGTTCCGGAGTCACGTGACTGCCAGCTGTCACCTTCCCAGGTGGCTTCTGACAAAATCAGCGGGGAAAACTGGATTCACTTAACGATTGTTTGATTAATGACTACAGCAAAAAGGTCCTAAAATTGGGTGCTGTTCACTTAACAACCACGTGGCTTAGCAAGAGAAGTTCTGGTGCCAGCTGTCCGTCGTACATGGAGGACTCCCTGTGAGGAGGGGTTCAAAACCTAGGCAGGAACCGGGTGGCCCTCCTGTCTGGGCAAACGGGAGATCAGGCAGTTCCATTTTGCTTCTTCAATTTACAGCAGTGGTTCTCCACCTGTGGGTCGGGACCCCATTTGGGGTCGAATGACCATTTCACGGGGGTCACCAAACAACGCAGTGCGCCATTTTTCCCCCCTTTCTCTTAGCTGTGCTACTCCCTTTTATTCTATTGGCTTTGAAAGCCAATAGAATAGACTCTCTTGAACAGAGTCTAATTCTATTGGCTTTCCAAAGCCAATAGGAATTGTCCAGGCTGTCTCTGCCCTGCTGAGCCCGCCAAAAGTCCCACTCTGCAAACGGTGCTGCACCAGTTGAGTAGTCCTCGACTTACGACCGGTTGAGTAGTCCTCGACATACGACCGGTTGGGGGGGGGTCGCAGCATTAAAAAGGTTGAGAACCCCTGATTTACAGGCTGAGCCACACTAGATCAGAGTTTCCCAAACTTGTCGGCTTTGTGCGCTGGTGGGGGGGGGAGAGGGGATGTTCCATGTGAGTAGTGGGTAAGCGCACAAATGGAGCACATTTGCACACTGTTTGCACAAGTGGGGATGAATGTGCAGACACTCACCTGCCACTTCCGGGGCCCGGTTCCGAACAGCTCAAGGTCCAGTGATGGGCTGCAGTCTGAGGTTGGGGACCCCTGCTGTAGAGGAGTCAAGGAAGGCTGGACTAAAAGTGAATGTAATAAATACCGGGTTTTGGTCTGAAGCACGATGTGGCTTCTCTGTCATTCCAGAATGCAGGAGGCAGAGTAACGGCTTCAGGTTTACAGGGAGGCAGATTCAGACCGAATGTTGGTTAAAAATCCCAACTGCTTTCAACTGTACAGTTAGTTTCAAAGCCAGGGACCTTGGCGAGTCGTAGGATACAACAACAGGATCTTGAAACTTGTTCCCATTTCTCCCTACTGGGTCTTATGCCAAACGAAATCAGGCTGGGGGTTGTTTGGGATTCCTTATTCATGTTTGTCCCTTCCAGCAGCCATCAATGGGCATGTTGCAGTGAGCATGGGGTTGATCTTGATGACCCCAAGGTTACCTTCCAGTTTTACGCTTGACTTTTGTCGCCCTCTCTCTATTTTGTGGAGAGGAGGATGGGGGTGCGCTTAGGCAGTTTTAGATTCTGCAGTTAAGAATCTTCTGGGCGGGGTGGTGACATTTATAAATTGCAATAAAAGCTTGCTCCGTTGCAAGGCTGCCCTGCCTGTATTTTGATATAAGTAGTCCTTGGCTTACAACTGGTCACTTAACGACCTTTTGAAGTTATGATAGACCCCCACAAAAGCGACTTGCAACCTGATTCAGAATTTCTGATTCGGAAGCAAGTCTCTCACTGTTACACGATCACATTTTGGGTGCTTGATACCTTTACTGGTCTTTGCCACATCCTGTGGTCATGTGACCGTGATTTTGGATATTTTCTTTTGGTTTCCAGCAAAACACACCCATTGGATAAAACAAATTCGCTTAACAACTGCTGCGAGAGAGATCATAAAAATTAGGTGTGGTCACATGGTGATCTGCCTTAATGACTGCAATGGCTTACGACAGGGGTCTTCAAACATGGCCCCTTCATGACTTGTGGACTTCAACTCCCAGAATTCCTCAGCCAGTGTGGGGGAACTATGGCCCCTTCATGACTTGTGGATGGACTTCAACTCCCAGAATTCCTCAGCCAGTGTGGCGGAACTATGGCCCCTTCATGACTTGTGGACTTCAACTCCCAGAGTCCTCAGCCAGCGTGCCTGGCTGAGGAATTCTGGGAGTTGAAGCCCACAAGTCATCAAAGGGCCAAGTTTGAAGACCCCTGGCTTACGACCGTAACTTTGGCCTCTATTATGGTTGTGGGTTGAGGAGTACCTGTATGGGCCCAGAAACCCATGTAATTTTCTGTTCAATTTATTCGGTACGTGACAGTAACCAAGAGTCGTCACATGCCACTTCTGCGTTGCTTGCATTGCCCTGGTACCCGTTGCCCTGCCACTTTGGGGGTCCAAGCGGGTGCCCTTGAGATGTTTGAGGATGACACATTACAGAACCCCCACCCACCCTTGCCATACTCCTGAAGGCCACCAGACTGAGGAAGGTGCCTGCATCTCCTTTCCATGTTGGCAAAGAAAGAAGGGGGGAGGCTTGGACTTCTGCATGTTTTGTTGTGGCAAAGGACCCCCCTCCTCCCAACTCATCCGGTAGAGCAGCTGAGGGACCGCTTTAGTTCTGGACTTCAGTCTGCAGACTGGAAAAGGAAATGTGGATGTCGGAAGAATGCAGACGAATGGGCCATGGAGGCAGGCACCTGGAGCACTGACCCAATCCCTGCTTGTCCCTTTGGAAAACAATGTCCTTTTTGGCTGCGTTCCCACAACACGCCGAACTCTTTACCTGGATTAACCAAACAGACTGGCTCTGTTCATACAAGATGCTGCGCCCAAATCAATAAAGCCTTTAGTGGGCCGATGTGATGACCTGGTCCATGACACACGGGAAGGTGTTGGCTGGCTTCCCACAACAACACAGATCTCCTGGCTGCTCTTCAGGCGAGTCCAGTGGGAAGGGAAGGACTCTTTGCAGAGGCCCCCACCCCTCCCCATGCTGGGAATCTGGCCAGTTCCTTTTAAGTTTGGTTATTTGCAGACCCCAGGCGATGAGTTGGCTTGATTGGTTTCTTAATAAAAATAGCAAGAGGGACATTATGGGGTCTGTTTGCTGGATCTCGGTCCTGCCTTTTGTCTGGAAGCTCAAGGCACCGTATCTATAGTGCTCCCTTCTCCTATTTGTCCTCATCACAACAGCCCTGCGAGGTAGGATAGACTGCGAGAGAGCAACTGGCCCAAAGCTGTATGGAGCTTCTGTGCTGGGGGTGGGTGGGAACTAGAATCTGCATTTCTTGATGCAGTCCTAGGTAGCATCAACAGATGGATAGCATCAAGGTTGCATGAAGTATTAGTACCGCTTTATAAAGCCTTAATAAGGCCACACTTAGAACACTGCATATAGTTTTGGTCACCACGATATAAAAAAGAGGTTGAGACTCTGGAAAGAGTGCAGAGAAGAGCAACAAAGATGATCAGGGGACTGGAGGCTAAAACATATAAGGAACGGTTGCAGGAATTGGGTATGTCTAGTTTAATGAAAAGGACTAGGGTGATATGATAGTGGTGTTCCAATGTTTGAGGGGTTGACACAAAAAAGAGGAGGTCAACCTGTTCTCCAAAGCACTTGAAGGCAGGACAAGAAGCTATGAATGGAAACTGATCAGGGAAAGAAGCAACCTAGAACTAAGAAGAAATTTTCTTGACAGTGAGAACAATTAATCAGAAGAATGGGTGGCCTTCAGAAGCTGTGGGTGCTCCAACACTGGAAGTTTTTAAGAAGAGATTGGACAGCCATTTGTCTGAAATGGTATAGAGTCTCTTGCTTGAGCTGGGGGTTGGACTAGATGACCTCCAAGGTCCCTTCCAACTCTGCTATTCTATATTCTGATGCAGTCCAGCTTCTTATCCTTTGTCCTGCACTTCACGTTTGTGATTGAGGAGATCCGAGTTCATGTTCCCCCTCAGCCGAGTTGTTCACCCAGTGACTTTGGACAAGTTACTATCTCTTAGACTCGCCTACCTCACAGGGTTGTGGTTAGAAAAAAAGCAGATACATAAAATAAAACATATATGTTTCTTCATTAATTGGACAGAAAGAACTATAGGATGGGAGGCTTATCCAAAAATCAGATAAAAGAGAACGCAAAGTTGACAAGAGTCACCTATGGAGGGTTTCCATAAATAGGGATTATTTATGAAATGGGAGGGGTGGGGCTTTGCCAGATTGCAGGTAAGAATTCGCAGAATTGGGTGCTCCTACCTATTCAGATATAATCTCTGCATTTGGAAAACTAGGATGTCAGGAAATAGCAGGCTAAATTCCCAGCCTCTGTTTTTTTTCCTGTGCTTAGGGTGATAGGGCTAAGGAACACACAATCCTGAAATTATGCCTTTAGACCAGTGTTTCTCTCGTGTGGACTTCAATTCCCAGAATTCTTTGCTGGCTGGGGAATTCTGGGAGTTGAAGTCCACACAGCTTCAACTTGCCAAGGTTGAAAAACACTGCACAGCAGCCACAAGCAGATATGTGCCTATCCCTGAAACGCATCAATGCCCAAATATGCTTTTTTGCTTTTCCTAGCCTCTACCCAAGGTTGTAAGTTTGTCAACCCAGGGGCCCTTTTATCCTCTGAGGGCCACAGGCCCCAAGGGAGAGAGCAAAATAATGAAACAATAGATTTGAGGGTTGGGGACTCCTGAATTCAAAGGCTATCTTGGACAGAAACTCATTGGGAGCCTGAGGGAAACCCAGTGAAGTGGGGCAGAAAATTCTTCATTCTTGATTTTTTTTCAGGGAAAAATGTGCCATTTTTTTAAAAAAATATATCATTTCCCCCCAGAAAATTAATTAGCAGCATAAAGAGTGGATACAAAGACTACTCAAATTGGATAGCACTGAAGTTATCATTAGCTTATATATATATATATATATATATATATATATATATATATATATATATATATATATATATATATATATAAAGAGAGAGAGAGAGAGAGAGAGAGGTGATTATCTGTAGGAAGCAACCATGCATATGTAATGGAGCTCATTGGGGCATGCTAAAAAGGGGACATGAACAATTTTACCCTCTCTTATTATATTCCCCTTAAAATGTAAACAGGATCAGCAGGTGTCTGGCATTGCTACGCAGGGGTTATGTTCGCAGGTATGCTGATCCCAAAAGGCATTCCAATAAAGCTTGGAATCAGGAAAAAAAAAACACACATTCCAATGAAAGGGTTTTTTGAATCCTGCCTCCAGGCCACTGGAACAGGGCCAGGCCAGAGTCAGTTGTGAGAGCGAATGGAAGCGCCGTTTCCAGCCCTCGAGAGGGAGGGAGGCAAAACACAGACCCAGAAAACCCACAAATGGGAGAGGAGCCCCCACCTGCCCCCCTGGATTCACTCTGATCCCACTGGTCTGATCAGCCCTCAGGCTTTCAGCTCCCCCCATGTAGGGTCAGCCAACGAACTTGGTTCATTGGTGGTTGCTGGTGGCACTTTCCACACAATCACAACGCAGCACGCCGTGCAAAGGGCACAAGGGTCTGCTCGTACCAAAGGCATCGTGCCCAGATGCCCAGAATTTTACTCTCTTAACCTTTCTGATGATCTAGCCAGGATCAGGGCCTGGCTGGCCTCACCTCAGCCCCAAAAGCTTGGAGTGGGGATATCTTGATCAGGCAGCATCCCAGGAGAAGACAGAGCAGATTGCTTGTTGCAAAGAGTTCCCCAGGCCGCCTGGAGTCAATCTTGGGCTTCTTACAAGCCTTGTGGAACAACCTTCCATCATCATCATCAGTGTGGTCTTCTACTTCTGGGAAATAATTTTTAGAGTTCACTAAAGATGTAAGGACATGGGCTATGGCTTGAGGGCTGGCCTGACTGACCCCGACACCCACTCCACGGAGAGGGCTGTGCCCCAGAAGGTGTTTTGTGCCAGGCATGCCAACCTGCTTAATGGGAAATACTACCTGTGGCTTAGCGTGACATGCAAATTGAAAGTGCTGCCAGGGCCGTTTGCTGCTAAGCCATCATGCAGTTGGCTTGGTGGGTTGAACCAGGAGGGCAACACTCGACTCGGTCTCCTAACTGGCTGATGACTTGCAACAGTAATTTAGGTCCCCGGGAGGAAAGTGCCCCAAGTTTAGAGCTATATTGAAAATTTTCTGGGGGTTAAAGATGAAATCGACCTGTTTCATTATTAGTATTATCCCCATCGTGACCTTCCTCAGTCTGCTGTTGAACTTTGGTGGCATGTTCTTGAGATCTTTCAGGGGCCACAGTCAGGCTCACCTGAGCTGAACCACCCAGTGTTTGGATGCGTTCATAGTGCTTGATTAGCGAGGTCAGAGAAGGATCTAATGTTTTGCGTTCATGCAGCAGGCCGAAAGTTGGCTAGTTTTAGCCCCAGCCAGTCCTTTGTGGGTTCGGGTGATACAGATAGCCCTTCACAGACAACCAGTCCCATTTGAAGTTACAACAGATTTGAAGTTCTGATGATCAGGCCTCCTTCGCAGTCACGTGACTGAACTTCAGGTGTTTGGCAAAATGGCCATCTTTACAGTTGTTTGCTACCTCCTGTAGTCATGTGACTGCATTTTCCATGGTTTTGGCAAAACTGCCCATAGTGGACCATTGGCTAACAACTGCCTCCCCAAAGGTTGCATAATCAGGTTGGTCATGTGATGGACCCATTTTACAACCGTTACAACCTACTACCATATTGGGCAGATTCTATTATGGCTGTCTGTTGAGGGCTACCTGTAGAGGTGTTCAACTCTTTTGATTAGTTTAGAGCTGGCTGAGGAATTCTGGGAGTTGAAGTCCACAAGTCTTAAAGTTGCCAAGGTTGAAGACCCTGGTTTAGAGCAGTGTTTCTCAGCCTTGGTGGAAGTAAGCTCTCAGAATTCTCCATCCAGCATGCTAGGAGTTGAGAAGTCCACCCCTCTTAAAATTGCCAAGGTTTGCAAGAATAGACTAAACAACCATTTGACCGGGATGGTATAATGCTCCTGCCATGAGCAGTGGTTTGGATTAGAAGACCTTTTAAGATCCCTCCCTAAGATTCTATAAGGTTGAGAAACATTGGTTTAGAGTCCATTGCAGTGTGAAAATCTGGGAAATGATTTGGTGATCAGTCAAACCTGCCTATATGTGAGTACAGTCTGCATATTCCTCCTTTTACGGAAGAAGGGAATAAAGATAGAAAAGGTTCATGTTGGATGTTTGACTCAGGTCTCCTGTTGCAAGCAAAATCCAAAAACGGAAAGGATTTCCCGGAAGACAGACACTCCGACAGATCCGCCATCAACAGGCCGATAGAGATAAATAACATTTACACATCATTCAAAAGAGACAATCAAAAAGCTAAGAAGGAAACAAAAAGACCAAAATACCTCCTTTGAACCAGTAATCAACACCCAGATAAGCAGAGGTTAACACCAGGGTTAATATGGCACCAACAATCAAGCAGTAAACAATACTGTAAACAATAAGAGCCGAGGTGGCGCAGCAGTTCGAGTGCAGTACTGCAGGCCACTTTAGCTGACTGTGTTCAGCAGGTCAGCGGTTCAAATCTCACCGGCTCAAGGTTGACTCAGCCTTCCATCCTTCCGGGGTAGGTAAAATGAGGACCCAGATTGTTGGGGGCAATGTACACCGCTTAGAGAGTGCTTGCACTTAAAGCGGTATATAAGTCTCATAAATAAATAAATAAATAAATAAATACCCCAATCAAGGAATTTCCAGCTCAGACAAACAGTCAAACAATAATAACCTAATCGAGGGACGACATAGAACAAAACCACACTGAAACTATTATATATAAATAGAGCAAAACCCTCCTTCTAGAGCTGAAGATGTTACCTAGTTGGGTCATGAAACAAATTCAAGGAAACAACCAAGCTCAGAGGGCACCAAGGACTCCACAACTAACCAGGACTGGAAACCTTCATTATGCTATACCATGTGCTCTGTTATGGCTTGTTTGCATTGTCCTTCCAATGAAGCTGGTTTGAGTGAAACTGACCCAATTTGGGTAAAAAAAGGTTGTAGTTAACAGTAATAGAGTTGGAAGGGACCTTGGAGGTCCTCTAGTCCAACCCCCTGCTTAAACTAGAAACCCTATACCATTTGGCTGTCCAATTTCTTTTTAAAAATCTCCAGTGATAGAGCACCCACAAGCCATTTCATTGATTAATTGTTCTGTCATAAAATTGCTCCTTAATTCCTAATTGCTTCTCTATTTGATTAGATTCCATCCATTGCTCCTTGTCCTGCCTTCAGGGGCTTTGGAGAACAGGTTGACTCCCTCTTCTTTGGGGCAGCCCCTGAGATACAGTATTGGAACACTATCATGTCACCCCTAGTTCTTCTTTTCATTAAACTACATATATAAATAGACACAGTCCTTGTCGTTGTTAATGTTGATTGTAGGAAGTATAGGGTCCATGGAGCTGTGAAGGGTCTTCTCTACTGCGTTTTAATTTCAAGGATGTTATTATGATTTTGTATGATTTTAGCTCTTCTGCCCGTATGCAGCATTCCCAAAACCTCTTGGCCAGGGAACCTTAAGCAGGATTGGTCTGTTTAAATGTACTTTTTTGTGTTTTCCCATAAATCAGTTCAAATGTTTCTGTAGTCTGGGAGGTACTTATCCAGCATATAAAATCATCCTTCCTTGGGCCCATGCTCCCTGGATCATAAATTGAATAAATATGCTAGAACAGAAAAACTTTTGGTTCAAGAAATTCTGTTGATTTCAAGTTTTCTAAAAATTTACATTGTTAGGGAAGGCAGTGTCTTTGCGTTCAGTTGGCAAAAGATGAACAAAATGGCACCAGGACTGTGGCCTATCCAGACCAAAACGTTCCCATCAGTGAATGTGGGGAGAATGCTAGGGGCTGTAGCAATTGTAGTCCAAAGAATCCCACATTTGAGCAGTCTGATTTAACTGAGTTTATTGATGTGGATGCCTATCTGGAGTTTAGAATCCTGGTGCATTCAGTGAAATTCGCTCACAACTGAAGTCTTTGCCCGTCTTTACATTTCCTCTGTTGGCTCCATTTCATTCAGTGCCCTGTCTTGAAGTCTGATAGGATGGAAATTGATGTATAAAATAAATTTTGAATGAAATACAATAAAGCCATTCAGTGTAGTGTAGTGCAGAATGCCAGATATCAAGATAGATTGTCAAGATGAGTGAAGGCAGATATAACCCCCCCCCCCCGTGAGTCTTGGGGGGGGAGGGGAATTTGAGAAGAAGGCATGGTCCAGCTTGGGGGCAGCTGGGGCAGTTGGAGGCCCAGATTCCTCCCAATAAATGAAAAGAAAGGAGAAGGACAACACATCAGTGAAAGG
The DNA here is from genome assembly GCF_016545835.1 of Crotalus tigris. Lineage (NCBI taxonomy): Eukaryota > Metazoa > Chordata > Lepidosauria > Squamata > Viperidae > Crotalus > Crotalus tigris. The sequence goes on along the minus strand of NW_024100139.1, from coordinate 45,698 downwards.
AACAAGAATTGCAAAAGCAGGCAGGATGTGTTCTTGCAGTGTTGCACGCAAGCTGGAAAGGTCTTCAAAAGCCGGGCCTTTGCTGGTTCTCTGCCCTGGAGAGGACAGCCTCTGTTTTCCTGGGATGGAAAGTCGATGAAGTGAGGGAGATGCTAGTGTGGGGCCTTCTGAGGACACCAGAAGGAATTTCTTCAATGGGGCTTGTATGACGTGAATGCATGGACCTTCACCATCCTCATTAAAAGAGGACCTAGATCAGGGGTAGGCGACCTTGGCTCATTTATGACTCGTGGACTTCAACTCCCAGAATTCTTGAGCCAGCGGGGGGGGGGGAACTATGGCGCCCTCATGACTTGGGGACTTCAACTCCCAGAATTCCTCAGCCAGCATGGCTCAGCTTGGAAACCTCTCCCTTTCCCCTCAACATGGCTGGCTCAGGAATTCTGGGAGTTGAAATCCACAAGTCATAAAAGAGCCAAGGTGGCCTACCTCTGGCCTAGGCCTAGGCTGCTTTATGACTCATGAACTTCAACTCCCAGAATCCCTGAGCCAGCATGAGGGAAACTTTGGCCCCTTCATGACTTGTAGACTTCAACTCCCAGAATCCCTGAGCCAGCATGGAGGAACCATGGCCCCCTTCATGACTCGTGGACTTCAGCTCCCAGAATTCCTGAGCCAGCCTGGCTCAGCTTGGAAACCTCTCCCTTTCCCCTCAGCATGGCTGGCTCAGGAATTCTGGGAGTTGAAGTCCACAAGTCATAAAAGAGCCAAGGTGGCCTACCCCTGATCTAAACTCATCAAATCATGATCTAGATCAGGGTGGGGAACCTTGGCTCTTTCATGACTCGTGGACTTCAACTCCCAGAATCCCTGAGCCAGCATGACTCAGCTTGGAAACCTCTCCCTTTCCCCTCAGCGTGGCTGGCTCAGGAATTCTGGGAGTTGAAGTCCACCAGTCATAAAAGAGCCAAGGTGGCCTACCCCTGCCCTGGAGTAATAAGACTGCAAGAAGTCTTGGAGGTCTTCTAGTCCAGCCTCCTGCATTTTAAAATTTTCCAAACTTGCATTTGAAATGTTTTTCAAAGGAAAGGGAATCCTTTAAGGGTGGCATTCTCGAAGGCATGTAGTGGCCGAGGACTTGACTGTGGGTGGGAATATCCGGTCTTGGATGGTATCGTCCTCTGTCCAGGGGTCCTCAGCCTCCCTGGCTGCCCAGCCTTCCATTCTGCCCAAGGGAGGGTTTGAGAGGGGACCCCTGCAGCATCCTTAACCAACCCAGTGTCCTTGGGAGGGGCTCAAGAGGAGGCTGGGTGGATGGCTTAGGTGGTTTTGCTCCCTATGGCAGAGGGAGCGACTAGATGATCCTCCTGGTCCCCAAAATATCCCATGGTTTTTTTGGGCCCCTGAATGCCTGCCTCACACCAAGCAAATCCTTAAGCCGTGGTTTTTGTGGCTGCAGTATCATTGCATCTGTGTGACCATACCCACCCCCCCCCCGCCCTGCTGCCCATTCCTTTCTCAGTAAAGATGCTGTGAGCAGGGAGGTGGGCAGTCTTGCCCCAGAGAAATGGGGGGGGGGATTCTCCTGCCTTAGAGAAAACATCCACCTAACTCAGGGGTAGGCAACCTTGGCTCTTTTATGACTCGTGGACTTCAACTCCCAGAGTTCGTGAGCCAGCCATACTAAGGGGAAAGGGAGAGGTTGCCAAGCTGAGCCATAGTAGGAATTCTGGGAGTTGAAGTCCACCAGTAAGAGAGTCATAGAATCCTAGCGCTGGAAGGGACAGCAGCAGGAGATCCTACACCAGGGGTAGGAAAGCTTGGCTCTTTTATGACTTGTGGACTTCAACTCCCAAAATTCCTGAGCCAGCCATGCTGAGGGGAAAGGGAGAGGTTTCCAAGTTGAGCCATGCTGGCTCAGGAATTCTGGGAGTTGAAGTCCATGAGTCATAAAAGAGCCAAGGTTGCCTACCCCTGACCTAACTGGTCCACCTGCACATTTGATGGGGAATTTGGCCCATTCCAGTTGGTGTGTTATTAACCCTGCTGTGTGGATGGAGCCTCCCGTATCCAGAGGAGGTGAGGCCAAGGAACCTTCTGGGCGCCTGGCAAGTCTTGGGGAAGGGGGAGCCAGCCCAAGCTGGCCCAGCAAAGGGCAGTTCTTCCAGGACTCAACTTTCCCGCGTGGCAGGGAGAGCTCCTCCCTCTGTGCCAAACGCTCCTCCTCTTCATGTCTGGGGGGGGGGGCTTCCTGTACCCCTCTCCGCAGCCTGTAATGGCTGTAATGGCCCAGCTCTTACATCAGCCCCAGCTCAAATATCTCCCATTCCTCCATAAAGCAGCAGTAGAATCACGTAGGCCAGGGGTAGGCAACCTCGGCTCTTTTATGACTCATGGACTTCAACTCCCAGAATTCCTGAGCCAGCCATGCTGAGGGGAAAGGGAGAGGTTTCCAAGCTAAGCCATGCTGGCTCAGGGATTCTGGGAGTTGAAGTCCACAAGTCATGAGGGGGCCATGGTTCCTCCATGCTGGCTCAGGAATTCTGGGAGTTGAAGTCCACAAGTCATGAGGGGGCCATAGTTCCTCCATGCTGGCTCAGGGATTCTGGGAGTTGAAGTCCACAAGTCATGAGGGGGCCATGGTTCCTCCATGCTGGCTCAGGAATTCTGGGAATTGAAGTCCACGAGTCATAAAAGAGCCGAGGTTGCCTACCCCTGACCTAGGCTCCCTTCTCAGGTGAGCTGTTTGAAAAACAAAATGGCCTCAATGGAGAGGGGTGTTTTTTTAACCCCTTCAGGCCTCCCAGATCAGGAATGCAACTTGATACATCCCGGACATCCCAGCTGTTCACATCCAGATGTTGCGATCCCCTCTGAGGCTGATTGCGCTGTCAAGTGGCTTGTTCTGGAAGGAGAAAGTTTTCGTGCCGTTGCCCCCCCCCCCCCGTCCCCAGCTGCAACCTGCCTCTTGCTAACTTAAATCTGTTATTCTGCAGCCTCTGCTCCAGAACCGGCCTTGAGTTTTTGCTCTGGGAAGCCTTTTCACATTTTGGGAGAGGCCCCCTCCTCCCCCCCAGTACCTGAGGGACGTCTGACCAGGGACGTCTGACCAACCTGACTTACAGCCGGTTGCTTAACAACTATTCAGAGTTGTGATGGTCACAGAGCAGGTGCTTTATAGTCCCCAAAGCACCCCAGCCATTGTAAATGATTGGGCTGCAGCCCCCTGCATGTGATCGAATATCGTTTGGGCCAGCTTTACAACCAGATGTGGCATTTTATTCACAGGTCACTTCCTGCCATTTTTTTTTTTTTACTGGTTTCTGGCAGTAAACGTCCATTCATATGAATGCTTCATATAACAACTGCTGCAAATAAGGCCATAAAATTGCTTCTGGTCATGTAGCTGCTTCAACTTACGACCGGATTTTTGGTTATAATGGAATTATTACTTTCCATGATTTGAAATTCCACACTTCCAAATTTGCCTGTTTGGTTGCCAGGCTGATCTGCTAAATCAGTGTTTCTCAACCTTGACAATTGTAAGGCATGTGGATTGTGAAACACTGTGCTAAATGATGGTGATCAACTAGGGTTCAAAATCCTTGCCTCACCTGTGAATTTGATTTTTTTAAATTCCTAAATGAAGATTTCTTCATTGGTTTCTATTTAAATTTCATTTGTTCTTTTGTTTTCTGGCCCCCTCTGTAATTTCCAAGATTCTTTTGAATAGTTATACATCTATCAGGAAATCTGCCAAGTTGTACTTTCGTGCAAGGGATCGTGCAAGCCCAACTTTTAATTGTTATACCCAGCAAGTTGCCATATTCTTTTGTCATGTATGTTCTTTTATGCTGCCGTGTTATTTTTCTGCATAAGATGCTGGAGAATTTTTGGTCCCCAGCAGAAACTGTAGATGCACCAATCTGATTTTTTTTTTTTTTTTTTTAAAAATCATGTTTCTCTTTCAGATTGACCCAAAGGTTGCCTTCCCTCGCAGAGCACAGCCTAAGGTAGGGTACATTTTATTAATGTAATTGTTATATTTCTGTTTTAAAGAGACACTAGTATATTGGTCTTCAGAACAAAAGTAAAACAAAACAGCGACAAAAAGCAAGCTCAAAGCAAATGTAAAACAGAGCACCAAAATACAAAACATGTTATAAGAGTTTCTAGGCAGCAGAAATTAAAATGACAAAATTTGAAGGAAATTCTGCATTACAGACACTCCATTGAGAGTTGCTGCTCTCCACCTGAACTGATATGTGTGGCCACCACGCTCGGTTATGATCTGGTAGCTTATATCTTCATTTTCAGCTTTGCTCTTCCATCGATTTTTGAGTCCCCAATGGATGGTTACGACTCAGAAAACCATCGGCAATAATTTGTAAGCACAGTGGGTTTGTGCATTTTGTGTAGAACGCCACCTTGAGGGGATTGAACCACGGGAGTGACAAGGGCTGCACCAGCCTATTCTAAGTTGTGACGATGCTGGCTGACAATTAGAGCACTAGCCCTTAGCACTTAGGACTTATATACCGCTTCACAGTGCATTACAGCCCTCTCTAAGCGGTTTACAGAGTCAGCCTATTGCCCCCAACAATCTGAGTCCTCATTTTACTGACCTTGAAAGAATAGAAGACTGAATCAGAGCTGGTCAGAATCAAACTGCTAGCAGTCGGCAGTCAGCAGAATTAGCCTACAGTGCTGCATTCTAACCACTGCATACCATGGATGGATGGATGGATGGACAAATGGATAGAAGGAAGGAAGGAAGGAAGGGGAAAAGGAAGAGCACTAGCAATAGCTCTTAGCTTATATACTGCTTTACAGCCCTCTCTAAGCGGTTTATAGAGTCAGCCTATTGTCCCCAACAATCTGGGTCCTCATTTTACCGACCTCGGAAGGATGGAAGGCAGAGTCAACCTTGAGCTGGTGAGAATCGAACTGCAGGCAGAGGGCAGAGGGAGGGAAGCAAGGAAGGAAGGGAGGGAGGGAGGGAGGGAAGAGCACTAGCATTTAGCACTTAGACTTATATACCGCTTCACAGTGCTTTATAGCCCTCTCTAAGCGGTTCACAGAGTCAGCCAATTTGCCCCCAACAATCTGGGTCCTCATTTTACTAGCCTGGGAAGGATGGAAGGCCGAGTCAACCTTGAGCCAGTCAGGGTCGAACTCCTGGCTGTGGGCAGAGTCAGTATACTGCATTCTAACCACTGCACTACCACAGCTCACAAAATGATGGTCTTAATACAGGTAGTCTTCACCTGTGGCCACCTTTGGGACCAGCACATTTTGGGCAGACGCCGCAGTTCAATCTCATCCTTCCAGCATTATGGGGGACCCACCCAGGGATGTTGGGACACCACAAAAGGGGCAGGGCCAATTTTTTCATCTCCTTTTGGTTTGGAGGGTGGGTTAGCGTTAGCCCTTCAAGGCCGTGCAGACAAGAAGCACAGAAGAAGTTCTCTCTCTCTCTCTCTCTGTCTTTATTGTAAAGTTAAATGAACAGAATCTTCCAAGTCTGAAAGTATCTCTCTGCTCGTTTCCTTTTACCCTCTAGATGGGAGGGTCCCTTATGAGACCCTTTTCCTTCCATGAAAGAAGAGAACTTTTTGCACGATTGTGTAGTCTGCAGCTCTTCCTGTGTCTCTCAAGACCATTTGCACATGCCGTTAACTATGAGTGTGGGACTTTATTTCTCCCTTATGAGATTGATATACCCTACTTTTATTTTATATGACTCAAGGTGCTGTAAATAAAGCTCCCGTCTCCTGTGGATTGGACTGAGAGAGAGCCCATCTGGCTTCTGGGCTAGCCTAGCTCCATAACCATTACACCAAGTTGTCTTTCACAAGAGGGAGCAAGAAGCTTCTGGAAAACCAGAGCTACCCGCCACAGTCCTTAAAATCCATCACTGGTTTGGTGAACCAACCCCTGCAGGGGCTGCAGGGCTTCACTTAGTCCTCACCCCAGGTGCCATCAGCAAGATTTGCCTTGCACACAACTTGCCAGCTTCGCTTCGTTTTAAATTAAAATAATATTATTATTAGCGTATGGTATTGTTACATTAGCTAGGAGACCACAATGCTATTTCAGAGTAGTAGTTTGACTGCCTGTTTACCAGCTCTGTTACATACATGCTTGTGGGCTTCCCAAGGTGTGCCACAAGATTAAAAATTTGTTATTGTTGTTAGTTGCGAAGTCGTGTCCGACCCATCGCGACCCCATGGACAACGTTCCTCCAGGCCTTCCTGTCCTCTACCATCTTCTGGAGTCCATTTAAGCTCACGCCTAATGCTTCAGGGACTCCGTCCAGCCCTCTCATTCTCTGTCGTCCCCTTCTTCTCTTGCCCTCCATCTTTCCCAGCATCAGGCTCTTCTCCAGGGAGTCCTTCCTTCTCATTAGGTGGCCAAAGTATTTGAGTTTCAACTTCAGGATCTGGCCTTCTAAAGAGCAATCAGGGTTGATCTCCTCTAGGACTGACCGGTTGGATCGCCTTGTAGTCCAAGGGACTCGCAGGAGTCTTCTCCAGCACCAGAATTCAAAGGCCTCCATTCTTTGGCGCTCAGCCTTTCTTAGGGTCCAACTTTCACGGCCATACACTGCAACTGGGAAAACCATGGGCTTGACTAGACGCACTTTTGTTGGCAGGGTGATGTCTCTGCTTTTTAGTATGCTGTCTAGATTTATTATTTATTTAATTTAATTTATTATTAAATTATTAAAACTAATTATTGAAAAAGGCAAAAAAGCTGGATGGGACCAAGCAACCGGGTGGCACCAAGAACATACCCACAGAGACCCAAACTGTTTCTAGCCACGAAGGTCACATTCCTCTCTCCCAGAAGTTCACCATCTAACATTGAGAAAGGAAAAGGGGGGGGGTCTGCGTGCAGAGGGTCACCTGGGAAGCCTTGAGTTTGGATGCTCTCCTTTCCAAGAAGGGCTGAGCTCTGCTGAGCTCTTATGATAACACCCCCGTCCCCAGATGCCCGGGAGGCTGCTGGGCTCGCGGTGCCAAGGGTGCCCTAGGCAGGTGGCCGAGCGGATCAGGTAGCCCAAGGAACAGCTCTGCGGCTCAGGGCTGGAACTGGGTTAATCCCATTAAGCAGTTTGGTGACAGAAGGTATTTTGCTTGGGGGGGGGGAACGGAGGGCTTTCAAGACTGAGAATTGCAGTGGATTAACTCTGCGCTCCACCGAGTCATTAGAAGCAGATTTTTTTTTGCAAAGCGAAGGCGTCAGGCCACGGGGAAGGGGGTTCCAAGGCCTCCCTGGGGTCCTTCACAATTAAGGTCCTCTGGAACTGGAAACTGGGTGTCCTCCCTTCTTCTGGAAGGCATTTTGGCATGTTGTACCACCTCTCTTATTCTCTCTCCCCCCCCAATCTCTTTAACATGCTCGATTGCTTTCCATTAAAGTGGAAGCCACGTATCCTGCAATAAACCCAGTTCTGTAAAATATATACACAACCCCAAAGTTACAGCCACGCAGAATGTAACGCCATACCAAATAAATCCATGCCACATTACAAACAGCAGAAGCGCGAGAGCGAGAGCCACAGCCATGAAAACAGAAATTGGCGAAATGACTTGGCAGAGGGTGGTTGGCCCTAAATTCCTGTCCGCCGATGATGCTGAAAAGCACACAAATTGCACGGTTTATTTAATGGGGAGACCTCCTCCGTCCTAGCATCACATGCCCATAATAGCGGGGACTTGACTACGGGCCACGGCTTGGCCCCTGCTGGGGTCTTCCTGAGAAGCCTTGTGGGGCGTGGGTGAAGAGAAGCAGGAGGGAGAGAAGGGGGGCGTCCCTCAAAAGCCCAACGTCAGAAGTGACCTTGCTTTGGGGCCTGCCCTCTTAGACAGTGCCAGTTAGTGATGCTCACAAGATGTTGCCGATCTTCTCGGGGCGGAAGAAGCTGTGGCTGGTCGGTTCTTGTGTTTTGTGATTGCGATCCAGGCTGCTTGTAGGCAAGAGGCCCAGTGTGGGAGCACTTAAGCTGCAGCACAAGTTCTTCACCCTAGATTTTGACATTTTTTTGGCAGAACAGGGACACCTTCTGTTTGGGATCTCTGTAGAATAGCTCCCTGTACTGGCCATCCGGAAGCGGGCTAGCTTCGTTCCCCGCTCAGCCTGCCGTGGGACCTTCTCTTGCAAAAGCTTTCCTTCTTTTTTTTGGGAGGGGGGAGTGTTAACGACTCCGAATCTTGCACTGCAGCCTCTTTTTTCTTCTCTTTTCTAGATGGTAACACGGACTAAGAAAATATTTGTAGGCGGCTTGTCTGTGAACACCACCGTGGAAGATGTAAAACAATACTTCGAGCAGTTTGGGAAGGTAAGCACTCAGGATCTGAATAGGAGCAAACTCTCCAATCGTTAAGCGTTCCGAGACTCACCCTGTTTCCTCCAGGTGTTAGTCAGAGATTGGGAGCGCCTGCAAGGGCTCAGCATCCCTGTCAGAGTACAGTTCCCAGGTTTCTGCGGTGAGGACGCCCAAAGAAGAGCACAAATCCTAAAAATCCTAAATCCTAAAACATCATCTATTAGAAATTGACCTATTTCCCTATACTCACAGAAGCTAGTATAAAGTCACCATTATATCCAGGGGCTCTCTGGGGAGGGGGGGGGGGTTGTCCAAAGCATAGAGATGGCAGCCACTGTTTGATTCAACCCTCTCCTCCCACTATATCCTTGATTACAACTTCAGCACCTGGTACAACTCATTGCAAAATATAATTAGGAGTTGAGCAGGGCAGGGGCCGATCAAAAGTTGTGCTACGAATTAACCCGCATTCCTTCCCCCCTGTCCTGGCTGCTGCTCTGCTTTGTTTGGCAGAGCTTGACAGGGACAGCACAAGGAGGGGAAGGGTGTGTTTCCTCCTCGCTCACACCCAGGAGTATAAGCGCTGCAGCCTGTAATTACTCTGGTGGCAACCACAGATTGTTCCAGAAGTCATAACTAGTGTTTGTTGCCACCTGAAAGTTTGGTGGCTCCAACCTTTGAGGACGCTTTGAAAGGCCTCCTGTCAGTCGTGTGCTTTTCCCGAGAGAGGTTTTGGAAGATCTGCCACATTTGGGCTGTGGGAATCTAATGGCCATCCAGGTTTTTGCAGCTCAGCTGTGGTTTCCTGATTTCAGGGCACTCACGGCTTATGCCCAATGGATGCCCTTTAGATAGGTCAGCTACCATCCTTCCCCTTTCCCATTTTTTCCCTCCTCTCTGCTCGTTCCAAACTCTGCAGCCTGGCACAAAACTTTGGGCATCCTGGCTGGAAAGACCAAATGGTGCATTGCTGGCAGTCCGCATTCTTGCACAAGCCAAGACTTCTGCCGGCAGTGCCATGGCATTGCTGGGCAGCCAAAGCCAACAATTTGGGGATTTCTTGAAGGAGTTGGGTAGTTTTAAGGCAGACGTGTCAAACACAAGGCCCCGGGGGCTGGATACGGCCCGCGAAATGGTTTCATGTGGCCCGCGAAGCCATCTTGGAAACAGTGAGGGAACGGCCCCCTCTGCCTTGACCCTGGCTCCCCCCCTGCATGGCCTGACAGGAACAGTGAGGCTCCTCCAGTGGACCATGCCTTGGCACTTGCCCCGCTCCCACCCCTTCTCCAGAGACCCTCAGATCTGTCCCACTCCTGCCCAGGCCCCCACAGGCCCCCTTGACGCAAACGATATAGAGCTGGCCACACCTACCCCATAGGCCACACCCACTCCATCCACGCCCACCCAGTAGACCGCACCCATCCTGGCCACATCCATCTGCCCCCCCCCCCAGGCCAACCACAATGCTGATGCGGCCCTCAATGAAATTGAGCTTGACACCCCTGTTTTAAGGGGTCATGCCTAAAAATCTGAAAAGGCCTGCCAGCTCTAGGTTGCTCCAGGCCCTCAAAAAGGGGTCCTGGGAGTTGTGTGTGTGTGTCCTACAGCCAAAGGTTGTCCACCCTAACAGGTTCTTGACCTGTGCAAGATGATTTCCTGGGAAACTGAATTCTGTTATTGGTCTTGTTTCCTCCCCCCGCGCCCTCCCTTTATGCCCCCTTTTCATGATGCCTCCACTTTTCTGCCTGGTGGTGGTGGTGGGGGGGGCTCCTCTGCTCCCCCTTCTTTCTGAATCCTGCAGGATCACCTGGTTTTTTCATTGTTCCACAAGCCACCCTCCTCCGTACATTGTTGGAGGCTTTGAACATCTTGCGTCCTTGGCGTTTTATTTTATCCATTACTTTATTTTTTTTAAAAGGATGGATAAAACGAAAGCCCCACCCTTCGGTATGTGGGCATTTGCAATAATGTACTATAAAAGCAAGGCAATAATAAAAAAAAAGGAACTGCTCGCAAGGATAAAGCTGCGGATTAAAATTGCAGCATTAAAGCCCTTTTTAAAAGTTCAGAAACAGAGTCAGTCAAGGTCTTTGGGGCCAAAACTATTGTGAAGCCTTTCAGGGATGGGGGGGGGGGGAAACCATTTACCTGGTGACAGCCTGCCTCAGTTCAAACACTTTTAAAGACGCGTCTCCAAAAATGTTCTGAGAGGTGGATTATTCCCCCTGGAGTCCTGCTTTGAAGTTGAGCCCTTATTCTTCGCATCATGCATGGGGCCAGGCTTAGGGTCCACCAAGCAATTCCAGTGAACGGCCTGGTAGCTGCATTTTCAGACTTGCAACGCCGATCTAGGAATTGGCAAGCTCTTCGCTTGAGGAGGTACTTTAGTAGCCAACTTCTCTCTTTCTGAAAAGGGGGATAGCCCTTGATGGGCTTTAAGCTGGGCCAGCACTTGTTTTCAGCCACAAGACGTGGGGCTTGGCTTGTTCCACCCCCAACCGGATCAGCTTCCCCCAAGGTTGAGGCTTTCCGATGGGTGGTATCCGCTCTCCGAGGCCCATGTGCTCCATCTGGACTTAAATCTGTTCAAAATGTCACTCTATCCTGACACTTCCAGTTCTCAAGCACAGAGAGAGGAACCCCAACCACTGGCTAATCCCAACTAGGATTAGCAAGGCAGGCTTCTTATATAAATACAAATTAGACGTCCCATCCACCCTGAGCACTCTTGCTGAGCTAAAGAGCAAGGGCTGAGCTGGATGCTGCTCAAATAGGAAGCAAAATAGGAAGAAAAAGTGCTAGGCTGGAATTGTTTAATGGTTTTTTTTTTTAAAATTTGTGAGAGAGGAGTGAGGGCGAGAAAGGGTCAGGATGGTGGATCCCTTCCTCCCCCAGGTGGTCTCCCCCCCCAATCCAGCTTATAAACTTCAATATTTGGAAGTCTGGAAATAAAGTACTTTCAAGAAAGAGTTATAAAGATCTTTCTGCCATATGTGAAAGACAGGGAAAGTTCTCAGAGCTGCTCTTTCAGAGTTTTCCCTCTTTGCTTCCTTTCCCCTGCTGCATTTTATTAATCTGTGGGTGTGAATCAAGACTGGGATGTTTTTTGGTCTCCTCCTGCCAAACGAAAAACACTAAAAATGCCCCCCAAATGAGGGCAAATGAAATTTTTGTCTATATTCAGGTGGTTAGCGCAAAGCCCTGGCCTGATGCGTTCAGTTCTGCTTTGGCAAGATGATTTTTCCCCCCAGTCATTGTGCTAAATAAATTGTGGTTTCTAGCTCAGTGTTGTATGAGGACCATCGTGGCTTGGTCTATAGATGCTCAGTAGACTAAGGATCCAGGTCAAGATCTGCATTTTGAAAGGAGAGAAAGGCCAGCTAGTGGCCAAGAGCGGAGGTCTTCTACTCCATGGTGGTCCTAGTCCAGGGGTGGGCAACTTCAGCACAGCTGACTCAGGAATTCTGGAAGTTGAAGTCCATGAGTCATAAAAGAGCCAAGGTTGCCCACCCCTGTCCTAGCCCATTCAAACATCTCACTGGGAAAGTCAGTTGAGCAGGAACCCTTCTTCGCCCTGGGCAGTTGCTGATGGGGATGATCTTACCTGGATGTGTGTGTGTGTTTGTCTGGCACCTTCAAGAATGAACTTCTCTTGAATGCTTCTTCTTGGCCAAAGCAGTCACTCCCTTGCAGTGCAGGACACCGGCGATTCAGGGGCTAAATACTCTTCTGTGACATTGCTTCCTCAGAGCTCCTCCTTCTGTGGCCGTGGATGCCCTATGGTCAGTAGTTGGCACTGAAGGGGCACTTTCGTGTCCCAGCACCCCATAGATCAAAGGTACAAATACAGTGTGTAGATCCCCCCTTTCTGTCTTCCAACTCAGGAATCACAAAACCAGCCTCATCCCCTCTTCGCTCTATTCACGTAGTGCGCCCAGATACTTTTGTAGATCAATTCTCATTATGTGTATAGTTAGATTTAGATTTAGGAAAAAAAAAATACATCTCAGTTGTTGTTGTTGTTTTCTTTTTTCATCCTTCCCCTCCACTGTTGTGCTAATTTTTTGTTTGTAGCTTTGAAAATCACAACGTAGATCGCAGTACCCATATTTAGCAGCTGTCTATCTGCATATGTCCAAATTATAACAGTCCTGTCGAATTAATGTATAAATACGTTTAGTGGGGGAAAAAATAAGCAGTCTGCCTATATTTCTCCTGGCCCCCTAGAGTCCCCAACCTTTTGGGCACCAGGGACTGGTTACGTGAAGAGATGTTTTTCCGCAGACTGGGGGGTGGTGGTGGTGGTGCGTGGTTTTGTGTGCTGCCTGCATCCTGTGGATGGGGCTTTGCTTGTTTGTGCAGACCGTGGCCCGATACTGGTCTATGGACTGTGGGTTGGGGACCCCTGCCCTAAAGATTCCAGAAAGTTCAGGAATCTAAGAACTTGTTCAGCCTTTTCCCACCAATTGTTTCTAGTCCTGAGTGATGCGCAAGATGTTAGGAAGCCACAAATCTTCAGACCATCTTTAGGTATCTGCCCCCCCCCCCCCGGCATTCCTGCTACTCTGCCAGCGTGGCCTGATCACCATTTGCACTTTTCCATCCGGCTTCCAACAAGCAGTCAGTAGTGGGGGAAGCAGGATTTGCTTAACGACCACCTGATTCGCTTAACAGCTGCAGTGGTTCACTCAATAAAAAAAGGGTCATAAAATCAGGCAGGTCCACTTAATAACCGCCTTGCTTAGCAACGGATGTTCTGATCCCAATTGGGGTTGTCGGTCAAGGTCTAGCACAGTGTTTCTCAACCTGTGGGTCGGGATCCCATTTGGGGTCGAACGACCATTTCACGGGGTCGCCAAACAACGCAGTCCGCCATTTTTCCCCCCCTTTTCCTTAGCTGTGCTGCTCCCTTTTATTCTATTGGCTTTTGAAAGCCAATAGAATAGACTCTCTTGAATGGAGTCTAATTCTATTGGCTTTCAAAAGCCAATAGGAATTGTCCAGGCTGTCTCTGCCCTGCTGAGCCCGCCAAAAGTCCCATTCGGCAAACGGTGCTGCACCAGTTGAGTAGTCCTCGACTTACGACCGGTTGAGTAGTCCTCGACTTACGACCGGTTGGGGGGGGTCGCGGCATTAAAAAGCTTGAGAGCCACTGGTCTAGCAGTAGTACAGCGAGCCTGGGAGCAGATCCTTCCCCTCTCCCACGCCTGCAGCCCTCTGAACGTGCCCCGCCTCGCCGTCCCGCCTGACCGCCTGGGGGGCTCGGCTGCTGACTCCAGCCAGTATTCGGGGGTAGCTGCCCCCCTGTTTGGTCAGCTGAGGAGGGGATCCCCGTTGTTGCCTGTCCAACTCGGGCCCTGGAGGCTGTCCAGTGGCAGGACCTGGAGCCGGCTGAGTGCTGGATAGCCGGTGAGCAGGTGGCCCTCCACTTCAGCCTCGCCTTGGCAGCTGGTCCAGCGAGGAGAGCCTGGCCTGTGCTGAAGGTCAGACCTATAAAGGGCCTTTGTTGCTGGCCTCCCTCCTCCTGGAAGAAAGGGTCTCCCCCCCCCCAAAAAAGACTCATTAAGCACGGAGGGGGACTCCTGGCCAAATGAGCGGACTTTCTGTTCCTTTCTACGGGGCAGCAGGACATTCCCCTCCCGTACCTTCCGCTTTAGGGATTTTTAAAAAAGCTGCCATTGTGAAATCTCCTTGGAGGCGAATTCGACTCTGACTGACAGCGTGAACATAGCCATGGAGTTTTCTTGGCAGCCGTGACAAAGCATTTTGCAATTGCCAGTTCTTCTGGGATTCTTTTAAAACAAAAAAAAAACTTTGCCATGTAACTTCAGTTCTCAAATTTCCTGGTGGTCTCCTTTCAAAGTCAGCCGATCCAGTTTTTCGAGATCAGCCAAGGTCTGCCATCTAAACACACACACACACACACACACACACACACACACACAAGTCAGAGAGAAGGCTGGCGTTCTGTATACGGGGACCTATTTTGCAGAGATATTATGGGTTATGTGATCCAGTCTGCAGTTGTGCAACCGCAGAAACTTTGCATCGCCTGCTGTCAGTGAGGGCTACTCCGAGTCTTGGCTGACGGGAGGTGGCGTTTTGAATTTGTATACCTGTCAGTGGCTGATGGGGTTACAGTTCAGAAGAGCTGGAAAGGAGGTCATCTAGTCCACCCCGCTCAGTTCAAGAACACAGGTGGCCTTCCGCCCTTGTTTGAAAGCGTCCAGCACAGGGAGCCCACTGGGCCCCATTGCTTGACCCATCAAGAAATGCCCCTCCTTTCAAACTGAAAACAGAGAAGAGAATAGAATAGAGCTGGAGGGGGCACCCTGTTGCTCAGGAGAAGATCCGTGTTGACCATTTCCCCTTCTCTTGCAAGCAGCTCCTGCTTTCTGGATGAAGTCTTCTCGTTTTTCAGGTGGGACGTCCAGGCCTGCTCTGGGCTTCTGGTTGGCTCATGCCTTGAAGATGCCCACTAGTCTCCCCAGCCTGGGAGTGGCATTAAGGCTCCTTCTAAGCTTGGGGTTCTATATGGGGGGCATCAGGTGAAGTAAAGGCTGATGGAAATCAATCTGCAGTTAACTATGCAGGACCCTGGTCTGGAGATACCTCTTTGGGGGATGATGCTGCGTGTCTCTTGGACGGCTGATCCGTGGGGAGAGGAGGGGGGGGCAGCTCCTAGGAACCCCTCTCTGGCACAGCCTGATCTGCAAAACTACAGGCAGCCACTAGAAGGCAACTTCTGCGTATCTCTGCAGCCCCGAACCCCCTAGATGTGACCCAGATCTCTTGGCCCCCCAACCCAGACTCCCTCCGTGAGCTGCCAGGGGAGGCAGCCCTGTTCCTTCTGCGCATTTTAAAAATAACCCCCCCCCATGAGGCTTCTTTCGGAGTCTGCCTCCGTCTGAAGGCAGAACGGAAATGCGCCAAGGGGAGATGCTATTTATACCTCCTGTATGTAAACCCTGGATCTGCCCAACCCACACGCTCAAGGGCATCTCCTGCTCAGCGCCGGTTCCAGCAGGACGCCAAGAGGTGGGTCATTTGGGAAAGAGGAGACGTGGGGGGGGGCTCCCGCTCCCCCTCCTCCGTGGGATGGTTACGTCATCTCATAACCGGGCGGGCTGGCGGTTCAGGCCTCCCCAGAGGGTGCCTTTTCTGGACAGGCTGGCTGTTATCTGAGGAGATCAGCTGCGTCCTGGCTGGGCATCGCTGGCTCAGCCCATATGTGTGCTCAGGGTGGCATCTTGAGAGGACTCGGCCTCCACGGAGGGAGCCACCCGGGCAGTGATGGGATTCCGCCAGTTCTCCCCAGTTCGGCAGAACCGGTAGCTAATTTTGTGTGGCCCAGGCCCAGAACGGACTTCCGGAAGTGGCATCTGCACAGAGAACTGGTTGTTCACATATTTGAATCCCACCACTGCACCTGAGACCCTCCCCAGCATGGTTAAAAGATGATGTGAGCTCAGCCAGGTAGAGAATGGGGGGTTGCTTGGTTCTCAGTGCCACTGGCCCACCAGTAATCTACCACCACATTCCGGATCATTTGCAGCTTCTGGGTCATCTCCAAGACTGCCCCAGGCTGGTGGTGATTTTGGCCTAGCATAGTGGTTCTCAACCTGTGGGTCAGGACCCCATTTGGGGTCGAATGACCATTTCACGGGGGTCGCCAAACAATGCAGTCCGCCATTTTTTTCCCCCTTTTCCTTAGCTGTGCTACTCCCTTTTATTCTATTGGCTTTTGAAAGCCAATAGAATAGACTCTCTTGAATAGAGTCTAATTCTATTGGCTTTCAAAAGCCAATAGGAATTGTCCAGGCTGTCTCTGCCCTGCTGAGCCCGCCAAAAGTCCCATTCTGCAAATGGTGCTGCACCAGTTGAGTAGTCCTCGACTTACGACCGGTTGGGGGTCGCGGCATTAAAAAGGTTGAGAACCACTGGCCTAGCATCATTGGCATACCAGCCCAAGCTGGACAAAGCCCTGCCTCTTATCAAGTGGGAGCGCCAGTGATGGGTCGGTTGACTATCTAATGAATTTTAAAAGAGCCACTGAATGCAGGCTTGGCTTGTACCCACACCTTTACGTAGCAGTGGAAAATAAAAAACAGCAGAGAGGCAGGGTGCATATGGTGCTGGATTTCTGGAAGAGCCATTGGAGATGAGAGCAGAATAACTGGATTATCTTCAGGGGCAAAATGGTTCTTCTTACAGACATCTCATTACAGAAAAGTAAAGTTGGAAGGGACCCTGGAGGTCATATAGTCCAACCCCCTGCTCAGACACAAATCCCTATACCATTTTGGACAAATGTCTGTCCAGTCTAAAAACTTCCAGTGTTGGCGCATCCACAACTTCTGGAGGCAAGCTGTTCCACTGATTAATTGTTCCTAACTGTCAGGAAATTTCTGCTTGCTTCTAGGTTGGTTTTCTCCTTGATTAGTTTCCATCCGTTGCTTCTTGTCCTGCCTTCAGGTTCTTGCTGCTTCATTGGTTTATGGCAAGCCCTCTTAGCTGTACTACAATCATTGATCGAACCAGGCTGTGGTCGCCCACGGGGCTGGCTGGTGGTCTGAAAGTGATAGTAGGTTTTTGAATTCCAAGAGATTACTGTTGGGTATAGATTGATCTCTCATTGGGTTGTGTATCTAGGTTAGGCTTCTATTTGTGCAAAAGTTCTTTTTTGGAATTGGGGAGCATTTGTGTGGAAGCCCCTCTATATGGAATGGGGCTTAGCCCTTGTAAACAATGGGTAGACTTGTAGTTTAAGATTAAATAACAGAGATGTAAAATTGGTATCTGTGCTCTGACCTACATAAGGTAGGATTAAGTATTATAAGAATATATAGGGTCAGTTCAGGGAGTCTGCCTCCTAGGTCAAAAAAGTCAAGATACACCCAGGAGAGCGCAACCGTTATAAAAACAGGCAGAAATTTGATTGCACTCTCCAAAGCTGTCTTAACATTTTTGACCACACCTTGCAGACATCCCTGAGTCTGGTAATGTATGGAAGTTATCTCCACTTATGAGTAATATCTAACAGTAGGTCTGTAAGATCTGACTGGTGTTTTTCTTCCATTTCTGTAGCATAAACAAAGGCTGACAGATCAGTTGCATGGCGTCTGTCCTTAGACACCGATCCCCATTTCAAAATTTGGAAAGGGACGAGCCGGTCTGGGGCAGTTGAGCCATCCTTACTGATCCGGCTGGACCACTGTCCCGTCTGGCTGGTTCTGAAGGGGCCACTAAACACCCCCCACTGCAGAGGATCTGACCTTCAGGGCCAGGTTGGGCCCCCCCAAGCAGCCCTCTTGAAGGAATGGAGTGGTGCAGGGTACTTGGGAGGGGGGTACAAAGGCCCAGAAGCCTTTGAACCTCTGGCCCAGAAAGTCCCGACTGCTGCAGCGGGTTGGGGGGGGGCACGGTGGTCTTCCGCCGGGCCCTCTGGTGAGGGGAAAGCGCCTCTGTCCCGGCTCCCCCAGCTCCCCCCCCCGCCTTTGTGCCCCGTCAGCACCGCTTTGCGAAGAGGGCATCCGAGCTGGCGCTAATCGGATCCAGCAGCTGGGATTGGAGGGCAGGGTTGCCACAGCAACCGGCCCCTGGAGAAGCCATCCCCGACAGACTCTTTTGTCTAGGCCTCTCTCGGGCCGGCCAGCCAGCGCCGCCCCTGGAGAAGAAAGGCTCGGGAGGACGATGAGCGAGCGGGGAGCTGCAGGGCGCCGAGAGGGGCCGGGCCAGCGGGGCGCCCACTGAGCAGCTGCCACAATAGCCCCCACCAGGGGCTGCCACTCATGCTTAGTGCTCGGACGCCTGAGCTCGGCAGAGCCGGGCCACTAATCCTTCCTCCCGCCCTGAGTTTCCATGGACACATGAGCCGGCTAGGACAGCCTCGGCTGTCCTCAGGGCAGGCCTGGGGACTCCGTTGGCTGGGCTGCCCTCCGCCTCTTCCCTGCCGCCCTTCCTGAAACGCCGTTTGCCTGGTCTCGGTGGTGCAGGGCCCGTCCTCGTGGCCGGAATGTGGCCCTCTTTTCTCTTGTCACTCCACGCCGGCCAGAGCTTTGCTGGAGTCTTCTCTTTTCCGCTTTGGATTTGGGAGCCATTGCATTCATTGCACCCCACTGTCTTCTTCAAGACCTCCTGGCCTGCCCTTGGCTCTCGGGCTGCGAAGTGTTTCCGGAGGCACCACAGCCCAGAGGAGACGGCCAGTTTGGGGTACGGGTTAAGGCACCAGGCTAGAAAATGGGAAACCTGAAGTTCTAGTTTTGCAAGGAAATGGCAAACAGTTTCCAAAAACTTTTGCACGGAAAGCCTCACTTGTGACCAGGAGTCAACACTGACTTAAAGCCCTTTAAAAAAAAGGGGGGGGGGGCTCAGAGGTTGGTGGTGGGCCTGAATTTCAAAATCTGGACTCTGGCAGCCTTGCTGAGACCACAAATTAGGAATTGTTGTGGGAAAGCTGAAGCCGAAATGTTCAGCCCGAGGGCACCCTTTGCATAGCATTCCTGGGTTTGCAACAGTTGTTTGGGGTCCAAGGAGCACCAGTCCCTGCCACACACAAGGCCTGGCATGAGATGCCCTGAGCTATTAAAAATTTCCCTCCAGCCAGCAGAGATTTTCCCGCTGGTGTGCCTGCTGGTAAACTGGATAATCTTCTTTCCTCTTTGCCCGTGTTCCGGTGTCCGGCGTGCAGGAGGCTCAGAAGCTTCCAACCCTGATTTTGCTGGGCCTGGCTCTTGACTGCAGGCCTGATCCGAACAGAAGCTCCATTGTCTGCCTTCCACCTCCCCTCACCCCAGCCGGCCGGACTGCGTCATTCAGGAGAGCCGTTCGGCTATTCTGTATGAGAGTCAGGCAGGGGCAGATTAAGGAGTTCACGCTCCTGACTTGTCGGCTGCCACGTAAGACCCAGGTCTTGACTTTTTGGGATGCCTTTCGTGGAAGGCTGGGTGGCCAGTCAGCTGTGGGGTTGGTCCAGTGGACCCTTTGCAGGACCCTGGCCAGAATTAGCAGCCTTTTCATGGTCACAGTAGCTCCCTGGCTCCAGATTTTAAATTCTCCCTCCCGCTTTTTTTGTCAAGGTTCTCATATCCTGCTTATCTCATTTATACAGATGAGCTCAATTTGGTTACTGGTAGCTCTTGTTTGTTCTCCCCCCCCCCCCGCTGCATATTGTTCAAATTCAACCCATTTGGTTAGTTTGTGATTCAATATATTGTGCCAAACTAAAACTGGGTTAATTCGCTACCCACGTTAAGTGGATTGTGTGTTTACAGAAATAGGAATATGACCTACTTAAGTCCAAGATTAAGGGGTGGGATGGGGGGAACAAAAAAAAAAAAGGAGTTTTCTCACTTGCTACAACACCTACGTTGTCTCTCACTTCCCAACTGGTGCTCTGAGGTTCCATTAACCTAGTTGTGGGGAATTCTGAAACTATGCCCAAATATTTGGTTTGTTTGTTGCAGTGGCTTCCTCGGTGACTGCACCTATCTCAGCTTGGCTGGCTTCCAAAGAGCTAAGGAGAAATAGACCTGGTTAGGGTTTGGATGGGAGGCCACCAGGAAACACCAGGGCTATAGAATCAAGTCAAAAAAAAATGTTCTGGAAGAAAACAGTAGCCAATGCACCTTGTTGCCAAGAAAACTATACAGATAAGTCAGATGTCTCTTACCTTTGGGGTCTCCTCAAGTGGGCAAGATTGATGGTCTCTCAGCAGCCCTGCGAGGTGGTTGAGCTAAGCCCAAAATCAGCTCATGAGCTCTGTGACTAATAGTGGAATTGAACAAGACTTGGAATTGATCGGTTGCGTGCCCCCCCGTGGAGTTCATTGCTAAGAAGGTGCGATGGTGCCGCATCGTTTTGAAATAAGGTCAGCAGCTCAGATTCAAGGCTGTGGGAAAGCATCCCACCACCAGCCCTTCAGCACAGCCTTTCTCCAGTTGCAGATTCTGACATAGGTGGGTACCAGCCTGGGCTAGTCTTGCAGAGCTGCCCCTTTGGCTGTAGCCTGAGGAGAGTCGGGAGACCCCTATCCTGCAAGGAAGCCGCCATTGCCATCTCCAGATGACTCCCAGGCGACCCGGCGGCCATTTTGTACCTTTGGTAGTGTTCATGGCTTGTACAGTTTATTTATGAGACTTATATACCGCTTTAAGTGCAAGCACTCTCTAAGCGGTGTACACCAGTAAGCAATGTATATATATATATATATATTTACATTGCCCCCAATAATCTGGGTTCTCATTTTACCTACCCCAGAAGGATGGAAGGCTGAGTCAACCTTGAGCCGGTGAGATTTGAACCGCTGACCTGCTGAACACAGTCAGCTAAAGTGGCCTGCAGTACTGCACTCTAACTGCTGCGTGTATTGTGCAAATTCAGAAAAATTGGGCTCATTGAGTAAATTATGGTCCGGTTACCAGTTTTAACTGCTTTATGCAATCACAGGTAATGCCATCTGGCATGAAGAACAGCCGAGTCTGGGCTGTGTAAAGTATGAAGATCGATATAGCGTGCCTAATTTTTTTTAGCTTCTGACTGGCAGATAACCGTGGGCAGGGTTATCCCAGTTCACCTGTCCTGGGAATAGGAGCTGTCTTGTGCCCCTCTGTTGCAGCCTCCCGCAGCCTTGACTGTTGTCCATGTTGGATGAGCACGATGGGAGTTGCAGTCCCAAACACTGGGATGGGCTTCGGTGAGGGAAGGCTGAATCGATCAACATTTGTATCCTGGGGACTGTCCTGCCATTTCCCCAACCAATAGGCAAACTTTTCTGGGCTGATGACATGGCTTTAGGTCCCTTTAAAGCAGGGGTAGGCAACCTTGGCTCTTTTATGACTCGTGGACTTCAACTCCCAGAATTCCTCAGCCAGCATGGGGGAACTACGGCCCCTTCATGACTCGTGGACTTCAACTCCCAGAATTCCACAGCCAGCATGGCTCAGCTTGGAAACCTCTCCCTTTCCCCTCAGCATGGCTGGCTCAGGAATTCTGGGAGTTGAAGTCCACGAGTGATAAAAGAGCCAAGGTTGCCTACCCCTGCTTTAAACCAATGAGGGGGAAACTTCTAAGGAGCTGATGCTGCACTAGCCAACATTTTATTACATTTGGAATCCCTGATTCCCAAGGCTGTGTGATCTCACACCGGAGAATTTGTTCTCTCTTCAACCTACTAGCAATCTTGCAATTATCAAGTATATCTTACCACCAGCTGCGTCCTGCCTGCCCACGGCAGGCCATCTTTTATCACCTTTGCTGCTGTGGCTGGATTTTTCACACCTGCCCAGAATAATGAGTAAAATCTCCTTTCCTCAAAGGTTTAGAGATGAGTAAGTCATCAGGAGGAAAGTTTGCATTCGTGATGGATTGCACACAGTCCTCCGAGGCTGAAATGGTTGGTAGCTCTGACGCTTTCCTTGTCAAGGGACAGACGGAAACCCAGCGCTTTCTGCCAGTTCTGGATTTAAGCGATACGGATGACCGGTGGGGTTCCTGGATCTGTGCAGATGGGGGGTTGAGGAGCTTACCACTCTGGTTTTCTAGGAACATCTCCAGATGTTCAAGACCTGTTGGCATTGCCGGGAAAGCTTTTCCAGTCTCCGCTTCTTCCTCTGTGCTTAAAACTATAATAGGTAATTAAATAGCTGATCACTTCTATTTTCTACTAATGCCCCAAATATGTTATCTAATAGATTATTTTAGCCTAACATTGAAGTTATTCCTGCCAATTATTTTATTTTTATTTTACTCTTCTGCCCCCAACAGCCACCCATTTCACCCCGCCCATCTGGAGTATTTTGTTTCTTGCAGGTGGACGATGCCATGCTGATGTTTGACAAGACAACTAATCGGCACCGAGGTGAGAGAGACTGAGTGCTTGGATCTGGGGGGGGGGCTGCCCTGCGGTGTGGCCCCTTCCAGCACCTCCCATCCCTAATCAAGCGCTTTCACCCACTGTGGGGGGCCTCCCTCAGGTGATGCAAGCCTGGGATAAGTGGGGCTCCATGAAAGAGAGTCTAAGAAGACTAGATAGATAGATAGATAGATAGATAGATAGATAGATAGATAGATAGATAGGAAAGAGTAGAGTAGAGTAGAGTAGAGTAGAGTAGAGTAGAGTAGAGTAGAAATGGATGGATGGATTGATAGATGATAGATAGATAGATAGATAGATAGATAGATAGATAGATAGATAGATAGATAGATAGATAGATAGATAACCTTTATTGCCATTTTTTTACTATGGGCACATTGGCACACATTAAAAATGAAATTTAGTTGCTTGCTCTCAAAGTGTACACATGCATATTCAAACATGCTATGTACAACATGTATAAATCCACACCCTTACATATAAATAACGTATAAATATTCATCACAGTCCATCTTAGATAACCTTTATTGCCATTTTTTTTTACTGTGGGCACATTGGCACACATTAAAAATGAAATTTAGTTGCTTGCTCTCAAAGTGTACACATGCATATTCAAACATGCTATGTACAACATGTATAAACCCACACCCTTACATATAAATAACGTATAAATATTCATCACAGTCCATCTTGAATACATAATGGAAAGAGGAAACGTTAGTCTGACCACCTGCAGGATCTATTGAAGTGGTTTGGGGCAGATATCTATCCAAGACCCCCAGGGAAGAGGGACCTGCAGCCTATTCCACTGTTGACAACTTGGGAAAATCTTTGAAATCCTTCCCAGTAGCTTCAACCTATCCGTTCTGGTCCTGCCCTCAGGGACAGCAGAGAAAAACTCAAGTTGGGGAAGGCTGACAATCTTTCAGATAGTTATGTCTGCTGTATATGTCCTCTCGGTTGTCTTTTTTTGCAGACTGTTATACCCAGATGCGTTAACGGTTCCTCAGAGGACTTGGTTTCCTCCACCATCTTGGCTGGCCTCCTCTGGCCTTGATCCAAATTGTCCTGTTTGCTCTCAGAACCAAATCAGAGACTGGTCTGATCAGGATAGAACAGAGGGAGCGTTATTTCCCTGGATCTGGGCTCTCTACTTCTGTCAATGCCTCTCAAGATAGCACTTGCCCTTTCAGCAGCCGTATCCGACTGCTGAGTCACGGTCAAGCTGTGATTACAAGAATGCCCAGATCCTTATCCCAGGTCCGAACTGCCAGGCCAAATTGTCTCCATCCTGTCCTTGTGGCGAACCTATTTGCTACCCAGATGTACATTTCTTCCTGTTGAATTTCATTCTTTTAGTTCTGACCCACTCTCAGAGCCTGGCCTGTCTGAGCAATTTTGGACCTTCTCTTTTGCCAAAGGCCGCCATCTTTCCCACAATGCCTTCTTCTTCTGGTCCAGGTTTGCAAGGTGACTTTCCATGATTTTCTTCCACCTCTTGTCAAGAGTCCCACATGATCTCAGAAGTGAGTGCTATTATGGAGGAAGAGTCCAAGCTGTTCACAGATGGGACCATCTGCTTAGCCAGTTTTTCCCTTCTTTCCTCTCTTCTTCCTGATCCGCATCCTTTGAAAGAAAGAATAAAGAAATCACCCCCAACGTCTTCCTGGACCATTTTGCACAGGAATTCCATAGTCCCTTGAAGTATTTTCATGAGAATAGACTGGAATGGAATAGGAATAGGAATGGAAGAATAGAATAGAATAGAATAGAATAGAATAGAATAGAATAGAATAGAATAGAATAGAATAGAATAGAATAGAATAGAATAGAATAGAATAGAACAACAGAATAAAATAGAACAGAACAGAACAGAACAGAAATAGGAATAGAAGAATAGAATAGAATAGAATAGAATAGAATAGAATAGAATAGAATAGAATAGAATAGAATAGAACAGAACAATCTGAAAGGGACCTTGGAGGTCTTCTAGTCCAGCCCCGTGCTCAAGCAGGAGAACCTATACCACCTCAGACAAGTGACTGTCTAGCCTCTTCTTAAAGATCTCCAGTGATGGGGCACCACAATTTCTGAAGGCCAGCTGATCCACTGGTTAACTGTCCTCACTGTCAAGAAGTTTCTCCTTAATTCCAGGTTGCTTCTCTCTTTGATCAGTTTCCAACCCTTGTTTCTCGTCCTTCCCTCTGGTGCTTTGGAGAAGAATTTGACCCCCTCTTCTTTGTGGCAGCCCCTCAAATACTGGAGCGGTGCTATCATGTCTCCCCTGTTTCTTATTTTCTTTAGAACAACCAAACCCAAGTCTTGCAGCCGTCCTTCGTATGTTTTAGTCTCCAGGCTTGGATCATCTTAGTTGCTCTTTGATTTTAGTTGCTCTTCTCTGGTTGTGTCATTGTTCTCACACGGTGGGAAGGAAAGGATATTTGTCAGTGGGCTTAAAAACTTTTGTGAGTCCACCTCATCCTGAGTGTGTGACCCAACGAAGGCAACGCACACCAACAGGCTGCAGCTTCAGTCTTTTGCAACAGAGAGTCTCTGATGACTATCAGCAGCTCTGCTTCCCTCATTTCAGGGCAGAAGCAGGAACTCTTCCCTTTGTACAACTTCTGGAGGCCTCTTACTCAGACCAAAATCTTATGTCAGCTGTTCTTTGTCCAAGGCTTTAGAGACATCCTCTTTGACCGGCCCTGGGATTTTCTGCAGCTCCAAAGAATACACCTCCTTCTCTATGGGTTTGTTTCTTGGTGCCATTTTGCCTCCACTGGGGCTTCCTGTGTCCAGTCCAAAAATTCTTCATGGAGTGGGTAGTTTACTTTTGCCTCTAGCCCCTTCCCCTTCTCTTCCAGGTGAGCAATCAGCCTTGCAGCATGTACACTTCATGCGGCCTTCAGACAGGAAAGTAAACCCACCGCATTCCCTGCAGGTCACATGAACGGATCTCGCTGTCCACAATCTTCTTTCAACAACAAGCGACAAGGGGAAAAAAAAAATATTTCCCTTGTTGCACTTTTCCCGGCCCTCCTTTTTCATTCGCTCTGCGACCTGGTGCTCTGGGCAGTTGCTTCCTTATATGTCCACTGAAGCTGCCTCAACTGGGTCAGTAGCAAGCAATGCTCCCATCAGTCAGCAGCTCTTAGGGAAGAATCAGCAGGAGTTGTCAGTCAGCAGTCAGTCTCCTTTTTTCTGCCCCTTCCTTCTCCTCAGTTGAACTCCTGTGCCAGGCTCCTGCTCACTTGCCCATTTCTCTAGCCTTAAGTGGCACTGATGGGATGTATGAAGCTTCTGCACCCTCCTGATGCTTGGAAGATCAGAAGCAGAACAGACCTGCCTTCATCAAAGACGCCACCGACTTTTCCTCACCTGGACTGGCTCTCGTGCACCACGAGCCCCTTTTCCCCCAAATTTTGCTGCCCTAGCAAAGATGTAGATCTTTCTTTTTATAGCGTTTCTGCCTGCAGATGTTCTCTTTGCTTTTATGCCTGCCCCGTGCTCATTCATCAGCTATTATTGGCTTTATATAATGTAATGTATTGTGTAGATTGAGCAAATAAATAGGTAACTGGAACAGAGCGGGTTTGTATTACAGGCCAGATTCTGCCACCCCTTTTCCACTGCCCAGTCTCCCCCATTACGCTGCGCTTTAACCAGAGAAATGCAGCTCTGGCTTCCCCTCTTCTTGGGGGACCCCGTGCCCCACTTTCCAGGCTTCTGTGCTCTGTTCTTTTTTCCTGGGTCCTCATCCTTTCACTGGTTCCTGCCTTCCTGGCTGCCATCCACCGGGGCTTAGGGAAATCGGAGCTGCTGCTGGGATTTGCAGCCAGGATTTTTAAAAGTAACTAAACTTAGCCATAGTAACTGGGGGGCAGCTGAGGCTTGCGGTGAAAGGCTGACCAGGCCTGCTCTGTCTTGCCTGAAGCTGCAGAAAGGAAGCATTGGCTGGTCAAGCATTGCCTGAAGCTGCAGAAAGGAAGCATTGGCTGGTCATGATGGGGAGGTGGCGATGCCCCAGTTGGGTGGAAAGTGGGCGATCTCTCTCAGTTGCCATCTCTGTTATCTCTCCATAGCTCTCTTCTGCCGGGGGAGCCTTTGAAATGATAGGGATAGTAGGAAGAGCTAGGAAGAGTAGGCAAGAGAGAGAGAAGGACTGCGGATGTCCATGTGTTGTGGTTCCGGCTAATGAAACATTCCAAAGAACTTCCAGGCATTTATTTTCCTGAAAGTCTTTTATTGTTACAAAATGTCGGCACAGGCACAACGGAGGGATGCTAGGATCTAAGTTCTCTTCCTCTGAGCAGTTAAATGATCAGCCTGTTCCCTCCCTAAATTAACCGTCATATCTCACATTATCCAATTAGTGTGAAGGTCAAATGTTTTCTTCCTCTCTCTTTCCAGGGCTTTACCCCCAACCCCCCTTCTGCTCTGTATTAACTCCATAATTACCAGACAATTCTACATATTGTCAAAAGCAAGAATATACAATATTTGCAGCGTTGACACCATGTTCCTCAGCTCTTTTCCAGTCATGGTTTGTTTACATCTCATAGAAATGGCATTTTCCTCTACTGGCCAGTCCAACTTCAGGTTGGCCACCCTTCCAGGTCAAAAACACAGTGGATAGGACAGTGATGGCGAACCTTTTAGAGACCGAGTGCCCAAACTGCAACCCAAAACCCACTTATGCATCGTCGAGTGCTGGGTGGGTGTGGCCCATTGGGTGGGCGTGGCCCATTGGGTGGGCATGGCTGCGGTGGTAACAGCAGACTGGGTGGGACTAAGAAGTTCAATCAATCAATTCCAACTTTGCAAGGTCTTTTTTTCCCGCGAGAAGTTGAAATTGACTGATTGAACCTTTTTTTTTTTTGCACACGGCAGTGGAGGCCTAAAGCGAAAAGGTTTTATAAAACCCAGCTGAAAGCCTCGGACTGGGGCGACGGCGCGTGTGCCCACAGAGTGCCGCCTCTGGCACCTGTGCCATGGGTTTGCCACCACTGGGATAGGATAACATTCCTGTTGCCTTTCCGGTTTTGAAGTGGGCCAGCCTGGTGGCTATTTTAAGCCCACGACAGCTTGTGAAAGGGACAAGAGCCCTTCAGCTGGAGCCCCGGAGGGCCTTATGGTGCCTCTTGACTTGGCTGAGCTGGGTTTTCTTCTTCTTCTTCTCTCTTTCAGGCTTTGGGTTTGTCACCTTCGAAAGCGAAGACATCGTGGAGAAAGTCTGCGAGATTCACTTCCATGAGATCAACAACAAAATGGTGAGGGGAAGGAAAATTGGGTTTGGGTCGATGGGATGGATGGATGGCGTCCCACGCTGCTGGGCCTTTCCTCCCTCCGGGCCTGAGGGTCAGGCGGCCTTTGCAAGTTGAGCCGGGGCCCTCCGTGGTGGTCTTGCTGTCTTACTGATGAGTCTGGCCAAGTTTAGCGTCACAGAATGGGGGGTCTCACTCAGAGGGACGTCGAGTGACCACACGCACCAGGGGATTCTTCTTCTGCTGCCCGGAAATCAGCTTTGTCCCGTCAGGTATTCCCCAGACGTGTGGAATTCAATACCCAGAATTCTTAGCAACAGTTGTGCTCCTTGGGGAATTCTGGGCATTGGTCTATCCGTCTGAAAGTGCAAAGCTGAAACTTAATTTTTCCCCCCAATCCTGTGCAGCATTTCTGAGGCAAAGGGCAGAGAAGGAAGGCGAAGTTAAAATGTTTTCTACCTGTCTCCATAGTACAGTGGTGGCGAACCTTTTAGAGCCCGAGTACCCAAACTGCAACCCAAAACCCACTTATGTATCACTGGGTGCCGGGTGGGGGTGGCTATGGTGGAAATGGTAGACTGGGTGGGCGTGGCCATGTTGGGCGTGGCCAACTCGATGTTGCTCTGGCGGGTGGGGCAGTGGGCAGGAGGGCATCTTCCTCAGCGGGTGGGGGGCATGGGGGGAGACTCTTGAGCCCCGCAGTTCTTCCGAGGGGGAGAGGAGGAGCTATGCTGGGAATGGGGCTCCTCGTGCCTTCCGCTGCCCACCTGCGCTCTTCTGCCGAAGATGCCGCGGGTCTGCTTGCCTGGCAGGACAGGGGCACGCTCGCGCATGGGGATGCACATAGGACTGCTGCCTCCTTTCCTGTGCCTGCTTCCACCGAAAGTTGCTCCCTTTATAGCCTCTTGCCTATTCCCAGACTGCGCATGTACGGAGAGCTGCGCATGTGCAGCTCTGCGGAAAGCTGCGCATGCACGGAGAGGAGGAGGGAGCAGCTCGCCCCAACAATGGCTCGCATGCCACCAGAGACAGCTTCGCGTGCTGCCTCTGGCACGCGTGCCATAGGTTCGCCGCCACGGCCATAGTATCTACCTCGCTGGTTCAATCTGGCAGGGCTGGCACACTCTGGGTTCCATCAATTAAGCAGTGCCATCTAGGATCACACCCTTGAAGTGAATCTTCTCTGTAGCATCTCCTGCCCTCTGGAATCGTGTGCCCGCTGAGATCCAGATGGCCCCACCCCACTGGTATTATTTCCGAGCCCTGAAGATGTGGCTCTTCAGCCAGGCCAGATGATTCTTTTCCGTGTGCCCATCTGGATTTGCCCAGCTCTGCTCTTTCGGCCTGTCTCCTTTTTGTGGTTTTGTATTGTTCCTAATTTTAAGTGTTCTTCACCGCTCATAAACTGCCCAGTCACTGGGAGTGAGGCGGCATATAAATTTAATAAATTATGATTACTAATAGAGGAATGTGACGTAATTAGGGGAGAATGTTGTGTGTTTTGTTGCAAGGGGCCCATTTATTGTTGTCCAGGAGCAACATTCAGGAGGGTGCCTTGCAATAGCAATAAAATCTGGCACCCTCTTTTATAGGATTGCCTTAGTCCAGTGTTTCTCAACCTTGACCATTTTAAGGCATGTGGACTTCAACTCCCAGAATTCCACAGCCAGCAATGCTGGCTGTGGAATTCTGGGAGTTGAAGTCCACATGCCTTAAAATGGCCAAGGTTGAGAAACACTGCCTTAGTCTGACTTCCTGTTGTGTTTGGTGCCAGGTGGAATGTAAAAAAGCTCAGCCAAAGGAAGTGATGTCGCCCACCGGCTCCGCCAGGGGACGCTCCCGCGTGATGCCCTACGGAATGGACGCCTTCATGCTGGGCATTGGCATGTTGGGTAAGAGGAGAAAGCACTGCCCTCTTCTGGAAGAACCAGAGAACTGCACCCCCTCTTCTGGAAGAACCGCCCTCTTCTGGAAGAACCAGAGAACTGCAGGCACAATTGCAGAGAAAGGACCACACGCTCCATCCTCTGTGCCTTCAAATTAAAATTGGATGAAGATGGAGAGGGGGGGCTAGGGCGGTGTTTTTATGGGGCCTTCTGAGATTTTCTTCTTTCTTCGACAATAGGATACCCGGGTTTCCAGGCAGCCACCTACACAAGCCGGAGCTACACCAGCATTGCACCTGGGTATACCTACCAGTTTCCCGGTATGTCTTTCTTTCTCTAATTTTGTGCTGCTTTTGTTGTCCCAAAGGTAGAATCTGATGGACAAACATCTCAACCATTCTTTGCAAATTGTCCTTCTTTTCTCTGGGGGGGGGGGATATGAAATGCCTCCCCTAAAGCTGAGGTGAAATAGGAAAGGAATTGTATTTTTTCTTTTGTCAGGTTCTGGTTAAATTCTTCCAGGGGCTCTCAGAGGTCATCTAGTTCAGTCTTTCTCAACCTCAGCCACTTTTAAGACACTCCCAACGTCCAGAATTCCCCAGCCAGCATGCTAATGGACTTTTAAGACCATGCTGACTGGGGAATTCTGGGAGTTGAAGTCCACCCACAGCATTAAGTAGCTAAGATTGAGAAACACTGATCTAATTAAACTTTTCTGCAAGATTTACCAAAGCAATTGGATGGTGGCCTTCCTTTACTTAATTGTCACCTTCGGACAATTGGACACTCCCCTCTTTTGGAGTCTCTGCTTCTGCAGCTGCTTCCCCCCCCCCCCGAGCTGAGAAGCCTCTTTTCCCAGAGTGACTGCCTTCCCAAAACGGAGTATTTTTTTTACCAAGCTTAAAGTGCCAGAGGCATGAGAGGAAATCCTGCAGGAGGAGCCAAATCCTCTAAATAAACTGCAGAGGGCTGAAGCACTTAAAGTGCACCCTTCGGCCTACAATTTTCTCTAAAGTGTGCATGCTTTTCAAGGTCAGCGTCTTGCATTTTGGGGTGCATTTATGAACAAAGAGAGGCACGGAAGGCAGGGGAGAGCAATGTCCTGGCTTGCCCATTACTTCCTCTTTGAGTGACATCCGTATCCCGTCCTCTCCAGCCTTAAATTCAGTCTGAGCAGACCAAGAGTTTTCACAAAGAACCGTGAAAGCTGACGACAGCACTTGACCCTTCTAGCAATGCCCCCCTTGGAAGCTGGCGGTGGGCGTGCCTTCAGGCAGTCTCTCTGAGGATTTCCATTTCCTGTGCTTGCCTTTGCGTCCCTTCCTCTTCCTCTTCCTCCTCCACCCTTCCCTCTGTCTCAGGGGGGGACCTGATGGAGCATCCTAAGTTGTCTTGCCTTTCCTTTTTAGAATTCCGGGTAGAACGGACCCCCCTTCCGAGTGCCCCTGTTCTCTCTGAGCTTACAGGTCAGTCCCACCGGTTTTCTCCGTGCAACAGCTGGAAGAGAAGGGCGGGTGGGTTGTGCTTTCCTTGCCTTGCAGCTTTGGGAGCCAGGAGCTGCTGGTAGGTAGGCAGGCAGGCTTGTGCTAGGTTCTCTGGCTTCATCATCCTCAGGACGAGGGTTTGGGGAGTCGAGAAGCTGCTGATGGAGAGGAACAGATGCATGCTGGGACATTTGTTCCCCACTCCACAGTGGCTCCCTGATGGGGGGGGGAAGCATTCTCACCCCCTTACATAAAAGGAGAAACCCGAGTCCCTCCATCTCATAACCATCCGCTGTTTTCTGCTCTTTACCCTCTGTTAAAACCATGATTGAGCTGTTGAGTAACTGTTGCCTTTTGGCTCATCCTTCCATGGCTGAGTACCTGGTTCTGCAGGTGAGAGCCGCTGAGGAGAGCCGTATCCCGGAAGCCACGGCAAACAAATGGATCAGGAAAGGATGTTGGCTCTCCAGATGTGGCTGTTGTAGGAGGAGAGCCAGATTACTCTTTGAGGGCAAAAAAAAAACCAGGAGGCTGATAGCATCTTTTCTAGCATTTGGATGGAAAGGCACAACTCAACTTTGTTAGTCAGATATGATGAGGGATTCTGGGAATTGCAGCCTCAAAATACCTGGGAAGCACCAGCTTCTCCTTCAGAGGATTGTGCAAAATGTTGTTTTTCCCCCCCGAAACGATGTTGAATGTGAAACTTCACAAAGTTTCCTGCTTTGGGTGTAAATGCTCTGCTTCGAATATTGGCATAGCCCTGCCCCCCCTCCACGGTGCGTTCTGAACCCCCCAACTTTTCCAGCATGCTCAAAGTGCTCATTTTGCATTCAGACAATATTTTGGAGGTTACACAGAGCTCCCCGCTTGAAAGAGTTGCACGCCCCTCGTCCACAGGCACGTCTTTCACAGGCTGCCTTTCAAACGCCCCTTTGGAGGAGTTTGTTCTTTTCAAAAAAGTGCCTGTGTGAGATCCATCCCAAACATCTGGAAGGGAGAAGCCAGAAGCAGTGGACTTCCTCCTTCACAGCTGGACTCGAAAGGAAAACGTCGTCTTTCTGAATCATCGAAGCCAGCGGTTCTCAACCTGTGGGTCGGGACCCCATTTGGGGCCGAACGACCATTTCACGGGGGTCGCCAAACAACGCAGTCCGCCATTTTTTCCCCCCTTTTCCTTAGCTGTGCTCCTCCCTTTTATTCTATTGGCTTTTGAAAGCCAATCGAAGAGACTCTCTTGAATAGAGTGTCATTCTATTGGCTTTCAAAAGCCAATAGGAATTGTCCAGGCTGTCTCTGTCCTGCTGAGCCCGCCAAAAGTCCCATTCTGCAAACGGTGCTGCACCAGTTGAGTAGTCCTTGACTTACGACCGGTTGGGGGTCGCGGCATTAAAAAGGTTGAGAACCACTGATCTAAGCTCACGACTAACAAAGAGAAGGACTAGGGGTGACACGATACTGTCTTCCGGTATGTGAGGGGTGTCACGGAGAAGAGGGGGTCAGCCTATCTTGCAAAGCACCAGAGGGCAAGACAAGAAGTAGTAGGTGGAAGCTTGTTAAAGAGAGATCTAACCTATAACAATCGATCAATGGAGCGGCCTGCCTTCAAAAGCTGTGGCTGGTCCATCACTGGAGGTTTTCAAGAAGAGACTGGCTAACCGTTTGTCCAGAATGGTGCAGGACAGGGGTAGGCAACCTTGGCTCTTTTATGACTCCTGGACTTCAACTCCCAGAATTCCTGAGCCAGCTAAGCTTCAAACCACAAGCTCCAACCGTGAAAAGAATTGTTATCAAAATAGTTTTAGGAGATTGGCAGGAAGAGGGGTCACCTAATCCATAAGCGAGACAGTCATCACACCGGTGGAGTGCAGCTGTTGTATAAATTTGGCTTCTCTACAGCTGCAAAATGGATCAAAGAAGAGCGGGGAGAATATGGCGCTCTCAGATTTTCGTGATGAAAGAAAGAATTTTACTGCTTCCTGTGGATGCCAGCACTATTTGATAAGGTCATGTGACTAATCAACGAACAAATTAGTGTATGTCAACAAGGAGCTGGGCCCAGCCATTGAGATCAAGGACGAGTTAGGGCTTAAATTTTTCCTTCCTTCCTTCCTTCCTTCCTTCCTTCCTTCCTTCCTTCCTTCCTTCCTTCCTTCCTTCCTTCCTTCCTCCCTCCCTCCCTCCCTCCCTCCCTCCCTCCCTCCCTCCTTTCCTCCCTCCCTCCCTTTGTCCTTCCTCCCTCCCTCCCTCCCTCCCTCCCTTCCTTCCTTCCTTCCTTCCTTCCTTCCTTCCTTCTTTCCTTCCTTCCTTCCTTCCTTCCTGTTGTTTTCAAAGTTCTTCCTTCCTATTGCCATTCCTTCAAAGCTTCGTAAAGGTGGTTTTGCACTGTGCTTCCGCAAGCACAATGGCTCTCTTCTGCTTCTGAGCTAATAGCGCAATCGCTTCCTTGCGCCATCCCATTCTCTGACCTTCTCACTCTTGAGGCCTCCCTTGCATTCCTCCGAGCTTTGGACTGCAAGGAAGTAGGGTGCGGGAAGAGGACCGTCTTTCTTCAATCATGCTAAAGTCATGCTCTGGTATAAATCTGTGGATGCCGTTAGGGGCTCTCCCAGGGAGAGGGGTTAAAATCTTGTTCCCCAGCTCCTGTCCCATCACAAACTCTTTGTGTGAATGCTGCAAGCCAGAATGGGTGAGCAGAAGACGCTCCGGAGAGCCGGTGGACCAGTTGAGAGTTTCTTTGGGAAAATGTTACCTTTGTTTCAGAGACTTGGTGGGACTTGGCAACCTCTAGCGAAGCTGGAAGCTGTGAGCCGCTACTGGTTTCAGGTTGCCAAAGATCCCCTTTAGTTCTTGGCACGCGTAACAGGTTTATGTTGCATTGTCAAAGTGATCTGGGTGCTTTAGGTGAGCCAGGATTTAGCCACAACACGCCCGTGCCAACTTTACTGGATGAATATGAACATCTCCCCCCCCCCACACACACATCTTGTTTTGATTTCCACTTCAAGAAGGAAAGGCAAAAAAAGGGAAAAGAAAAGAAAAAAACAGCTTTGTGAAGACAGGGATCAGAGTAGGCAGGAACTCCTTGGGTGGTTTTGGGCCTGAGGTTCTGCTAGAGCCAATTTCAGGGCTGGTGCTGGAGGTCCAGGAATGGCTAGGTCAGGGGTAGGCAACCTTGGCGCTTTTATGACTGGTGGACTTCAACTCCCAGAATTCCTGAGCCAGCCATGCTGAGGGGAAAGGGAGAGGTTTCCAAGCTGAGCCAGGCTGGCTCGGGAATTCTGGGAGTTGGAGTCCACGAGTCATGAGGGGGCCATAGTTTCCCCATGTTGGCTCAGGAATTCTGGGAGTTGAAGTCCATCAGTCATAAAAGAGCCAAGGTTGCCTACCTCTGGCCTAGGCCGCTTTATGACTCGTGGACTTCAACTCCCAGAATTCCTGAGCCAGCCATGCTGAGGGGAAAGAGAGAGGTTTCCAAGCTGAGCCGTGCTGGCTGAGGGATTCTGGGAGTTGAAGTCCACCAGTCATAAAAGGGCTAAGTTTGAAGACCTCTGGTTTAAATATTTAGATATTTTTCCCTCACGGTCACATGATCAAAATTCAGGCATTTGAACGGGTAGGCATCCTTGGCTCTTTTATGACTCGTGGACTTCAACTCCCAGAATTCCTGAGCTAGCCATGCTGAGGGGAAAGGGAGACGTTTCCAAGCTGAGCCATTGTCAGACTCCAATTATATTTCATCTTTAAATTATCAAATATAGAAACTCCCAATTCTGCCTTCTCTGGATTCTGCCATAAGAGGGAGAGAAGGGGGAGAGCAAAGGGGCTTTATGGCCCTCACTTCCTTCTTTACACTTCAAAGAGCTGAATGCTGAATGTGTGTTTATTGTAACCTTGAAGTGTTAACATACCAAAGGAGGGAAGTTGCCTTTCATGTAGTTATCTGAAGTCTCCATCCAGACGGAAGAAAGAAGAAAGGGAGTGGAATTGTGATACTTGAAACTATCACTGGAAGGGGGGTTGATTGGGTGGGACTACTGGGGAACCCCTTAAAACCTTGAATGGGAGAGCTTGGACCCCAAGTCCTGTCTAGCATGCCTACAACCATTTTCTCTTAATAAAGGATTCCTGTTGGAAGAATTATTCCAAGAGTTCTGTCTTCTTAAGATGCAAAGTGGGGTGGGTCCTTACAGCCATGCTGGCTCAGGAATTCTGGGAGTTGATGTCCACCAGTCATAAAAGAGCCAAGGTTGCCTACCCCTGGGCTAGGTCAAGTAAATCTCCATAGTCGGCGTAAGCAGAGCATCCTACTAATGCAGACCGGCAAGATTTACCCAGACAGCCCCCTAGAACAGCCGGCTGGGCCCTGGGACCCAGGAACATGCACGTCCCTCTTCTTTGCTCTCTTTCACGTCTCTCTCACACGCTTCCAAGCGAATGGCTTCATGGAAAGCCAGAGAACGGCTCTGCATTGGCCGTTGGGAATCGGGAGCGGCTGGTCAAGGACTGCTCACGCTGGCCAGCTGGTTTTGCGGGATACACTTGGCCTGGTGGCCACTCGGACACGAACTTGGCATGGCATAGCTGCCTATGCAGATGCGTATCTGCAGTGGGCATGGGCTGGGCATCTCTGGGTTCCCTGCATCCCATCCCTGACTCTGCCTCTCTCTCTCGCAGCCATACCCCTCACTGCTTATGGACCAATGGCGGCAGCAGCAGCGGCGGCCGTGGTACGAGGGACAGGTAATTGCCTCATCCCAGAGGTCTCTGGGGACCTTTTCTGCAAGGCTGGGGGTGGGTGGGGAGGGGCAGGGTGCCATTGTAGCATCTCGACTGGCTAGTGTTGCTTCCTCCGGTAGGTTCCACCCCCAGCCGCACTGGCGGCTTCCTGGGCACCACCAGCCCCGGGCCGATGGCTGAGCTTTATGGAGCAGCCAATCAGGATTCAGGAGTCAGCAGTTACATCAGTGCGGCGAGTCCCGCCCCCAGCACCGGCTTCGGCCACAGCCTAGGGGTGAGTGCTGCAGGGGGCTCCACGGGCAGGGAACAGACGGGCGAGCCCGAGAGAAAGGGGCAGGAGCCAGACAGGAGGAAGCTCCCGGCCAGCTCCCGGTCCTGGGAGAGGGGTCTTTTGTTGGATCAGGGGCAGGTGCTGTGGACGACACGCAAAGAGTCCCGTGTTGAGGGCGTGTGAAGACCTGGCCAATGTTTGTAAGCCGAAGGAAGCTGGGTTTCTTTTGAGCCATTCCAGTTTTCTTGGTTGAGTCTCAACTCCATGTCTTCTGCGCTCAAGGAGCCCCGCTCAAATAAGAGTCTCTGGGCTTCACTTGTAAGGTATTGCTGAGCCTCACCTGGCCACCTCTGCAGGGCCCAAACCAACTGTCAGGGGGAGAGAGGGGGAGTGTAAGGACCCACCTCACTTTACATCTTAAGAATACAGAACTCTTTTTTTTTTATTTAAAAAGTTGTATTAAAAGTTACAAAATGAACTTATTTACCCTACTCCCTACCCCCATCCCCACCCCACTTCCCGGCGCCAAATACAGGGTATTTCAAACATATTAAACATAATCTAATTAAGTTAACAAATATATTAATCATAAGCTAAACAAGTTTAACAATTTGTACAACAATTAAAATCATACTTAACCCTTAACTCCCGTTAAACCTTAATAACATATTATAAACAAATCAATTTGTAAGCAATTATTATATAATAATAAAAAAATAATTAAAATATTATTAATAATACTTGTTTTTTAATCATAAAATAAGTGGAACTTTTCAGTTCCATATTTAATCTTAATAGAAGATTAAGAATACAGAACTCTTGGAATATCTTTTCCAACAGGCATCTTTATTAAGAGAAAATGATTGCAGGCGTGCTAGACAGGATCTGAGGAATTCTCTCCCACCCTTCAATGTTTTAAGTGTTTTCAAGCAGCCCCCCCACCCCACAGTTCTTCCGGGTGACGATCCTTCTCTCTTTTCCCAGACTCCAGGCGCTGCATTGTCCCCCCCCCCTTTTTCCTTACTACTGGCCAAAGGGAGACTTCAGAGAGGAGTAGATGAAAGGTGATGGCCATATTGTTATGGTCAGTCCTCTTGGTGAGAATCCACATTCAGTCCCTTTGAAGTTGTAATGAAGGACGTGAGAGCCATAAAACCCCTTTGCTCATCCCCCTACCCCTTCATAGTATAACAGAATCCAGAGAGGGCAGAAATGGGGTTTTCCATAGTCAATAACTAGAGATGAAATATAATTGGATTCTGACAGGGAGCCAAGCCAGCTAGAGAGTAACTTTACCTGATGCCGCAAGTCCTTTGTTGAATCATTGTAATGAATAGCATGCCATATTTTTTTTTTTTTTTTTGCAGGGGCCTTTGATTGCAACGGCATTTACTAACGGTTACCATTGAAGCTGAGGACCAAGAAAACAGATGGTAAGTGGGCTCTCTAGGGCAGGAGAAGAGGCTCAGCTTGACTGCGGTTGGGAAAAACTCCTGGGCCTGCCCTGGAACACTTTTGTCTCTCCTTTGGGAGATGTCACCTGGGGCAAAACATTGTGTACGCGAAACCCTCTGTCTTTGGAGCTTTCCCAGATGTGGAACATCTGAAAGGTGTCAAATCTGACACATTGCAAGGCTGCCGAATCCTTTTTTAAAAAAACAAAATCTTATGTAGAGTCTGGAAATGCAACTGGATTTTTGGATTTATGGCACTTCTTTAAACGTTGGGCGGTTATTCGGTTTTTCATATTTTGTGATTCTACTGCTTTTATAATCAATTACACAGAGTCCTTGGTGCTCTCTGAGCTTGATTGTGTGCTTGCATTGTTATTACACAACTACGTAACATTAGCCGTGGAGGGAGTGTGGGGTTTGCTCCCTGCTTATATACACCAAGATTGTCCTGCCAGTATTGGCTGGGCTATGGCTTTCTCCCTTGTTCTTCCTGGATTAGGGCATTGTTTCCTGCTTGATCGGTTGCCTGGTGTGAATCCCTGTGTTGGTTGCTGGAGAGGATGTGTTCTTTTTGCTTCATTTTTAGTTTTTTAATTGTCACGTTTGAATGGCGTGAAAATGTATTAATCTCTGTGTGTCTGTCGGTGACTGATTTGTCTGAGGGCCCAGCTTCCAAGCATTCACTTCCTTTTGCAGTTTTGCTTGGTCTTGTATGCTCACAGATGCCCAGTTGAAACTATGGTTGATCTGTCCATTGGTTGCGACTGTTAGTTGGTGTTTATGGTGTGCTCTGCCTGCCCTATATAGTGGTTGCTGCCCTACATCTTACATTGTAGGGTGTAGATGACTCTTGTTATTCCCAGACATTTTCCTAGAAGTACTAAGGCCCTGCAACAACTCAGAACAACAGACCACCTCCTTAACATTATCTAACAAAATGGATGCCCACACAATTATATCAAAAAGTGCCTACTCACTCAATCCACTAAAACACAACCAACACAAGCTATAGCAAGAGAAATAGCACTCAGATTTATATACCGCTTCACAGTGCTTTACAGCCCTCTCTAAGCAGTTTACAGAGTCAGCTTATTGTCCTCCCCCCCCCAACAATCTGGGTCCTGTCCTATTCTATTCTATTCTATTCTATTCTATTCTATTCTATTCTATTCTATTCTATTCTATTCTATTCTATTCTATTCTATTCTATTCTATTCTGATTTTATTCTATTCTATTCTGGTTCTATTCTATTCTGGTTCTATTCTATTCTAATTCTATTCTGATTCTATTCTATTCTTATTCTATTCTATTCTAATTCTAATTCTATTCTTATTCTATTCTATTCTGATTCTATTCTATTCTATTCTAATTCTATTCTGATTCTATTCTAATTCTATTCTAATTCTATTCTATTCTGATTCTATTCTGTTCTGCTCTGTTCTGTTCTGTTCTATTCTATTCATTATTATTCCATTCCATTCCATGAATAAAATGCTAAGAAGGGAACAAAAAGATCACAACAGATCCTCTCCAGCAGCCAATACCCAGAGAAGCAGGGATTAACACCAGACTAACAATCAAGCAGAAAACAATTCCCAATCAAAGAACTATGAAGGAGAAACCTCACCCCCTCCAGCTGGTGCATATAAACCAGAAGCCCCCAACCTTTTGGGCACCAGGGACCGGTTCCATGGAGAGAGGTTTTCCTGCGGACTGGAGGGTGCGTGGTTTTGTGTGCTGCCTGCATCCCACGGATGGAGCTTTGCTTGTTTATGCAGACCGGTTGCTTGCATGCTGTGGCCCGGTACCGTCCACGGACTGGGGTTGGGGACCCCTGATATAAACAGAGCAAGTGCCTAGTTGGTCATGAAATGACTGCAAGGAAACTGCCAAGCCCAGAAAGCACGAAGGACTCGGCAGTTTAACTCTGAGCTACATACATTCCCTTCTTTTGGCATGAATCAAATTTTAATTCATTCCACTTGCTTTAGAACAGTGGTTCTCAACCTTTTTAATGCCGCGACCCCCAACCGGTCGTAAGTCGAGGACTACTCAACTGGTGCAGCACCGTTTGCAGAATGGGACTTTTGGCGGGCTCAGCAGGGCAGAGACAGCCTGGACAATTCCTATTGGCTTTGAAAGCCAATAGAATTAGACTCTATTCAAGAGAGTCTATTCTATTGGCTTTCAAAAGCCAGTAGAATAAAAGGGAGTAGCACAGCTAAGGAAAAGGGGGAAAAAATGGCAGACTGCGTTGTTTGGCGACCCCCGTGAAATGGTTGTTCGACCCCAAATGGGGTCCCGACCCACAGGTTGAGAACCACTACTTTAGAATGTAAAACTGTGGCACTGGATTCTGTTTGCACTGGTCGAAATGGCCCAAAGTGACCGATGGAAGTTCACTAGCTGGACTTGCCTTCCTCTTGAACCAGTCAAATAAAGACCCCCTGCAGTTACGTTTGCTCACCCCACTCCCCTTTCTGGACTCCTTTGAGGGCAGAGCAACCTATAATTTAGCAAATAAGCCCATTGGGTACAGTGTATAGGTAATCCTCGGGTTAAAACCATAATGGAGCCTACCTATCATGGTCATAATCGTCATAAAAACCATCATATTTTTGTTGCAGCGTTCTTAAATGAATCGGCACAGTTATGAAGCAAACTAAAGGTTTTGCTACGGCTCTGATTTTCCTGAAAACCAGAAGTAAAATACCTGTTTTCAGCAAAAGTGTCGTAGAACAGTCACGCGACCGTGGGATGCCGCAAAGAGCCCTCTGTGACACCCGGTTGTGGAGTGCCAAAGTGATTGGGTGGGGCGACCGCCGGAGCTTTTAACCCTGTTTGCCGGTACCCCCTCCCTGGGTAGACCCACTGGACCCACAAACGGCCCCAAGTTGAGGGCTCCCTATATTATGCAAGCTAAGAAAAGAGGTGAATTCAGTTGAGGCTGCTGTGTGAGTGCAGTCAAACCAAAGCAGACTTTCGTATCTTGAGCAGCAGAGCGACAGGTGGAGTGCTCCTCTCCCACGGTGCAGGCGCCGGGGAATCGTCTCTTGTGGGACGTGGTTTCGTCACCGCCTGCGCCCCTGGAAGGAAGGTCGTTTGTTGTGCAAACATTAAAAGAGTGCTTCTCAACCTTGGCAACTTTAAGATGTGTGGAGTTCAACTCCCAGCATTCGTGGCAACTGGGGAGCTCTGGCAGTTGAATATGCCACGTTTGAGAAGCTCTGCACTAAAACAAGAAGATTAAATTTAACCCCAAACAGTTAAACGTAAGAGGAAGGCACTCGCACAGGTAAAGTGACATCTGAAATGGTAAAGTAAAGGGCAGGGGTCCACAATCCCTGGGCTACAGCCCACTACCGGTCCGTGGCGTATTTGGAACTGGGCCGTGCGAGCGGCGGGCAAGCCATGTACCGCTCGATTTTTGCAAGTGGTGGGCCAGCATGTGTGCACATGGGCACGGTACTCGAGTTGCATAAGTCGAGTTATGCATACACGTATCAGCCCACCGCTCACGCAGCCCAATTCCTCCCCGCTGCCCCCCCCCCACAGCCAGGCCACCAAGTCACAAAGGTTGGGGACCGCTGGTATAGGTTCTCCTGGTGGGGCAGGGGTTGGACTAGAAGACCTCCAAGGTCCCTTCCAGCTCTATTCTATTCTAAATTCTAAACTCCTGCCAGTCAGTCATAGTGTGGGGACCGCTTAGCTCAGCCAGTTGACCCTAACCATCCTTCAGAAAAAACAGCTGGAGAGAAAAGCAAAAACTTGAACAATGTAAGGTGCTTCTGTGCTGCAGAACCACAGTAGGAGGTTTCTGCTTTTCTGCTTTTCAAGCCACTTGCTGTAGGGGCCGAGCCACGTTTGCTGCTGCTGTGGGGGGAGGGTGGCAATCTCGTACAGAAGGAAGCCTCCCCATGGTGCAGTCTCAGCTGGAAGACCCCGAAGGGTGAATTCTTGAACCATTTACAGGCAGCCCTCATTAACAACCATTTGCAGCCGAGCTGAGTGGGTAGTGTGTATAACTGGTCCTCGAAGTGCCAGCCGAAACTGCGATCTGGGCACTTGGAAACCATCCCGGATTTCCAACTGTTGCAGCATCCCACGGTCACACAATTGCAATTTGCAGTTAGCGGTTTCTCACAAACAAAGCCAACGAGGAAGCTGACAGGCACATTCAGAAGCCATGATCCAGTGAGGTCCTTGCTGAGCTGCCCCGTGGTAGCCAGGAACGCCCAGGATTGCCGACCCTAAGCAACGTGATCACTTGGCGTTGTGCTTTACGACCACATCAATTGGTGGTGGAAATTTGGGCCCCAATGACCGTTAAGTGAGGACTCCCTGCAGTCTAATTCGGGGATCCCCAACCCCTGAGCTGCAGCCTACTATCGAGCGTTGAGCCGTTTGGAACCGGCCGTGGAAGTGGAGGGTGAACGCGTGCACGCTTGCCCACGACTCGCAGGGAACTGTCCCTTCTTCCCGCCCTCCCCGCCGGTCCACAAAGCCAGAAAGGTTGGGGAACTTTGGTCTAAGTCAGTGGTTCTCAACCTTTTTAATGCCGCGACCCCCCCCCAACTTGTCGTAAGTCGAGGACTACTCAACCGGTCGTAAGTCGAGGACTACTCAACTGGTGCAGCACCATTTGCAGAATGGGACTTTTGGCGGGCTCAGCAGGGCAGAGACAGCCTGGACAATTCCTATTGGCTTTTGAAAGCCAATAGAATTAGATTCTATTCAAGAGAGTCTATTCTACTGGCTTTCAAAAGCCAATAGAATAAAAGGGAGGAGCACAGCTAAGGAAAAGGGGAGAAAAAATGGCGGACTGCGTTGTTTGGCGACCCCCGTGAAATGGTCGTTCGACCCCAAATGGGGTCCCGACCCACAGGTTGAGAACCACTGGTCTAAGTGCACGCTGGCAAGGAGACCCAGCGTGCTGGGGGAGCCCGTTCAGGGGCACAGCGCAACGGGGTGATGCACCCCAGTAGGGCTTGCAGGGGGTTCTAGCAAGGTAAATCCCACCCCTGCTCTCCCCAGGGCTACCAGACTGGAGAAGACGGCCTCCCCCGAGTAAGAGTGGGTCCATACAATGGACAGCGAGATGGGCGGCATATAAATGGGAAAAGTAAACGGGCACGTGCCGCAGCCTTGGGGAGGATGGCAAATGGGACGATGGTCACCTGGACTGCTTTGCTTTCTTCTCTGCTTCCCGCAGATTCCCCAGTGAGCACCCCCAGGAGAGTGAGCTGGAGGACTCAGCAGACCCGGAGGGATGAGCCAAGGTTTCATTTTCATTCAAAAACTGCACACTTGTGGCTGTTAGCTGGGCTCCGGCCAGCCCCCCCCCCTCCCGCTGGCCAGAAAGCACTGGAGTGGGAGGCAAGGAGGTGCGCTCCTCCGTCTCCTCTGCTACTAACCACAGACCGTTTACACTTCTCCCAAGCCTCTGACCCACTGCTTCTACTTTTATTTATTTTCTTAGCCTGTTAGTTCTTGTTTTTTTTTTTTTTTTTATTTTGGGGAGGTTGGTGGGGTGGGGTGGGGTGGGTGGG
This sequence comes from Crotalus tigris, assembly GCF_016545835.1. Taxonomy (NCBI): domain Eukaryota; kingdom Metazoa; phylum Chordata; class Lepidosauria; order Squamata; family Viperidae; genus Crotalus; species Crotalus tigris. Next base: position 2,844 of record NW_024100139.1, on the reverse strand, counting down.
CGAGATCAGCACTCTCATTTTCCTGGTTCTTTCGCTCTTTTTCGGAGCTGCCGAAGAACCGTTTATTTTATTTTATTTTTGGGGGTGACTGTGTGTAGGTAGTTTTTATCAAGGAATATTTTTATTTGGCTTTGAAAATCGTTTGTTTGTTTTAGATATATATATAAATATATTATATATATATATATATTGAGATGGGGAAAAATATGGACTCGGTCACAAAAAGAACCAAGTCTTTTTAAAGGACTGGTTGGTATACAACTAAAGCAATTTCCGAAGGGAAGAGAGAGAGAGCAGCTGAGAGGCTGAAGCATTTAATAGTTTATCTGTCTCTCTTTTTTAAACAAGGAATGTTTTTTTTTCTGTCAATGTGAGGCTTTTGAGACCTACAGAATTAACAGGATGTGAACACTCGGGGCATTGCTGTGGAACAAATACAAACTGTATATTTTGCTAAGTGAGAAAAAACACTATTCCTTATTTCTGATTTTTTTTTTCCTCCCTGGTTTTTAGATTTTAGGCTCCTATGAGTTTGTTATTACTGTATTTTCCCCTTGATCTTTTTGTATCATATGTAAATCGTGCAAGGCTCTCTTAGGCCTTGTCTTCACAACAGAGGAACCTTGGACCGTTGATTCTTTCTCTTTCTTTCTTTCTTTCTTTCTTTCTTTCTTTCTTTCTTTCTTTCTTTCTTTCTTTCTTTCTTTCTTTCTTTCTTTCTTTCTTTCTTTCTTTCTTTCTTTCTTTCTTTCCCTCTTTTGGGCTTTGAAGCCAACAATGTGAGCAATATTCTCTGTTTGGACCACGACAAACCTCCTTTCTTTTTATACCTTTTGCTGTAAGCTTTTATGACTTCTGATGAGATGGGGGTGGGGGTGGGAGGGCAGGGCAGGGCAGGGATGGGACGGGACGGGATGGGCAGGGGGAGGGACGGGAAGGACGGCGAGGTGGGCAAGAGACAGGGTGGGGAGGGCTGGGTGGGAGCCACGTAACCAGCAGGGCCTGTTAGGCTGAGCAAGATGCACCGCTCGTGTGGCCTGAGCCCACAAGAGCACTTTTGCCCGGCGGCTGGTCTCCGTTGATGCTTGGGCCCATGGACAACTCTCTCAATATTTGCCACTTTCTGCCAAGGGGGGGGGGTCATGGCTTGCAAGGGCCCTGGGGTGTCTGTGGGACAGGCATCTGCTCATATCTGGCAAAGGAGTCAAGGAGTGGAGCAGACCCAGACCGTCTCAGGGGTCTCGGAAGGAGAGGCAAAAGCCAGCCCCCCCCCCCCGGCACATTTTTTTCCTTTTTTGCAGCCATGTGCAGCTGCCACATCAGCTGTTTGAGCTTCAACATATCAGGAGATCGATGTTCCAGTGCCTGGGGAGAGGACCTCTCTCCAGAAAAGAGAACCATTTATTTTCCCATAACACAGTGTTTCTCAACCTTGACCATTTTAAGGCATGTGGACTTCAACTCCCAGAATTCCACAGCCAGCATTGCTGGCTGTGGAATTCTGGGAGTTGAAGTCCACATGCCTTAAAATGGTCAAGGTTGAGAAACACTGCAACACATCCCCTGTCTTTTCCATTCCAGGCCTTGCTTCCTCGCCCCCCCCCCGTGTCATTTGAGGCTGTTGCCCCAGAGAAGCCGGGGGAGGGGAGGGTCTGCCCTTTCTTTGCAGTGCATTCGCATGGCATCCTTTGCCAGGGGTGGATGGAGGGAACAGGGTGTCCTCAGTCTTTGGGGGAGGGTCTTTTGCTATTCAGGTTCAGGGTCTCCCCTGAAGCTCAGTTTAGAACCCAAACATGTTTGGGTTTTATATTTGCCAAGAGTTTTACAATTGTGCGGATACAAAAATGAAACGAATAAATAGATTGTCTCCAGGTGCCGCAAGAGGGATCTGCTATCCCAGGGGTAGGCAACCTTGGCTCTTTTATGACTGGTGGACTTCAACTCCCAGAATTCCTGAGCCAGCATGGCTCGATGTCAGAATCCAATTATATTTCATCTTTAATTATCAAACATAGAAACTCCCAATTCTGCCTTCTCTGGATTCTGCCATAAGAGGGAGAAAAGGGGGAGAGCAAAGGGGCTTTATGGCCCTCACTTCCTTCAGCACACTTCAAAGGACTGAATGTGTGTTTATTGTGGCCTCTAAGCTTTAACATATCAAAGAAGAGTAATTGCCTTTCATGTAGTGATCTGAAGTCTCCATCCAGACGGAAGAAGAAAGGGGATGGAATTGTGATACTTGAAACTATCACTGGAAGGGGTGTTGATTGGGTGGGACTACTGGGGAACCCCTTAAAACCTTGAATGGGAGAGCTTGAACCCCAAGTCCTGTCTAGCATGCCTGCAACCATTTTCTCTTAATAAAGGATTCCTGTTGGAAGAGCTATTCCAAGAGTTCTGTCTTCTTAAGATGCAAAGTGGGGTGGGTCCTTACATTAGACAGGACTTGCAAAATTAATCCACCTGGAAGGTAGACCCTTGACGGGGGATTTTGCAAAAATTTACCATGTCAGACAACGAAGCAAGAGAGGGAGAAAACTCCCTGGAAAGAGAGCCGCTGACCCAGTTGGAACCTTGCCAGATGTTGGGATCCGAGAGGCCAGATTTCTCAGAAGAAGAAATGGTGGAGACACAGGACCACAAGCCTAGCTGGTCGATGGGCGTTGGAAAGAAAAGCGAGTGGGGAAAGGAATCAAGAAAAGTGACCCTGAGACGGGGGACCAAGCAACCAGAATGGAAGAAGGAGATGGAGAAATCCCTGCACGCAAGTGAAGAGGGAGGAAGCTGTATGCCGTACTCAGACTGGATCCTAGAGAGAGCTATTGACCTGATGAAGAGAACTCT